>NC_091692.1:54372500-55622500 GCF_041296265.1 Equus caballus | reverse complement strand
TTTGGGTTCTGTCTAATGGAATGCAGTGCCTTAAAACGTTACATGGTTGTGTTTTCAACTAGTTTTATCTTCTGTAGTATATTTATTTTCTAGAAGGATATATTTTAAATGTTTTGGCACCGATAAAATGTAGAGAAATGTAAATATAATGGCAATTAGACAGTTTCATTTTTAAGATTAGTAATTTCTCTTTCAGTGAAGAGAAGGTGAGTCAGGTATGGTAATTTTTCTATTTAAAATGGGGTACTAGCATTATAGCATATGCATATATATTTTTCTTTAAAATCAATGAGTATTCAGTATTGGTACTAAATTTAAACCTGGTTGTTCTTTAACATTTTCTAAAATTGATCTTCCCTTAATGGGCTTTCCGTAGATAGGACATAAGTTGAGCCTCGTGTTCAGTGATTTCTCTCCTATTTCGGAGCCCAGTTAATCTTCACTATGGCCATCACTCCGTCACTTAATCCACTTCATGTACTTACACTCTCAGCGATATCCTAGATTCAGTGTTCAAAGCCTAAAGTTCAGCCAAGTTCCCTCATTAGAATTCCCACCTTTGGTTAGTCTCGTCATAGAATTTTGAGAGAAAAGACCCGAAGCTCACTCTTCTACATGAACCTCATAAGAGTTAGCATTTCCTAGCTTAGAATGGAACCAGGGACACGGTATGAATGTCAGAGCCTTAGGACTTCTCCCCTCCTCACGCCTGAATTGTTGTAAGTCATTCTAGTTCTTCCACGTGGGATGCTGCCACAGAATGGCTTGATGAGCAGCGTGCAGGTCTGCGCCCAGGATCGGAACCGGTGAACCCTGAGTCACCGGAGCGGAGCACGTGAACTTAACCAATCGGCCATGGGGCTGGCCAGCTAATTTTGTATGTAAACTTAATTCTCGGTCAAGATGTCCTGGATGCTCTTGGTATTTTTAATCTCACATTGTTCATTTTCACTCTTAACTTCAGTCTACAGAATATGTCAAAATGGGGGCCCACAGAGAAGCTTTCTACACTGAAGTTTTTTTTCTTGGACTGATTCTTCAGGCCTAGAAGCTCTCTTTATTGGGCAAGTGACAGGGTAGCAAGTTCCTCCCCGGCTCTCAGTATCAAGAAGGGTTTGATTATAAAAGAGAGCTTCTCTAAACCTGTTCAGGAAAATAAATAGTAAAATATAAGTCTATCATTTTCATAGGACTACCTCATTGCCAGAAAGAGTCCTACAGTCTTTTCCGTGTTGTCATGTACCTCTACTTAAAGGGCATAAAAGAATATCAGGAATCACTTTGAAGAATTAATCTAGCCCAACACACCCTTATAAAGAAGATTTAATAGTTTATTTAATAGTTTATTTGACCACCTACTCAAAATTTGTTTATCTTCAGTTTTCCTCTAATTCTGCAATTTTGTTACAGTTTTACCTAAGTTTCAAACAGATAATCACAATTTAAATTAAAAACAAACACTTCACAATATAGGAAAAGCCTGACTGAAAGATAAATTGTACATCTCAAGTTAGCACAACAAAATGTGTTTGATAAACTGCCAAATAAATCTTTGAGTTGCCTCCCCGACCCTTGAACTGATTTTTTCTCTTAAGGGCATAATTAAGCTTTCATTCAGAATGCCGTATACCTCACATTGCGATTATTGCTCTTATCAAAATCAACCAGTTGTTCTCCTCAACTTGCCCTGAAATTTTAACTCCTCCGGAAAGCTCTCAGTTGCACACTCTCTACAAACATTCCACCCATCTCTGGTATCCAATGCCCACAGCAACTCAAGGAGGCGTTTGCAATTTTAATACGTTCCAGAAACAGGAGTTGAAAAATGACGAATTCACGATGATGAGAGGAAATTCTGGAGGTTTTTAAAAAAGAAAAGATTCTATCATATTACTGGACTGTAAGAAATATCACTAGCAATCTTTTTTCATACAATCCTAGAGTTCATTAACATTAAACCTTTGATCATGTAAGTAGAGTTGCATGACCCCATTTCATTACTGTTATTAAAAATAATGGTACCTACCCTGTATCTCCCAATCCATGAAGGAAAATCACCTACAAGAGAAAAAATTAATAAACAATGCCCAAATAAACCCACACAGAATTGATACACACTAGCGTTGGTCAATTCTGGATGCCAGAATTTCAGAACACTACCTTCAGCAAATCAAACTCCATAGAGCTCTCTTCAGTGGGAAAAATACTTAATTTCTCTCACTGTAGTTCCGAAGATAATTAATGTGCGGCCTTAGCACTTAAAGAGGTCCCAGTTAGACATTCTTAAGTGCAAATAACATTCTAGGAAAAATAGTTTGTTTCAAGTCAAACCATGCAAGTCTCATGTAAACTGTAGACTTTTTCCATCACAAAAAGGAGCTTCCGGGGTTAAAAAGACATTTGAGCTCCTCGTACACGGTTTTCTAAAAAACAGCACCCTGTGATGTCATAAGTTGCCAATCTTCAAACTTCTTTAATTCAGGACACGAGTGCAAGGTAAGAAAATAAAGTCATTTTCTTGAGGACTTCAGACTTCCCTCACCCACAAACAAGAGAGAAACGAGCAACGGAGCCACCTCGAGTTAGGGTGCCTGGCCGCTAACGCCGGTCCCTACAAGCTGGGGACTCGCTCCGCAATGCAGAGGGCTCGGGGCTGACGGGGGCGGGCGCGCTGATCCTCCGGCCCGGCCGCAGCCCCGGAGCCCTCCCGACACCGACCACCCCACCCCACCCCACCCCACCCCACCCAGCCCACCCCGGACCCGGCGGAGGGAACCCACCCACCGGCCGCCAGGCGGTCAGCGACGCCAACCCTGCGCGAAGGGCAGTGGTGAGCAGCGGGCCGAGGGTCCCCTCCGAGCCCCGGCTGCCGCCACTCACCGCAGCAGTGGCCTTCCGGGCGGCGGGGATGATGGCGGGAAGCGGGGCAGACGTGTTATTACCGCACATACACCGGCTCGACCGACAACGCGCGTCGCAGGCGGAAGGGAGAGAGGGCTCCCGGCCCGCCCCACCGGGCGCGCGCTCAGGTGTCGGCGGCCCGGCGGCGCTCTTTCCTGCCGGGCGTCCGGGACACCCTGGGGGAGACGCTCTCAGCCCCAGCGGGACTGCGTGGTCCCTGGAGCCTGGGCTTGCCTTCCGCTCCTGGGGCGCTGTAGTGAAAAGAATGAGCCCCAAAGCCAGTCATCCGCAACCCCACATACTCCTTCGTTTCCTGAAGCTGGGGTGGACTCGTTTGCGCTGGGAGAGGTCGCTCGAGCTTTCGCTGTATTTCCGTTTGGGGCTACACCAGTGTGCAGTTTTGGAGTCGACTCCCCTCCTCCTTTAAACTTCAGCTGAAAGAGAAAACATTCAGTTGTCACCGAGAATGCACAACTTATTGATCGATGGATAGTGACATAGTACTGATTTAAGCATGAGACTAGACGGTCCCTTTTCTGCACAGGTGGGTCAATGCATATTAAATACATGGTATGATCTGGGAAAGCGCAAGAGATAGAAACCCCGTAGAACCAAAATGGCCAGACCTTCTGAAGTTTATCGTTCAATGGAGAAAGTTAAATGATATACACAGTCCTTAGGGAGTACAGTGTAAGATAGGGAAAGAAGCTGGTGAACAAAAGGCTTTAAAACACACACACACACACACACACACTCACTCACACTCACTCCACTTTAATTCATAGGATAACCAGAATGCAGTCGTACTGTTTTTTATCTTTCTTGTCTTGGATTTGAGTGCTGAGAATTTGGGGGGCTCTCCGAAATGTTAAATTGATGCTGATTTATTGAAAATGATAATGTGACATTTCACTTATGAGTCTACAATTATGTCAGGCTTTTAAGTACTTGGTTGTGATTTAAGTATTTGGTTGTGATGTTAATAGAGACTAAAACTATCTTTAGCTGTTATGTCAACCTAAATGAAGCTGTCTGGGGGGCAAGCTCAAAAAATGAGTTTATTTGGGAATAGCCGAGGAATTGCAATTCTGGACGTGCAAACTATGGTGAACCATAGGCAAGTTGGAAGAGACAAGGGGAAAGTTAGTTTTTATTAGGTGTTAGGAGGAAATTAAGGAGGGTTATTTAGAATAAAAGTTCATTGGAGAAGAACAAGAGTGTAAGGTTGTGACAATGCGTTGTCGCTGCGGCAGGGACGGATCTTCCTTCCTTTTCTTAAAAGCAGGAGATGAAATTCCTAGGTGAAGATGTCCTCCGTTGCACCAGCAGAAAAGTTACATTCTTATCATCACGGATAAGAAGTTGGGACTGAGAGAATTTTATACAAATAGGCCTGGTTAAAATAATTCTTATCGTCCATCTTCCTGCCAGTTAGGCAGGCAGCAGTGAGTGGTATGTACGTGAGAGGTCCCCCTTCAGGGTTTCATGACTCCATTTTAAAAGAGGTTTTCCTTTATTTTCACACTTACTATGAACAAAACATGTTCCAAGACACTACTAGTCTGAGTTTTTCTGTGATGTAATATGTAGAGTTCCAGGTGCCACCAGCGGTTCTATCAACTGACTTCCGTTAGTTGGGAGTAGGACAGCTCAATTTTATCTAGAGACATGCACAGCATAACAGCGTTTGGGTCAAGGACGGAGGGCATATAGGAGGGTGGTCCCGTAAGATTAGTACCATATAGCCTAGGTGTGTAGTAGTCTATACCATCTAGGTTTGTGTGAGTACACTCTATGATGAATTGTGTAAGTACGCTCAATGATGAAACTGCCTAACACATTTCTCAGAATGTATCCCCATCATTGAGCAATGCGTGGCTATATTTCTGTCATCCTCCCCTCTTAGCCAGTCCAAATGCTGCTATTCCTGCAAGATTCACCGAAGTCTTACATCCTCTAAGGAACCTTAGTGTTCTAATTAATCTCTTTGTCCCCCAGATAAGAGAAAGAAAGAAATATAGTAATAGAAAAAAGACAAAATTAGCATTATTTTCAGAGGATGATGATGCTAAGGTGTTTAAAGCAAAAGCCAACTGAGTAAATTTGAAGATCGAATTGGCTCTATCCAACAATTCATGAATTGAGCAGCATCCCAGCTAGCAAATAGAAGGGAGGTCCAAGGAGCTATGCAAAGTGGAAGGCTGTTAGGGGCAGAAGGGACGGAATAAAGGAAGTTTCTAGCAAAGAGCAGATTCGGGCAAGATCACCTTCCTTTGGGGAAGAGTAGTGTGGGGATCTATGAGGCAGATTACTCACTCATGCCGACCAGGTAATTCCAGATTGACTAGTTAAAGGTCACATTCCTGTGAGAGACTGAAAGTGCAATTAAGTCTTGATTTATTGATGTGGGACTTAGCACAAGTGACACCATTTTGTTCCTGTTTTTTCTTTTTTAACAGTTCTCCCCCTTTGCATGAGACTCTTAGCATAACTTGAAAGATGTGATCAAAATTTAAGGCATTAGTGCCACTCTCAGCTACCGCTCTGTTGGTCTCGCAGCTTTTACTGTTTCTCCGTGTTATAGTCACAGGTCATGAGGTTTTCTGCCGAATCCTGTGGTATTCACAGGTCACGACTTCACATTCATTTGCTTGATGGTTAGCAGCTGCAAACACGCATTTAAAGCTTTTGAGAGAATACAGTGCATCAGGGAGATTACTATGACTGTTACTGGTAGGATAATTCCCATGTCTGGAGTGCACTTCAGAGCCATGGTCCCCAAGACCCAAACCAATCAAAATCCAATAAGTGAAAGAAATACTCTGTTGAAGGAGTCACCTTTTTAAGCCAAGTGGCGCACTCAGTGATTTTATGTAACTAAATTTCAGCTTCCCCAGAAGTGTTAATCCAGGTGCAGCGGGTGGTGGCCACAGCACAGACACATCCTTGCTCAGCTAACAAATGATCAAGGGCTGTCATATTATCAAGAACTACTTTGAGCTGAGAGTCTGGAGATTTTCATTGGGCAGCTATTGCTTTAGCAGCGAATTCTGCAATACTTTCAAGAGTTAAGGAGGGATTTCTGATCACAGCCTCATTTGTACTCACTCCTAACAAAGGAAGTAGGGACCTGCCGAAAGAAGCACATCCTGAATCATGAAGGCCTCCTGGCAGGTCTTTTCGAATTGGATGATTAGGGGAGTTGACCAATGAAGTGTCTTAGCCTATTTGAGAACAGTTGAGTGGCACAGTTAGATAACCTAAGGGGCATTGCCCAGTTATGTGTTAGCCATCTAAGCATTTATAGGTCCAAGGAGAATGATCACCACCACCGATGAAATTAAATCCTGTTGGGGCGTAAACCATTACTGCTCAGGTGGCATTGTTCATGGGTTCCAGCATCATGAACAGATTGGAGTTTTTGATGATGAATCCAGCTGTCTGAAAGGTTGCTCTCCCTTAGTAATGGCTTGGGAGATATGATGGTGGCATTATCTTGCCAGGCCAATGCCAGAGTAAAGGAAAGAAAGAGAGGAAGACAGTGTTTCATGTTTAGTTAAAATGGGAAATCTTGATCTGGTGTCTTGGGTGGAAGCAGTCTACGTCAATGTCAGCTGCTTCTCCTGCTCATCAGTTTGATTCAGAGGTCTTCAGTGTTTGTAAAGGACCAGAGGTCAGGAGGAGCTTTCTTCCACTGTGAGATGTGTAGCCAAGGTTTAAGTCCTGGAGGTTTGGCTGCCATCTGGGTCGGGAGGAAGACCTAGTATATTCCTTTCCAAGGAGATTCAAGGACAGTCTTTGGTCTCAGTGATTCCAAATCAGAAGGATGGGAGGCAATAGGAAACATTCGGTTGGAGAGTGGTAGCCAGATATTTGAGAAAATTAGAAGAATTTAGGATCCAGTTCAGTTTACAGGTATATAACAAAACCTCAAAGACAATTAACAGGGTTAGAATCTAAATATCTACAAAGGTGCAAACATAATTTTTCTCTCTACAATTACCCCATTTTTTACCAAAGATAATCAGAGTAAAACTAATTTGTTTGTATTAAACTTGGCCTGATTATTTACATGAGTGTAGCAAGAATGGTGATTGACCACATAAGCTCTTTTAAGACTGCTTTGCTGGAACTTTTTATAAGGAATCTCAGATTTGACTCTTTCAAAGCCTCTGAGGCCAGGAAGCCGAGCCAAGTTTCAGGCAGTTCCTTACAGCTGTCTGGTCATGTCTGAATCTATGCATCTCTCTCTCAACTATGACATTCCAGTCAAAGCCTTGGTAACATAGCCAATGTTTTCAATTGTACCCTGTTAGAAGGAGAACAGATTCTTATTGAAATTATGCAAGTAACTTACTGTATTGCCATGAAAAGAACACTTGAGTTTCTAAATTCTGGAGGGATCATACAGGGAGAAAAAGTAAATGTTTCCTCTTTGTTTACAAAGGTATACTTTACCAATTGTAAATCATAGGTAGCTTAAGAGAAAAAGTTTCCTTAAATCTGGAAAAACAAAACACCAAAGAACCAGAAATGTTTCAAACAAGAAGTCGTAAAAATTGTAACTATCCTTCTCAGCTTATTCAGTCCCAGGTTATTAATTCTTGTTCTGCTTGAACCCAGTTGTTTCTTTTAGTTCTGGAAATTCTTTTAATCTTAAAAACTAATTCTAAAATTCATAAACATGTAGGAGTATCCAGGAATGTTAAAAAAGAAATAGAGTAATTGGCAGTTTATTGAAGGGGATTAGAATGCACCACCCAAAATATGCCATATGGATTATTTTGAGGTAAGGCCATTGAGAATCAACAGATACAGAAAGAAGCCTTCTTGGAGATTCTTTATCTGACTAAGAGCAGAAACTTCTAAAAACTGAGGGCTGCCATAAGTCTCTTCTCCTAAGGGAGTTTTATGGCTATGAAGAAGACAGAAAATCGGCACCAACATGAGCCTGCACAAACAAATTTTAATAAATAACCTTTATCTTTCCTTAGTTTCCCCCTATATTTACCTCCTCACAATTTACCACCCTTAGAAGCTCAAACCTCTTTTCCTTTGTCTTGTCATTTCTTCACAAATTTATTTCCCTTTGTGAAAATGGTAACAGTCTGCCTCTTTAGGATTTTCATGTCATTTCTGAGGCCCCTCCACCATATGCATATGAAATAAACCTTTTTCTCCTGTTAATCTGTCTTTTGTCAGTTCAATTTGCAAGACCCCAGTTATTGAACCTGAGAAAGTAAAGGAAAAAATTTTTTTCCTCCTCATCAACATCATCTAGAATTACAAAAATTGCAAGAGTAAATTACCAATGTAGGAAAGGATAAGCAGATCAGGTCATTTACTGAATGCCCTTAGTTACTCAGATTTATTTCTAGAACAGAATTAAAACTCCAGGAAAAAAAAAAAGCACACGGGAGAAATAAGTACATATTAGAGGTGGCATTTCAAATCAGTGGAAAATGATAATTTTTCAGCAAATGATATTAAAGTAATTGGCTACATTTGGGAGAAAATTCAGGTGGTTCCTCCATTATTCCTCCCACCAAATTTTAGTCAGTATCCAGAAATTCAAATGACTAGCATTTACAAGGAAGTGCCCAACTTTTCTAATAATTAAAGAAGTACAAATTAAAACAATTTATTACTTTAGATCCATGATATTGGAAAGATTGGAACAAGCTTAAATTGCGTACACTGCTAATGGTGTGTGGTATAAAAGGAAATGACCCTGAAGAACAATTTGGGAAGATCCAGTAAAGTGGCAGATGTGCATAGCTATGACCCAGCAACTCTACTCTGGGGGCCTACTTTGGAAACCCTCACATGTACGTACACAGAGAGACATATAAGAATATTAACTGCAGCGCTCTTTCTAAATTGAAAACTGAGAACAACCTAGACACTCATCAACAAGAAAACGGATAAATTCATTTATATGTGAAAACACATTAAAGTACCATATATTGTTTCTTTCCGATGTTTTAAGATATGTGATGTACAATGAACTGCACATACCTAAAGTGTACAATTTGATAAGTTTTGTCTTGTTATATACTACTCAAACTATAACCACGATCAAAATAAGGAACATATCCATCACACACAAAACTTCTCTTGCTCCTTTGTAGTCTATCCCTGTCTCTTCCCTCTGTGCCCCATCCCCAGGAGACCTCTGATTATTTTGTCACAATAGATTTGTTTGCATTTTCTAACACTTCTTTCTCTCAGCATCACTGTTTAGAGATTCATCCATGTTGTTGTATCAGTTGTCATTTCTTTTATTGCTAAGTAGCACCCATTATATAGATATAACGCAATTTGTTTATCTGTTCCCCCGCTGATGGGCTTTTGAGTTGTTTGCGGTTTGGGGCTATTACAAATAAAGCTGCTATAAAGAATCTTGTACAAGTTTTCATGTGCATGTATGTTCACATTTCTCTAGGAGTGGGAGTACTGAATCAACTGGAAGGTGAAGTCTTGACTGTTTAAGAACCTGCCAAAATGTTTTCCAAAATAGTTAGTTTAAACATCTGATCAAATCTTTTGCCCATGTGATAAACTGGATTCTCTTATTATTATTGAGTTGTAAGAATTTTATGTCTATTCTAGATACAGTTACTTTGTCAGATACGTGTTTTGAAAACACTTTCTCTCAATCTGTGGCTGGATCGTCTATTTTCTTATGTGTCTTTTAAGGAACAAAAATTTTTAATTTTCATGAAGTCAAATTTATTGACTTTTCTTTTATAGTTTATGCCTTTTATTTTAGTTTATGCTTTATTTAAGAAATTTTTGCTTAACCCAACATCACTAAGATTTTCTCCTATATTTTCTTCTAGAAAATTTATAATTTTGGCTCTTATATTTAGACACTTATTATGATCCATTTTGAACTAATATTTCCATATGGTGTGAAACAACGATTAAGACTTTTTTTTGCGTATATGGCTCTCCAATTTCCTATCACCATTTATTGAAAAGATGATCATTTCCTCTTTGAATTCTCTTGGCTTCTTTGTCAAAAATCATTTGTCCACAGGATAGCCACATAAAAAGAATGAAGTTGTACAGCTATCTCATACCATATACAAAAATTTACTCAAATGGATCAAAGAGCTAAATGCAAGAGCTAAACCTATAAACTCTTACAAGACTACGTAGATTTAAATCTTTGTGACCTTGGATTAGGCAATGGTTTCTCAGATTTGAATAGACATTTCTCCAAAGAAGATATACAAATGGCCAATAAACACATGAAAAAATACTCAACATAATTAACTAATAGGGAAATGCAAATTAAAACCAAATGAGATACCACTTCACATCTGCTTGGATGGCCATAATCACCAAAGACAGGTAAGTGTTGGCTAGGGTGTAGAAAAATTGGAACATTCATGCTGTTGGGAATGTAAAATAGTGCAACTGCTTGGGATATTTTCCAAAGTCTGGCAGTTCTTCAAAAGGTTAAGCATAAAGTTACTCAGCAATTTCACTCCCAAGTATATAACCAAGATAACTGAAAACGTATGTCCTCGCAAAAACTTGTAAACAAATGCTCATAGCAGAATGATTTGTAAAAGCCCCAAAGGGGAAGCAAATGTCCATCAACTCATGAATAAATAACCAAAAAGGTGGTATATCCATACAATGAAATATTACTAAGCAAGGAAAAGAAATGATACATGCTACAACATTGAAAGCATTAAACTAAGTGAAGAATCCAGTCACAAAAGACCACATATTGTATGATACCATTTATGTGAAATGTCTAGAATAGGCGAGTCCATTGAAACAGAAAGTAGATTGGTGGCTGCCTAGGGCCAGGGTAGGAGGATTCAGGAGGAAATGGGGAGTGACTGCTAATTGATACAGGGTTTCTTTTGTGGGTGACCTAAATTTTCTAAAATTAAATAGTAATGATGGTTGCGCAACTCTCTGAATATACGAAAAACCATTTAATCGTACATTTAAAATGCGTGAATTGTATTGTATGTGAATTATATCTTAATAAAACTGTTACTTTAAAAATCTATTGTCCATAAATTTGTGAGTCTACTTCTGAACTCTCTATGGTGTTCCGCTGGCCTGTGACTATTCCAATACCACGTTGTCTGGATTACTGTCTCTTTATGATAAGCTTGGAATCAAGTAGTTTTAGTCCTTCTACTTTGCTCTTCTATTTCCAAGTTGTTTTGGCTATTCTATATCCTTTGTAGTTCCATATTCATTTTAGGGTTGACTAATGTATTTCTTCAAAAGAACCTATTGAGATTTTCATTGAGATTCTCTCAAATCTACAGGTCAATTTGAGGAAAAATGACAACTGAGTCTTCCGATCCATGAACCAGTATCTCTCTCCATTTATTAAGGTAATCTTGGATTTCTGTCAGCAATGTTTTACACTTCTCAGTGTATAGTCCTGAATATCTTTTCTCAAATTTATTCCTAGAAAATCCATGTTTACGTTATTGAAAATGGTACTTTAAATTTCAGTTTGACCATTTCTTGCTAGACATAGAAATGTAACTAATTTTTGCATATTGACCTCGTATCTGCAATCTTGCTAGACTCACTTAAAAGTTCTAGTAGCTTTTATTTGTAGATTCCTCAGGGTTTTCTTAGACAATTATGCACTTGAAAATAAAGACAGTTTTACTTCTTTTCCAATCTGCATGTTTGATTTTTTCTTTTGCCTTACGGTACTGTCTAGGACCTCCAATAGAAGTGGTAGGTAAACATTGTTGCTTCATTCCAGATCTTAGGGTAAAAGCATTCAGTCTTGCATCCTGAAATATAATGTCAACTGTAGGGTTTTTGTAGATACTCTTTATCAGGTGGAAAGAATTCCCTTTTATTCCTTGTTTGTTGAGAGTTATTGTACTGAATGAATCTTTGTGCATCGAATGTTTTTATATATATATTAAAATGATTATTTTTTCTTTAGTTTGTTGACATGGTGAACTATATTAATTGATTTTAACATTAAGTCAACTTTGCATTCCTGGGTTAAACCCCACTTGGTCATGATATATTTTGTTTTTTCACTCAATTCATGATAAGTTGTTTGTTCAAAAATTGTGAAGAATTTTTCCATCTATTTTCATGAGGGATATTGGTTTATAGTTCTTTTTTCTTGTAATGTCTTTATCTGGTTTTGGTATCAGGATAATGTTGGCTACATAAAGTGAGTTGGACAGTATTCCTTCCTCTTTAAAAGTCTGGAAGATTTTGCGTAGAACTGGTATACTCCCTCCTGGGATGTTTGGAAGAAGGTGGGGGGGGAATAGGGAAATGCTTGTCAAAGGGTACAAACTTGTAGTTATAAGACAAATAACCTTTGGGTCCTATTGTACAGCATAGTGATTATAGTTAATGATACTGTATTGTATACTTGAAATTTTTTAAGAGAGTAGTTTTGTTTGAGGAAGATTAGCTCTGAGCTATCATCTGCCACCAATCTTCCTCTTTTTGCTGAGGAAGATTGGCCCTTAGCTAACATATGTGCCCATCTTCCTCTACTTTACATGTGGGACGCCTGCCACAGCATGGCTTGATAAGTGGTTCCCATGTCCGTGCCCAGGATCCGAACCGGTGAACCCTGGGCCGCTAAAGCAGAGCACGCAAACTTAACTGCTATGCCACTGGGCCAGCCCCAAGACAGTAGATCTGAAGTGTTCTCACCACACACAACAAAAAAGTAACTGTGATGGATGTGTTAGTTAACTTGACTGTAATAATCATTTCACAATGTATGTGTATATCAACGGTTTGCATTGTACACCTTAAGTACATGCAATTTTTATTGTCAATTATACTTCTGTAAAGTTCGAAAAAAAATGTTTAGTAGAATTCAGCCATAAAGTCATCTAGGCCTGAAGTGGAAATCAATTTCCTTAGTAGGCATAAAGCTAGTTATGTTCTTTATATCTTTTTATTAAGGGTAAAAAACAGCTTTATTGAGATATAATTTACATACCATACCACTCACCCATTACAAGTGTACAATTCAGTGGGTTTCGATATATTACATTATTGATTTTTTAAAATTGTGGTAAAATATATTCAACATAAAATTTGTCATTTTAACCATTTTTAAGTGTACAATTCAGTAGCACTAATTCCATTCAAAATGTTGTGCAACCTTCACCACTGTTTTCAAAACTTTTTCATCACCCCCAACAGAAAGTCTGTAATTGTTAAGCAATAAGTCTCCACCCTACCCTCTCTCTAACCCCTGGTTATGTCTAATCTACTTTCTATTTCTATGAATTTGCCTATTCTAGATACTTCATATCAGTGGATTCATACAGTATTTGTCCATTTGCATGGCTTATTTCATTTAGCATAATGTTTTCAGTGTTCATCCATGTTGTGTCATGTATCAGATCTTTATTCCTTTTTATCATTGAATAATATACCTTTGTACATATACACTACGTTTTGCTTATCCTTTCATCTGTGGATGGACACTTGGATTGTTTTCACCTTTTGGTTTTAGTGAATAATGCTTCAATGAACATTGGCATAAAAATATCTGTTTGAGTCCCTGCTTTGAATTCCTTTGGATATATACTTTCAGCTTTCAACATCTGACCATGATGCGTCTTGGTGTAGCCCTCCTTTCATTTCTCCGACTTAGAGTTTGTTGAGCTTCAGGGATATATATTGTTTTTATCATATTTGGGAAGTTTTCGATCACTACATAGTCAATATTTTTCTGCTCTTTTCTCTCTCTCCTCTCCTTCTGTTACTTCCATTACACATAGGTTGGTGTGCCTAATGGTGTTCCACAATTCTCTAAGGCTCTGTTCATTTTTCCTCATTCTTTTTTCTCTCTGCTCCTCAGATTGCATAATCTCCATCAGTCTGTGTTTAAGTTTTCGGGTTTGTCCATCTTTCGGTTCAGATTTATTGTTGGGCTCCTTTAGTGAGTGATTGTCCAGCCACACCCTTGATGTTCTCTCCAGAACAGATTTTCTCATTTTTTTGTAATGTAGATAGGTTGAGAACTTTCAAATCTTCAATTTTGGTTTCTTTTTCTAACTTGCACCTCAGAACTCTTCCAGCCTCTACCCATTCCCCAGTTCTAAAGCCACTTCCACAATTTTAAGTATCTGTTACAGCAGCACCCTACATCCTGGTACCAAAATCTGTATTAGTTTGCTAGGGCTGCCTTAACAAATTACCACAGACTGGGGGGCTTAAACTACGGAAATTAATTTTTTCACAGTTCTGGAGGTGAGGAGTCCAAGATCAAGTTGTGGGCAGAGCTGTTTCTTCTGAGGCCTCTCTCCGTGGTTTGTAGGTTACCGTCTTCTCCCTGTGTCTTCACGAGGTCTTCCCTTTAGACGAGTCTTTGTCCAAATTTCTTCTTCTTGTTTGGACGCCAGTCATATTGGATTAGAGCCCATCCTAATGACCTCATTAAAGACCTTTTCTCCAAATACAATCACATTATGAGGTACTGGGAGTTAGGACTTCAACATACGAATTTTTCAGGAACACACTTCAGCCCGTGACATACTTCCTGGTATGGAACCTGCATCCTGTCAGCAAGCTGGGGTGTGGGTGCTCAGGGCCCAGTGTTTTCAACCTGCTCCTACCTGTGGTAGAGGTCCACCTTCCAAGTAGGGGCTACTTGGGGTAACAGAGCCCCAGTCCTCTTGGCTACATTTGCCTGGAATAGAACTTCTGCAACATGAAGCTGAGAACGTTAGAGACTGCAGCAGCCTGCTCTCCCAGGGAGAAACTCTCACCCTAGACTGCGAGCTAAGAGGAGAGAGAGGGTCTCATTTTCTTGTAAAGCTGGATCACTCCGACTTGTAGGAGGGGTGGAGGTAGGAGTGGGACATGGCTCAAATGGCACAGACTTGCTGTTCTTACCCAGATTTACTAGATTTTCCTGAGTAAATGTTTTTTAATTTGCTGTATGCCATTAGGACAATTTCCAGAAAATTTAAATTTAAAAATAATAATAATTTTTACCATTTTTTTTTTGAGGAAGATTAGCCCTGAGCTAACATCTGCTGCCAATCCTCCTCTTTTTTTGCTGAGGAAGACTGGCCCTGAGCTAACGTCTGTGCCCATCTTGCTCTACTTTATGTGTGGGATGCCTACCACAGCATGGCTTGCCAAGTGGTGCCATGTCCACACCCAGGATCCGAAGCGGCGAACCCCGGGCCGCCAAAGTGCAATGTGCGAACTTAACCACTGTGCCACAGGCTGGCTCCAATTTTGATCATTTAAATGATCGTTTCATGGGGAAATGTTCTGCCGAGCTCCTTATACCACCATTCTGGAAGTCCTGTCTCTATTACTTCTTGAGTCAACTTGGCTGGTTTGTGTCTTTCAAGGAATTTGTCTATTCAATCTAAGTCATTAGTTTGTTGGCGTAAAATTGTCTACTCTATTCCCATATCACTTTTAATGTTTGAAGGTTCTGTAGTGATGTCTTCTCTCTCTTTCCTGATATTATTTATTTGTGTCTTTTCTCTTTTTTATCCTTATTGGACTTGCTTGAGATTTGTCAGTTTTATTGATCTCAGACAAATCGTTTTTGGTTTAATTGGTTTTCTCTCTTTTTGTCATTTTTGGTTGTTTTTTATTTTTATTGATTTCTTCCTTTCATTTACTTTTTTCCTACTTATTTGGGTTTACTTTGCTCTTCTTTTTCTGGCTTCTTAAGCTTTAACCATAGTTTTGAGAATTTTCTTCTCTTCTCTTCTGAGTTTTTAATGCTATAAATTTTCCTCTAAGAACTGCCTGGGTATACCCCACAAATTTTGATATGTCATGCTTTCATTTCCATTCTATTCAAAATATTTTAAAATTTCTTCTGGGATTTCTTCTTTGATGCATGAGTTATTTAGAAATACGTTTAGATTCCATATATATGCGGATTTTTCAGTTATCTTTTTTAAGATTTTATTTTTTTCCTTTTTCTCCCCAAAGCCCCCTGGTACATAGTTGTATATTCTTCGTTGTGGGTCCTTCTAGTTGTGGCGTGTGGGACGCTGCCTCAGCGTGGTTTGATGAGCAGTGCCCAGTCCGCGCCCAGGATTCAAACCAACGAAACACTGGGCCGCCTGCAGCGGAGCGCGTGATCTTAACCACTCGGCCACGGGGCCAGCCCCTCAGTTCTCTTTCAAATACTGTTTTCTCTGAGTTTGAAAATTTTTGTAATTGAGGTCACGTTGGTTTTTAATATTGTGTAAATTTCAGGTGTACATCATTATATTTCAGCTTCTGTATAAGTTACATCATGTCCACCACCAAAAGTCTAGTTTCCGTCTGTCACCATATATATGTGCCCCTTTACCCCTTTTGGCCTTCCCCCACCCTCTTCCCCTTTGGTAACCACCAATCTGTTCTCTGTTTCTGTGTGTTTGTGTGTTTGTTTGTTTATATTCCACATGAGTGAAATCATACAGTATTTGTCCTTCTCTGTCTAACATTTCACTTAGCATAATACCCTCAAGGTCCATCCGTGTTGTCTCAAATGGCACAATTTCGTCTTTTTTATGGCTGGGTCGTATTCCATTGTGTGCATATACCACATCTTTATCCATCATCTGTTGATGGGCACTTAGGTTGCTTCCCGGTTGTGGCTATTGTGAATAATGCTGCAATGAACATAGGGGTACATGTATCTTTTCAAATTAGTGTTTTCGTCTTCTTTGGATATCTACCCCGAAGTGGAATAGCTGGATTGTATGGTAGTTCTATTCTTAATATTTTGAGAAATCCCCATACTGTTTTCCGTAGCGGCTGTAGCAGTTTGCATTCCCACGAGCAGTATATGAGGCTCCCCTTTTCTCCACATCCTCTGCAACTCTTGTTATTTCATGTCATTTTAGTAATAGCCATTCCAATGGATGTGAGGTGATATCTCATTGTAGCTTTGGTTTGCATTTCTCTAATTATCAGTGATGTTGAGCATCTTTTCTTTTCTTTCCTTTTTGGAGAAGATTAGCCCTGAGCTAACTTCTGCTGCCAATCCTCCTTTTTTTGCCGAGGAAGACTGGCCCTGAGCTAACATCCGTGCCCATCTTCCTCTATTTTATGTGGGATGCCTGCCAGAGCATGGCTTGAGAAGCATTGTGTAGGTCTGCCCCCGGGATCTGAACTGGAGACCCCAGGTTGCCAAAGTGGAAGGTGTGAACTTAACCGCTGTGCCAACGGGCCGTCCCCTGAACATCTTTTCATGTGCCTGTTGGCCATCTGTAAATCTTCTTTGGAAAAATGTCTGTTCATATCCTCTGCCCATTTTTTGATTGGATTGTTTGTTTTGTTGTTGTTGAGTTGTGTGAGTTCTTTATATATTTTGGAAATTAACCCCTTATTGGATATATGACTTGCAAATACTTTCTCCTAGTTGGTGGATTGTCTTTTCATTTTGTTGATGGGGAAGACTTTTAGTTTGATGTAGTCCCGTTTGTTAATTTTTTTCTTTGTTTCCAGTGCCTGAGGAGACATGGTATTCAAAAAGATACTGCGAAGACTAATGTTGAAGAGCATACTGGCTATGTTTTCAGCTAGGAGTATTATGGTTTCATGTCTTACATTCATCTCTTTAATCCATTTTGAGTTGATTTTTGTGTATGGTGTAAGATAATAGTCTACTTTCATTCTTTTGCCTGTGGCTGTCCAGTTTTGCCAACACCATTTATTGAAGAGACTTTCCTTTCTCTATTGTCTGTACTTAGCTCCTTTGTCGAAAATTAGCTGTCCGTAAATGTGTGGTTTTATTTCTGGACTCTCAGTTCTGTTCCATTGAGCTGTGTGTGTGTTTTGTACCAGTACCATGCTGTTGTGATTACTGTAGTTTTGTAGTATGTTTTGAATTCAGAGATTGTGATACCTCCAGCTTTGTTGGTTTTTCTCGAGATTGCTTTGGCTTGTTGTTAGTTTCTAATGTAATACCATTGTGGCCAGAAAGCATAGTTTTTATTATTTGAATTCTTTTACATTTATTGAGACTTTCTTTACGGCCAATCTTACAGTCTATCTTGGTCAGTGATCCAGTTGTATTTGGGAAAAATGTTAGGTAGAATGTTGGTTGATAGAGTTATTCAGGTCTTCCTTTACTGATTTTTCTGTCTACTTCATTTGTCATTTATTGAGAGAAGGGTATTGACATCTATAATAGTGGCTATAATTGTGGATTGGTGCAGTTCTTTTAATTTTATCATTTTCTGTTTTATGTATCTTGAAGTTCTGTCATTAGGTGAATATGTATTTAGTGTTGTTGTTCTTTTCCGTACAATTTGACAGTCTCTACCTTTTCATGACAGTCTCTATCTTTTCCTGTTTCAAAAATCTCTGCCTTTTGATTTTTTTTACAGCATTCACAGTTAAAATGATTACTGGTTGTTGTGATTAAAGTGGTTAAATGTACCATTGTGCTATTTATTCATTCTCTCTCTTATTTGTGATCTCTTTGTATTTTTTTTCTGCCTTCTTTTAGAAGGCAGAAAATTTTACATTTTCTAATTCCATTTAATCTCCTTTATTGACTTGTTAGGAATAAGTCAATATTCTTTTCATGTTATCTGTACTCTTTGTTTTCTTTATTTTATAAGTTGTTTTAGGGTTTATATTAGACATCTTCCACTTATTGCGCTCTACCTTCTGATCATATTATTATCCTTCATGTATAGTATAAGCTCATTACAATAGTTTACTTTCATTTCACCTTTCCTAGATTTTAGGTTATTGTGGATATACATTTTATTTCTACATATATTAGTAACCCCACATGCATTGTTACATTTTTGTTTTAACCGGTCAGTAATGTTTTAAAGATGTTTAAAAATTAGGGAAAAGTGTATTTTGTATTTACTCACAAACTTTGCGTTTCCAGTGCTCTTTATTTCCTTGTGTATATCCAGAATTATAGTTGGTGTCATTTTCCTTCTGTCTGGAGGATTTTCTTTAATATGTATTATATTGCTGGGCTGCTGGTGATGAATTTTAGCTTTGATATGTCTGAAATAGTATTTATTTCATTTTCATTTCTGAAATGTATGTTTACTGGATATAGAATTCTGGGCAACCATTATTTTTCTTTCAGCTCTTTAAAGGTGTTGCTCCGTTGTCTTCTGGCTTTCATTCAATCCAGTGAGAAGTCTGCTGTAATTCTCATTTTTCTTCTGTACACGTGTCTTTTTTTGGGCTGCTTTTACGTTTTTTCCTTATCACTGATTTTAAGCAATACGATTATGATGTGCATTGGTGTAGTTTTCTTTGTTTCTTCTGCTTGGGGTTCATTGAGCTTCTTGGAAATATGAGTTTATGGTTTTCATTAAATTTGGAAAAATTTCATCCGTAAGTCCTTCAAAATTTTCAGTCCTATCTGTCTCCTCCTTTTTGGGAGTGCAGTTATATCTGTATTAGGGCACATGATGTTTTTCTATAGCTCGCTGATGTTTAGTTTTTTCCAATCTTTCCTCTCTCTCATTTTAGATGATTTCTGTTGTCTTTAAGTTCATTAATCTTCTTCTACAGTGTCTAACCTGTTGATAATTTTAACCATACTGTTTTTCTTCTCAGACATTGTATTTTCACTTCTAGATGTTTATTTGTGGTTTGTTTTGTTTGTTTCCTTTTAGATTAACAAAGGTTCTTTTACCATGCTAAAAATATAAAATATACCATCTTAACCATTTATGAGTGTAGCACAATTCAGTAGTGTTAAGTAAATTCATATTGCTGAGGAATAGATTTCTTTTACATCTTCCATATCTCCTTAAAATGCTCATCTTTCATCCTTCTTGAACATATGAACTATATTTATACTAAGTGTTTAAACATTCTTGCCAACTATTTCTGTCATCTCTGGGTCTGTTCATATCGATTGATTTTTCTTTTCATTTTAGGTCTTATTTTCCTGTCTCTTGCATATCTGGTAATTTTTTTTTTGTCAAGTGCCACATAGTGTGAATTTTATTTTCTTAGTTGTTGGAGTTTCTGTATTTTTTTTCTAAAATATTTTCAGGCTTTGTTTTGAGATTCAGTTAAGCCATTTGTAATCAACTCTGCCATTTTGAGGCTTGCTTTCTTGCTTTGTTAGGTGGATCCAGTACAACTTTTAGTATAGGACTAATTTGGTCCCAACACTGATGTGATACCCTCTTGAGAATGTCCTTGTATTAGGAGGTTTTTTTTATTTGGCTAGTGGGAATATAGAGTATTACCAGCCCTGTGTGAGTTCTGGGATGGCTATACTTGAATCTTTCTCATGGTCTTTCACTGGCCTTGAGTAGTTTCCTCACACACCTGCATTGATCAGTACTCATTTGGAGCTCTTCCTGCGCAGATCTGTCTTCTCTCATACTTCATCCCATAAATGCTCATAAGATTTCCTTGTATGAGCTCTGTATCTTTAGCTCCTGGAACCAGCAGGCTCCGTTTGGGTACTTCCTGCCTGCACATAGCCTAAAAATTCTCTCCAGGCTGTAAGCTGGGGCAATAATATGGCTCACATCTTTTGTTTCATTTCTCTCAGAGATCATTATCTTTCACTGACTGTTGTCTAATATCTGGAAACCACTGTATGTTTTGTCCGGTTTCTTAGTTGTGTGTGGTGGGAGGATAAGTCTTGTTGTTTTCTTTTTAATCCAGTTGTGTTTACCCCATCATTGCTAGAACCCCAAATCTCAAAAATACTACATATTGATAACAGATACATACAGATGTAGTAAAAGTACAAAGAAAAGCACAAGAAGGATAAATTCTAAATTCAGAATAGTGGTTACTTCTGGGGAAGCTGGGAGAAAGAGGAATGTGATTAGGTATAAAAAGAGACCTATAGGGGGCCATCCCCATGGCCGAGTGGTTAAGTTCATGCTCTCCACTTCCACGGCCTGGGGTTCGCTGGTTCGGATCCTCGGCATAGACCTACACACCGCTCATCAAGCCATGCTGTGGCAGCCTCCCACATAGAAGAACTAGAATGACTTATAACTAGGATATAGAACTATGTACTGGGGCTTTTGGGAGACAAAAAAGAGGAAGCTTGGCAACAGATGTTAGCTCAGGGCCAATCTTCCTCACCAAAAAGCGTGCAAAAACAAGACCTATGACTATTTTTATAATATTTTATTTCATAAGCTGGGTATTGGGCACATAGGTATTTGGCTTAGTGTTAGTCACATTTAATATCAGTCCTGAAATATTTCACAATTGAAAGATTTCAAACAGAACAAAGGATTAAGTTTTTTAAAAAGACAAACTGAAAATGCTAGAAGAAAAAGCAGGTATGTCTTAGTGGTGTCTATAACCTTTTACTCCCTCTACAAATGGATGTATAATATGTAAGAAATAGTCTTCAAATTAATATTATCAATCATTCATAAAAAACATTGAGCCGGTCTTGTGCCCATTTCTTTGATTTTTGCTCTGAGAAGTTGATATGGAGAATATATGTATTTCCAGACTGTTCTTGACTTTTAGAAAAGTTTAAGGCACCTTGACTGAAGTGAGCAAACTAGAATCCTGAGTAGGGACAATGAGGTCACATTCTGTGGATTCATTCTTCCAGGTCTGCAAAACAGTAAGAAACCATTTCCTCAGTATTAGAGGGATCAGATAGCAGCAAGACTCGGAAAGCTTCACCAAACTGTCTTCTGTTTCTACCATATGCCTCCCAGAGGAACCAGAACTAGCAATTCTAATGGCCTTGCACAGTTGTAGGAGAACTCCTGCCACTACCATGCATGTATCTATGACTTTCCCTCCTTTATATTTTCCCCTGTGAACATGAAGGACTATAGTAGTAGTTAATTATGTTTTCCGAATATTTCTGATTCTCTGCCTTCCAGGACGTGGTAGGACTGCGATTCCCAGATTCTTGGTTTGGGTGGGGTCATGTGAATAGTTCTGGTTAATAAAGTATAGGTGGAAGAAATCTGTGTCACTTACAGACTAGAGCTTTTCATTGCTGGTGTGAGGCCCTTGAGAATCTTACTTCCTTTTGTCACAGCAACCTGCAAGTTTCAGTTTGGTGGCTGCTCTCTCAGCCTGGGTCCTGGAATTAGATAAAAACTAGAGTTCCCAGATGATCCTTGATGAGATTATGATACAATCAAGAAATAAACCTTTGCTGAGAAAGTGCTAAAAATTCCTTTGTATCATTCAGTTCAAATGTCCCTTCAGAGAGGCAATCCTTGACCACGCAGTCTAAAACCCACCGCAAATATCAGTTGCTGTCTAACACAATCCCCTGTTTAATTGTCTTCATAGTACTCTTTACTTTCAGAAATGGTTTTATTTATCTGCACTTCTTTATTCTATTCCCCACCCCCTGCCAAAAAAAGCCCCCAGAATACTCCATGAGAATAGAAGACTTGCCTGTTTCATTCACTGCAGTATTCCCAGCACTTTGAGGATAGAGAGACATGAAAGAATCAGATTAGCCTGATTTTTACAGGCCATGGTAAGTGCAATGTGAAGTCACTGAAGGGTAATGAGACTCTGACTACTTTTGGAGAATGGACTGGAAGTGGGCAACAGTGGAAGTGAAAGTAGATCAGTCAGTAAACTCTAGCATTGTTCTAGGCAAGATAAAGGGGGGTTGAACAAGTATGGTGTTTGCAGATCAAAAAGATAGGTCTTGTTTATGTGGGAATTAGGGAAGAGAAGCATCAAGAAGACTCTTAGGTTGCTGGCTTTAATAACTAGATAAATGGAGGTGCCATTTAATGAGATGGGGAATATAAGGGAAGAGCACTTTGGGGGGACTGTGGCAGAGAGTTGGATATCTAGAATTTCCTTCTGACTATGTTATGAAGACATCCTAGTCAAGATATCAATTAAACAGCTAGATACTGTCCATGAAAATAATCCATAAGCAATCTATAAACGAAAATATGGGTGAATTTGTTCTGAGCTGAAATCTGAGGACCATGGCCCGGGGCCTTTCTTCCCACAGGAAGAAAGGGCACCAAAGAAGTGAGGTGTACAGAGTGGTTATATACCGCCAAGCAGGACGTTTCACATATGATTGAAATGTCCCTCCCACAATAGTCACAAGATTGCCCTGTCGGCACAGCTCTTGATGGACACCGCAGGTAGTGGGTCTGCTATCTCAGAGGGCGTAGCAGGAGGCAAGTCTGTTGTCTCGAGCTGGGCAGTCACAGGTGAGCACAGCAATCAGTTTCTAGCCTAAGGAAAGACGCTTAAGCCTTAAGGAGATGCCAACTTTGGGAGAGGGAGGGAAGTTGCACCTTTATCTCAAGGGCCTTTGTTCTTGCCATAGGGAATATCTAAAGCAGATATACAATGCATGCTCAACAGCCACGGTCAGGCCCTTTTGGAAAGACAAGGTGAGGCCGAATTAGGTTTACACCAAATGGCTTCCTCATATTCTCCAATATATCCTATTGCTTGCCATTTTTATTTGTCAATACAAACAAGTTGAACTCAGATTTGGGATGCAGATATAAACCTGAGAATTTATAAACCATTTAAGATCACCTGTGTTGGGGAAGTGGGAGAATTCCTCCCCCACCCCTTTTTCTTAAGGTTCTTATGGCTGGTCAAATAATTTAAAAGGCAGGTTAGCAGGAGAAAAATCAAACAAAGTTTAATAGCATGTATACATGGGAGAAACTCAGGAGAAACAGTAACTCAGTCATCTGGCTGAGGCTGCCTGTTTAAATTTCTTCAGCTACAGACAAGGAGGATGTTGGGGGTAGTGATTTGGAGCTTCAAAGGGGAGGAAGGCAACTCCTGGAAATGGAAAAGCAAATGTTTGGTAAATAGAACTTTGATAAGAATGGGCTTAGCAAGGATCCTCCCAGTCTACCAGATACCCAGAGTTATCTAAGGTGATGGCTTGTCCTGGGGACTGGCCTTTATTTTAAATTTCTTTTAGTCAGTTGGGGAGAAGGTGGAATGTTCTTCCTGAGTCTTCTGAGCCTTTATTTTCTTCAGCTTGAAATAATCCACATACCAGAGTGGTGCATCTTGCGGTGGGCGGGGCGGGGGTGTGGGCATGCCCTGAACCCCATCACCTGCATAGGAAAAATAGATTTCAACATTTAGGGGTTAGATAGTATAAGAGGAGCCACTAAAAGTGAGAGAAGCATGGGCTATCCAGAAACCCAACAAGAAAAGTATTTCAAGGAGCAAGTACTCAACTGCTTTGAATGCTGCTAAGAACTCATTTAAGAGAACAGAGAATTTATATTTTTTTCAGCTTTGTTGAGGTATAATTAACATTAAAAAATTGTACATAGTTAATGTATACATTGTGATGAAGTTGGACAATATGCTTACACCCATGATACCATCACCACAATCCTGGTAATAAATATATCCATCACCTCCAAAAGATTTCTTACGTCCCTTTGCTTTTGTGTGTGTGTGTGGGAAGAACATTTAACCTAAGACTTATCCTCTTAAGTTTATAATGTTGTAGATCTCTAGAACTTATGTATCCTGCATAACTAAAACTTGATGCTGAACAACAACTCTCCATTTTCCCCACTCCGGTCCCCTGGCAACCACCAATCTATTTTCTGCTTGTCTAAGTTTGACTATTTTAGATACCTCCTATAGGAGAAATCATGCTATATTTGTCATTCTGTGACTGACTTGTTTCAGTTAGCATAATATCTTTTTTTTTATTGAGTTAATGATAGGTTACAATCTTGTGTGATTTCAGTTGTACATTAATATTTGTCATTCGTGTTGTAGGTGCACCATTTCACCCTTTGTGCCCGCCCCCCACCCCCCCTTTCCCCTGGTAGCCACTAATCTGTTCTCTTTGTCCACATTTTTAAATTCCTCCTATGAGTGGAGTCATACAGAGATTATCCTTCTCTAACTGGCTTATTTCACTTAACGTAATTCCCTCAAGGTCCATCCATGTTGTTGCAAATGGGATGATTTTGTTCTGTTTTGCAGCTGAGTAGTATTCCATTGTATATATATACCACAACTTCTTTATCCATTCATCTGTTGATGGGCACTTAGGTTGCTTCCATGTCTTGGCTATTGTAAATAATGCTGCAGTGAACATTGGGGTGCATAGGACTTTTGGGATTGCTGACTTCAAGCTCTTTGGATAGATACCCAGTAGTGGAATGGCTGGATCGTATGGTAGTTCTATTTTTAGTTTTTTGAGGAATCTCCATACTGTTTTCCATAGCGGCTGCAGTAGTTTGCATTCCCACCAGCAGTGTATGAGGGTTCCATTCTCTCCACAACCTCTCCAACATTTGTTACTATTAGCTTTAGATATTTTTGTCATTCTAATGGGTGTAAGGTGATATCTCAGTGTAGTTTTCATTTGCATTTTCCTGATGATCAGCGATGATGAGCGTCTTTTCATGTGCCTATTAGCCATCTGTATATCTTCTTTGGAGAAATGTCTGTTCATGTCTCCAGCCCATTTTTTGATCGGGTTGTTTGATTTTTTTTGTTGTTGAGTTGTGAGAGTTCCTTATATATTATGGATATCAAGCCTTTGTCAGATATATGACTTGCAAATATTTTTTCCCAGTTAGTGGGTTGTTTTTTTTGTTTCAATCCTGTTTTCATGTGCCTTGAAGAAGCTCTTTAGTCTGATGAAGTCCCATTTGTTTACTCTTTCTGTTGTTTCCCTTCTCTGAGAAGACATGGTGTCCGAAAAGATCCTTTTAATACTGATGTCAGAGAGTGTACTTGCCTACGTTTTCTTCTAGAAGCCTTATGGTTTCAGGTCTCACCTTTAGGTCTTTGATCCATTTTGAGTTTATTTTAGTGAATGGTGAAAAAGAATGGTCAGTTTTCATTCTTTTACATGTGGCTTTCCAGTTTTCCCAGCACCATTTTTGGAAAAGACTTTCTTTTCTCCATTGTATGCACTCAGCTCCTTTGTCGAAGGTAAGCTGTCCATAGATGTGTGGTTTTATTTCTGGGCTTTCAATTCTATTCCATTGATCTGTTCACCTGTTTTTGTACCAGTACCATGCTGTTTTGATTACTGTAGCTTTGTAGTAAGTTTTGAAGTCAGGGATTGTGATGCCTCCCGTTTTGTTCTTTTTTCTCAGGATTGCTTTAGCAATTCGGGGTCTTTTGTGGCCCCATATAAATTTTAGGATTCTTTGTTCTAATTCTGTAAAGAATGTCATTGGGATTCTGATGAGATAGCGTTGAATCTGTAGATTGCTTGAGGTAGAACGGACATTTTAACTATGTTTATTCTTCCAATCCATGTACATGGAATGTCTTTCCATCTCCTTATGTCGTCATCCAATTCTCTCAGAAAGGCCTTGCAATTTTCATTATATAGGTCCTTCACTTCCTTGGTTAAATTTACCCCGAGGTATTTTATTCTTTTTGTTGCGATTGTGAATGGTATTCAGTTAGCATAATATCTTCCGGGTCCATCTATGCTTTTACAAATGGTAGTATTTCCTTAATTTTTAAGTTTGAATAATGTTTAATTGTGTGTCTATCTCGCATTTTCCTCATTTTCTTTATCCACTTGACTATTGATGGACATTTGAGTTGTTTCTATATCTTGACTATTGTGAATAATGCTGCAATAAATGTGGGAGTGTAGATATCTCTTCACAATCCTAATTTCAAGTCTTTGCATATATACCGAGGAGTAGAATTGCAGGATCATGTGGTAGTCTATTTTAATGTGGTTTTTTTTGGTGAGGAAGATTGACCCTGAGCTAACACACCTGTTGCCAATCTTCCTCTTTTTGCTTGAGGAAGATTGTCGCTGAGCTAACATCTGTGCTAATCTTCCTCTACTGTATGTGGGATGCTTTCACAGTGTGGCTTGACGAATGGTGCTAGGTCCATGCCCAGGATCTGAACCTCCGAACCCCAGGTCGCCAAAGTGGAGCACACGAACTTAACCACTATGCCATCGGGTTGGCCCCAGTCTTCCTCTATTTTTTGTACGTGGGATGCCACCACAGAGTGGCTTGATGAATGGTGTGTCGGCCCACACCTGGGATCTGAACCCATGAAACCCCAGCCGCCAAAGTGGAGCGAATGAACTTCGCCACTATACCACCAGGCCAGCCTCTATTTTTAATTTTTCTTTTTTTTGAGGAAGACTGGCCCTAAGCTAACATCTGCTGCCAATCTTCCCCTTTGTGCTTGAGGAAGAGTGGCCTTGAACTAACGTCTGTGCCAATCTCCCTCTATTTTATATGTGGGTTGCTACCACAGCATGGCTTGACAAGCGGTGTATGTCTGCACCCGGGATCTGAACCTGCAAACCTGGGCTGCAGAAGCGGAGAGAGCTGAACTTAACCACTACACCACTGGGCCAGCCCCTACTTTTAATTTTTTGAGGAACCTCCATACTGTTTTCCATAGTGGCTGCACCATTTTACATTCCCATCGACAGTGTACAAGGGTTCCAATTTCTCCACATCCTTGCCAACACTTGCCATTTTTTGTTTTTTGGTAATAGTCATCCTAACATTTGTGAGGTGACATCTCAATTGTGATTTTGATTTGCATTTCTTATCAGATTTGGCAATATGGAGGTTATTCATAGGAAAACGTATGAATCAAAGAGGAGGAAAAGAGAGTCCACGTAGAACTCTTTCAAGAAGTTTTGCTATGAAAGCAAGCAGAGAAATAGGCTCAGCTAGAGGGATTACGGGGTAAAGAAAAGTGGTGTTTTGTCTTTGTTTTTTTAAGATGAGCGATATTACAACATTTTTTATGATGAAGAGACCATCCAGCCTGAGGAGAGATTGATGATGCAGTAAAGAGAGGGGATAAGGAAAACAACTAAACCCCTAAGTGGGTAGCAGACATAGGAGTCCAGATCACAGCTGGAAAGACTGAAGATTAACAGAAGAAAAGCCACTTCCTTCTCTTTAATATGATGCAGAAGATAAATGCAGTTGTAGGAAGGATTGTACATTTAGTGGTGGGATGTGGGAGAAGTTCCCTATCTCGTGACTTTTTTCTGAAGTGTAAAGGAAAATCATTGGCCAAGAGAGAACATACAAAATAGTCATCGCGGAGAGCGAAAAAGTAAGTTTTCTAAAACCCTGGAAAAGGATGACCAGCTTAAGGTTTGTGATCAGGAATTTAAAGAAAGCTTGTCAACCTGAAAGCCAGTTCTTTGTGGCCAGGAAAGAGGGCAATAATGAAAAGTGTTCTAGAGAGAGCAAATACAGTGATTGTTGTAGCTTCTTATTTACCCTAAATGATCACTTAAAGTGTATAAGTACATTATAATCTATAACAATGTTAAAGAAAATATATAGCTAACAGAAGTTGGCAAGTAGAAGGAGCAAAGAAGTGTGAGAGGTTAGGTGTGTAAGTATCTTCATCTCGCACAGAGTGAGGAGCTAATGTATAATTTTGAAAGTTGAAAATCCAAAAAAACAGATGTTTGAAGTACTTACCTTATTTAAATTATACGGTTTATCATAAAATAACTAAAATACTAAGAGGAAATAGTTTAAATTATCTAAATCCTCACCTGTCATAAGTGAATCCACAATGTCAAAAATTGATAAAACAATTAGTGATTGAGATCCTTTAATTTATAAATATGGAGGCAGTCACCGGAAGAAATAAAAAACAAAGTGAAAAGTAATTGCCTGTGGAGAACTTTTGTCCCTCATTATTATTTTGTATGACTTGATTTTTTTCATAACAAATGTATGCGTTAGTATACTTTAATAAAATTAAAACAGAAACTATTTAACTGCGAATGAAGGCCTTGAAGTCAGGGCCAAGCTTTGATACAACTGGGTAGGTTTTGTCGAGGTGACATTTATTTCCAGCCCCTTCCCGTGCCCTCTGATTGGCTCTCTCGGAATTGGTTTTCTCCCAGTATCAAAGGGATTCACTGCCCTCCTGCCCCTGGCTTCCTCCCGCCTTCACTGAGGAAAAGCACATCTCTGGTTGTTTTCTGCTCCTCAACTTTGATCATTACAAAATGAGTCTATTCTTGGTCTCATTCTTAAAATGATTTGTTTTTGGCGCTCCGGGGCTCGCGCCCCTGCCTCGTGCCTGCGCCGCTCGTATGTAAATGAGGGCGCGTGACGCGGGACGCGGATGGACAAGGGAAGAGAGAGAGTGGCCGCTGCCCTCGCCGCCCGGTGCTGGAGCCCTCGGTGCGCGGCGGAGAGGAGAGGATGCCGGCGGGAACTCGACTCTTGGCGCCACCGTCTCATGCACTGTGTAGGTTTTGAGAGTATTTTAGAAGGGCTTTATAGACCACGGCTACGAAGAGCCCTGAGTTTATTTGAAGGATTGTCTACCATCTCTTGATTCTTCACAGTCAACACCAACAGAGAAACTGTCATCTCAGGGCCAGTCCAACACTGAAAGACTGAATGCCAAGCAGAAAATTAGCTAAATGCACTCTTTCGAAAGAAAGACCTTCCTCAGAACTGTGATCCTAACATTCCCCTAGTTGCTCAGGAATTAATGAAAAAGATGATACGTCAGTTTGCAATTGAGTATATTTCAAAAAGTGGTAAAATTCAAGAGAATAGAAATGGTTCAATTGGACCAAGTCTAATATGTAAAAGTATTCAAATGAATCAAGCAGAAAACTCCCTTCAGGAAGAACAGGAAGGCCCCTTAGACCTCACTGTGAATCGAATGCAAGAACAAAATACTCAGCAAGGGGATGGAGTGTTAGATCTCTCTACAAAGAAAACCAGCATAAAATCTGAAGAGTCGTCCGTATGCGATCCTTCTTCTGAAAATTCAATGGCTGGGAGACTACAGAGAAACAGAGAGGACTATGTGGAGAGAAGTGCTGAGTTTGCAGATGGTTTGCTCTCAAAAGCTTTGAAAGACATTCAGTCTGGAGCACTGGACAGAAATAAAGCAGGCATACCTCAAAAAACTTTACTTCTCCACTTAGAAGCCTTACCAGCAGGGAAGCCTGCATCTTTTAAAAACAAAGCTCGAGATTTCAGTGATAGTTACTCATATAAAGACAGTAAAGAAACTTGTGCAGTGCTGCATAAAGTAGCCCTGTGGGCAAGAGCTCAAGCAGAGCGCACAGAAAAAAGTAAACTCAATCTAATTTAAAGAAAAAAATGAAAGCCTACAATATGAAACTTCACGTCCTACTGTACAGTTAAAAATTCCTCAACTACGAGTAAGTTCTGTTTCAAAACCACAACCTGATGGTCCTGGTCTGCTGGATGTTATGTATCAAGTTTCCAAAACCTCTCCAGTCCTAGAAGGATCAGCTCTCCAAAAACTGAAAAATATACTCCCTAAACAGAAGAAAATAGAATGTTCTGGGCCCGTAACTCACTCAAGTGTTGACTCTTACTTTCTACCCGGGGACCTCTCTCCTTTGTGTCTTAATTCTAAAAATGGAACAGTTGATGGAACCTCTGAAAATACTGAAGATGGATTGGATCGAAAAGATAATAAGCAGCCCAGGAAAAAACGTGGCCGTTATCGGCAGTATGATCATGAAATAATGGAAGAGGCTATTGCAATGGTAATGAGTGGCAAAATGAGTGCTTCCAAAGCACAAGGAATTTATGGGGTACCTCACGGCACTTTAGAATACAAGGTAAAAGAAAGATCTGGAACACTGAAGACTCCTCCTCCGAAGAAACTCCGAGTACCAGACACTGGGTTATATAATATGACAGATTCAGGGACTGGCAGCTGCAAAAACAGCAGCAAGCCTGTGTAGATTACTTGTTAGGAAAATGTTTGTACGTGTGTTTGTGTGTGTGTGTGTATGTGCACAGGTGTGTGTTTGTGTGTCTATATACACACACGTGGGAATTACAGATGCTCACTCTGACAGGAGACATGAAATTTTGCAGTTGAAAAACCACTTACATGCCTTTTGAAAAAAAGTTTTATTCAGGGTTTTCACTGTGGACAGAATTATATAGTTGCTTACTTAATTCTGATAGTTTGTATTTAATCCTTGTATAAATAGGTGAAAAAGATTGAGGTTTTCTTTAGTAGTCAATAGCATAAAGCGTTGTGGGAAAACAAGTAATTGTCAAGTGAAACATTTTTATAGGTGAAAGACCACCCCAGCCATTCAGTTAAACCATCTTATAATGGAAATATGATATTAATAGTTTTTAAACATTTTTACCTAACATACTTAGAGTTACTGTAAGTACGTCAACCAACCAATCAGAGTTTAAATACGCAGCTATCTCCATACTAAGAAAAATTAATATATACAGTATTAGGACACTACAGTGCATTCTATGAAATATGAAATGCACTCAAGTGCATCCACCAGGAATAGACAAGAAAACCTTAAATGATATGTATAATGAAATTTAATATTTATCATTTAACAGTTGTTGTAGCAGGAAGTTGGGGTTTATAAGGTATACACTTTTTGAAAAAAACTGACACATTGTTAACCCCAGGAGCTATAAAATCCTTTAATATAAGATGGAATACTAAGAACAAAAAGTAATTTAAATTTAATTATTAAAATAATTTAATTTTGTTTTTCATTTGAAAAATAAGCTAATGTGTAAGATTAGAAAAGAAAGTTGGAATGCAACTTAGAGCATGTTTATAATGGGCACAGAAAAAGCTTGAGAATGATCATTTTGGTTTAAATGTGCTGGTTGGTTGATGTTATGACTACTTTAAATTTTAAGGATTGTGATAGACTCCTACTATTGAAAAACCTCAGTGTAACTTTAATATATTTGCTGCTGTGACATTTCAAAACATTTTCAGTTTATCAAAAATGAATTACAGATTTCATTTTGGTGGGCGATACATTATCATTTTGCTAATAACCAAATTTGCAGTTTGTTCAGGGTCTTAAATGGATTTACAAATATTTAACACTGAAGCTGTTTTGAACTTTCAGTAATGTAAACTCTACTAATTGGGCAGTTAGAAGCTGGGCAGTGCATTTTAACTTTTACTAGCCTCATAAAAGAGACCAGTAATTTTTATATAGCAGTTTTAAAATGTGGTTCAGAGTATCCATGTTGGATTTATGGAGTATGCCGTTTTAGTGGTAAAATGTTATAAAGCATGTGCCTCCATATAAAGATTGGGGATTTGCTTCATATGTTCACAGTTCTCCGAGTGCCCCTTTGCTCTGTTAAAAGTCAGGTTCTGATCATTTTTCTAAGCCAGTTTTCCTAAGTCCAAAAGGAATACTTAAAGCTGAATTTAAAAAATAAGTGCACCTTGTCAAATACTTGTGTTTTTACACTTGTGTTTGTGTGTATCTAATAATCACATATACATGTAATACTAAAGAGATTTTCAGCTATTACATTGAAAAACTGCTTACATATGTATAAGGAAACTGAAGAGAGGGAAATACACAACCAAGTAGATATTTGGTCTCTTCGATCTATACTGAACCCTCTTCAGCAATTAATGTTACCTGCATGCTAGGGTATGAATCCTCTCGCTCTTTTTTATTCCCCCAAGAAAGTATACATAATAGATTGCAAAACAGCAGATGTCAGGGTCATCTTTCTTTTTAAAGAATTAAGCCATATTTTGTGAGGGCCAGAACTTGGATGATTTAATGTATTTCCCCTCCCCGCCCCCCGCGCCCCCAGTGAAAAGCAAAGTTAATGTTTCAACACAATTTTATTGACCTCTTTATACAGAATTTTACTTGCAAAAATTTGGGGGCTTGAAGGCATTACATAATATTTATATTGTATTGAGCTTTTTTATTCCTCACACTATATTTACATTAATAAATTGATTGAGAAGTTTATAGTAAAGGGATACTTACAGAACACTTTTATATCATTTAAAAGATGACCTGACCAAAAACTTGACAGGATTCATAAAATCAGGGATCATTTTGCTATTGACTTCACAGTGCTCAGTAGTTTTATAGGTAATATTATAGTTAATTTGCCGCGTTTTAGTACTTGTATTATTTATTTTTGGTCAGAAATAGTAAATTAAATATTTTTTGATAGTTTGTAGGTAATGATCAACTCCTAACTTTTAAGATTTTTTTATTTTTTCCTTTTTCTCCCCAAAGCCCCCCGGTACATAGTTGTATATTCTTCGTTGTGTGTTCTTCTAGTTGTGGCATGTGGGACGCTGCCTCAGCGTGGTCTGATGAGCAGTGCCATGTCCGCGCCCAGGATTCGAACTAACGAAACACTGGGTCGCCTGCAGCGGAGCGCGCGAACTTAACCACTCGGCCACGGGGCCAGCCCCCAACTCCTAACTTTTAAAAGAAACAAAATGTTTCTAGTTACTGAGTTCACTTTTGATCATACAAACTTGGAAAGGCAGGGAAATTTATGGCTTCCCCTTCCCCCCAGTGATTCCATTAAGATATTCTCTATGTTAAACTTTCAAAGTACTTTATAAATTTAGTTACCAGTTATTACTTATTAATTGACAATTTTCTGAAAAATCCAGTTTCAGCAGACTTTTAATGAAGGTGAAAGCAACCATTATGTGCTTTCTACTTATTTGAATGTTCCTCAAGTATTTTATATTTTAAAAAAAAAAAGAAGGAAAAGAAAAAACGGTGCCTCTGTTTTTAGAAAACTACTGCTCAGTAAAGTTGTTTAAACCATTTCTGGTAGCTAATGATAATTTTATATTAAATTGTATACTAACTTTAGTGAGACTGATTTTTTTAGTTGTTTACAGTACAAATACTTGTATTTGTTTTTTAATTGCAGTATTTCCATTGTCACAGTAATTTAGTAAAACTCTGGCTGCCTTGATTTTGACAGATTTTGTTAATATAAACTGATTGTTAGGCAATTAGTTATATTTATGCATAAATCAATTGCTCTATGATTCATGAATTATTTATTACAATATTTTCTAATGAATTCATGTATCTGTCTTGTGTTGTACTGTAATTCTGTTCCTACTTTGTGTTGTTATATATCTAAATCTGATTGTATGAATTTTAATTGTTCAGTTAACGTGTTTCTAGGTTGTAATTTGTAGTAAAGCTCTTCAGTGCTTTTGCACTTAAATTTAAAAAATAAATAAAAAATAAAAATGATTTGGTTTTGGCTCATGGTAAAAATCAGTAATAATCTAATAACTGAAATTCCCTTCCTCCTCCTGTTCCCATCCCTGCCAAATATTATTTAATGTGTGATCTCATTTAGGGAGATTAGATGGGAGAGTTTTATATGCATGTTTTTGTTTTTTAATCTCAGAAACAGAGGGTTAAATTGATCAGATGCTTCACTGCACGGTGTATTAGTATTACGGTTCATACCAAGTACCTCATGTGATAAATTTATCCCCTTTTATTTTCATCCCCCTCTCTCATTCTCTACCCACCTTGAGAATTTTAACTCTAAATAATGAGCTCAAAAGAATTCATCTCTGTTGGCAGACTGTTAAGGCACTGGGATAGGTAGGGGAAAATTATTTGGGAGTGTGTGAGAAAGAGGCCTTCCCAAGGAACTTCAAATTACACCATCTTTACAGGGCTTGTTTTATTCTTTTTACGTAATGATTCAGTAGTCACTATCAACTGGGACTGGAATTAGGATGGACTTTAAATCTCTTGTTGAGATGTTTTCTTATGGCAAGGTCTCATTAACATCATTTAAACAGAGTATAGCACAACACCCCAAGCAGGTGGGTGCTTAGTAAGTATTATCATGCAGTGATAATGATGATGTAAAACTATAGGCTTCAGGTAAGGGTTGATGACTTATTCACCACACACCTTAAACTACATTCTTAAAACACAGATGAAACTCATTAAATTATTTTGACAGTTTTATATGCTTCATCAACATGTTGGATATGGGATAAACAAACGGCCTACAATTAACTACAAACAATTATTTCCACTATTATTAACGGATGTTCACCAATAGCATTATATAACCTACACAACAAAGAGCATCTACTTGCAAGAAATGCAGCACATTGTTTTTTATTTCCTGTATCTCATTTATTCAATACACATTTTTTCCATGAGAAACATTATTGGTGTTAACACTCATCCAAAAGTTCATTACTTAATGCAAACGATTTTCTAGGTAGAGAAAAAAATTGTATATATTTCTGTAGATGAGGGCACATTTTGCAACATATTTTGTAATTTTCCTCTCAGAAGTATGAAAATTCTAAAGAAAAGATTATGAAATATATTGAAGTGAAACCTCTTAAAGGCAGGAACTAGCTTATTTTTTTTCAGTATTTTCTTTTGTACTTCTAAATAGAGTCTGGACTTTATCTTCACATTGTTTTATAGAACTCATATATCTGTATTTTTCTTGAATTTGCATTATTAGGTCCACAAGAGACGTACTTTTTTTTTTTAACTTTTATAAAATACTCAATTTGGGAAAGTCTGTCCTACTCGATTTCAAACAACGTGGGAGCGAGATCTTGTTTGACTTCATCCACGTATATTTTTCAGTAACAGGTTTCAGTGTCTTGCTCATAAATATTGCTTAAATAAAGCATGAATGCAAATTTTTCTTTCTGTAGTATTTTATACTTGTTTTAAAATAAGTTGAAAAGGGTTTAATTAAACATAGAAGTAGCTCCCCTCCAAAAATTTCTCTCCTTCACTATTTGTGATCACTAAGAGGAACCAGAAAGAAAACTCCCCAGCGAGACAAGTGAAATATAAAAAGAATAAGAGAAAGAAAAAGAAAGGAACCTTGTTTTCTATACCACATTCACTTAAGACAAAAATAGGGAAGCTATTTTTTAGCTTGAAAATAATGTTATGTGTTCTATGCTGCAGATATTCAATTTTATATCCTAGGAAACACTACTGTTCTACTAGGAGGCAGTGTAAGTGTGAGTCCTGGCTCTGCCGCTTGTTGTGAGACCTTGGTCAAGCTACCCGACCTTGCCAACCCTTACCGTCCCGGTCCGTAAAAGGTAGTAACATCTACCTCCACAAGCTATTGATCGAATAAGGCTGACAACACAGCGATGACACGTGCCAAGCGCTCCTATGGCACCTGTCATCACGAGCAGCTCAGTGAAGTTCGTATCTCAGCAACTCGGTGGGTCAATGCAGTAGACGTAGAAGCACACTGATGGGAATGCGTAGGTTGAATTTCATTACACAGGTTAGTATTAGCCAGGCATTTTACTAGCTGGACTCTGAGTATTGTTTAATCTCACTGTGTTTGATTAGCCAAATTCAAAATTAGTAATTCTGCGCTCAGGTTATCTCATTCTCCACGGCGCGGTCAGAGAAGACGCTGCCTCTTGAGGACCGCAGACCGCAGCGTTTGCAGTGCGCGTTTGCTGTGGCGGAAGAGAACACCGGACGTTCAAGCCCGGGCTCAAGCCACGATCTCTCAAACCATGAAGACATCCGCAGCGAATTTACAAAAAAAAAAAAAGGCAGAGCAACACCGACATGTCAGTCTTCTAAAGCTTCCGAAGCCGCTGCCGGATTCCAGGGCGCTGGCGCGCTCGCGGCACTGCGACAGGGGCGGGGCCGCAGCCGTAAAGCAGCGCCCCAGACCACGTGGGCTCCGACGCGGCCCGGTGCCCTTGGAGGCTCTTGCTGGGGGGTCATGGCAGGTTCGGTGCAGGGCAGTGGGTCCAGGGCTCTGGACCTGCTCCGGACCCTGCCCCGGGTTAGCCTGGCCAACTTAAAGCCGAATCCGGGCTCCAGGAAACTGGTAAGTGGCTGGTGGCGTTGCGGGCAAGCGCTGGCGCACGGGGCGATGGAAGCGGCCCTGCACTGCCCGCGCTTTCCGGGGACTGCTTACTCCAGAGGGTATTGGGATGGAGGTAGGGTTTCTGAGTCCCTGTTCTCCTTAACTGCAGAGGAAAATCTTCTCGCGTGGTGTCAACTCGCAATACGGTTTATGCTTAAAAGCATAATTATGCTAGGGCGTAGGAGCGAAGTCGCACTGCAAAATGATTGTCCCGTTCAAAATTGGAATTAAAATGAAGGACTTTTCCAGTATAGCTTCATGGGAAAGAGTTGAATTGATTTATTCCGTTAGATGTCTCTTCAAATCACTAAATACAGCCAGAAAAGCTGTTAGGTGACGTACTGTAATTTTGAAAATCAGTTCGTTGCCTTCGTGAAGTGACAGGAAGTAAATTAAGAAAAATGTTTTCTTTATAAATTAATCTTTAAATAAAATAATGTATGGGTAGCAATGACATATTTACAATTCCAAAATAGAATTTCTTAACTATCATGTAAGCTTTGTTTGTTGTGGATGTTTAACTCTAGGTTTTTTTCCGTTCGAGCCTGTTGTAGAACCCTTATCCCCATCCCATCCTTGGAAGTTTGCCTTTGAAACACAGCTTGCACTTTGGTTGCAAGAATTAGGTACATCTTCAGAGGCAAAGATGCTGATTTAGAGTGTTTGGACGCTAGAGCAGCTAGGACAGTGCTTGGCACAAGGTAGTGTTAGCTAGTACTGGTTGGTTGGATGAATAAATGGTGTAACAAAAAATATACAACGAAAAGATGAGATACAGTTTATAAAAAGGCATCTGTAGATCATAAAACTTTGTTCTTTCCTTTAGGAAAGACGACCGAGGGGGCGGAGAAGAGGTAGAAGATGTGGCAGAGGCGACAGATAAAGGAGAACGACAGAGAGGAACCCGGCCCCGACTGGGCTTTGAGGGAGGCCAGACTCCATTTTACATACAAATCCCAAAATACGGGTTTAATGAAGGACATAGGTAGGTTGTTCTGCTTTTTAAAGTAGAAAGCCCTGTTTTTCGCTGAGAATCACCTAAAAAATAGCTTGGTAGAAATTGATAGTCACTTTGAAGCAAACTTTTGCCCCTGTTCCTCTGAAGCATCTTTAGTCGTGCAATTAGTTTGGAATAGCAGGGAAAAAAGCCCAGACATTGAGCCTGCAAAATGGAGATAATGATGCCTGCTCTCCTGGTTGTTTAGAGGCTTAGCAATAATATATATAAAAACCTGGCTCATTGTGATTACCCAATAAATGACAACTACCATGGTTACTTTGAGTTCCATTCATGCATAATTCAGATAGTGGGTTAAATTTTCCCCAAATTTGTTTGTTGATTTGTGTAAATGAGTGAAGTAAAATGCTTAAGAGGCAAAGTATTTTTAGCAAAATAAAGGAAATACTGGTTTTGTGTCGTTACCAAAAATCAAGCAGTATAACGTTTCTGTTGTAGTCAGGAGGGTCTTATTTTGTTACCATCTAAATTGTTGGAGGAAAATAGAGAACAAAACTTTTAAGTTGATTTGGAGAACTTAAGAGGAAGAGAGTTGAGTTTTCCAACTGTTACTTTCTTGTTTTGTAGCTTCAGACGCCGGTATCAGCCTTTGAGTCTCAACAGGCTGCAGTGTCTTATTGATTTGGGTCGAGTTGATCCTACTCAGCCTATTGACTTAACCCAGCTTGTCAATGGGAGAGGTGTGACCATCCAGCCATATAAAAGGGATTATGGTGTCCAGCTGGTAGAGGAGGTAAGTCTGGATTAGTATTTTTGGAGTTAGATAGGAGGCTATTTCTGATTTTCATATAATCTATACTCTGCCTCCTTTGTTTTTATCCCTTTTGAATTGTTATAACCATTACATAGTGGTGATTGTGTTTATACTCAGTTGTGGTTTTAGAAAGCCAGCATGATCACGTCGAGGGGCCTCTGTTCCCATGGTCCGGGAATGCTCTTCTCCCGTGTGTCCGTTCAGCTTGTTCCCTCCCTCCCTTTGGTTCTCTGTTCAGATCTGATAATATCAGAAAGGTCTTTTTTGATTTTCTTTTATAAAGGAACACTCAGCCCCCACCCGCTTCCCCCACAGTCGTACTCTGTCTGCATTACTCTGCCCGAAGTATTTTTTCTTTGAATATATGAACACCTGACATTTATTACTAAGTAATGCATTTATTTTTCACTGTCTTCCTCAGTGTGATGTAAGTTCTTTGAGAGCAGGTACTGTGATTCATTCCTATGTTTGCAATATTGGAAATATTGGCTCATGATAATAACTCAGTATTTATGGAAGAAAGGGATCAAATCCAATTCTAATCGCAGTAAAGGACTTTTCTATTTATAGACATTGGCCAGGCATTTCATAAGCAAATAAACGTGTTGTTAATTAACTGCTCCTCCTCCTTGTTGTCAGTAATGTAACTGTGTGAGTAACTTAGTGTCCACTAGAGGGAGGCATATGTTTATGGAAAAACCTTTTAGATTCCTTTGAAAAAGTAAACCTTACGGATAAAGGATTTTCAAATAAGATGATTTGAAGATAGATTACCAAATATGCGATTAAGTCTCAGTATCCTACTCTGGGTGTATAAGGGAATGCACATGTAAATTGACATGGAAAAATCCGTGACCTCTTCAGCTGTTAAACTGCGCATCCCAGCAACTCACAGGTATGTGTCTATTAAACTAACAAAAATAATCCTGAAAACGACACCAGGGCAGTGGTTGTGTAAGTACAGTTCCACATCGTTTACAGCGCTGTAAATTGATTTCAGATTTGTAGTAAATAGTGGATAATAAGACTTTCTGATCCTTCAGCATAAAATTACCAATTTGGAAAGACATGTTTTCAAGGAAAAACAAAATAAACCTAACTGATAGAAAGACATTCCTAAAAATGCTTTTATAATACTTAAAATACTGCAACTAACCCCAATGTCCAAGGATGGGGAGTGGTCAAGCAATCTATGGAATAGTAATTAAAAATCACAAATTATAGGGGCTGGCCCTGTGGCCTAGTGGTTAAGTTTGGCGCCCTCCCCTTCTGTGGCCTGGGTTCAGTTCCTGGGTACAGACCCACACCACTCGTCGACGGCCATGCTCTGGCAGCAACCCGCAGACAAAATAGAGAAAGACGGGCAACAGATGTTAGCTCAGGGTGAATCTTCCTCAGCAGAAAAAAAAAAAAAAATCACAAATAATATGGCAAGACCTTACTTTATTGAGTCAAACGTACCATAATTATTAAAATGCAGGTCGGTATCATAGATGGAAAAAGTGTATCTTAGAATTGATGGAATATTTTTTAAATATATTAAAGGTTCATAATTAATAAAAGGAACTTGATTGGGAGCCAGCTTGTTTCAACCACACCAAAATAGGAAAAAATTCTTATCACTACAAAAAGAATGGTAATGATGCCATCTTTTTATTTTTGTCAGAATCTGTTTTGAAATTAAAATATAGCACATCCTAACTAAAGTGATCAAAAGTAGAACTTAAAAAAGTTCAGGACTACATTTTTCAGTGTTGACCATGGTAGGGAAAGGTAAACTTATTTTCTGTCAGTTTAGAGGCTGTAGTAAAGTCAATAATGAATGCAAAGTGAATTTCTGTTGTCCTTTGCTCCCTTTTTTCTTAGAGGGGGTGACCCCTCCAAAGCTCAGATATTTTATTCTTTCGCTGATTCTAGCCCACTCGTCCCCCTCTTTAACCTTCTCTTGGCCTCTTGCTTGTTAAGGGATAGGAAGATAAGTCATGATCTGTATCCTACAGCATAATGTTGTGGTTAAGAACACATACTGTGGCTGGACTGTCTGGGTTAGAATCCTAGCTTTGTGATTTTGGGCAAGGTATTTAACCTATCTGTGCTTCAGTTTCCCCATCTGTGAAGTTGGTTTAGCAATAATCCTGTCATAGGGTTGTTATGAGGGTTAAACAGCCAACTATTACCGAAGTACTGGGAATGGGTGCTTATATTGGTGTCTACGAAATACATCAAGTGAAAATATAGTCATCTCTGCTCACAGGGAAGGAAAATTGGTAAAAGAAGGGGGCCTAGAAAATGTAAAAGAATTTGATGTTATTTGATAGGACCTGGAAGCAGAAGTCTTTGAAGTAGGAATTGCTGTTACATTGTGGGCATTTTGGAGGAGGAAACACAGTGTAAAAAGGAAGCTTGCCATAGTTAATTTACTTTTAGCCAAGCTAGCTACTCACAGACTATTTTGACGTGTTACAGGGTGCTGATACCTTTAAGGCGAAAGTTAATATTGAAGTACAGTTGGCTTCGGAACTAGCCATTGCTGCAATCGAAGAGAGTGGTGGTGTCGTTACTACAGCCTTCTGTGATCCCAGAAGTCTGGGTAAGCTTGCTCCGCAGTCATTTTCTTCTCTCCCTCTTTGTCTCATGCTGGCTGCATGTGAGGATTGTAAAAGTCCTCATGGCTGTTTGACTTGCCGTTTGGACACCTCTGTTTTCTGTTTCAGGATTTCTTATTAGTGCTGTGGCTGGTGGGGCTCTGTCCTCTGATAGACCTCAGCCAGTAGGTCATAAAAAGGTTTTGTTTTTGTTTTTGAACACAGGGCTTAAATACAATGTTACCTATGTCTAGAAACTCACTAATGGTTGGTAACCCAGGAGTAACTCTGACTTTCAAGATACAAACTTTTGAAAATTAAGCATTTCCATTTGTTTACTTAAAACAAGCTTATTTAATTAAAAGAGTTCTTGGAATTAAGTTCTCATCTTGGTCATATTTAAAAATTAATGATTATAAAATACCATTATTAAAAGAAAACCATCATGTAAATAAAATAGTCAACATTTGCCTTTCTCTTTTTTTAATTTAAAAATTGTTTTAGAAATTCTATGCAAACCTGTTCCATTCTTTCTGCGTGGACAACCCATTCCAAAACGAATGCTTGCACCTGAAGCACTGGTGCCGTATTATACTGATGCAAAGAATCGTGGTGACCTGGCGGATCCGGCCAAATTTCCTGAAGCAAGACTTGAACTCGCCCAGAAGTATGGTTATATTTTACCTGACGTTACTAAAGATGAACTCTTCAAAGTTACTACTCGAAAGGACCCAAGGCAGATTTTCTTTGGTCTTGCTCCTGGACGGGTGGTGAATATGGCAGATAAGAAAATCCTGAAACCTACAGAGGAGAATGTCCTCAAGTATTACAGCTCATGAATTCCCTTCCAAGAAAGCAGAGTTGGAAAAGAGGACTGGAAAAGGAGGCCATGCGATAAAACAAAGAATTGGTGCGGTCACTGTGTTTGAGTGATGTCTACGACCTGGCTCTCAATAATACTTTCATCTTGGTCATTGTATTATTTCTTATCATAGTCATTGTCAAGGAAAGTCTGCCTAGCAATGGCTTAAACAAATTAGTTTTTTTCTTATTTTTTATCACCTAAGAAGAATTGGTAGTGACGGTAATAGCCATAGCAGTTCAATAATCTTGCAGTTTCTGTATCTGCAATTCTCATGGCCTCTCCCCAAGACCCTAAGATGATCACCATGGCTCCAGTAAGAATAACCTTAAAGGGCAGGAAGAAGCGGGGAGAATGGTTCAAGCTATAGCTGCCCTGTTCATAAGGAAGCAAAAGTTTTCTCATGACCACCCCTTGCAGACTTTCATATACATCTTATTATCCATAGCTGTGTCATTTGATTCCCTCTAAGGGCAATGAGGCTGACGCACTGAGACTTAACTATGCCTGCCTCTACAGTTGGTAGATGGGAGAGGCAGAACATCCTTGGGGATGGAAATTGATTAGCCAACCACTAAGGACTGCCAACGTCATCAAAAAAGTTATTCATTCAGTATATATTTGTTGAATGTCAAGTATTCTAGGTTCTATTTAAATAACATAATATACATATATTTTATAGGGTACTTGATATTTACAAAATATATTTTTATAAATATAAAATAATTAAAAATACTTTAGAAAAGGTGCACTACTTCAAAAAAAGATCATAATAGAAGTTTTCAATGTACATTTTTTAAAATGTGCTTTCAAAAACCGTACCTAGTCATTCTGGAAAATGTAATGAAAACAGGTATTGCAGTTTGAATGGTACTACGCTAGAAAACAGAAGTAAATAGTTGTAGCAAAAACTTGTAGATATAAAGATGTTTCTGTGAGAACATAAAGGGCTGATGTACCCATAATGCACATGACAGAGGGTTTAACAATGTGCTGCCAGGCACCGTAGCTTTTATATACTCGTTGATCCGTTGCTGCTGCTATTAAGTTGGTTTTTCTTACTAACGCAATAGGATAGACTTAGGGTAGATGATAATAACACATTGTGTTCTGTGAGAAAATATTGGGCCGTGGAAAAGAGAAAATTAAAAGGGGCGATTTAATTTTGAAGTTACATATATGATCCTGAAAGAGATAGAGAAACAACAGGAATAGTATTATCTTATAATAGCACATCTATTTATTTGGTAAATTTAAGACAACTGTTTAATAGTATCTTTATTATGTTCAAGATTATCATTATTATGTTTAAGATATTATTATTATGTTTTTAAGACATAATTTTCACTCTGAGCTCATTAGTAACAGTATAACAAAAGTTGAGGCAAATTCATTTTTGTTTTCAATCTGAAAAAAGTCACTTTTGGAAGTTTCAAGAATGGAAAAAGTGCTATAAATGTGTTTCATTAAATTGTTCTTTTAAAAATGTATTTTGAAAGTCTACAACAATGTATGAACACACCATTTTACTATTAATTTCTTCTCCTGTACATATCCGTGAGACCAGAATAAAAATGGACTATTTTCCTGGCTAGATATGCATTTATTTCATAAAGGAGCTCCTAATTGCGGAAATACTTGGGTGAAACCATCATCTCCATTCTCTGGATCCATTCCCAACGTCAGATGGAGAGACGAATGTGACTGGATTTCACCTGTTCAGCTTGTAACCCCAACCTTTGTCTCCACTTGGAATAAAGTTGTGTACTTTCGCTATCAAAAGGAACTTCCCATTCACCATCTGGCCCTTCAGCAGTCCCCTAAGCACTAAAAATAGAAGTAAGACTAAACGGGTGAAATTAATTTTAATGATTTGTTTTACTTAAGCCAGTATTTCCAAGTATTGTCATTTCAATGTGTACGTAGTGTACACTTAGTAATGAGATATTTGATCTTCTTTTTTTGTACTAAGTTTTCAAAATCTGGCTTTTACAGCCTATCTCAATTCAGACTATCTGCATTTCAAGTGTTCAATAGCCACATGTGGCTAATGGCTACTGTGTTGGACAGTCCAACTCCAGAGTATCTGGGATTTAGCTGCTCTGTTTCCAGTTGACTAAAGCAGCACAGCTACCGTGACAATCAAGTTCGGTGGTGGGTTAAAATAGTTCTATATGAATTGATGTGCATAATGAAGATGCATGCCTAATTAAAATACAAAACCACCTCCCCTTGGAGAGAAATCAAGCAGGTACCATAAGCCAAAACATAGACCACACATCAGAAAATATTTAGATAATCATCACAAATCTGCTTTTAATTTTGAAATATTTGAAACATAACCAGCCAATATTAGAAGACTAACAGAAAATATTTGAAGTAATCCAATAGTACAAAATAGAGGCAATAAAAGTTATGAGTATTTAATAAATGTTGTGTTTAATAACATGGATAATATAGCCATGAAGTATCTTTAAGTAAAAAGAGTTAGAAGACACTGTGTCTGATATTACTTCATTTTGGTAAAATAAAAACATTTATCATTATTTGAACAAATACATAGTAAAAAACATTGAAAATGCTTATTTATGTTTTCTAAAGGCACCATTTTTTGTTCATAACAAAAAATAAAATAAGGCATGGCACTGTGCATGAGTAGCTAATCTGAAAAACCTTCCACTGTAAACGCCTGGATATGCAAGACAAATTATATCAAGCATTCTTGTACCTGCAAAATTGAGGTCATATAAAGGAAAGCACAATGCCTCGTTTTCCACAAAGGAGGAGGAGTTCAGAACAAGCTCAATGAGCATCCAGTGCTGAGGCTGGTGTACCGCTTCCCTAAGTTGATGGGTATGGGAGGATGGGTGGGGAGCTTCTCTAGAACCTAGAGGATTGGGTTTTACTATCCCTACTGGAAGAGGAACTCTGTACTGGGACCCTGAAGGATCCGTGTTTCACAATGAAACCCCTACAGTAAAACTAACCCTCAATGAAAAACTTGGCTGAAATAGAAACCCACAAACACAGGGAGTTGACAGACAAGTCTTTGTTTTTTTCTTGGACTCCAGCTGGGATTCCTCTAAGAATTTGTCACTAAATGTGTGCCATCCAGTTGGTGTGGCTTCAGTGTCCACCACAACTGTACCTAGGAAAAGTCTAGCCGAAAAATAAATATAAAAGTATATTCTAAATTAATTGCATTTCCGTAGCAAGAGAAACTCTACACCCAGGCTACACAACAGTTGCATTATGAAGTTTTAGCTTCTAGTATAAATATAAATTTACAAATCCTATATTGGGGTTTCTATTGTTAGATAACAAATTCTTACAAAACTACTGGCTGAAAACCACCTTTCCATATACTTATGGGTTCTGTGGGTTTAGAATTCAGGAAAAGCATAGGAGGAAGCTTCTACATGTTGCATGGTGTCTGGGGCACAGGCTCGTGAAGACTTGACAGGTCAGGGTGACTCCGTGGCTGGTGGCTGGAATCAATCAGAGGAGTCTTCACATGTCTGTGAGTTGATTTTGGCTGTAGTCTGGGTCCTCAGTGAGGGTTCACAGGAGCACCAGCATTTGGCCTCTCCGTGTGACTTGGGATTTCCACTGCATGGTGGCCCCAAGGTTCCAAAAGCAAGCGTCTTTGCAAACAAGTCAGAATCAACATTGCCTTTCATGACATAGCTTCAGGAGTCCTGCAGCATCACATCTGCTATATTCTATTTGTTAAAAGTGAGTTACTTATATCAGCTGAGATTTGAAGGAAGGGGACACGGAAACTGCCCTCAATGAGAAGAGTGTTAAAGGATTTATGGACATATTTTAAAAACACCACAGTCTGCATTTGGGCTACAAATTATTTAAATTCCTCTCACTTGCAAAACATACTTACCTTCTCCCAAGACCCCTCAAAAATTTGATTTCATTACAGCATTTGGGTCCGGTTCAAGGCCCAGGATCTCATAATCTAAATCAGATCCAGGCCAGATTAAGTTCTTCAGATACAGTCACCCTTGATATGAAGACCTGTGAAGCAAAGAGGTAAGTTTTCTGCCCCCTCTAGCCACACCCCTCTTCCAAACATACACATCTGTGGGGATACAGGCATTGGATAACTGCTACTGATATACCCACTTAAAAAGATGGCAAAAAAAAAAATTTGTTATGTAACAGTGATACAGTGTCGGATACATATGCTGTGTATCCACAGCAATTCTGAGGTACACCCAGGTGCATGCTGGCAGTTCTCTGATGTAGGCTCAGCCCTACTCTCTGGAGGGTTTTTTTCTTGCTTTTGTTTTGCTTTCCCCATGGTGCTTGGCTTTGACTTCTGGTTTCTTGGTTCTGTACTCTGACAAGCTGCACAGTATTTCCATAGATAAAGCATGACAAATTATGAGCTAAAGATGCCAAGTTATAAGGCCCATTATGAAAAAACCTAACATGATTGAATGTAATTAATATCAACTGAAAGTAGGTTTAGAATGCTAAGAATTTATAAAAGTGTTATGATAAATTATAAAAAGCATATTTTAAATGATTAAGACACAATCTTAAAATCTGAAAAATAAGATACCACGAAGGGGTAGGTATAAAAAAGTAGAATTTTATAAACAAAAGTTTTATTAAAATTTAAAACACCTTACACGGGTAAAATAACAGTTTAGATACAACTGAAGACAGAATTAGTTAACCAGAAGAAAGGACTAAAGGGAATGCAGATTAGAGTGAAAAACAAATATGTAAGGTTTAATGAGCTTGTGGGATAAAACTGTATGGTCTAACATATCTAATGGAATGTCTTTGAGGAAAGGAAAGAGGCAATATATGATGTGAAAATGATTGAAAATATTCCAGACTTATCTTAAATCGTTAGATCCCAGAAGTATAATTACCCCCCAAAAGGATAAGTAACAATAAATCTATACCTAGAAATATTCTAAAGGAAATTTCAGAGTCAGATCTTACAAGCAGCCTGGGGAAAAAAGACAGGATAACTACAAAAAACAGTAAGCTTGACGTTAAAGTTAACATCAATAAAATGTCGAAAGATAATATTATATATTCATGGTGCTCAGAAAAATTAACTATCATTCTAGAATTCCAAGCCCAGGTAAACTACCATTAAGCGTAGGCATGAAATAGACATTTTCTAGAGAAACCACGAGGCAGGAGGTGTCTACCACTTATAGACATTCATAAAAGAACTTACAAAGGGTGTCATTTAGGAGGAGGGAAGTCTCCACACTAGGAAGGAATAGGATACTAGATCCAATGGGGATCGAAGAATCTGTTAGATACATGGGTAAGTCCAATTAAGGTTTACCCAAGTTCTGGAGATATAAAAAATTATGGAAAAGAAAAGTGTGTAAGACAGGAGGCAGTGGAGTAACTGGAAGTAACAGATAATAAGCATCTTGTATATCTTGGGAGGAGACTAATCATAACTCACTTTAGACATTCTTAAATGAATTACGGTTATTAAAATTGTTAAAATATCACAAAAGTCAGAGAGAGAAGATAAAACTCTGTTTCAGGAATATAGAAGAGAAGGGACTTTGAAAATTCTCTCATGACAAAAGCACTTAGAATATTGCAAACACCATTGTAAAGGTATACTGAAATGCTCATGATTGAAAGTGTAACACCTCGGCTCCAAAAACAAAGAGTGAATGGACAGCTGGAGTGGAAAGTGAGAGCTGACACAGCTGCTGTGCCAGGAGGCACGTCTGTATAGTGGTGACCGAAGGCTTGGCTGATAGTCGTCCACAAGACAACGTGTAAGTTCTACACTAGGGCTGAAAGGGAGCACCGATGCTTCAGCCGTGCTTGTGGCAATTGTTGATAGTGGTGATCAAAGGGCTTGAGTGCTAATGGTCACATAGGATGTGGGAATTTGAGCAACAGATTTGAGCATGAAGCCGGGACTTGCAAAGGATCTCTGCTCTCCGTGTAAATGTGGACCAAAAGAAAATGCCCACCTTCAATAGGAAATGAAAAGAAATATTGTCTGCTTCAGTTCTGGCTGTGGGAAGGGTAGAAAAAAAATTTTCCCCCTAACATTTTATGACCACATGCTTCCATTCACATGGATTTTTGTGCTCATATTTGTATTGCTTTACTTATGAGGTCTGGGAACTCAGACGACACAGGATTTCTGAGATAAAGTCGCACCAAATGGAAACTTTGAATCTAAAATAACAAAATACAAGAGGAAGCAAGCTATCATGATGTCAGCAGCAGACAGAAACAAATCGCATCACTAATCTGTCAAGAAAAGCAGAATAGAATTATTGGACGGAGACTATGTGGTGTAGACTGGCTAGCTGTTCTCTCAATGTATTTCATCTTCCTCTCGGATTCAGAGATGGAGTCATTACATCTCCAAGTTTCCCTTATGGTTGGCTATGGCCATATGACCAAGTTCTGGCCTATGGAATGTGTCACTTTCAGGCCTACTTGATAGAAACTTCCAAAATACAATCCTCCATTCTCAACCTTGCAGAATGGAGAGAACAGTATGGGTTTGGAGGAGGAGGATCCAAGATGTATACTCAAATAGGCACAAGGAAGACCACTCAGCCCCAAATACCTGTTGATCTGATTTCTGTTTGCAAGGAATACATGGCACAGAGACTGATTGCGTTTTTGCAGCAACAGCTAGCACTAAACAAATCAATAAACTATAAAATATGTGTAAGTGATTAAACAGATAAAAGAAGGAATTGAAAATAAGAAAAAGAAAAACTCTTTCAGTAAGGACCAGGCAGATTTGGAAAAGAACCAAAGTGAATACCTATAAATTATATGCGTCATCTTGTATATCTTGGGAGGAGACTAATCATAACTAACTTTAGACATTCTTAAATGAATGACAGTTATTAAAATTGTTAAAATATCACGAAAGTAAGAGAGAGAGAAGATAAAACCCTGTTTCAGGAATCATATGAAAGCCTGGGGGAGGGTGTGGTCTTTACTCCCAGGGATCATCATCTGTATTATTGATCCTTCAGCCAGTTGCAGCTATGTGACAGTGAGGTCCAGAGACGGTCCTCTGCTTCAAGCAAATTTGGAACTATTCCCTTTAGCGGCTGCCACTCTGATCCTAGATTAATCCATAAAAGCTATGATCTTAAGCATTTTCCATCAAGCTAATGAAGCTCAGCCATCAGGGTTCCTACACTTGCTTGCACTCCTTAAGGGCCTTGGGATAAAATCCAGCAGTTTGTTCACCTGGTCAGAGATTTTTTTGTAACGTTGAAATAGTTTTAAATGCAACTGACTCCTGTCTCCAACTCTCAACTTTCCCTACATCCCATATTCTCTCGTATCAGAAGGCTTGAGAACGACAAAGCTGACTTAGGGTATGACTAAATTTGGCTGAATGGCACTGATTTTTGTGGTTTGCAGTCACATCTGTATTAAGTTATTTAGAACAGATGTAGCAAGATGACCACTCTCCACTGTGCTGATTCATCCTGCACCGTTGTGACACAACAGTGTCACAAAATACGTCAGGTGCAGCGCATGTCCTTTTTTTCATTGGAGTAAAGGCTTCTACCACAGTTCCTCATGCTGTTGACTATTTCAATATTTTACAATAGTTTACATTTTCTTTGGGAATTTGGCTATTATGTGGAATATGTTGACTACAGAGCAACTTGAGTTTTTCTTTATCATTTAAATGTAATAAGATGCTCATTATACAGCTGTTCAAGCCTTGTAAGGTGAGTACAGCAAGGTTCTGAAAACTAAAACATATTTTTGCTGAATTAGAGGAGAAACCCATTCACAAATGAGATGCAAAATATGTATTTAAAAAGCTAATAAAGTTTGAATCCTCTATCTTAACTGAAATGACATTTGGAAGAGTTTCAATGAACCCTGTTAGAAGTGGCAGATTCCTGGTTGGGTGTAGGAAGTTGCTGTGGCTGGGTGGCACGGAGGCTCCAATATTTCACATCCCTCGGTTTCTGTGCCCTTCGCCATGTGACTTGCAGCGTCTGCCAACTCAGCCCTTCGAAACAGGCCTAGACTTGTGAGCTGCTTTGGTCAACAGAGTGGGCAAATGTGCCAGTGTGCCAGTTCTGACCCTAGGCCTTCAGAAGCTGTGTGTGCCTGTGGAGTTGATTTCCCCTCTGTCGTGATCATGAGAACACGTCTGTGTAGCCTGTTGGGGGATCAGGAACCATGTGGAGGAGAGATGCCTCACTCCCCCTAGAGGACATTCCAGACCAGCCAGCACCCAGCTGACAAGCCAGCTGAATGCGGACACCTGAGTGAGCCCAACAGAGCTCGGCAGAGCCCGTCCGAGACCAGCGCAAGCAGCCAGCTACCCCCGAGACTGTGCAGAAATGGTCAGTAACAGGTTTTTTGTTCTACCCAAGTTACGTTTTGAAGTGGGTTTATTATGCTCGTTATTGTGACAACAGATGCCTGACATAGAGGGATGCATTCTTTGTTTTTGTTTTTATTAATGAAAGAAATAAGAGGAAAAACAGCTAAGAATTAGGGAAATATGGGAAATGTAATAAAATGAGCCCTAAACTTCATAGACATTATTCAAATACTGTAGTGGGCTGCACGGTGGTCCCCAAAAGATATGTCCACATCCTAACCCCTGAAATTGGTGACTGTTACCTTATTTGGAAAAAGGGCCTTTGCAGTTGTAGTTAAATTACAGATTTGAGATGAGATCATCCTGTAGGATCCAGGTGGGCCCTCAATCCAGTGACAGCTGTTCTTATAAGACACACACAAGAGAAGACAGACATAGAAGAGGGGGCGACGTGAGGACAGAGACACATTGGAGGGATGTGGCCACCAGCTGAGGAAGCTTCAGCCACCAGAAGCCACAGGGGCGTGAAGTGGATGCTCCCCGCAGTCTCTGCAGGGAACGCGGCCCTGCCGACAACTGGATCTGAGAATCTTGCCTCCAGAGCTGGAGGAGAGGACATTTATGGTTTTTTTAGGCACCCAGTTTGTGGCAACTTGTTACAGTGACCCTAGGAAATTAATGCAGGTACCCAGAAGTAATTTGTAGTCAAAACATTTTAGATTCTGACCAAGCCGCTGCCTCAGAAACCACACGAGCCTCTTATTGTCTGTGATGGTCTCTAGGGAATGAGCTGGTCAGAGTCAGGAAGGAGGGGCTCGAGACCTTCCCATCTGTTCACCAGCAGCGATGCCCTGACACTCACCTGAGCAGGGAACAACGCTTCCCCGGGCCGTTCAAGCCTCATTATCTTCTTCTCCCTCGGATCACGGGATTATCCAATTCTTTCTCTACCACAAGTATCAGTATTTTCCAAGATTTTTGTATCTTAATGTCACGGTCATTAGCACTTCCTTAGGCCCATTCCTCACTAACTTTAGAAGCACATCCTGCTTAACACTGTTCAAAAATTATTTGAATACACTGTTTTCGTTGTCCCTCAGTCACAAACAAATGTAGATATTAATCAAACAGAATACTAATCTGTGATAGGAAAAAGCTGTAACCAAAGCCCTGTCAGACACAGTACGTCCGCTAGTTTCCTGTGACTGCATCTATTTCTATTAGGATTTTATGGATTAAGCACTGAAGATCCTAAAAAATAATATTCATTATGTGAACAGTATTTCCCAAGTATGACAGAAATATCACTAGTGGCGTTTAAAATAAAGTTATCTACCACATGTTGGGATTTTTAAATAAGTATGTATTATTCAAATAGATATTAGGAAAAAATAACACACCAATCTATGACTCCACATGTATTACTTCTTATGACAATGCTAAGTTTAAAAAAAAAAAAAGTGAGAAAGGGGCCGGCCCTGTGGTGTAGTGCTTAAGTTCGGCACACTCCACTTCAGTGGCCCAGGTTCGTGGGTTCGGGTCCCAGGTGCAGACCTACACCACTCATCGGCCATGCTGTGGCAGCATCCCACATGCAAAATAGAAGAAGACTGGCACAGATGTTAGCTCAGGGAGAATCTTCCTCAAGCAAAAAAAGGAAGCTTGGCAACAGACGTTACCAAACAAACAGAACAACAAACAAAAAACAAGAGTGAGATAAAATGCTGTGGTATAAAACACAGCAAAAACAATGAAGGAGTAGGGAAATGACTTAAGTTTGGAAAATGCCACATCATACATACCTTATACATTTGCTAATTTTTCAATTATGTAAATTCTAGGAAATCAATAAAAACTAATAATTCTTAGCCCTAAGATCATTATTAAACGAGAGTGCTCTGAAGATCAGTCTCTCCTCCACTGCTGGCAACCTTCACAGTTGGCATCACAAATCCTCATTCACCAGTTTTCACCTGAGTAGTAGCCTCCTTCAGATTACACCTCTAAGAAAGTACTGCAGCCTAATAAAACGTCCCAACTCTGTCACATCACACGTCTACATTCTGAGGAACAGATAACAGAATTATACACGTGGAGAAGGAAAACTGCAGAATACTAATTTTCTACATACTCAGAACCTGCCTTTCCTTTGAGATTTGGATACAGTGGCTAGAATCCATCTAACAAGAAGATAATGCCCTAATACCATACTGGTATAAAACGTGCACTTACAACTGGCCAAAGCACAACAGAAGTCTCTCTCTCGCTCTGGTAAACTTCCACGGCAGGTGTTCCTGGTCAGCAGGCGGTCTGTTGCAGGCCGACTCAGGGATCCTGGCTCCTTCCATCTTGCAGCTCTGCCCTGGAGCTTCCTCGTTCCCTGCATTCAGCTGACTGAAGAAAGCAAGCCTGGAAGCAGCAGACTCTTGATGAAGTATCATCGAGACGTGCTCTGAGACAATTCTCCATGTCCCAACCAGCTCTGCTTCCATCTGCTGACCTTTGACTTTCAGTATCTGGTCAGACATAACTAACAGTAGTCTTGCAATCTTGACTCAAAAGCAGTGTTGGGACCCAGGGCAGACTGCCCCCAAAATATGCTACAATGGCACGCTGATTATTTTGACTTAGTTATTTGAGAAGCAGCTGATGCAAAAATTGCACTTTGACCCTTTCCATTTCCCCCTGAAAGCAGCAAACGAATCTCCCATGTGAAAAACAGCTTCCTCACGAGGCTGACCCAACGGCATAAGGGTTAAGTTGGCGTGCTCTGCTTCGGCGGCCCAGGGTTTGCAGGTCCGGATCCCGGGGCGGACCTAGCACCGCTCATCAAGCCACACTGCAGCGTCATCCCACATAAAACAGAGGAAGGTTGGCACAGATGATAGCTCAGGAACAATCTTCCTCAAGCAAAAAGGGTGGGGCTGGGAGGGGGTGGAATTCAGGGCGGAGAGGCCTGTATAAACACACCTTGTTACTTTTTTACTAATTTACCACCACAAGTCCAAACTCTGCTTAGATTGCTTACTAATGAAGCACCCAAACCTAAGTATCTTTGTCCTGTCAAATCCTCACAAATTTAGTGTTTCTGTGTGTAAAAAGTATAAAAGCTGCCTGCTTTGGTCACTTCTGAGCGTTAATTTTAGGATCTCCCACGTGTACGCATTACATTCGAGTTTTCTCTTTAATCTGTCTTGTGTTCATTTTACTATGAGGCCAGCCACAAGAACTTAAGAGGAATAAGGGGGAAATTTCCCCCTCCCGGACAGGGGCATCTACCACTTCCACTCATACCTGCTTCGCCGCAAGGGAATCTGAAAAGTGAAACCTGGAGCTGTAGAACTGTATCTTATGGAAGGACAGAACCGATTTAGATGGACAGCTAGCCATCTCTGCCACATACCAATGCCCAAAAATTATCATATCGCTTGTCACTCTACCATTAATGAAGGCTTTGCAAGACCTTCGACAACCTTTTCTGAGAAACGCAACTGTCCCTGGAAGAGCATGCCTGGACTTACTACCTCCACGTCTGTAACACAAGGGAGCCACAGACAATACCAATCATTTATCAGTTTAGCTAATCAGCCAAACATGAATCCCTTGGTCCCACCCATGGAGAGATCCTGATTAAGAGAGTCTGGGGTAAGGACAAGGATCTGTAGTTTCAGAGAGCTCCCTGAGTGATTCTGATGAGCCAGATTTGGGACCCCCTGGAGTAAAGTCCCTTCTAACTTCAAAAAAAAATAATATAAACCTAACATATATTTACTAGACAGAGAGCTGAAGTGTGGAGAAGAGGGGAAAAAAGGAGAAGAAAGGTGAATGAGGAAGGAGACTAAACAAACGCACTCAATAGGGATGTCACACAGGGATTCCAAAACAATCTCTCATGCAAAATGACTCTGAGGAATGTCACTTTTAGCAAACACTGCCTCCACCTCCCACCCTGAAATCCTAGGGTGTTAAACACCACCCATATGGAAAACCAGATTACAGACCCTGAAGATTCTTAATGAAAACCATTTGGTCTCATTTTTTGAAAGACTATAATTCCTACTACCTCTCCTCGAATGATCTAAATTGTCTAAGCTATTTGTAAAAGCAGATTACCACCTTAGTTTAAATTCTAATGGTTTTATAGTTATATGAACTTCTCTAACTGTGATTTCTCATTCTAGAATAATTGATCCAATAATACGCATCAAATTCTGGTCCGGAATCCACGATCAGCAGAAATCACAAGTGAATTACACACTTTGAAAGAAGTGGTTTGTTGCTTGCTCTAGGTTTAAAACACAAAGTTTCCATTATCCTTAGTAACTGACAAGCATGCTGGGCTTTGGCTACATTTGATGATTACACTGCTATTATTCCAAATGCATCAAACAATAAATATCTTTTTCCTATTAGGCTTCCTATTACCTTACTTGTTTTTATTTAAAACTTTTCGTGTTTTTGTTTAAAGGGAGGAAAAAAGCATATAAGAGAAAATAAAAGAGAAATAGGAACATGAAACACATTGAAAAGCACTGGCAATTAAGACTGAGATTATCCAGCTTCAGCAAAATGCATCTGAAACTAGAAGAGCTGAAGTACTTAAAATTTGTTTTAAGAAGCCTATGTTCGGATCTCCAACAAGCACTACATGTGTCTCAAATGCAGACATCCCTGCTATGGAAGGACTCTCCTGGCTGTCAGCTTAGTAAGGGGCTGACTCTGCTGGAAAGCATGACATTACACAATTACAAATGCTTGACAGTTCATGTGGTTTAGACAATTTGAGCACTCTGAATTGAATACCAAACAAAAACAGTAGTGCTATTTGGTTTCATATCATTTGACTTATGGCTTCTGGAACATCTTTTAATTTTTTCTGTATTTGTTCATTTTAAGGAGTGACTGTCATACTACGGTGGCTTAAAATAAAGTTTACAATATAACCAATGTGTATCTAAGAAATAGTCCTCATAATATGAGATAATTATGATACAAAAACAATTATCAAAGGCTAGAAAACAATAGGCAAAGGGAGAGTCCCCAAAAGTGCCCTTTTTAGCAACCAAACTGCCTAAGCAAAGAAGTAAGATTTCCCAAATCCTATGGTGTGATCTTACCAATTTCTAATGAACTGGAAGATGCAATCCTTAAAACTAAAAACAAAATCCAATTACTTTTCTGCTTTAGGGACTCAGCATCTGCTAGAATGACACTCATATACGCTGGTTTAGAAACAAACCTACTAACATAAAGAAAGCAACTTCAAAAATGCGGGTATATACAGCCTTCCCTCTCCACAGTCTTCCACACTCCCATTCCTATTTTGACTTTTCCTTTTTGTCTCGAAACTCCAACGCTCTCAGGCATAACAGTCTTGTCTGGCTGTCCTCTCCCTCTGACCAGGTCTGACAGAGTGTTAGGAGTCAGCCAGCCTCTACCGTTTTCACCTCTGTATCCACACACACCTTTCCTCCCCTAGGAAACAGGAGGAGTCGTGGTACCAACCCCCATATGCTCACTGTGAGGCTCAATCCTCAGTTAACTGAGGATAAACTCAGTACGTAATGTCCTTAGACCAGTGTTTGGCACCTGGCAAGTGCTCAGCAAGTATTAACCATCATCATCATCAAAAACAATCTTCTGTTTGATATCCCTACTGCTGAAAGTACTTTCAGACCATAATGCTGCAAGAACATATCTTCTCCACCATCACCCCCACCAGATCTTTTTCATACAAACTGAATAGTCCCTGTGTAGACAGACTTCGCAAAAAGAAAAGACATAAGTGTATGTTTTTTAAAAATTTGGCAGGTACAAAAAATAATTTGAATATGTGCGAGGCACTAAGCATAACATAAGAAAACCCTGAGTACAGATCACAGTTTAAGAAAATTAAATTCAGGGGGCCAGCCCCATGACCAAGCAGTTAAAATTCTGCACACTCAGCTTCAGGAGCCTGGGTTCACAGCTTCGCATCCCAGATACAAACCTACTCCACTCATCAGCCATGCTGTGGAGGCATCCCACACACAAAACAGAGGGAGACAGGCAACAGATGTTAGCTCAAGACGAGTCTTCCCCACCAAAAAAAAAAAAAAAAAATTAAATTCCTATCTTTCAGTTCCGTTTCGGGATCCCTATCACCTTCTCTCTTCTAATAGAGCTACCCACTAATTTGAATGTGTTTGTAATTAATCTGCTTTATTACTTTGCCATATCTGTATTCCTAACAGTATGGACTTTTGCTTCACATGTTTCAAAACTTTAAAAAAGGAAAAATACTATGTGCATTCTTCTGGAAGTAGCTTTTTTTCCTCAATATGATATTCCTGACAATAATCCTCAGTGGTGCAGGTGGCTAAAATCCATTCAGTTGCACTCCTATAGGAATACAATTTATCCATTCTCCTCGGATGGACACTGCTTCCAGTTTTTGCCTTTTACAAACAGTGCAACTGTGAGCATTTTGTCATGTCCTCAGGCACTCACATACATGCGTTTCTCTGGGGCACCAGTTTGCCAATTTTAGCATGCATTAAACCACCTGAACGGCTTGTTAAGACTGAAAGCTGGCTCATCCCCAAAGCCTCTGATTCAATAGGTCTAGGGTGGAGCCCCAAATTTTGCATTTATAAGAAGTTCCTGTGAGATGCTGAAAACACAATTTAGAAGCACTGCTCCAGGATAAAGACCCAGGAGTAGAATCACTGGGTCAAAGTGTACATCCATCTTTAACTTTACTAGGTAATCCCAAAGTTATGGTACCAATTTACAATCCCACCAGTTGTGTGTAAGCATTCCAGTTATTTCCGCCCTTCCTAAACAGCAGACATTGTCAGATTTTTACACTGTTGCCAACCCAATGTTATGAAACTATACACCACGTTGGTCCTAAACTGCCTTTCCCTAATTGCTAACGAAGTCGAGAATCTCTGCATGCAGGTTTCCTCTTCTGTGAGATGCCTACTTGGGTCATAGGCCCATTTTTCTATTGTTCTTACTGATTTGTCACTGTTTACCTTTCTAGATACAATCCTTTCTCAATAATACGTACTGAAAATATCTATTCTCACTTGTGACTTGTCTGTTCACTTTCTTGATGGTTTCTTTTCATAACCACAAGCTGTCAAATTAATGCTGTCAAAGCGGTCAATCTTTTCCTTTATGGTCTACACCTTCTGTGATCTGTTTAAGAAGCTCTTCCTTGTATTAGACTCACACAATTACTGTCCTACATTGTCTTCCAAAAATTTCATAGTTTTGCCTTCTGTATTTAAGCCTTTAATTCACCTGTAGTTGATTTTTCTGAACGATATGAATTAGAAATGTATCCCACTCTCAAGAAGTTTCCTATTGGCTAAGGCCCACAGATATGACCAACTATAACTTCAGAGAGGATAATGATTCCTGTTAACCCCTACCTTATTGAGGTTTATTCTGCTCTCTCATCGAGGCAAACCAAACACTGGATAATTTTCATACGGAAAACTTGGAGGGTTATTAGCAAATTAGTCAGACTATGATCCCCACCCCACCATACTCCAGGAAGAATCCTTAAAAATACCACACACACAAAAAAAGAGGCCAGCCCTGTGGCCAAGTGGTTAAGTTTACACACTCGGCTTCAGCAGCCCCAGCTTTTGCCAGTTCGGATCCTGGCTGCAGGCAGGGCCATGGCACCACTCATCAGGCCATGCTGAGGCAGCGTCCCACAGAGCACAACCAGGAAGGCCTACAAGTACAATACACAGCTATGCACTGGGGAGCTTTGGGGAGAAGAAGAAGAAAAACAAAGGTGCAAATCGTAAAAACAAAAAACAAATTTTTTTAACTCTAAATTTAGTCTTATTCTAAAAAACTGAAAGTTGAGCATTGGGGAAAGTGTGGCAAAATGAGCATTCTCAACAGTACTGGCTGGAATATAAATCTATACAAACTTTCTAGAGGGTTATTTGCAATATATCAAAAGCCTTAAAATACATATCTTCTTTGAGCTATCAATGACTCTTTACAGAACTTATCTTAAGGAAACAACTGAACAAAATACATATTTAGGAATATTCACCATGGAACTCTTTCTAATAGAAAAAATTGGAAACAGCCTAATCTCCAACAACGCAGGATGGGTTACAGACGTAGCTGCTGCAGCACATCCATATATGGTCATGCGCCACCTAAGGACGTTTCAGTCAACAGTAGATCACGTAGATGATGGCCATCCCATGAGATTCGTACCACAGAGCCTACATGTGTAGGAGGCTATGATAGAAGAAAATTTTATATATTGAGGTGTATGGGGAAGCCGTTCTGGTTTAAATGCGATTTGGACTAAATTTTATTTAAACCAAAGAAGCCTGACTTACAGCCTGTCAAATGTTCGTTGTATATTGTCCCAAAATAAAGAATGTACTCTTTTTTTTTCAATATTTCTTTTTCTGCTTTATCTCCCCAACCCCGCCCCCCCCCGCACACAGTTGTATATCTTAGTTGCAGGCGCTTCTAGTTGTGGGATGTGGGAAGCCACCTCAACGTGGCCTGATGAGCGGTGCCATGTCCGCACCCAGGATGCGAACCCTGGGCCGCCGCAGCAGAGTGCGCGAACTTAGCCACTCAGCCACAGAGCCGGCCCCAGAATGTACTCTTTGAAGGTAAGAACCAATGCCTCTCTTCTTATGACACCAGTACTTTTTGAAGATAAGTGTCCTTTCCCATGACACTGGGGTCATGCTGACCCACTGTGTATGTACTAATCTATAACAAAGTATCTCTTTGAACCCTTGAGAGAATGTACCCCTGTCACACTTGATGTATGTCTGTTTGGAAATGGTATATAATGGTGCTGAAAAATCACTCTTCTTCACAGCACTTACGAAGGCTGCACTCCCAGGCTGCAGTCCTCAGCTTGGCTCGAATAAAACTCCCCGCTGTAGAATGACTATTGATTATTCGTGTCAACAGCTCGACCATCTAGGTTTGTGAAAGTACACTTTATGATGTTTGCACAATGATAAAATCACTTACACATTTCTCAGAACGTATCCCCATTGTTAAGCAAGGCATGACTATAGTGGAATACTATGATGATTATATAGCTGTGTTAATGTGGAAAGATGTTTCTAATAGTCTGGTAATTTCTAAAACCAGTTAACAAGATGCACATATGATATTCTTTTATTCTCAAATATTTATGGAGAGCCTTGTGTATGCCAAGCACCAAGCAAGTGACTGGTAAACAAAAAGAGATCTGTTCCCTGCTTCTAAGGAGCTTACAAGCTTTGGAGGGGAATGAGGGGGAGGGAGACAGGCCACATACATATCTTCCAACTGACTCCTGTTGGCATATTAAAGGGATATACGTTTTGAAAATACAGACCATTTCTATGTGTCTGTGTATCTATGTAATATCTGCAGCACCTCATCAGCATAGTCTACAAAGAGAACACACACGCTCAGCTGTATGGACTAGGAAGTGGGTCAACAAGAGGATACTTGGAGCAACTGCCTTGTGATGAACTGAAGCACACAAATCTTCTACAAAAATGCTCTAGGGAGAATCTTAAGAAACGCAATGTAGTTATGGAAAGTCATCCACTGGAAGACAGATGCGAGACAGATCGCAGAACCACAGAAAAAGAATTGGAACAAAGAGCTTCCGCTGTTGACAATTCAAGACTAAGACTGACCAAGATCAGGTACAAGTTCTTGAACAAATAACTGTTCTTCTACAAGTCTACAGCTTTACCCTTCCCTACTATGTTGGGATCTAACAAATAATAATGAAGCCTCCAAGATAAGAAAGATCTCATAATTAGGGTCAGGCTCAAAGGATTCTGACATTCTATATCCATTTCATTTAAACATCTGCACTACAATCAGTAAACTTACGAGAGTCATTAATTACAAAGGGAAAATTTTTTTCTTTGGAGCACAGAAACATGTCAGACACCTCAACCAAGAGATCAAAAGTTAACATTCACCAGCGATAAGACCTATCTACATCACACATGTGCCAATATGATGCACTGAGAAGGGAACAACCTCACCACTGTGGTATTCTTGTCACAAATGCTTAACCCTCAATTTAATCATGAAAGAACACCAGATAAATCCAAACTGAGGGACATTCTGCAAAATAACTGACCGGTACTCTGGAAAAGTACCAAGGTCACGAAAGATAAAAAACTGTCACAAATTGGAAGACACCAAGGAGACACCATAACTAAATGCAGTGTGGGCTACTGGACTGGATCCTCGACCAGAAAAAAGACATCAGGGGTGAAACCCGAATAGAAGACTTTAGATTAACTCTATCAACTGCCTGGTTTCAATAACCGCACTATGGTTACATAAGAGGCTAACAAAGGGACGCTGGGTGTAAGGTATATACGAATTCTCCGGGCTATTTTTGCCATTTTTTTCTACTTCTAAAATTATTTCAAAGTAAAAAGTTTGTAAAAGTAACTTCAGACGAATGATAAAGAGATATGGGGGATCACTCAATAACTCTTACATAAAAATATGCTACCTCCTCGGGGCTGGCCCTGTGGGTGAGCGGTTAAGTTCGTGCGCTCCACTGCAGGTGGCCCAGTGTTTCGTTGCTTCGAATCCTGGGCGTGGACATGGCACTGCTCACCAAACCACGCTGAGGTGGTGTCCCACATGCCACAACTAGAAGGACCTACAACGAAGAATCTACAACTATGTCCTGGGGGGCTTTGGGGAGAAAAAGGAAAAAAAAAATATGCTACCTCCTCCAATAATTGTGCTAAAAAAAACCCAGTAATTGCAAATAAGGCGTAAACCAGAATAATCTGTAAGTATTCACTAAAAACCTGTGATTGGGATAATCTAGAGAGCCGACTAACTTTCCTAGGGCACTGAAGTCTCTCCAGATAAATAATCTACCTCATTTTCCCTATTAATCTTTTTTAATTCAATTCAACTTATATTTATTTAACATCTACTATGGGCATGGAACTGTGCTGGGGCCTGATCAGATTTTGATACATTAAGAACATTTCAGTACACAAAATGACAAAGAAAAACAGAGAGTAACAAAACTGGAAGGAACTTTTCACTCCCATACAATCTAGCAATCAATACCGGCACCCTTTTTAGTGTGATTGCTGCTAGGAGCTCAAGTGCATCCCCTTCAGCATAAGCGGTTCTGACCTCTACAATTATCTCCAAAAATTATCCCTGAAGATGCCAAAATGACTCTAAAACATACTCCATTTCTAGTACTTTTTTTCCATCTAATCATTATGTTGTTGGTGCATTACAGTACACAACACAAAATTAAAGAACTTGATTCTCTGAACGTCAAGGAAGGGTCAAGCTGGTATAAACCCACAGACGTTTACTTACTATCCTCTTAGAAGAGGTCAAAGGCAACATCACAGAAGGCCGGGGTTCTCAAAGTGTGCCCTCAGAGTCAGCAGCTTTAACATCACCCAGGAACTTGTCAGAAATGCAAATTCTCAGTCCCAGTCCAGACCCGCTGATTCAGAGACCCAGCCCAGCATCTGCGTTTTCACAAGCCCCCCCAGCTGACTCTGATGCACCATCAGTTTGAGAACCACTGATGGAACAGCAGAAAGACTGGCCCCGTGAATCCGGAGGCCTGATTCCAATCCTTGCTCTGCCACTAACACCTCTACAATGCATTAGCCGCTCAGCTTCTGTGGGGCTCAGCCTCCTGATCAGTGAGGGAACTGCAATAGCTCACTACCACAGTCCTTACACCCTAATTTGATAACCATGAAAGCATTCATTTGTATAAGGCCTAAAAGTGAAAACACCACTGCAGTATTTCACCACGTATTTCTCTCTTTCATCCAAATGAAACAATTAAAATTTCTTCTTGGCATCCACCAGCCTCTGAATCAGACTTAACATAGCTACAATAATTTCTTCTGATTTTAAATAAAATTGTGTTTACTACTTTGCTGTAGCAAAAGCCATATAAATGCTAATTTTACAGTTTCCTATTTAGTTCTCTATCAAGTCTATTTTGGAGCAATTCCTCATAATAACAAAAATTCCAAGAAACCCACCTACTACAGACTGAATTGTGCACCCCCCCCCCCCACACACACACACAATTTTGATGCCGAAGCCCTAATCACCAATGTGATGGTATTTGGAAATGAGGTCTCTGAGAGGTACTTAGGTTTAGATGAGGTCAGAACGGTAGGGTCTCCAAGACGGGATCAGCGTCTTTAGAAGAAGACGAAGAGAGACCAGAGTTCTCTCTCCATCTCTGCCATGTGAAGACACAGCAAGAAGGTGGCTGTCTGTAAGCAAGGAAGAGCCCTCACCAGGAATCAGCACCTTAATCTTGGACTTAACCTCCAGAACTGGGAGAAGTAAATGACTGTTGTTTCAGCCACCTGGGGTTATGGTGTTTTCCTAGAGCAGCCCACAATGACCAACACACTCACTCAAAATACCCCTCTGCTGTGGGCATAGTTCAGAAGAACTGTGCTCCAACCTCGCATAAAGAACGTGTGTGATCAGACCACTGAAGTACTCAGCAACTATGAAAGAGAAAGAATTTTAAAACGTACAGATCTAGATACTTCCATTACTAAGAAACACAGCTTAATTTCATCTCCTAGTCATGGATTTATAAACCGCGATTCTTCTCACAGCCTGTGGAAACTATGACAAAAACCTCTCAGAGGAGATGTGAGAAAGAGGGAGAGAGGAGAATCAAATAAGAAGAGTCCGTTTTATAAAGGTTAGAGAGTTCTCTTCGAACACAAACCTAGGTAGCACGAATGTGGGCAGAAATGTCCCATCAATCAAGTGAATACCCACTAATCCTTGAGACCTAACTCAAATGCTGTATCCTGCAAGCTCGCGCCACTCCTTCCCAGGCAGTTAGACATAAATTACTCTGTGCTCCCCTTTCTCCATTTCAGCACTGAGCAAAAGGCACTATACTTGTTTATGGATCTGTCTCTTCCACCAGACCTTGAAATCATCTAGGGCAGCGTGTTACTCTCTCCAGCACCTAGAATGGTGACTGGCATGAAGCAGTTTGCTCAAGTGGAGCCACTCTGCTTTGCTGAATACAAGAGGAACTCTCTGTGCTATCTCACAGCTTTTCTGCAAATCTGAGATTATTCCAAAATAAACAGGTTTTTTAAAAAAGGCACCAGGAGCCAGTGTATTATCAGTAATAATCACACCTGCCTTACATGTCACGCAAGAAGACACCAGCTACTAGAGAGCCTTGCCTCAGTGTTTTTCAGACGTGCCAGCAGGAGTCAGTAACCTTACATGTAGCAAACTTGAAAAACAATGAGTAACAAACACTTGAGACGCTAATCCTGACCTTAACTTTGGTCAAACTGTTTAACTTTAGTCTCAGTTTGTGAAAAGGGACTAGTAATTCCGACCCTACACGGCTGCCGTGCTACATGAAGTCTACAGAGTATACATCAAATGAGCTCTCCTAACGATGTTCTAATCAATACGTGTTAGTGACCTTCCCCAGGCAGTGTTGCATCTGGACTAACGCTTCACCGCAAACCAGGTGCATACTGTAACTAGTTCCACCGGCACGGACTGTAAAGTCCCGACACAATCACCATTCGGGCTATGATTACCTAGAAAATAATCCTACATATGTGTCCACAGATGCCAACCCTGCCAAGATGTCCTAGTCCAGAACCCCCCAACCCAATAAACAGGCTATTCAAAACTCAACGCAAGCGCAGGGGTCAGCAGCTCCTGGCACCCACCTCCCCCCGACTAAGCTCCAGAAAGCGGGCACGCACACTCAGGCCGTGCTCGCCCACTAGGAAGAGGTGGGTATCTCCAGGGACGATCCCGCTGCTGCCAACAGCGACGTGCGGCAGCCTGGGGTCTCCCGCTAGTTGCTGAGAGCAGCTGGACCCTGAGTGGCCAGGACCGTCCCCTTCCAGGCGTGGTGCTCTCGGGCACCAGCATCCTCAACCGAAGGAGGCGCGGGTGGCAGCAGCGCATCGGTGCGCTGGGGAAAACAGGGCGTGGGCGGGCAGCCACGGACACCACCGCCCGGACTAGAAACCCACACCGGGCAGCTCCCCGCCTGGGCGCCCGCGTTCCAGTCGGAGAAGCCAGGCGGTCAGAAGCGCCCCGACTGCGTGCAGGGGTGCGTGGGGCGCCCGGGGAGCCGCTCCCGAGCCGACAGCCCGGGCCCGCGGGGAAACGGAGGCCCGCCGGGTCCCCGGGAGCCCGGCTCGCGGAGCGAGCAGGTGACGGCGGGGGCAGGGCGGCTGCGACGCCGCGCGGGCGGCGGGCGGGTGTTGGGCGAGTCGGGGCGGCGCCGGGAGGGACCGGCGAGCGGGGGAGGGGCGGAGGCGGGGCGAGGAGGGAGGAGGAAGAGCCTAGGGCCCTGGCGGGACTCCCGGCGCCCAGCTGCCCGGCCCGAGCCCTCAAGCCACCGCCCCCAGGCCCCGCGCAGACGCTGGACGGTCCCCGCCTCCAAACCTCCCCCCAGGCCCGGCCAGAAAATAACTTCCCCGTTTGCCGACGGAATCGCTCCTGCTGGCCCCTCTGACGGACTCCTCCGGCTCGTCGTCTTCCGGAGATGAAACCGGAAGTCCCACCCCTCCCCAAGAGGAAAACGGAAAGCCGAAGGAGTCAATCTAAGGAAGGGGAGACGCAAACATGAAGATATTCAAAGAGATAGTCAAAAAGAAATGATATACTAAAAAACTGTTTTCATAGTTAATAGTATTACAGGTACAAAATTAGGTTCTGTCTCATCTACCATTAAAATAGTTTTAAAAGCAGTTATTTAAACAATAGACTGAAACATACATTTAATAGGCATAGAACATGAATGGATCATTTTAAAACAGAGAGATGTAAATTTTTAAAAATTAGATAAAGAAGTTTGGCCAAAATAGTTCATCAAAAACTGCCAAAAGCAGATTATGAGAGTTTCCATCCATTAAATGAGAAAATACCAAAAATCTAATGCTAATGGTTAGAAGGTGCAGTAAGCTGGACAGCACTCACAAGTGTCAAATGGGTCAGACTTTCTGAAAAGCAATTCAGTTGTATCTAAGAACAACTTTAAAACCTCATCATTCACTTTGAAACCCAGTATGTCTACTTCTAGGGGCCTGTCCTAAGAAAATAATACGAAAAGGTTGCAATGATGTATACAAAAAGATGTCCACCACAGGGTCATATATAAAAGTAAAAAACTGAACAACCAACGTAACAAGCATTAAAAAATGGTCATATAAACCAACATATGCATGCATACGAAGTATTATACTGCCATAAAAATATCTACCAAGAATATCTAATGACAAAGAAAAACACTTCTCACATGATTTTAACCAAAAGCAGATTTTAAAATATTATGCATAGCACATTCAGTTGTGTAATACCCCCCCAAAAAATCAAAATATTAAAGTGGATATGGGTAATTTTTTTTCAGATTCATTAGAATTTATTAATTCCTCTCAATTTCCTACAACGAGCATATAATGCCTTGACAACAAAATTTAGAACTATTTTTAAAGAGGTTTGGGGGCTGGCCCGGTGGTGCAGCAGTTAACTGTGCACGTTCTGCTTTGGCGGCCCAGGGTTTGCCAGTTTGGATCATGGGTGCAAATATGGCACCGCTTGGCAAAAGCCATGCTGTGGTAGGTGTCCCACATATAAAGTGGAGGAAGATGGGCACAGATGTTAGCTCAGGGCCAGTCTTCCTCAGCACAAAGAGGAGGATTGGCAGCAGATGTTAGCTCAGGGCTGATCTTCCTCAATTTGGAAAAAAAAAAAAAAGAGGTTTGGTTTTTTTTTCTTTCACTTCATATACTTCTGGTACAAAATACTAAGCTTCTAACAAACCAAACCTTTCACAAATAACAGCTACGAAGTCTGGATAAAATACTAAAAAAATAACTATGTGATGGCTCTGGAGACTAAACAAAAGCTGGAAGTTTTTAGTGTGGAGTCAAGGCCCAAAGCAAGCAAATGTCAAAAGGTAATCCAGCACGCCTCCCCTTTTGGGAGGCTTTACCCAGAGGATATCCAGGGTCGGAGACCACTGACGAAAGACAGGCAGCTAAATCACAAGGGAAAAACCAGTTGTACTTCTGGATCAGAGGGAAAGTGTCCGAATGCAATGATAGCCACAGAAGAGTAAGAAGTAAATACCATAAAGGAGAGAGCTAAAGGAACACCTGAATCTATGAATAAACCCAGAAAACATAAACCATGTATGAACAAGAGTGAAAGCAGATTGCAATTAAACACCAGGAATGAGATAGGAGTGGCTGACTACTGCAGACATGACAGATAACGATGTGGTCGTAGTCAAGTCATCCGCCTGCTAAAATGAAAACACCAACAATATTTAAAGCAACACAACAAAATCCAGAGACCACACAACATAAAATTCAAAATGACCAAAATTACTTGAGTTAGGAAGAGTCAGAAAACCGTGTCCAAATCTCAAGCAAAAAGATGTATGGCAAACATGATGGTCAAAATGATGGAATTATTTTAAAAGAACCATACAGTAGCTGTTACAACAATATTAAGTGAAGTAAAGAAAATATGTTTGAAACAAATGGAAAAAAAAATAATAAATTTCAGCAAAGAAATAAACATTATTCTTTAAAAAGCCACATGTTAATGTCAGAAACAAAAGATAAAATATTTAGAATAAAAAAAGGGGCTTAATAACAAAATGGAAATGACAAAGTAAAGAATCAGTGAGTTTGAGGACAGATCAACAGCAATCATCTAACAAAAAGAATCTAAGGAAAAAGACAGAATTAAAAAAAAAAGTAAAGAGGGGCCAGCCTGGTGGTGTAGGGGTTAAGTTCACGGACTCTGCTTCAGCGGCTCAGGGTTCATGAGTTCAGACCCCGCATGAGGACTTACAACACCATCATCAAGCCATGCTGTGGCAGCATCCCACATACACAATAGAGAAAGAATGGCACAGACATTAGCTCAGGGCCACTCTTCCTCAGAAAAATAAATAAAAAATAAATTTAAAAAAGAAAAGAGACTCTCAGGGTCCTATCTGAGGACTACAAAAGGTCTAATGTATAACTAATTAGCTAGAGTCCCAGAGGAAAAGAGAGAGAGAGAAAGAAAACGGAGCAGAAGACACTTCTGAAGAAACAACGGCTTACTCAGGAATATCCAGCTTTGGCAAAATAAAGAAGTCAGTGAACCTTCTCAGCAGATACAAGTATAAAACTGCATAGGACTGTCAAAAGCAACAATTTTATGATTCTGAAAACCATATTCAGGCAACGAGTGGAAAATGCACTTTATCCAAAGCCCTAGGTAAGAGGCTGAGAAAGGAGCACTTGCCTGGGAGACTACCATCCCCGCGACTTGGTGAGAGAGCATGCTAGCTCTACCAACACATGACTGGCACAAAAAGAGGAGCTATGAGCTAAGGTGGTGGAGGGAGGAAGCTATTTGGAGCAGGCAGCAAACCTCTATCGCTCTGTCAGCCAGAAGGGACCAAAGTTGGTGGGAAGCAACCAAAGAAATCTCACAACATTGGTCCACAGAGGTATGAGCCCAGTCTGGGCAACTGTCAGACTAGCAAGAAACTCAGCAAGGAGATCCTATAAATGAAAGGCCAATAAAAGGACCAGATGAAGTTCCCCACACATGCCTGGTTGACTAAGCAAAGAAACTTCGAGGGAACGTGGTAGACAGTAAAAGCCCCAGAACAGAGGCTTGGTAACTAGGTAAACTTTGAATGTGCCCCCTGTACACCCACAAACAGAAAGACAGATGGCAAAGATCATAATGGGCTCAAGGTGTTTGACTACAAATTCTGCCCAAATCATTGTGTGACCATTAATTCTTACATTTACAGGGGAAACACCCAGAGAGTAAAGCAAAATACAAGTAAGCAAGCATTTAAAAACTGAACATAAACATCAGTGTCTGTACACCACAGGGAGATAAAATTCTATGCTTTTAAGACCATGCAAGTTAAGGGAAAAAAAGACATTCTAGAAAAGTGCATCAAAATCCAAACTTTCCACATCACACTATACAAAATGTCTTATTTTCAACAACAACAAAGAAAGAAATCATAAGCTGTGTTTATAAGAAAATATAAACTATGGTCCAGATTCAGGAAGAGAAAAACGTCAATGGAAAATTGGCCCAGATGTCAATGTAGCAGAGAAAGTCTTCAAGTATCTCCTGTAAAGAGGTTCTAAGAACTCTTTCAAATTTTCAAAAATTTTTTAAAAATATAATAACAGTGATTCCACAAATAGGGAATGCGAATAAGGAAATGAGAATGATAAAAACAACCAAACAAATGCTAGAGATGAAAAGCACTATAAGAGAAATGAAAAAATTATTACATGGGAAAACAGCAGATTTGAGAAGGCAGAGGAAAGAATCAGTCAAATTAAAGATAGAATGATATTAATTATCGACTCAGAAGATTGGAAATGAAAGAAAACTTTAAGGAAAATGAAAAGAGCTTCAGAGACCTATGGGACAATTTGAAGTATTTCAACAAATGTGCAGTAAGAATCCCAATAACAGAGAAAAGAGGGAAAGGGGTAGAAGAAATATTTTAAAACGTAATAGCTGAAAACTTTCTAAATTTGATGAAATACATTGATCTACAGATACAAGAAGCTTAACAAACATGAATAAGTACAAACACGAAGAGAGTCACACCTACAAACATCATAGTCAAATTACTAAAAAGAAAAAGACAATAAGAAAATCTGGAAAGCAATCAAATCCACCACATACAAGGAACAGCTACATGTTCAACAGGTGACTTTGCATCACACTGAGGAGAAAAAAATACAAATAAGAGCTGACTTAGAAGAAATAACAGAGGCCGAAAGCCAGAATAATAATACAGTCAAAGTGCTGAAAGAAAAACCATCAATAAAGAATCACATATCCAGCAAAACTATACTTTAATAATGAAGGGGCAGTAAAGACATTCCCAGATAAATAGAAGATGACAGAATTCATGTCAACACAGAATAAGGCAGTAAAGGAGGAACAGACAAAGAAAACACAGGAGACGCAGAATAATAAAGAGCAAAATAGTATAAATCCAACCAACTACATTACATTAAATGTTAATAAACACTACAGTTAAAAAGAATTATCAGATTGTATTAAAAGATCAAAACTATGTGCTAAGCATAAAAGACACAATTAACATTCAGAGACAAATATATTCAAAATATAAAACCTGGAAATGATACTCTCATGCAATCTGTAACCACAGGACAGCCAGAGTGGGTAGATGAATGCCAGATCTAAGAACAGATTTTAGGAAGAAGACTTACTAAAAGTGAAGAGGAACAAAGAAGTGAAGGCATAAATACCGGATAAATACAAGTAAAACTACTTCCATTCTCGTTTACATAGAAAATCCTCAGGATGTAAAATACACACATACACACACACACGCCCACACTAGAACAATTAAATGAATTTAGGAAATTCAAAGGATAAAAGGTTAATAAACAAAAATCAATTGCACTTTTAAATATTAACAGCATGCGATTTGATTTAAAATTGTGCAAAAATAAATTTAACCAAAAAATGTGCAAGGCCTATGCACTAAAGACTAGAGAACACGACTGAGAGAAATTAAAGAAGACTCGATGGCAGTTTCTTAAAAAGTTAAACACAGAGTCATCACATTACCCCAGTCATTTCCCTCCTAGGTAATTACCCAAGAGAAATGAAAACACGTGTTCACACAAAGACTCAGACAACAGCACATACGACAAGATATAGCAAATTAATTTACAGTGACAGAAAACAGGTCACGGGTTCCCTGTGGCAGGCAGGAAGAGGTGGTGGGCTGCAAAGAGGCATGGGGATACTTAAGGGGGTAAGAGAAATGTTCTTTTATCTTGATTCTGTAGATGGCTTCAGAGGTGTATAGAACTGTCAAAACCCATCAAATTGTGCACTTTATATAGATGCTGTTTATTGTATGTAAACTATTCTGCAATAAAGTTTTTGAGCAAAAAAATAAACAAAAGAATAAGTGAGTGAATGAACAAGGGTTTTAAAGCAAATAAGCATTATACACCTGTTGAAAAGGAAAGAATAAAATTTAAATGGTGAGGAAACTCTGTAAACAAGTTACACTTTTTAAAAAATCTCTAGTTTTGTTTCTTCTAATTTGTCTGTTTTAAGTCTTAAATCTGTCTTGAGCATAAGGGGATAAAACCTTAACAGGTTATACTATAAAAACCAGTCATAGAAACAAATCATTTAACTATGGCTATATAAGGAAAATGACCTCATATCTCATAGATTGTTTTTCGATCTGTAGAAATAATTCAGTTTTACTGCTGAAAGCAGTACCAGCTATCAGATGGAAAACAAGTCAATTTTATCGTCTGATTCATCTTGAACACATCACGTCTGCGTAGCCCACAGAATCACAAAATGTAAAGCTATTACAGCACTACAGTAGAAAAAGCGTCACTCCCTAACAGACTCAAGAGTATAGTCTACACTTGCCATCTCCCTGTCCAAAACAATGCTGGTGGAAACAGACTCCTCCTGAACAAGAATTGTCACAATAAGTAATTGCACTATGAAACTGAATGACTGCGTTTTTATTACCATTTTCATACAGAATTTTTACATACTTAAAATTCTGACCAGAAAGGTTAGATTAGAATCACCTGGGCCAATTTGGAAATGCTAAAAGATATGTATGGACACACACAAAAACACACACTTACACACTCTCTCTCTCAGTCACACACAGACATGTTTGTTAGTATATATATTTGTTTTTAAAAGGTAAAGATAACAGTAACATTAATAACAACAGATAGTACCTCTCTCTATCTAAATATAGAAACATATCGCAAATGTATAATACTGTCCTAGTTTTGCTTTACTGCCAAATAAACAAAGCAATTAATTCAGAGGGTGTCACTGATTCCTAAACTCATCATTCATGAACTTGATTATTAACGAAATTAATAATGAATAAATAAAACTGATATACCTAATTTCTTCAAAATTGATCACAATAAAAAATGCCTGCTTTGATACTATAATTGAAGTAAGTTATATAAGAACAAATGGATAATATAAGCCTTGTCTATTAATTCTTAAAACATAAACCATTTAAAAGCATTCCTGAAATCAGACAAAACAGTTAGACCACATCAGGAGAGCAACGAAAACAAAATGACCTGAATCGTGATGCAGGGAAACACGAACACCTCAGCTATCAAAAACTCACCAAGGCAGCAACATCACCCACCAAGCCTTAGCTAAAAGTAAGAAACCTGCCCAAAAGGGCTTGGAGCGGCAAAACATATTTGAAGAGACGATGTTTGAATTTAGGTACTGGGATTGAAGGTGAGTCTCTAAGTTCCTTCCTCAGATCCATCACCCCTTCCTGATACTTACTGATAAACCTGATTCATTGGCTTCTTATCGATGGCAAATAATGGAGAGCAATTGTGCTACTCTAGACAAGATCACTGATAGCAGTGAAACGGGAAAAGGGAAGAAAAACTAGAAAAAGCAGACAGAAAAAATTAAAAGTAATCAGGGAACATTCAGATATTTAAAAACACCCTTCTCTGGGTCAAAATGCCCAGAGGACATGATTTCTTAGAGCCCAACATGACAACGCACAAAATAATAATCCTAAGTCACTGAGACAATATTAAATCAGGTTATGGAGAGGTTCCAAAAGTTGAAAACTAGGAAATTAATTTTTTCAAAGGTTCTCACGAAAATGATTAAATTTAAAAAAAAAAAAACAAAAAACAAGAACATCATGAGACATAAGTCCCCAATGATTCGGGTCCATCCACCAAGCCATCTAAGCAGTTATGGCTGGTGGGCAAGGCCTGCGCGTGCTCCATGGCTGTGCTCTGCTGTCCTCAGGCCTCAGGCTTGCTGCCTCCTCCAAGAACCAGACTGCCAACCCTGACACTGGATTAGCCCTCTGCCTGCACATTCCCATCTGCCCCCACCACAGTTCTTACTACTCTGCGTTACAACTGGCATGTGACCTTCTTGAGCAGAAGAAATAAACTCTTTCACTAGCATCCCAGAACCCAGCACAGTACTCAGCATATAGTAGGATTTCAGTAAATACGATTTTTTTAAACTTATTAAAAAAAACTTAAGCTATGCTCTATCTGCAAAGCATATTTTGATAATAACAACAGACACCCAAAATATGCCACAAGAGCATAAAGTAAGAAGTTCCTGTTGACTGCTAAGATTAGAAAGTCTTCACAGAATGGACAGAGTTCCAACCACACATTCAAGCTCAGGATGAATTTAACCAAATGGCTAAAAAAAGTACAATGGTCCCCCCCTTACCTGTGGTTTCACTTTCTGCAATTTCACTTACTTATAGTCAGCAGAGGTCTAAAAATATTCGATGGAAAATTCCAGAAATAAACAATACACAAATTTTAAATTTCTCGCCATTCTAGGTAGCGTGATGAAATCTTGTGCCATCTAGCTCCCTCTCACTGGGGCCGTGAATCATCCCTTTCTCCACCGGATCCACGATACCCGCCTGTCAGTCACTCAGTAGCCCTCTTGGTTATCAGAGCGCCTGTCAAGGTATCACAGTGCTGGTGTTCAAGTCACCCGTATTTTATTTAATAATTTCCCCAACGTGTAAGAGCAGTCGTGCTGGAAATCTGGATATGCCAAACAGAAGTTATTGCTGTTACTCTCTTACTTTGCCCAATTTCTAAGTTTATCACAGCAGTGTACATGTCGGAAAAAACGTATATGCAGGCTTCAGTACTATGCAGTTTCAAGCACCCACTGGGAGTCTTAGAACGTATCCCCCCCACATAAGGGGGGACTACTGTATTTCGGGAGACAGGGATACTATAAGCACAAGTAAAAGAAAACGAGAGCAACTGGGTAACACATAGGTTTTCAAAAATGGCAGCAGTGAAAGGTAAGGCTGGAAAGACAGGCAGGGCTGCAGAGGAGCCAAGAGGGGTTAACATAATGGAACTTAACAAAATGGAGGTTAACATTACGGAGCTTCACACAATGGCATGCTCCAAAGGTCACACGGACACTTAGTCCTCCAGAGTGACTCCCTCTCCGCAACGTCCAGCAGTTTCATTGCATGTAGAATACATTTTGCAAGTAAGAGACAAAAGAAAGACAACAACTTTGCTATATGATTCCTCATGTCAACACTGTTTTACCCTGGACCAAATCAGAGAGTTGATACCATAAAAAATACTTCAAAACACTACGTGATGTTACGAGGAAACTACTGGCAAAACTTACTTTCGGGTGGTGATTATTATCCAAACCACACGTGATAAAATACTACTCATCATAAGAAGTGGTACTCTTATAATACAACTGCTATGCAATTTTTTTAAATTCTTCAATTTTGAAATCAAGTTGAAAGTATTGTGTCAAAAGACAGTGAAACAACTATCATTAATCTTCAAAACTGACAAACAAAAAAGACATATAAACAAGTGCCAGGATAATAAAAATGGCAGTGTTCATTTTTTAGAAGAAAAAAATAAATTGTACTAAAATTATTAAGCTAACAAAGCAACAGAAAAATATGAGCAGAAAAATGACAGTTATCTGCAAAATTCATAAATGCGTCTTTTGTATAACCATAATGATCATATTTTATGCTGTCATTTTGCATTTAATTGCTCACCCTGGTACTTTTCTTCATAGAAGCCATCGATATCCCACAGAGCCAGATGCTGAATTGCAAAAACATACTGTGACCATGGACTTATAAGAAAGTTACTTTGCTGAGCTGTGGTGTATGACAAGTTAATTTTTGTAATTACACTTCTTCCAACAATATATGAAGCTACTGCCTATGATTAGCCTATATTATTCAAAAGAGGCAAGAAAGTATTCTCTATAAAATACTAATCAGATTTTTTAAAGACTTCAGCTGATGTGAGAAAGTTAACTTTTCAAAAAGCTTTTCTATAAGACGGCCAAAAGTAAAAATCACCACCTCAGCTGAAATATATAAGCAGATTAATATGTTAAGGCATGACTATGTTTTCTGAATGTTATTAATACATAATGCCAAGTTATTTCAAGCCTTTAGGAAACGTCACATGCTAACCTTGGTCTTTTGATCATTACTTTTAGTTCTGCTATATTATGCTAAACATAGTATTCAAAGGATAAATCCATTAACCGTCATTTAGAAAGAAATGGCTATTGCACAATAATCTATCCGCAGGGCGTAAATTGTTTTAAATTTAAAATATTTGCAATGACGGTCACTGTCACATACTCAATAGTAATAAAACAGTAGGACATCATACATTGCTAAAACACAGGCTATTCCCTATAATATAGTATCTTTGTGCACATACTACAAAATTTGGCAGCTATTATGTTTTGTTTTATTCATTAAAAGAGAGCAAATGACATTTCCCTTTTAATAAACTTCCCCCATGTTGAAGCCAAAAGAGTTATTTAAAGATTAATGTTAATTATCAGGACAAAACAACCTGAGCCAAGTTTTCCAAATGCCTAGGTCAAATCTGCTCACTGGAGGAGGATATTTAAAAAATAACTATGTAATATATTTTTTTTTAAAAACTCTATCACTTAGAGACTTAAAATTTAATAGAAGTTATGTTTTAATTACATAATACTAACAAAATGGATATTTTCACTGCATTATACAAAAGGAACGTAAGATACTAAAATGCTCTAGATAAATCTGAAGTTTTCCTCAGGATTTTAATAAATATATAATGACCGATTTTTTTAATGTGTAACGTCGTTCCCACGTCATTTCCTAATCTAAAGGGGTTTGTGTTTGTGAAGGTGTCAACTCAATGTATATTCAAGACTTAATAAAAAGTCCTAGAATTTTGAGAATCTTGGAAATCTTTTATTTCAAATCCCTCGTGTGTTTTTTTCCTAACTTGGACTGCAATTTGAGATATGCTATTTCACGGTTCCACGTCTGCTTAGAGATCACCAACTCAGACACTGATCGTACAACAGGAGAAACATAAAGCACACAGAGCTGAAACACAATCACCAATAAAGCAAATACCTGGCCTTTCGGGTCCTCTTTGTTCTGACCCCTGCTATTTAAAAGGGAATGATAAACTCTGCAGACGTCATCGGGCATATACTAAGAAGGAACATGCTCAAATCCCAGCTATTTGTATTTTTCTTTCCCCTGCCCAGCCTCGATCTTCCTCCCTGGTCTACTTCATTCATTCTGCGTGCTCTCCAGCCACCTCAAATGGTCCAGGGACTCATTGCCTTTATTTCCAGTCTCTACCTTACTTCTAATCTCAGCATCTCTTCCTGGATGACCTACAGATAGCAAACACTCAATACAACCAAAAACAAATTCATCTTGCTCTCCTCTCCCAAACCTGCTTCCATGGAGCTAGTCTGCCAGCTCTCTACACAAAGATCAGTGCTCTAAACTATTCTTAGTTCCTCCCTCTCTCACCTCCTCCTTCACTGGCCCTTAATCCTGTCCTTTCCACATCAAAAATGTCTCTCCACTCTATCCTCTGTACTCTACTTCTACTGCCTTATGTGGAACGTCATCAACTCCAGCCTCTCGCGTGCCTCAGTGGCTCCAGGGAGAGAGCCTCCTCTAATGGGGCCTCCACAGAAAAGCCTCAGTTACTGAAGCGAGCTTCTCACACAGCGCCTGAGGACAGTATTCAGTGTCTGAATAGCTGTGCGAAAGGGAATGGTACCTATTAAGGAAAAGGGACAACACCAGAGGGTGGGAGATCTGACAGCTTTGACGGTTTCAACTTGACCATAGGAAAAAGTACCAAGTAAAGCACACAGCCTTCAATTCAAAGCCCTTGACAAACTAAACCTTGTCCTCTTTCGGCGCTTCTCCCTCTTTTAGGCCCTGCTAAGACCCACATTAGGCTGCTGACTGGTTCTCAACCAGGTGTGCCTTCCAACAAGCTGCCCTCTTTGCCTAAAAAGCCCTCTCCTCCTACATCCGCACAGAGAACTCCCATGGGTCTTCCACGTTGCTGTGATATTTTCTGTGACTTCTCCAGGCCAACCTAATTACTCCGCCGTGCACCTCTGGCACTGACAAATGTTCTGTTACAGCCAGTATCTTGGGACTGACTGCTGGGGTTACTGAAGATTACAAGGACAAGAAGTGGGATGGTTTACTTTTTGTGCCTAGCACAAAGACTTTTCAAAAACTTCATTAATTTTAAATGAAGTGAATTTGTTGGAACATAAAGCATTTTGGGAATTTAAATAAACGGAAAATAATCATTTTCTTTAAACTTAAAATGTTTGACAAGAAATGAAAAAGGTAACAAATTAGTTCTGGAAAAATGCAAACTAATTCCTATACTCCCATTCTGAATCAATCTTACAAATGGGACTAAAAAGAAGGAAGGAAGCGCCTGTCTGGTTTTTCAAGTAAGAGAAGGCAAAACCAATATGGCAGCAAGGTAAGGTTCTGCCTGCTCCACAGAACCCATGGTACAGAATCCATGTTTCCGACCTCTTGTTGTGCAGAACTCTCACGTTGCATGTATTAAGGCTGGATTTAAAGACTGTAGAGTAGTCTTAATAATCTGTGCAGAGACAGCATTTTATAGTTTCTAAGCCACGCTCACACACATTATCTCATCAACTACTCAAAGACACATCATTTCTCCACTTGGAGAGGAAGAAACTAAGGCCATTTTCCTACAACTAATACATAGAGGCTGGAATATGAACCCCCAAGAATTCTAACACTAACTACATTGCCTCCCTAACAACCACATTTTAAAGATGTCCAATACAGGCCTCAGAACACTAACCCAGGACACATACATGATGCATGCCAGGGCCAAACCACTCACCTAGCGTTCTTCTGAAGTTCACAATAAAAAACAGAATGAATGAACATTAATAAAATGGTTCACTTTTGGAGCCGTCCCAGTGGTGTAATGGTTAGTTCATACACTCTGCTCCAGCAGCCAGGGGTTCGCAGGTTCCAATCCTGGGCACGGATCTAGCACCACTTGTCAAGCCACACTTTCGCAGTATCCTACATAAAATAGAGGAAGATGGGCTCAGACGTTAGGTCAGTTGACAATCCCAAAGTTATTAAGTGTACAAGCAAAAAGAGGAAGATTGGCAACAGACATTAGCTCAGGGCCAATCAACCTTACCAAAAAAAATATTTCACTTTGAAATAGACCTTAACGAATAACTTTGCTTTAAATTATAACACTACATATTATTACATTTTACACGTTACTACATATTCCATAGACTATGTAACATAACATAGTCACAGATTCTAGCAACTAGGACGTGGAATCTTTTGTATTGGGAGGGATAGGGCTAAGGAGGAGTTGCATTATTCTGCCAACCAAAATAAGCAAGATTACAATTGGATACTAATTAAAATCCAAATTTAATTTTGAAGTTTTGTGCCCCCTCTCCATGAAATGGGTCCATGAGGAATGGACAGAAACAACTCATATCCACTTGTCTAATTCTGACAGGACATCAGATAAAATAACAAGAGTGCTACTTTAAAAGACTCTGCCCAATTACCCAGTAAAATGAAGGATTTATCACATTCATTGAACTTGGAACTATTCCTTCTTATACAACTAAGTTTGACTGCTCTGACTTTTATTTTCAGAGACTGTTTTTCCCTTCTCCACTCAGGTTCACTACATTGATTTAAAATGCAGAGGGCAAAACTCAAAGACAATGACTAACTCATTTTGATTGTCAACTTGTAAGCTAGTGAACATTAGTAAACATATTAGATACTAAAAATACAGTAGTAAAACTTATAGCTCTTTACCACTTAAAAAGCATTCTTATTATCTCATTTGACGCTAGCATCACTGTGAGGTATAGTTACAGAAATATTACTCAAATTTTTCAATAACACTCAGAGAAGAGAGGTGATGTTGACAATCCCAAAGTTATTAAGTGTACAGCTGCCTCGGCCCATGAGGACAGTATTCACACTGTCTGAATAGCTGTGGGAAAAAGAATAGTACCTATTAAGGATAGAGGGGGAAAACCTAAATTCAGTAAAAACATTATAACATTTCCCCAAACTACACTATTCAATTATTTTAGATATGATCATTAGAAAAAAAAATGAAGAAAATGTATAATTACACATTTCTACTCAGTAAGAGAAATCTGAATTAATTAGAATTTTAAATTGAAAATATTAAAACAAAAATCAATACTCCTACACTAGAAAAAATGAAAATTAGAAATCTCATACCACACTGGAAAAGTTTATACCATTTCTTCAATTTCATTTTTCTATTAATGTGTGTAAACTCTGTAGAACTAGCCAAAGTAATTAAATAAAATAGACATAATATCCAAAAATCATGAAAGTTTATACATTTTGGTAAACTTTTAAAAGTTAAAATTTATCTTTCCTAATTGAAAACTGGGTTAAAAATCTATCACAAATATACAAGTACAAAATTGCAGTGAAAGTTCCATCTTTGGTATATTCACATGAACAAACAAAATAATTATCACCTCTTTGAACGGAAGTTATAGACTTTTTCAGGTCAAAATTCTGTTAAAATATAACTATTTGAAGTGTTCAAAAATTTGCATTAATGTTAATATGGCAACATTTTAATGTGGACAATAACAGAAAAACGTCATTCCCTCCACAGAATTCTGCCTCTAGAAGTACATTTAACAAAGTTGGAGGAAACAGGATGCTTGTTGATAGTGACAGGCTTATTTCAAAACCCAATTATATCTGTTCATTCCCTTTTGCTAATTAAAGCAAAAGGCATCAAAATCTCTCCTAACGATGTTCTAATCAATACGTGTTAGTGACCTTCCCCAGGCAGTGCTGCATCTGGACTAACGCTTCACCGCAAACCAGGTGCATACTGTAACTAGTTCCACCGGCACGGACTGTAAAGTCCCGACACAATCACCATTCGGGCTATGATTACCTAGAAAATAATCCTACATATGTGTCCACAGATGCCAACCCTGCCAAGATGTCCTAGTCCAGAACCCCCCAACCCAATAAACAGGCTATTCAAAACTCAACGCAACCGCAGGGGTCAGCAGCTCCTGGCACCCACCTCCCCCCGACTAAGCTCCAGAAAGCGGGCACGCACACTCAGGCCGTGCTCGCCCACTAGGAAGAGGTGGGTATCTCCAGGGACGATCCCGCTGCTGCCAGCAGCGACGTGCGGCAGCCTGGGGTCTCCCGCTAGTTGCTGAGAGCAGCTGGACCCTGAGTGGCCAGGACCGTCCACTTCCAGGCGTGGTGCTCTCGGGCACCAGCATCCTCAACCGAAGGAGGCGAGGGTGGCAGCAGCGCATCGGTGCGCTGGGGAAAACAGGGAGTGGGCGGGCAGCCACGGACACCACCGCCCGGACTAGAAACCCCCCCCAACCGGGCAGCTCCCCGCCTGGGCGCCCGCGTTCCAGTCGGAGAAGCCAGGCGGTCGGAAGCGCCCCGACTGCGTGCAGGGCTGCGTGGGGCGCCCGGGGCGCCGCTTCCGCGCCGAGAGCCCGGGCCCGCGGGGAAACGGAGGCCCGCCGGGTCCCCGGGAGCCCGGCTCGCGGAGCGAGCAGGTGACGGCGGGGGCAGGGCGGCTGCGACGCCGCGCGGGCGGCGGGCGGGTGTCGGGCGAGTCTGGGCGGCGTCGGGAGGGACCGGCGAGCGGGGGAGGGGCTGAGGCGGGGGGAGGAGGGAGGAGGAAGAGCGAAGGGCCCTGGCGGGACTCCCGGCGCCCAGCTGCCCGGCCCGAGCCCTCAAGCCACCGCCCCCAGGCCCCGCGCAGACGCTGGACGGTCCCCGCCTCCAAACCTCCCCCCCCCGGCCCGGTCAGAGAATAACTTACCCGTTTGCCGACGCAATCGCTCCTGCTGGCCCCTCTGACGGACTCCTCCGGCTCGTCGTCTTCCGGTGATGAAACCGGAAGTCCCACCCCTCCCCAAGAGGAAAACGGAAAGCCGAAGGAGTCAATCTAAGGAAGGGGAGACGCGCGTCAGGCTGAGAGCCTGGCGGCGTCTGACGGGGAAGGCCACCTGGCACTTCCAGCGGCTCCCCGAGCGGGTAACCCCCGGGCGATCCCGCCTCCTCCCTCTCCATCCCTCCTCACTCCACCCCTTCGCTCGCCCGCCCGCGGTAAAGAACCCCGAGGGCGGTGCGGGAGAAACGGACGCGCCCGGGCCGGGCGGGAGCCGGAGGCCTGCGGGCCGGGCGGCCGGCCTCCGCCTCCACCGGCCCAAGCGATGCCCGGCGCCTCTGAGGCCTCCTCTAACGGAGCGAGGTTTTCCTGCTGTGCCAGGCGCGTGCGCACCTCCGGGTTAGGAGAACAGCCTCTGGATGCTCCTAGCAGGGGTCCTCAGAGTCGCAGACCCTAGGAAGCCACGAGCCGAATTCGGATTCTAACGGGTTCTAATGAAAAATGCAGGAGGATCGGGGTCCAGTTCTCAGAAGAGGGGGCTGGGCTGCGCTGGGCTGGGCTGGTGTCTGGCTAACACAGAGGCTGAGGGAGGGATGCGCTGGAATGAACATGTGGAGCGAGAAGAAGCCCAGACCAGGTTCTTTGTGTGTCTGTGGCCGACTGCCTTCCTCCAGCTGCAAGTGCAGAGAACGTGTGTCACCACAGGGCTCTTGCACTGTCCAGCACACACTCACGCAAGGTTTATTTTTATGAATACAACGTAAAACCAAGAACATTCCCAGTCCTCGTTATCTTCCATAAGAGCATCTACCAAATCTAACTGACAGTCCAAACCTGGACAGTCCCAAACCTGACATGTTGCCCTCCTTCAATACGATGACGTCCCCTCCTGATCATGTCACTATATACTCCCAATAAGTATACTGGGTGGTCATCTTTATCCATGTGCATATGCTTCTTTGGTACAATTTTTTAAAGCAAATACTTAAATTTCTCTATCCCCAACCTCTTTGTCTTCTTATTACTAGTTAATTGGTCTTCTGGCTAATCACTGGGCGGATTTCTGTCATCCCTCTGAATGTAATCTATCTGGAAAATACTTCCTATCTGGCTCCCAAACCACAGCAAGACCCAGGTAGCCACATGGCTTGGGTTTGGGTAGAAAACGTGGACCCATCAATGAGAGCTGGGGAGACCCATCATGACCCGGGGAGGCAGAAAACCACGGCTCTGGACTCAGGCATCCCAGGGTTGGAATCTCCTAGATTCAATGACCTCATTCGTCCTCCTCCTCTCCTCACCTGGTGGCAGCTGAATAATTGACCAAGACACTGCAGGTCTCAGAGATTCAGCAGGAATGCAGATCAGCAAATACATCTTCTTATTTAGTGACTTGGTAAAACTGATGTTCCCTTGCTCAGAAATGGTTATATTTTACAACCAACTTTTGTTAATTGACTACTATGAACACCCTTGTTAAAATATAAATTGGCGTCAGAAACCTCGTGTACAGTTAGTCCTTGGGACCTCTGCCAAATACATCAGGTAGGTCCACGGAATCCGAAAACCTCACAAGATTCAACCAAATCTGGCGAGCATGGACTGTGCTTAAATAGTGACGAGTACCAAACACCTGCGAATATTTAACCAAGAGGACTTGATGTTGTCCAGCACCAGAGAAGAAGTGGCTCCTTATGGATGCCTCAGCGAGGCTGATGCCACAGGTGGGTCCCGTTTCTGTGACAAGAGGCAGGGTAAGCTGGCCCCATGATCCAGCCGTTTTAGACATGACGCAGCAAGCTTTAAAACTGACATTTCAAGCACCCACAAAGAGATGGAATGTGTGGCACTTTGTTTTTATTTGGAATCATAAGAGAAACATTTTTAATAAACCCTTAACTTCTTCTCCATTAATGCTATTTAAATAGTGAATTCATAAAGACTGAAGTGATTTGTTTACTTATACTTAGCTGTAGAAAACTTACGTGCTTTTGTTTATTTGTTTACACCATCAAATCCAATCAAGCCAAACAAGATGGTCGACTGAAATGACTGATGAATGCAACCTGAGCTGACAGCTTCAAATTTGGGATGTGTTACTGATGTCAGGTTGATCAGTTCTCTGTCTAAAATTGATGCTATTTAAAGCTTTGAACAATTTAGATGTAGTCACTGAGTAAAATCCCAACGGGGTGAGAGAATTCCATCAGGGCTGATTCTGCTGTGGTGAATTTCCACGTGCGCAGGTGTCAGAGGGAGAGTGGCCTCTCCCGATGGGGTAGTGAGACAGAACAGGATGCAGGAGGGGCGGTGGGCTGGCGTCACTCACAGCAAAGGTAAAGAGGCTTAGAATAAAGATAGACGCATCTTCTCACAAGGAATCCCAAATGGCATAAGAGTGTGAATATTGGTCATTTCTGTTTCAAAACTTTTCAAGAAAGGAAAAAGTGAAGGGGAGGCAAGAAGTGAATATGTATCACGCTTCAATAACTCATCTGAAAATGAACCCCCAGGGAAATCATGGTAGTCGGTGGGGTAGACCAATGTTTTTATTAACAATATAAAAGGAATGTGTGGTGAAAGCAACGGTGACATAAGTACTGACAGTCAGTGGATGAATGATTATGTGTCCTGAGCACCTCAGGACACAGCAAACTAGAGCAATTCCACCAATCAAATGGCAAGAGAAGTCTAATCGAAGAACCATCCTTGTGCTGGAAGGGCAGAATGAGTCCAGTCCGGGGACTACTGGGGCCAGACTTGGGGAAATCAAGTTGTTGAAGGTAGCTGTGACTTTAGAGAGGTGTGCAACAGAGACATTAAGCCATTTCCAGTGTCTCTACCTTTAAAATAGTTTATTACTGGTCCAAATGTCCAAAGACGTATTAAAGAGGGAAAATATTGTTTACTGGACAGAAATTCTCTGGATATTTAGATTCTATTCCTGTCCAGGGATGTGAGAGAGGGGATATGTCAGCAGCTCAGATGTAAGCTGGAAGGTTCCCGTCGTTGTTAATGCAGCTTAGCCGTCTCTAGGAAAAAGGCAGCAAATAATTGGGATCCTTCTATGTAGTTCCACCTAACAAAAGAAGAAATAAAGAGAAACTGTTATTTCCATTCAAATAATGGAGGAAAAGTAGTCTACAATTTAAACAGGAAGATTTGATGACATAAATTCAATCTAAAATATGCAGCATGTCGGAAGGTTACTGATGTGGACACCCTGTGGTTTGCACACTGAGAGATCAGCCCCCTCAAGAACCTGCTCACTGTTGATTTTCTCCTTCTGCGCGTGCTCTCCATCGTCCACAGTGCCCAGCGGGAGCATCATCACACTCTTTTGGATAACATCCTGGAATATATTGGCAATTGGTGTGGTTGATCCATCCCGGATCATATCTGGTTCTGTTCCAAACACTGAAACACAGGAAAAGAAGGCATTGAATAAATTAATGAGAAGACTACCCCCAGTGATCTCCGCAAATGTCGTGTTCACTTTATCTTTCTTTCTTTTTTTTTTTTTTTCCCACCATGAAATTTGGTGGCTGGGATAAGTAAGCGTCCTGATATCATGCAATTTATATTCTAAAATAGTCAATAGAGTCAAGAAGAAAACTGTGGTTGCCTTATTTACTATTATCTACTTTCAAAAAATATTTTTAAATAATATTTTAAAGTAACGTTAGACTTACAGAAAAGTTGCAAAAGTAGTACAGAGAGAGTTCTCATATATTCCTTACTCTGCTTTCCCTAATGTTAACATCTTACATAACTATTGTACAATTATCAAGAATAGGAAATTAACATTGGATAATATTATTAACTAGACTCAGCCTTTATTTGAATTTCACTCTTTCCCTTCTGCTGTACCAGGATCCAATGCAGAATCCCACACGGCATTTTGTCATTGCTCCTTAGTCTCCTCTTGTCTGTGACTGTTTCTCAGTCTTCCCTTGTCTTTCATGACCTTGACCCTGCTGAAGAGTACTGATCAGTTGTTTTGTAAAATGTCCCTCAGTTTGGGTTTATCTGACGTTTTTTCACGATTGGAAGAGGTCATGTGTTTTTGGCCAGAGTACCACAGAAGATGTACCTACCTACTTTTATGGTTGCTTCACGAATTAAGTATTAGAAACACTAATATTAAATATTAGGAACACATTTCTTTGGTGTTTTGTGTTTCTTTTGTAACCAACATATGAATAAATCGCTGTACTCAACTTTCACCTGAATGTTGCAGTGTTTGTACTCAACTTTCAAGGTATCCCAGGAAACAGTTTTAATGGATATCCTGGGGTCTAGAAAGAGATGAGTTGAAACCTTCTAGGCTATAGGGAAAGTTGCCAGAGATGGAGTGGGAATGAAAAATAAATGAAGACACAAAAGAGAACATGCCGTGTCTTCTGGATCCACAGAGCAAGGCGTGAATGTGAATAAAGATGATGTACACTCGTGCATTGCTTAACGACAGGATACATTCTGAGACATGCATCGTTAGGTGATTTAGTTGTTAGATGGTTTAATTGTTGTGTACTCACACAAACCTAGGTGGTATAGCCTACCACACGCCTAGGTGATATGGTGCTAATCTTATGGGACCACTGTCATACATGCAGTCCGTTGTTGACGAAAAACTCATTATGTGGCAGACGACTGTCCTTTGTTGGCAGGACTGGTTTAGCACACAGACAGACAAAAAGGTGCCTTATGCATTCCTGCATTTTCCTGTATTTCATGTCTTTACTGTTGAATTTGACATTTCAATCACACATCTCTCTTCAGCTGGCATTCCATTTAACTTCCTAACTCTTCTTCCTCTTTTCTTCACCCCCAAATTTTACTGGTAAAATACTGCTACAACTGAGGGCAGTGGGGATGATTGTGTAGAGAAGTATGGCTCTCGGTGTTGGACTTGTCCTCTAATTTTTGACGTCTGTGTCCCTTGTACTCATAGATGCAGAGAGTTAGTGCTCCAAGGAGGTCTGGAGGCCATTAAACCCAGAGCTCTGTGACCGGGAAGAGCAAGTCCCCACAGGGCAGCCCGGTGCCAGCTTGCTCGCTCCACTACAGTTTAGCTTCTTCATTTTTAACCCCAGAGGACTTCCTTTACTTTCGTGCAAGTTCAGCTGTGCTTTTAAAAGTTTTTATGTATCGGCCAATATTTCCATGAGTTTTGCAGAAGGAGGGTTGGGAGGTTTCCAAGTCCATCATTTTCCCCCAAATTCAGGTCTCCAGAACGTGAGTTTGAACCCTGGCTTCGCTACTTCTAGCTGAGTGCCCTCCAGCAAATTATTTAATCTCTTCTCGCCTTAATCTGCACCCCGGGGAGGGCTGTTGGGAGGATTCATGAGACAGTGTGTGTAAAGAGCCCTGAACCACACCGTTTACCGTCAGTAATGCAGCCCATATAAAAGGAGAGTCCACAGTGAAGTTTTAAAAGTGTCTGCTTTATCTACAGCCCCACCGGGTACCACCCCTTGTTCCCAGTGTAAACCAGCAATCAAAATAGCATAAGTCTAACCTGTTTTGATGGCTCTTTTTGCTGCAAGATACTGATTATCTTTAATATTTGCGATCCATGGGTGTAGTCCTAGTGCCATAGAAACAACCATCTGGTTGGAACGATTTCTTTGGGAAAATATATATTCAAGATGCTGCTTTACCTAAAGGTAACATTTTCAGTTGTAAGAGAAAATTTTGAGTAGCTCTCATAGCCTTGTATCAAGAAACTGATTGGAATCCCAAGCTGACGCATTCAAGCGTTCTGATTTTCCCTCAGCTCTTCCAGAGGGAGGACGCGGAGTGAGCCGGGTCTCCAGGACGGAGAGCTGCGCCCAGTGTGAGGAATGCTTGCTCTCACTCCCACCCCTCCCGAGACCCCCCAATCCCCCCTCCCGTCCCCACCCCTCCCCGACCACAGTGTCTCACTGTTAATGTCGGCTTATTATGAATTTGGGTAATTATGAAACCTTGAATGATATTGTGGGTAATACAAATATGATGAATGTTTGAGGTAATTATGAAACACAACACAAGTAGAACTTCTCAATTTGAATATCCCTCTTTTTGGACTTATCAGTATCTTAAGGAATATTTTGGGAACATTACACACTTGGAAATTTCCAAAAAGTGGGAGCAATTTCACGCTAAGCTGTGAAGGAGGCTCATTGACAGCATCTTTCTCTCTCCCCTGGGCTCCATTCCGGTTGCCATTATGGAAATCCACCAGAGAAAAACTCCATACTCTGAAATATTCATCCCTTCGACAAACATTTAAGGCACACCTGTCACGTGGCAGGAACTGTTCTAGGTGCTGGGACATAGCTGTGAGCAAGACGAAGACCGTCCTGCGCTCATGTAAAGTGTGTGCTGTGAGGAGGAGGAACAGTCCATCCAGAAAGGGAAGGAGGGAGGAAGATGGAAACAAAAAGACGGAGGGACGCAGAGGGGAAGGAGGATCTTTGAGAATGTAATTAGCGCTAAGACGACGATAAAAGCGGACAGTGGATGGAGAGAGGGCGCCGAGGTATTCCTTGAGCTCCCTTCTTCAGAGTCTACCTTCTGTGCAACTTGAGGTACACTGATGATAGGTCGATACTTCAGGCACGCACCTCCTTCCAGACACAAACATTTTCATTAAGGTGGCTGCTTTCAGGGGGTTCATTTCAGACATCATGGACGAACCAACGCTGGGGGTAAAGATTTTCCGGCTCAGTCCAGCCGTAGACAAGTAGCTTCTCCGTCTGTGTGTAAAACCCATCTTGCCTTTTTATGCACCATTTAGTTTTCAAAAATTTCCCATCACTCCAACTCCAAATGGTTATTTGTCTGATGACTGTAATTGCATATAATTGAGGGAAGAGATTTTTACTGAACAAAAATCCTGTTGGTTTCTTGACATTTGTTCCAGTCCCTTCTGTATTGGAAAAAAGTGATACTTCAATGCTAACAACTGAGTTGCTCACTACTGTGTGGCATGTGGCTCTCAGGAACGGCGCTGCTGGACAGAAGAACAATGCACGTTTGTTACCTGTGTTTCCACCACGGACATGTTCATGTGAGGGACTAGACGGATTGAAAATTTTCCTACAACTCGGCCAGGTATGACTGTTTTAGCTCCAGGCTCCTCAAAGGCGCCCTCAATCCCGTGAATAGAAAGAGATGGGTACCTCCATAGGTGCATTAGAATTTCCTCCTAAATTGAAATAAAAGTATTTTATTATATGAAAGAATGTTTAATTAAAACTCAGTTGAATTGTATTGCTTGCATCACCAATTTCTGTACATCTGTGACACGGTTAATGGCAAGTTAATTATCGCCTCACTTAGATATGTCTGGACAAACAGTACAAGTGGACTTTCCCCTCAGGACACGAGATCTCTGCTGCCTTCGCCTGCCCAAGCCACTCCCATTGGCGAGGGCCCCTCGTCGCTGAAGTTTGCAGTTACTAGATGGCAAAGGGGCCCTTTCAGAAACTTGGGTTCATTTATAAATTTCTATCCCAGTCATTGCGATGATAATTTGTGTGCTAAATGTATTTTATTTTTCAGAAGGCTTCAAAGAACTCTGCAGATGTTTGAGCCAGTTTTCAATCTTGCTATGGCCGCTGTAGAGCTAGTCTGAGGAAGAGCTACACTTCATGATAAGAAACTCTATCGCTCTCTTCTGCATGCTTCTCCCTCTCTTGGCTGTTCCCCCAGGAACCAGCCATAGCTAGCAAACACCCTAGCAGGCAAGCGTTTTAGAAAGGAGGAGGAGGAGGAGGAGAAGGGAAAAGGAAAAAATCTAAATTTGCCAGTAACGCTTTCGGCTTTGGGTCTACTTATTACACCAAGGCAGCAGTGACGTGGCAGTCTACAGATTAGCCCCTAAGTCTCTTGGTTTTGTCTAGAAAAATGAACAATTAGGGTCATGGAGCTGGAATAACCTCAGACTATCCTCAATCTTTAAACAGTTAGGGAGCCCAGCTCACCGGCTGCAGGCCGGCTTGGGATTGAGTCCAGAAAACTGATTTGGAAAAACGCATCTGTGAAATGAGCAATTGCTCCACGGTTAGGTGCCTGAGTCCGGTGCCAGTGGGACCCCAGATAAAGGTCTGCTTGATCTAGACCACAGGGAAGTGGCCTTGAAAGTGAAAGTCCCCCTTGGAATTAACATCTGCTTTCAGTTCTAAGATGTGCAGATAAACAGGACACAGTAAATTAAGCCTTGGGAAAATATTTGTTACCATCATTCTTTGTTCAGATTATCCATCAACTTGTGATCATACCTTGGTGTCAAACAGAAATTTCTTAACCTGGCTGCTATTCCGGTATTCTTCTAGGTCCAGGTCAATGGCTTCGTACATTTGTTTTTTCCTCTTCAGTAAGAGGAGCCACGTGGTCATAGATTCCAGGGATCAGAATATGACCCGATGAGTCTACAAGGCTACCTACAAGATACACCCAGGAAACAAAGCCACACGGAGTCACCGGTATGCTGATGTTCTGGCCCTGGAGCAGGATCACTGGGGACTCTCCTGGGCTTGCAGCAGACCTTGTGACCGGCCCTGGTCCCCACAGCAGGGCCACTGACAGCAACTCACATCCCAGAGGTGATGGTCAGAAGAAAGAGCTGGTCACCAGGCAAACTCAGCCTGACTTGGACCCGCGTGAATGTCCACCTTGTCAATGGCGGGATGAAAACACACGGCTCTGCAGTAAATTCCATTGGGTATGACTTACCTGCATTATATCCCAGTTCTCAACTCCACCTTTATATCATAAACAAGCTTCTTTTTTTTAAATTTTATCTTATCCTGAGTTAAAAAGTAACACGTTCATTATTAAGAAACTTTTTTTTTTTTGAGGAAGATTAGCCCTGAGCTAACTACTGCCAATCCTCCTCTTTTTGCTGAGGAAGACTGGCTCTGAGCTAACATCCGTGCCTATCGTCCTCTACTTTATACGTGGGATGCCTACCACAGCATGGCTTTTGCCAAGCGGTACCATGTCCGCACCTGGGATCCAAACCAGCAAACCCCAGGCTGCCGAGAAGCAGAACGTGCAAACTTAACCACTGCGCCACTGGGCCGGCCCCCAAAATTTTCAATATATATGTTTATATATATATATATACACACATACCTGAGAAACTGAAAACCATCACTCCTTCTCAATTTTTCTCCTCCTACATACACCATAATAATATAATAAATACTCATCTTTAATCAAAAGCATCATATCCCTGAGGTCTAGTCTATGAGATATACATCATGACCACAAAAGCCTCCACAGTGAATAAGAAGATACTCAAATCTGTTCTTTATGAAAGAGTTTTGGACCGATAGGAATGGGAGAAAATCATCAGTGACTATCTATAAAAGAAACAGAAGTCAAGATTTAGCAAACACTGCTCAATATCTTGAGAAAGTACTTATCAAAGATACAATGCAACTAGCAAGTAGACGAACAGAAATGACAGGAAAATGTCTCCAGGGCAGCCAACTTAATCCCCATTCAAGTAAAGACACTTCATAAAGATACGCTTCATATTCTTAATGGGACAGTCTTTCTTGACAATATCAGAAAATTACTGCAAAGCACTGTACTTTCAAATCTTTCTGTTAAAGTCGATAATTACAAAGCACAGAGTTGAAGGCTCTATGAGGATGGATGCCTTCCACCTAGTGATTGGACACCTGCTGTGTTCTAGGCCCCAGAGGAATGAATACACAGGACAGCGCTGTCTCTGACCACAAAAGGCTAAATATCAAGTGTGACCCGACATGAGCAGACCACCAGGTGGCTGGCTCTGTAGAGACACAATCAAAGCCAAGGTAAACACTCTACCAAAATCTACAGTAGTGGGGACGGCAGTAGTGCGATACATAACGGGCTTCCCAGCACTCTGAGAATGATCATAGACAGCAAAGCCCTGAGGTCTGAGGGTGTCAAGGGAGCAAAATGTGAAGCGATGTCATCACTGTTCTGGTTTTCAACCACATCCTCCTTGGGCCCCCTCTCCTGGTCCTCCGAGGACTTTGCCCAGACTTGTGTAATCCCACTTTGGGGACAGTACTGCAGATTGCTGTGCATGCATCAGCCTCCCTGCAGGTCCTGAGTTATGGAATTCTCCTCATTTAGCCCAATCAAGCATGTTGTATACTGAGTAAATGACACAAACTCATTAGTAAAATTCAAGTCAAAATAATAAGCTGAGCACTGAGCGATTGGGACTGTCACTGATTGGCAGTCCACCCTCTAGCACCCTCACCAAAATCAAAACAAAACATCAAAGTACCGCCAATGATACAATCACTAAGTCTTCCCTTCAGGGTATGTCCCTCAACTTCTGCTGGCATTCTTGTGTGGAAGAACAGAGCTGCAAAGATGAATAAGAGACAGACCCTGCTCACAAACCAGCCAGAAAGATGCAGGGTAAAGAAATAACTCTGGGTCCACGTGCAAAGAGCTCTAAAGAGGGGCAAACCGTCAGGAGCACAGAGAGCACACGGTGAACCAGCCAAGGAGGAAGCGTCAGGGAAGACGACGGCATCGCAGTGGGGCCTCAGAGGTTGAGTAGGAGGCGACAGGCACAGTCTCAGTGGTGAGAAGAGAGATGCATGTCTGAAACATCCAGATTGACAACAACGAAGACCCGAAATACTCTAGCAGCCAGGATGCTCAGTGTCCATCTTATGACACTGAGCTGTGACATTTTTCCTGTCAATTTAGCTGGTGTTACCAGACATTACCACAGTGCGTGTTTGTGTATTGGGGGATTCAGATGTCATTAGCACATTAGGCTGTGATTTGAGCAGCGCGGGCTCTCCACATGTCACTGCACATCTCCCGTAGAACTGCCCGGCCCGGTCCTCGGTGTAGGTTTCCACCTCGGACCCTGTTTTCTCAGGACACAAAGCAGCCATCCCAGCTGCTGGCTCAGGCTGTGCCAGCAGACACACATCCTGACAGGAGAGAAGCGACATGTCCTCCTTTTCCTTCCCTTTACATCCTACGGCGCCGTGATAGTTGGTGCGTCCTTCCGGGCTTCAGAAACAGTTCAGACCTTCACCGAGCCTTTCCAATCTAAAAACTTCTTGCCTTTCCCCTCACTTTCCACCAAGGGGGTCATCTCCTGCTATGTTGATGAGTTAGATCATTACAAGAAATACTTGAGCTCACTGCCGCAAAGTCTACAAATATCCCACCATTCTTAACCATCAATGACTCCTCTCCTGATTCCATTGAAAATTCATCTTGATCCTTGGTTTAGCCTAATTGTCTCCCTTCTTCCTCCTCTCTAGAGAAGTTTTATTATTGATTCCAAACGTCATGTTCTCTGCTAGCAATCTCCCCTCCCCTCCCCCATCGAATTCCTTTCACTCATTCAATCTCTTCATTGTTGAAACAACAGCCTCTCCTGAACCCATTTCTCTCTAGTTCTCGCCCCACGTCTTCCTTCCCCTTCACAATGAAGCTGAAAGATCAGTGTTCATGGAATTACCAGCTCCTCACTCCCCCACACTTCAGACAATGGTCTGTGTATTAATCAATCTTGATAATATCACAGCTATCTCCCCATAATTAAATCCAAAGAGTGTTTCTGCATCTTTCTATTACTTGGAACAAACGCAGAACCGGGCCACGATTTTCTTTTGGAATGATTCCCTGTCCTCCGTTTCTCGACATCTCAGGCTCCTGACTGCCTGTGAACCAGCTCACACTCCCTGGTGTCCTTCACAGGGTCCTTCTCACACAGCACTATTGCGAAAGCTCAGGACTCAATGTGAGCCCTATTCTCTCCATTGACCCTACGTTGTCTCAGTACTCTTGTGCATTTCTTCTATTGCTTCAATGCCTTCCACTGTTATCTCTATGATGGCGATGTCTAAAAACCACGTCCAGATCTTATTTCAGAGCTATAATGCTCCAGGTGTATGTTATAGGCACCTTAAGCAAACATATTTCCAACGGAAGCTGTTAACTCCCCCTCGCCAACTAGACACCCCTTCACCTCTCGGTCTCCGATCTCGTCTGATGACTACAGTTGACATCCAGGGAGTGATGTTTAACGCAAACTCTCAGAACCACCTGACAGAACAAGCACTGCTGCTGCCAGCACACTGAGCAGTCACCCTTCATCTCCGCCCCAGGATCCACACACGTATTCCTACTCTATACTCCGTTTCAGTTCAAAACGTCAGGTCCTCCGAGATCCCTTTGTTCAAACTGCTGCTGAAGTAAGCCTTCCCTCCCCGCCTGCTGTCTGGTGACTTTCCCTTCAGGCCACTGTGGAACAAATTAGGACATTCTTTTGATTGCATATTGTGTAACCTTTGAAATTGTCTCAAATAATAGTAAAATGATTATAATCACAGTGGATATTTGACAACTGAGATATGAAAGTAGAGAGCAGAATCCTGATTTTATAAAAACAAATGCATGTTGACCTCTGCAGGGAAAGTTCATCCTCTGTCGCACCAAACAGCATCATCCCAGGGGATGAGACAGTGAAGCACGAGGCCTGTGCTCATTAAAGAACAAGGTTCCTGCCAGGAGGCCAGAAAGTTTGTTTTTCCATTGTTTCACCTCACAGTTAGACGCTTTGCGTGCCCTACATGAGCAATTCATTTGATTTTTTTTGTTTCTTTTCCAGATTGGCGCCTGAACCAACATCTGTTGCCAATCTTTTTCTTCTTCTTCCCCTTCTTCTTCTCCCCAACCTCCCCTCCCCAGTTCATAGTTGTGTATCCTAGTTGTAGGACCTTCTGGTTGTGCCATGTGGGATGCCCTCTCAGCATGGCCTGATGAGCCGTGCCATGTCCCTGTCCAGGATCCGAACCCTGGGCTGCTGAAGCGGGGCACGGGAACTCCACCACGTGGCCGTGGGGCTGGCCCCCCAACTCATTGAATTTAACATGTGCTCTCTCTCTCTCTCTCTCTCTCTCTGGGTTGTCTTGTTTCAGTTTCGATGGGCTGGGGAGTAAGGTGAACATCCCTGAGGACTCCCCTTGCTGAGTGGACATGTGTGGTCCTGGTGAAAGCCCTCACCCAGTGGGGCTCCTAGAGATGTGACTCAGGGCCACTAATTCCCTTTTGGTGCCTGGCAAACTGGGACTCATCTTCCTCTGTCTGCTATTTGCTCTGTATTATGTCTGCTCCTTTGGAAGACAAAAATTTGTGTCCAAAGGGAAAGTTCCAGAAATGCTTCCAGGGATGATGATGGGACTTTGATTTCCAAGTGAGTATTTCTGGCATCTGATTCAATTCCGTTGTCCTTAATCAAAAGCTGGCTCGTTCTGGATTGGTTCCATCCTTTCACAGCGATAGCACCATCTTCTACGGTCATTACCAAAAATGATCATTTCGTTTGAAAGCTCTTCCCTTAGAAGCCACTGCTGTGTTAGTACTTTATCAAGTTAAAACACTTAATTTTACATGCCTGGGTTTCTGTTTTGGTTTTTTGGTTTTTGAAAGCAGCTGAGCATGTTTGAACTGAAAATGAAAAGTATTTATTATGGAAGTACCCATGCTACCTCATTAGGATAGAATAGGACATATCATTTATTTGTTATAAGATGCGAAAATTCAGAAGTTTTCCCTTGATCGGTAAAATTGCCCCTCTCAAGAAAGGTTTTTTTCTTTATGTTCAGTAACTTATTTTGGAGACCCACGGGGTCATGTCCAGTGAGATAGTTCTGTTGGAGTGAGGATAGTGCTGCTACAACCTGTCCTTCGTGCCACCTGCGACATGCCCTACTCTGCACCAAAGACCAAGGACGGTCCTTCTGAAGACAGGGCTATGTTTGCATTATGAGTTGAGAGATGCTGAAAAGACCTCCTATGGTTTCCCTTATACCCTACACTACACAAATAGACACTTATGCTTTTAAGTCTTGACATTTCATCTCGAGTGTCTGTTAAAACGTGAGTATCTAGGATAGAAAGCGGCTGTCCTCCAGAATCTTACCAGGGTTTCCTGCTGGCCACTTTGGAGGACAGAGCAGAGTGACCCACTAGGGGAGGGGCGCATGACTGCCGGGCCTTGGGGAAGAGCTGACCGGAAGCTGACTCACCAAGGACTGTCCATGCTTGTCTTGGTTTGCAGTGACAGCAGCTGAACGCAACTTAAAGGATTTTAATTTGCATGCAGCTTTGCACAACAACTTTCCATCTTACTTCATCCTCCTTGCTTCCTGTGACATTTGGGGATGGCATAGTTTCAGGGATTCACTGAACTCGTTTACAGTGTTCAAATAGTCTTGTATGATGTGTGCGCTTGTTAATTGAGGTATAATTGACATATACTTTATATTAGTTTCATTTGTACAATATAATGATTTGCATGTATCGTGAAATAACCACCACGATAAGTCTAACTAACGTCTGTCCCCAGACGTAGTCAATATTCATTTTCTGGATGAGGACATGTTGTGTTTTAAGGTGCAGAAGAATCGGTAATGATGTCATACTTTTCCGTATGCAACTTGATGAATTTGAACATAAGTGTCCACCCATGAGACCATCACCACCATCGAGGCCATAAACATATCCATCATCTACCAAAGTTTTCTCCCACCCCCTTTACTATTATCATTATTTTGCTTTAAGAACACTTAACAGAATATATACTCTGTTAGAAATTTGAAGTACAAAACACAATACCGTGAGATTGCTACATTATACGCTAGGTTTAATTTTTAGAGGAACCTCCAGACTATTTTCCATCATTACAGTATTAGTTTACGTTCCCATCAACAGTTGCAAGGCTTCCTTTTCCTCCACAACCTCACCAACATTTGTCACCTCTACTTTTTTTGATAATAGCCGCCCTAACCGGTGTCAAGTGATATCTCCTTGTGGTTTTGATTTGCATTTCCCTAAAGATTAGTGATGCTGAGCACCTTTTCATGTGGCTGTTGGCCATTTGTGTGTCTTCTTTGGAAAAATGGCTATTCTACTCCTTTGCCCATTTGTTAACTGAGTGCCTTGGTGTTTTTGCTATTGACCCGAGAGATGAAAAAAGAAAAAAAATGTCCAGGCATTATGGATGCTTCCCAGTTGATGCAGATGATTTTGTCTTTATGGTGATGACAAAATATCGTGTTGTGTGCTTTTTCTTCAGCAGTTATCATAAGACTAGCAGTAGAATGGCAAAGCAGATAATCAGGATCTCCCGGGTTTCCAGTTTTACAACACAAATAAGACGAGTGGTAAGGAATTTTTGATTATTTCAAGGAAATTATTGAGATCACAGTCCGTGGAATGTAGGACTGACAGGTCCACGAGGAAATTAAAGTGAGGACATGGTGATCTGGCATCACTTCCGATCTGAAGGAACAGGTATCTTCTGTATGAATGTTTGAAGACATATTGGAAATCAGGAATTTGTGGTGGATGAATACATTTTCTGAAGGGTTTATTTCTTTATTTAGGAGGAAGATTACCCTGAGCTAACATCTGTGCCAGTCTTCCTCTCCTTTGTCCGTGGGATGCCTCCACAGCGTGGCCGATGAGTGGAGTAGGTCTGCACCTGGGATCTGAACCCGCAAACCTCAGGCCCCTGAAGCAGAACACACGCAACTTTAACCACTCAGCCATGGGGCTGGACTCTAACTTATTTAGTTGTGAACATGATCGTTTGGGTTATGTAAATATCAGGACCTGGGAGTGAGTCGCTAAGAGTGGGGTAGTTGATAATGTCACAATTGATTTAGACCCTAAAGAGGCTAAGAGCAACAACTGGCCAATGGGTTAACCAAAGGAATAGTCAGAAAACACAGAAAGGATGGGAATTGGGATCTATAGTAAGCTGGGGGATCACGTGTCCTCAGAGAGAGTGCCAGGACTTGCACAGGTGAGAATGGCAAGAGCAATAAAAGAGAATAAAATCACACTGAAACAAGGAGGGGGTGTTACGAGACGGGGGAGGAAAACTGATCTGGAGCAGTCCTGAGTTTTGACCTTGAGCTTTCTGTCCTTGACCCAAATCTGCTTGACGATGTCCTGGGACACAGGTCAGAAGAGCTCCAGAGGGAGAGAGGAAGGGTGGAAGTATAGGGAAACTGAGATAATTGTCCTAAGAAGCCATGCTTCATTTCTCATTTGGGTCCAGTTTCATGATTACTTTTACAGGATGAGAGGAAAAGAAGTGATGATGGTCAAGTCTTCGCAGAGGAAGCTGCGTGATCGTGGGAATCAACCCAAACCAAAGCCCGGATTAAGAATTCCCATCTCTTTGAGGATGCGCAGTTACATATTCAGAAGGCCAGTTACTAGAATGCCATCCCACCCAGCAGTGAGGGGTCGCTGGGAGAGCACGTGGCACCAGCCCCAACAGGTCTGCTGGCAGGAGAGAAGTGGCAAGCCCTTTGGAACTTGCCGTAGCCTTGCAAAATTGCACCTTGCAGCAGAGGTGAATTCCTGCGGGGTGCGCTCGCATGGGGTGCCCCGTCCAGTCCCATACACACCCCTGCCCTTCCTCAGATTTGGCAGAGATGATTCTGGGAACTGGTCTGGGCATCCCATAGCTCCACGGCCAACAATTGCTGGTGACTGTGGAAGATCTGAGCAAACAGGAGGGGACGGGGAAGAGGGCGGGAGAGAGCGATTGTGGACAGGCTCAGCAGCCAGGCAGAGAAAGTGAGCGCCCAAGAAGGATGTGCTGACAGCACCAGGAAAGAGAGGAGACGCTGGTGCCCCTGAGATGGAGCCCGGCACTTCACTGACGTCTCCTTGAAGGGTCCCACGTTTTCTTGCTTGAGCTCTTGCAACTTCAAGACATACCAATCCTTTTCTTTTATTAAACTCCTCTGTGGGACGTAGGAAGCATAGACAGGGATTTCTTGTGGAGGAGAGACTGGATTTCAGCTGAGTAGAGCAAGGAGGGCTTTCCGTTTCACGGTGCTCTCGCATTTTCCTTTCCGAAGTATATTATTTATCTGCGCTTGAAAGTCACAGAGAGTTACCGATTCGCGGGATGATTCCGTTGTCGCCCTCACAGCGACACAGTAAAACCTACCTAGTCGGAATGGATCATTCCTTCTGTGCAATACTCCGGTAGACTCCAAAGATCATTTCAAAAGCGCTGGTATATCTCTGTTCTCAAATAAGAGGTCTGCTTCCAGGTCTCCATTTTTCTGCTCTTTATTGCATGTTAATTCAGAGTTGCAAGGAGGAAAGACCACATTTGCCTCAATCTTTAGATCTCTATGTGCTGGAAATTGGATTCACAGAAATGGACAAGGCCTTTGAGGGATCGTGCTGTCAACAGAGACCTTTTCCGGCATCAGCAACGTGACAATAAACCGCTGCTTGTTAGGACTTGATTGTCTATTGGAGGGATGGAGCTTGCAGTATTATGGAAATCCTCTTTAGAATTGCTTACCTTCACGTGACAGATTTATCAGTTTCTGAGAGTGATGTGTTAAAATAACCTAGGGTGGCGCAGGGCTTAAACTGGCCCACTCCACTTTGGAGGCCCGGCATTGGCACGTTCGGGTCACGGTTGTGGACATTCACACCGCTTATCGGGCCATGCTGTGGCAGACATCCCACGTGTTAAATAGAGGAAGATGGGCACAGATCTTAGCCCAAGGCTAGTCTTCCTCAAGCGAAAAAAAAAAAAAAAACCGAGGAAGATTGGCAATGGATGTTAGCTCAGGGTGAATCTTAGCCCTTGGGCATCTTCAGCTGTGGTCATTTGCAAAATATGTAGACCATGCATGTACTGGGCAAGCCCAGGCAGGACAGCGCAGCCGGCCTCCCGCCTGGGTGCTTGGGGCTGCTTGTTGTGGAGCCTCTGCTGGAACCGTCTGGGTGGATTCAGTGCAGAGAATGATGACAACGGACTGCCTTGCTTCACCCTCAGAGTTTCCCCTGAGTTTTCTCCATCTTGACATGCAAAGCAGACACTGTCTGGAGCCCTCGTGTTCCTCTGGGACTCGGGCTTCCCTCTGCTCCTCAGCCTGGAGAGGAGGAAGCCCACGTGTGGACTTCAGGAGATTCCTGACCGCGTTTTGTGGGCTAGCACGTCCTGGGCTTGAAGTCCCCAGGGAATGAGCAGAATCCAATCCAGGTAGGACTGCCATGACCCAGACCCTTCAGGAAGGCAGGTTATGGTCCCCTAACCAGGCAGAGCACCATGACCAGCCGCGGGGTTTGTGGAGGGCGAAGGGAAGATGAAATGGGTCCTGGAAGAAGGTGCTTATAAATACCAGCTACCGAGAGGGAACCAGCTGCAAAACCGTGCATTTGAGGAGTATGAGTATTATTTCTTGATTCTGTTTGGAATAAGTTAGAGTGCATGATATATTTGTGTGTGAGTGAACATATATATATAGCTCTCTCTCTAAAATTTATATCAAAGTAACATAAAGACTGATGAGATACAGGTGCTGCACATGTGGGCCTCTTTTTGCTGGCGATCAGTTCATTTTTGGCCATTGGAAGCCCAAAGAGGCAGCGAGTTATTGTCCTCTGCCGTCTGGTAGGCTCATGACAAACAAAGCGCTGCAACCAAAGGGTCGGCTCTCAGGAGCCTCACGGCCCTGTGAGGGAAACCCCTTGGACACGGTGTCTTCCTCCTGGGCCTGCACTAGCCTTGGGACTTGGCACTTCTCTTTCTCTGTGGCGGGAAGGTACAGCCGGCTCCGGCTTCCATTTAGAAAGTCACCTTCCTGGATGGCTGTGCCATACCAAGAAGGGCCTGGGCTGCTGGGAACCAGCATTTCTCCTCAGCTGCTGGCCGTACTGAGGAGGCCTCCCTGGCAGGGTTCACGCTGCTGTGTGTCTGGGTGACACTTGCAGCCATCAGAAAGGAGGGGAGAACTCAGAAGGGCCAAGCACTTCCTGTGGTCCTAGTCTTACAGGGTCTTTCCCGGGGTGGGGTGGGGGGGGGCGTTCAAAATGCCAGGTGGTAACCCTCTAGCTCCTGGTCACCGGGTGGGTTCTTGGAGTGAGCTCGGAGCAGTGTCTGCTCACCACCAGACTGGAACCATTTAAGTGTTTTAATTTTGTCAGGCTGTGTTTACCCGTCATCCGTTTGCTTGCGTTCCCTGCTGGACCCCTCAACCACCCTCCTCTCACGACTCATCTCTGAAAGCTTCCAACGGGAAAGGTTCACACCCACACCATAAACGGAGCATAAGGCTGGGCAAGAGAACACAGCCCTCCGAGGGGCTGCATGGTTTATAGGCTCAGGTCCTCCTGCCCCGTTAGGATGAGTCAGAAACAACATGCCTGAGTGTGTGAACAGGTGATTGCCTGAGACCACACACCTCAGAACCACAGGGGCCCAGATGTCACCCTGGGCAGCGAGGGAGAGTATAGGTCATTCTTTGGCCAGGATTAGGGTATCTAATGTTTGCAAAGCAGACTCCACCCGTGATCCGTCAGACCCTGCCAGGGAGGAGTGGCCACGAGGTACGGGACAGAGAGGCCGAGGCATTCGAGGGAATTTCTGCCCTTCCAAGAATTGCAGAAGGAAGTGCACGGAGGCAGGAAATCCTGGTGGACAAGGAGCAGTGATGCGTCGGGAAGGATGCCCAGATGTAGCCTTCAAAGCTGCATCACAGATCTGTCCCCCTGGATACCAAACTTGCAGGGAAAGGAATTCAGAGCCGTGGACCAGGATCCCAGAGGATTCCAATCCAGGTGAAGGGTGAACATGGAGCCCCCAGAGGGGCCGGGGGAGGGAGGGTCCTGCCTGCCCTTAGTCCATCTGCACATGACCTTCTCCGGCCTTGACCCTCCACATGCACGTTTTGAGCTTTTACATCGTTCTCTGCACTTAGAGCTGCTGCTGTCCAGAGCCTCATTAGAAAACGACAAGTTCCTAACATCTGGTGAAGAGGAACCTCCACAAGAGAAGCCGAAAACGTGGCCTCTCCTCCAAAGGGGTGGAAAAGCAGCCACTGTCCTGGGGCAGGTCGTGGTGCTGGCCCGTGCCATTTTAAAGACACCCGCATTCCAGTGGTTGTTGCTCTGCCTGTGAAAGTACCTCCACCCTCTAAATGCCAGGAGCTCTGGGTGCTGTCTCTGCTCCTGGCCCACGTGAACCACACTGAAATGAAGCCGTCCTCTGAGTAAGGGGGGGCGCGGAGGTGTCCCTCAGTATCCAGGGAGGGGCCTGGCCCTTCTCCCTTCTCTCACATACAATAAGCCGAGACCCTGCAAGATTTCTTCATTCCAGGAGGAACGCGAGAGTCTGTGTCTCCTTGACACGAGCACAGGAGGGGAAAGAACCAGACCGTGACTCGCAGGCTGGAACAGAAACAGGATTTTAACATCAAATTCAAAACTAGCACTAACTACTAACACGAAAGAAATACGGCCCCTTCCCAAGTGGTAAACAGGCGCTGGGGTGGAGCTGCCAGGCCTGTGGGGTGGGGTCGTCCCCTCCCTCTTGGGCTCCAGGGCTCCCAGGAAAAGGCTTAGAATGTTCTTCTCCCCATCAGCATGGGAGGAGCCGGCCTGGGGCCCCGCGTGTTTCCCAGCCGCGTCCCCGCCGCTGAAGAGCAGGCTGCACTCGAGCTGTTGGAAGGACCGGGATCTGCCACTGTTGCTGGGTTCTGCGTCAGGGGTCTGGTGACTGAAGAGAAGACACTGATGATTGGGGGGGTCACACCAGTATCCCAGCCCAACACCTCAGCCCCACTGCATTCTGCTCCAAACCTTGTCCTGAGTGTTCAGTCAACACTACCCCATTGTCCCTGACATGGGAGCTGGCATTTCGCTTCACCCATTTCACAGAAGAGGAAGCTGAGTCCCACAAAGGTCAAGGGAATTGTCCCTCACAGGCCTGGTCAGCAGTGGAGCTGGGATCCCCGTGCCGGCTGTCCATCTCCCTAGGCCCGTGCTTAGCCCGAAGCTTTCCGGAGCCCCTGGCTTCAGTCCCTGCCTGTCTGGACACTCACCGAGCCCTGAGCTGAGAGACGCGCGGTTCTTCTTGGGCAGGAAAAACCGGCGCATCTTGCCGGCCCTCTCCTGTGGGGGCTCCAGGTGGCAGGACAGGCTGTAGCTAAAGGACAGAGGGGACTTTTCAGCTACCGGGAGCCACACCTCAGGTGACCCTCCCAGAGACGGCCAGCAGTTGGAGTCCCAGGGCCCCACGGGTGACCATGCGACAAGCCCCGGGACTGACCCGGAAGCCACGGGCACGGGCTCCCTGGAGCTGGCCATCAGAGAGAGTCCGCCTTGCCCTCACCAACTCCTGCCCCGCCTCACCTCTCATCCTCGCTGAGGGGCTCCATGGCCTCGAACCAGGCCCCAAATCGCTCCTCAGCCTCAATGTGGTAAAGATGGACTGCCTCCTGGAGCAGGAAGATCTGCTCGGTGACTTTGAATTCCTGGGAGAAAGGACATGATGCAGACGGGGCCTGGGTGGGGGACCGTGCTGGGGACTCAGACAGGTGAGAAGAGGGTCAAGGAGCTGGTCTGGGGTCTTGGCCCACATGGGAACCCTCCTTCCCTCCAATTCCGTGCAGGACTTGCTCGTTCTCACAGTTGGCTTGAAATAGCTCCTCCTGCAGGAAGGTGTCCTTGGTGCCAGCCCCTTCCCCCACGCACCAATGGGACGGCTTTCCCAGCTCTGGGTGCCGAACTCTCCCAAGGAAAGCAAGGCCCAAGGCATCGGGCCAGAGAAGGTCTTCCCCGGAGGAGTCTCTGATTGCCACAGCCCCACCCTCCGCACGGGGAGGCCACAGCTGCTCACCTCACTCCTTTTCTCAAAATTGATCTCATTTCCCTGGAAGGCAGAGAGCCAAAGCCCATGAGCAACAGCCCCCTTAGCCCATAGCTAGCCCCCGTCTCCACCCTTTCTCAGGTTGCACTACCAGCAGGGTCGACCAGGGAGCAGGCGCTACCAGAAACGGGAATGGGTCCCGGGCAAGACTCTGAGCTCCAGAGCAAGGAGGCCACGGGGCTATGGCTCAGGGACATTCTAAGACAGCCCTCTCTGACAGACAGACAGACTGAGGCCTCAGGCAGGAAGGGATGCTCAGCCACTCGTGTGCTTCCTGCCTTGGAGGGGCCTGGCTTCACTCCCTGCAGGGGCGGGGCCTGAGGGAGAGGCTGAGTCCAGCTCAGACACACCCTCCAGCAGCTCCGCAGTCAGGCAGCCTGGACTGGCGGCTCACCTGGATCCTATATTCACTCATCACTAAGATGGCCATGACACCCAGCTCCCGGGGTGGCTGTGAGGCCCTCACGAGAGGACTCTGCCAAGGGTTGTGAGCTCAAGCCTCAGTGCAAGTCTCTCCTCCCAAATCTCCGAATCCTGATCCCCAGCTCCACCTCCAGGCTCACTCACCTCCAGGTAATCCTCCATGTTGGTGTCCAGCAGCAGTAGGTAATTGAGGAATGTGCCAAGGAAGGGGATGAGCCCCTGTGCCAGCGGGGTGGAGACGGTGATGAGATCCCGCTCTCAGGAGCCGTCAAAGACCTCTCCTCCACTCCTCACCCCAGCCTCCTGCCCAGCCCAAGCTACCCACCTAGGCGGCCTCCCCCCAATTTCCTCCTCTTCTCTCCTCCAGGAACCCCAAACTCCTCCAGGCACCTCCCAGCAGCCGGCTCTGGCAAAACCCAGGGTACGTGGTCCCCGCCCCTCCCTGTCCCAAATCCGTTGTGCGCCCATCCGTTCCAGGCCTCCTCCTGGTCACTTCCAATGCAGGCATTTCAGGTCTGTGGCACCAGGAGCAGGGCTGGAGGAGAAAGGCTCCCTCTCTGCTGGTAGAGACCTCCGGCTAGGAAGGGGAGTCCCCTCTCCTGCGACTCCTGGGCCCCTCCTCCACAGGCACCCTTACCTTCTGGGCACCTGTGGGGCCCGTCTCCAGGCTGGTCAACATAGAGGTCGCCTCCTGCCAGGGTGTTGACAGGGCCAGTGAGCCGACGCTCCCCTCCAAGTGTCCTCCCAGACCCCTCCCAGATCGGGGACCCTGGACATGTGGCCCCAGTCACCTGGTGCCCCTGCGGCTCCCGCCTCCAGGGTGCTCTGATTCCAGAGCCATCCCAGCTCCAACACTCACTCCTGTGTGACCTTGGGCCCGCCCAGGCCTCCCTGAACCTGTTACCTCGTCTGGAAGGTTTGACGAACTCTGTCTGCCTCCCACAGTCTCCTGAGGCCCAAGCGTCATCTGACCGTCATCACTGCTCTCCGCTCAAGCCTGCCTCTGGAGCCAGGTCCAAGCTCCCCACATTCCTCCCCACCCTTGAGCCTCGGCACCCACTGTGAGGCCTGCACCACGGCTCATCTCCCTCTGGCTCCCAGATGAGGAGACCAAGGCCCACACAGGGGCAGGGACTTGCTCAGGGGGCCCCAGAGGAGAGGCTGCTCCCCCTCCCAGCCACAGGCCCCTGTCTCCTCTGCCTTCACACCACCCTCTGCCCAGCCGCTGACCACAGTGCTGTCCTCGGGACTCTCAGGCTGTGTTCGGGCCCCCAGCTGGGCCGAGCCACGGATGGAGGGAGATGAGGTGTCTCAGGAGGCCTGGTCAAGTGGCTTCTGCCAGCCCCAACGCCCAGGAGTCTCTGATCCCAGGCCGAGGCCAAGGCCTTGCTAAAGCCCTCAGCTCCCTAGGATCCCCTCAGGGAGTTCCCCTGCACAGAATTCTTTCTTCATCCGCTCAGGATGGGGACCCCGAATGCCACGTCTGACTAGCAGGGGAGGGGGCGACCAGGGCACTGCGGGGTGGCATTTCCTTTCTGTTTTACGAGGAAACTTCTGACGTCTGGGCGGGAAGGATCCCTGAAGAAGCCATCAGTTCCCTGGGCACTTGCCCTTGCCCTCCGGGGCACATGTCATCGCCAACAAGGACCTGGGTGAGCATCCCACTGGGACTGTCTGCAGCGCCCACTTTAGGGGCCAGAGTGGGGAGTCACCGAGGGGACACAGATCTGTCCCAGGTCCAGTGTCCGTCCCAAGGCTGGGAAGCCCCTGAGTGCCCCCGGCCCGTGGGATCCGGCAGTGCCCATCCCTCAGGCAGGCAGGGTGCCCTTCTTGCGAGGCACAGTGAAGACAGAAGGAGCAGTGGGGCCCTGGCTTCCTGAGCACAGACTGGGCTGACTTCGGAAGAAAGGAAGCCCGCCCACTCGCTCCAGCCAGTGGCCAGGAGGAAGATGCAGGGCAGCTGATGGAGCAGCATGGAAGCCAGACACCGGCACCTTCTGCCAGGTCCTCAGCCTCCTGGAACAGTCCAGCCCGCACCATTCTATCCCATGCCCCTGGCCTCCTGTCCCAAACTGCCCCCACCTGCCCATGGAGCTAGCACATCCCTCTTCCTGTCCATCTTTTCCTGACCAACTTCACGTGACAGGAGAACCAAAGCTCATCCTGCCGGGTCCCCTCCCCTCTCGCTCCCCCTCCTTCCAGATGTGCAGCCTCCGTCTTACCTTCACCAGCTGCCTCCTGCTCACCCACTGGTCTTTGATGAACCTCTTCAACTTTCGAGAGCTCTTCCTGAGGGGAGAGGAAAGGAGGAAAGAAAACCCGGGGCGGTTGAAGGCGAAATGCCTTTGGCTGAGAACCCGGAAGGTTCAAAGGGCCTGGGGCCTGGACGAGGGTTTTCCCCGGGTTCTTCGGAGCTCTGAGGTCACCGTGGGACTCGGGTGGAGGCTCTCCTGCGGTCACCTGGGGCCTCCATTCCCACTCCGACTGAGCACATTGTTTCTAACAGCGTTGGTTGCCGATGAGGGCTCCGTTGCTGCGAAGTACACCCTTGGAAATCTCCAGTGTGGCTCAATCCAGGATGTGACAAGGGGGGAGCCACTGCCTAGGGTCTCAGAGAGTCTCAGAGACCCGAGCAAGGAGGCCAGTCCCCATCCCTAGGGTCCGCTGCCTCCCAGATGGTCCTAGCTGAATGAGGGGTCCATGGCAGTCGCACGGGGGATGTCTGGTCCGCCCTGGTGGTGCTTGGATGGAGCACGGCCTACCCACCTGGCAACTCGTCCCCATGTCTTTTGCAGACGGCTGATGGAGGGGCTCTGCAGAGCAGACACGATGGCACGCAGGGACGCATAATTTCCAAGGACTCGGCACTCCTGAGGAAGGGAAGGGAATGAGCTGCGACGGCGGGCTGGAGCCCTGCTTCCTCTGGCTTGTGTCCCCTCGTGGGCTTCTGCTGTCCTGGATGAGGCAGATGCCCAGGGAAGCGAGGGAGGGCACACCTGGGAGCTGATGAGTAACGCTCGCGGGCAGGAAGATTTTAGCTCAACCCAGGGCGGGAAGGGAGCTTCCCACCACTGGGACCAGCACTCAAGGTCAGCAGGCCCTTGGCAGCAAGGGGCCTAGGACTTTGCCGAGGCCCAGACCACCGACTTCAAGGCTGAAAGCTGCGAGAGGAGAAGGGGCAGTCCCCCTGACTCCAGGGAGGGGCTCCCTGGGCCCTGCCGCTACTGACCTTGGCCACCTGAATCCACAGCTCGACGACTCTGGCCCTGTCCTGGGCCGTCATGCTGAGGTCCCCAAGGCACGTCGTGATGACGCAGCCGGACACGTGAAGAAACTGGTTGATAGTGGCCCGAACCGTGGGAGCCAGGTACTCCTTGCTCCCATTGGGCCGCTGGCACCACACAAAACCCAGGCAGTGGCGGGGCTCCACCTTCTTGAACAGCTCCTGGGGAGGATGGGGACTGTCACCTGACCCTGCCACACCCGAGCTCAGAGTCTGCAGGCCCCCGCAGCCCCAGGCAGGAGGCACTGGTCAGCTGCAGCTCAGGAACCTGAGGAGGTGGCCTGAAGCTTCTGGGAGTCTCTGGGTTTTGTCTGTGTCCGCTGAGGCCGCCCAGCGCAGGATGACCGAGGACCCAATAGGGGCGGGGAAGAGAAGTCCCATTGGCTCGCAGCCCAGTCTTGCTTCCCCCAAGCACCAGAACACGGCTCACACCTGCCCATCTCAAGGGGCATCTTCCACCCGTTCTCATCACCCCCTGGTCCCACTCCCCTTTCAGCTGCACGTTCCCCCGAGGCAGCAACAACCATGGGCTTTGTTTGCCTGTCTTCCATGTCGGTAAGGACGCACTAGGTGTCTAATAAGTACGGAGGCTGTTGAGGCCTCCTGGGCCGATGGGTGAGTGACCCAGGACTTGGCAGCACTCCAGTGAGCTTCCCTCCCCCACCAGAGGGCTATTCTCTGCCCCGCTTCCTCTCTGTTCGACCTCATCCATCCGCACAGCCACTCTGCCCAGCAGGTGCCCGCCCTTGGTGTGCTCTCTACTGTCCATGTGGGGACAGCAAGGACTTGGGGGCCAGAAGGTGGCCCAGGTCACCCGGTGGGTAAGTGGGGGAGCTGTGACTTGCACCCACATCGTTGGATTGCGGCTGAGGGAACAGGAGGTCTGGGGCAGCTGATGGCCCACCAAGGCGGGCCCCACCTAGCCCAAGAGCCCCGCTGCTCACCGCATCCATCCGGGTCAGCTGCTCGGCCACCAGCTTCGGAGGGAAGTCCAGCAGCTTAGGCCTCTCCTCTCTCAGCTCGGCGCTCGCTTCTGCGGTGACTTCGGCAGCTGGAGGCAGAGATCGTCCAAAAGTCAATGGCGCATCTTGCTCCAGCTCAGAAGCTGGCACTGGGGCTGAAGCTGATGGCGCTCGCTCCGGCCCTGGAGAGGCCGATGGAGGTGAGGCTGCTGGAGGTGAGGCTGCTGGTGGTGAGGCCGCCTCCAGCTCCGGCGCGGAAGGTGGAACTACAGCTGGAGCTGCCTCTGGCCCCGGAGCTGGCCCTTGCTCTGGCTCTAGAGCCGGCAGGAGCTCTGGAACTGGCGCTGCAGCGGGAGAAAGAGAAAGTTTCACCTACGTACCCGACTTTACAAGACAGGAGAGACTCCGCTGTCTTGAAGGGAACCCCAGCCCGTGAACCCCACCGCAGACAGTCTTCCCAGACTGCTGTGCCCTCACCTTCCAGCTCTGCCCTCCTGGGCCCCAGATGTTGCAGCTGGACCTGGGGAAGGTAGGCAGGGCCTCCCAGGTGCGACCCAGGCCAGATGACACGCAGAGAGGCCAGCCGCATCCTGAAAGAGGGAAAGGGCGTGGGCTCCCAGAAATCCTGCATTGGGTCCAGCCAGGTTCCCACCATAGAAGACGCGGTACTGGGCGGAAGCAGTTGGGCCACAGAGCCAGAGGCCTGGCCGTCGCTTCCACACTGTCCTCCCAAGGCACCCTGCTTTGGGTCTGGGCCCTGTGCCTGCCCCTTTCCACCAGGGGGGAGTCCCACCCCGGCGCTGACTCCTGTGTGGCCATCCTGGCAGTGGCAGGCCTGCTCATCCAGCAGGTGGAACACGGGGTTTGTGTGAGTCTCTTCTTCCCACTGCCACTCTTCTCGCAAAGAGGCTGGACACAGTCCAGCCCAGCCCTCCACGCCCTTGTGCAAGTGGACTGAGGACTGAGGCCGATGTGTGAGCGGCTCGCTAACACCCCTTCTCTTCTGGGCCTGCTGGTGGTGGTCAGAAGGGGTGGATATGGAGAAGGGGAAGCGGAGGGAGACGGGACTGTGGTGGGGATGGGTCGCCAGGGAACAGCTCAAGCCAGCCTCCCCTCTGGTTCCCAGGGGCTCTGGGACCCCACCCACAGCTCTCTTTCACTCCTATCCCCTTGCAGTAGAAGCCATCAGACCTCAGCCCTCCCAGAGGAATCAAAAGATGAGTGAGATCAGAGTTGTGCCGGGCCCGCCCCAGCCACAGTCCTCTGTCCTCTTGTTCTCCCCCAGCCCTGTTCTGTGGAGACAGGAGGCCCTCGTCTGGCACTCAAAGAACACTCAGGTCTTTAGTTGGCGCTGGGGTCCATCATGCATGAGAACGTGGGAAGAGGCCTCCAGTCGTAAAGGAGCATAGGAGGGCATCCCCTGGGACAGGCGGGGGACAGGATCTGTGGATGATATGGTGTGTGACTATCTGAGTCTCAGGCTGCTGCGGGGGTCCAGGGGCTGTGTCTGCTTCATTCACTGCGTTGTGCCAAGTGTCTCTAAAGCTCCCGCATGTCACAGGTGCTTAATATACAGTGTTCTCGAATGAACTCCAACCAGAAGCATCCCCGGTAGCTGAGTGGGCCTGGGGCCCCTCTGCGGCCCCGGAGACCCCTCCTTGGCTACTCCAAGGACCCGCCCCACGACCAGCTGCATGGAATCCCACACTCCCTGCCAGAGTGCTTTCCGTGTGCCTTTGCAAACTCAGAAAGGCCCCATCCCAGCGATGGGGGAGCAGACTGCTCTTCATCGGGGAGAGGGAAAGAATAACCAGGAACAACCACGGCACGTCTCTCAGCCCCTTCTGTAGAGCCAGGCCCCAGGGAAGCACCTGCCGTGGCTCATCCCATTCGTGCCCACCAGAACCCGATGAAGTTTATCCTCTCCCACTCCACTTTGCAGAGGAGCAATCGAAGCTCAGAGAGATGGAGGGCCGTTTCCAAGACACACAGCTGGCAGTGGGCAGAGTCACCACTGTGCTGAGGAGGGGCTGGGCACTCACGTAGCAAGTAGGTGGTCCAGGACCCCGTGGGAGGTGAGGACAGCCGCGCAGTCAAACACGATGGTGGTGACGTTGGCCATGTTTCGAGGCGCCAAGGCTGGTCCTATGGACGGCGGCAGCCTCTCCAGCAGGCCTGCCTGGAGGGCCCGCATCCTGCAGGCCTCATTCCGCTGCCCGAGTGACTCTCCACGCTGGGTGAGATGAGGAAGGACACAGAGTCACCAGCACCAGCGTGAACCTCCAGGAAGTCAAGGTCTGGAGGTCCCCCAGGAACTGTGAGCCCCTCAGGGATGTGTGCAGAGGAGGGACAGGATTGCCCACAGCCAACCGGTTTCCAGGCTTGAAAAGTCCAATTTGAGTTTGGGCGGGGGGAGGATTATACGATGAGTTCCTCAGGACACTTGGCTGGCTTGGCAAGGACAGACCGCCCCGCACCAAAGCGTGCATTAAGAGCACTGACCAGCGAATCCAACACAAACATCCCCATTCTAGAGATGAGAGGACGGAAGCTTCGGGCTGCCAAGTGGCTGCTCAGGGTCCTGTGGGTCGGAACTGAGAACCGCCCTAAGCCAGGGCTGCAGGACTCCCCCGCTCCCCCACCTGAGGCTTCATGTGCTCCTGACATGAAGGGAAATGTCTGGTGGGAACCTCAGCCCTCCCCAGTCGGGAGACAGTGCACGGGCAGACAGACGCTGTGAGGATCTGGCTGACTACAAGAAAGGACGCTGGTTTTTCTTTCTTTTACACGAAAGGGAGGTTTGAGACCCTCGTTACAGAGGTTTCAGATTCAGAAAATGGCAGATTTCAAAGATGCCCCTGGCCGAGTGTGAAGCGCAAACATCAGTGTTTTGTCTACTCCGCCTAGGGTTAGGAAAGAGCGACTTCCCACCCTCCTAGGTAGCTGGTGAGGAGGCGTGGAAGTCCAGATTCCTTTGGGACTGGGCCCTTGGGACACTCCAGTGGGAAAGCCCTGGGCGGGTCCAGGGGAGGGCTCCAGATTTGACTCTGGATTGTGGACACACCCCGGTGATCTCAGGGCCCCGGGTGTCACTCACTCTCCCCTCAGTCCAGCCCCGGGCAAGGTCGGTGGTCTGCTGCACTTGCCCCCTGTCCAGGGAGATGGAGCCGTAGGACCCATGCGCCAGCTCCTGGACCATCTCCTGGGTGGAGCTCTGCAAAGACAGCGTCCGGTGGCCGCGGCGGCAGGTAGCAGGGGCCTGCCTGCACTTGCCCACAGGGGGAAAACTCTCCCGCACACCGAGCACAGACAGAGGGGCATCCGCATAGACCTCCAGACAGGGAGCGAATGAGATGACACCTCACGGGCTTGGGATTCACCTACGGGTAGGGCGGCTTGGCTCCCAGCACTCACCTTCCATCCTGCCAGCCACCACCTGGGATATGAACACGACATACCGCCAGGCTTCCAAGCCCTAACCGTCTGCTCCCGTCCAGGGTAGCTCCACGCTCATCCCTGCCTTCCGTCACTCCATGCCCGCCAACACACACACACAATAAGGGTCAAGGGGTGTGGGGCTGCCCGCATGGGAGGGTGGGATCACACTTGTGGCCTGACCCGGAGTGGCCCGCCCTGGGCTGCCTTGTGTTACCTGAGGGTTCCTTCTTCCGAATGGCCTGAGGTCTTGGAGGTGCGGTCTCAGCCAGTGTCGACAGCGCTGGAGAAGACTGTCATTGTTGGCTCTCTGTGCGCCAGAGCCTCGCAAAGAGGGGATACATGAACACATCCTCCTGTGTCGAGTGTCTCTGGTCAAATGGGCTATGTGTACAAAATGGCTGCCTGGTGACCAGAGTTCTAAGCTCTGTTGGGGTCGGTCGCCAAGGAAGTGAGGTCATGTCTCCAAGGTTCCAGGATGGGGGGCCCTTCCCTCCATCAGACCCACCCAAAGCCCCCTCGGGGCTGTTGACCGCTCACCCTCCTTGCCCGTGTCATCTCCCGAGCTGTACAGAAAGTTCCATCACAGCCCTCCCCACAGCTCCTTGGGATCGGAACCAGCGCCCCAGCTTTGAAGAGAGAGCGCCCAGTTCGGATCTCCTTTTTCCTAGCAGTTCTGTGTCCTGGAAAAGCCACTGTGCCTCTCAGGGCCTCCCCAGTCTCCCAACCTGCACGATGGGATGGCGCTAGAAACACATTCCCAGGGACGTCTTCGGGTGGACATGTGATAACGCCTCCCATATCTGGGAGGTGGTGCCGCCTGGGTCTGGTCCCCGAACTTAGAGGTGGAAGAATTACAAGAAGGGGTGGATGCAGTCGGGAATACCTCTCCAAACAGGCCTGGATTCCAGCCGTGTGATTTGGGAAAAGTCACTGCCCCTTGGGGGCTCCTTGTCAGGTCTCTGCACCTTCAAGGGTTGGAAGTTCGAGGAAATTCAGATATTGTCATTCACTAGCATTCAACCTTTCCCAGTCTCCTGTTGGCCTTAGAACCAGACCCAAGCGCCTCATTGTCGGCCTATGTGGTGGGCAGCCTCCACCAAGGCTCCCAGCGCTCCCTCCCTCCTGCTGTGCACATCCTTGTGGAACCACTACATCCTGAGTAACTGGTTTCTGAGCAATAGAATACAGCCCAGCTGATGGAATGTCACATCCAAGTTTTAATTACAAAAACTCTGTCACTTCCCTCTTGCTTGCTTTCCTGAGTTCCCTCCCTTTATCTCCCCCTCTGTTTCCATCTCTTGCGCTCTCTCTCTGTCACATTTCTGGAAATGAGATAGCAAGTGGCGATGATTTCAGTTGCCCTATGTAGAGGCCAAGGGAGGCGAGATCTGAGGGAGCGCCCAGCCAACAGTCACATGGAGACTCAGACTCTCAGTCCCAATGACTCCTGACACCACCCGTGTGAGTGACTTGGGAGCAAATCCTCCCCTAGTCTAGCCTCAGTTGAGACTGAAGGTCCTGCTTCACGGAGACCTGGAGGCAGAGGCTCCCAGCTAAGCCGTGCCCAATGCCTAGACCACGGAAACCGGGAGAAGTTCAATATTCGTACTTCAGAGGTGCAACTTTTGGGAGCAGTGTTGTGAGAGAGAAACCCAAATGAACGCAGACTACCGGGTTCCCCGGTCTGGCCCCATTAACCGCCGCCCCTGCCGCAGCTCCTGTTGCTTCTCAGGCTCCCTCCAGCCGCCTGGGCAGCTTTCTGACCTCCTCTGCTCACGCTCACTTCTGCCCCAGAGTCTCAGCACCAACAGCGCCTTTCCCCCGACTCCCTGTTCCCGGACCTACGCAGGCGTGGCTCAGTCTTGTCCTTCTGGTCACAGCCTAGGTCACTTCAGTGAGGCCTTTCAGAATCTCCCAGGCACAGTCTCTGCCACCACACATCTCACATCTGGAAGCGTCTTCAATTGTTTCCTCCTTCTTGCTCCCATTTGGATAAAGTGAGCCCAGGACGAGGGGCTGTCTGCTTTGGCTGAAGGAGATGTAATTCCTTCTGGTTACCCCGGGCACACGGCTGTCTCCTCCAGGCTGAGTTTTTCCCACCACCAGTCCGTCGGGAAGGCGCACTAGCCTTCCCTCTCTCCCGTGGGGCAGGTGTCCCAGGAACACGGTGAGCCGTCCTCTCTCCCTGTCATGCAGCACCAGCCCCTCACCCCACGGCCAGAGAACTAGCACCCGGTCTGAGACTCCACCACATCCTGAATTCAGTTACTGCTGAGACCCTCCCATCCATTTGGGGATTCCCTGGTACCTCCTGAGGGCGTCTTTCCCTGAGACCCCACTCCCAGCCTGCCCTTGCTTATTCCAGTAACAATGGCCTTTCCTCAGAGCCCCCCCAGTCTGGAGAAGAAAGGTGTTGAAAGGTTCTCCGTGTTAATTTTCAGGGCCGGGGGAAATTGGTAGAAGTAATTTGGGTGTTTCTGTGCAATAGTTCCCAGGAAGAAGATTCAGCCCTAAAAAGAAATGAACTTCTGACACATGGTACAACGTGGATGAACCTTGCAAACCTTACGCTCAGTGAAATAAACGCAACCCAGAAAGACACCTATGATACGGTTCCCCTTACATGACGTGCCGAGCACAGGCAAATTCATCGAGATGGAAGGAAGAATAGAAGTTCACAGGGGCTGGAGCTGAGGGTCATGGGGAGGCAGTGTTTAATGGGGACAGAGTTTCTGTTTGAGATGATGAAAAGAAGTCTTGGAAATGAACACGGTGATGGTTGCGCAGTATTGTGAATGCATTTGATGCCACTGAATTGTCCACGGAAAAATGGTTCAAATGGCCAAGTCTAGGTTATGCATACTTTGCCACAATCAAAAGGCACTTAAAAATGCAGCGGGGGGTCAAGATGCAGGTTCTGGGGCCCTCAAGTCAGCATATGGGCCAGGTAGGTGTCCAGGGTCTGAGATCTTGGACCCTGGTGAGGCTCTGGAGTGGTCCTGATTGATGCTAGTTTACAAGTTCAAAGTAACAGGATTGGAGCAATTTCACCGATTGGGGGATAAGAAAGGAAACAACTGCATTCAGTCCCATCCAACGTGGAAGAGACCTTTTTCTTAATGGGAAGCAAATGTCAGTCCTTCAAGGAAGTCACTTCTCAACGTCTCTACCCCTCCCCAACCCCACCCGCTACTCCCAGAAAGACGCCGCAGTGCAGAGCTCGGGTACCGTGGTTGTGGCCTCATCCGTGAGTCATGTTTGGGGTCAGATCCCCTGTTTTCCTTCCCCAGCCATGTGACCCTGGGCATGTCACTCAACATGACTGAACCTCCATTTCTTCAACCGTAAAATGGGGAGAATCATCCTGGTAGGGAAATTATGAAGGTCACAAGACTTTCTCAGAGGAGGTAGCACATGGCAGAGGCATTATGCTGAGAGCCGCGCCCCACAGGTCACACGTTTTCTGATTCTGTTGATACGACCTTCTCAAAACAACAGCATTATAAAGATGGAGAACAGATGAGTGAAGGCCAGGGGCTGGCCGGGCAGATGTGACTATGAAAGAGCAGCACGAGGGAGGGCTTGTGGGGATGGGACAGTTCTGTGTGTGGATTGCAGTGGTGGTGGCGCAAATCTGCATGTGTCATAAAATGGCATAGAACCGCGCGCGCGCGCATACACGCACACGCGCGCACACACACACACACCGCCCAGTGAGCTCATGTCAAACTAGCGACATCAGAAGTCTGCGGTCTGTGGGTTTAACACTGTCAATTCATGTCCTGGTCGTGACACTGTACTAGAGTCCCGCAAGATGTTAACCCCCGGCAGAAGCTGGTGGAAGGGTCCAAGGCACTCTGTACTATTTTTGTTGCAACTTCATGTGCTTTCATATTTATTCAAAGGGAAAAGTTAACAGTGAAAGACACAACAGGACACAGCCTGGCACGTAGTAAGTGGCAAACAACACGGTTCTCGGTGACAATTCTTTGCGATTGTAATTGCACGTTCATTTCCAGTCTCTCTCCATACACAGTGACCTTGGTGAGGGACGGACACACCTCACTAACGTCGTCTGCCCTCTGCCCAGCACAGAGCACGTGCCCACTCAATATTTGTCCACTAAATCCCCCGTGGTCCCTGCGCCAGGTGTTCTTACGTCCACGTTCACGGACCCTCCACGACAACCTTAGGCAGTGTTATTCTTCGTGCTGGGCAGGTGAGGAAACTGAGGCACAGAGAGGGAAAGTAAATTGTTCCAGGTCAACACACTGGACCGACGAGGAGGTGCCATGCCCTGCTCTGGAGGAGAGCAGAGGCTGTCCATGGCAGCTCCAGGGTCCCTCACGGCGGCTCCTCTCTGCGACTGCCAGGTCCTAACTTTGAGGCCAAATAGCTTGACTTCCTAGAGGGAGCTGGAGAGAGAAGTCACCTACCTGTGGCGCTGGGGGGTTCGGTGGCACCAGTGGGTTCTGTGGGAGGAGCATGGAGGTCACAGCAGCTGAGGAGAAATGGTCTGGAGTGAGACCGGGGACTCCGAGGGGGGGGCATGGAGGCCACCGCGTGCATCTTTCCTATCCAGCCTGAGCCACTGATTGCGGGTCCTCTGGCTTCTTCTCCCGTGGGTGCCCTGGGATGAGGAGATCAGTCGCTCTCCCTAAGGGGCCTGCAGCACACGGTCATCAGAGCCCTGAGGACTCACCGCGGGGAGTGAGGGCTGAGGTCCGATGTGTAACCTGCTGTGAGAAAAGGAGACAGAATTGGCATGCAAGAGGAGCACGAATGTCCAAAATACAGCCCGAGGACCACCAGCCCCACCCACAACTGACACTTCCAGTCTACACGGTTCCACATTAGGATTTAGGAGCAACTATCTCTTATTCCTAAAAGGCTGACAAATCAAAGATCCAGTCCCTGTTTTCATGAGTTTGCAATTTATGTGTGAGATCAATGCGCTAACCTTGCTCGAACATGGGTTTGCAAATTGTGCTCTTCAGGTTCCAGAGGTATTTAGAGGTGCTGGCAGGGAGAGAGAGGAATAGCCAGACTCTTGAATGCCCATTGGCTTCAGAGGGATACTCTCTTTCATCTGACTGGAGAAAGGCTTCTGTGCCTCAGGCAAGGGGACGAATCACAGCCCCAGAGTGCAGAGCTGCAAAGGGAAGAGAAGGATTCACAAAGTGCAGGGCCTTGGGGTCCCTGAGCCCTGAGGGAGGTTGCTCAGCTGGAAGACTAGACACACAGGATGGCTCCTGAGGAACACTGGAGAGTGCACATCCTCCTGGGGCCCATCCTTAGCTTCAGTATGGGGTTACTAAATAGATGCTCCCCAATGACGTAGAGGCTGTCGCTGTCCAGGATGAAGGAGCCCAGCTGAGTGCCCCCACAGGTCTCATGTCTCAGCTTCCGTGACAGCCCCTCTTTTTCCAGCTTAAGGCCCACAGTGTCAGGATGGTGAGTGAGGACAGTATCATCTCCGCCGGCTGTTGCAGTTTTCTCAGGCCTGGAGCTGGAGGGACACAGGCATGGGGAGGTGGGGACTCCAGGCAGGGGCGCTGAAACGCCTCCCTGAGGGAGGGGACAGAGACAGCAGGAAGACTGACGGGCAGCTTGGAACAGCCTTGGTGCTGGGGGAGGGTTGTAAGTGAATAGGACAGCCAAGGTCCCTGAACACAGAGGACGTAGCACCTCCAAATGTTGGTGTCGGTGCTCAACTCTGAAAGGACGTTCATGATACGGCAACGCACACGCTAACAACAAAGCATGCGGCAGCGAGCGGAGGAGGACTCTGGGCACAGGACCAGGTGAAGCAAGGCAACATCAAGTTGCTTAAATTGCAGCTCTGCCACTCACTTTCTGCATGCCTCTGGGTAAGTCTCCCAACCCCTCTGGCTCCTTTTCTTCATCTGTCCAGTGAGGTGAGAGTTCAGACCTCACAGCACTTAGCACTAGTAACTGTTCGATGAAAAGCGGCCATTTTCCTTAGGTATTAATAGGGCCCGCATTCTTGGTGTCAATGGACCTGGCAGGGAGAGAGACTGAGCCTTTTGAAGGCAACACTTAGGGCAAGCAGCCGTCCTGGGATGGAGGCGGCGATTGGGCTGTGTGGGATCTCAGAGCCAGAAACATCTCAGGGCCAGTGGAAAGGGAAGACACGCTGCATCACGGCTGCAGGACAATGGCGAGGACCTTTGGAGCTGGGTCGTTTCATCCTCAGACAAACGGGTTCACGACTGGGAGGTTCACACGAGGGCTGAGGCCACCCAAGTGCTCCTGCGGGGGTTCCCACGTTGAAACAATAGATAATGCTTCTAAAAGATTGATCAACATGCTCTTGTCCTGAGAAGAGTGGGGAGAGGCTCAGTAGCTGTGCACTGTTTCCTCATGAGATGCCTCTGTCCTTCGTAGTCCTTTTGGGGTTGCTTAACACTTGTCGTTTCAGCAGGTGCCCTTGCCCTGGAGGGAAGAGATAGCAGGGCTGCTGAGCGTTGGGCTAGAGTTTCAGTCTAGGGGGCCGGCCCCGTGGCCAAGTGGCTGAGTTTATGTGGTTTGCTTTAGTGGCCCAGGGTTTCACCCGTTTGGAGCCTGGGTGCGGACCTGGCACCACTCATCAGGCCACGCTGAGGCCGTGTCTCACATAGTGCAACTAGAAGGATCTGCAACTAGAATAGACAGCTATGTACTGGGAGGCACTGGGGAGAAGAAGAAGAGGAGGAAAGAAAACAACGTTTAGCAAAAGAATTTCAGTCTTGTCTCTCCTGTGTGTGAGGACCTCCACATTCCCAATCTTTGTTCCTCATAGCTGTCTCATTTCATCTTTTCTCTCGGTTTCTTTCTGTCGTTAACCACTTCAGACACTTGTCTGTTCTACTAATGTCCTAACCTCTATCAGGCCTTTATCCTGCCTCTTCCTGCAGAGCAGCTATGCCTGGCACCTCACTGCCGTTCAAATCTCAGCTCAACCATCAGCTGCTCTGAAAGACCTTGCCAGACCACCTTCTATGAAGTAGCACTTCTGAATACACACCTGGCCCTCAGGTTTTCTCTTCCCATATCACCCTGAGTATTTCTTTCATGGAATTTACTATCATTTGCTGTATTCAGTCTTTATGCATTTGTCACCTTGGCGCCGAGTACCTAGTTGACACTCGCTTTATGCTGCTTGCTGGAATGAATGCATGAATGTAGCAATGTCTGTACGTGTCCACATTTGTGGGTTCTATTTGAACAGACAGAAAATCTTTCTGGATCTTAGTCATGACTTTGACTCTAGCCCTGTCTCCTCATCTGGCCCCAATGTGGATCTGAGAGCCCCTGAGTTTCCAGGAACCTGATATAGAGGCTTGATTGATGCCGTGGAACCTGTCGTACCCCAGCTCTGAAGATTCATTTTTAAAATTGAGTCCATGGGGGCTGGCCCGGTGGCGTAGCAGTTAAGTGTGCACACTCTGCTTCAGCGGTCTGTGGTTCCGGTGAACTGGCCCACTCAGCTCCCAGGCGTGGACCTATGTACCACTTCTCAAGCCACGCTTTGGCAGGCATCCCACGTATAAAATAGAGGAAGATCAGCACAGATGTTAGCTCAGGGCAAATCTTCCTCAGCACACAAGGAGGATTGGCAGTGCATGTTAGCTCAGGGTTAATCTTCCTCAAAAAAAAGAAGAAAAAAGTCAAGTCTATGAGTCTTTTTCATGCTTGTGTCCTGACCCAGGCTGGGCCTCCCCATCCCTTAATCCTGCCATGTGAGTCTGGAGTCATGGGATATAAACTGGAGTCCTGAAATTTGAATTCCGCCTTCAGGAATTCTTTGTTTCGTGAGTCAAGACCCTGCACATTTTCTACATGCTGTAGACATGATGCACACTCTCCACTTCCTCACCGCTCCGTCCTGACCAGCTCAACCATTTGTGTAACATGCCTAGTTCCAGCAGAATGTTAAATATGTGACATGTGCTACAGACCAAGTTATGTCTGCGCGCCCCCAGAAGGATTCCTGAGCAGTAGAGCACAGTGGTCACATGGTTTTTGGGGGGTCTGACAGGCCTGTGTTCCGATCCTAGTTCCCTGCTTCAAGACTGTGTGTCCCTGACCAGTTGCTAAACATCTCTGTGCCTCGGCCACCTCATCGGTCAATCGGAAGGGCTCAGTTTGCTTTTCTGCAGAACCAATTTAGCCCACATTCTGCTGGATAGTGATTTGTTCTGAATGCTGCTGGGAAGTTCTCCTGCCGGGGCTGGCTCAGCTGATCTCAGCTGAGGCTCACTGATGTGCCTGCGGTCGGCCGCTGGCTGGCGGACCTCGGGTCTCCCGCACATTCTCTCATCCCCCAGTGGGCACCTTGGGCTCATTGAGCTGCTCCGAGTTCCAGGAGCAGCAAGAAATGGCAAGCCCTAGTGTACACGTGCTTCCCAAGCCTCTGCTTCCGTCACATTCACTAACATCCATTAGCCAAGGCCTGTCATGTGGCCGAGCCCAGATTCAAGAGATGGGGAAGTAGACTCTGCTTCTCACTGGGGAGAGGAATTTGTGTGAGGATGAAAATGAAAAGTGCTTAGCAAAGGTCCCGACATGTAGACAACAAGCGGTAAAGGACTCGCACCCTTTCTTACACCCAACTGTGAGAAGGACCCCAGCACGTGGGAACCCCCGCAGGAGCACTTGGGTGGCCTCAGCCCTCGTGTGAACCTCCCAGTCGTGAACCCGTTTGTCTGAGGATGAAACGACCCAGCTCCAAAGGTCCTCGCCATTGTCCTGCAGCCGTGATGCAGCGTGTCTTCCCTTTCCACTGGCCCTGAGATGTTTCTGGCTCTGAGATCCCACACAGCCCAATCGCCGCCTCCATCCCAGGACGGCTGCTTGCCCTAAGTGTTGCCTTCAAAAGGCTCAGTCTCTCTCCCTGCCAGGTCCATTGACACCAAGAATGCGGGCCCTATTAATACCTAAGGAAAATGGCCGCTTTTCATCGAACAGTTACTAGTGCTAAGTGCTGTGAGGTCTGAACTCTCACCTCACTGGACAGATGAAGAAAAGGAGCCAGAGGGGTTGGGAGACTTACCCAGAGGCATGCAGAAAGTGAGTGGCAGAGCTGCAATTTAAGCAACTTGATGTTGCCTTGCTTCACCTGGTCCTGTGCCCAGAGTCCTCCTCCGCTCGCTGCCGCATGCTTTGTTGTTAGCGTGTGCGTTGCCGTATCATGAACGTCCTTTCAGAGTTGAGCACCGACACCAACAATTGGAGGTGCTACGTCCTCTGTGTTCAGGGACCTTGGCTGTCCTATTCACTTACAACCCTCCCCCAGCACCAAGGCTGTTCCAAGCTGCCCGTCAGTCTTCCTGCTGTCTCTGTCCCCTCCCTCAGGGAGGCGTTTCAGCGCCCCTGCCTGGAGTCCCCACCTCCCCATGCCTGTGTCCCTCCAGCTCCAGGCCTGAGAAAACTGCAACAGCCGGCGGAGATGATACTGTCCTCACTCACCATCCTGACACTGTGGGCCTTAAGCTGGAAAAAGAGGGGCTGTCACGGAAGCTGAGACATGAGACCTGTGGGGGCACTCAGCTGGGCTCCTTCATCCTGGACAGCGACAGCCTCTACGTCATTGGGGAGCATCTATTTAGTAACCCCATACTGAAGCTAAGGATGGGCCCCAGGAGGATGTGCACTCTCCAGTGTTCCTCAGGAGCCATCCTGTGTGTCTAGTCTTCCAGCTGAGCAACCTCCCTCAGGGCTCAGGGACCCCAAGGCCCTGCACTTTGTGAATCCTTCTCTTCCCTTTGCAGCTCTGCACTCTGGGGCTGTGATTCGTCCCCTTGCCTGAGGCACAGAAGCCTTTCTCCAGTCAGATGAAAGAGAGTATCCCTCTGAAGCCAATGGGCATTCAAGAGTCTGGCTATTCCTCTCTCTCCCTGCCAGCACCTCTAAATACCTCTGGAACCTGAAGAGCACAATTTGCAAACCCATGTTCGAGCAAGGTTAGCGCATTGATCTCACACATAAATTGCAAACTCATGAAAACAGGGACTGGATCTTTGATTTGTCAGCCTTTTAGGAATAAGAGATAGTTGCTCCTAAATCCTAATGTGGAACCGTGTAGACTGGAAGTGTCAGTTGTGGGTGGGGCTGGTGGTCCTCGGGCTGTATTTTGGACATTCGTGCCCCTCTTGCATGCCAATTCTGTCTCCTTTTCTCACAGCAGGTTACACATCGGACCTCAGCCCTCACTCCCCGCGGTGAGTCCTCAGGGCTCTGATGACCGTGTGCTGCAGGCCCCTTAGGGAGAGCGACTGATCTCCTCATCCCAGGGCACCCACGGGAGAAGAAGCCAGAGGACCCGCAATCAGTGGCTCAGGCTGGATAGGAAAGATGCACGCGGTGGCCTCCATGCCCCCCCCTCGGAGTCCCCGGTCTCACTCCAGACCATTTCTCCTCAGCTGCTGTGACCTCCATGCTCCTCCCACAGAACCCACTGGTGCCACCGACCCCCCCCAGCGCCACAGGTAGGTGACTTCTCTCTCCAGCTCCCTCTAGGAAGTCAAGCTATTTGGCCTCAAAGTTAGGACCTGGCAGTCGCAGAGAGGAGCCGCCGTGAGGGACCCTGGAGCTGCCATGGACAGCCTCTGCTCTCCTCCAGAGCAGGGCATGGCACCTCCTCGTCGGTCCAGTGTGTTGACCTGGAACAATTTACTTTCCCTCTCTGTGCCTCAGTTTCCTCACCTGCCCAGCACGAAGAATAACACTGCCTAAGGTTGTCGTGGAGGGTCCGTGAACGTGGACGTAAGAACACCTGGCGCAGGGACCACGGGGGATTTAGTGGACAAATATTGAGTGGGCGCGTGCTCTGTGCTGGGCAGAGGGCAGACGACGTTAGTGAGGTGTGTCCGTCCCTCACCAAGGTCACTGTGTATGGAGAGAGACTGGAAATGAACGTGCAATTACAATCGCAAAGAATTGTCACCGAGAACCGTGTTGTTTGCCACTTACTACGTGCCAGGCTGTGTCCTGTTGTGTCTTTCACTGTTAACTTTTCCCTTTGAATAAATATGAAAGCACATGAAGTTGCAACAAAAATAGTACAGAGTGCCTTGGACCCTTCCACCAGCTTCTGCCGGGGGTTAACATCTTGCGGGACTCTAGTACAGTGTCACGACCAGGACATGAATTGACAGTGTTAAACCCACAGACCGCAGACTTCTGATGTCGCTAGTTTGACATGAGCTCACTGGGCGGTGTGTGTGTGTGTGCGCGCGTGTGCGTGTATGCGCGCGCGCGCGGTTCTATGCCATTTTATGACACATGCAGATTTGCGCCACCACCACTGCAATCCACACACAGAACTGTCCCATCCCCACAAGCCCTCTCTCGTGCTGCTCTTTCATAGTCACATCTGCCCGGCCAGCCCCTGGCCTTCACTCATCTGTTCTCCATCTTTATAATGCTGTTGTTTTGAGAAGGTCGTATCAACAGAATCAGAAAACGTGTGACCTGTGGGGCGCGGCTCTCAGCATAATGCCTCTGCCATGTGCTACCTCCTCTGAGAAAGTCTTGTGACCTTCATAATTTCCCTACCAGGATGATTCTCCCCATTTTACGGTTGAAGAAATGGAGGTTCAGTCATGTTGAGTGACATGCCCAGGGTCACATGGCTGGGGAAGGAAAACAGGGGATCTGACCCCAAACATGACTCACGGATGAGGCCACAACCACGGTACCCGAGCTCTGCACTGCGGCGTCTTTCTGGGAGTAGCGGGTGGGGTTGGGGAGGGGTAGAGACGTTGAGAAGTGACTTCCTTGAAGGACTGACATTTGCTTCCCATTAAGAAAAAGGTCTCTTCCACGTTGGATGGGACTGAATGCAGTTGTTTCCTTTCTTATCCCCCAATCGGTGAAATTGCTCCAATCTTGTTACTTTGAACTTGTAAACTAGCATCAATCAGGACCACTCCAGAGCCTCACCAGGGTCCAAGATCTCAGACCCTGGACACCTACCTGGCCCATATGCTGACTTGAGGGCCCCAGAACCTGCATCTTGACCCCCCGCTGCATTTTTAAGTGCCTTTTGATTGTGGCAAAGTATGCATAACCTAGACTTGGCCATTTGAACCATTTTTCCGTGGACAATTCAGTGGCATCAAACGCATTCACAATACTGCGCAACCATCACCGTGTTCATTTCCAAGACTTCTTTTCATCATCTCAAACAGAAACTCTGTCCCCATTAAACACTGCCTCCCCATGACCCTCAGCTCCAGCCCCTGTGAACTTCTATTCTTCCTTCCATCTCGATGAATTTGCCTGTGCTCGGCACGTCATGTAAGGGGAACCGTATCATAGGTGTCTTTCTGGGTTGCGTTTATTTCACTGAGCGTAAGGTTTGCAAGGTTCATCCACGTTGTACCATGTGTCAGAAGTTCATTTGTTTTTAGGGCTGAATCTTCTTCCTGGGAACTATTGCACAGAAACACCCAAATTACTTCTACCAATTTCCCCCGGCCCTGAAAATTAACACGGAGAACCTTTCAACACATTTCTTCTCCAGACTGGGGGGGCTCTGAGGAAAGGCCATTGTTACTGGAATAAGCAAGGGCAGGCTGGGAGTGGGGTCTCAGGGAAAGACGCCCTCAGGAGGTACCAGGGAATCCCCAAATGGATGGGAGGGTCTCAGCAGTAACTGAATTCAGGATGTGGTGGAGTCTCAGACCGGGTGCTAGTTCTCTGGCCGTGGGGTGAGGGGCTGGTGCTGCATGACAGGGAGAGAGGACGGCTCACCGTGTTCCTGGGACACCAGCCCCACGGGAGAGAGGGAAGGCTAGTGCGCCTTCCCGACGGACTGGTGGTGGGAAAAACTCAGCCTGGAGGAGACAGCCGTGTGCCCGGGGTAACCAGAAGGAATTACGTCTCCTTCAGCCAAAGCAGACAGCCCCTCGTCCTGGGCTCACTTTATCCAAATGGGAGCAAGAAGGAGGAAACAATTGAAGACGCTTCCAGATGTGAGATGTGTGGTGGCAGAGACTGTGCCTGGGAGATTCTGAAAGGCCTCACTGAAGTGACCTAGGCTGTGACCAGAAGGACAAGACTGAGCCACGCCTGCGTAGGTCCGGGAACAGGGAGTCGGGGGAAAGGCGCTGTTGGTGCTGAGACTCTGGGGCAGAAGTGAGCGTGAGCAGAGGAGGTCAGAAAGCTGCCCAGGCGGCTGGAGGGAGCCTGAGAAGCAACAGGAGCTGCGGCAGGGGCGGCGGTTAATGGGGCCAGACCGGGGAACCCGGTAGTCTGCGTTCATTTGGGTTTCTCTCTCACAACACTGCTCCCAAAAGTTGCACCTCTGAAGTACGAATATTGAACTTCTCCCGGTTTCCGTGGTCTAGGCATTGGGCACGGCTTAGCTGGGAGCCTCTGCCTCCAGGTCTCCGTGAAGCAGGACCTTCAGTCTCAACTGAGGCTAGACTAGGGGAGGATTTGCTCCCAAGTCACTCACACGGGTGGTGTCAGGAGTCATTGGGACTGAGAGTCTGAGTCTCCATGTGACTGTTGGCTGGGCGCTCCCTCAGATCTCGCCTCCCTTGGCCTCTACATAGGGCAACTGAAATCATCGCCACTTGCTATCTCATTTCCAGAAATGTGACAGAGAGAGAGCGCAAGAGATGGAAACAGAGGGGGAGATAAAGGGAGGGAACTCAGGAAAGCAAGCAAGAGGGAAGTGACAGAGTTTTTGTAATTAAAACTTGGATGTGACATTCCATCAGCTGGGCTGTATTCTATTGCTCAGAAACCAGTTACTCAGGATGTAGTGGTTCCACAAGGATGTGCACAGCAGGAGGGAGGGAGCGCTGGGAGCCTTGGTGGAGGCTGCCCACCACATAGGCCGACAATGAGGCGCTTGGGTCTGGTTCTAAGGCCAACAGGAGACTGGGAAAGGTTGAATGCTAGTGAATGACAATATCTGAATTTCCTCGAACTTCCAACCCTTGAAGGTGCAGACCTGACAAGGAGCCCCCAAGGGGCAGGGACTTTTCCCAAATCACACGGCTGGAATCCAGGCCTGTTTGGAGAGGTATTCCCGACTGCATCCACCCCTTCTTGTAATTCTTCCACCTCTAAGTTCGGGGACCAGACCCAGGCGGCACCACCTCCCAGATATGGGAGGCGTTATCACATGTCCACCCGAAGACGTCCCTGGGAATGTGTTTCTAGCGCCATCCCATCGTGCAGGTTGGGAGACTGGGGAGGCCCTGAGAGGCACAGTGGCTTTTCCAGGACACAGAACTGCTAGGAAAAAGGAGATCCGAACTGGGCGCTCTCTCTTCAAAGCTGGGGCGCTGGTTCCGATCCCAAGGAGCTGTGGGGAGGGCTGTGATGGAACTTTCTGTACAGCTCGGGAGATGACACGGGCAAGGAGGGTGAGCGGTCAACAGCCCCGAGGGGGCTTTGGGTGGGTCTGATGGAGGGAAGGGCCCCCCATCCTGGAACCTTGGAGACATGACCTCACTTCCTTGGCGACCGACCCCAACAGAGCTTAGAACTCTGGTCACCAGGCAGCCATTTTGTACACATAGCCCATTTGACCAGAGACACTCGACACAGGAGGATGTGTTCGTGTATCCCCTCTTTGCGAGGCTCTGGCGCACAGAGAGCCAACAATGACAGTCTTCTCCAGCGCTGTCGACATTGGCTGAGACCGCACCTCCAAGACCTCAGGCCATTCGGAAGAAGGAACCCTCAGGTAACACAAGGCAGCCCAGGGCGGGCCACTCCGGGTCAGGCCACAAGTGTGATCCCACCCTCCCATGCGGGCAGCCCCACACCCCTTGACCCTTATTGTGTGTGTGTGTTGGCGGGCATGGAGTGACGGAAGGCAGGGATGAGCGTGGAGCTACCCTGGACGGGAGCAGACGGTTAGGGCTTGGAAGCCTGGCGGTATGTCGTGTTCATATCCCGGGTGGTGGCTGGCAGGATGGAAGGTGAGTGCTGGGAGCCAAGCCGCCCTACCCGTAGGTGAATCCCAAGCCCGTGAGGTGTCATCTCATTCGCTCCCTGTCTGGAGGTCTATGCGGATGCCCCTCTGTCTGTGCTCGGTGTGCGGGAGAGTTTTCCCCCTGTGGGCAAGTGCAGGCAGGCCCCTGCTACCTGCCGCCGCGGCCACCGGACGCTGTCTTTGCAGAGCTCCACCCAGGAGATGGTCCAGGAGCTGGCGCATGGGTCCTACGGCTCCATCTCCCTGGACAGGGGGCAAGTGCAGCAGACCACCGACCTTGCCCGGGGCTGGACTGAGGGGAGAGTGAGTGACACCCGGGGCCCTGAGATCACCGGGGTGTGTCCACAATCCAGAGTCAAATCTGGAGCCCTCCCCTAGACCCGCCCAGGGCTTTCCCACTGGAGTGTCCCAAGGGCCCAGTCCCAAAGGAATCTGGACTTCCACGCCTCCTCACCAGCTACCTAGGAGGGTGGGAAGTCGCTCTTTCCTAACCCTAGGCGGAGTAGACAAAACACTGATGTTTGCGCTTCACACTCGGCCAGGGGCATCTTTGAAATCTGCCATTTTCTGAATCTGAAACCTCTGTAACGAGGGTCTCAAACCTCCCTTTCGTGTAAAAGAAAGAAAAACCAGCGTCCTTTCTTGTAGTCAGCCAGATCCTCACAGCGTCTGTCTGCCCGTGCACTGTCTCCCGACTGGGGAGGGCTGAGGTTCCCACCAGACATTTCCCTTCATGTCAGGAGCACATGAAGCCTCAGGTGGGGGAGCGGGGGAGTCCTGCAGCCCTGGCTTAGGGCGGTTCTCAGTTCCGACCCACAGGACCCTGAGCAGCCACTTGGCAGCCCGAAGCTTCCGTCCTCTCATCTCTAGAATGGGGATGTTTGTGTTGGATTCGCTGGTCAGTGCTCTTAATGCACGCTTTGGTGCGGGGCGGTCTGTCCTTGCCAAGCCAGCCAAGTGTCCTGAGGAACTCATCGTATAATCCTCCCCCCGCCCAAACTCAAATTGGACTTTTCAAGCCTGGAAACCGGTTGGCTGTGGGCAATCCTGTCCCTCCTCTGCACACATCCCTGAGGGGCTCACAGTTCCTGGGGGACCTCCAGACCTTGACTTCCTGGAGGTTCACGCTGGTGCTGGTGACTCTGTGTCCTTCCTCATCTCACCCAGCGCGGAGAGTCACTCGGGCAGCGGAATGAGGCCTGCAGGATGCGGGCCCTCCAGGCAGGCCTGCTGGAGAGGCTGCCGCCGTCCATAGGACCAGCCTTGGCGCCTCGAAACATGGCCAACGTCACCACCATCGTGTTTGACTGCGCGGCTGTCCTCACCTCCCACGGGGTCCTGGACCACCTACTTGCTACGTGAGTGCCCAGCCCCTCCTCAGCACAGTGGTGACTCTGCCCACTGCCAGCTGTGTGTCTTGGAAACGGCCCTCCATCTCTCTGAGCTTCGATTGCTCCTCTGCAAAGTGGAGTGGGAGAGGATAAACTTCATCGGGTTCTGGTGGGCACGAATGGGATGAGCCACGGCAGGTGCTTCCCTGGGGCCTGGCTCTACAGAAGGGGCTGAGAGACGTGCCGTGGTTGTTCCTGGTTATTCTTTCCCTCTCCCCGATGAAGAGCAGTCTGCTCCCCCATCGCTGGGATGGGGCCTTTCTGAGTTTGCAAAGGCACACGGAAAGCACTCTGGCAGGGAGTGTGGGATTCCATGCAGCTGGTCGTGGGGCGGGTCCTTGGAGTAGCCAAGGAGGGGTCTCCGGGGCCGCAGAGGGGCCCCAGGCCCACTCAGCTACCGGGGATGCTTCTGGTTGGAGTTCATTCGAGAACACTGTATATTAAGCACCTGTGACATGCGGGAGCTTTAGAGACACTTGGCACAACGCAGTGAATGAAGCAGACACAGCCCCTGGACCCCCGCAGCAGCCTGAGACTCAGATAGTCACACACCATATCATCCACAGATCCTGTCCCCGGCCTGTCCCAGGGGATGCCCTCCTATGCTCCTTTACGACTGGAGGCCTCTTCCCACGTTCTCATGCATGATGGACCCCAGCGCCAACTAAAGACCTGAGTGTTCTTTGAGTGCCAGACGAGGGCCTCCTGTCTCCACAGAACAGGGCTGGGGGAGAACAAGAGGACAGAGGACTGTGGCTGGGGCGGGCCCGGCACAACTCTGATCTCACTCATCTTTTGATTCCTCTGGGAGGGCTGAGGTCTGATGGCTTCTACTGCAAGGGGATAGGAGTGAAAGAGAGCTGTGGGTGGGGTCCCAGAGCCCCTGGGAACCAGAGGGGAGGCTGGCTTGAGCTGTTCCCTGGCGACCCATCCCCACCACAGTCCCGTCTCCCTCCGCTTCCCCTTCTCCATATCCACCCCTTCTGACCACCACCAGCAGGCCCAGAAGAGAAGGGGTGTTAGCGAGCCGCTCACACATCGGCCTCAGTCCTCAGTCCACTTGCACAAGGGCGTGGAGGGCTGGGCTGGACTGTGTCCAGCCTCTTTGCGAGAAGAGTGGCAGTGGGAAGAAGAGACTCACACAAACCCCGTGTTCCACCTGCTGGATGAGCAGGCCTGCCACTGCCAGGATGGCCACACAGGAGTCAGCGCCGGGGTGGGACTCCCCCCTGGTGGAAAGGGGCAGGCACAGGGCCCAGACCCAAAGCAGGGTGCCTTGGGAGGACAGTGTGGAAGCGACGGCCAGGCCTCTGGCTCTGTGGCCCAACTGCTTCCGCCCAGTACCGCGTCTTCTATGGTGGGAACCTGGCTGGACCCAATGCAGGATTTCTGGGAGCCCACGCCCTTTCCCTCTTTCAGGATGCGGCTGGCCTCTCTGCGTGTCATCTGGCCTGGGTCGCACCTGGGAGGCCCTGCCTACCTTCCCCAGGTCCAGCTGCAACATCTGGGGCCCAGGAGGGCAGAGCTGGAAGGTGAGGGCACAGCAGTCTGGGAAGACTGTCTGCGGTGGGGTTCACGGGCTGGGGTTCCCTTCAAGACAGCGGAGTCTCTCCTGTCTTGTAAAGTCGGGTACGTAGGTGAAACTTTCTCTTTCTCCCGCTGCAGCGCCAGTTCCAGAGCTCCTGCCGGCTCTAGAGCCAGAGCAAGGGCCAGCTCCGGGGCCAGAGGCAGCTCCAGCTGTAGTTCCACCTTCCGCGCCGGAGCTGGAGGCGGCCTCACCACCAGCAGCCTCACCTCCAGCAGCCTCACCTCCATCGGCCTCTCCAGGGCCGGAGCGAGCGCCATCAGCTTCAGCCCCAGTGCCAGCTTCTGAGCTGGAGCAAGATGCGCCATTGACTTTTGGACGATCTCTGCCTCCAGCTGCCGAAGTCACCGCAGAAGCGAGCGCCGAGCTGAGAGAGGAGAGGCCTAAGCTGCTGGACTTCCCTCCGAAGCTGGTGGCCGAGCAGCTGACCCGGATGGATGCGGTGAGCAGCGGGGCTCTTGGGCTAGGTGGGGCCCGCCTTGGTGGGCCATCAGCTGCCCCAGACCTCCTGTTCCCTCAGCCGCAATCCAACGATGTGGGTGCAAGTCACAGCTCCCCCACTTACCCACCGGGTGACCTGGGCCACCTTCTGGCCCCCAAGTCCTTGCTGTCCCCACATGGACAGTAGAGAGCACACCAAGGGCGGGCACCTGCTGGGCAGAGTGGCTGTGCGGATGGATGAGGTCGAACAGAGAGGAAGCGGGGCAGAGAATAGCCCTCTGGTGGGGGAGGGAAGCTCACTGGAGTGCTGCCAAGTCCTGGGTCACTCACCCATCAGCCCAGGAGGCCTCAACAGCCTCCGTACTTATTAGACACCTAGTGCGTCCTTACCGACATGGAAGACAGGCAAACAAAGCCCATGGTTGTTGCTGCCTCGGGGGAACGTGCAGCTGAAAGGGGAGTGGGACCAGGGGGTGATGAGAACGGGTGGAAGATGCCCCTTGAGATGGGCAGGTGTGAGCCGTGTTCTGGTGCTTGGGGGAAGCAAGACTGGGCTGCGAGCCAATGGGACTTCTCTTCCCCGCCCCTATTGGGTCCTCGGTCATCCTGCGCTGGGCGGCCTCAGCGGACACAGACAAAACCCAGAGACTCCCAGAAGCTTCAGGCCACCTCCTCAGGTTCCTGAGCTGCAGCTGACCAGTGCCTCCTGCCTGGGGCTGCGGGGGCCTGCAGACTCTGAGCTCGGGTGTGGCAGGGTCAGGTGACAGTCCCCATCCTCCCCAGGAGCTGTTCAAGAAGGTGGAGCCCCGCCACTGCCTGGGTTTTGTGTGGTGCCAGCGGCCCAATGGGAGCAAGGAGTACCTGGCTCCCACGGTTCGGGCCACTATCAACCAGTTTCTTCACGTGTCCGGCTGCGTCATCACGACGTGCCTTGGGGACCTCAGCATGACGGCCCAGGACAGGGCCAGAGTCGTCGAGCTGTGGATTCAGGTGGCCAAGGTCAGTAGCGGCAGGGCCCAGGGAGCCCCTCCCTGGAGTCAGGGGGACTGCCCCTTCTCCTCTCGCAGCTTTCAGCCTTGAAGTCGGTGGTCTGGGCCTCGGCAAAGTCCTAGGCCCCTTGCTGCCAAGGGCCTGCTGACCTTGAGTGCTGGTCCCAGTGGTGGGAAGCTCCCTTCCCGCCCTGGGTTGAGCTAAAATCTTCCTGCCCGCGAGCGTTACTCATCAGCTCCCAGGTGTGCCCTCCCTCGCTTCCCTGGGCATCTGCCTCATCCAGGACAGCAGAAGCCCACGAGGGGACACAAGCCAGAGGAAGCAGGGCTCCAGCCCGCCGTCGCAGCTCATTCCCTTCCCTTCCTCAGGAGTGCCGAGTCCTTGGAAATTATGCGTCCCTGCGTGCCATCGTGTCTGCTCTGCAGAGCCCCTCCATCAGCCGTCTGCAAAAGACATGGGGACGAGTTGCCAGGTGGGTAGGCCGTGCTCCATCCAAGCACCACCAGGGCGGACCAGACATCCCCCGTGCGACTGCCATGGACCCCTCATTCAGCTAGGACCATCTGGGAGGCAGCGGACCCTAGGGATGGGGACTGGCCTCCTTGCTCGGGTCTCTGAGACTCTCTGAGACCCTAGGCAGTGGCTCCCCCCTTGTCACATCCTGGATTGAGCCACACTGGAGATTTCCAAGGGTGTACTTCGCAGCAACGGAGCCCTCATCGGCAACCAACGCTGTTAGAAACAATGTGCTCAGTCGGAGTGGGAATGGAGGCCCCAGGTGACCGCAGGAGAGCCTCCACCCGAGTCCCACGGTGACCTCAGAGCTCCGAAGAACCCGGGGAAAACCCTCGTCCAGGCCCCAGGCCCTTTGAACCTTCCGGGTTCTCAGCCAAAGGCATTTCGCCTTCAACCGCCCCGGGTTTTCTTTCCTCCTTTCCTCTCCCCTCAGGAAGAGCTCTCGAAAGTTGAAGAGGTTCATCAAAGACCAGTGGGTGAGCAGGAGGCAGCTGGTGAAGGTAAGACGGAGGCTGCACATCTGGAAGGAGGGGGAGCGAGAGGGGAGGGGACCCGGCAGGATGAGCTTTGGTTCTCCTGTCACGTGAAGTTGGTCAGGAAAAGATGGACAGGAAGAGGGATGTGCTAGCTCCATGGGCAGGTGGGGGCAGTTTGGGACAGGAGGCCAGGGGCATGGGATAGAATGGTGCGGGCTGGACTGTTCCAGGAGGCTGAGGACCTGGCAGAAGGTGCCGGTGTCTGGCTTCCATGCTGCTCCATCAGCTGCCCTGCATCTTCCTCCTGGCCACTGGCTGGAGCGAGTGGGCGGGCTTCCTTTCTTCCGAAGTCAGCCCAGTCTGTGCTCAGGAAGCCAGGGCCCCACTGCTCCTTCTGTCTTCACTGTGCCTCGCAAGAAGGGCACCCTGCCTGCCTGAGGGATGGGCACTGCCGGATCCCACGGGCCGGGGGCACTCAGGGGCTTCCCAGCCTTGGGACGGACACTGGACCTGGGACAGATCTGTGTCCCCTCGGTGACTCCCCACTCTGGCCCCTAAAGTGGGCGCTGCAGACAGTCCCAGTGGGATGCTCACCCAGGTCCTTGTTGGCGATGACATGTGCCCCGGAGGGCAAGGGCAAGTGCCCAGGGAACTGATGGCTTCTTCAGGGATCCTTCCCGCCCAGACGTCAGAAGTTTCCTCGTAAAACAGAAAGGAAATGCCACCCCGCAGTGCCCTGGTCGCCCCCTCCCCTGCTAGTCAGACGTGGCATTCGGGGTCCCCATCCTGAGCGGATGAAGAAAGAATTCTGTGCAGGGGAACTCCCTGAGGGGATCCTAGGGAGCTGAGGGCTTTAGCAAGGCCTTGGCCTCGGCCTGGGATCAGAGACTCCTGGGCGTTGGGGCTGGCAGAAGCCACTTGACCAGGCCTCCTGAGACACCTCATCTCCCTCCATCCGTGGCTCGGCCCAGCTGGGGGCCCGAACACAGCCTGAGAGTCCCGAGGACAGCACTGTGGTCAGCGGCTGGGCAGAGGGTGGTGTGAAGGCAGAGGAGACAGGGGCCTGTGGCTGGGAGGGGGAGCAGCCTCTCCTCTGGGGCCCCCTGAGCAAGTCCCTGCCCCTGTGTGGGCCTTGGTCTCCTCATCTGGGAGCCAGAGGGAGATGAGCCGTGGTGCAGGCCTCACAGTGGGTGCCGAGGCTCAAGGGTGGGGAGGAATGTGGGGAGCTTGGACCTGGCTCCAGAGGCAGGCTTGAGCGGAGAGCAGTGATGACGGTCAGATGACGCTTGGGCCTCAGGAGACTGTGGGAGGCAGACAGAGTTCGTCAAACCTTCCAGACGAGGTAACAGGTTCAGGGAGGCCTGGGCGGGCCCAAGGTCACACAGGAGTGAGTGTTGGAGCTGGGATGGCTCTGGAATCAGAGCACCCTGGAGGCGGGAGCCGCAGGGGCACCAGGTGACTGGGGCCACATGTCCAGGGTCCCCGATCTGGGAGGGGTCTGGGAGGACACTTGGAGGGGAGCGTCGGCTCACTGGCCCTGTCAACACCCTGGCAGGAGGCGACCTCTATGTTGACCAGCCTGGAGACGGGCCCCACAGGTGCCCAGAAGGTAAGGGTGCCTGTGGAGGAGGGGCCCAGGAGTCGCAGGAGAGGGGACTCCCCTTCCTAGCCGGAGGTCTCTACCAGCAGAGAGGGAGCCTTTCTCCTCCAGCCCTGCTCCTGGTGCCACAGACCTGAAATGCCTGCATTGGAAGTGACCAGGAGGAGGCCTGGAACGGATGGGCGCACAACGGATTTGGGACAGGGAGGGGCGGGGACCACGTACCCTGGGTTTTGCCAGAGCCGGCTGCTGGGAGGTGCCTGGAGGAGTTTGGGGTTCCTGGAGGAGAGAAGAGGAGGAAATTGGGGGGAGGCCGCCTAGGTGGGTAGCTTGGGCTGGGCAGGAGGCTGGGGTGAGGAGTGGAGGAGAGGTCTTTGACGGCTCCTGAGAGCGGGATCTCATCACCGTCTCCACCCCGCTGGCACAGGGGCTCATCCCCTTCCTTGGCACATTCCTCAATTACCTACTGCTGCTGGACACCAACATGGAGGATTACCTGGAGGTGAGTGAGCCTGGAGGTGGAGCTGGGGATCAGGATTCGGAGATTTGGGAGGAGAGACTTGCACTGAGGCTTGAGCTCACAACCCTTGGCAGAGTCCTCTCGTGAGGGCCTCACAGCCACCCCGGGAGCTGGGTGTCATGGCCATCTTAGTGATGAGTGAATATAGGATCCAGGTGAGCCGCCAGTCCAGGCTGCCTGACTGCGGAGCTGCTGGAGGGTGTGTCTGAGCTGGACTCAGCCTCTCCCTCAGGCCCCGCCCCTGCAGGGAGTGAAGCCAGGCCCCTCCAAGGCAGGAAGCACACGAGTGGCTGAGCATCCCTTCCTGCCTGAGGCCTCAGTCTGTCTGTCTGTCAGAGAGGGCTGTCTTAGAATGTCCCTGAGCCATAGCCCCGTGGCCTCCTTGCTCTGGAGCTCAGAGTCTTGCCCGGGACCCATTCCCGTTTCTGGTAGCGCCTGCTCCCTGGTCGACCCTGCTGGTAGTGCAACCTGAGAAAGGGTGGAGACGGGGGCTAGCTATGGGCTAAGGGGGCTGTTGCTCATGGGCTTTGGCTCTCTGCCTTCCAGGGAAATGAGATCAATTTTGAGAAAAGGAGTGAGGTGAGCAGCTGTGGCCTCCCCGTGCGGAGGGTGGGGCTGTGGCAATCAGAGACTCCTCCGGGGAAGACCTTCTCTGGCCCGATGCCTTGGGCCTTGCTTTCCTTGGGAGAGTTCGGCACCCAGAGCTGGGAAAGCCGTCCCATTGGTGCGTGGGGGAAGGGGCTGGCACCAAGGACACCTTCCTGCAGGAGGAGCTATTTCAAGCCAACTGTGAGAACGAGCAAGTCCTGCACGGAATTGGAGGGAAGGAGGGTTCCCATGTGGGCCAAGACCCCAGACCAGCTCCTTGACCCTCTTCTCACCTGTCTGAGTCCCCAGCACGGTCCCCCACCCAGGCCCCGTCTGCATCATGTCCTTTCTCCCAGGAATTCAAAGTCACCGAGCAGATCTTCCTGCTCCAGGAGGCAGTCCATCTTTACCACATTGAGGCTGAGGAGCGATTTGGGGCCTGGTTCGAGGCCATGGAGCCCCTCAGCGAGGATGAGAGGTGAGGCGGGGCAGGAGTTGGTGAGGGCAAGGCGGACTCTCTCTGATGGCCAGCTCCAGGGAGCCCGTGCCCGTGGCTTCCGGGTCAGTCCCGGGGCTTGTCGCATGGTCACCCGTGGGGCCCTGGGACTCCAACTGCTGGCCGTCTCTGGGAGGGTCACCTGAGGTGTGGCTCCCGGTAGCTGAAAAGTCCCCTCTGTCCTTTAGCTACAGCCTGTCCTGCCACCTGGAGCCCCCACAGGAGAGGGCCGGCAAGATGCGCCGGTTTTTCCTGCCCAAGAAGAACCGCGCGTCTCTCAGCTCAGGGCTCGGTGAGTGTCCAGACAGGCAGGGACTGAAGCCAGGGGCTCCGGAAAGCTTCGGGCTAAGCACGGGCCTAGGGAGATGGACAGCCGGCACGGGGATCCCAGCTCCACTGCTGACCAGGCCTGTGAGGGACAATTCCCTTGACCTTTGTGGGACTCAGCTTCCTCTTCTGTGAAATGGGTGAAGCGAAATGCCAGCTCCCATGTCAGGGACAATGGGGTAGTGTTGACTGAACACTCAGGACAAGGTTTGGAGCAGAATGCAGTGGGGCTGAGGTGTTGGGCTGGGATACTGGTGTGACCCCCCCAATCATCAGTGTCTTCTCTTCAGTCACCAGACCCCTGACGCAGAACCCAGCAACAGTGGCAGATCCCGGTCCTTCCAACAGCTCGAGTGCAGCCTGCTCTTCAGCGGCGGGGACGCGGCTGGGAAACACGCGGGGCCCCAGGCCGGCTCCTCCCATGCTGATGGGGAGAAGAACATTCTAAGCCTTTTCCTGGGAGCCCTGGAGCCCAAGAGGGAGGGGACGACCCCACCCCACAGGCCTGGCAGCTCCACCCCAGCGCCTGTTTACCACTTGGGAAGGGGCCGTATTTCTTTCGTGTTAGTAGTTAGTGCTAGTTTTGAATTTGATGTTAAAATCCTGTTTCTGTTCCAGCCTGCGAGTCACGGTCTGGTTCTTTCCCCTCCTGTGCTCGTGTCAAGGAGACACAGACTCTCGCGTTCCTCCTGGAATGAAGAAATCTTGCAGGGTCTCGGCTTATTGTATGTGAGAGAAGGGAGAAGGGCCAGGCCCCTCCCTGGATACTGAGGGACACCTCCGCGCCCCCCCTTACTCAGAGGACGGCTTCATTTCAGTGTGGTTCACGTGGGCCAGGAGCAGAGACAGCACCCAGAGCTCCTGGCATTTAGAGGGTGGAGGTACTTTCACAGGCAGAGCAACAACCACTGGAATGCGGGTGTCTTTAAAATGGCACGGGCCAGCACCACGACCTGCCCCAGGACAGTGGCTGCTTTTCCACCCCTTTGGAGGAGAGGCCACGTTTTCGGCTTCTCTTGTGGAGGTTCCTCTTCACCAGATGTTAGGAACTTGTCGTTTTCTAATGAGGCTCTGGACAGCAGCAGCTCTAAGTGCAGAGAACGATGTAAAAGCTCAAAACGTGCATGTGGAGGGTCAAGGCCGGAGAAGGTCATGTGCAGATGGACTAAGGGCAGGCAGGACCCTCCCTCCCCCGGCCCCTCTGGGGGCTCCATGTTCACCCTTCACCTGGATTGGAATCCTCTGGGATCCTGGTCCACGGCTCTGAATTCCTTTCCCTGCAAGTTTGGTATCCAGGGGGACAGATCTGTGATGCAGCTTTGAAGGCTACATCTGGGCATCCTTCCCGACGCATCACTGCTCCTTGTCCACCAGGATTTCCTGCCTCCGTGCACTTCCTTCTGCAATTCTTGGAAGGGCAGAAATTCCCTCGAATGCCTCGGCCTCTCTGTCCCGTACCTCGTGGCCACTCCTCCCTGGCAGGGTCTGACGGATCACGGGTGGAGTCTGCTTTGCAAACATTAGATACCCTAATCCTGGCCAAAGAATGACCTATACTCTCCCTCGCTGCCCAGGGTGACATCTGGGCCCCTGTGGTTCTGAGGTGTGTGGTCTCAGGCAATCACCTGTTCACACACTCAGGCATGTTGTTTCTGACTCATCCTAACGGGGCAGGAGGACCTGAGCCTATAAACCATGCAGCCCCTCGGAGGGCTGTGTTCTCTTGCCCAGCCTTATTCTCCGTTTATGGTGTGGGTGTGAACCTTTCCCGTTGGAAGCTTTCAGAGATGAGTCGTGAGAGGAGGGTGGTTGAGGGGTCCAGCAGGGAACGCAAGCAAACGGATGACGGGTAAACACAGCCTGACAAAATTAAAACACTTAAATGGTTCCAGTCTGGTGGTGAGCAGACACTGCTCCGAGCTCACTCCAAGAACCCACCCGGTGACCAGGAGCTAGAGGGTTACCACCTGGCATTTTGAACGCCCCCCCCCCACCCCACCCCGGGAAAGACCCTGTAAGACTAGGACCACAGGAAGTGCTTGGCCCTTCTGAGTTCTCCCCTCCTTTCTGATGGCTGCAAGTGTCACCCAGACACACAGCAGCGTGAACCCTGCCAGGGAGGCCTCCTCAGTACGGCCAGCAGCTGAGGAGAAATGCTGGTTCCCAGCAGCCCAGGCCCTTCTTGGTATGGCACAGCCATCCAGGAAGGTGACTTTCTAAATGGAAGCCGGAGCCGGCTGTACCTTCCCGCCACAGAGAAAGAGAAGTGCCAAGTCCCAAGGCTAGTCCAGGCCCAGGAGGAAGACACCGTGTCCAAGGGGTTTCCCTCACAGGGCCGTGAGGCTCCTGAGAGCCGACCCTTTGGTTGCAGCGCTTTGTTTGTCATGAGCCTACCAGACGGCAGAGGACAATAACTCGCTGCCTCTTTGGGCTTCCAATGGCCAAAAATGAACTGATCGCCAGCAAAAAGAGGCCCACATGTGCAGCACCTGTATCTCATCAGTCTTTATGTTACTTTGATATAAATTTTAGAGAGAGAGCTATATATATATGTTCACTCACACACAAATATATCATGCACTCTAACTTATTCCAAACAGAATCAAGAAATAATACTCATACTCCTCAAATGCACGGTTTTGCAGCTGGTTCCCTCTCGGTAGCTGGTATTTATAAGCACCTTCTTCCAGGACCCATTTCATCTTCCCTTCGCCCTCCACAAACCCCGCGGCTGGTCATGGTGCTCTGCCTGGTTAGGGGACCATAACCTGCCTTCCTGAAGGGTCTGGGTCATGGCAGTCCTACCTGGATTGGATTCTGCTCATTCCCTGGGGACTTCAAGCCCAGGACGTGCTAGCCCACAAAACGCGGTCAGGAATCTCCTGAAGTCCACACGTGGGCTTCCTCCTCTCCAGGCTGAGGAGCAGAGGGAAGCCCGAGTCCCAGAGGAACACGAGGGCTCCAGACAGTGTCTGCTTTGCATGTCAAGATGGAGAAAACTCAGGGGAAACTCTGAGGGTGAAGCAAGGCAGTCCGTTGTCATCATTCTCTGCACTGAATCCACCCAGACGGTTCCAGCAGAGGCTCCACAACAAGCAGCCCCAAGCACCCAGGCGGGAGGCCGGCTGCGCTGTCCTGCCTGGGCTTGCCCAGTACATGCATGGTCTACATATTTTGCAAATGACCACAGCTGAAGATGCCCAAGGGCTAAGATTCACCCTGAGCTAACATCCATTGCCAATCTTCCTCGGTTTTTTTTTTTTTTCCCTTGAGGAAGACTAGCCTTGGGCTAAGATCTGTGCCCATCTTCCTCTATTTAACACGTGGGATGTCTGCCACAGCATGGCCCGATAAGCGGTGTGAATGTCCACAACCGTGACCCGAACGTGCCAATGCCGGGCCTCCAAAGTGGAGTGGGCCAGTTTAAGCCCTGCGCCACCCTAGGTTATTTTAACACATCACTCTCAGAAACTGATAAATCTGTCACGTGAAGGTAAGCAATTCTAAAGAGGATTTCCATAATACTGCAAGCTCCATCCCTCCAATAGACAATCAAGTCCTAACAAGCAGCGGTTTATTGTCACGTTGCTGATGCCGGAAAAGGTCTCTGTTGACAGCACGATCCCTCAAAGGCCTTGTCCATTTCTGTGAATCCAATTTCCAGCACATAGAGATCTAAAGATTGAGGCAAATGTGGTCTTTCCTCCTTGCAACTCTGAATTAACATGCAATAAAGAGCAGAAAAATGGAGACCTGGAAGCAGACCTCTTATTTGAGAACAGAGATATACCAGCGCTTTTGAAATGATCTTTGGAGTCTACCGGAGTATTGCACAGAAGGAATGATCCATTCCGACTAGGTAGGTTTTACTGTGTCGCTGTGAGGGCGACAACGGAATCATCCCGCGAATCGGTAACTCTCTGTGACTTTCAAGCGCAGATAAATAATATACTTCGGAAAGGAAAATGCGAGAGCACCGTGAAACGGAAAGCCCTCCTTGCTCTACTCAGCTGAAATCCAGTCTCTCCTCCACAAGAAATCCCTGTCTATGCTTCCTACGTCCCACAGAGGAGTTTAATAAAAGAAAAGGATTGGTATGTCTTGAAGTTGCAAGAGCTCAAGCAAGAAAACGTGGGACCCTTCAAGGAGACGTCAGTGAAGTGCCGGGCTCCATCTCAGGGGCACCAGCGTCTCCTCTCTTTCCTGGTGCTGTCAGCACATCCTTCTTGGGCGCTCACTTTCTCTGCCTGGCTGCTGAGCCTGTCCACAATCGCTCTCTCCCGCCCTCTTCCCCGTCCCCTCCTGTTTGCTCAGATCTTCCACAGTCACCAGCAATTGTTGGCCGTGGAGCTATGGGATGCCCAGACCAGTTCCCAGAATCATCTCTGCCAAATCTGAGGAAGGGCAGGGGTGTGTATGGGACTGGACGGGGCACCCCATGCGAGCGCACCCCGCAGGAATTCACCTCTGCTGCAAGGTGCAATTTTGCAAGGCTACGGCAAGTTCCAAAGGGCTTGCCACTTCTCTCCTGCCAGCAGACCTGTTGGGGCTGGTGCCACGTGCTCTCCCAGCGACCCCTCACTGCTGGGTGGGATGGCATTCTAGTAACTGGCCTTCTGAATATGTAACTGCGCATCCTCAAAGAGATGGGAATTCTTAATCCGGGCTTTGGTTTGGGTTGATTCCCACGATCACGCAGCTTCCTCTGCGAAGACTTGACCATCATCACTTCTTTTCCTCTCATCCTGTAAAAGTAATCATGAAACTGGACCCAAATGAGAAATGAAGCATGGCTTCTTAGGACAATTATCTCAGTTTCCCTATACTTCCACCCTTCCTCTCTCCCTCTGGAGCTCTTCTGACCTGTGTCCCAGGACATCGTCAAGCAGATTTGGGTCAAGGACAGAAAGCTCAAGGTCAAAACTCAGGACTGCTCCAGATCAGTTTTCCTCCCCCGTCTCGTAACACCCCCTCCTTGTTTCAGTGTGATTTTATTCTCTTTTATTGCTCTTGCCATTCTCACCTGTGCAAGTCCTGGCACTCTCTCTGAGGACACGTGATCCCCCAGCTTACTATAGATCCCAATTCCCATCCTTTCTGTGTTTTCTGACTATTCCTTTGGTTAACCCATTGGCCAGTTGTTGCTCTTAGCCTCTTTAGGGTCTAAATCAATTGTGACATTATCAACTACCCCACTCTTAGCGACTCACTCCCAGGTCCTGATATTTACATAACCCAAACGATCATGTTCACAACTAAATAAGTTAGAGTCCAGCCCCATGGCTGAGTGGTTAAAGTTGCGTGTGTTCTGCTTCAGGGGCCTGAGGTTTGCGGGTTCAGATCCCAGGTGCAGACCTACTCCACTCATCGGCCACGCTGTGGAGGCATCCCACGGACAAAGGAGAGGAAGACTGGCACAGATGTTAGCTCAGGGTAATCTTCCTCCTAAATAAAGAAATAAACCCTTCAGAAAATGTATTCATCCACCACAAATTCCTGATTTCCAATATGTCTTCAAACATTCATACAGAAGATACCTGTTCCTTCAGATCGGAAGTGATGCCAGATCACCATGTCCTCACTTTAATTTCCTCGTGGACCTGTCAGTCCTACATTCCACGGACTGTGATCTCAATAATTTCCTTGAAATAATCAAAAATTCCTTACCACTCGTCTTATTTGTGTTGTAAAACTGGAAACCCGGGAGATCCTGATTATCTGCTTTGCCATTCTACTGCTAGTCTTATGATAACTGCTGAAGAAAAAGCACACAACACGATATTTTGTCATCACCATAAAGACAAAATCATCTGCATCAACTGGGAAGCATCCATAATGCCTGGACATTTTTTTTTCTTTTTTCATCTCTCGGGTCAATAGCAAAAACACCAAGGCACTCAGTTAACAAATGGGCAAAGGAGTAGAATAGCCATTTTTCCAAAGAAGACACACAAATGGCCAACAGCCACATGAAAAGGTGCTCAGCATCACTAATCTTTAGGGAAATGCAAATCAAAACCACAAGGAGATATCACTTGACACCGGTTAGGGCGGCTATTATCAAAAAAAGTAGAGGTGACAAATGTTGGTGAGGTTGTGGAGGAAAAGGAAGCCTTGCAACTGTTGATGGGAACGTAAACTAATACTGTAATGATGGAAAATAGTCTGGAGGTTCCTCTAAAAATTAAACCTAGCGTATAATGTAGCAATCTCACGGTATTGTGTTTTGTACTTCAAATTTCTAACAGAGTATATATTCTGTTAAGTGTTCTTAAAGCAAAATAATGATAATAGTAAAGGGGGTGGGAGAAAACTTTGGTAGATGATGGATATGTTTATGGCCTCGATGGTGGTGATGGTCTCATGGGTGGACACTTATGTTCAAATTCATCAAGTTGCATACGGAAAAGTATGACATCATTACCGATTCTTCTGCACCTTAAAACACAACATGTCCTCATCCAGAAAATGAATATTGACTACGTCTGGGGACAGACGTTAGTTAGACTTATCGTGGTGGTTATTTCACGATACATGCAAATCATTATATTGTACAAATGAAACTAATATAAAGTATATGTCAATTATACCTCAATTAACAAGCGCACACATCATACAAGACTATTTGAACATTGTAAACGAGTTCAGTGAATCCCTGAAACTATGCCATCCCCAAATGTCACAGGAAGCAAGGAGGATGAAGTAAGATGGAAAGTTGTTGTGCAAAGCTGCATGCAAATTAAAATCCTTTAAGTTGCGTTCAGCTGCTGTCACTGCAAACCAAGACAAGCATGGACAGTCCTTGGTGAGTCAGCTTCCGGTCAGCTCTTCCCCAAGGCCCGGCAGTCATGCGCCCCTCCCCTAGTGGGTCACTCTGCTCTGTCCTCCAAAGTGGCCAGCAGGAAACCCTGGTAAGATTCTGGAGGACAGCCGCTTTCTATCCTAGATACTCACGTTTTAACAGACACTCGAGATGAAATGTCAAGACTTAAAAGCATAAGTGTCTATTTGTGTAGTGTAGGGTATAAGGGAAACCATAGGAGGTCTTTTCAGCATCTCTCAACTCATAATGCAAACATAGCCCTGTCTTCAGAAGGACCGTCCTTGGTCTTTGGTGCAGAGTAGGGCATGTCGCAGGTGGCACGAAGGACAGGTTGTAGCAGCACTATCCTCACTCCAACAGAACTATCTCACTGGACATGACCCCGTGGGTCTCCAAAATAAGTTACTGAACATAAAGAAAAAAACCTTTCTTGAGAGGGGCAATTTTACCGATCAAGGGAAAACTTCTGAATTTTCGCATCTTATAACAAATAAATGATATGTCCTATTCTATCCTAATGAGGTAGCATGGGTACTTCCATAATAAATACTTTTCATTTTCAGTTCAAACATGCTCAGCTGCTTTCAAAAACCAAAAAACCAAAACAGAAACCCAGGCATGTAAAATTAAGTGTTTTAACTTGATAAAGTACTAACACAGCAGTGGCTTCTAAGGGAAGAGCTTTCAAATGAAATGATCATTTTTGGTAATGACCGTAGAAGATGGTGCTATCGCTGTGAAAGGATGGAACCAATCCAGAACGAGCCAGCTTTTGATTAAGGACAACGGAATTGAATCAGATGCCAGAAATACTCACTTGGAAATCAAAGTCCCATCATCATCCCTGGAAGCATTTCTGGAACTTTCCCTTTGGACACAAATTTTTGTCTTCCAAAGGAGCAGACATAATACAGAGCAAATAGCAGACAGAGGAAGATGAGTCCCAGTTTGCCAGGCACCAAAAGGGAATTAGTGGCCCTGAGTCACATCTCTAGGAGCCCCACTGGGTGAGGGCTTTCACCAGGACCACACATGTCCACTCAGCAAGGGGAGTCCTCAGGGATGTTCACCTTACTCCCCAGCCCATCGAAACTGAAACAAGACAACCCAGAGAGAGAGAGAGAGAGAGAGAGAGCACATGTTAAATTCAATGAGTTGGGGGGCCAGCCCCACGGCCACGTGGTGGAGTTCCCGTGCCCCGCTTCAGCAGCCCAGGGTTCGGATCCTGGGCAGGGACATGGCACGGCTCATCAGGCCATGCTGAGAGGGCATCCCACATGGCACAACCAGAAGGTCCTACAACTAGGATACACAACTATGAACTGGGGAGGGGAGGTTGGGGAGAAGAAGAAGGGGAAGAAGAAGAAAAAGATTGGCAACAGATGTTGGTTCAGGCGCCAATCTGGAAAAGAAACAAAAAAAATCAAATGAATTGCTCACGTAGGGCACGCAAAGCGTCTAACTGTGAGGTGAAACAATGGAAAAACAAACTTTCTGGCCTCCTGGCAGGAACCTTGTTCTTTAATGAGCACAGGCCTCGTGCTTCACTGTCTCATCCCCTGGGATGATGCTGTTTGGTGCGACAGAGGATGAACTTTCCCTGCAGAGGTCAACATGCATTTGTTTTTATAAAATCAGGATTCTGCTCTCTACTTTCATATCTCAGTTGTCAAATATCCACTGTGATTATAATCATTTTACTATTATTTGAGACAATTTCAAAGGTTACACAATATGCAATCAAAAGAATGTCCTAATTTGTTCCACAGTGGCCTGAAGGGAAAGTCACCAGACAACAGGCGGGGAGGGAAGGCTTACTTCAGCAGCAGTTTGAACAAAGGGATCTCGGAGGACCTGACGTTTTGAACTGAAACGGAGTATAGAGTAGGAATACGTGTGTGGATCCTGGGGCGGAGATGAAGGGTGACTGCTCAGTGTGCTGGCAGCAGCAGTGCTTGTTCTGTCAGGTGGTTCTGAGAGTTTGCGTTAAACATCACTCCCTGGATGTCAACTGTAGTCATCAGACGAGATCGGAGACCGAGAGGTGAAGGGGTGTCTAGTTGGCGAGGGGGAGTTAACAGCTTCCGTTGGAAATATGTTTGCTTAAGGTGCCTATAACATACACCTGGAGCATTATAGCTCAGAAATAAGATCTGGACGTGGTTTTTAGACATCGCCATCATAGAGATAACAGTGGAAGGCATTGAAGCAATAGAAGAAATGCACAAGAGTACTGAGACAACGTAGGGTCAATGGAGAGAATAGGGCTCACATTGAGTCCTGAGCTTTCGCAATAGTGCTGTGTGAGAAGGACCCTGTGAAGGACACCAGGGAGTGTGAGCTGGTTCACAGGCAGTCAGGAGCCTGAGATGTCGAGAAACGGAGGACAGGGAATCATTCCAAAAGAAAATCGTGGCCCGGTTCTGCGTTTGTTCCAAGTAATAGAAAGATGCAGAAACACTCTTTGGATTTAATTATGGGGAGATAGCTGTGATATTATCAAGATTGATTAATACACAGACCATTGTCTGAAGTGTGGGGGAGTGAGGAGCTGGTAATTCCATGAACACTGATCTTTCAGCTTCATTGTGAAGGGGAAGGAAGACGTGGGGCGAGAACTAGAGAGAAATGGGTTCAGGAGAGGCTGTTGTTTCAACAATGAAGAGATTGAATGAGTGAAAGGAATTCGATGGGGGAGGGGAGGGGAGATTGCTAGCAGAGAACATGACGTTTGGAATCAATAATAAAACTTCTCTAGAGAGGAGGAAGAAGGGAGACAATTAGGCTAAACCAAGGATCAAGATGAATTTTCAATGGAATCAGGAGAGGAGTCATTGATGGTTAAGAATGGTGGGATATTTGTAGACTTTGCGGCAGTGAGCTCAAGTATTTCTTGTAATGATCTAACTCATCAACATAGCAGGAGATGACCCCCTTGGTGGAAAGTGAGGGGAAAGGCAAGAAGTTTTTAGATTGGAAAGGCTCGGTGAAGGTCTGAACTGTTTCTGAAGCCCGGAAGGACGCACCAACTATCACGGCGCCGTAGGATGTAAAGGGAAGGAAAAGGAGGACATGTCGCTTCTCTCCTGTCAGGATGTGTGTCTGCTGGCACAGCCTGAGCCAGCAGCTGGGATGGCTGCTTTGTGTCCTGAGAAAACAGGGTCCGAGGTGGAAACCTACACCGAGGACCGGGCCGGGCAGTTCTACGGGAGATGTGCAGTGACATGTGGAGAGCCCGTGCTGCTCAAATCACAGCCTAATGTGCTAATGACATCTGAATCCCCCAATACACAAACACGCACTGTGGTAATGTCTGGTAACACCAGCTAAATTGACAGGAAAAATGTCACAGCTCAGTGTCATAAGATGGACACTGAGCATCCTGGCTGCTAGAGTATTTCGGGTCTTCGTTGTTGTCAATCTGGATGTTTCAGACATGCATCTCTCTTCTCACCACTGAGACTGTGCCTGTCGCCTCCTACTCAACCTCTGAGGCCCCACTGCGATGCCGTCGTCTTCCCTGACGCTTCCTCCTTGGCTGGTTCACCGTGTGCTCTCTGTGCTCCTGACGGTTTGCCCCTCTTTAGAGCTCTTTGCACGTGGACCCAGAGTTATTTCTTTACCCTGCATCTTTCTGGCTGGTTTGTGAGCAGGGTCTGTCTCTTATTCATCTTTGCAGCTCTGTTCTTCCACACAAGAATGCCAGCAGAAGTTGAGGGACATACCCTAAAGGGAAGACTTAGTGATTGTATTATTGGCGGTACTTTGATGTTTTGTTTTGATTTTGGTGAGGGTGCTAGAGGGTGGACTGCCAATCAGTGACAGTCCCAATCGCTCAGTGCTCAGCTTATTATTTTGACTTGAATTTTACTAATGAGTTTGTGTCATTTACTCAGTATACAACATGCTTGATTGGGCTAAATGAGGAGAATTCCATAACTCAGGACCTGCAGGGAGGCTGATGCATGCACAGCAATCTGCAGTACTGTCCCCAAAGTGGGATTACACAAGTCTGGGCAAAGTCCTCGGAGGACCAGGAGAGGGGGCCCAAGGAGGATGTGGTTGAAAACCAGAACAGTGATGACATCGCTTCACATTTTGCTCCCTTGACACCCTCAGACCTCAGGGCTTTGCTGTCTATGATCATTCTCAGAGTGCTGGGAAGCCCGGTATGTATCGCACTACTGCCGTCCCCACTACTGTAGATTTTGGTAGAGTGTTTACCTTGGCTTTGATTGTGTCTCTACAGAGCCAGCCACCTGGTGGTCTGCTCATGTCGGGTCACACTTGATATTTAGCCTTTTGTGGTCAGAGACAGCGCTGTCCTGTGTATTCATTCCTCTGGGGCCTAGAACACAGCAGGTGTCCAATCACTAGGTGGAAGGCATCCATCCTCATAGAGCCTTCAACTCTGTGCTTTGTAATTATCGACTTTAACAGAAAGATTTGAAAGTACAGTGCTTTGCAGTAATTTTCTGATATTGTCAAGAAAGACTGTCCCATTAAGAATATGAAGCGTATCTTTATGAAGTGTCTTTACTTGAATGGGGATTAAGTTGGCTGCCCTGGAGACATTTTCCTGTCATTTCTGTTCGTCTACTTGCTAGTTGCATTGTATCTTTGATAAGTACTTTCTCAAGATATTGAGCAGTGTTTGCTAAATCTTGACTTCTGTTTCTTTTATAGATAGTCACTGATGATTTTCTCCCATTCCTATCGGTCCAAAACTCTTTCATAAAGAACAGATTTGAGTATCTTCTTATTCACTGTGGAGGCTTTTGTGGTCATGATGTATATCTCATAGACTAGACCTCAGGGATATGATGCTTTTGATTAAAGATGAGTATTTATTATATTATTATGGTGTATGTAGGAGGAGAAAAATTGAGAAGGAGTGATGGTTTTCAGTTTCTCAGGTATGTGTGTATATATATATATATAAACATATATATTGAAAATTTTGGGGGCCGGCCCAGTGGCGCAGTGGTTAAGTTTGCACGTTCTGCTTCTCGGCAGCCTGGGGTTTGCTGGTTTGGATCCCAGGTGCGGACATGGTACCGCTTGGCAAAAGCCATGCTGTGGTAGGCATCCCACGTATAAAGTAGAGGACGATAGGCACGGATGTTAGCTCAGAGCCAGTCTTCCTCAGCAAAAAGAGGAGGATTGGCAGTAGTTAGCTCAGGGCTAATCTTCCTCAAAAAAAAAAAAGTTTCTTAATAATGAACGTGTTACTTTTTAACTCAGGATAAGATAAAATTTAAAAAAAAGAAGCTTGTTTATGATATAAAGGTGGAGTTGAGAACTGGGATATAATGCAGGTAAGTCATACCCAATGGAATTTACTGCAGAGCCGTGTGTTTTCATCCCGCCATTGACAAGGTGGACATTCACGCGGGTCCAAGTCAGGCTGAGTTTGCCTGGTGACCAGCTCTTTCTTCTGACCATCACCTCTGGGATGTGAGTTGCTGTCAGTGGCCCTGCTGTGGGGACCAGGGCCGGTCACAAGGTCTGCTGCAAGCCCAGGAGAGTCCCCAGTGATCCTGCTCCAGGGCCAGAACATCAGCATACCGGTGACTCCGTGTGGCTTTGTTTCCTGGGTGTATCTTGTAGGTAGCCTTGTAGACTCATCGGGTCATATTCTGATCCCTGGAATCTATGACCACGTGGCTCCTCTTACTGAAGAGGAAAAAACAAATGTACGAAGCCATTGACCTGGACCTAGAAGAATACCGGAATAGCAGCCAGGTTAAGAAATTTCTGTTTGACACCAAGGTATGATCACAAGTTGATGGATAATCTGAACAAAGAATGATGGTAACAAATATTTTCCCAAGGCTTAATTTACTGTGTCCTGTTTATCTGCACATCTTAGAACTGAAAGCAGATGTTAATTCCAAGGGGGACTTTCACTTTCAAGGCCACTTCCCTGTGGTCTAGATCAAGCAGACCTTTATCTGGGGTCCCACTGGCACCGGACTCAGGCACCTAACCGTGGAGCAATTGCTCATTTCACAGATGCGTTTTTCCAAATCAGTTTTCTGGACTCAATCCCAAGCCGGCCTGCAGCCGGTGAGCTGGGCTCCCTAACTGTTTAAAGATTGAGAATAGTCTGAGGTTATTCCAGCTCCATGACGCTAATTGTTCATTTTTCTAGACAAAACCAAGAGACTTAGGGGCTAATCTGTAGACTGCCACGTCACTGCTGCCTTGGTGTAATAAGTAGACCCAAAGCCGAAAGCGTTACTGGCAAATTTAGATTTTTTCCTTTTCCCTTCTCCTCCTCCTCCTCCTCCTTTCTAAAACGCTTGCCTGCTAGGGTGTTTGCTAGCTATGGCTGGTTCCTGGGGGAACAGCCAAGAGAGGGAGAAGCATGCAGAAGAGAGCGATAGAGTTTCTTATCATGAAGTGTAGCTCTTCCTCAGACTAGCTCTACAGCGGCCATAGCAAGATTGAAAACTGGCTCAAACATCTGCAGAGTTCTTTGAAGCCTTCTGAAAAATAAAATACATTTAGCACACAAATTATCATCGCAATGACTGGGATAGAAATTTATAACTGAACCCAAGTTTCTGAAAGGGCCCCTTTGCCATCTAGTAACTGCAAACTTCAGCGACGAGGGGCCCTCGCCAATAGGAGTGGCTTGGGCAGGCGAAGGCAGCAGAGATCTCGTGTCCTGAGGGGAAAGTCCACTTGTACTGTTTGTCCAGACATATCTAAGTGAGGCGATAATTAACTTGCCATTAACCGTGTCACAGATGTACAGAAATTGGTGATGCAAGCAATACAATTCAACTGAGTTTTAATTAAACATTCTTTCATATAATAAAATACTTTTATTTCAATTTAGGAGGAAATTCTAATGCACCTATGGAGGTACCCATCTCTTTCTATTCACGGGATTGAGGGCGCCTTTGAGGAGCCTGGAGCTAAAACAGTCATACCTGGCCGAGTTGTAGGAAAATTTTCAATCCGTCTAGTCCCTCACATGAACATGTCCGTGGTGGAAACACAGGTAACAAACGTGCATTGTTCTTCTGTCCAGCAGCGCCGTTCCTGAGAGCCACATGCCACACAGTAGTGAGCAACTCAGTTGTTAGCATTGAAGTATCACTTTTTTCCAATACAGAAGGGACTGGAACAAATGTCAAGAAACCAACAGGATTTTTGTTCAGTAAAAATCTCTTCCCTCAATTATATGCAATTACAGTCATCAGACAAATAACCATTTGGAGTTGGAGTGATGGGAAATTTTTGAAAACTAAATGGTGCATAAAAAGGCAAGATGGGTTTTACACACAGACGGAGAAGCTACTTGTCTACGGCTGGACTGAGCCGGAAAATCTTTACCCCCAGCGTTGGTTCGTCCATGATGTCTGAAATGAACCCCCTGAAAGCAGCCACCTTAATGAAAATGTTTGTGTCTGGAAGGAGGTGCGTGCCTGAAGTATCGACCTATCATCAGTGTACCTCAAGTTGCACAGAAGGTAGACTCTGAAGAAGGGAGCTCAAGGAATACCTCGGCGCCCTCTCTCCATCCACTGTCCGCTTTTATCGTCGTCTTAGCGCTAATTACATTCTCAAAGATCCTCCTTCCCCTCTGCGTCCCTCCGTCTTTTTGTTTCCATCTTCCTCCCTCCTTCCCTTTCTGGATGGACTGTTCCTCCTCCTCACAGCACACACTTTACATGAGCGCAGGACGGTCTTCGTCTTGCTCACAGCTATGTCCCAGCACCTAGAACAGTTCCTGCCACGTGACAGGTGTGCCTTAAATGTTTGTCGAAGGGATGAATATTTCAGAGTATGGAGTTTTTCTCTGGTGGATTTCCATAATGGCAACCGGAATGGAGCCCAGGGGAGAGAGAAAGATGCTGTCAATGAGCCTCCTTCACAGCTTAGCGTGAAATTGCTCCCACTTTTTGGAAATTTCCAAGTGTGTAATGTTCCCAAAATATTCCTTAAGATACTGATAAGTCCAAAAAGAGGGATATTCAAATTGAGAAGTTCTACTTGTGTTGTGTTTCATAATTACCTCAAACATTCATCATATTTGTATTACCCACAATATCATTCAAGGTTTCATAATTACCCAAATTCATAATAAGCCGACATTAACAGTGAGACACTGTGGTCGGGGAGGGGTGGGGACAGGAGGGGGGATTGGGGGGTCTCGGGAGGGGTGGGAGTGAGAGCAAGCATTCCTCACACTGGGCGCAGCTCTCCGTCCTGGAGACCCGGCTCACTCCGCGTCCTCCCTCTGGAAGAGCTGAGGGAAAATCAGAACGCTTGAATGCGTCAGCTTGGGATTCCAATCAGTTTCTTGATACAAGGCTATGAGAGCTACTCAAAATTTTCTCTTACAACTGAAAATGTTACCTTTAGGTAAAGCAGCATCTTGAATATATATTTTCCCAAAGAAATCGTTCCAACCAGATGGTTGTTTCTATGGCACTAGGACTACACCCATGGATCGCAAATATTAAAGATAATCAGTATCTTGCAGCAAAAAGAGCCATCAAAACAGGTTAGACTTATGCTATTTTGATTGCTGGTTTACACTGGGAACAAGGGGTGGTACCCGGTGGGGCTGTAGATAAAGCAGACACTTTTAAAACTTCACTGTGGACTCTCCTTTTATATGGGCTGCATTACTGACGGTAAACGGTGTGGTTCAGGGCTCTTTACACACACTGTCTCATGAATCCTCCCAACAGCCCTCCCCGGGGTGCAGATTAAGGCGAGAAGAGATTAAATAATTTGCTGGAGGGCACTCAGCTAGAAGTAGCGAAGCCAGGGTTCAAACTCACGTTCTGGAGACCTGAATTTGGGGGAAAATGATGGACTTGGAAACCTCCCAACCCTCCTTCTGCAAAACTCATGGAAATATTGGCCGATACATAAAAACTTTTAAAAGCACAGCTGAACTTGCACGAAAGTAAAGGAAGTCCTCTGGGGTTAAAAATGAAGAAGCTAAACTGTAGTGGAGCGAGCAAGCTGGCACCGGGCTGCCCTGTGGGGACTTGCTCTTCCCGGTCACAGAGCTCTGGGTTTAATGGCCTCCAGACCTCCTTGGAGCACTAACTCTCTGCGTCTATGAGTACAAGGGACACAGACGTCAAAAATTAGAGGACAAGTCCAACACCGAGAGCCATACTTCTCTACACAATCATCCCCACTGCCCTCAATTGTAGCAGTATTTTACCAGTAAAATTTGGGGGTGAAGAAAAGAGGAAGAAGAGTTAGGAAGTTAAATGGAATGCCAGCTGAAGAGAGATGTGTGATTGAAATGTCAAATTCAACAGTAAAGACATGAAATACAGGAAAATGCAGGAATGCATAAGGCACCTTTTTGTCTGTCTGTGTGCTAAACCAGTCCTGCCAACAAAGGACAGTCGTCTGCCACATAATGAGTTTTTCGTCAACAACGGACTGCATGTATGACAGTGGTCCCATAAGATTAGCACCATATCACCTAGGCGTGTGGTAGGCTATACCACCTAGGTTTGTGTGAGTACACAACAATTAAACCATCTAACAACTAAATCACCTAACGATGCATGTCTCAGAATGTATCCTGTCGTTAAGCAATGCACGAGTGTACATCATCTTTATTCACATTCACGCCTTGCTCTGTGGATCCAGAAGACACGGCATGTTCTCTTTTGTGTCTTCATTTATTTTTCATTCCCACTCCATCTCTGGCAACTTTCCCTATAGCCTAGAAGGTTTCAACTCATCTCTTTCTAGACCCCAGGATATCCATTAAAACTGTTTCCTGGGATACCTTGAAAGTTGAGTACAAACACTGCAACATTCAGGTGAAAGTTGAGTACAGCGATTTATTCATATGTTGGTTACAAAAGAAACACAAAACACCAAAGAAATGTGTTCCTAATATTTAATATTAGTGTTTCTAATACTTAATTCGTGAAGCAACCATAAAAGTAGGTAGGTACATCTTCTGTGGTACTCTGGCCAAAAACACATGACCTCTTCCAATCGTGAAAAAACGTCAGATAAACCCAAACTGAGGGACATTTTACAAAACAACTGATCAGTACTCTTCAGCAGGGTCAAGGTCATGAAAGACAAGGGAAGACTGAGAAACAGTCACAGACAAGAGGAGACTAAGGAGCAATGACAAAATGCCGTGTGGGATTCTGCATTGGATCCTGGTACAGCAGAAGGGAAAGAGTGAAATTCAAATAAAGGCTGAGTCTAGTTAATAATATTATCCAATGTTAATTTCCTATTCTTGATAATTGTACAATAGTTATGTAAGATGTTAACATTAGGGAAAGCAGAGTAAGGAATATATGAGAACTCTCTCTGTACTACTTTTGCAACTTTTCTGTAAGTCTAACGTTACTTTAAAATATTATTTAAAAATATTTTTTGAAAGTAGATAATAGTAAATAAGGCAACCACAGTTTTCTTCTTGACTCTATTGACTATTTTAGAATATAAATTGCATGATATCAGGACGCTTACTTATCCCAGCCACCAAATTTCATGGTGGGAAAAAAAAAAAAAAAGAAAGAAAGATAAAGTGAACACGACATTTGCGGAGATCACTGGGGGTAGTCTTCTCATTAATTTATTCAATGCCTTCTTTTCCTGTGTTTCAGTGTTTGGAACAGAACCAGATATGATCCGGGATGGATCAACCACACCAATTGCCAATATATTCCAGGATGTTATCCAAAAGAGTGTGATGATGCTCCCGCTGGGCACTGTGGACGATGGAGAGCACGCGCAGAAGGAGAAAATCAACAGTGAGCAGGTTCTTGAGGGGGCTGATCTCTCAGTGTGCAAACCACAGGGTGTCCACATCAGTAACCTTCCGACATGCTGCATATTTTAGATTGAATTTATGTCATCAAATCTTCCTGTTTAAATTGTAGACTACTTTTCCTCCATTATTTGAATGGAAATAACAGTTTCTCTTTATTTCTTCTTTTGTTAGGTGGAACTACATAGAAGGATCCCAATTATTTGCTGCCTTTTTCCTAGAGACGGCTAAGCTGCATTAACAACGACGGGAACCTTCCAGCTTACATCTGAGCTGCTGACATATCCCCTCTCTCACATCCCTGGACAGGAATAGAATCTAAATATCCAGAGAATTTCTGTCCAGTAAACAATATTTTCCCTCTTTAATACGTCTTTGGACATTTGGACCAGTAATAAACTATTTTAAAGGTAGAGACACTGGAAATGGCTTAATGTCTCTGTTGCACACCTCTCTAAAGTCACAGCTACCTTCAACAACTTGATTTCCCCAAGTCTGGCCCCAGTAGTCCCCGGACTGGACTCATTCTGCCCTTCCAGCACAAGGATGGTTCTTCGATTAGACTTCTCTTGCCATTTGATTGGTGGAATTGCTCTAGTTTGCTGTGTCCTGAGGTGCTCAGGACACATAATCATTCATCCACTGACTGTCAGTACTTATGTCACCGTTGCTTTCACCACACATTCCTTTTATATTGTTAATAAAAACATTGGTCTACCCCACCGACTACCATGATTTCCCTGGGGGTTCATTTTCAGATGAGTTATTGAAGCGTGATACATATTCACTTCTTGCCTCCCCTTCACTTTTTCCTTTCTTGAAAAGTTTTGAAACAGAAATGACCAATATTCACACTCTTATGCCATTTGGGATTCCTTGTGAGAAGATGCGTCTATCTTTATTCTAAGCCTCTTTACCTTTGCTGTGAGTGACGCCAGCCCACCGCCCCTCCTGCATCCTGTTCTGTCTCACTACCCCATCGGGAGAGGCCACTCTCCCTCTGACACCTGCGCACATGGAAATTCACCACAGCAGAATCAGCCCTGATGGAATTCTCTCACCCCGTTGGGATTTTACTCAGTGACTACATCTAAATTGTTCAAAGCTTTAAATAGCATCAATTTTAGACAGAGAACTGATCAACCTGACATCAGTAACACATCCCAAATTTAAAGCTGTCAGCTCAGGTTGCATTCATCAGTCATTTCAGTCGACCATCTTGTTTGGCTTGATTGGATTTGATGGTGTAAACAGATAAACAAAAGCACGTAAGTTTTCTACAGCTAAGTATAAGTAAACAAATCACTTCAGTCTTTATGAATTCACTATTTAAATAGCATTAATGGAGAAGAAGTTAAGGGTTTATTAAAAATGTTTCTCTTATGATTCCAAATAAAAACAAAGTGCCACACATTCCATCTCTTTGTGGGTGCTTGAAATGTCAGTTTTAAAGCTTGCTGCGTCATGTCTAAAACGGCTGGATCATGGGGCCAGCTTACCCTGCCTCTTGTCACAGAAACGGGACCCACCTGTGGCATCAGCCTCGCTGAGGCATCCATAAGGAGCCACTTCTTCTCTGGTGCTGGACAACATCAAGTCCTCTTGGTTAAATATTCGCAGGTGTTTGGTACTCGTCACTATTTAAGCACAGTCCATGCTCGCCAGATTTGGTTGAATCTTGTGAGGTTTTCGGATTCCGTGGACCTACCTGATGTATTTGGCAGAGGTCCCAAGGACTAACTGTACACGAGGTTTCTGACGCCAATTTATATTTTAACAAGGGTGTTCATAGTAGTCAATTAACAAAAGTTGGTTGTAAAATATAACCATTTCTGAGCAAGGGAACATCAGTTTTACCAAGTCACTAAATAAGAAGATGTATTTGCTGATCTGCATTCCTGCTGAATCTCTGAGACCTGCAGTGTCTTGGTCAATTATTCAGCTGCCACCAGGTGAGGAGAGGAGGAGGACGAATGAGGTCATTGAATCTAGGAGATTCCAACCCTGGGATGCCTGAGTCCAGAGCCGTGGTTTTCTGCCTCCCCGGGTCATGATGGGTCTCCCCAGCTCTCATTGATGGGTCCACGTTTTCTACCCAAACCCAAGCCATGTGGCTACCTGGGTCTTGCTGTGGTTTGGGAGCCAGATAGGAAGTATTTTCCGGATAGATTACATTCAGAGGGATGACAGAAATCCGCCCAGTGATTAGCCAGAAGACCAATTAACTAGTAATAAGAAGACAAAGAGGTTGGGGATAGAGAAATTTAAGTATTTGCTTTAAAAAATTGTACCAAAGAAGCATATGCACATGGATAAAGATGACCACCCAGTATACTTATTGGGAGTATATAGTGACATGATCAGGAGGGGACGTCATCGTATTGAAGGAGGGCAACATGTCAGGTTTGGGACTGTCCAGGTTTGGACTGTCAGTTAGATTTGGTAGATGCTCTTATGGAAGATAACGAGGACTGGGAATGTTCTTGGTTTTACGTTGTATTCATAAAAATAAACCTTGCGTGAGTGTGTGCTGGACAGTGCAAGAGCCCTGTGGTGACACACGTTCTCTGCACTTGCAGCTGGAGGAAGGCAGTCGGCCACAGACACACAAAGAACCTGGTCTGGGCTTCTTCTCGCTCCACATGTTCATTCCAGCGCATCCCTCCCTCAGCCTCTGTGTTAGCCAGACACCAGCCCAGCCCAGCGCAGCCCAGCCCCCTCTTCTGAGAACTGGACCCCGATCCTCCTGCATTTTTCATTAGAACCCGTTAGAATCCGAATTCGGCTCGTGGCTTCCTAGGGTCTGCGACTCTGAGGACCCCTGCTAGGAGCATCCAGAGGCTGTTCTCCTAACCCGGAGGTGCGCACGCGCCTGGCACAGCAGGAAAACCTCGCTCCGTTAGAGGAGGCCTCAGAGGCGCCGGGCATCGCTTGGGCCGGTGGAGGCGGAGGCCGGCCGCCCGGCCCGCAGGCCTCCGGCTCCCACCCGGCCCGGGCGCGTCCGTTTCTCCCGCACCGCCCTCGGGGTTCTTTACCGCGGGCGAGCGAAGGGGTGGAGTGAGGAGGGATGGAGAGGGAGGAGGCGGGATCGCCCGGGGGTTACCCGCTCGGGGAGCCGCTGGAAGTGCCAGGTGGCCTTCCCGGTCAGACGCCGCCAGGCTCTCAGCCTGACGCGCGTCTCCCCTTCCTTAGATTGACTCCTTCGGCTTTCCGTTTTCCTCTTGGGGAGGGGTGGGACTTCCGGTTTCATCACCGGAAGACGACGAGCCGGAGGAGTCCGTCAGAGGGGCCAGCAGGAGCGATTGCGTCGGCAAACGGGTAAGTTATTCTCTGACCGGGCCGGGGGGGGGAGGTTTGGAGGCGGGGACCGTCCAGCGTCTGCGCGGGGCCTGGGGGCGGTGGCTTGAGGGCTCGGGCCGGGCAGCTGGGCGCCGGGAGTCCCGCCAGGGCCCTTCGCTCTTCCTCCTCCCTCCTCCCCCCGCCTCAGCCCCTCCCCCGCTCGCCGGTCCCTCCCGACGCCGCCCAGACTCGCCCGACACCCGCCCGCCGCCCGCGCGGCGTCGCAGCCGCCCTGCCCCCGCCGTCACCTGCTCGCTCCGCGAGCCGGGCTCCCGGGGACCCGGCGGGCCTCCGTTTCCCCGCGGGCCCGGGCTCTTGGCGCGGAAGCGGCGCCCCGGGCGCCCCACGCACCCCTGCACGCAGTGGCGGCGCTTCCGACCGCCTGGCTTCTCCGACTGGAACGCGGGCGCCCAGGCGGGGAGCTGCCCGGTGTGGGTTTCTAGTCCGGGCGGTGGTGTCCGTGGCTGCCCGCCCACTCCCTGTTTTCCCCAGCGCACCGATGCGCTGCTGCCACCCTCGCCTCCTTCGGTTGAGGATGCTGGTGCCCGAGAGCACCACGCCTGGAAGTGGACGGTCCTGGCCACTCAGGGTCCAGCTGCTCTCAGCAACTAGCGGGAGACCCCAGGCTGCCGCACGTCGCTGTTGGCAGCAGCGGGATCGTCCCTGGAGATACCCACCTCTTCCTAGTGGGCGAGCACGGCCTGAGTGTGCGTGCCCGCTTTCTGGAGCTTAGTCGGGGGGAGGTGGGTGCCAGGAGCTGCTGACCCCTGCGCTTGCGTTGAGTTTTGAATAGCCTGTTTATTGGGTTGGGGGGTTCTGGACTAGGACATCTTGGCAGGGTTGGCATCTGTGGACACATATGTAGGATTATTTTCTAGGTAATCATAGCCCGAATGGTGATTGTGTCGGGACTTTACAGTCCGTGCCGGTGGAACTAGTTACAGTATGCACCTGGTTTGCGGTGAAGCGTTAGTCCAGATGCAACACTGCCTGGGGAAGGTCACTAACACGTATTGATTAGAACATCGTTAGGAGAGCTCATTTGATGTATACTCTGTAGACTTCATGTAGCACGGCAGCCGTGTAGGGTCGGAATTACTATTCCCTTTTAACAAACTGAGACTAAAGTTAAACAGTTTGACCAAAGTTAAGGTCAGGATTAGCGTCTCAAGTGTTTGTTACTCATTGTTTTTCAAGTTTGCTACATGTAAGGTTACTGACTTCTGCTGGCACGTCTGAAAAACACTGAGGCAAGGCTCTCTAGTAGCTGTTGTCTTCTTGCGTGACATGTAAGGCAGGTGTGATTATTACTGATAATACACTGGCTCCTGGTGCCTTTTTTAAAAAACCTGTTTATTTTGGAATAATCTCAGATTTGCAGAAAAGCTGTGAGATAGCACAGAGAGTTCCTCTTGTATTCAGCCAAGCAGAGTGGCTCCACTTGAGCAAACTGCTTCATGCCAGTCACCATTCTAGGTGCTGGAGAGAGTAACACGCTGCCCTAGATGATTTCAAGGTCTGGTGGAAGAGACAGATCCATAAGCAAGTATAGTGCCTTTTGCTCAGTGCTGAAATGGAGAAAGGGGAGCACAGAGTAATTTATGACTGACTGCCTGGGAAGGAGTGGCGCGAGCTTGCAGGATACAGCATTTGAGTTAGGTCTCAAGGATTAGTGGGTATTCACTTGATTGGTGGGACATTTCTGCCCACATTCGTGCTACCTAGGTTTGTGTTCGAAGAGAACTCTCTAACCTTTATAAAACGGACTCTTCTTATTTGATTCTCCTCTCTCCCTCTTTCTCACATCTCCCCTGAGAGGTTTTTGTCATAGTTTCCACAGGCTGTGAGAAGAATCGCGGTTTATAAATCCATGACTAGGAGATGAAATTAAGCTGTGTTTCTTAGTAATGGAAGTATCTAGATCTGTACGTTTTAAAATTCTTTCTCTTTCATAGTTGCTGAGTACTTCAGTGGTCTGATCACACACATTCTTTATGCGAGGTTGGAGCACAGTTCTTCTGAACTATGCCCACAGCAGAGGGGTATTTTGAGTGAGTGTGTTGGTCGTTGTGGGCTGCTCTAGGAAAACACCATAACCCCAGGTGGCTGAAACAACAGTCATTTACTTCTCCCAGTTCTGGAGGTTAAGTCCAAGATCAAGGTGCTGATTCCTGGTGAGGGCTCTTCCTTGCTTACAGACAGCCACCTTCTTGCTGTGTCTTCACATGGCAGAGATGGAGAGAGAACTCTGGTCTCTCTTCGTCTTCTTCTAAAGACGCTGATCCCGTCTTGGAGACCCTACCGTTCTGACCTCATCTAAACCTAAGTACCTCTCAAAGACCTCATTTCCAAATACCATCACATTGGTGATTAGGGCTTCGGCATCAAAATTGTGTGTGTGTGTGTGTGTGTGTGTGTGTAGGGGGGGGTGCACAATTCAGTCTGTAGTAGGTGGGTTTCTTGGAATTTTTGTTATTATGAGGAATTGCTCCAAAATAGGCTTGATAGAGAACTAAATAGGAAACTGTAAAATTAGCGTTTATATGGCTTTTGCTACAGCAAAGTAGTGAACACAATTTTATTTAAAATCAGAAGAAATTATTGTAGCTATGTTAAGTCTGATTCAGAGGCTGGTGGATGCCAAGAAGAAATTTTAATTGTTTCATTTGGATGAAAGAGAGAAATACGTGGTGAAATACTGCAGTGGTGTTTTCACTTTTAGGCCTTATACAAATGAATGCTTTCATGGTTATCAAATTAGGGTGTAAGGACTGTGGTAGTGAGCTATTGCAGTTCCCTCACTGATCAGGAGGCTGAGCCCCACAGAAGCTGAGCGGCTAATGCATTGTAGAGGTGTTAGTGGCAGAGCAAGGATTGGAATCAGGCCTCCGGATTCACGGGGCCAGTCTTTCTGCTGTTCCATCAGTGGTTCTCAAACTGATGGTGCATCAGAGTCAGCTGGGGGGGCTTGTGAAAACGCAGATGCTGGGCTGGGTCTCTGAATCAGCGGGTCTGGACTGGGACTGAGAATTTGCATTTCTGACAAGTTCCTGGGTGATGTTAAAGCTGCTGACTCTGAGGGCACACTTTGAGAACCCCGGCCTTCTGTGATGTTGCCTTTGACCTCTTCTAAGAGGATAGTAAGTAAACGTCTGTGGGTTTATACCAGCTTGACCCTTCCTTGACGTTCAGAGAATCAAGTTCTTTAATTTTGTGTTGTGTACTGTAATGCACCAACAACATAATGATTAGATGGAAAAAAAGTACTAGAAATGGAGTATGTTTTAGAGTCATTTTGGCATCTTCAGGGATAATTTTTGGAGATAATTGTAGAGGTCAGAACCGCTTATGCTGAAGGGGATGCACTTGAGCTCCTAGCAGCAATCACACTAAAAAGGGTGCCGGTATTGATTGCTAGATTGTATGGGAGTGAAAAGTTCCTTCCAGTTTTGTTACTCTCTGTTTTTCTTTGTCATTTTGTGTACTGAAATGTTCTTAATGTATCAAAATCTGATCAGGCCCCAGCACAGTTCCATGCCCATAGTAGATGTTAAATAAATATAAGTTGAATTGAATTAAAAAAGATTAATAGGGAAAATGAGGTAGATTATTTATCTGGAGAGACTTCAGTGCCCTAGGAAAGTTAGTCGGCTCTCTAGATTATCCCAATCACAGGTTTTTAGTGAATACTTACAGATTATTCTGGTTTACGCCTTATTTGCAATTACTGGGTTTTTTTTAGCACAATTATTGGAGGAGGTAGCATATTTTTTTTTTCCTTTTTCTCCCCAAAGCCCCCCAGGACATAGTTGTAGATTCTTCGTTGTAGGTCCTTCTAGTTGTGGCATGTGGGACACCACCTCAGCGTGGTTTGGTGAGCAGTGCCATGTCCACGCCCAGGATTCGAAGCAACGAAACACTGGGCCACCTGCAGTGGAGCGCACGAACTTAACCGCTCACCCACAGGGCCAGCCCCGAGGAGGTAGCATATTTTTATGTAAGAGTTATTGAGTGATCCCCCATATCTCTTTATCATTCGTCTGAAGTTACTTTTACAAACTTTTTACTTTGAAATAATTTTAGAAGTAGAAAAAAATGGCAAAAATAGCCCGGAGAATTCGTATATACCTTACACCCAGCGTCCCTTTGTTAGCCTCTTATGTAACCATAGTGCGGTTATTGAAACCAGGCAGTTGATAGAGTTAATCTAAAGTCTTCTATTCGGGTTTCACCCCTGATGTCTTTTTTCTGGTCGAGGATCCAGTCCAGTAGCCCACACTGCATTTAGTTATGGTGTCTCCTTGGTGTCTTCCAATTTGTGACAGTTTTTTATCTTTCGTGACCTTGGTACTTTTCCAGAGTACCGGTCAGTTATTTTGCAGAATGTCCCTCAGTTTGGATTTATCTGGTGTTCTTTCATGATTAAATTGAGGGTTAAGCATTTGTGACAAGAATACCACAGTGGTGAGGTTGTTCCCTTCTCAGTGCATCATATTGGCACATGTGTGATGTAGATAGGTCTTATCGCTGGTGAATGTTAACTTTTGATCTCTTGGTTGAGGTGTCTGACATGTTTCTGTGCTCCAAAGAAAAAAATTTTCCCTTTGTAATTAATGACTCTCGTAAGTTTACTGATTGTAGTGCAGATGTTTAAATGAAATGGATATAGAATGTCAGAATCCTTTGAGCCTGACCCTAATTATGAGATCTTTCTTATCTTGGAGGCTTCATTATTATTTGTTAGATCCCAACATAGTAGGGAAGGGTAAAGCTGTAGACTTGTAGAAGAACAGTTATTTGTTCAAGAACTTGTACCTGATCTTGGTCAGTCTTAGTCTTGAATTGTCAACAGCGGAAGCTCTTTGTTCCAATTCTTTTTCTGTGGTTCTGCGATCTGTCTCGCATCTGTCTTCCAGTGGATGACTTTCCATAACTACATTGCGTTTCTTAAGATTCTCCCTAGAGCATTTTTGTAGAAGATTTGTGTGCTTCAGTTCATCACAAGGCAGTTGCTCCAAGTATCCTCTTGTTGACCCACTTCCTAGTCCATACAGCTGAGTGTGTGTGTTCTCTTTGTAGACTATGCTGATGAGGTGCTGCAGATATTACATAGATACACAGACACATAGAAATGGTCTGTATTTTCAAAACGTATATCCCTTTAATATGCCAACAGGAGTCAGTTGGAAGATATGTATGTGGCCTGTCTCCCTCCCCCTCATCCCCCTCCAAAGCTTGTAAGCTCCTTAGAAGCAGGGAACAGATCTCTTTTTGTTTACCAGTCACTTGCTTGGTGCTTGGCATACACAAGGCTCTCCATAAATATTTGAGAATAAAAGAATATCATATGTGCATCTTGTTAACTGGTTTTAGAAATTACCAGACTATTGGAAACATCTTTCCACATTAACACAGCTATATAATCATCATAGTATTCCACTATAGTCATGCCTTGCTTAACAATGGGGATACGTTCTGAGAAATGTGTAAGTGATTTTATCATTGTGCAAACATCATAAAGTGTACTTTCACAAACCTAGATGGTCGAGCTGTTGACACGAATAATCAATAGTCATTCTACAGCGGGGAGTTTTATTCGAGCCAAGCTGAGGACTGCAGCCTGGGAGTGCAGCCTTCGTAAGTGCTGTGAAGAAGAGTGATTTTTCAGCACCATTATATACCATTTCCAAACAGACATACATCAAGTGTGACAGGGGTACATTCTTTCAAGGGTTCAAGGAGATACTTTGTTATAGATTAGTACATACACAGTGGGTCAGCATGATCCCAGTGTCATGGGAAAGGACACTTATCTTCAAAAAGTACTGGTGTCATAAGAAGAGAGGCATTGGTTCTTACCTTCAAAGAGTACATTCTGGGGCCGGCTCTGTGGCTGAGTGGCTAAGTTCGCGCACTCTACTGCGGCGGCCCAGGGTTCGCATCCTGGGTGCGGACGTGGCACCACTCATCAGGCCACGTTGAGGCGGCGTCCCACATCCCACAACTAGAAGTGCCTGCAACTAAGATATACAACTGTGTGCGGGGGGGGGGAGGGGGGGTTGGGGAGATAAAGCAGAAAAAGAAATATTGAAAAAAAAGAGTACATTCTTTATTTTGGGACAATATACAACGAACATTTGACAGGCTGTAAGTCAGGCTTCTTTGGTTTAAATAAAATTGAGTCCAAATCGCATTTAAACCAGAACGGCTTCCCCGTACACCTCAATATATAAAATTTTCTTCTATCATAGCCTCCTACACATGTAGGCTCTGTGGTACTAATCTCATGGGATGGCCATCATCTACGTGATCTACTGTTGACTGAAACGTCCTTAGGTGGCGCATGACCATATATGGATGTGCTGCAGCAGCTACGTCTGTAACCCATCCTGCGTTGTTGGAGATTAGGCTGTTTCCAATTTTTTCTATTAGAAAGAGTTCCATGGTGAATATTCCTAAATATGTATTTTGTTCAGTTGTTTCCTTAAGATAAGTTCTGTAAAGAGTCATTGATAGCTCAAAGAAGATATGTATTTTAAGGCTTTTGATATATTGCAAATAACCCTCTAGAAAGTTTGTATAGATTTATATTCCAGCCAGTACTGTTGAGAATGCTCATTTTGCCACACTTTCCCCAATGCTCAACTTTCAGTTTTTTAGAATAAGACTAAATTTAGAGTTAAAAAAATTTGTTTTTTGTTTTTACGATTTGCACCTTTGTTTTTCTTCTTCTTCTCCCCAAAGCTCCCCAGTGCATAGCTGTGTATTGTACTTGTAGGCCTTCCTGGTTGTGCTCTGTGGGACGCTGCCTCAGCATGGCCTGATGAGTGGTGCCATGGCCCTGCCTGCAGCCAGGATCCGAACTGGCAAAAGCTGGGGCTGCTGAAGCCGAGTGTGTAAACTTAACCACTTGGCCACAGGGCTGGCCTCTTTTTTTGTGTGTGGTATTTTTAAGGATTCTTCCTGGAGTATGGTGGGGTGGGGATCATAGTCTGACTAATTTGCTAATAACCCTCCAAGTTTTCCGTATTGAAATTATCCAGTTTTTGGTTTGCCTCGATGAGAGAGCAGAATAAACCTCAATAAGGTAGGGGTTAACAGGAATCATTATCCTCTCTGAAGTTATAGTTGGTCATATCTGTGGGCCTTAGCCAATAGGAAACTCCTTGAGAGTGGGATACATTTCTAATTCATATCATTCAGAAAAATCAACTACAGGTGAATTAAAGGCTTAAATACAGAAGGCAAAACTATGAAATTTTTGGAAGACAATGTAGGACAGTAATTGTGTGAGTCTAATACAAGGAAGAGCTTCTTAAACAGATCACAGAAGGTGTAGACCATGAAGGAAAAGATTGACCGCTTTGACAGCATTAATTTGACAGCTTGTGGTTATGAAAAGAAACCATCAAGAAAGTGAGCAGACAAGTCACAAGTGAGAATAGATATTTTCAGTACGTATTATTGAGAAAGGATTGTATCTAGAAAGGTAAACAGTGACAAATCAGTAAGAACAATAGAAAAATGGGCCTATGACCCAAGTAGGCATCTCACAGAAGAGGAAACCTGCATGCAGAGATTCTCGACTTCGTTAGCAATTAGGGAAAGGCAGTTTAGGACCAACGTGGTGTATAGTTTCATAACATTGGGTTGGCAACAGTGTAAAAATCTGACAATGTCTGCTGTTTAGGAAGGTCGGAAATAACTGGAATGCTTACACACAACTGGTGGGATTGTAAATTGGTACCATAACTTTGGGATTACCTAGTAAAGTTAAAGATGGATGTACACTTTGACCCAGTGATTCTACTCCTGGGTCTTTATCCTGGAGCAGTGCTTCTAAATTGTGTTTTCAGCATCTCACAGGAACTTCTTATAAATGCAAAATTTGGGGCTCCACCCTAGACCTATTGAATCAGAAGCTTTGGGGATGAGCCAGCTTTCAGTCTTAACAAGCCGTTCAGGTGGTTTAATGCATGCTAAAATTGGCAAACTGGTGCCCCAGAGAAACGCATGTATGTGAGTGCCTGAGGACATGACAAAATGCTCACAGTTGCACTGTTTGTAAAAGGCAAAAACTGGAAGCAGTGTCCATCCGAGGAGAATGGATAAATTGTATTCCTATAGGAGTGCAACTGAATGGATTTTAGCCACCTGCACCACTGAGGATTATTGTCAGGAATATCATATTGAGGAAAAAAAGCTACTTCCAGAAGAATGCACATAGTATTTTTCCTTTTTTAAAGTTTTGAAACATGTGAAGCAAAAGTCCATACTGTTAGGAATACAGATATGGCAAAGTAATAAAGCAGATTAATTACAAACACATTCAAATTAGTGGGTAGCTCTATTAGAAGAGAGAAGGTGATAGGGATCCCGAAACGGAACTGAAAGATAGGAATTTAATTTTTTTTTTTTTTTTTTGGTGGGGAAGACTCGTCTTGAGCTAACATCTGTTGCCTGTCTCCCTCTGTTTTGTGTGTGGGATGCCTCCACAGCATGGCTGATGAGTGGAGTAGGTTTGTATCTGGGATGCGAAGCTGTGAACCCAGGCTCCTGAAGCTGAGTGTGCAGAATTTTAACTGCTTGGTCATGGGGCTGGCCCCCTGAATTTAATTTTCTTAAACTGTGATCTGTACTCAGGGTTTTCTTATGTTATGCTTAGTGCCTCGCACATATTCAAATTATTTTTTGTACCTGCCAAATTTTTAAAAAACATACACTTATGTCTTTTCTTTTTGCGAAGTCTGTCTACACAGGGACTATTCAGTTTGTATGAAAAAGATATGGTGGGGGTGATGGTGGAGAAGATATGTTCTTGCAGCATTATGGTCTGAAAGTACTTTCAGCAGTAGGGATATCAAACAGAAGATTGTTTTTGATGATGATGATGGTTAATACTTGCTGAGCACTTGCCAGGTGCCAAACACTGGTCTAAGGACATTACGTACTGAGTTTATCCTCAGTTAACTGAGGATTGAGCCTCACAGTGAGCATTTGGGGGTTGGTACCACGACTCCTGTTTCCTAGGGGAGGAAAGGTGTGTGTGGATACAGAGGTGAAAACGGTAGAGGCTGGCTGACTCCTAACACTCTGTCAGACCTGGTCAGAGGGAGAGGACAGCCAGACAAGTCTGTTATGCCTGAGAGTGTTGGAGTTTCGAGACAAAAAGGAAAAGTCAAAATAGGAATGGGAGTGTGGAAGACTGTGGAGAGGGAAGGCTGTATATACCCGCATTTTTGAAGTTGCTTTCTTTATCTTAGTAGGTTTGTTTCTAAACCAGCGTATATGACTGTCATTCTAGCAGATGCTGAGTCCCTAAAGCAGAAAAGTAATTGGATTTTGTTTTTAGTTTTAAGGATTGCATCTTCCAGTTCATTAGAAATTGGTAAGATCACACCATAGGATTTGGGAAATCTTACTTCTTTGCTTAGGCAGTTTGGTTGCTAAAAAGGGCACTTTTGGGGACTCTCCCTTTGCCTATTGTTTTCTAGCCTTTGATAATTGTTTTTGTATCATGATTATCTCATATTATGAGGACTATTTCTTAGATACACATTGGTTATATTGTAAACTTTATTTTAAGCCACCGTAGTATGACAGTCACTCCTTAAAATTAACAAATACAGAAAAAATTAAAAGATGTTCCAGAAGCCATAAGTCAAATGATATGAAACCAAATAGCACTACTGTTTTTGTTTGGTATTCAATTCAGAGTGCTCAAATTGTCTAAACCACATGAACTGTCAAGCATTTGTAATTGTGTAATGTCATACTTTCCAGCAGAGTCAGCCCCTTACTAAGCTGACAGCCAGGAGAGTCCTTCCATAGCAGGGATGTCTGCATTTGAGACACATGTAGTGCTTGTTGGAGATCCGAACATAGGCTTTTTAAAACAAATTTTAAGTACTTCAGCTCTTCTAGTTTCAGATGCATTTTGCTGAAGCTGGATAATCTCAGTCTTAATTGCCAGTGCTTTTCAATGTGTTTCATGTTCCTATTTCTCTTTTATTTTCTCTTATATGCTTTTCCCCCCTTTAAACAAAAACACAAAAAGTTTTAAATAAAAGCAAGTAAGGTAATAGGAAGCCTAATAGGAAAAAGATATTTATTGTTTGATGCATTTGGAATAATAGCAGTGTAATCATCAAATGTAGCCAAAGCCCAGCATGCTTGTCAGTTACTAAGGATAATGGAAACTTTGTGTTTTAAACCTAGAGCAAGCAACAAACCACTTCTTTCAAAGTGTGTAATTCACTTGTGATTTCTGCTGATCGTGGATTCCGGACCAGAATTTGATGCGTATTATTGGATCAATTATTCTAGAATGAGAAATCACAGTTATAGAAGTTCATATAACTATAAAACCATTAGAATTTAAACTAAGGTGGTAATCTACTTTTACAAATAGCTTAGACAATTTAGATCATTCGAGGAGAGGTAGTAGGAATTATAGTCTTTCAAAAAATGAGACCAAATGGTTTTCATTAAGAATCTTCAGGGTCTGTAATCTGGTTTTCCATATGGGTGGTGTTTAACACCCTAGGATTTCAGGGTGGGAGGTGGAGGCAGTGTTTGCTAAAAGTGACATTCCTCAGAGTCATTTTGCATGAGAGATTGTTTTGGAATCCCTGTGTGACATCCCTATTGAGTGCGTTTGTTTACTCTCCTTCCTCATTCACCCTTCTTCTCCTTTTTTCCCCTCTTCTCCACACTTCAGCTCTCTGTCTAGTAAATATATGTTAGGTTTATATTATTTTTTTTTGAAGTTAGAAGGGACTTTACTCCAGGGGGTCCCAAATCTGGCTCATCAGAATCACTCAGGGAGCTCTCTGAAACTACAGATCCTTGTCCTTACCCCAGACTCTCTTAATCAGGATCTCTCCATGGGTGGGACCAAGGGATTCATGTTTGGCTGATTAGCTAAACTGATAAATGATTGGTATTGTCTGTGGCTCCCTTGTGTTACAGACGTGGAGGTAGTAAGTCCAGGCATGCTCTTCCAGGGACAGTTGCGTTTCTCAGAAAAGGTTGTCGAAGGTCTTGCAAAGCCTTCATTAATGGTAGAGTGACAAGCGATATGATAATTTTTGGGCATTGGTATGTGGCAGAGATGGCTAGCTGTCCATCTAAATCGGTTCTGTCCTTCCATAAGATACAGTTCTACAGCTCCAGGTTTCACTTTTCAGATTCCCTTGCGGCGAAGCAGGTATGAGTGGAAGTGGTAGATGCCCCTGTCCGGGAGGGGGAAATTTCCCCCTTATTCCTCTTGAGTTCTTGTGGCTGGCCTCATAGTAAAATGAACACAAGACAGATTAAAGAGAAAACTCGAATGTAATGCGTACACGTGGGAGATCCTAAAATTAACGCTCAGAAGTGACCAAAGCAGGCAGCTTTTATACTTTTTACACACAGAAACACTAAATTTGTGAGGATTTGACAGGACAAAGATACTTAGGTTTGGGTGCTTCATTAGTAAGCAATCTAAGCAGAGTTTGGACTTGTGGTGGTAAATTAGTAAAAAAGTAACAAGGTGTGTTTATACAGGCCTCTCCGCCCTGAATTCCACCCCCTCCCAGCCCCACCCTTTTTGCTTGAGGAAGATTGTTCCTGAGCTATCATCTGTGCCAACCTTCCTCTGTTTTATGTGGGATGACGCTGCAGTGTGGCTTGATGAGCGGTGCTAGGTCCGCCCCGGGATCCGGACCTGCAAACCCTGGGCCGCCGAAGCAGAGCACGCCAACTTAACCCTTATGCCGTTGGGTCAGCCTCGTGAGGAAGCTGTTTTTCACATGGGAGATTCGTTTGCTGCTTTCAGGGGGAAATGGAAAGGGTCAAAGTGCAATTTTTGCATCAGCTGCTTCTCAAATAACTAAGTCAAAATAATCAGTGTGCCCTTGTAGCATATTTTGGGGGCAGTCTGCCCTGGGTCCCAACACTGCTTTTGAGTCAAGATTGCAAGACTACTGTTAGTTATGTCTGACCAGATACTGAAAGTCAAAGGTCAGCAGATGGAAGCAGAGCTGGTTGGGACATGGAGAATTGTCTCAGAGCACGTCTCGATGATACTTCATCAAGAGTCTGCTGCTTCCAGGCTTGCTTTCTTCAGTCAGCTGAATGCAGGGAACGAGGAAGCTCCAGGGCAGAGCTGCAAGATGGAAGGAGCCAGGATCCCTGAGTCGGCCTGCAACAGACCGCCTGCTGACCAGGAACACCTGCCGTGGAAGTTTACCAGAGCGAGAGAGAGACTTCTGTTGTGCTTTGGCCAGTTGTAAGTGCACGTTTTATACCAGTATGGTATTAGGGCATTATCTTCTTGTTAGATGGATTCTAGCCACTGTATCCAAATCTCAAAGGAAAGGCAGGTTCTGAGTATGTAGAAAATTAGTATTCTGCAGTTTTCCTTCTCCACGTGTATAATTCTGTTATCTGTTCCTCAGAATGTAGACGTGTGATGTGACAGAGTTGGGACGTTTTATTAGGCTGCAGTACTTTCTTAGAGGTGTAATCTGAAGGAGGCTACTACTCAGGTGAAAACTGGTGAATGAGGATTTGTGATGCCAACTGTGAAGGTTGCCAGCAGTGGAGGAGAGACTGATCTTCAGAGCACTCTCGTTTAATAATGATCTTAGGGCTAAGAATTATTAGTTTTTATTGATTTCCTAGAATTTACATAATTGAAAAATTAGCAAATGTATAAGGTATGTATGATGTGGCATTTTCCAAACTTAAGTCATTTCCCTACTCCTTCATTGTTTTTGCTGTGTTTTATACCACAGCATTTTATCTCACTCTTGTTTTTTGTTTGTTGTTCTGTTTGTTTGGTAACGTCTGTTGCCAAGCTTCCTTTTTTTGCTTGAGGAAGATTCTCCCTGAGCTAACATCTGTGCCAGTCTTCCTCTATTTTGCATGTGGGATGCTGCCACAGCATGGCCGATGAGTGGTGTAGGTCTGCACCTGGGACCCGAACCCACCAACCTGGGCCACTGAAGTGGAGTGTGCCGAACTTAACCACTACACCACAGGGCCGGCCCCTTTCTCACTTTTTTCTTTTTAAACTTAGCATTGTCATAAGAAGTAATACATGTGGAGTCATAGGTTGGTGTGTTATTTTTTCCTAATATCTATTTGAATAATACATACTTATTTAAAAATCCCAACATGTGGTAGATAACTTTATTTTAAACGCCACTAGTGATATTTCTATCATACCTGGGAAATACTGTTCACATAATGAATATTATTTTTTAGGATCTTCAGTGCTTAATCCATAAAATTCTAATAGAAATAGATGCAGTCACAGGAAACTAGCGGACGTACTGTGTCTAACAGGGCTTTGGTTACAGCTTTTTCCTATCACAGATTAGTATTCTGTTTGATTAATATCTACATTTGTTTGTGACTGAGGGACAACGAAAACAGTGTATTTAAATAATTTTTGAACAGTGTTAAGCAGGATGTGCTTCTAAAGTTAGTGAGGAATGGGCCTAAGGAAGTGCTAATGACCGTGAAATTAAGATACAAAAATCTTGGAAAATACTGATACTTATGGTAGAGAAAGAATTTGATAATCCCGTGATCCGAGGGTGAAGAAGATAATGAGGCTTGACCGGCCCCGGGGAAGCGTTGTTAGATTAGTGACTTAAATTTCAGGTATTGAGGAAAGAATTCCAGTAGGGAAGTTTTTCGCATTTTCCTCCTCTTCTCCTTTTATTTGCCCATATCTTTTTGTTCACTTGAGAGTATGTAAGATGTTGTCCTGGGGACATTTCCTATCAGTGTCAGCAGGAAAGAGTACTTTGTTGGAGGGGTGCCCTGGCGATCCTTGGTAGCTGAGGAAGTACCCACGTGCTGCTTCTCTCCCCTCTCAAATGGTTTTAAAGTTCTAGAATTTGCCTAAACCATTGGATTTATATATAATTTGAATGTTAACTTCTTCCGTCATTTTGGTAAGTTTGTCCCTTGGTGTATAAATTAATACTTTAAATTTGTTCTAAAACATCTGTGTTTAAAGTTGAAAAGCAAGTTGCTTATTTCAGGTGTTCCAGAACTTTGTAGATGAGTCTTATACACTATAGACAGTGAGCACATTGAAACTTAGTCTTTTTGGTTTTCCTTTTGAAGAGTCTAACTTCATATATAGTCCTGTTTTCGCTCCTGACTTCCTTTACCCATTTTTTATGATTTGAATCATTAACACCCTATACCAGCAGGCAGGATAGTAAAAGCAGGCAAGGTAAATAAAGGAAAAGTGATAGAACTTCAGATGAGTTAATTTTGTAATTTGTGTTAGATCAGTTAAAACAGGAGTATGTTAAAATAGTCAAAGAACAATCGTTTAAACTTTGGAGATTTTTTTGCCCTTTTCTCACTTAGAACAATTAATTGACAGTGAGATGTGAGAGACACTGACAGAGCTTTAGTGAAAAGCAGCAAAATGGAATTCAGAAGGAGAATTTAGAGGGAAAACTTGAAAATGGAAATGCAGTTTTGCTAGGTGAAAACTAAGGAAAAGGGGATCAGGAAAGTTACAGAAAAATGATAGCATTCTCGAATGAATGGCATAACGTTTATAGAGAGAACCTGCTGAGATGGTGAAAGAATCTAGAGATGTGTGTGATTGCAAACCTCCCCCCTTTTTGAGCGAACAGACCGTTTAAACTAAATTAAGAAAAGGATATAAAGTCTGTTGTTTGTTTTAATATTTCATGACTGATTTTATAGATGAAATTATATTTTACAATAAATAGGAAGAAGAATTTATGTAGCCTGTTCTATTTGATGTGAAACAGCAAATCCCGTCTCTCTGTAGCTGTGAAGAAAATTCGTTATGATGTCTTTAGTTGTAAGAGATGGTTTCATTGTGATTAGTTACATTGATAATAAAACAACCTTTTCAAATGGCATACGACACGAATGATCGTGTGTGTCTGCTTTTAATGGCATTGAAATTTTTCATTTTCTGTTTTACTCATAGAATTTTCCTTTTTTTATGCTGTTTTCCTGTTCCAATAAGAATTTTCTTCCTTTTAAAAAAAATCAGAACAATTAGATGGAAATATTAACAAAGCATTAATTTTAAAAATACATTTTGAAAGGAGATATATTGAATTTTAACTTTTTGTGTAAAATCTTTCCTACTACACAAGATAGCTTTGTCAGAGGTGGTTAAGATCGCCATAAAATTGACTTTATTACTGGATCAATTTAATGTATTTGGAAAATAGTACTTGAAGTGTAGGAACATTTTAATAAAAGAAACAGCCAAGTAAGAAAACTGGGCTAATGTTACAGTTTATTTTTGTCCCATGACTTGTCACGTTATGTTGCTCTTACTACATCCTCACGAGTAGTGTTGGGAAGGGGAGACTCTTTGATAATGAAAGGGGTGAGGTCTGTTTATTCTGTTACAGTCACCATGGCTTGATCCCTATTAGTATGGCTTTTTAATGATTGTTTTAGCTCTAACTTAAGCGCTAAACAAATATTCTAATTTTTAACTTGCAGGCAGAATCAAATTAGGTATTTGAAACAGAACATGGGTATCCCCTGGAATAGGAACAGTATTCTCTTCTGACTTGAGTGCGAATTTTTTTCTCTCTGTCGATAGTTTTATTTACTCTGACCATTTGGGCTTAAGATCACATAGTTCTAGCTTGTCTTGGGTTTGTCCTTGGACTCTGGCTGGGGAAGGTTATTTTTAGAAGTAGGCTAGACATGGCATGTGAGATGCTTTGGAGGTGGAACTTAATCAGATGTGAGTCCTGTGACCAGAGGCCCCTACATCTCCGAAGTTTGAATGCCTCCTGCTAGGTGAGGGTGAGGAAGTTTTGTATTCTGTGTGGCCAAAAGGATTGTGACTCATTCAGCCCCAGTGGCATGTGGCTGTATAGGTGTTTACTGCATGGGCTGCCCCATCAGGTTTGGGGAAGAGTAGAAATAGAGGTTGCTAACATTTCTGAGCTTAGCTGGACAGGAACTCATGGCTACTGTTATCTTTGAGGCAAGTTGTTTGCTATAAATGATTCTAGGGGCCAATAAGAATGAATGCCTTCATCCAAAATGAGGTTTTTCAGGAAACATGAAGACATTTCTTTTATTCCATACAAATCTAAATTTGAAACTCTCTACCTCATGTCTTTGTTAGTTAGCTCTTTAATAATTCTTGATTTTAGTATCCCAGTTTTTCATTGTAAGCCGTGTCAAGTCTGGTTTTGGTAGTGGGAGAGGCATAAATGTAAATGTCAGTTTATTAAGTTTTGAAATCTTTCAGAAGTTTGATGGGAATTCTTCTCTTCAACCAGTATACTTCGTGGACCTCCTCCCGTGTACCTTAATACTATTGTGATAGTATAGAACATTCTTGTTAAAGGTTGGAGGGTATAGGAAAGGAAATCTATGTAAAATATATACAAACGAGGGGTGAACTTGAGCCCTATCTACTCTTGCCAAGGTGCAAAGGAGAGAGAGGGCATTATATTAGTTATCTACCGATGTGTAACAAATTATGTCAGAACTTAGTGGCTTAAAGCAAATAAGCATTTATTATCCCCCAGTTTCTGTGGGTCAGGGTGTGGAGTAGGCTCATTACCCAGTTGGTCGTGGCTGCAGTCAGGATTTTGTAGGGGCTGCAATCATCTGAAGGCTTGCCTGGGGCTGGAGGAGCTGCTCTCCAGGCAGCTCACTCCCATGGCTGTTGGCAGGAGGCCCCAGTTCCTCTTTGGCTCTTGGTAGGAGGCTTCGGTTCCTTGCCCCCTGGGCCTCCATGTGCACAGGCTGCAGAAGTGTTCTTGCGACAGGTCCCCCACTTCCCTGGGCGGAGTGATCAAGAGAGGGGGCAAGCAGGATACCGGCACCTCTGTGACTGTGTCTCCAGAGCCGAAAACCCTCACTGCCACTGTTTTCTGTCCCTTGCAAGCACTTGGTCACCAAGGCCAGCCCACACCAAGGGGAGGGAATTAGGCTCCACCTTTTGAAGGGAGTGTCAGAGAATTTGTGGACTCATTCTGAATCGCCACAGGCATTTTCCTAGTGGGGGAAGGTAGAGTTAACAGACTTACCCTTAGGAATGCAATGCAGCCTGTCCCTGGCACGTTGATGGAGGTGGGTTTGGCTGGACCCGAGTGTTCAGGAGCTGATCCCATTGTGAATAAACAACTATGTTACACATCCATTTGTGGTAAAATTGCTTCTGATGTTACCAATAAATGGTTTTTAGGGTGTTAAATTTTACTCTTTTGTCATGGAAGAAGTTATTCAACTTGTGACTGTTAGCATTTTCATAGAAGAGTGATTTTTTTCTTTGTAGGATCAGATACTTTATTTTGTGGTCTCTGTTACAAAGTGATGTTTCTGATGGGAGAGTGTGGTGAGAGGAGGATTACATAAAGCACAGCTCCCTTTGGTTCCCCTTAGGTTATGCACATGGTGTTTTGTAACGACAACGAATACTACAGTTTTCTCCTGAACAGACTATATATGGACTTGGTGGTACTTTATTAAATCAGGTAATCGTATAAGACATATACTTTCGATAAAAGGTCCAATTGAAAATGGTAGATTAAGAAAGAGATCTGAGCAGTCCGCTAATTTCCGTTTATTCCTGTCTTGCTCAGCTCGCAATAGGCTTGTAGGAAGTCTTACGTGTCCTACCTTGCCCTTCCAGGAGGAGACTGTGCTGTAGGATCTCCACAACTTCTGGAGTTCGTCCTTTTTTGACCTCCTCAAAGGGAAAGGGCAAAAGAGCATTGGGAGCTTTTATAAATGCACGTGTGTGCACGCCAGCCATGCTGCACACTATCCCCTGTTGTGACTTTACCATGGGCCTGGTGCCAACACGTGCTAACTGCACACTGCTTGCACCACTAATTTGGGTAAGTCTAGGAGGGGTGAAGGGTGAGATGGCGTGGGACGGAGGCAGGGAGAAGGTGGTTTCCTGTGTGGGTGGCCTTGTACCAGTGAGAGAGGATGTCTGTGAGTGTGAGTGTGTGTGTGTGTGTGTGTGTGAGTGAGTGAGAGAGGGTGTGAGAAAGAGACAGAAAGCAAGCTCAAGCTGCCTTAATGTCTACTGGTTAGAAAAGAGAGAAGAGATGAAAAGAGAAGTGAAGACTGGAACAAAATAAGTGAAAACTGGAACAAAAAGGAGGGAAATGAGGGGAGAGACTTCATGTGTGCTGCCCATAGTCAAGATAGCATGTGAAGTGGTTGAGAACTGTTAACGTTTCCTGGAATAATTTCTTTAAAATGCTGAAAGAAACTTCCTGTGAGAAGCGGCCACCAGGTGTCATCAGAGGGCTGCTATTGATTTGTTTTGTTCTTGTTCTTAAAGAGTATTGGAGTGTTTCGATTTCTTTCTTGCAAGTGTGTTTTTTTTTTCTTCTTTTTAAACCACAGCAGAGACTGTTTCAGTCAGAGCGGGGACTTTCTTTTGGGAGTTTCTTGCTGGGCTAATAATTTTTTATGGGTAACACTGAAGATCAAGTTACAGGTAACTTTTTAGTCAAGGAACAGCTAGTTGAGAATTTGGATAAGAGTTGATAGTCTAAGTGGAATTGCATATTTGAAAATCTTTGTGGAGTTGGATGTTGTTGAATTTGCATAGGCAGCATGTGCTTTAAGATTTGGGAATAACGTATCTCATTATTGTAGTCTGAACACCTGCTATGTCTTGTGAGTCTTGAAACCTGACTATGGGAAGAAATTCGAGGCTCATTTTCTTTCTCCAGTGGAACAAGTCCCAGTTCTTTCAGAGAGGACAGAGATGATGCCTTTCTTAAGGGCCAACAGTGAATCCCCTGCTTGTTCTGTTGTTTGCTTTGTTCTTGAGGGAATTAACGATGCTTTCTGGTACACAGTAGGCTTGCAATAAGTGTTTGTTGAATGAGTAAACGAAATCTGTCTCCAGAAGAATGAGCCCTTAAACTGTCCGTCCCAATTGGGTGATTTTTGAATTCTTCTTTAAGAAAGACCCCATCCCCTGTCTCCGTTGGTTACAAGGTACTTGTTCGAATAAGCTTTCTGATGAAGATTTTTCCTTTTAATTTATATTTGCATAAATTTCCTCATTTCTGTTTCATCTTCTGTAGATCACTATAAGATACTTTTCTAGATCACTTTAAGATACTTATTAAATCACCTTGCACTCCCGCTTACTGACATCATTCTAGTTCTGGGCTTTATCAGTTAAACTATTAGAATGTACTTTTTCTGTCTCGAGGCTTTCTCGACCTATACTATGTCCTGTGTACTGAAAAATTAACCTTCCTTAAGCGGTGCTGTGTTTTGGTGACTCCCCACTGACGCTACTGGATAAATCCCAGCTTTGAAGTCAGAGCCTTCTGTGGTCTGGTCCGGGCTGGTCATTTGCCTTTGTTTTAAGTTGCTGTGCAGTAGACAGCCAGTGCTGTCGCTGTCTGGACTGCTCACGGCCTTGCACACTCACTGTGTGTGTTTTTGGCTTTGCCTAATCCCTTCCTTCTACTTGAGATGTTTAACTCTTCCTATCTGCTTCTTCAACAGAAGACAAAAACGGTTTTAGTTTCTTCAAGGTTTAGCTGAAATAACATTTCTACTATTTTAGCCAGCTATTCTACTTGGGAGTAGGATCTCTTGCTCATTATACTGCTCTAGATCTTGGTGTGTATCACACACGTGATCCTATTTGGCCTTGTGTGAGTTCCTTTGCGTATATGTCACATGGCTTCTAATAGAATATGAGGGCAAAGAATGGGTTCATATCAGTGTCCTTCCTTTCATATGCTAGGCACTCAATATATATTTGTTGAATGTTTGTTCTTTCTTGCTATAATGAGATGATGAATTGACGACCTCAGATGTGTATGGATGAGATTTGTGCACCATACAGCTTTGCGAAATGTGAAATTGCCCTATAGATGAAGCGCAATCTGTTCTTTTGTGTATTTTACTAAAGAATGTCAACTGAATTCCTGGGGAAGGGGAAATGCTGATATGTCCTCCCCTGTCTTCAGGACACAGATGGCCCAGACGTGTTTGTGGCTCAGTGAAGGTGAGGGAGCTGCTGAGCTGCCAGTCCACAAAGATTGATGAAATCTGAGAACTTCAGAGGAAAGAGCTGGCGTGGCACCAAGGCCATTAGCATATGGAATCCTTATCAAGTGTATCTCGGCTTACTTGCACATTGAATTTTCAGTTAGACTTCTTTTAGTTTACTTAATTACCTGCTTATAACAATTCAAATAAATCCTGAGAAGTTATGTTTTGTGTAGCTAGGGAGCTGACTTCATGTAGATTAACACTGGAGTCCAAAATCGGAGAGAAGGGAAGAGTCTCACGTATAAACTTCACATTGTGTCTTTGTACTCAGTTCACTTTGGGTTCTGTCTAATGGAATGCAGTGCCTTAAAACGTTACATGGTTGTGTTTTCAACTAGTTTTATCTTCTGTAGTATATTTATTTTCTAGAAGGATATATTTTAAATGTTTTGGCACCGATAAAATGTAGAGAAATGTAAATATAATGGCAATTAGACAGTTTCATTTTTAAGATTAGTAATTTCTCTTTCAGTGAAGAGAAGGTGAGTCAGGTATGGTAATTTTTCTATTTAAAATGGGGTACTAGCATTATAGCATATGCATATATATTTTTCTTTAAAATCAATGAGTATTCAGTATTGGTACTAAATTTAAACCTGGTTGTTCTTTAACATTTTCTAAAATTGATCTTCCCTTAATGGGCTTTCCGTAGATAGGACATAAGTTGAGCCTCATGTTCAGTGATTTCTCTCCTATTTCGGAGCCCAGTAAATCTTCACTATGGCCATCACTCCGTCACTTAATCCACTTCATGTACTTACACTCTCAGCGATATCCTAGATTCAGTGTTCAAAGCCTAAAGTTCAGCCAAGTTCCCTCATTAGAATTCCCACCTTTGGTTAGTCTCGTCATAGAATTTTGAGAGAAAAGACCCGAAGCTCACTCTTCTACATGAACCTCATAAGAGTTAGCATTTCCTAGCTTAGAATGGAACCAGGGACACGGTATGAATGTCAGAGCCTTAGGACTTCTCCCCTCCTCACGCCTGAATTGTTGTAAGTCATTCTAGTTCTTCCACGTGGGATGCTGCCACAGAATGGCTTGATGAGCAGCGTGCAGGTCTGCGCCCAGGATCGGAACCGGTGAACCCTGAGTCACCGGAGCGGAGCACGTGAACTTAACCAATCGGCCATGGGGCTGGCCAGCTAATTTTGTATGTAAACTTAATTCTCGGTCAAGATGTCCTGGATGCTCTTGGTATTTTTAATCTCACATTGTTCATTTTCACTCTTAACTTCAGTCTACAGAATATGTCAAAATGGGGGCCCACAGAGAAGCTTTCTACACTGAAGTTTTTTTTCTTGGACTGATTCTTCAGGCCTAGAAGCTCTCTTTATTGGGCAAGTGACAGGGTAGCAAGTTCCTCCCCGGCTCTCAGTATCAAGAAGGGTTTGATTATAAAAGAGAGCTTCTCTAAACCTGTTCAGGAAAATAAATAGTAAAATATAAGTCTATCATTTTCATAGGACTACCTCATTGCCGGAAAGAGTCCTACAATCTTTTCCGTGTTGTCATGTACCTCTACTTAAAGGGCATAAAAGAATATCAGGAATCACTTTGAAGAATTAATCTAGCCCAACTCACCCTTATAAAGAAGATTTAATAGTTTATTTAATAGTTTATTTGACCACCTACTCAAAATTTGTTTATCTTCAGTTTTCCTCTAATTCTGCAATTTTGTTACAGTTTTACCTAAGTTTCAAACAGATAATCACAATTTAAATTAAAAACAAACACTTCACAATATAGGAAAAGCCTGACTGAAAGATAAATTGTACATCTCAAGTTAGCACAACAAAATCTGTTTGATAAACTGCCAAATAAATCTTTGAGTTGCCTCCCCGACCCTTGAACTGATTTTTTCTCTTAAGGGCATAATTAAGCTTTCATTCAGAATGCCGTATACCTCACATTGCGATTATTGCTCTTATCAAAATCAACCAGTTGTTCTCCTCAACTTGCCCTGAAATTTTAACTCCTCCGGAAAGCTCTCAGTTGCACACTCTCTACAAACATTCCACCCATCTCTGGTATCCAATGCCCACAGCAACTCAAGGAGGCGTTTGCAATTTTAATACGTTCCAGAAACAGGAGTTGAAAAATGACGAATTCACGATGATGAGAGGAAATTCTGGAGGTTTTTAAAAAAGAAAAGATTCTATCATATTACTGGACTGTAAGAAATATCACTAGCAATCTTTTTTCATACAATCCTAGAGTTCATTAACATTAAACCTTTGATCATGTAAGTAGAGTTGCATGACCCCATTTCATTACTGTTATTAAAAATAATGGTACCTACCCTGTATCTCCCAATCCATGAAGGAAAATCACCTACAAGAGAAAAAATTAATAAACAATGCCCAAATAAACCCACACAGAATTGATACACACTAGCGTTGGTCAATTCTGGATGCCAGAATTTCAGAACACTACCTTCAGCAAATCAAACTCCATAGAGCTCTCTTCAGTGGGAAAAATACTTAATTTCTCTCACTGTAGTTCCGAAGATAATTAATGTGCGGCCTTAGCACTTAAAGAGGTCCCAGTTAGACATTCTTAAGTGCAAATAACATTCTAGGAAAAATAGTTTGTTTCACGTCAAACCATGCAAGTCTCATGTAAACTGTAGACTTTTTCCATCACAAAAAGGAGCTTCCGGGGTTAAAAAGACATTTGAGCTCCTCGTACACGGTTTTCTAAAAAACAGCACCCTGTGATGTCATAAGTTGCCAATCTTCAAACTTCTTTAATTCAGGACACGAGTGCAAGGTAAGAAAATAAAGTCATTTTCTTGAGGACTTCAGACTTCCCTCACCCACAAACAAGAGAGAAACGAGCAACGGAGCCACCTCGAGTTAGGGTGCCTGGCCGCTAACGCCGGTCCCTACAAGCTGGGGACTCGCTCCGCAATGCAGAGGGCTCGGGGCTGACGGGGGCGGGCGCGCTGATCCTCCGGCCCGGCCGCAGCCCCGGCGCCCTCCCGACACCGACCACCCCACCCCACCCCACCCCACCCCACCCCACCCAGCCCACCCCGGACCCGGCGGAGGGAACCCACCCACCGGCCGCCAGGCGGTCAGCGACGCCAACCCTGCGCGAAGGGCAGTGGTGAGCAGCGGGCCGAGGGTCCCCTCCGAGCCCCGGCTGCCGCCACTCACCGCAGCAGTGGCCTTCCGGGCGGCGGGGATGATGGCGGGAAGCGGGGCAGACATGTTATTACCGCACATACACCGGCTCGACCGACAACGCGCGTCGCAGGCGGAAGGGAGAGAGGGCTCCCGGCCCGCCCCACCGGGCGCGCGCTCAGGTGTCGGCGGCCCGGCGGCGCTCTTTCCTGCCGGGCGTCCGGGACACCCTGGGGGAGACGCTCTCAGCCCCAGCGGGACTGCGTGGTCCCTGGAGCCTGGGCTTGCCTTCCGCTCCTGGGGCGCTGTAGTGAAAAGAATGAGCCCCAAAGCCAGTCATCCGCAACCCCACATACTCCTTCGTTTCCTGAAGCTGGGGTGGACTCGTTTGCGCTGGGAGAGGTCGCTCGAGCTTTCGCTGTATTTCCGTTTGGGGCTACACCAGTGTGCAGTTTTGGAGTCGACTCCCCTCCTCCTTTAAACTTCAGCTGAAAGAGAAAACATTCAGTTGTCACCGAGAATGCACAACTTATTGATCGATGGATAGTGACATAGTACTGATTTAAGCATGAGACTAGACGGTCCCTTTTCTGCACAGGTGGGTCAATGCATATTAAATACATGGTATGATCTGGGAAAGCGCAAGAGATAGAAACCCCGTAGAACCAAAATGGCCAGACCTTCTGAAGTTTATCGTTCAATGGAGAAAGTTAAATGATAGACACAGTCCTTAGGGAGTACAGTGTAAGATAGGGAAAGAAGCTGGTGAACAAAAGGCTTTAAAACACACACACACACACACACACACACACACTCACTCACACTCACTCCACTTTAATTCATAGGATAACCAGAATGCAGTCGTACTGTTTTTTATCTTTCTTGTCTTGGATTTGAGTGCTGAGAATTTGGGGGGCTCTCCGAAATGTTAAATTGATGCTGATTTATTGAAAATGATAATGTGACATTTCACTTATGAGTCTACAATTATGTCAGGCTTTTAAGTACTTGGTTGTGATTTAAGTATTTGGTTGTGATGTTAATAGAGACTAAAACTATCTTTAGCTGTTAGGTCAACCTAAATGAAGCTGTCTGGGGGGCAAGCTCAAAAAATGAGTTTATTTGGGAATAGCCGAGGAATTGCAATTCTGGACGTGCAAACTATGGTGAACCATAGGCAAGTTGGAAGAGACAAGGGGAAAGTTAGTTTTTATTAGGTGTTAGGAGGAAATTAAGGAGGGTTATTTAGAATAAAAGTTCATTGGAGAAGAACAAGAGTGTAAGGTTGTGACAATGCGTTGTCGCTGCGGCAGGGACGGATCTTCCTTCCTTTTCTTAAAAGCAGGAGATGAAATTCCTAGGTGAAGATGTCCTCCGTTGCACCAGCAGAAAAGTTACATTCTTATCATCACGGATAAGAAGTTGGGACTGAGAGAATTTTATACAAATAGGCCTGGTTAAAATAATTCTTATCGTCCATCTTCCTGCCAGTTAGGCAGGCAGCAGTGAGTGGTATGTACGTGAGAGGTCCCCCTTCAGGGTTTCATGACTCCATTTTAAAAGAGGTTTTCCTTTATTTTCACACTTACTATGAACAAAACATGTTCCAAGACACTACTAGTCTGAGTTTTTCTGTGATGTAGTATGTAGAGTTCCAGGTGCCACCAGCGGTTCTATCAACTGACTTCCGTTAGTTGGGAGTAGGACAGCTCAATTTTATCTAGAGACATGCACAGCATAACAGCGTTTGGGTCAAGGACGGAGGGCATATAGGAGGGTGGTCCCGTAAGATTAGTACCATATAGCCTAGGTGTGTAGTAGTCTATACCATCTAGGTTTGTGTGAGTACACTCTATGATGAATTGTGTAAGTACGCTCAATGATGAAACTGCCTAACACATTTCTCAGAATGTATCCCCATCATTGAGCAATGCGTGGCTATATTTCTGTCATCCTCCCCTCTTAGCCAGTCCAAATGCTGCTATTCCTGCAAGATTCACCGAAGTCTTTCATCCTCTAAGGAACCTTAGTGTTCTAATTAATCTCTTTGTCCCCCAGATAAGAGAAAGAAAGAAATATAGTAATAGAAAAAAGACAAAATTAGCATTATTTTCAGAGGATGATGATGCTAAGGTGTTTAAAGCAAAAGCCAACTGAGTAAATTTGAAGATCGAATTGGCTCTATCCAACAATTCATGAATTGAGCAGCATCCCAGCTAGCAAATAGAAGGGAGGTCCAAGGAGCTATGCAAAGTGGAAGGCTGTTATGGGCAGAAGGGACGGAATAAAGGAAGTTTCTAGCAAAGAGCAGATTCGGGCAAGATCACCTTCCTTTGGGGAAGAGTAGTGTGGGGATCTATGAGGCAGATTACTCACTCATGCCGACCAGGTAATTCCAGATTGACTAGTTAAAGGTCACATTCCTGTGAGAGACTGAAAGTGCAATTAAGTCTTGATTTATTGATGTGGGACTTAGCACAAGTGACACCATTTTGTTCCTGTTTTTTCTTTTTTAACAGTTCTCCCCCTTTGCGTGAGACTCTTAGCATAACTTGAAAGATGTGATCAAAATTTAAGGCATTAGTGCCACTCTCAGCTACCGCTCTGTTGGTCTCGCAGCTTTTACTGTTTCTCCGTGTTATAGTCACAGGTCATGAGGTTTTCTGCCGAATCCTGTGGTATTCACAGGTCACGACTTCACATTCATTTGCTTGATGGTTAGCAGCTGCAAACACGCATTTAAAGCTTTTGAGAGAATACGGTGCATCAGGGAGATTACTATGACTGTTACTGGTAGGATAATTCCCATGTCTGGAGTGCACTTCAGAGCCATGGTCCCCAAGACCCAAACCAATCAAAATCCAATAAGTGAAAGAAATACTCTGTTGAAGGAGTCACCTTTTTAAGCCAAGTGGCGCACTCAGTGATTTTATGTAACTAAATTTCAGCTTCCCCAGAAGTGTTAATCCAGGTGCAGCGGGTGGTGGCCACAGCACAGACACATCCTTGCTCAGCTAACAAATGATCAAGGGCTGTCATATTATCAAGAACTACTTTGAGCTGAGAGTCTAGAGATTTTCATTGGGCAGCTATTGCTTTAGCAGCGAATTCTGCAATACTTTCAAGAGTTAAGGAGGGATTTCTGATCACAGCCTCATTTGTACTCACTCCTAACAAAGGAAGTAGGGACCTGCCGAAAGAAGCACATCCTGAATCATGAAGGCCTCCTGGCAGGTCTTTTCGAATTGGATGATTAGGGGAGTTGACCAATGAAGTGTCTTAGCCTATTTGAGAACAGTTGAGTGGCACAGTTAGATAACCTAAGGGGCATTGCCCAGTTATGTGTTAGCCATCTAAGCATTTATAGGTCCAAGGAGAATGATCACCACCACCGATGAAATTAAATCCTGTTGGGGCGTAAACCATTACTGCTCAGGTGGCATTGTTCATGGGTTCCAGCATCATGAACAGATTGGAGTTTTTGATGATGAATCCAGCTGTCTGAAAGGTTGCTCTCCCTTAGTAATGGCTTGGGAGATATGATGGTGGCATTATCTTGCCAGGCCAATGCCAGAGTAAAGGAAAGAAAGAGAGGAAGACAGTGTTTCATGTTTAGTTAAAATGGGAAATCTTGATCTGGTGTCTTGGGTGGAAGCAGTCTACGTCAATGTCAGCTGCTTCTCCTGCTCATCAGTTTGATTCAGAGGTCTTCAGTGTTTGTAAAGGACCAGAGGTCAGGAGGAGCTTTCTTCCACTGTGAGATGTGTAGCCAAGGTTTAAGTCCTGGAGGTTTGGCTGCCATCTGGGTCGGGAGGAAGACCTAGTATATTCCTTTCCAAGGAGATTCAAGGACAGTCTTTGGTCTCAGTGATTCCAAATCAGAAGGATGGGAGGCAATAGGAAACATTCGGTTGGAGAGTGGTAGCCAGATATTTGAGAAAATTAGAAGAATTTAGGATCCAGTTCAGTTTACAGGTATATAACAAAACCTCAAAGACAATTAACAGGGTTAGAATCTAAATATCTACAAAGGTGCAAACATAATTTTTCTCTCTACAATTACCCCATTTTTTACCAAAGATAATCACAGTAAAACTAATTTGTTTGTATTAAACTTGGCCTGATTATTTACATGAGTGTAGCAAGAATGGTGATTGACCACATAAGCTCTTTTAAGACTGCTTTGCTGGAACTTTTTATAAGGAATCTCAGATTTGACTCTTTCAAAGCCTCTGAGGCCAGGAAGCCCAGCCAAGTTTCAGGCAGTTCCTTACAGCTGTCTGGTCATGTCTGAATCTATGCATCTCTCTCTCAACTATGACATTCCAGTCAAAGCCTTGGTAACATAGCCAATGTTTTCAATTGTACCCTGTTAGAAGGAGAACAGATTCTTATTGAAATTATGCAAGTAACTTACTGTATTGCCATGAAAAGAACACTTGAGTTTCTAAATTCTGGAGGGATCATACAGGGAGAAAAAGTAAATGTTTCCTCTTTGTTTACAAAGGTATACTTTACCAATTGTAAATCATAGGTAGCTTAAGAGAAAAAGTTTCCTTAAATCTGGAAAAACAAAACACCAAAGAACCAGAAATGTTTCAAACAAGAAGTCGTAAAAATTGTAACTATCCTTCTCAGCTTATTCAGTCCCAGGTTATTAATTCTTGTTCTGCTTGAACCCAGTTGTTTCTTTTAGTTCTGGAAATTCTTTTAATCTTAAAAACTAATTCTAAAATTCATAAACATGTAGGAGTATCCAGGAATGTTAAAAAAGAAATAGAGTAATTGGCAGTTTATTGAAGGGGATTAGAATGCACCACCCAAAATATGCCATATGGATTATTTTGAGGTAAGGCCATTGAGAATCAACAGATACAGAAAGAAGCCTTCTTGGAGATTCTTTATCTGACTAAGAGCAGAAACTTCTAAAAGCTGAGGGCTGCCATAAGTCTCTTCTCCTAAGGGAGTTTTATGGCTATGAAGAAGACAGAAAATCGGCACCAACATGAGCCTGCACAAACAAATTTTAATAAATAACCTTTATCTTTCCTTAGTTTCCCCCTATATTTACCTCCTCACAATTTACCACCCTTAGAAGCTCAAACCTCTTTTCCTTTGTCTTGTCATTTCTTCACAAATTTATTTCCCTTTGTGAAAATGGTAACAGTCTGCCTCTTTAGGATTTTCATGTCATTTCTGAGGCCCCTCCACCATATGCATATGAAATAAACCTTTTTCTCCTGTTAATCTGTCTTTTGTCAGTTCAATTTGCAAGACCCCAGTTATTGAACCTGAGAAAGTAAAGGAAAAAATTTTTTCCCTCCTCATCAACATCATCTAGAATTACAAAAATTGCAAGAGTAAATTACCAATGTAGGAAAGGATAAGCAGATCAGGTCATTTACTGAATGCCCTTAGTTACTCAGATTTATTTCTAGAACAGAATTAAAACTCCAGGAAAAAAAAAAAAGCACACGGGAGAAATAAGTACATATTAGAGGTGGCATTTCAAATCAGTGGAAAATGATAATTTTTCAGCAAATGATATTAAAGTAATTGGCTACATTTGGGAGAAAATTCAGGTGGTTCCTCCATTATTCCTCCCACCAAATTTTAGTCAGTATCCAGAAATTCAAATGACTAGCATTTACAAGGAAGTGCCCAACTTTTCTAATAATTAAAGAAGTACAAATTAAAACAATTTATTACTTTAGATCCATGATATTGGAAAGAGTGGAACAAGCTTAAATTGCGTACACTGCTAATGGTGTGTGGTATAAAAGGGAATGACCCTGAAGAACAATTTGGGAAGATCCAGTAAAGTGGCAGATGTGCATAGCTATGACCCAGCAACTCTACTCTGGGGGCCTACTTTGGAAACCCTCACATGTACGTACACAGAGAGACATATAAGAATATTAACTGCAGCGCTCTTTCTAAATTGAAAACTGAGAACAACCTAGACACTCATCAACAAGAAAACGGATAAATTCATTTATATGTGAAAACACATTAAAGTACCATATATTGTTTCTTTCCGATGTTTTATTAAGATATGTGATGTACAATGAACTGCACATACCTAAAGTGTACAATTTGATAAGTTTTGTCTTGTTATATACTACTCAAACTATAACCACAATCAAAATAAGGAACATATCCATCACACACAAAACTTCTCTTGCTCCTTTGTAGTCTATCCCTGTCTCTTCCCTCTGTGCCCCATCCCCAGGAGACCTCTGATTATTTTGTCACAATAGATTTGTTTGCATTTTCTAGCACTTCTTTCTCTCAGCATCACTGTTTAGAGATTCATCCATGTTGTTGTATCAGTTGTCATTTCTTTTATTGCTAAGTAGCACCCATTATATAGATATAACGCAATTTGTTTATCTGTTCCCCCGCTGATGGGCTTTTGAGTTGTTTGCGGTTTGGGGCTATTACAAATAAAGCTGCTATAAAGAATCTTGTACAAGTTTTCATGTGCATGTATGTTCACATTTCTCTAGGAGTGGGAGTACTGAATCAACTGGAAGGTGAAGTCTTGGCTGTTTAAGAACCTGCCAAAATGTTTTCCAAAATAGTTAGTTTAAACATCTGATCAAATCTTTTGCCCATGTGATAAACTGGATTCTCTTATTATTATTGAGTTGTAAGAATTTTATGTCTATTCTAGATACAGTTACTTTGTCAGATACGTGTTTTGAAAACACTTTCTCTCAATCTGTGGCTGGATCGTCTATTTTCTTATGTGTCTTTTAAGGAACAAAAATTTTTAATTTTCATGAAGTCAAATTTATTGACTTTTCTTTTATAGTTTATGCCTTTTATTTTAGTTTATGCTTTATTTAAGAAATTTTTGCTTAACCCAACATCACTAAGATTTTCTCCTATATTTTCTTCTAGAAAATTTATAATTTTGGCTCTTATATTTAGACACTTATTATGATCCATTTTGAACTAATATTTCCATATGGTGTGAAACAACGATTAAGACCTTTTTTTGCGTATGGCTCTCCAATTTCCTATCACCATTTATTGAAAAGATGATCATTTCCTCTTTGAATTCTCTTGGCTTCTTTGTCAAAAATCATTTGTCCACAGGATAGCCACATAAAAAGAATGAAGTTGTACAGCTATCTCATACCATATACAAAAATTTACTCAAATGGATCAAAGAGCTAAATGCAAGAGCTAAACCTATAAACTCTTACAAGACTACGTAGATTTAAATCTTTGTGACCTTGGATTAGGCAATGGTTTCTCAGATTTGAATAGACATTTCTCCAAAGAAGATATACAAATGGCCAATAAACACATGAAAAAATGCTCAACATAATTAACTAATAGGGAAATGCAAATTAAAACCAAATGAGATACCACTTCACATCTGCTTGGATGGCCATAATCACCAAAGACAGGTAAGTGTTGGCTAGGGTGTAGAAAAATTGGAACATTCATGCTGTTGGGAATGTAAAATAGTGCAACTGCTTGGGATATTTTCCAAAGTCTGGCAGTTCTTCAAAAGGTTAAGCATAAAGTTACCCAGCAATTTCACTCCCAAGTATATAACCAAGATAACTGAAAACGTATGTCCTCGCAAAAACTTGTAAACAAATGCTCATAGCAGAATGATTTGTAAAAGCCCCAAAGGGGAAGCAAATGTCCATCAACTCATGAATAAATAACCAAAAGGTGGTATATCCATACAATGAAATATTACTAAGCAAGGAAAAGAAATGATACATGCTACAACATTGAAAGCATTAAACTAAGTGAAGAATCCAGTCACAAAAGACCACATATTGTATGATACCATTTATGTGAAATGTCTAGAATAGGCGAGTCCATTGAAACAGAAAGTAGATTGGTGGCTGCCTAGGGCCAGGGTAGGAGGATTCAGGAGGAAATGGGGAGTGACTGCTAATTGATACAGGGTTTCTTTTGTGGGTGACCTAAATTTTCTAAAATTAAATAGTAATGATGGTTGCGCAACTCTCTGAATATACGAAAAACCATTTAATCGTACATTTAAAATGCGTGAATTGTATTGTATGTGAATTATATCTTAATAAAACTGTTACTTTAAAAATCTATTGTCCATAAATTTGTGAGTCTACTTCTGAACTCTCTATGGTGTTCCGCTGGCCTGTGACTATTCCAATACCACGTTGTCTGGATTACTGTCTCTTTATGATAAGCTTGGAATCAAGTAGTTTTAGTCCTTCTACTTTGCTCTTCTATTTCCAAGTTGTTTTGGCTATTCTATATCCTTTGTAGTTCCATATTCATTTTAGGGTTGACTAATGTATTTCTTCAAAAGAACCTATTGAGATTTTCATTGAGATTCTCTCAAATCTACAGGTCAATTTGAGGAAAAATGACAACTGAGTCTTCCGATCCATGAACCAGTATCTCTCTCCATTTATTAAGGTAATCTTGGATTTCTGTCAGCAATGTTTTACACTTCTCAGTGTATAGTCCTGAATATCTTTTCTCAAATTTATTCCTAGAAAATCCATGTTTACGTTATTGAAAATGGTACTTTAAATTTCAGTTTGACCATTTCTTGCTAGACATAGAAATGTAACTAATTTTTGCATATTGACCTCGTATCTGCAATGTTGCTAGACTCACTTAAAAGTTCTAGTAGCTTTTATTTGTAGATTCCTCAGGGTTTTCTTAGACAATTATGCACTTGAAAATAAAGACAGTTTTACTTCTTTTCCAATCTGCATGTTTGATTTTTTCTTTTGCCTTACGGTACTGTCTAGGACCTCCAATAGAAGTGGTAGGTAAACATTGTTGCTTCATTCCAGATCTTAGGGTAAAAGCATTCAGTCTTGCATCCTGAAATATAATGTCAACTGTAGGGTTTTTGTAGATACTCTTTATCAGGTGGAAAGAATTCCCTTTTATTCCTTGTTTGTTGAGAGTTATTGTACTGAATGAATCTTTGTGCATCGAATGTTTTTATATATATATTAAAATGATTATTTTTTCTTTAGTTTGTTGACATGGTGAACTATATTAATTGATTTTAACATTAAGTCAACTTTGCATTCCTGGGTTAAACCCCACTTGGTCATGATATATTTTGTTTTTTCACTCAATTCATGATAAGTTGTTTGTTCAAAAATTGTGAAGAATTTTTCCATCTATTTTCATGAGGGATATTGGTTTATAGTTCTTTTTTCTTGTAATGTCTTTATCTGGTTTTGGTATCAGGATAATGTTGGCTACATAAAGTGAGTTGGACAGTATTCCTTCCTCTTTAAAAGTCTGGAAGATTTTGCGTAGAACTGGTATACTCCCTCCTGGGATGTTTGGAAGAAGGTGGGGGGGGAATAGGGAAATGCTTGTCAAAGGGTACAAACTTGTAGTTATAAGACAAATAACCTTTGGGTCCTATTGTACAGCATAGTGATTATAGTTAATGATACTGTATTGTATACTTGAAATTTTTTAAGAGAGTAGTTTTGTTTGAGGAAGATTAGCTCTGAGCTAGCATCTGCCACCAATCTTCCTCTTTTTGCTGAGGAAGATTGGCCCTTAGCTAACATATGTGCCCATCTTCCTCTACTTTACATGTGGGACGCCTGCCACAGCATGGCTTGATAAGTGGTTCCCATGTCCGTGCCCAGGATCCGAACCGGTGAACCCTGGGCCGCTAAAGCAGAGCACGCAAACTTAACTGCTATGCCACTGGGCCAGCCCCAAGACAGTAGATCTGAAGTGTTCTCACCACACACAACAAAAAAGTAACTGTGATGGATGTGTTAGTTAACTTGACTGTAATAATCATTTCACAATGTATGTGTATATCAACTGTTTGCATTGTACACCTTAAGTACATGCAATTTTTATTGTCAATTATACTTCTGTAAAGTTCGAAAAAAAATGTTTAGTAGAATTCAGCCATAAAGTCATCTAGGCCTGAAGTGGAAATCAATTTCCTTAGTAGGCATAAAGCTAGTTATGTTCTTTATATCTTTTTATTAAGGGTAAAAAACAGCTTTATTGAGATATAATTTACATACCATACCACTCACCCATTACAAGTGTACAATTCAGTGGGTTTCGATATATTACATTATTGATTTTTTAAAATTGTGGTAAAATATATTCAACATAAAATTTGTCATTTTAACCATTTTTAAGTGTACAATTCAGTAGCACTAATTCCATTCAAAATGTTGTGCAACCTTCACCACTGTTTTCAAAACTTTTTCATCACCCCCAACAGAAAGTCTGTAATTGTTAAGCAATAAGTCTCCACCCTACCCTCTCTCTAACCCCTGGTTATGTCTAATCTACTTTCTATTTCTATGAATTTGCCTATTCTAGATACTTCATATAAGTGGATTCATACAGTATTTGTCCATTTGCATGGCTTATTTCATTTAGCATAATGTTTTCAGTGTTCATCCATGTTGTGTCATGTATCAGATCTTTATTCCTTTTTATCATTGAATAATATACCTTTGTACATATACACTACGTTTTGCTTATCCTTTCATCTGTGGATGGACACTTGGATTGTTTTCACCTTTTGGTTTTAGTGAATAATGCTTCAATGAACATTGGCATAAAAATATCTGTTTGAGTCCCTGCTTTGAATTCCTTTGGATATATACTTTCAGCTTTCAACATCTGACCATGATGCGTCTTGGTGTAGCCCTCCTTTCATTTCTCCGACTTAGAGTTTGTTGAGCTTCAGGGATATATATTGTTTTTATCATATTTGGGAAGTTTTCGATCACTACATAGTCAATATTTTTCTGCTCTTTTCTCTCTCTCCTCTCCTTCTGTTACTTCCATTACACATAGGTTGGTGTGCCTAATGGTGTTCCACAATTCTCTAAGGCTCTGTTCATTTTTCCTCATTCTTTTTTCTCTCTGCTCCTCAGATTGCATAATCTCCATCAGTCTGTGTTTAAGTTTTCGGGTTTGTCCATCTTTCGGTTCAGATTTATTGTTGGGCTCCTTTAGTGAGTGATTGTCCAGCCACACCCTTGATGTTCTCTCCAGAACAGATTTTCTCATTTTTTTGTAATGTAGATAGGTTGAGAACTTTCAAATCTTCAATTTTGGTTTCTTTTTCTAACTTGCACCTCAAAACTCTTCCAGCCTCTACCCATTCCCCAGTTCTAAAGCCACTTCCACAATTTTAAGTATCTGTTACAGCAGCACCCTACATCCTGGTACCAAAATCTGTATTAGTTTGCTAGGGCTGCCTTAACAAATTACCACAGACTGGGGGGCTTAAACTACGGAAATTAATTTTTTCACAGTTCTGGAGGTGAGGAGTCCAAGATCAAGTTGTGGGCAGAGCTGTTTCTTCTGAGGCCTCTCTCCGTGGTTTGTAGGTTACTGTCTTCTCCCTGTGTCTTCACGAGGTCTTCCCTTTAGACGAGTCTTTGTCCAAATTTCTTCTTCTTGTTTGGACGCCAGTCATATTGGATTAGAGCCCATCCTAATGACCTCATTAAAGACCTTTTCTCCAAATACAATCACATTATGAGGTACTGGGAGTTAGGACTTCAACATACGAATTTTTCAGGAACACACTTCAGCCCGTGACATACTTCCTGGTATGGAACCTGCATCCTGTCAGCAAGCTGGGGTGTGGGTGCTCAGGGCCCAGTGTTTTCAACCTGCTCCTACCTGTGGTAGAGGTCCACCTTCCAAGTAGGGGCTACTTGGGGTAACAGAGCCCCAGTCCTCTTGGCTACATTTGCCTGGAATAGAACTTCTGCAACATGAAGCTGAGAACGTTAGAGACTGCAGCAGCCTGCTCTCCCAGGGAGAAACTCTCACCCTAGACTGCGAGCTAAGAGGAGAGAGAGGGTCTCATTTTCTTGTAAAGCTGGATCACTCCGACTTGTAGGAGGGGTGGAGGTAGGAGTGGGACATGGCTCAAATGGCACAGACTTGCTGTTCTTACCCAGATTTACTAGATTTTCCTGAGTAAATGTTTTTTAATTTGCTGTATGCCATTAGGACAATTTCCAGAAAATTTAAATTTAAAAATAATAATAATTTTTACCATTTTTTTTTTGAGGAAGATTAGCCCTGAGCTAACATCTGCTGCCAATCCTCCTCTTTTTTTGCTGAGGAAGACTGGCCCTGAGCTAACGTCTGTGCCCATCTTGCTCTACTTTATGTGTGGGATGCCTACCACAGCATGGCTTGCCAAGTGGTGCCATGTCCACACCCAGGATCCGAAGCGGCGAACCCCGGGCCGCCAAAGTGCAATGTGCGAACTTAACCACTGTGCCACAGGCTGGCTCCAATTTTGATCATTTAAATGATCGTTTCATGGGGAAATGTTCTGCCGAGCTCCTTATACCACCATTCTGGAAGTCCTGTCTCTATTACTTCTTGAGTCAACTTGGCTGGTTTGTGTCTTTCAAGGAATTTGTCTATTCAATCTAAGTCATTAGTTTGTTGGCGTAAAATTGTCTACTCTATTCCCATATCACTTTTAATGTTTGAAGGTTCTGTAGTGATGTCTTCTCTCTCTTTCCTGATATTATTTATTTGTGTCTTTTCTCTTTTTTATCCTTATTGGACTTGCTTGAGATTTGTCAGTTTTATTGATCTCAGACAAATCGTTTTTGGTTTAATTGGTTTTCTCTCTTTTTGTCATTTTTGGTTGTTTTTTATTTTTATTGATTTCTTCCTTTCATTTACTTTTTTCCTACTTATTTGGGTTTATTTTGCTCTTCTTTTTCTGGCTTCTTAAGCTTTAACCATAGTTTTGAGAATTTTCTTCTCTTCTAATATGAGTTTTTAATGCTATAAATTTTCCTCTAAGAACTGCCTGGGTATACCCCACAAATTTTGATATGTCATGCTTTCATTTCCATTCTATTCAAAATATTTTAAAATTTCTTCTGGGATTTCTTCTTTGATGCGTGAGTTATTTAGAAATACGTTTAGATTCCATATATATGCGGATTTTTCAGTTATCTTTTTTTTTTTTTAAGATTTTATTTTTTTCCTTTTTCTCCCCAAAGCCCCCTGGTACATAGTTGTATATTCTTCGTTGTGGGTCCTTCTAGTTGTGGCGTGTGGGACGCTGCCTCAGCGTGGTTTGATGAGCAGTGCCCAGTCCGCGCCCAGGATTCAAACCAACGAAACACTGGGCCGCCTGCAGCGGAGCGCGTGATCTTAACCACTCGGCCACGGGGCCAGCCCCTCAGTTCTCTTTCAAATACTGTTTTCTCTGAGTTTGAAAATTTTTGTAATTGAGGTCACATTGGTTTTTAATATTGTGTAAATTTCAGGTGTACATCATTATATTTCAGCTTCTGTATAAGTTACATCATGTCCACCACCAAAAGTCTAGTTTCCGTCTGTCACCATATATATGTGCCCCTTTACCCCTTTTGGCCTTCCCCCACCCTCTTCCCCTTTGGTAACCACCAATCTGTTCTCTGTTTCTGTGTGTTTGTTTGTTTGTTTGTTTATATTCCACATGAGTGAAATCATACAGTATTTGTCCTTCTCTGTCTAACATTTCACTTAGCATAATACCCTCAAGGTCCATCCGTGTTGTCTCAAATGGCACAATTTCGTCTTTTTTATGGCTGGGTAGTATTCCATTGTGTGCATATACCACATCTTTATCCATCATCTGTTGATGGGCACTTAGGTTGCTTCCCGGTTGTGGCTATTGTGAATAATGCTGCAATGAACATAGGGGTACATGTATCTTTTCAAATTAGTGTTTTCGTCTTCTTTGGATATCTACCCCGAAGTGGAATAGCTGGATTGTATGGTAGTTCTATTCTTAATATTTTGAGAAATCCCCATACTGTTTTCCGTAGCGGCTGTAGCAGTTTGCATTCCCACGAGCAGTATATGAGGCTCCCCTTTTCTCCACATCCTCTGCAACTCTTGTTATTTCATGTCATTTTAGTAATAGCCATTCCAATGGATGTGAGGTGATATCTCATTGTAGCTTTGGTTTGCATTTCTCTAATTATCAGTGATGTTGAGCATCTTTTCTTTTCTTTCCTTTTTGGAGAAGATTAGCCCTGAGCTAACTTCTGCTGCCAATCCTCCTTTTTTTGCCGAGGAAGACTGGCCCTGAGCTAACATCCGTGCCCATCTTCCTCTATTTTATGTGGGATGCCTGCCAGAGCATGGCTTGAGAAGCATTGTGTAGGTCTGCCCCCGGGATCTGAACTGGAGACCCCAGGTTGCCAAAGTGGAAGGTGTGAACTTAACCGCTGTGCCAACGGGCCGTCCCCTGAACATCTTTTCATGTGCCTGTTGGCCATCTGTAAATCTTCTTTGGAAAAATGTCTGTTCATATCCTCTGCCCATTTTTTGATTGGATTGTTTGTTTTGTTGTTGTTGAGTTGTGTGAGTTCTTTATATATTTTGGAAATTAACCCCTTATTGGATATATGACTTGCAAATACTTTCTCCTAGTTGGTGGATTGTCTTTTCATTTTGTTGATGGGGAAGACTTTTAGTTTGATGTAGTCCCGTTTGTTAATTTTTTTCTTTGTTTCCAGTGCCTGAGGAGACATGGTATTCAAAAAGATACTGCGAAGACTAATGTTGAAGAGCATACTGGCTATGTTTTCAGCTAGGAGTATTATGGTTTCATGTCTTACATTCATCTCTTTAATCCATTTTGAGTTGATTTTTGTGTATGGTGTAAGATAATAGTCTACTTTCATTCTTTTGCCTGTGGCTGTCCAGTTTTGCCAACACCATTTATTGAAGAGACTTTCCTTTCTCTATTGTCTGTACTTAGCTCCTTTGTCGAAAATTAGCTGTCCGTAAATGTGTGGTTTTATTTCTGGACTCTCAGTTCTGTTCCATTGAGCTGTGTGTGTGTTTTGTACCAGTACCATGCTGTTGTGATTACTGTAGTTTTGTAGTATGTTTTGAATTCAGAGATTGTGATACCTCCAGCTTTGTTGGTTTTTCTCGAGATTGCTTTGGCTTGTTGTTAGTTTCTAATGTAATACCATTGTGGCCAGAAAGCATAGTTTTTATTATTTGAATTCTTTTACATTTATTGAGACTTTCTTTACGGCCAATCTTACAGTCTATCTTGGTCAGTGATCCAGTTGTATTTGGGAAAAATGTTAGGTAGAATGTTGGTTGATAGAGTTATTCAGGTCTTCCTTTACTGATTTTTCTGTCTACTTCATTTGTCATTTATTGAGAGAAGGGTATTGACATCTATAATAGTGGCTATAATTGTGGATTGGTGCAGTTCTTTTAATTTTATCATTTTCTGTTTTATGTATCTTGAAGTTCTGTCATTAGGTGAATATGTATTTAGTGTTGTTGTTCTTTTCCGTACAATTTGACAGTCTCTACCTTTTCATGACAGTCTCTATCTTTTCCTGTTTCAAAAATCTCTGCCTTTTGATTTTTTTTACAGCATTCACAGTTAAAATGATTACTGGTTGTTGTGATTAAAGTGGTTAAATGTACCATTGTGCTATTTATTCATTCTCTCTCTTATTTGTGATCTCTTTGTATTTTTTTTCTGCCTTCTTTTAGAAGGCAGAAAATTTTACATTTTCTAATTCCATTTAATCTCCTTTATTGACTTGTTAGGAATAAGTCAATATTCTTTTCATGTTATCTGTACTCTTTGTTTTCTTTATTTTATAAGTTGTTTTAGGGTTTATATTAGACATCTTCCACTTATTGCGCTCTACCTTCTGATCATATTATTATCCTTCATGTATAGTATAAGCTCATTACAATAGTTTACTTTCATTTCACCTTTCCTAGATTTTAGGTTATTGTGGATATACATTTTATTTCTACATATATTAGTAACCCCACATGCATTGTTACATTTTTGTTTTAACCGGTCAGTAATGTTTTAAAGATGTTTAAAAATTAGGGAAAAGTGTATTTTGTATTTACTCACAAACTTTGCGTTTCCAGTGCTCTTTATTTCCTTGTGTATATCCAGAATTATAGTTGGTGTCATTTTCCTTCTGTCTGGAGGATTTTCTTTAATATGTATTATATTGCTGGGCTGCTGGTGATGAATTTTAGCTTTGATATGTCTGAAATAGTATTTATTTCATTTTCATTTCTGAAATGTATGTTTACTGGATATAGAATTCTGGGCAACCATTATTTTTCTTTCAGCTCTTTAAAGGTGTTGCTCCGTTGTCTTCTGGCTTTCATTCAATCCAGTGAGAAGTCTGCTGTAATTCTCATTTTTCTTCTGTACACGTGTCTTTTTTTGGGCTGCTTTTACGTTTTTTCCTTATCACTGATTTTAAGCAATACGATTATGATGTGCATTGGTGTAGTTTTCTTTGTTTCTTCTGCTTGGGGTTCATTGAGCTTCTTGGAAATATGAGTTTATGGTTTTCATTAAATTTGGAAAAATTTCATCCGTAAGTCCTTCAAAATTTTCAGTCCTATCTGTCTCCTCCTTTTTGGGAGTGCAGTTATATCTGTATTAGGGCACATGATGTTTTTCTATAGCTCGCTGATGTTTAGTTTTTTCCAATCTTTCCTCTCTCTCATTTTAGATGATTTCTGTTGTCTTTAAGTTCATTAATCTTCTTCTACAGTGTCTAACCTGTTGATAATTTTAACCATACTGTTTTTCTTCTCAGACATTGTATTTTCACTTCTAGATGTTTATTTGTGGTTTGTTTTGTTTGTTTCCTTTTAGATTAACAAAGGTTCTTTTACCATGCTAAAAATATAAAATATACCATCTTAACCATTTATGAGTGTAGCACAATTCAGTAGTGTTAAGTAAATTCATATTGCTGAGGAATAGATTTCTTTTACATCTTCCATATCTCCTTAAAATGCTCATCTTTCATCCTTCTTGAACATATGAACTATATTTATACTAAGTGTTTAAACATTCTTGCCAACTATTTCTGTCATCTCTGGGTCTGTTCATATCGATTGATTTTTCTTTTCATTTTAGGTCTTATTTTCCTGTCTCTTGCATATCTGGTAATTTTTTTTTTGTCAAGTGCCACATAGTGTGAATTTTATTTTCTTAGTTGTTGGAGTTTCTGTATTTTTTTTCTAAAATATTTTCAGGCTTTGTTTTGAGATTCAGTTAAGCCATTTGTAATCAACTCTGCCATTTTGAGGCTTGCTTTCTTGCTTTGTTAGGTGGATCCAGTACAACTTTTAGTATAGGACTAATTTGGTCCCAACACTGATGTGATACCCTCTTGAGAATGTCCTTGTATTAGGAGGTTTTTTTTATTTGGCTAGTGGGAATATAGAGTATTACCAGCCCTGTGTGAGTTCTGGGATGGCTATACTTGAATCTTTCTCATGGTCTTTCACTGGCCTTGAGTAGTTTCCTCACACACCTGCATTGATCAGTACTCATTTGGAGCTCTTCCTGCGCAGATCTGTCTTCTCTCATACTTCATCCCATAAATGCTCATAAGATTTCCTTGTACGAGCTCTGTATCTTTAGCTCCTGGAACCAGCAGGCTCCGTTTGGGTACTTCCTGCCTGCACATAGCCTAAAAATTCTCTCCAGGCTGTAAGCTGGGGCAATAATATGGCTCACATCTTTTGTTTCATTTCTCTCAGAGATCATTATCTTTCACTGACTGTTGTCTAATATCTGGAAACCACTGTATGTTTTGTCCGGTTTCTTAGTTGTGTGTGGTGGGAGGATAAGTCTTGTTGTTTTCTTTTTAATCCAGTTGTGTTTACCCCATCATTGCTAGAACCCCAAATCTCAAAAATACTACATATTGATAACAGATACATACAGATGTAGTAAAAGTACAAAGAAAAGCACAAGAAGGATAAATTCTAAATTCAGAATAGTGGTTACTTCTGGGGAAGCTGGGAGAAAGAGGAATGTGATTAGGTATAAAAAGAGACCTATAGGGGGCCATCCCCATGGCCGAGTGGTTAAGTTCATGCTCTCCACTTCCACGGCCTGGGGTTCGCTGGTTCGGATCCTCGGCATAGACCTACACACCGCTCATCAAGCCATGCTGTGGCAGCCTCCCACATAGAAGAACTAGAATGACTTATAACTAGGATATAGAACTATGTACTGGGGCTTTTGGGAGACAAAAAAGAGGAAGCTTGGCAACAGATGTTAGCTCAGGGCCAATCTTCCTCACCAAAAAGCGTGCAAAAACAAGACCTATGACTATTTTTATAATATTTTATTTCATAAGCTGGGTATTGGGCACATAGGTATTTGGCTTAGTGTTAGTCACATTTAATATCAGTCCTGAAATATTTCACAATTGAAAGATTTCAAACAGAACAAAGGATTAAGTTTTTTAAAAAGACAAACTGAAAATGCTAGAAGAAAAAGCAGGTATGTCTTAGTGGTGTCTATAACCTTTTACTCCCTCTGCAAATGGATGTATAATATGTAAGAAATAGTCTTCAAATTAATATTATCAATCATTCATAAAAAACATTGAGCCGGTCTTGTGCCCATTTCTTTGATTTTTGCTCTGAGAAGTTGATATGGAGAATATATGTATTTCCAGACTGTTCTTGACTTTTAGAAAAGTTTAAGGCACCTTGACTGAAGTGAGCAAACTAGAATCCTGAGTAGGGACAATGAGGTCACATTCTGTGGATTCATTCTTCCAGGTCTGCAAAACAGTAAGAAACCATTTCCTCAGTATTAGAGGGATCAGATAGCAGCAAGACTCGGAAAGCTTCACCAAACTGTCTTCTGTTTCTACCATATGCCTCCCAGAGGAACCAGAACTAGCAATTCTAATGGCCTTGCACAGTTGTAGGAGAACTCCTGCCACTACCATGCATGTATCTATGACTTTCCCTCCTTTATATTTTCCCCTGTGAACATGAAGGACTATAGTAGTAGTTAATTATGTTTTCCGAATATTTCTCATTCTCTGCCTTCCAGGACGTGGTAGGACTGCGATTCCCAGATTCTTGGTTTGGGTGGGGTCATGTGAATAGTTCTGGTTAATAAAGTATAGGTGGAAGAAATCTGTGTCACTTACAGACTAGAGCTTTTCATTGCTGGTGTGAGGCCCTTGAGAATCTTACTTCCTTTTGTCACAGCAACCTGCAAGTTTCAGTTTGGTGGCTGCTCTCTCAGCCTGGGTCCTGGAATTAGATAAAAACTAGAGTTCCCAGATGATCCTTGATGAGATTATGATACAATCAAGAAATAAACCTTTGCTGAGAAAGTGCTAAAAATTCCTTTGTATCATTCAGTTCAAATGTCCCTTCAGAGAGGCAATCCTTGACCACGCAGTCTAAAACCCACCGCAAATATCAGTTGCTGTCTAACACAATCCCCTGTTTAATTGTCTTCATAGTACTCTTTACTTTCAGAAATGGTTTTATTTATCTGCACTTCTTTATTCTATTCCCCACCCCCTGCCAAAAAAAGCCCCCAGAATACTCCATGAGAATAGAAGACTTGCCTGTTTCATTCACTGCAGTATTCCCAGCACTTTGAGGATAGAGAGACATGAAAGAATCAGATTAGCCTGATTTTTACAGGCCATGGTAAGTGCAATGTGAAGTCACTGAAGGGTAATGAGACTCTGACTACTTTTGGAGAATGGACTGGAAGTGGGCAACAGTGGAAGTGAAAGTAGATCAGTCAGTAAACTCTAGCATTGTTCTAGGCAAGATAAAGGGGGGTTGAACAAGTATGGTGTTTGCAGATCAAAAAGATAGGTCTTGTTTATGTGGGAATTAGGGAAGAGAAGCATCAAGAAGACTCTTAGGTTGCTGGCTTTAATAACTAGATAAATGGAGGTGCCATTTAATGAGATGGGGAATATAAGGGAAGAGCACTTTGGGGGGACTGTGGCAGAGAGTTGGATATCTAGAATTTCCTTCTGACTATGTTATGAAGACATCCTAGTCAAGATATCAATTAAACAGCTAGATACTGTCCATGAAAATAATCTATAACCAATCTATAAACGAAAATTTGGGTGAATTTGTTCTGAGCTGAAATCTGAGGACCATGGCCCGGGGCCTTTCTTCCCACAGGAAGAAAGGGCACCAAAGAAGTGAGGTGTACAGAGTGGTTATATACCGCCAAGCAGGACGTTTCACATATGATTGAAATGTCCCTCCCACAATAGTCACAAGATTGCCCTGTCGGCACAGCTCTTGATGGACACCGCAGGTAGTGGGTCTGCTATCTCAGAGGGCGTAGCAGGAGGCAAGTCTGTTGTCTCGAGCTGGGCAGTCACAGGTGAGCACAGCAATCAGTTTCTAGCCTAAGGAAAGACGCTTAAGCCTTAAGGAGATGCCAACTTTGGGAGAGGGAGGGAAGTTGCACCTTTATCTCAAGGGCCTTTGTTCTTGCCATAGGGAATATCTAAAGCAGATATACAATGCATGCTCAACAGCCACGGTCAGGCCCTTTTGGAAAGACAAGGTGAGGCCGAATTAGGTTTACACCAAATGGCTTCCTCATATTCTCCAATATATCCTATTGCTTGCCATTTTTATTTGTCAATACAAACAAGTTGAACTCAGATTTGGGATGCAGATATAAACCTGAGAATTTATAAACCATTTAAGATCACCTGTGTTGGGGAAGTGGGAGAATTCCTCCCCCACCCCTTTTTCTTAAGGTTCTTATGGCTGGTCAAATAATTTAAAAGGCAGGTTAGCAGGAGAAAAATCAAACAAAGTTTAATAGCATGTATACATGGGAGAAACTCAGGAGAAACAGTAACTCAGTCATCTGGCTGAGGCTGCCTGTTTAAATTTCTTCAGCTACAGACAAGGAGGATGTTGGGGGTAGTGATTTGGAGCTTCAAAGGGGAGGAAGGCAACTCCTGGAAATGGAAAAGCAAATGTTTGGTAAATAGAACTTTGATAAGAATGGGCTTAGCAAGGATCCTCCCAGTCTACCAGATACCCAGAGTTATCTAAGGTGATGGCTTGTCCTGGGGACTGGCCTTTATTTTAAATTTCTTTTAGTCAGTTGGGGAGAAGGTGGAATGTTCTTCCTGAGTCTTCTGAGCCTTTATTTTCTTCAGCTTGAAATAATCCACATACCAGAGTGGTGCATCTTGCGGTGGGCGGGGCGGGGGTGTGGGCATGCCCTGAACCCCATCACCTGCATAGGAAAAATAGATTTCAACATTTAGGGGTTAGATAGTATAAGAGGAGCCACTAAAAGTGAGAGAAGCATGGTCTATCCAGAAACCCAACAAGAAAAGTATTTCAAGGAGCAAGTGCTCAACTGCTTTGAATGCTGCTAAGAACTCATTTAAGAGAACAGAGAGTTTATATTTTTTTCAGCTTTATTGAGGTATAATTAACATTAAAAAATTGTACATAGTTAATGTATACATTGTGATGAAGTTGGACAATATGCTTACACCCATGATACCATCACCACAATCCTGGTAATAAATATATCCATCACCTCCAAAAGATTTCTTACGTCCCTTTGCTTTTGTGTGTGTGTGTGGGAAGAACATTTAACCTAAGACTTATCCTCTTAAGTTTATAATGTTGTAGATCTCTAGAACTTATGTATCCTGCATAACTAAAACTTGATGCTGAACAACAACTCTCCATTTTCCCCACTCCCGTCCCCTGGCAACCACCAATCTATTTTCTGCTTGTCTAAGTTTGACTATTTTAGATACCTCCTATAGGAGAAATCATGCTATATTTGTCATTCTGTGACTGACTTGTTTCAGTTAGCATAATATCTTTTTTTTTATTGAGTTAATGATAGGTTACAATCTTGTGTGATTTCAGTTGTACATTAATGTTTGTCATTCGTGTTGTAGGTGCACCATTTCACCCTTTGTGCCCGCCCCCCACCCCCCCCTTTCCCCTGGTAGCCACTAATCTGTTCTCTTTGTCCACATTTTTAAATTCCTCCTATGAGTGGAGTCATACAGAGATTATCCTTCTCTAACTGGCTTATTTCACTTAACGTAATTCCCTCAAGGTCCGTCCATGTTGTTGCAAATGGGATGATTTTGTTCTGTTTTGCAGCTGAGTAGTATTCCATTGTATATATATACCACAACTTCTTTATCCATTCATCTGTTGATGGGCACTTAGGTTGCTTCCATGTCTTGGCTATTGTAAATAATGCTGCAGTGAACATTGGGGTACATAGGACTTTTGGGATTGCTGACTTCAAGCTCTTTGGATAGATACCCAGTAGTGGAATGGCTGGATCGTATGGTAGTTCTATTTTTAGTTTTTTGAGGAATCTCCATACTGTTTTCCATAGCGGCTGCAGTAGTTTGCATTCCCACCAGCAGTGTATGAGGGTTCCATTCTCTCCACAACCTCTCCAACATTTGTTACTATTAGCTTTAGATATTTTTGTCATTCTAATGGGTGTAAGGTGATATCTCAGTGTAGTTTTCATTTGCATTTTCCTGATGATCAGCGATGATGAGCGTCTTTTCATGTGCCTATTAGCCATCTGTATATCTTCTTTGGAGAAATGTCTGTTCATGTCTCCAGCCCATTTTTTGATCGGGTGGTTTGATTTTTTTGTTGTTGAGTTGTGAGAGTTCCTTATATATTATGGATATCAAGCCTTTGTCAGATATATGACTTGCAAATATTTTTTCCCAGTTAGTGGGTTGTTTTTTTTGTTTCAATCCTGTTTTCATGTGCCTTGAAGAAGCTCTTTAGTCTGATGAAGTCCCATTTGTTTACTCTTTCTGTTGTTTCCCTTCTCTGAGAAGACATGGTGTCCGAAAAGATCCTTTTAATACTGATGTCAGAGAGTGTACTTGCCTACGTTTTCTTCTAGAAGCCTTATGGTTTCAGGTCTCACCTTTAGGTCTTTGATCCATTTTGAGTTTATTTTAGTGAATGGTGAAAAAGAATGGTCAGTTTTCATTCTTTTACATGTGGCTTTCCAGTTTTCCCAGCACCATTTTTGGAAAAGACTTTCTTTTCTCCATTGTATGCACTCAGCTCCTTTGTCGAAGGTAAGCTGTCCATAGATGTGTGGTTTTATTTCTGGGCTTTCAATTCTATTCCATTGATCTGTTCACCTGTTTTTGTACCAGTACCATGCTGTTTTGATTACTGTAGCTTTGTAGTAAGTTTTGAAGTCAGGGATTGTGATGCCTCCCGTTTTGTTCTTTTTTCTCAGGATTGCTTTAGCAATTCGGGGTCTTTTGTGGCCCCATATAAATTTTAGGATTCTTTGTTCTAATTCTGTAAAGAATGTCATTGGGATTCTGATGAGATAGCGTTGAATCTGTAGATTGCTTGAGGTAGAACGGACATTTTAACTATGTTTATTCTTCCAATCCATGTACATGGAATGTCTTTCCATCTCCTTATGTCGTCATCCAATTCTCTCAGAAAGGCCTTGCAATTTTCATTATATAGGTCCTTCACTTCCTTGGTTAAATTTACCCCGAGGTATTTTATTCTTTTTGTTGCGATTGTGAATGGTATTCAGTTAGCATAATATCTTCCGGGTCCATCTATGCTTTTACAAATGGTAGTATTTCCTTAATTTTTAAGTTTGAATAATGTTTAATTGTGTGTCTATCTCGCATTTTCCTCATTTTCTTTATCCACTTGACTATTGATGGACATTTGAGTTGTTTCTATATCTTGACTATTGTGAATAATGCTGCAATAAATGTGGGAGTGTAGATATCTCTTCACAATCCTAATTTCAAGTCTTTGCATATATACCCAGGAGTAGAATTGCAGGATCATGTGGTAGTCTATTTTAATGTGGTTTATTTTGGTGAGGAAGATTGACCCTGAGCTAACACACCTGTTGCCAATCTTCCTCTTTTTGCTTGAGGAAGATTGTCGCTGAGCTAACATCTGTGCTAATCTTCCTCTACTGTATGTGGGATGCTTTCACAGTGTGGCTTGACGAATGGTGCTAGGTCCATGCTCAGGATCTGAACCTCCGAACCCCAGGTCGCCAAAGTGGAGCACACGAACTTAACCACTATGCCATCGGGTTGGCCCCAGTCTTCCTCTATTTTTTGTACGTGGGATGCCACCACAGAGTGGCTTGATGAATGGTGTGTCGGCCCACACCTGGGATCTGAACCCATGAAACCCCAGCCGCCAAAGTGGAGCGAATGAACTTCGCCACTATACCACCAGGCCAGCCTCTATTTTTAATTTTTCTTTTTTTTGAGGAAGACTGGCCCTAAGCTAACATCTGCTGCCAATCTTCCCCTTTGTGCTTGAGGAAGAGTGGCCTTGAACTAACGTCTGTGCCAGTCTCCCTCTATTTTATATGTGGGTTGCTACCACAGCATGGCTTGACAAGCGGTGTATGTCTGCACCCGGGATCTGAACCTGCAAACCTGGGCTGCAGAAGCGGAGAGAGCTGAACTTAACCACTACACCACTGGGCCAGCCCCTACTTTTAATTTTTTGAGGAACCTCCATACTGTTTTCCATAGTGGCTGCACCATTTTACATTCCCATCGACAGTGTGCAAGGGTTCCAATTTCTCCACATCCTTGCCAACACTTGCCATTTTTTGTTTTTTGGTAATAGTCATCCTGACATTTGTGAGGTGATATCTCAATTGTGATTTTGATTTGCATTTCTTATCAGATTTGGCAATATGGAGGTTATTCATAGGAAAACGTATGAATCAAAGAGGAGGAAAAGAGAGTCCACGTAGAACTCTTTCAAGAAGTTTTGCTATGAAAGCTAGCAGAGAAATAGGCTCAGCTAGAGGGATTACGGGGTAAAGAAAAGTGGTGTTTTGTCTTTGTTTTTTTAAGATGAGCGATATTACAACATTTTTTATGATGAAGAGACCATCCAGCCTGAGGAGAGATTGATGATGCAGTAAAGAGAGGGGATAAGGAAAACAACTAAACCCCTAAGTGGGTAGCAGACATAGGAGTCCAGATCACAGCTGGAAAGACTGAAGATTAACAGAAGAAAAGCCACTTCCTTCTCTTTAATATGATGCAGAAGATAAATGCAGTTGTAGGAAGGATTGTACATTTAGTGGTGGGATGTGGGAGAAGTTCCCTATCTCGTGACTTTTTTCTGAAGTGTAAAGGAAAATCATTGGCCAAGAGAGAACATACAAAATAGTCATCGCGGAGAGCGAAAAAGTAAGTTTTCTAAAACCCTGGAAAAGGATGACCAGCTTAAGGTTTGTGATCAGGAATTTAAAGAAAGCTTGTCAACCCGAAAGCCAGTTCTTTGTGGCCAGGAAAGAGGGCAATAATGAAAAGTGTTCTAGAGAGAGCAAATACAGTGATTCTTGTAGCTTCTTATTTACCCTAAATGATCACTTAAAGTGTATAAGTACATTATAATCTATAACAATGTTAGAGAAAATATATAGCTAACAGAAGTTGGCAAGTAGAAGGAGCAAAGAAGTGTGAGAGGTTAGGTGTGTGAGTATCTTCATCTCGCACAGAGTGAGGAGCTAATGTATAATTTTGAAAGTTGAAAATCCAAAAAAACAGATGTTTGAAGTACTTACCTTACTTAAATTATACGGTTTATCATAAAATAACTAAAATACTAAGAGGAAATAGTTTAAATTATCTAAATCCTCACCTGTCATAAGTGAATCCACAATGTCAAAAATTGATAAAACAATTAGTGATTGAGATCCTTTAATTTATAAATATGGAGGCAGTCACCGGAAGAAATAAAAAACAAAGTGAAAAGTAATTGCCTGTGGAGAACTTTTGTCCCTCATTATTATTTTGTATGACTTGATTTTTTTCATAACAAATGTATGCGTTAGTATACTTTAATAAAATTAAAACAGAAACTATTTAGCTGCGAATGAAGGCCTTGAAGTCAGGGCCAAGCTTTGATACAACTGGGTAGGTTTTGTCGAGGTGACATTTATTTCCAGCCCCTTCCCGTGCCCTCTGATTGGCTCTCTCGGAATTGGTTTTCTCCCAGTATCAAAGGGATTCACTGCCCTCCTGCCCCTGGCTTCCTGCCGCCTTCACTGAGGAAAAGCACATCTCTGGTTGTTTTCTGCTCCTCAACTTTGATCACTACAAAATGAGTCTATTCTTGGTCTCATTCTTAAAATGATTTGTTTTTGGCGCTCCGGGGCTCGCGCCCCTGCCTCGTGCCTGCGCCGCTCGTATGTAAATGAGGGCGCGTGACGCGGGACGCGGATGGACAAGGGAAGAGAGAGAGTGGCCGCTGCCCTCGCCGCCCGGTGCCGGAGCCCTCGGTGCGCGGCGGAGAGGAGAGGATGCCGGCGGGAACTCGACTCTTGGCGCCACCGTCTCATGCACTGTGTAGGTTTTGAGAGTATTTTAGAAGGGCTTTATGGACCACGGCTACGAAGAGCCCTGAGTTTATTTGAAGGATTGTCTACCATCTCTTGATTCTTCACAGTCAACACCAACAGAGGAACTGTCATCTCAGGGCCAGTCCAACACTGAAAGACTGAATGCCAAGCAGAAAATTAGCTAAATGCACTCTTTCGAAAGAAAGACCTTCCTCAGAACTGTGATCCTAACATTCCCCTAGTTGCTCAGGAATTAATGAAAAAGATGATACGTCAGTTTGCAATTGAGTATATTTCAAAAAGTGGTAAAATTCAAGAGAATAGAAATGGTTCAATTGGACCAAGTCTAATATGTAAAAGTATTCAAATGAATCAAGCAGAAAACTCCCTTCAGGAAGAACAGGAAGGCCCCTTAGACCTCACTGTGAATCGAATGCAAGAACAAAATACTCAGCAAGGGGATGGAGTGTTAGATCTCTCTACAAAGAAAACCAGCATAAAATCTGAAGAGTCGTCCGTATGCGATCCTTCTTCTGAAAATTCAATGGCTGGGAGACTACAGAGAAACAGAGAGGACTATGTGGAGAGAAGTGCTGAGTTTGCAGATGGTTTGCTCTCAAAAGCTTTGAAAGACATTCAGTCTGGAGCACTGGACAGAAATAAAGCAGGCATACCTCAAAAAACTTTACTTCTCCACTTAGAAGCCTTACCAGCAGGGAAGCCTGCATCTTTTAAAAACAAAGCTCGAGATTTCAGTGATAGTTACTCATATAAAGACAGTAAAGAAACTTGTGCAGTGCTGCATAAAGTAGCCCTGTGGGCAAGAGCTCAAGCAGAGCGCACAGAAAAAAGTAAACTCAATCTAATTTAAAGAAAAAAATGAAAGCCTACAATATGAAACTTCACGTCCTACTGTACAGTTAAAAATTCCTCAACTACGAGTAAGTTCTGTTTCAAAACCACAACCTGATGGTCCTGGTCTGCTGGATGTTATGTATCAAGTTTCCAAAACCTCTCCAGTCCTAGAAGGATCAGCTCTCCAAAAACTGAAAAATATACTCCCTAAACAGAAGAAAATAGAATGTTCTGGGCCCGTAACTCACTCAAGTGTTGACTCTTACTTTCTACCCGGGGACCTCTCTCCTTTGTGTCTTAATTCTAAAAATGGAACAGTTGATGGAACCTCTGAAAATACTGAAGATGGATTGGATCGAAAAGATAATAAGCAGCCCAGGAAAAAACGTGGCCGTTATCGGCAGTATGATCATGAAATAATGGAAGAGGCTATTGCAATGGTAATGAGTGGCAAAATGAGTGCTTCCAAAGCACAAGGAATTTATGGGGTACCTCACGGCACTTTAGAATACAAGGTAAAAGAAAGATCTGGAACACTGAAGACTCCTCCTCCGAAGAAACTCCGAGTACCAGACACTGGGTTATATAATATGACAGATTCAGGGACTGGCAGCTGCAAAAACAGCAGCAAGCCTGTGTAGATTACTTGTTAGGAAAATGTTTGTACGTGTGTTTGTGTGTGTGTGTGTATGTGCACAGGTGTGTGTTTGTGTGTCTATATACACACACGTGGGAATTACAGATGCTCACTCTGACAGGAGACATGAAATTTTGCAGTTGAAAAACCACTTACATGCCTTTTGAAAAAAAGTTTTATTCAGGGTTTTCACTGTGGACAGAATTATATAGTTGCTTACTTAATTCTGATAGTTTGTATTTAATCCTTGTATAAATAGGTGAAAAAGATTGAGGTTTTCTTTAGTAGTCAATAGCATAAAGCGTTGTGGGAAAACAAGTAATTGTCAAGTGAAACATTTTTATAGGTGAAAGACCACCCCAGCCATTCAGTTAAACCATCTTATAATGGAAATATGATATTAATAGTTTTTAAACATTTTTACCTAACATACTTAGAGTTACTGTAAGTACGTCAACCAACCAATCAGAGTTTAAATACGCAGCTATCTCCATACTAAGAAAAATTAATATATACAGTATTAGGACACTACAGTGCATTCTATGAAATATGAAATGCACTCAAGTGCATCCACCAGGAATAGACAAGAAAACCTTAAATGATATGTATAATGAAATTTAATATTTATCATTTAACAGTTGTTGTAGCAGGAAGTTGGGGTTTATAAGGTATACACTTTTTGAAAAAAACTGACACATTGTTAACCCCAGGAGCTATAAAATCCTTTAATATAAGATGGAATACTAAGAACAAAAAGTAATTTAAATTTAATTATTAAAATAATTTAATTTTGTTTTTCATTTGAAAAATAAGCTAATGTGTAAGATTAGAAAAGAAAGTTGGAATGCAACTTAGAGCATGTTTATAATGGGCACAGAAAAAGCTTGAGAATGATCATTTTGGTTTAAATGTGCTGGTTGGTTGATGTTACGACTACTTTAAATTTTAAGGATTGTGATAGACTCCTACTATTGAAAAACCTCAGTGTAACTTTAATATATTTGCTGCTGTGACATTTCAAAACATTTTCAGTTTATCAAAAATGAATTACAGATTTCATTTTGGTGGGCGATACATTATCATTTTGCTAATAACCAAATTTGCAGTTTGTTCAGGGTCTTAAATGGATTTACAGATATTTCACACTGAAGCTGTTTTGAACTTTCAGTAATGTAAACTCTACTAATTGGGCAGTTAGAAGCTGGGCAGTGCATTTTAACTTTTACTAGCCTCATAAAAGAGACCAGTAATTTTTATATAGCAGTTTTAAAATGTGGTTCAGAGTATCCATGTTGGATTTATGGAGTATGCCGTTTTAGTGGTAAAATGTTATAAAGCATGTGCCTCCATATAAAGATTGGGGATTTGCTTCATATGTTCACAGTTCTCCGAGTGCCCCTTTGCTCTGTTAAAAGTCAGGTTCTGATCATTTTTCTAAGCCAGTTTTCCTAAGTCCAAAAGGAATACTTAAAGCTGAATTTAAAAAATAAGTGCACCTTGTCAAATACTTGTGTTTTTACACTTGTGTTTGTGTGTATCTAATAATCACATATACATGTAATACTAAAGAGATTTTCAGCTATTACATTGAAAAACTGCTTACATATGTATAAGGAAACTGAAGAGAGGGAAATACACAACCAAGTAGATATTTGGTCTCTTCGATCTATACTGAACCCTCTTCAGCAATTAATGTTACCTGCATGCTAGGGTATGAATCCTCTCGCTCTTTTTTATTCCCCCAAGAAAGTATACATAATAGATTGCAAAACAGCAGATGTCAGGGTCATCTTTCTTTTTAAAGAATTAAGCCATATTTTGTGAGGGCCAGAACTTGGATGATTTAATGTATTTCCCCTCCCCGCCCCCCGCGCCCCCAGTGAAAAGCAAAGTTAATGTTTCAACACAATTTTATTGACCTCTTTATACAGAATTTTACTTGCAAAAATTTGGGGGCTTGAAGGCATTACATAATATTTATATTGTATTGAGCTTTTTTATTCCTCACACTATATTTACATTAATAAATTGATTGAGAAGTTTATAGTAAAGGGATACTTACAGAACACTTTTATATCATTTAAAAGATGACCTGACCAAAAACTTGACAGGATTCATAAAATCAGGGATCATTTTGCTATTGACTTCACAGTGCTCAGTAGTTTTATAGGTAATATTATAGTTAATTTGCCGCGTTTTAGTACTTGTATTATTTATTTTTGGTCAGAAATAGTAAATTAAATATTTTTTGATAGTTTGTAGGTAATGATCAACTCCTAACTTTTAAGATTTTTTTATTTTTTCCTTTTTCTCCCCAAAGCCCCCCGGTACATAGTTGTATATTCTTCGTTGTGTGTTCTTCTAGTTGTGGCATGTGGGACGCTGCCTCAGCGTGGTCTGATGAGCAGTGCCATGTCCGCGCCCAGGATTCGAACTAACGAAACACTGGGTCGCCTGCAGCGGAGCGCGCGAACTTAACCACTCGGCCACGGGGCCAGCCCCCAACTCCTAACTTTTAAAAGAAACAAAATGTTTCTAGTTACTGAGTTCACTTTTGATCATACAAACTTGGAAAGGCAGGGAAATTTATGGCTTCCCCTTCCCCCCAGTGATTCCATTAAGATATTCTCTATGTTAAACTTTCAAAGTACTTTATAAATTTAGTTACCAGTTATTACTTATTAATTGACAATTTTCTGAAAAATCCAGTTTCAGCAGACTTTTAATGAAGGTGAAAGCAACCATTATGTGCTTTCTACTTATTTGAATGTTCCTCAAGTATTTTATATTTTAAAAAAAAAAGAAGGAAAAGAAAAAACGGTGCCTCTGTTTTTAGAAAACTACTGCTCAGTAAAGTTGTTTAAACCATTTCTGGTAGCTAATGATAATTTTATATTAAATTGTATACTAACTTTAGTGAGACTGATTTTTTTAGTTGTTTACAGTACAAATACTTGTATTTGTTTTTTAATTGCAGTATTTCCATTGTCACAGTAATTTAGTAAAACTCTGGCTGCCTTGATTTTGACAGATTTTGTTAATATAAACTGATTGTTAGGCAATTAGTTATATTTATGCATAAATCAATTGCTCTATGATTCATGAATTATTTATTACAATATTTTCTAATGAATTCATGTATCTGTCTTGTGTTGTACTGTAATTCTGTTCCTACTTTGTGTTGTTATATATCTAAATCTGATTGTATGAATTTTAATTGTTCAGTTAACGTGTTTCTAGGTTGTAATTTGTAGTAAAGCTCTTCAGTGCTTTTGCACTTAAATTTAAAAAATAAATAAAAAATAAAAATGATTTGGTTTTGGCTCATGGTAAAAATCAGTAATAATCTAATAACTGAAATTCCCTTCCTCCTCCTGTTCCCATCCCTGCCAAATATTATTTAATGTGTGATCTCATTTAGGGAGATTAGATGGGAGAGTTTTATATGCATGTTTTTGTTTTTTAATCTCAGAAACAGAGGGTTAAATTGATCAGATGCTTCACTGCACGGTGTATTAGTATTATGGTTCATACCAAGTACCTCATGTGATAAATTTATCCCCTTTTATTTTCATCCCCCTCTCTCATTCTCTACCCACCTTGAGAATTTTAACTCTAAATAATGAGCTCAAAAGAATTCATCTCTGTTGGCAGACTGTTAAGGCACTGGGATAGGTAGGGGAAAATTATTTGGGAGTGTGTGAGAAAGAGGCCTTCCCAAGGAACTTCAAATTACACCATCTTTACAGGGCTTGTTTTATTCTTTTTACGTAATGATTCAGTAGTCACTATCAACTGGGACTGGAATTAGGATGGACTTTAAATCTCTTGTTGAGATGTTTTCTTATGGCAAGGTCTCATTAACATCATTTAAACAGAGTATAGCACAACACCCCAAGCAGGTGGGTGCTTAGTAAGTATTATCATGCAATGATAATGATGATGTAAAACTATAGGCTTCAGGTAAGGGTTGATGACTTATTCACCACACACCTTAAACTACATTCTTAAAACACAGATGAAACTCATTAAATTATTTTGACAGTTTTATATGCTTCATCAACATGTTGGATATGGGATAAACAAACGGCCTACAATTAACTACAAACAATTATTTCCACTATTATTAACGGATGTTCACCAATAGCGTTATATAACCTACACAACAAAGAGCATCTACTTGCAAGAAATGCAGCACATTGTTTTCTATTTCCTGTATCTCATTTATTCAATACACATTTTTTCCATGAGAAACATTATTGGTGTTAACACTCATCCAAAAGTTCATTACTTAATGCAAACGATTTTCTAGGTAGAGAAAAAAATTGTATGTATTTCTGTAGATGAGGGCACATTTTGCAACATATTTTGTAATTTTCCTCTCAGAAGTATGAAAATTCTAAAGAAAAGATTATGAAATATATTGAAGTGAAACCTCTTAAAGGCAGGAACTAGCTTATTTTTTTTCAGTATTTTCTTTTGTACTTCTAAATAGAGTCTGGACTTTATCTTCACATTGTTTTATAGAACTCATATATCTGTATTTTTCTTGAATTTGCATTATTAGGTCCACAAGAGACGTACTTTTTTTTTTAAACTTATAAAATACTCAATTTGGGAAAGTCTGTCCTACTAGATTTCAAACAACGTGGGAGCGAGATCTTGTTTGACTTCATCCACGTATATTTTTCAGTAACAGGTTTCAGTGTCTTGCTCATAAATATTGCTTAAATAAAGCATGAATGCAAATTTTTCTTTCTGTAGTATTTTATACTTGTTTTAAAATAAGTTGAAAAGGGTTTAATTAAACATAGAAGTAGCTCCCCTCCAAAAATTTCTCTCCTTCACTATTTGTGATCACTAAGAGGAACCAGAAAGAAAACTCCCCAGCGAGACAAGTGAAATATAAAAAGAATAAGAGAAAGAAAAAGAAAGGAACCTTGTTTTCTATACCACATTCACTTAAGACAAAAATAGGGAAGCTATTTTTTAGCTTGAAAATAATGTTATGTGTTCTATGCTGCAGATATTCAATTTTATGTCCTAGGAAACACTACTGTTCTACTAGGAGGCAGTGTAAGTGTGAGTCCTGGCTCTGCCGCTTGTTGTGAGACCTTGGTCAAGCTACCCGACCTTGCCAACCCTTACCGTCCCGGTCCGTAAAAGGTAGTAACATCTACCTCCACAAGCTATTGATCGAATAAGGCTGACAACACAGCGATGACACGTGCCAAGCGCTCCTATGGCACCTGTCATCACGAGCAGCTCAGTGAAGTTCGTATCTCAGCGACTCGGTGGGTCAATGCAGTACACGTAGAAGCACACTGATGGGAATGCGTAGGTTGAATTTCATTACACAGGTTAGTATTAGCCAGGCATTTTACTAGCTGGACTCTGAGTATTGTTTAATCTCACTGTGTTTGATTAGCCAAATTCAAAATTAGTAATTCTGCGCTCAGGTTATCTCATTCTCCACGGCGCGGTCAGAGAAGACGCTGCCTCTTGAGGACCGCAGACCGCAGCGTTTGCAGTGCGCGTTTGCTGTGGCGGAAGAGAACACCGGACGTTCAAGCCCGGGCTCAAGCCACGATCTCTCAAACCATGAAGACATCCGCAGCGAATTTACAAAAAAAAAAAAAGGCAGAGCAACACCGACATGTCAGTCTTCTAAAGCTTCCGAAGCCGCTGCCGGATTCCAGGGCGCTGGCGCGCTCGCGGCACTGCGACAGGGGCGGGGCCGCAGCCGTAAAGCAGCGCCCCAGACCACGTGGGCTCCGACGCGGCCCGGTGCCCTTGGAGGCTCTTCCTGGGGGGTCATGGCAGGTTCGGTGCAGGGCAGTGGGTCCAGGGCTCTGGACCTGCTCCGGACCCTGCCCCGGGTTAGCCTGGCCAACTTAAAGCCGAATCCGGGCTCCAGGAAACTGGTAAGTGGCTGGTGGCGTTGCGGGCAAGCGCTGGCGCACGGGGCGATGGAAGCGGCCCTGCACTGCCCGCGCTTTCCGGGGACTGCTTACTCCAGAGGGTATTGGGATGGAGGTAGGGTTTCTGAGTCCCTGTTCTCCTTAACTGCAGAGGAAAATCTTCTCGCGTGGTGTCAACTCGTAATACGGTTTATGCTTAAAAGCATAATTATGCTAGGGCGTAGGAGCGAAGTCGCACTGCAAAATGATTGTCCCGTTCAAAATTGGAATTAAAATGAAGGACTTTTCCAGTATAGCTTCATGGGAAAGAGTTGAATTGATTTATTCCGTTAGATGTCTCTTCAAATCACTAAATACAGCCAGAAAAGCTGTTAGGTGACGTACTGTAATTTTGAAAATCAGTTCGTTGCCTTCGTGAAGTGACAGGAAGTAAATTAAGAAAAATGTTTTCTTTATAAATTAATCTTTAAATAAAATAATGTATGGGTAGCAATGACATATTTACAATTCCAAAATAGAATTTCTTAACTATCATGTAAGCTTTGTTTGTTGTGGATGTTTAACTCTAGGTTTTTTTCCGTTCGAGCCTGTTGTAGAACCCTTATCCCCATCCCATCCTTGGAAGTTTGCCTTTGAAACACAGCTTGCACTTTGGTTGCAAGAATTAGGTACATCTTCAGAGGCAAAGATGCTGATTTAGAGTGTTTGGACGCTAGAGCAGCTAGGACAGTGCTTGGCACAAGGTAGTGTTAGCTAGTACTGGTTGGTTGGATGAATAAATGGTGTAACAAAAAATATACAACGAAAAGATGAGATACAGTTTATAAAAAGGCATCTGTAGATCATAAAACTTTGTTCTTTCCTTTAGGAAAGACGACCGAGGGGGCGGAGAAGAGGTAGATGATGTGGCAGAGGCGACAGATAAAGGAGAACGACAGAGAGGAACCCGGCCCCGACTGGGCTTTGAGGGAGGCCAGACTCCATTTTACATACAAATCCCAAAATACGGGTTTAATGAAGGACATAGGTAGGTTGTTCTGCTTTTTAAAGTAGAAAGCCCTGTTTTTCGCTGAGAATCACCTAAAAAATAGCTTGGTAGAAATTGATAGTCACTTTGAAGCAAACTTTTGCCCCTGTTCCTCTGAAGCATCTTTAGTCGTGCAATTAGTTTGGAATAGCAGGGAAAAAAGCCCAGACATTGAGCCTGCAAAATGGAGATAATGATGCCTGCTCTCCTGGTTGTTTAGAGGCTTAGCAATAATATATATAAAAACCTGGCTCATTGTGATTACCCAATAAATGACAACTACCATGGTTACTTTGAGTTCCATTCATGCATAATTCAGATAGTGGGTTAAATTTTCCCCAAATTTGTTTGTTGATTTGTGTGAATGAGTGAAGTAAAATGCTTAAGAGGCAAAGTATTTTTAGCAAAATAAAGGAAATACTGGTTTTGTTTCGTTACCAAAAATCAAGCAGTATAACGTTTCCGTTGTAGTCAGGAGGGTCTTATTTTGTTACCATCTAAATTGTTGGAGGAAAATAGAGAACAAAACTTTTAAGTTGATGTGGAGAACTTAAGAGGAAGAGAGTTGAGTTTTCCAACTGTTACTTTCTTGTTTTGTAGCTTCAGACGCCGGTATCAGCCTTTGAGTCTCAACGGGCTGCAGTGTCTTATTGATTTGGGTCGAGTTGATCCTACTCAGCCTATTGACTTAACCCAGCTTGTCAATGGGAGAGGTGTGACCATCCAGCCATATAAAAGGGATTATGGTGTCCAGCTGGTAGAGGAGGTAAGTCTGGATTAGTATTTTTGGAGTTAGATAGGAGGCTATTTCTGATTTTCATATAATCTATACTCTGCCTCCTTTGTTTTTATCCCTTTTGAATTGTTATAACCATTACATAGTGGTGATTGTGTTTATACTCAGTTGTGGTTTTAGAAAGCCAGCATGATCACGTCGAGGGGCCTCTGTTCCCATGGTCCGGGAATGCTCTTCTCCCGTGTGTCCGTTCAGCTTGTTCCCTCCCTCCCTTTGGTTCTCTGTTCAGATCTGATAATATCAGAAAGGTCTTTTTTGATTTTCTTTTATAAAGGAACACTCAGCCCCCACCCGCTTCCCCCCCAGTCGTACTCTGTCTGCATTACTCTGCCCGAAGTATTTTTTCTTTGAATATATGAACACCTGACATTTATTACTAAGTAATGCATTTATTTTTCATTGTCTTCCTCAGTGTGATGTAAGTTCTTTGAGAGCAGGTACTGTGATTCATTCCTATGTTTGCAATATTGGAAATATTGGCTCATGATAATAACTCAGTATTTATGGAAGAAAGGGATCAAATCCAATTCTAATCGCAGTAAAGGACTTTTCTATTTATAGACATTGGCCAGGCATTTCATAAGCAAATAAACGTGTTGTTAATTAACTGCTCCTCCTCCTTGTTGTCAGTAATGTAACTGTGTGAGTAACTTAGTGTCCACTAGAGGGAGGCATATGTTTATGGAAAAACCTTTTAGATTCCTTTGAAAAAGTAAACCTTACGGATAAAGGATTTTCAAATAAGATGATTTGAAGATAGATTACCAAATATGCGATTAAGTCTCAGTATCCTACTCTGGGTGTATAAGGGAATGCACATGTAAATTGACATGGAAAAATCCGTGACCTCTTCAGCTGTTAAACTGCGCATCCCAGCAACTCACAGGTATGTGTCTATTAAACTAACAAAAATAATCCTGAAAACGACACCAGGGCAGTGGTTGTGTAAGTACAGTTCCACATCGTTTACAGCGCTGTAAATTGATTTCAGATTTGTAGTAAATAGTGGATAATAAGACTTTCTGATCCTTCAGCATAAAATTACCAATTTGGAAAGACATGTTTTCAAGGAAAAACAAAATAAACCTAACTGATAGAAAGACATTCCTAAAAATGCTTTTATAATACTTAAAATACTGCAACTAACCCCAATGTCCAAGGATGGGGAGTGGTCAAGCAATCTATGGAATAGTAATTAAAAATCACAAATTATAGGGGCTGGCCCTGTGGCCTAGTGGTTAAGTTTGGCGCCCTCCCCTTCTGTGGCCTGGGTTCAGTTCCTGGGTACAGACCCACACCACTCGTCGACGGCCATGCTCTGGCAGCAACCCGCAGACAAAATAGAGAAAGACGGGCAACAGATGTTAGCTCAGGGTGAATCTTCCTCAGCAGAAAAAAAAAAAAATCACAAATAATATGGCAAGACCTTACTTTATTGAGTCAAACGTACCATAATTATTAAAATGCAGGTCGGTATCATAGATGGAAAAAGTGTATCTTAGAATTGATGGAATATTTTTTAAATATATTAAAGGTTCATAATTAATAAAAGGAACTTGATTGGGAGCCAGCTTGTTTCAACCACACCAAAATAGGAAAAAATTCTTATCACTACAAAAAGAATGGTAATGATGCCATCTTTTTATTTTTGTCAGAATCTGTTTTGAAATTAAAATATAGCACATCCTAACTAAAGTGATCAAAAGTAGAACTTAAAAAAGTTCAGGACTACATTTTTCAGTGTTGACCATGGTAGGGAAAGGTAAACTTATTTTCTGTCAGTTTAGAGGCTGTAGTAAAGTCAATAATGAATGCAAAGTGAATTTCTGTTGTCCTTTGCTCCCTTTTTTCTTAGAGGGGGTGACCCCTCCAAAGCTCAGATATTTTATTCTTTCGCTGATTCTAGCCCACTCGTCCCCCTCTTTAACCTTCTCTTGGCCTCTTGCTTGTTAAGGGATAGGAAGATAAGTCATGATCTGTATCCTACAGCATAATGTTGTGGTTAAGAACACATACTGTGGCTGGACTGTCTGGGTTAGAATCCTAGCTTTGTGATTTTGGGCAAGTTATTTAACCTATCTGTGCTTCAGTTTCCCCATCTGTGAAGTTGGTTTAGCAATAATTCTGTCATAGGGTTGTTATGAGGGTTAAACAGCCAACTATTACCGAAGTACTGGGAATGGGTGCTTATATTGGTGTCTACGAAATACATCAAGTGAAAATATAGTCATCTCTGCTCACAGGGAAGGAAAATTGGTAAAAGAAGGGGGCCTAGAAAATGTAAAAGAATTTGATGTTATTTGATAGGACCTGGAAGCAGAAGTCTTTGAAGTAGGAATTGCTGTTACATTGTGGGCATTTTGGAGGAGGAAACACAGTGTAAAAAGGAAGCTTGCCATAGTTAATTTACTTTTAGCCAAGCTAGCTACTCACAGACTATTTTGACGTGTTACAGGGTGCTGATACCTTTAAGGCGAAAGTTAATATTGAAGTACAGTTGGCTTCGGAACTAGCCATTGCTGCAATCGAAGAGAGTGGTGGTGTCGTTACTACAGCCTTCTGTGATCCCAGAAGTCTGGGTAAGCTTGCTCCGCAGTCATTTTCTTCTCTCCCTCTTTGTCTCATGCTGGCTGCATGTGAGGATTGTAAAAGTCCTCATGGCTGTTTGACTTGCCGTTTGGACACCTCTGTTTTCTGTTTCAGGATTTCTTATTAGTGCTGTGGCTGGTGGGGCTCTGTCCTCTGATAGACCTCAGCCAGTAGGTCATAAAAAGGTTTTGTTTTTGTTTTTGAACACAGGGCTTAAATACAATGTTACCTATGTCTAGAAACTCACTAATGGTTGGTAACCCAGGAGTAACTCTGACTTTCAAGATACAAACTTTTGAAAATTAAGCATTTCCATTTGTTTACTTAAAACAAGCTTATTTAATTAAAAGAGTTCTTGGAATTAAGTTCTCATCTTGGTCATATTTAAAAATTAATGATTATAAAATACCATTATTAAAAGAAAACCATCATGTAAATAAAATAGTCAACATTTGCCTTTCTCTTTTTTGAATTTAAAAATTGTTTTAGAAATTCTATGCAAACCTGTTCCATTCTTTCTGCGTGGACAACCCATTCCAAAACGAATGCTTGCACCTGAAGCACTGGTGCCGTATTATACTGATGCAAAGAATCGTGGTGACCTGGCGGATCCGGCCAAATTTCCTGAAGCAAGACTTGAACTCGCCCAGAAGTATGGTTATATTTTACCTGACGTTACTAAAGATGAACTCTTCAAAGTTACTACTCGAAAGGACCCAAGGCAGATTTTCTTTGGTCTTGCTCCTGGACGGGTGGTGAATATGGCAGATAAGAAAATCCTGAAACCTACAGAGGAGAATGTCCTCAAGTATTACAGCTCATGAATTCCCTTCCAAGAAAGCAGAGTTGGAAAAGAGGACTGGAAAAGGAGGCCATGCGATAAAACAAAGAATTGGTGCGGTCACTGTGTTTGAGTGATGTCTACGACCTGGCTCTCAATAATACTTTCATCTTGGTCATTGTATTATTTCTTATCATAGTCATTGTCAAGGAAAGTCTGCCTAGCAATGGCTTAAACAAATTAGTTTTTTTCTTATTTTTTATCACCTAAGAAGAATTGGTAGTGACGGTAATAGCCATAGCAGTTCAATAATCTTGCAGTTTCTGTATCTGCAATTCTCATGGCCTCTCCCCAAGACCCTAAGATGATCACCATGGCTCCAGTAAGAATAACCTTAAAGGGCAGGAAGAAGCGGGGAGAATGGTTCAAGCTATAGCTGCCCTGTTCATAAGGAAGCAAAAGTTTTCTCATGACCACCCCTTGCAGACTTTCATATACATCTTATTATCCATAGCTGTGTCATTTGATTCCCTCTAAGGGCAATGAGGCTGACGCACTGAGACTTAACTATGCCTGCCTCTACAGTTGGTAGATGGGAGAGGCAGAACATCCTTGGGGATGGAAATTGATTAGCCAACCACTAAGGACTGCCAACGTCATCAAAAAAGTTATTCATTCAGTATATATTTGTTGAATGTCAAGTATTCTAGGTTCTATTTAAATAACATAATATACATATATTTTATAGGGTACTTGATATTTACAAAATATATTTTTATAAATATAAAATAATTAAAAATACTTTAGAAAAGGTGCACTACTTCAAAAAAAGATCATAATAGAAGTTTTCAATGTACATTTTTTAAAATGTGCTTTCAAAAACCGTACCTAGGCATTCTGGAAAATGTAATGAAAACAGGTATTGCAGTTTGAATGGTACTACGCTAGAAAACAGAAGTAAATAGTTGTAGCAAAAACTTGTAGATATAAAGATGTTTCTGTGAGAACATAAAGGGCTGATGTACCCATAATGCACATGACAGAGGGTTTAACAATGTGCTGCCAGGCACCGTAGCTTTTATATACTCGTTGATCCGTTGCTGCTGCTATTAAGTTGGTTTTTCTTACTAACGCAATAGGATAGACTTAGGGTAGATGATAATAACACATTGTGTTCTGTGAGAAAATATTGGGCCGTGGAAAAGAGAAAATTAAAAGGGGCGATTTAATTTTGAAGTTACATATATGATCCTGAAAGAGATAGAGAAACAACAGGAATAGTATTATCTTATAATAGCACATCTATTTATTTGGTAAATTTAAGACAACTGTTTAATAGTATCTTTATTATGTTCAAGATTATCATTATTATGTTTAAGATATTATTATTATGTTTTTAAGACATAATTTTCACTCTGAGCTCATTAGTAACAGTATAACAAAAGTTGAGGCAAATTCATTTTTGTTTTCAATCTGAAAAAAGTCACTTTTGGAAGTTTCAAGAATGGAAAAAGTGCTATAAATGTGTTTCATTAAATTGTTCTTTTAAAAATGTATTTTGAAAGTCTACAACAATGTATGAACACACCATTTTACTATTAATTTCTTCTCCTGTACATATCCGTGAGACCAGAATAAAAATGGACTATTTTCCTGGCTAGATATGCATTTATTTCATAAAGGAGCTCCTAATTGCGAAAATACTTGGGTGAAACCATCATCTCCATTCTCTGGATCCATTCCCAACGTCAGATGGAGAGACGAATGTGACTGGATTTCACCTGTTCAGCTTGTAACCCCAACCTTTGTCTCCACTTGGAATAAAGTTGTGTACTTTCGCTATCAAAAGGAACTTCCCATTCACCATCTGGCCCTTCAGCAGTCCCCTAAGCACTAAAAATAGAAGTAAGACTAAACGGGTGAAATTAATTTTAATGATTTGTTTTACTTAAGCCAGTATTTCCAAGTATTGTCATTTCAATATGTACGTAGTGTACACTTAGTAATGAGATATTTGATCTTCTTTTTTTGTACTAAGTTTTCAAAATCTGGCTTTTACAGCATATCTCAATTCAGACTATCTGCATTTCAAGTGTTCAATAGCCACATGTGGCTAATGGCTACTGTGTTGGACAGTCCAACTCCAGAGTATCTGGGATTTAGCTGCTCTGTTTCCAGTTGACTAAAGCAGCACAGCTACCGTGACAATCAAGTTCGGTGGTGGGTTAAAATAGTTCTATATGAATTGATGTGCATAATGAAGATGCATGCCTAATTAAAATACAAAACCACCTCCCCTTGGAGAGAAATCAAGCAGGTACCATAAGCCAAAACATAGACCACACATCAGAAAATATTTAGATAATCATCACAAATCTGCTTTTAATTTTGAAATATTTGAAACATAACCAGCCAATATTAGAAGACTAACAGAAAATATTTGAAGTAATCCAATAGTACAAAATAGAGGCAATAAAAGTTATGAGTATTTAATAAATGTTGTGTTTAATAACATGGATAATATAGCCATGAAGTATCTTTAAGTAAAAAGAGTTAGAAGACACTGTGTCTGATATTACTTCATTTTGGTAAAATAAAAACATTTATCATTATTTGAACAAATACATAGTAAAAAACATTGAAAATGCTTATTTATGTTTTCTAAAGGCACCATTTTTTGTTCATAACAAAAAATAAAATAAGGCATGGCACTGTGCATGAGTAGCTAATCTGAAAAACCTTCCACTGTAAACGCCTGGATATGCAAGACAAATTATATCAAGCATTCTTGTACCTGCAAAATTGAGGTCATATAAAGGAAAGCACAATGCCTCGTTTTCCACAAAGGAGGAGGAGTTCAGAACAAGCTCAATGAGCATCCAGTGCTGAGGCTGGTGTACCGCTTCCCTAAGTTGATGGGTATGGGAGGATGGGTGGGGAGCTTCTCTAGAACCTAGAGGATTGGGTTTTACTATCCCTACTGGAAGAGGAACTCTGTACTGGGACCCTGAAGGATCCGTGTTTCACAATGAAACCCCTACAGTAAAACTAACCCTCAATGAAAAACTTGGCTGAAATAGAAACCCACAAACACAGGGAGTTGACAGACAAGTCTTTGTTTTTTTCTTGGACTCCAGCTGGGATTCCTCTAAGAATTTGTCACTAAATGTGTGCCATCCAGTTGGTGTGGCTTCAGTGTCCACCACAACTGTACCTAGGAAAAGTCTAGCCGAAAAATAAATATAAAAGTATATTCTAAATTAATTGCATTTCCGTAGCAAGAGAAACTCTACACCCAGGCTACACAACAGTTTCAAGATAAAGCATTATGAAGTTTTAGCTTCTAGTATAAATATAAATTTACAAATCCTATATTGGGGTTTCTATTGTTAGATAACAAATTCTTACAAAACTACTGGCTGAAAACCACCTTTCCATATACTTATGGGTTCTGTGGGTTTAGAATTCAGGAAAAGCATAGGAGGAAGCTTCTACATGTTGCATGGTGTCTGGGGCACAGGCTCGTGAAGACTTGACAGGTCAGGGTGACTCCGTGGCTGGTGGCTGGAATCAATCAGAGGAGTCTTCACATGTCTGTGAGTTGATTTTGGCTGTAGTCTGGGTCCTCAGTGAGGGTTCACAGGAGCACCAGCATTTGGCCTCTCCGTGTGACTTGGGATTTCCACTGCATGGTGGCCCCAAGGTTCCAAAAGCAAGCGTCTTTGCAAACAAGTCAGAATCAACATTGCCTTTCATGACATAGCTTCAGGAGTCCTGCAGCATCACATCTGCTATATTCTATTTGTTAAAAGTGAGTTACTTATATCAGCTGAGATTTGAAGGAAGGGGACACGGAAACTGCCCTCAATGAGAAGAGTGTTAAAGGATTTATGGACATATTTTAAAAACACCACAGTCTGCATTTGGGCTACAAATTATTTAAATTCCTCTCACTTGCAAAACATACTTACCTTCTCCCAAGACCCCTCAAAAATTTGATTTCATTACAGCATTTGGGTCCGGGTTCAAGGCCCAGGATCTCATAATCTAAATCAGATCCAGGCCAGATTAAGTTCTTCAGATACAGTCACCCTTGATATAAAGACCTGTGAAGCAAAGAGGTAAGTTTTCTGCCCCCTCTAGCCACACCCCTCTTCCAAACATACACATCTGTGGGGATACAGGCATTGGATAACTGCTACTGATATACCCACTTAAAAAGATGGCAAAAAAAAAAATTTGTTATGTAACAGTGATACAGTGTCGGATACATATGCTGTGTATCCACAGCAATTCTGAGGTACACCCAGGTGCATGCTGGCAGTTCTCTGATGTAGGCTCAGCCCTACTCTCTGGAGGGTTTTTTTCTTGCTTTTGTTTTGCTTTCCCCATGGTGCTTGGCTTTGACTTCTGGTTTCTTGGTTCTGTACTCTGACAAGCTGCACGGTATTTCCATAGATAAAGCATGACAAATTATGAGCTAAAGATGCCAAGTTATAAGGCCCATTATGAAAAAACCTAACATGATTGAATGTAATTAATATCAACTGAAAGTAGGTTTAGAATGCTAAGAATTTATAAAAGTGGTATGATAAATTATAAAAAGCATATTTTAAATGATTAAGACACAATCTTAAAATCTGAAAAATAAGATACCACGAAGGGGTAGGTATAAAAAAGTAGAATTTTATAAACAAAAGTTTTATTAAAATTTAAAACACCTTACACGGGTAAAATAACAGTTTAGATACAACTGAAGACAGAATTAGTTAACCAGAAGAAAGGACTAAAGGGAATGCAGATTAGAGTGAAAAACAAATATGTAAGGTTTAATGAGCTTGTGGGATAAAACTGTATGGTCTAACATATCTAATGGAATGTCTTTGAGGAAAGGAAAGAGGCAATATATGATGTGAAAATGATTGAAAATATTCCAGACTTATCTTAAATCGTTAGATCCCAGAAGTATAATTACCCCCCAAAAGGATAAGTAACAATAAATCTATACCTAGAAATATTCTAAAGGAAATTTCAGAGTCAGATCTTACAAGCAGCCTGGGGAAAAAAGACAGGATAACTACAAAAAACAGTAAGCTTGACGTTAAAGTTAACATCAATAAAATGTCGAAAGATAATATTATATATTCATGGTGCTCAGAAAAATTAACTATCATTCTAGAATTCCAAGCCCAGGTAAACTACCATTAAGCGTAGGCATGAAATAGACATTTTCTAGAGAAACCACGAGGCAGGAGGTGTCTACCACTTATAGACATTCATAAAAGAACTTACAAAGGGTGTCATTTAGGAGGAGGGAAGTCTCCACACTAGGAAGGAATAGGATACTAGATCCAATGGGGATCGAAGAATCTGTTAGATACATGGGTAAGTCCAATTAAGGTTTACCCAAGTTCTGGAGATATAAAAAATTATGGAAAAGAAAAGTGTGTAAGACAGGAGGCAGTGGAGTAACTGGAAGTAACAGATAATAAGCATCTTGTATATCTTGGGAGGAGACTAATCATAACTCACTTTAGACATTCTTAAATGAATTACGGTTATTAAAATTGTTAAAATATCACAAAAGTCAGAGAGAGAAGATAAAACTCTGTTTCAGGAATATAGAAGAGAAGGGACTTTGAAAATTCTCTCATGACAAAAGCACTTAGAATATTGCAAACACCATTGTAAAGGTATACTGAAATGCTCATGATTGAAAGTGTAACACCTCGGCTCCAAAAACAAAGAGTGAATGGACAGCTGGAGTGGAAAGTGAGAGCTGACACAGCTGCTGTGCCAGGAGGCACGTCTGTATAGTGGTGACCGAAGGCATGGCTGATAGTCGTCCACAAGACAACGTGTAAGTTCTACACTAGGGCTGAAAGGGAGCACCGATGCTTCAGCCGTGCTTGTGGCAATTGTTGATAGTGGTGATCAAAGGGCTTGAGTGCTAATGGTCACATAGGATGTGGGAATTTGAGCAACAGATTTGAGCATGAAGCCTGGACTTGCAAAGGATCTCTGCTCTCCGTGTAAATGTGGACCAAAAGAAAATGCCCACCTTCAATAGGAAATGAAAAGAAATACTGTCTGCTTCAGTTCTGGCTGTGGAAAGGGTAGAAAAAAAATTTTCCCCCTAACATTTTATGACCACATGCTTCCATTCACATGGATTTTTGTGCTCATATTTGTATTGCTTTACTTATGAGGTCTGGGAACTCAGACGACACAGGATTTCTGAGATAAAGTCGCACCAAATGGAAACTTTGAATCTAAAATAACAAAATACAAGAGGAAGCAAGCTATCATGATGTCAGCAGCAGACAGAAACAAATCGCATCACTAATCTGTCAAGAAAAGCAGAATAGAATTATTGGACGGAGACTATGTGGTGTAGACTGGCTAGCTGTTCTCTCAATGTATTTCATCTTCCTCTCGGATTCAGAGATGGAGTCATTACATCTCCAAGTTTCCCTTATGGTTGGCTATGGCCATATGACCAAGTTCTGGCCTATGGAATGTGTCACTTTCAGGCCTACTTGATAGAAACTTCCAAAATACAATCCTCCATTCTCAACCTTGCAGAATGGAGAGAACAGTATGGGTTTGGAGGAGGAGGATCCAAGATGTATACTCAAATAGGCACAAGGAAGACCACTCAGCCCCAAATACCTGTTGATCTGATTTCTGTTTGCAAGGAATATATGGCACAGAGACTGATTGCGTTTTTGCAGCAACAGCTAGCACTAAACAAATCAATAAACTATAAAATATGTGTAAGTGATTAAACAGATAAAAGAAGGAATTGAAAATAAGAAAAAGAAAAACTCTTTCAGTAAGGACCAGGCAGATTTGGAAAAGAACCAAAGTGAATACCTATAAATTATATGCGTCATCTTGTATATCTTGGGAGGAGACTAATCATAACTAACTTTAGACATTCTTAAATGAATGACAGTTATTAAAATTGTTAAAATATCACGAAAGTAAGAGAGAGAGAAGATAAAACCCTGTTTCAGGAATCATATGAAAGCCTGGGGGAGGGTGTGGTCTTTACTCCCAGGGATCATCATCTGTATTATTGATCCTTCAGCCAGTTGCAGCTATGTGACAGTGAGGTCCAGAGACGGTCCTCTGCTTCAAGCAAATTTGGAACTATTCCCTTTAGCAGCTGCCACTCTGATCCTAGATTAATCCATAAAAGCTATGATCTTAAGCATTTTCCATCAAGCTAATGAAGCTCAGCCATCAGGGTTCCTACACTTGCTTGCACTCCTTAAGGGCCTTGGGATAAAATCCAGCAGTTTGTTCACCTGGTCAGAGATTTTTTTGTAACGTTGAAATAGTTTTAAATGCAATTGACTCCTGTCTCCAACTCTCAACTTTCCCTACATCCCATATTCTCTCGTATCAGAAGGCTTGAGAACGACAAAGCTGACTTAGGGTATGACTAAATTTGGCTGAATGGCACTGATTTTTGTGGTTTGCAGTCACATCTGTATTAAGTTATTTAGAACAGATGTAGCAAGATGACCACTCTCCACTGTGCTGATTCATCCTGCACCGTTGTGACACAACAGTGTCACAAAATACGTCAGGTGCAGCGCATGTCCTTTTTTTCATTGGAGTAAAGGCTTCTACCACAGTTCCTCATGCTGTTGACTATTTCAATATTTTACAATAGTTTACATTTTCTTTGGGAATTTGGCTATTATGTGGAATATGTTGACTACAGAGCAACTTGAGTTTGTCTTTATCATTTAAATGTAATAAGATGCTCATTATACAGCTGTTCAAGCCTTGTAAGGTGAGTACAGCAAGGTTCTGAAAACTAAAACATATTTTTGCTGAATTAGAGGAGAAACCCATTCACAAATGAGATGCAAAATATGTATTTAAAAAGCTAATAAAGTTTGAATCCTCTATCTTAACTGAAATGACATTTGGAAGAGTTTCAATGAACCCTGTTAGAAGTGGCAGATTCCTGGTTGGGTGTAGGAAGTTGCTGTGGCTGGGTGGCACGGAGGCTCCAATATTTCACATCCCTCGGTTTCTGTGCCCTTCGCCATGTGACTTGCAGCGTCTGCCAACTCAGCCCTTCGAAACAGGCCTAGACTTGTGAGCTGCTTTGGTCAACAGAGTGGGCAAATGTGCCAGTGTGCCAGTTCTGACCCTAGGCCTTCAGAAGCTGTGTGTGCCTGTGGAGTTGATTTCCCCTCTGTCGTGATCATGAGAACACGTCTGTGTAGCCTGTTGGGGGATCAGGAACCATGTGGAGGAGAGATGCCTCACTCCCCCTAGAGGACATTCCAGACCAGCCAGCACCCAGCTGACAAGCCAGCTGAATGCGGACACCTGAGTGAGCCCAACAGAGCTCGGCAGAGCCCGTCCGAGACCAGCGCAAGCAGCCAGCTACCCCCGAGACTGTGCAGAAATGGTCAGTAACAGGTTTTTTGTTCTACCCAAGTTACGTTTTGAAGTGGGTTTATTATGCTCGTTATTGTGACAACAGATGCCTGACATAGAGGGATGCATTCTTTGTTTTTGTTTTTATTAATGAAAGAAATAAGAGGAAAAACAGCTAAGAATTAGGGAAATATGGGAAATGTAATAAAATGAGCCCTAAACTTCATAGACATTATTCAAATACTGTAGTGGGCTGCACGGTGGTCCCCAAAAGATATGTCCACATCCTAACCCCTGAAATTGGTGACTGTTACCTTATTTGGAAAAAGGGCCTTTGCAGTTGTAGTTAAATTACAGATTTGAGATGAGATCATCCTGTAGGATCCAGGTGGGCCCTCAATCCAGTGACAGCTGTTCTTATAAGACACACACAAGAGAAGACAGACATAGAAGAGGGGGCGACGTGAGGACAGAGACACATTGGAGGGATGTGGCCACCAGCTGAGGAAGCTTCAGCCACCAGAAGCCACAGGGGCGTGAAGTGGATGCTCCCCGCAGTCTCTGCAGGGAACGCGGCCCTGCCGACAACTGGATCTGAGAATCTTGCCTCCAGAGCTGGAGGAGAGGACATTTATGGTTTTTTTAGGCACCCAGTTTGTGGCAACTTGTTACAGTGACCCTAGGAAATTAATGCAGGTACCCAGAAGTAATTTGTAGTCAAAACATTTTAGATTCTGACCAAGCCGCTGCCTCAGAAACCACACGAGCCTCTTATTGTCTGTGATGGTCTCTAGGGAATGAGCTGGTCAGAGTCAGGAAGGAGGGGCTCGAGACCTTCCCATCTGTTCACCAGCAGCGATGCCCTGACACTCACCTGAGCAGGGAACAACGCTTCCCCGGGCCGTTCAAGCCTCATTATCTTCTTCACCCTCGGATCACGGGATTATCCAATTCTTTCTCTACCACAAGTATCAGTATTTTCCAAGATTTTTGTATCTTAATGTCACGGTCATTAGCACTTCCTTAGGCCCATTCCTCACTAACTTTAGAAGCACATCCTGCTTAACACTGTTCAAAAATTATTTAAATACACTGTTTTCGTTGTCCCTCAGTCACAAACAAATGTAGATATTAATCAAACAGAATACTAATCTGTGATAGGAAAAAGCTGTAACCAAAGCCCTGTTAGACACAGTACGTCCGCTAGTTCCTGTGACTGCATCTATTTCTATTAGAATTTTATGGATTAAGCACTGAAGATCCTAAAAAATAATATTCATTATGTGAACAGCATTTCCCAGGTATGATAGAAATATCACTAGTGGCGTTTAAAATAAAGTTATCTACCACATGTTGGGATTTTTAAATAAGTATGTATTATTCAAATAGATATTAGGAAAAAATAACACACCAACCTATGACTCCACATGTATTACTTCTTATGACAATGCTAAGTTTAAAAAGAAAAAAGTGAGAAAGGGGCCGGCCCTGTGGTGTAGTGGTTAAGTTCGGCACACTCCACTTCAGTGGCCCAGGTTGGTGGGTTCGGGTCCCAGGTGCAGACCTACACCACTCATCGGCCATGCTGTGGCAGCATCCCACATGCAAAATAGAGGAAGACTGGCACAGATGTTAGCTCAGGGAGAATCTTCCTCAAGCAAAAAAAGGAAGCTTGGCAACAGACGTTACCAAACAAACAGAACAACAAACAAAAAACAAGAGTGAGATAAAATGCTGTGGTATAAAACACAGCAAAAACAATGAAGGAGTAGGGAAATGACTTAAGTTTGGAAAATGCCACATCATACATACCTCATACATTTGCTAATTTTTCAATTATGTAAATTCTAGGAAATCAATAAAAACTAACAATTCTTAGCCCTAAGATCATTATTAAACGAGAGTGCTCTGAAGATCAGTCTCTCCTCCACTGCTGGCAACCTTCACAGTTGGCATCACAAATCCTCATTCACCAGTTTTCACCTGAGTAGTAGCCTCCTTCAGATTACACCTCTAAGAAAGTACTGCAGCCTAATAAAACGTCCCAACTCTGTCACATCACACGTCTACATTCTGAGGAACAGATAACAGAATTATACACGTGGAGAAGGAAAACTGCAGAATACTAATTTTCTACATACTCAGAACCTGCCTTTCCTTTGAGATTTGGATACAGTGGCTAGAATCCATCTAACAAGAAGATAATGCCCTAATACCATACTGGTATAAAACGTGCACTTACAACTGGCCAAAGCACAACAGAAGTCTCTCTCTCGCTCTGGTAAACTTCCACGGCAGGTGTTCCTGGTCAGCAGGCGGTCTGTTGCAGGCCGACTCAGGGATCCTGGCTCCTTCCATCTTGCAGCTCTGCCCTGGAGCTTCCTCGTTCCCTGCATTCAGCTGACTGAAGAAAGCAAGCCTGGAAGCAGCAGACTCTTGATGAAGTATCATCGAGACGTGCTCTGAGACAATTCTCCATGTCCCAACCAGCTCTGCTTCCATCTGCTGACCTTTGACTTTCAGTATCTGGTCAGACATAACTAACAGTAGTCTTGCAATCTTGACTCAAAAGCAGTGTTGGGACCCAGGGCAGACTGCCCCCAAAATATGCTACAAGGGCACACTGATTATTTTGACTTAGTTATTTGAGAAGCAGCTGATGCAAAAATTGCACTTTGACCCTTTCCATTTCCCCCTGAAAGCAGCAAACGAATCTCCCATGTGAAAAACAGCTTCCTCACGAGGCTGACCCAACGGCATAAGGGTTAAGTTGGCGTGCTCTGCTTCGGCGGCCCAGGGTTTGCAGGTCCGGATCCCGGGGCGGACCTAGCACCGCTCATCAAGCCACACTGCAGCGTCATCCCACATAAAACAGAGGAAGGTTGGCACAGATGATAGCTCAGGAACAATCTTCCTCAAGCAAAAAGGGTGGGGCTGGGAGGGGGTGGAATTCAGGGCGGAGAGGCCTGTATAAACACACCTTGTTACTTTTTTACTAATTTACCACCACAAGTCCAAACTCTGCTTAGATTGCTTACTAATGAAGCACCCAAACCTAAGTATCTTTGTCCTGTCAAATCCTCACAAATTTAGTGTTTCTGTGTGTAAAAAGTATAAAAGCTGCCTGCTTTGGTCACTTCTGAGCGTTAATTTTAGGATCTCCCACGTGTACGCATTACATTCGAGTTTTCTCTTTAATCTGTCTTGTGTTCATTTTACTATGAGGCCAGCCACAAGAACTCAAGAGGAATAAGGGGGAAATTTCCCCCTCCCGGACAGGGGCATCTACCACTTCCACTCATACCTGCTTCGCCGCAAGGGAATCTGAAAAGTGAAACCTGGAGCTGTAGAACTGTATCTTATGGAAGGACAGAACCGATTTAGATGGACAGCTAGCCATCTCTGCCACATACCAATGCCCAAAAATTATCATATCGCTTGTCACTCTACCATTAATGAAGGCTTTGCAAGACCTTCGACAACCTTTTCTGAGAAACGCAACTGTCCCTGGAAGAGCATGCCTGGACTTACTACCTCCACGTCTGTAACACAAGGGAGCCACAGACAATACCAATCATTTATCAGTTTAGCTAATCAGCCAAACATGAATCCCTTGGTCCCACCCATGGAGAGATCCTGATTAAGAGAGTCTGGGGTAAGGACAAGGATCTGTAGTTTCAGAGAGCTCCCTGAGTGATTCTGATGAGCCAGATTTGGGACCCCCTGGAGTAAAGTCCCTTCTAACTTCAAAAAAAAATAATATAAACCTAACATATATTTACTAGACAGAGAGCTGAAGTGTGGAGAAGAGGGGAAAAAAGGAGAAGAAGGGTGAATGAGGAAGGAGAGTAAACAAACGCACTCAATAGGGATGGCACACAGGGATTCCAAAACAATCTCTCATGCAAAATGACTCTGAGGAATGTCACTTTTAGCAAACACTGCCTCCACCTCCCACCCTGAAATCCTAGGGTGTTAAACACCACCCATATGGAAAACCAGATTACAGACCCTGAAGATTCTTAATGAAAACCATTTGGTCTCATTTTTTGAAAGACTATAATTCCTACTACCTCTCCTCGAATGATCTAAATTGTCTAAGCTATTTGTAAAAGTAGATTACCACCTTAGTTTAAATTCTAATGGTTTTATAGTTATATGAACTTCTATAACTGTGATTTCTCATTCTAGAATAATTGATCCAATAATACGCATCAAATTCTGGTCCAGAATCCACGATCAGCAGAAATCACAAGTGAATTACACACTTTGAAAGAAGTGGTTTGTTGCTTGCTCTAGGTTTAAAACACAAAGTTTCCATTATCCTTAGTAACTGACAAGCATGCTGGGCTTTGGCTACATTTGATGATTACACTGCTATTATTCCAAATGCATCAAACAATAAATATCTTTTTCCTATTAGGCTTCCTATTACCTTACTTGCTTTTATTTAAAACTTTTTGTGTTTTTGTTTAAAGGGGGGAAAAGCATATAAGAGAAAATAAAAGAGAAATAGGAACATGAAACACATTGAAAAGCACTGGCAATTAAGACTGAGATTATCCAGCTTCAGCAAAATGCATCTGAAACTAGAAGAGCTGAAGTACTTAAAATTTGTTTTAAAAAGCCTATGTTCGGATCTCCAACAAGCACTACATGTGTCTCAAATGCAGACATCCCTGCTATGGAAGGACTCTCCTGGCTGTCAGCTTAGTAAGGGGCTGACTCTGCTGGAAAGTATGACATTACACAATTACAAATGCTTGACAGTTCATGTGGTTTAGACAATTTGAGCACTCTGAATTGAATACCAAACAAAAACAGTAGTGCTATTTGGTTTCATATCATTTGACTTATGGCTTCTGGAACATCTTTTAATTTTTTCTGTATTTGTTAATTTTAAGGAGTGACTGTCATACTACGGTGGCTTAAAATAAAGTTTACAATATAACCAATGTGTATCTAAGAAATAGTCCTCATAATATGAGATAATCATGATACAAAAACAATTATCAAAGGCTAGAAAACAATAGGCAAAGGGAGAGTCCCCAAAAGTGCCCTTTTTAGCAACCAAACTGCCTAAGCAAAGAAGTAAGATTTCCCAAATCCTATGGTGTGATCTTACCAATTTCTAATGAACTGGAAGATGCAATCCTTAAAACTAAAAACAAAATCCAATTACTTTTCTGCTTTAGGGACTCAGCATCTGCTAGAATGACAGTCATATACGCTGGTTTAGAAACAAACCTACTAACATAAAGAAAGCAACTTCAAAAATGCGGGTATATACAGCCTTCCCTCTCCACAGTCTTCCACACTCCCATTCCTATTTTGACTTTTCCTTTTTGTCTCGAAACTCCAACACTCTCAGGCATAACAGACTTGTCTGGCTGTCCTCTCCCTCTGACCAGGTCTGACAGAGTGTTAGGAGTCAGCCAGCCTCTACCGTTTTCACCTCTGTATCCACACACACCTTTCCTCCCCTAGGAAACAGGAGTCGTGGTACCAACCCCCAAATGCTCACTGTGAGGCTCAATCCTCAGTTAACTGAGGATAAACTCAGTACGTAATGTCCTTAGACCAGTGTTTGGCACCTGGCAAGTGCTCAGCAAGTATTAACCATCATCATCATCAAAAACAATCTTCTGTTTGATATCCCTACTGCTGAAAGTACTTTCAGACCATAATGCTGCAAGAACATATCTTCTCCACCATCACCCCCACCATATCTTTTTCATACAAACTGAATAGTCCCTGTGTAGACAGACTTCGCAAAAAGAAAAGACATAAGTGTATGTTTTTTAAAAATTTGGCAGGTACAAAAAATAATTTGAATATGTGCGAGGCACTAAGCATAACATAAGAAAACCCTGAGTACAGATCACAGTTTAAGAAAATTAAATTCAGGGGGCCAGCCCCATGACCAAGCAGTTAAAATTCTGCACACTCAGCTTCAGGAGCCTGGGTTCACAGCTTCGCATCCCAGATACAAACCTACTCCACTCATCAGCCATGCTGTGGAGGCATCCCACACACAAAACAGAGGGAGACAGGCAACAGATGTTAGCTCAAGACGAGTCTTCCCCACCAAAAAAAAAAAAAAAAAATTAAATTCCTATCTTTCAGTTCCGTTTCGGGATCCCTATCACCTTCTCTCTTCTAATAGAGCTACCCACTAATTTGAATGTGTTTGTAATTAATCTGCTTTATTACTTTGCCATATCTGTATTCCTAACAGTATGGACTTTTGCTTCACATGTTTCAAAACTTTAAAAAAGGAAAAATACTATGTGCATTCTTCTGGAAGTAGCTTTTTTTCCTCAATATGATATTCCTGACAATAATCCTCAGTGGTGCAGGTGGCTAAAATCCATTCAGTTGCACTCCTATAGGAATACAATTTATCCATTCTCCTCGGATGGACACTGCTTCCAGTTTTTGCCTTTTACAAACAGTGCAACTGTGAGCATTTTGTCATGTCCTCAGGCACTCACATACATGCGTTTCTCTGGGGCACCAGTTTGCCAATTTTAGCATGCATTAAACCACCTGAACGGCTTGTTAAGACTGAAAGCTGGCTCATCCCCAAAGCTTCTGATTCAATAGGTCTAGGGTGGAGCCCCAAATTTTGCATTTATAAGAAGTTCCTGTGAGATGCTGAAAACACAATTTAGAAGCACTGCTCCAGGATAAAGACCCAGGAGTAGAATCACTGGGTCAAAGTGTACATCCATCTTTAACTTTACTAGGTAATCCCAAAGTTATGGTACCAATTTACAATCCCACCAGTTGTGTGTAAGCATTCCAGTTATTTCCGACCTTCCTAAACAGCAGACATTGTCAGATTTTTACACTGTTGCCAACCCAATGTTATGAAACTATACACCACGTTGGTCCTAAACTGCCTTTCCCTAATTGCTAACGAAGTCGAGAATCTCTGCATGCAGGTTTCCTCTTCTGTGAGATGCCTACTTGGGTCATAGGCCCATTTTTCTATTGTTCTTACTGATTTGTCACTGTTTACCTTTCTAGATACAATCCTTTCTCAATAATACGTACTGAAAATATCTATTCTCACTTGTGACTTGTCTGCTCACTTTCTTGATGGTTTCTTTTCATAACCACAAGCTGTCAAATTAATGCTGTCAAAGCGGTCAATCTTTTCCTTCATGGTCTACACCTTCTGTGATCTGTTTAAGAAGCTCTTCCTTGTATTAGACTCACACAATTACTGTCCTACATTGTCTTCCAAAAATTTCATAGTTTTGCCTTCTGTATTTAAGCCTTTAATTCACCTGTAGTTGATTTTTCTGAATGATATGAATTAGAAATGTATCCCACTCTCAAGGAGTTTCCTATTGGCTAAGGCCCACAGATATGACCAACTATAACTTCAGAGAGGATAATGATTCCTGTTAACCCCTACCTTATTGAGGTTTATTCTGCTCTCTCATCGAGGCAAACCAAAAACTGGATAATTTCAATACGGAAAACTTGGAGGGTTATTAGCAAATTAGTCAGACTATGATCCCCACCCCACCATACTCCAGGAAGAATCCTTAAAAATACCACACACAAAAAAAGAGGCCAGCCCTGTGGCCAAGTGGTTAAGTTTACACACTCGGCTTCAGCAGCCCCAGCTTTTGCCAGTTCGGATCCTGGCTGCAGGCAGGGCCATGGCACCACTCATCAGGCCATGCTGAGGCAGCGTCCCACAGAGCACAACCAGGAAGGCCTACAAGTACAATACACAGCTATGCACTGGGGAGCTTTGGGGAGAAGAAGAAGAAAAACAAAGGTGCAAATCGTAAAAACAAAAAACAAATTTTTTTAACTCTAAATTTAGTCTTATTCTAAAAAACTGAAAGTTGAGCATTGGGGAAAGTGTGGCAAAATGAGCATTCTCAACAGTACTGGCTGGAATATAAATCTATACAAACTTTCTAGAGGGTTATTTGCAATATATCAAAAGCCTTAAAATACATATCTTCTTTGAGCTATCAATGACTCTTTACAGAACTTATCTTAAGGAAACAACTGAACAAAATACATATTTAGGAATATTCACCATGGAACTCTTTCTAATAGAAAAAATTGGAAACAGCCTAATCTCCAACAACGCAGGATGGGTTACAGACGTAGCTGCTGCAGCACATCCATATATGGTCATGCGCCACCTAAGGACGTTTCAGTCAACAGTAGATCACGTAGATGATGGCCATCCCATGAGATTCGTACCACAGAGCCTACATGTGTAGGAGGCTATGATAGAAGAAAATTTTATATATTGAGGTGTACGGGGAAGCCGTTCTGGTTTAAATGCGATTTGGACTCAATTTTATTTAAACCAAAGAAGCCTGACTTACAGCCTGTCAAATGTTCGTTGTATATTGTCCCAAAATAAAGAATGTACTCTTTTTTTTCAATATTTCTTTTTCTGCTTTATCTCCCCAACCCGCCCCCCCCCCGCAAACAGTTGTATATCTTAGTTGCAGGCACTTCTAGTTGTGGGATGTGGGACGCCGCCTCAACGTGGCCTGATGAGTGGTGCCACGTCCGCACCCAGGATGCGAACCCTGGGCCGCCGCAGTAGAGTGCGCGAACTTAGCCACTCAGCCACAGAGCCGGCCCCAGAATGTACTCTTTGAAGGTAAGAACCAATGCCTCTCTTCTTATGACACCAGTACTTTTTGAAGATAAGTGTCCTTTCCCATGACACTGGGATCATGCTGACCCACTGTGTATGTACTAATCTATAACAAAGTATCTCCTTGAACCCTTGAAAGAATGTACCCCTGTCACACTTGATGTATGTCTGTTTGGAAATGGTATATAATGGTGCTGAAAAATCACTCTTCTTCACAGCACTTACGAAGGCTGCACTCCCAGGCTGCAGTCCTCAGCTTGGCTCGAATAAAACTCCCCGCTGTAGAATGACTATTGATTATTCGTGTCAACAGCTCGACCATCTAGGTTTGTGAAAGTACACTTTATGATGTTTGCACAATGATAAAATCACTTACACATTTCTCAGAACGTATCCCCATTGTTAAGCAAGGCATGACTATAGTGGAATACTATGATGATTATATAGCTGTGTTAATGTGGAAAGATGTTTCCAATAGTCTGGTAATTTCTAAAACCAGTTAACAAGATGCACATATGATATTCTTTTATTCTCAAATATTTATGGAGAGCCTTGTGTATGCCAAGCACCAAGCAAGTGACTGGTAAACAAAAAGAGATCTGTTCCCTGCTTCTAAGGAGCTTACAAGCTTTGGAGGGGGATGAGGGGGAGGGAGACAGGCCACATACATATCTTCCAACTGACTCCTGTTGGCATATTAAAGGGATATACGTTTTGAAAATACAGACCATTTCTATGTGTCTGTGTATCTATGTAATATCTGCAGCACCTCATCAGCATAGTCTACAAAGAGAACACACACACTCAGCTGTATGGACTAGGAAGTGGGTCAACAAGAGGATACTTGGAGCAACTGCCTTGTGATGAACTGAAGCACACAAATCTTCTACAAAAATGCTCTAGGGAGAATCTTAAGAAACGCAATGTAGTTATGGAAAGTCATCCACTGGAAGACAGATGCGAGACAGATCGCAGAACCACAGAAAAAGAATTGGAACAAAGAGCTTCCGCTGTTGACAATTCAAGACTAAGACTGACCAAGATCAGGTACAAGTTCTTGAACAAATAACTGTTCTTCTACAAGTCTACAGCTTTACCCTTCCCTACTATGTTGGGATCTAACAAATAATAATGAAGCCTCCAAGATAAGAAAGATCTCATAATTAGGGTCAGGCTCAAAGGATTCTGACATTCTATATCCATTTCATTTAAACATCTGCACTACAATCAGTAAACTTACGAGAGTCATTAATTACAAAGGGAAAATTTTTTTCTTTGGAGCACAGAAACATGTCAGACACCTCAACCAAGAGATCAAAAGTTAACATTCACCAGCGATAAGACCTATCTACATCACACATGTGCCAATATGATGCACTGAGAAGGGAACAACCTCACCACTGTGGTATTCTTGTCACAAATGCTTAACCCTCAATTTAATCATGAAAGAACACCAGATAAATCCAAACTGAGGGACATTCTGCAAAATAACTGACCGGTACTCTGGAAAAGTACCAAGGTCACGAAAGATAAAAAACTGTCACAAATTGGAAGACACCAAGGAGACACCATAACTAAATGCAGTGTGGGCTACTGGACTGGATCCTCGACCAGAAAAAAGACATCAGGGGTGAAACCCGAATAGAAGACTTTAGATTAACTCTATCAACTGCCTGGTTTCAATAACCGCACTATGGTTACATAAGAGGCTAACAAAGGGACGCTGGGTGTAAGGTATATACGAATTCTCCGGGCTATTTTTGCCATTTTTTTCTACTTCTAAAATTATTTCAAAGTAAAAAGTTTGTAAAAGTAACTTCAGACGAATGATAAAGAGATATGGGGGATCACTCAATAACTCTTACATAAAAATATGCTACCTCCTCGGGGCTGGCCCTGTGGGTGAGCGGTTAAGTTCGTGCGCTCCACTGCAGGTGGCCCAGTGTTTCGTTGCTTCGAATCCTGGGCGTGGACATGGCACTGCTCACCAAACCACGCTGAGGTGGTGTCCCACATGCCACAACTAGAAGGACCTACAACGAAGAATCTACAACTATGTCCTGGGGGGCTTTGGGGAGAAAAAGGAAAAAAAAAATATGCTACCTCCTCCAATAATTGTGCTAAAAAAAACCCAGTAATTGCAAATAAGGCGTAAACCAGAATAATCTGTAAGTATTCACTAAAAACCTGTGATTGGGATAATCTAGAGAGCCGACTAACTTTCCTAGGGCACTGAAGTCTCTCCAGATAAATAATCTACCTCATTTTCCCTATTAATCTTTTTTAATTCAATTCAACTTATATTTATTTAACATCTACTATGGGCATGGAACTGTGCTGGGGCCTGATCAGATTTTGATACATTAAGAACATTTCAGTACACAAAATGACAAAGAAAAACAGAGAGTAACAAAACTGGAAGGAACTTTTCACTCCCATACAATCTAGCAATCAATACCGGCACCCTTTTTAGTGTGATTGCTGCTAGGAGCTCAAGTGCATCCCCTTCAGCATAAGCGGTTCTGACCTCTACAATTATCTCCAAAAATTATCCCTGAAGATGCCAAAATGACTCTAAAACATACTCCATTTCTAGTACTTTTTTTCCATCTAATCATTATGTTGTTGGTGCATTACAGTACACAACACAAAATTAAAGAACTTGATTCTCTGAACGTCAAGGAAGGGTCAAGCTGGTATAAACCCACAGACGTTTACTTACTATCCTCTTAGAAGAGGTCAAAGGCAACATCACAGAAGGCCGGGGTTCTCAAAGTGTGCCCTCAGAGTCAGCAGCTTTAACATCACCCAGGAACTTGTCAGAAATGCAAATTCTCAGTCCCAGTCCAGACCCGCTGATTCAGAGACCCAGCCCAGCATCTGCGTTTTCACAAGCCCCCCCAGCTGACTCTGATGCACCATCAGTTTGAGAACCACTGATGGAACAGCAGAAAGACTGGCCCCGTGAATCCGGAGGCCTGATTCCAATCCTTGCTCTGCCACTAACACCTCTACAATGCATTAGCCGCTCAGCTTCTGTGGGGCTCAGCCTCCTGATCAGTGAGGGAACTGCAATAGCTCACTACCACAGTCCTTACACCCTAATTTGATAACCATGAAAGCATTCATTTGTATAAGGCCTAAAAGTGAAAACACCACTGCAGTATTTCACCACGTATTTCTCTCTTTCATCCAAATGAAACAATTAAAATTTCTTCTTGGCATCCACCAGCCTCTGAATCAGACTTAACATAGCTACAATAATTTCTTCTGATTTTAAATAAAATTGTGTTCACTACTTTGCTGTAGCAAAAGCCATATAAACGCTAATTTTACAGTTTCCTATTTAGTTCTCTATCAAGCCTATTTTGGAGCAATTCCTCATAATAACAAAAATTCCAAGAAACCCACCTACTACAGACTGAATTGTGCACCCCCCCCTACACACACACACACACACACACACACACAATTTTGATGCCGAAGCCCTAATCACCAATGTGATGGTATTTGGAAATGAGGTCTTTGAGAGGTACTTAGGTTTAGATGAGGTCAGAACGGTAGGGTCTCCAAGACGGGATCAGCGTCTTTAGAAGAAGACGAAGAGAGACCAGAGTTCTCTCTCCATCTCTGCCATGTGAAGACACAGCAAGAAGGTGGCTGTCTGTAAGCAAGGAAGAGCCCTCACCAGGAATCAGCACCTTGATCTTGGACTTAACCTCCAGAACTGGGAGAAGTAAATGACTGTTGTTTCAGCCACCTGGGGTTATGGTGTTTTCCTAGAGCAGCCCACAACGACCAACACACTCACTCAAAATACCCCTCTGCTGTGGGCATAGTTCAGAAGAACTGTGCTCCAACCTCGCATAAAGAATGTGTGTGATCAGACCACTGAAGTACTCAGCAACTATGAAAGAGAAAGAATTTTAAAACGTACAGATCTAGATACTTCCATTACTAAGAAACACAGCTTAATTTCATCTCCTAGTCATGGATTTATAAACCGCGATTCTTCTCACAGCCTGTGGAAACTATGACAAAAACCTCTCAGGGGAGATGTGAGAAAGAGGGAGAGAGGAGAATCAAATAAGAAGAGTCCGTTTTATAAAGGTTAGAGAGTTCTCTTCGAACACAAACCTAGGTAGCACGAATGTGGGCAGAAATGTCCCACCAATCAAGTGAATACCCACTAATCCTTGAGACCTAACTCAAATGCTGTATCCTGCAAGCTCGCGCCACTCCTTCCCAGGCAGTCAGTCATAAATTACTCTGTGCTCCCCTTTCTCCATTTCAGCACTGAGCAAAAGGCACTATACTTGCTTATGGATCTGTCTCTTCCACCAGACCTTGAAATCATCTAGGGCAGCGTGTTACTCTCTCCAGCACCTAGAATGGTGACTGGCATGAAGCAGTTTGCTCAAGTGGAGCCACTCTGCTTGGCTGAATACAAGAGGAACTCTCTGTGCTATCTCACAGCTTTTCTGCAAATCTGAGATTATTCCAAAATAAACAGGTTTTTTAAAAAAGGCACCAGGAGCCAGTGTATTATCAGTAATAATCACACCTGCCTTACATGTCACGCAAGAAGACAACAGCTACTAGAGAGCCTTGCCTCAGTGTTTTTCAGACGTGCCAGCAGAAGTCAGTAACCTTACATGTAGCAAACTTGAAAAACAATGAGTAACAAACACTTGAGACGCTAATCCTGACCTTAACTTTGGTCAAACTGTTTAACTTTAGTCTCAGTTTGTTAAAAGGGAATAGTAATTCCGACCCTACACGGCTGCCGTGCTACATGAAGTCTACAGAGTATACATCAAATGAGCTCTCCTAACGATGTTCTAATCAATACGTGTTAGTGACCTTCCCCAGGCAGTGTTGCATCTGGACTAACGCTTCACCGCAAACCAGGTGCGTACTGTAACTAGTTCCACCGGCACGGACTGTAAAGTCCCGACACAATCACCATTCGGGCTATGATTACCTAGAAAATAATCCTACATATGTGTCCACAGATGCCAACCCTGCCAAGATGTCCTAGTCCAGAACCCCCCAACCCAATAAACAGGCTATTCAAAACTCAACGCAAGCGCAGGGGTCAGCAGCTCCTGGCACCCACCTCCCCCCGACTAAGCTCCAGAAAGCGGGCACGCACACTCAGGCCGTGCTCGCCCACTAGGAAGAGGTGGGTATCTCCAGGGACGATCCCGCTGCTGCCAACAGCGACGTGCGGCAGCCTGGGGTCTCCCGCTAGTTGCTGAGAGCAGCTGGACCCTGAGTGGCCAGGACCGTCCACTTCCAGGCGTGGTGCTCTCGGGCACCAGCATCCTCAACCGAAGGAGGCGAGGGTGGCAGCAGCGCATCGGTGCGCTGGGGAAAACAGGGAGTGGGCGGGCAGCCACGGACACCACCGCCCGGACTAGAAACCCACACCGGGCAGCTCCCCGCCTGGGCGCCCGCGTTCCAGTCGGAGAAGCCAGGCGGTCGGAAGCGCCGCCACTGCGTGCAGGGGTGCGTGGGGCGCCCGGGGCGCCGCTTCCGCGCCAAGAGCCCGGGCCCGCGGGGAAACGGAGGCCCGCCGGGTCCCCGGGAGCCCGGCTCGCGGAGCGAGCAGGTGACGGCGGGGGCAGGGCGGCTGCGACGCCGCGCGGGCGGCGGGCGGGTGTCGGGCGAGTCTGGGCGGCGTCGGGAGGGACCGGCGAGCGGGGGAGGGGCTGAGGCGGGGGGAGGAGGGAGGAGGAAGAGCGAAGGGCCCTGGCGGGACTCCCGGCGCCCAGCTGCCCGGCCCGAGCCCTCAAGCCACCGCCCCCAGGCCCCGCGCAGACGCTGGACGGTCCCCGCCTCCAAACCTCCCCCCCCCGGCCCGGTCAGAGAATAACTTACCCGTTTGCCGACGCAATCGCTCCTGCTGGCCCCTCTGACGGACTCCTCCGGCTCGTCGTCTTCCGGTGATGAAACCGGAAGTCCCACCCCTCCCCAAGAGGAAAACGGAAAGCCGAAGGAGTCAATCTAAGGAAGGGGAGACGCGCGTCAGGCTGAGAGCCTGGCGGCGTCTGACCGGGAAGGCCACCTGGCACTTCCAGCGGCTCCCCGAGCGGGTAACCCCCGGGCGATCCCGCCTCCTCCCTCTCCATCCCTCCTCACTCCACCCCTTCGCTCGCCCGCGGTAAAGAACCCCGAGGGCGGTGCGGGAGAAACGGACGCGCCCGGGCCGGGTGGGAGCCGGAGGCCTGCGGGCCGGGCGGCCGGCCTCCGCCTCCACCGGCCCAAGCGATGCCCGGCGCCTCTGAGGCCTCCTCTAACGGAGCGAGGTTTTCCTGCTGTGCCAGGCGCGTGCGCACCTCCGGGTTAGGAGAACAGCCTCTGGATGCTCCTAGCAGGGGTCCTCAGAGTCGCAGACCCTAGGAAGCCACGAGCCGAATTCGGATTCTAACGGGTTCTAATGAAAAATGCAGGAGGATCGGGGTCCAGTTCTCAGAAGAGGGGGCTGGGCTGCGCTGGGCTGGGCTGGTGTCTGGCTAACACAGAGGCTGAGGGAGGGATGCGCTGGAATGAACATGTGGAGCGAGAAGAAGCCCAGACCAGGTTCTTTGTGTGTCTGTGGCCGACTGCCTTCCTCCAGCTGCAAGTGCAGAGAACGTGTGTCACCACAGGGCTCTTGCACTGTCCAGCACACACTCACGCAAGGTTTATTTTTATGAATACAACGTAAAACCAAGAACATTCCCAGTCCTCGTTATCTTCCATAAGAGCATCTACCAAATCTAACTGACAGTCCAAACCTGGACAGTCCCAAACCTGACATGTTGCCCTCCTTCAATACGATGACGTCCCCTCCTGATCATGTCACTATATACTCCCAATAAGTATACTGGGTGGTCATCTTTATCCATGTGCATATGCTTCTTTGGTACAATTTTTTAAAGCAAATACTTAAATTTCTCTATCCCCAACCTCTTTGTCTTCTTATTACTAGTTAATTGGTCTTCTGGCTAATCACTGGGCGGATTTCTGTCATCCCTCTGAATGTAATCTATCCGGAAAATACTTCCTATCTGGCTCCCAAACCACAGCAAGACCCAGGTAGCCACATGGCTTGGGTTTGGGTAGAAAACGTGGACCCATCAATGAGAGCTGGGGAGACCCATCATGACCCGGGGAGGCAGAAAACCACGGCTCTGGACTCAGGCATCCCAGGGTTGGAATCTCCTAGATTCAATGACCTCATTCGTCCTCCTCCTCTCCTCACCTGGTGGCAGCTGAATAATTGACCAAGACACTGCAGGTCTCAGAGATTCAGCAGGAATGCAGATCAGCAAATACATCTTCTTATTTAGTGACTTGGTAAAACTGATGTTCCCTTGCTCAGAAATGGTTATATTTTACAACCAACTTTTGTTAATTGACTACTATGAACACCCTTGTTAAAATATAAATTGGCGTCAGAAACCTCGTGTACAGTTAGTCCTTGGGACCTCTGCCAAATACATCAGGTAGGTCCACGGAATCCGAAAACCTCACAAGATTCAACCAAATCTGGCGAGCATGGACTGTGCTTAAATAGTGACGAGTACCAAACACCTGCGAATATTTAACCAAGAGGACTTGATGTTGTCCAGCACCAGAGAAGAAGTGGCTCCTTATGGATGCCTCAGCGAGGCTGATGCCACAGGTGGGTCCCGTTTCTGTGACAAGAGGCAGGGTAAGCTGGCCCCATGATCCAGCCGTTTTAGACATGACGCAGCAAGCTTTAAAACTGACATTTCAAGCACCCACAAAGAGATGGAATGTGTGGCACTTTGTTTTTATTTGGAATCATAAGAGAAACATTTTTAATAAACCCTTAACTTCTTCTCCATTAATGCTATTTAAATAGTGAATTCATAAAGACTGAAGTGATTTGTTTACTTATACTTAGCTGTAGAAAACTTACGTGCTTTTGTTTATCTGTTTACACCATCAAATCCAATCAAGCCAAACAAGATGGTCGACTGAAATGACTGATGAATGCAACCTGAGCTGACAGCTTTAAATTTGGGATGTGTTACTGATGTCAGGTTGATCAGTTCTCTGTCTAAAATTGATGCTATTTAAAGCTTTGAACAATTTAGATGTAGTCACTGAGTAAAATCCCAACGGGGTGAGAGAATTCCATCAGGGCTGATTCTGCTGTGGTGAATTTCCATGTGCGCAGGTGTCAGAGGGAGAGTGGCCTCTCCCGATGGGGTAGTGAGACAGAACAGGATGCAGGAGGGGCGGTGGGCTGGCGTCACTCACAGCAAAGGTAAAGAGGCTTAGAATAAAGATAGACGCATCTTCTCACAAGGAATCCCAAATGGCATAAGAGTGTGAATATTGGTCATTTCTGTTTCAAAACTTTTCAAGAAAGGAAAAAGTGAAGGGGAGGCAAGAAGTGAATATGTATCACGCTTCAATAACTCATCTGAAAATGAACCCCCAGGGAAATCATGGTAGTCGGTGGGGTAGACCAATGTTTTTATTAACAATATAAAAGGAATGTGTGGTGAAAGCAACGGTGACATAAGTACTGACAGTCAGTGGATGAATGATTATGTGTCCTGAGCACCTCAGGACACAGCAAACTAGAGCAATTCCACCAATCAAATGGCAAGAGAAGTCTAATCGAAGAACCATCCTTGTGCTGGAAGGGCAGAATGAGTCCAGTCCGGGGACTACTGGGGCCAGACTTGGGGAAATCAAGTTGTTGAAGGTAGCTGTGACTTTAGAGAGGTGTGCAACAGAGACATTAAGCCATTTCCAGTGTCTCTACCTTTAAAATAGTTTATTACTGGTCCAAATGTCCAAAGACGTATTAAAGAGGGAAAATATTGTTTACTGGACAGAAATTCTCTGGATATTTAGATTCTATTCCTGTCCAGGGATGTGAGAGAGGGGATATGTCAGCAGCTCAGATGTAAGCTGGAAGGTTCCCGTCGTTGTTAATGCAGCTTAGCCGTCTCTAGGAAAAAGGCAGCAAAATAATTGGGATCCTTCTATGTAGTTCCACCTAACAAAAGAAGAAATAAAGAGAAACTGTTATTTCCATTCAAATAATGGAGGAAAAGTAGTCTACAATTTAAACAGGAAGATTTGATGACATAAATTCAATCTAAAATATGCAGCATGTCGGAAGGTTACTGATGTGGACACCCTGTGGTTTGCACACTGAGAGATCAGCCCCCTCAAGAACCTGCTCACTGTTGATTTTCTCCTTCTGCGCGTGCTCTCCATCGTCCACAGTGCCCAGCGGGAGCATCATCACACTCTTTTGGATAACATCCTGGAATATATTGGCAATTGGTGTGGTTGATCCATCCCGGATCATATCTGGTTCTGTTCCAAACACTGAAACACAGGAAAAGAAGGCATTGAATAAATTAATGAGAAGACTACCCCCAGTGATCTCCGCAAATGTCGTGTTCACTTTATCTTTCTTTCTTTTTTTTTTTTTTTCCCACCATGAAATTTGGTGGCTGGGATAAGTAAGCGTCCTGATATCATGCAATTTATATTCTAAAATAGTCAATAGAGTCAAGAAGAAAACTGTGGTTGCCTTATTTACTATTATCTACTTTCAAAAAATATTTTTAAATAATATTTTAAAGTAACGTTAGACTTACAGAAAAGTTGCAAAAGTAGTACAGAGAGAGTTCTCATATATTCCTTACTCTGCTTTCCCTAATGTTAACATCTTACATAACTATTGTACAATTATCAAGAATAGGAAATTAACATTGGATAATATTATTAACTAGACTCAGCCTTTATTTGAATTTCACTCTTTCCCTTCTGCTGTACCAGGATCCAATGCAGAATCCCACACGGCATTTTGTCATTGCTCCTTAGTCTCCTCTTGTCTGTGACTGTTTCTCAGTCTTCCCTTGTCTTTCATGACCTTGACCCTGCTGAAGAGTACTGATCAGTTGTTTTGTAAAATGTCCCTCAGTTTGGGTTTATCTGACGTTTTTTCACGATTGGAAGAGGTCATGTGTTTTTGGCCAGAGTACCACAGAAGATGTACCTACCTACTTTTATGGTTGCTTCACGAATTAAGTATTAGAAACACTAATATTAAATATTAGGAACACATTTCTTTGGTGTTTTGTGTTTCTTTTGTAACCAACATATGAATAAATCGCTGTACTCAACTTTCACCTGAATGTTGCAGTGTTTGTACTCAACTTTCAAGGTATCCCAGGAAACAGTTTTAATGGATATCCTGGGGTCTAGAAAGAGATGAGTTGAAACCTTCTAGGCTATAGGGAAAGTTGCCAGAGATGGAGTGGGAATGAAAAATAAATGAAGACACAAAAGAGAACATGCCGTGTCTTCTGGATCCACAGAGCAAGGCGTGAATGTGAATAAAGATGATGTACACTCGTGCATTGCTTAACGACAGGATACATTCTGAGACATGCATCGTTAGGTGATTTAGTTGTTAGATGGTTTAATTGTTGTGTACTCACACAAACCTAGGTGGTATAGCCTACCACACGCCTAGGTGATATGGTGCTAATCTTATGGGACCACTGTCATACATGCAGTCCGTTGTTGACGAAAAACTCATTATGTGGCAGACGACTGTCCTTTGTTGGCAGGACTGGTTTAGCACACAGACAGACAAAAAGGTGCCTTATGCATTCCTGCATTTTCCTGTATTTCATGTCTTTACTGTTGAATTTGACATTTCAATCACACATCTCTCTTCAGCTGGCATTCCATTTAACTTCCTAACTCTTCTTCCTCTTTTCTTCACCCCCAAATTTTACTGGTAAAATACTGCTACAATTGAGGGCAGTGGGGATGATTGTGTAGAGAAGTATGGCTCTCGGTGTTGGACTTGTCCTCTAATTTTTGACGTCTGTGTCCCTTGTACTCATAGACGCAGAGAGTTAGTGCTCCAAGGAGGTCTGGAGGCCATTAAACCCAGAGCTCTGTGACCGGGAAGAGCAAGTCCCCACAGGGCAGCCCGGTGCCAGCTTGCTCGCTCCACTACAGTTTAGCTTCTTCATTTTTAACCCCAGAGGACTTCCTTTACTTTCGTGCAAGTTCAGCTGTGCTTTTAAAAGTTTTTATGTATCGGCCAATATTTCCATGAGTTTTGCAGAAGGAGGGTTGGGAGGTTTCCAAGTCCATCATTTTCCCCCAAATTCAGGTCTCCAGAACGTGAGTTTGAACCCTGGCTTCGCTACTTCTAGCTGAGTGCCCTCCAGCAAATTATTTAATCTCTTCTCGCCTTAATCTGCACCCCGGGGAGGGCTGTTGGGAGGATTCATGAGACAGTGTGTGTAAAGAGCCCTGAACCACACCGTTTACCGTCAGTAATGCAGCCCATATAAAAGGAGAGTCCACAGTGAAGTTTTAAAAGTGTCTGCTTTATCTACAGCCCCACCGGGTACCACCCCTTGTTCCCAGTGTAAACCAGCAATCAAAATAGCATAAGTCTAACCTGTTTTGATGGCTCTTTTTGCTGCAAGATACTGATTATCTTTAATATTTGCGATCCATGGGTGTAGTCCTAGTGCCATAGAAACAACCATCTGGTTGGAACGATTTCTTTGGGAAAATATATATTCAAGATGCTGCTTTACCTAAAGGTAACATTTTCAGTTGTAAGAGAAAATTTTGAGTAGCTCTCATAGCCTTGTATCAAGAAACTGATTGGAATCCCAAGCTGACGCATTCAAGCGTTCTGATTTTCCCTCAGCTCTTCCAGAGGGAGGACGCGGAGTGAGCCGGGTCTCCAGGACGGAGAGCTGCGCCCAGTGTGAGGAATGCTTGCTCTCACTCCCACCCCTCCCGAGACCCCCCAATCCCCCCTCCTGTCCCCACCCCTCCCCGACCACAGTGTCTCACTGTTAATGTCGGCTTATTATGAATTTGGGTAATTATGAAACCTTGAATGATATTGTGGGTAATACAAATATGATGAATGTTTGAGGTAATTATGAAACACAACACAAGTAGAACTTCTCAATTTGAATATCCCTCTTTTTGGACTTATCAGTATCTTAAGGAATATTTTGGGAACATTACACACTTGGAAATTTCCAAAAAGTGGGAGCAATTTCACGCTAAGCTGTGAAGGAGGCTCATTGACAGCATCTTTCTCTCTCCCCTGGGCTCCATTCCGGTTGCCATTATGGAAATCCACCAGAGAAAAACTCCATACTCTGAAATATTCATCCCTTCGACAAACATTTAAGGCACACCTGTCACGTGGCAGGAACTGTTCTAGGTGCTGGGACATAGCTGTGAGCAAGACGAAGACCGTCCTGCGCTCATGTAAAGTGTGTGCTGTGAGGAGGAGGAACAGTCCATCCAGAAAGGGAAGGAGGGAGGAAGATGGAAACAAAAAGACGGAGGGACGCAGAGGGGAAGGAGGATCTTTGAGAATGTAATTAGCGCTAAGACGACGATAAAAGCGGACAGTGGATGGAGAGAGGGCGCCGAGGTATTCCTTGAGCTCCCTTCTTCAGAGTCTACCTTCTGTGCAACTTGAGGTACACTGATGATAGGTCGATACTTCAGGCACGCACCTCCTTCCAGACACAAACATTTTCATTAAGGTGGCTGCTTTCAGGGGGTTCATTTCAGACATCATGGACGAACCAACGCTGGGGGTAAAGATTTTCCGGCTCAGTCCAGCCGTAGACAAGTAGCTTCTCCGTCTGTGTGTAAAACCCATCTTGCCTTTTTATGCACCATTTAGTTTTCAAAAATTTCCCATCACTCCAACTCCAAATGGTTATTTGTCTGATGACTGTAATTGCATATAATTGAGGGAAGAGATTTTTACTGAACAAAAATCCTGTTGGTTTCTTGACATTTGTTCCAGTCCCTTCTGTATTGGAAAAAAGTGATACTTCAATGCTAACAACTGAGTTGCTCACTACTGTGTGGCATGTGGCTCTCAGGAACGGCGCTGCTGGACAGAAGAACAATGCACGTTTGTTACCTGTGTTTCCACCACGGACATGTTCATGTGAGGGACTAGACGGATTGAAAATTTTCCTACAACTCGGCCAGGTATGACTGTTTTAGCTCCAGGCTCCTCAAAGGCGCCCTCAATCCCGTGAATAGAAAGAGATGGGTACCTCCATAGGTGCATTAGAATTTCCTCCTAAATTGAAATAAAAGTATTTTATTATATGAAAGAATGTTTAATTAAAACTCAGTTGAATTGTATTGCTTGCATCACCAATTTCTGTACATCTGTGACACGGTTAATGGCAAGTTAATTATCGCCTCACTTAGATATGTCTGGACAAACAGTACAAGTGGACTTTCCCCTCAGGACACGAGATCTCTGCTGCCTTCGCCTGCCCAAGCCACTCCTATTGGCGAGGGCCCCTCGTCGCTGAAGTTTGCAGTTACTAGATGGCAAAGGGGCCCTTTCAGAAACTTGGGTTCAGTTATAAATTTCTATCCCAGTCATTGCGATGATAATTTGTGTGCTAAATGTATTTTATTTTTCAGAAGGCTTCAAAGAACTCTGCAGATGTTTGAGCCAGTTTTCAATCTTGCTATGGCCGCTGTAGAGCTAGTCTGAGGAAGAGCTACACTTCATGATAAGAAACTCTATCGCTCTCTTCTGCATGCTTCTCCCTCTCTTGGCTGTTCCCCCAGGAACCAGCCATAGCTAGCAAACACCCTAGCAGGCAAGCGTTTTAGAAAGGAGGAGGAGGAGGAGGAGAAGGGAAAAGGAAAAAATCTAAATTTGCCAGTAACGCTTTCGGCTTTGGGTCTACTTATTACACCAAGGCAGCAGTGACGTGGCAGTCTACAGATTAGCCCCTAAGTCTCTTGGTTTTGTCTAGAAAAATGAACAATTAGCGTCATGGAGCTGGAATAACCTCAGACTATTCTCAATCTTTAAACAGTTAGGGAGCCCAGCTCACCGGCTGCAGGCCGGCTTGGGATTGAGTCCAGAAAACTGATTTGGAAAAACGCATCTGTGAAATGAGCAATTGCTCCACGGTTAGGTGCCTGAGTCCGGTGCCAGTGGGACCCCAGATAAAGGTCTGCTTGATCTAGACCACAGGGAAGTGGCCTTGAAAGTGAAAGTCCCCCTTGGAATTAACATCTGCTTTCAGTTCTAAGATGTGCAGATAAACAGGACACAGTAAATTAAGCCTTGGGAAAATATTTGTTACCATCATTCTTTGTTCAGATTATCCATCAACTTGTGATCATACCTTGGTGTCAAACAGAAATTTCTTAACCTGGCTGCTATTCCGGTATTCTTCTAGGTCCAGGTCAATGGCTTCGTACATTTGTTTTTTCCTCTTCAGTAAGAGGAGCCACGTGGTCATAGATTCCAGGGATCAGAATATGACCCGATGAGTCTACAAGGCTACCTACAAGATACACCCAGGAAACAAAGCCACACGGAGTCACCGGTATGCTGATGTTCTGGCCCTGGAGCAGGATCACTGGGGACTCTCCTGGGCTTGCAGCAGACCTTGTGACCGGCCCTGGTCCCCACAGCAGGGCCACTGACAGCAACTCACATCCCAGAGGTGATGGTCAGAAGAAAGAGCTGGTCACCAGGCAAACTCAGCCTGACTTGGACCCGCGTGAATGTCCACCTTGTCAATGGCGGGATGAAAACACACGGCTCTGCAGTAAATTCCATTGGGTATGACTTACCTGCATTATATCCCAGTTCTCAACTCCACCTTTATATCATAAACAAGCTTCTTTTTTTTAAATTTTATCTTATCCTGAGTTAAAAAGTAACACGTTCATTATTAAGAAACTTTTTTTTTTTTGAGGAAGATTAGCCCTGAGCTAACTACTGCCAATCCTCCTCTTTTTGCTGAGGAAGACTGGCTCTGAGCTAACATCCGTGCCTATCGTCCTCTACTTTATACGTGGGATGCCTACCACAGCATGGCTTTTGCCAAGCGGTACCATGTCCGCACCTGGGATCCAAACCAGCAAACCCCAGGCTGCCGAGAAGCAGAACGTGCAAACTTAACCACTGCGCCACTGGGCCGGCCCCCAAAATTTTCAATATATATGTTTATATATATATATATACACACATACCTGAGAAACTGAAAACCATCACTCCTTCTCAATTTTTCTCCTCCTACATACACCATAATAATATAATAAATACTCATCTTTAATCAAAAGCATCATATCCCTGAGGTCTAGTCTATGAGATATACATCATGACCACAAAAGCCTCCACAGTGAATAAGAAGATACTCAAATCTGTTCTTTATGAAAGAGTTTTGGACCGATAGGAATGGGAGAAAATCATCAGTGACTATCTATAAAAGAAACAGAAGTCAAGATTTAGCAAACACTGCTCAATATCTTGAGAAAGTACTTATCAAAGATACAATGCAACTAGCAAGTAGACGAACAGAAATGACAGGAAAATGTCTCCAGGGCAGCCAACTTAATCCCCATTCAAGTAAAGACACTTCATAAAGATACGCTTCATATTCTTAATGGGACAGTCTTTCTTGACAATATCAGAAAATTACTGCAAAGCACTGTACTTTCAAATCTTTCTGTTAAAGTCGATAATTACAAAGCACAGAGTTGAAGGCTCTATGAGGATGGATGCCTTCCACCTAGTGATTGGACACCTGCTGTGTTCTAGGCCCCAGAGGAATGAATACACAGGACAGCGCTGTCTCTGACCACAAAAGGCTAAATATCAAGTGTGACCCGACATGAGCAGACCACCAGGTGGCTGGCTCTGTAGAGACACAATCAAAGCCAAGGTAAACACTCTACCAAAATCTACAGTAGTGGGGACGGCAGTAGTGCGATACATAACGGGCTTCCCAGCACTCTGAGAATGATCATAGACAGCAAAGCCCTGAGGTCTGAGGGTGTCAAGGGAGCAAAATGTGAAGCGATGTCATCACTGTTCTGGTTTTCAACCACATCCTCCTTGGGCCCCCTCTCCTGGTCCTCCGAGGACTTTGCCCAGACTTGTGTAATCCCACTTTGGGGACAGTACTGCAGATTGCTGTGCATGCATCAGCCTCCCTGCAGGTCCTGAGTTATGGAATTCTCCTCATTTAGCCCAATCAAGCATGTTGTATACTGAGTAAATGACACAAACTCATTAGTAAAATTCAAGTCAAAATAATAAGCTGAGCACTGAGCGATTGGGACTGTCACTGATTGGCAGTCCACCCTCTAGCACCCTCACCAAAATCAAAACAAAACATCAAAGTACCGCCAATAATACAATCACTAAGTCTTCCCTTTAGGGTATGTCCCTCAACTTCTGCTGGCATTCTTGTGTGGAAGAACAGAGCTGCAAAGATGAATAAGAGACAGACCCTGCTCACAAACCAGCCAGAAAGATGCAGGGTAAAGAAATAACTCTGGGTCCACGTGCAAAGAGCTCTAAAGAGGGGCAAACCGTCAGGAGCACAGAGAGCACACGGTGAACCAGCCAAGGAGGAAGCGTCAGGGAAGACGACGGCATCGCAGTGGGGCCTCAGAGGTTGAGTAGGAGGCGACAGGCACAGTCTCAGTGGTGAGAAGAGAGATGCATGTCTGAAACATCCAGATTGACAACAACGAAGACCCGAAATACTCTAGCAGCCAGGATGCTCAGTGTCCATCTTATGACACTGAGCTGTGACATTTTTCCTGTCAATTTAGCTGGTGTTACCAGACATTACCACAGTGCGTGTTTGTGTATTGGGGGATTCAGATGTCATTAGCACATTAGGCTGTGATTTGAGCAGCACGGGCTCTCCACATGTCACTGCACATCTCCCGTAGAACTGCCCGGCCCGGTCCTCGGTGTAGGTTTCCACCTCGGACCCTGTTTTCTCAGGACACAAAGCAGCCATCCCAGCTGCTGGCTCAGGCTGTGCCAGCAGACACACATCCTGACAGGAGAGAAGCGACATGTCCTCCTTTTCCTTCCCTTTACATCCTACGGCGCCGTGATAGTTGGTGCGTCCTTCCGGGCTTCAGAAACAGTTCAGACCTTCACCGAGCCTTTCCAATCTAAAAACTTCTTGCCTTTCCCCTCACTTTCCACCAAGGGGGTCATCTCCTGCTATGTTGATGAGTTAGATCATTACAAGAAATACTTGAGCTCACTGCCGCAAAGTCTACAAATATCCCACCATTCTTAACCATCAATGACTCCTCTCCTGATTCCATTGAAAATTCATCTTGATCCTTGGTTTAGCCTAATTGTCTCCCTTCTTCCTCCTCTCTAGAGAAGTTTTATTATTGATTCCAAACGTCATGTTCTCTGCTAGCAATCTCCCCTCCCCTCCCCCATCGAATTCCTTTCACTCATTCAATCTCTTCATTGTTGAAACAACAGCCTCTCCTGAACCCATTTCTCTCTAGTTCTCGCCCCACGTCTTCCTTCCCCTTCACAATGAAGCTGAAAGATCAGTGTTCATGGAATTACCAGCTCCTCACTCCCCCACACTTCAGACAATGGTCTGTGTATTAATCAATCTTGATAATATCACAGCTATCTCCCCATAATTAAATCCAAAGAGTGTTTCTGCATCTTTCTATTACTTGGAACAAACGCAGAACCGGGCCACGATTTTCTTTTGGAATGATTCCCTGTCCTCCGTTTCTCGACATCTCAGGCTCCTGACTGCCTGTGAACCAGCTCACACTCCCTGGTGTCCTTCACAGGGTCCTTCTCACACAGCACTATTGCGAAAGCTCAGGACTCAATGTGAGCCCTATTCTCTCCATTGACCCTACGTTGTCTCAGTACTCTTGTGCATTTCTTCTATTGCTTCAATGCCTTCCACTGTTATCTCTATGATGGCGATGTCTAAAAACCACGTCCAGATCTTATTTCTGAGCTATAATGCTCCAGGTGTATGTTATAGGCACCTTAAGCAAACATATTTCCAACGGAAGCTGTTAACTCCCCCTCGCCAACTAGACACCCCTTCACCTCTCGGTCTCCGATCTCGTCTGATGACTACAGTTGACATCCAGGGAGTGATGTTTAACGCAAACTCTCAGAACCACCTGACAGAACAAGCACTGCTGCTGCCAGCACACTGAGCAGTCACCCTTCATCTCCGCCCCAGGATCCACACACGTATTCCTACTCTATACTCCGTTTCAGTTCAAAACGTCAGGTCCTCCGAGATCCCTTTGTTCAAACTGCTGCTGAAGTAAGCCTTCCCTCCCCGCCTGTTGTCTGGTGACTTTCCCTTCAGGCCACTGTGGAACAAATTAGGACATTCTTTTGATTGCATATTGTGTAACCTTTGAAATTGTCTCAAATAATAGTAAAATGATTATAATCACAGTGGATATTTGACAACTGAGATATGAAAGTAGAGAGCAGAATCCTGATTTTATAAAAACAAATGCATGTTGACCTCTGCAGGGAAAGTTCATCCTCTGTCGCACCAAACAGCATCATCCCAGGGGATGAGACAGTGAAGCACGAGGCCTGTGCTCATTAAAGAACAAGGTTCCTGCCAGGAGGCCAGAAAGTTTGTTTTTCCATTGTTTCACCTCACAGTTAGACGCTTTGCGTGCCCTACGTGAGCAATTCATTTGATTTTTTTTGTTTCTTTTCCAGATTGGCGCCTGAACCAACATCTGTTGCCAATCTTTTTCTTCTTCTTCCCCTTCTTCTTCTCCCCAACCTCCCCTCCCCAGTTCATAGTTGTGTATCCTAGTTGTAGGACCTTCTGGTTGTGCCATGTGGGATGCCCTCTCAGCATGGCCTGATGAGCCGTGCCATGTCCCTGCCCAGGATCCGAACCCTGGGCTGCTGAAGCGGGGCACGGGAACTCCACCACGTGGCCGTGGGGCTGGCCCCCCAACTCATTGAATTTAACATGTGCTCTCTCTCTCTCTCTCTCTCTCTCTGGGTTGTCTTGTTTCAGTTTCGATGGGCTGGGGAGTAAGGTGAACATCCCTGAGGACTCCCCTTGCTGAGTGGACATGTGTGGTCCTGGTGAAAGCCCTCACCCAGTGGGGCTCCTAGAGATGTGACTCAGGGCCACTAATTCCCTTTTGGTGCCTGGCAAACTGGGACTCATCTTCCTCTGTCTGCTATTTGCTCTGTATTATGTCTGCTCCTTTGGAAGACAAAAATTTGTGTCCAAAGGGAAAGTTCCAGAAATGCTTCCAGGGATGATGATGGGACTTTGATTTCCAAGTGAGTATTTCTGGCATCTGATTCAATTCCGTTGTCCTTAATCAAAAGCTGGCTCGTTCTGGATTGGTTCCATCCTTTCACAGCGATAGCACCATCTTCTACGGTCATTACCAAAAATGATCATTTCATTTGAAAGCTCTTCCCTTAGAAGCCACTGCTGTGTTAGTACTTTATCAAGTTAAAACACTTAATTTTACATGCCTGGGTTTCTGTTTTGGTTTTTTGGTTTTTGAAAGCAGCTGAGCATGTTTGAACTGAAAATGAAAAGTATTTATTATGGAAGTACCCATGCTACCTCATTAGGATAGAATAGGACATATCATTTATTTGTTATAAGATGCGAAAATTCAGAAGTTTTCCCTTGATCGGTAAAATTGCCCCTCTCAAGAAAGGTTTTTTTCTTTATGTTCAGTAACTTATTTTGGAGACCCACGGGGTCATGTCCAGTGAGATAGTTCTGTTGGAGTGAGGATAGTGCTGCTACAACCTGTCCTTCGTGCCACCTGCGACATGCCCTACTCTGCACCAAAGACCAAGGACGGTCCTTCTGAAGACAGGGCTATGTTTGCATTATGAGTTGAGAGATGCTGAAAAGACCTCCTATGGTTTCCCTTATACCCTACACTACACAAATAGACACTTATGCTTTTAAGTCTTGACATTTCATCTCGAGTGTCTGTTAAAACGTGAGTATCTAGGATAGAAAGCGGCTGTCCTCCAGAATCTTACCAGGGTTTCCTGCTGGCCACTTTGGAGGACAGAGCAGAGTGACCCACTAGGGGAGGGGCGCATGACTGCCGGGCCTTGGGGAAGAGCTGACCGGAAGCTGACTCACCAAGGACTGTCCATGCTTGTCTTGGTTTGCAGTGACAGCAGCTGAACGCAACTTAAAGGATTTTAATTTGCATGCAGCTTTGCACAACAACTTTCCATCTTACTTCATCCTCCTTGCTTCCTGTGACATTTGGGGATGGCATAGTTTCAGGGATTCACTGAACTCGTTTACAATGTTCAAATAGTCTTGTATGATGTGTGCGCTTGTTAATTGAGGTATAATTGACATATACTTTATATTAGTTTCATTTGTACAATATAATGATTTGCATGTATCGTGAAATAACCACCACGATAAGTCTAACTAACGTCTGTCCCCAGACGTAGTCAATATTCATTTTCTGGATGAGGACATGTTGTGTTTTAAGGTGCAGAAGAATCGGTAATGATGTCATACTTTTCCGTATGCAACTTGATGAATTTGAACATAAGTGTCCACCCATGAGACCATCACCACCATCGAGGCCATAAACATATCCATCATCTACCAAAGTTTTCTCCCACCCCCTTTACTATTATCATTATTTTGCTTTAAGAACACTTAACAGAATATATACTCTGTTAGAAATTTGAAGTACAAAACACAATACCGTGAGATTGCTACATTATACGCTAGGTTTAATTTTTAGAGGAACCTCCAGACTATTTTCCATCATTACAGTATTAGTTTACGTTCCCATCAACAGTTGCAAGGCTTCCTTTTCCTCCACAACCTCACCAACATTTGTCACCTCTACTTTTTTTGATAATAGCCGCCCTAACCGGTGTCAAGTGATATCTCCTTGTGGTTTTGATTTGCATTTCCCTAAAGATTAGTGATGCTGAGCACCTTTTCATGTGGCTGTTGGCCATTTGTGTGTCTTCTTTGGAAAAATGGCTATTCTACTCCTTTGCCCATTTGTTAACTGAGTGCCTTGGTGTTTTTGCTATTGACCCGAGAGATGAAAAAAGAAAAAAAAATGTCCAGGCATTATGGATGCTTCCCAGTTGATGCAGATGATTTTGTCTTTATGGTGATGACAAAATATCGTGTTGTGTGCTTTTTCTTCAGCAGTTATCATAAGACTAGCAGTAGAATGGCAAAGCAGATAATCAGGATCTCCCGGGTTTCCAGTTTTACAACACAAATAAGACGAGTGGTAAGGAATTTTTGATTATTTCAAGGAAATTATTGAGATCACAGTCCGTGGAATGTAGGACTGACAGGTCCACGAGGAAATTAAAGTGAGGACATGGTGATCTGGCATCACTTCCGATCTGAAGGAACAGGTATCTTCTGTATGAATGTTTGAAGACATATTGGAAATCAGGAATTTGTGGTGGATGAATACATTTTCTGAAGGGTTTATTTCTTTATTTAGGAGGAAGATTACCCTGAGCTAACATCTGTGCCAGTCTTCCTCTCCTTTGTCCGTGGGATGCCTCCACAGCGTGGCCGATGAGTGGAGTAGGTCTGCACCTGGGATCTGAACCCGCAAACCTCAGGCCCCTGAAGCAGAACACACGCAACTTTAACCACTCAGCCATGGGGCTGGACTCTAACTTATTTAGTTGTGAACATGATCGTTTGGGTTATGTAAATATCAGGACCTGGGAGTGAGTCGCTAAGAGTGGGGTAGTTGATAATGTCACAATTGATTTAGACCCTAAAGAGGCTAAGAGCAACAACTGGCCAATGGGTTAACCAAAGGAATAGTCAGAAAACACAGAAAGGATGGGAATTGGGATCTATAGTAAGCTGGGGGATCACGTGTCCTCAGAGAGAGTGCCAGGACTTGCACAGGTGAGAATGGCAAGAGCAATAAAAGAGAATAAAATCACACTGAAACAAGGAGGGGGTGTTACGAGACGGGGGAGGAAAACTGATCTGGAGCAGTCCTGAGTTTTGACCTTGAGCTTTCTGTCCTTGACCCAAATCTGCTTGACGATGTCCTGGGACACAGGTCAGAAGAGCTCCAGAGGGAGAGAGGAAGGGTGGAAGTATAGGGAAACTGAGATAATTGTCCTAAGAAGCCATGCTTCATTTCTCATTTGGGTCCAGTTTCATGATTACTTTTACAGGATGAGAGGAAAAGAAGTGATGATGGTCAAGTCTTCGCAGAGGAAGCTGCGTGATCGTGGGAATCAACCCAAACCAAAGCCCGGATTAAGAATTCCCATCTCTTTGAGGATGCGCAGTTACATATTCAGAAGGCCAGTTACTAGAATGCCATCCCACCCAGCAGTGAGGGGTCGCTGGGAGAGCACGTGGCACCAGCCCCAACAGGTCTGCTGGCAGGAGAGAAGTGGCAAGCCCTTTGGAACTTGCCGTAGCCTTGCAAAATTGCACCTTGCAGCAGAGGTGAATTCCTGCGGGGTGCGCTCGCATGGGGTGCCCCGTCCAGTCCCATACACACCCCTGCCCTTCCTCAGATTTGGCAGAGATGATTCTGGGAACTGGTCTGGGCATCCCATAGCTCCACGGCCAACAATTGCTGGTGACTGTGGAAGATCTGAGCAAACAGGAGGGGACGGGGAAGAGGGCGGGAGAGAGCGATTGTGGACAGGCTCAGCAGCCAGGCAGAGAAAGTGAGCGCCCAAGAAGGATGTGCTGACAGCACCAGGAAAGAGAGGAGACGCTGGTGCCCCTGAGATGGAGCCCGGCACTTCACTGACGTCTCCTTGAAGGGTCCCACGTTTTCTTGCTTGAGCTCTTGCAACTTCAAGACATACCAATCCTTTTCTTTTATTAAACTCCTCTGTGGGACGTAGGAAGCATAGACAGGGATTTCTTGTGGAGGAGAGACTGGATTTCAGCTGAGTAGAGCAAGGAGGGCTTTCCGTTTCACGGTGCTCTCGCATTTTCCTTTCCGAAGTATATTATTTATCTGCGCTTGAAAGTCACAGAGAGTTACCGATTCGCGGGATGATTCCGTTGTCGCCCTCACAGCGACACAGTAAAACCTACCTAGTCGGAATGGATCATTCCTTCTGTGCAATACTCCGGTAGACTCCAAAGATCATTTCAAAAGCGCTGGTATATCTCTGTTCTCAAATAAGAGGTCTGCTTCCAGGTCTCCATTTTTCTGCTCTTTATTGCATGTTAATTCAGAGTTGCAAGGAGGAAAGACCACATTTGCCTCAATCTTTAGATCTCTATGTGCTGGAAATTGGATTCACAGAAATGGACAAGGCCTTTGAGGGATCGTGCTGTCAACAGAGACCTTTTCCGGCATCAGCAACGTGACAATAAACCGCTGCTTGTTAGGACTTGATTGTCTATTGGAGGGATGGAGCTTGCAGTATTATGGAAATCCTCTTTAGAATTGCTTACCTTCACGTGACAGATTTATCAGTTTCTGAGAGTGATGTGTTAAAATAACCTAGGGTGGCGCAGGGCTTAAACTGGCCCACTCCACTTTGGAGGCCCGGCATTGGCACGTTCGGGTCACGGTTGTGGACATTCACACCGCTTATCGGGCCATGCTGTGGCAGACATCCCACGTGTTAAATAGAGGAAGATGGGCACAGATCTTAGCCCAAGGCTAGTCTTCCTCAAGCGAAAAAAAAAAAAAAAACCGAGGAAGATTGGCAATGGATGTTAGCTCAGGGTGAATCTTAGCCCTTGGGCATCTTCAGCTGTGGTCATTTGCAAAATATGTAGACCATGCATGTACTGGGCAAGCCCAGGCAGGACAGCGCAGCCGGCCTCCCGCCTGGGTGCTTGGGGCTGCTTGTTGTGGAGCCTCTGCTGGAACCGTCTGGGTGGATTCAGTGCAGAGAATGATGACAACGGACTGCCTTGCTTCACCCTCAGAGTTTCCCCTGAGTTTTCTCCATCTTGACATGCAAAGCAGACACTGTCTGGAGCCCTCGTGTTCCTCTGGGACTCGGGCTTCCCTCTGCTCCTCAGCCTGGAGAGGAGGAAGCCCACGTGTGGACTTCAGGAGATTCCTGACCGCGTTTTGTGGGCTAGCACGTCCTGGGCTTGAAGTCCCCAGGGAATGAGCAGAATCCAATCCAGGTAGGACTGCCATGACCCAGACCCTTCAGGAAGGCAGGTTATGGTCCCCTAACCAGGCAGAGCACCATGACCAGCCGCGGGGTTTGTGGAGGGCGAAGGGAAGATGAAATGGGTCCTGGAAGAAGGTGCTTATAAATACCAGCTACCGAGAGGGAACCAGCTGCAAAACCGTGCATTTGAGGAGTATGAGTATTATTTCTTGATTCTGTTTGGAATAAGTTAGAGTGCATGATATATTTGTGTGTGAGTGAACATATATATATAGCTCTCTCTCTAAAATTTATATCAAAGTAACATAAAGACTGATGAGATACAGGTGCTGCACATGTGGGCCTCTTTTTGCTGGCGATCAGTTCATTTTTGGCCATTGGAAGCCCAAAGAGGCAGCGAGTTATTGTCCTCTGCCGTCTGGTAGGCTCATGACAAACAAAGCGCTGCAACCAAAGGGTCGGCTCTCAGGAGCCTCACGGCCCTGTGAGGGAAACCCCTTGGACACGGTGTCTTCCTCCTGGGCCTGGACTAGCCTTGGGACTTGGCACTTCTCTTTCTCTGTGGCGGGAAGGTACAGCCGGCTCCGGCTTCCATTTAGAAAGTCACCTTCCTGGATGGCTGTGCCATACCAAGAAGGGCCTGGGCTGCTGGGAACCAGCATTTCTCCTCAGCTGCTGGCCGTACTGAGGAGGCCTCCCTGGCAGGGTTCACGCTGCTGTGTGTCTGGGTGACACTTGCAGCCATCAGAAAGGAGGGGAGAACTCAGAAGGGCCAAGCACTTCCTGTGGTCCTAGTCTTACAGGGTCTTTCCCGGGGTGGGGTGGGGGGGGGGGCGTTCAAAATGCCAGGTGGTAACCCTCTAGCTCCTGGTCACCGGGTGGGTTCTTGGAGTGAGCTCGGAGCAGTGTCTGCTCACCACCAGACTGGAACCATTTAAGTGTTTTAATTTTGTCAGGCTGTGTTTACCCGTCATCCGTTTGCTTGCGTTCCCTGCTGGACCCCTCAACCACCCTCCTCTCACGACTCATCTCTGAAAGCTTCCAACGGGAAAGGTTCACACCCACACCATAAACGGAGAATAAGGCTGGGCAAGAGAACACAGCCCTCCGAGGGGCTGCATGGTTTATAGGCTCAGGTCCTCCTGCCCCGTTAGGATGAGTCAGAAACAACATGCCTGAGTGTGTGAACAGGTGATTGCCTGAGACCACACACCTCAGAACCACAGGGGCCCAGATGTCACCCTGGGCAGCGAGGGAGAGTATAGGTCATTCTTTGGCCAGGATTAGGGTATCTAATGTTTGCAAAGCAGACTCCACCCGTGATCCGTCAGACCCTGCCAGGGAGGAGTGGCCACGAGGTACGGGACAGAGAGGCCGAGGCATTCGAGGGAATTTCTGCCCTTCCAAGAATTGCAGAAGGAAGTGCACGGAGGCAGGAAATCCTGGTGGACAAGGAGCAGTGATGCGTCGGGAAGGATGCCCAGATGTAGCCTTCAAAGCTGCATCACAGATCTGTCCCCCTGGATACCAAACTTGCAGGGAAAGGAATTCAGAGCCGTGGACCAGGATCCCAGAGGATTCCAATCCAGGTGAAGGGTGAACATGGAGCCCCCAGAGGGGCCGGGGGAGGGAGGGTCCTGCCTGCCCTTAGTCCATCTGCACATGACCTTCTCCGGCCTTGACCCTCCACATGCACGTTTTGAGCTTTTACATCGTTCTCTGCACTTAGAGCTGCTGCTGTCCAGAGCCTCATTAGAAAACGACAAGTTCCTAACATCTGGTGAAGAGGAACCTCCACAAGAGAAGCCGAAAACGTGGCCTCTCCTCCAAAGGGGTGGAAAAGCAGCCACTGTCCTGGGGCAGGTCGTGGTGCTGGCCCGTGCCATTTTAAAGACACCCGCATTCCAGTGGTTGTTGCTCTGCCTGTGAAAGTACCTCCACCCTCTAAATGCCAGGAGCTCTGGGTGCTGTCTCTGCTCCTGGCCCACGTGAACCACACTGAAATGAAGCCGTCCTCTGAGTAAGGGGGGGCGCGGAGGTGTCCCTCAGTATCCAGGGAGGGGCCTGGCCCTTCTCCCTTCTCTCACATACAATAAGCCGAGACCCTGCAAGATTTCTTCATTCCAGGAGGAACGCGAGAGTCTGTGTCTCCTTGACACGAGCACAGGAGGGGAAAGAACCAGACCGTGACTCGCAGGCTGGAACAGAAACAGGATTTTAACATCAAATTCAAAACTAGCACTAACTACTAACACGAAAGAAATACGGCCCCTTCCCAAGTGGTAAACAGGCGCTGGGGTGGAGCTGCCAGGCCTGTGGGGTGGGGTCGTCCCCTCCCTCTTGGGCTCCAGGGCTCCCAGGAAAAGGCTTAGAATGTTCTTCTCCCCATCAGCATGGGAGGAGCCGGCCTGGGGCCCCGCGTGTTTCCCAGCCGCGTCCCCGCCGCTGAAGAGCAGGCTGCACTCGAGCTGTTGGAAGGACCGGGATCTGCCACTGTTGCTGGGTTCTGCGTCAGGGGTCTGGTGACTGAAGAGAAGACACTGATGATTGGGGGGGTCACACCAGTATCCCAGCCCAACACCTCAGCCCCACTGCATTCTGCTCCAAACCTTGTCCTGAGTGTTCAGTCAACACTACCCCATTGTCCCTGACATGGGAGCTGGCATTTCGCTTCACCCATTTCACAGAAGAGGAAGCTGAGTCCCACAAAGGTCAAGGGAATTGTCCCTCACAGGCCTGGTCAGCAGTGGAGCTGGGATCCCCGTGCCGGCTGTCCATCTCCCTAGGCCCGTGCTTAGCCCGAAGCTTTCCGGAGCCCCTGGCTTCAGTCCCTGCCTGTCTGGACACTCACCGAGCCCTGAGCTGAGAGACGCGCGGTTCTTCTTGGGCAGGAAAAACCGGCGCATCTTGCCGGCCCTCTCCTGTGGGGGCTCCAGGTGGCAGGACAGGCTGTAGCTAAAGGACAGAGGGGACTTTTCAGCTACCGGGAGCCACACCTCAGGTGACCCTCCCAGAGACGGCCAGCAGTTGGAGTCCCAGGGCCCCACGGGTGACCATGCGACAAGCCCCGGGACTGACCCGGAAGCCACGGGCACGGGCTCCCTGGAGCTGGCCATCAGAGAGAGTCCGCCTTGCCCTCACCAACTCCTGCCCCGCCTCACCTCTCATCCTCGCTGAGGGGCTCCATGGCCTCGAACCAGGCCCCAAATCGCTCCTCAGCCTCAATGTGGTAAAGATGGACTGCCTCCTGGAGCAGGAAGATCTGCTCGGTGACTTTGAATTCCTGGGAGAAAGGACATGATGCAGACGGGGCCTGGGTGGGGGACCGTGCTGGGGACTCAGACAGGTGAGAAGAGGGTCAAGGAGCTGGTCTGGGGTCTTGGCCCACATGGGAACCCTCCTTCCCTCCAATTCCGTGCAGGACTTGCTCGTTCTCACAGTTGGCTTGAAATAGCTCCTCCTGCAGGAAGGTGTCCTTGGTGCCAGCCCCTTCCCCCACGCACCAATGGGACGGCTTTCCCAGCTCTGGGTGCCGAACTCTCCCAAGGAAAGCAAGGCCCAAGGCATCGGGCCAGAGAAGGTCTTCCCCGGAGGAGTCTCTGATTGCCACAGCCCCACCCTCCGCACGGGGAGGCCACAGCTGCTCACCTCACTCCTTTTCTCAAAATTGATCTCATTTCCCTGGAAGGCAGAGAGCCAAAGCCCATGAGCAACAGCCCCCTTAGCCCATAGCTAGCCCCCGTCTCCACCCTTTCTCAGGTTGCACTACCAGCAGGGTCGACCAGGGAGCAGGCGCTACCAGAAACGGGAATGGGTCCCGGGCAAGACTCTGAGCTCCAGAGCAAGGAGGCCACGGGGCTATGGCTCAGGGACATTCTAAGACAGCCCTCTCTGACAGACAGACAGACTGAGGCCTCAGGCAGGAAGGGGTGCTCAGCCACTCGTGTGCTTCCTGCCTTGGAGGGGCCTGGCTTCACTCCCTGCAGGGGCGGGGCCTGAGGGAGAGGCTGAGTCCAGCTCAGACACACCCTCCAGCAGCTCCGCAGTCAGGCAGCCTGGACTGGCGGCTCACCTGGATCCTATATTCACTCATCACTAAGATGGCCATGACACCCAGCTCCCGGGGTGGCTGTGAGGCCCTCACGAGAGGACTCTGCCAAGGGTTGTGAGCTCAAGCCTCAGTGCAAGTCTCTCCTCCCAAATCTCCGAATCCTGATCCCCAGCTCCACCTCCAGGCTCACTCACCTCCAGGTAATCCTCCATGTTGGTGTCCAGCAGCAGTAGGTAATTGAGGAATGTGCCAAGGAAGGGGATGAGCCCCTGTGCCAGCGGGGTGGAGACGGTGATGAGATCCCGCTCTCAGGAGCCGTCAAAGACCTCTCCTCCACTCCTCACCCCAGCCTCCTGCCCAGCCCAAGCTACCCACCTAGGCGGCCTCCCCCCAATTTCCTCCTCTTCTCTCCTCCAGGAACCCCAAACTCCTCCAGGCACCTCCCAGCAGCCGGCTCTGGCAAAACCCAGGGTACGTGGTCCCCGCCCCTCCCTGTCCCAAATCCGTTGTGCGCCCATCCGTTCCAGGCCTCCTCCTGGTCACTTCCAATGCAGGCATTTCAGGTCTGTGGCACCAGGAGCAGGGCTGGAGGAGAAAGGCTCCCTCTCTGCTGGTAGAGACCTCCGGCTAGGAAGGGGAGTCCCCTCTCCTGCGACTCCTGGGCCCCTCCTCCACAGGCACCCTTACCTTCTGGGCACCTGTGGGGCCCGTCTCCAGGCTGGTCAACATAGAGGTCGCCTCCTGCCAGGGTGTTGACAGGGCCAGTGAGCCGACGCTCCCCTCCAAGTGTCCTCCCAGACCCCTCCCAGATCGGGGACCCTGGACATGTGGCCCCAGTCACCTGGTGCCCCTGCGGCTCCCGCCTCCAGGGTGCTCTGATTCCAGAGCCATCCCAGCTCCAACACTCACTCCTGTGTGACCTTGGGCCCGCCCAGGCCTCCCTGAACCTGTTACCTCGTCTGGAAGGTTTGACGAACTCTGTCTGCCTCCCACAGTCTCCTGAGGCCCAAGCGTCATCTGACCGTCATCACTGCTCTCCGCTCAAGCCTGCCTCTGGAGCCAGGTCCAAGCTCCCCACATTCCTCCCCACCCTTGAGCCTCGGCACCCACTGTGAGGCCTGCACCACGGCTCATCTCCCTCTGGCTCCCAGATGAGGAGACCAAGGCCCACACAGGGGCAGGGACTTGCTCAGGGGGCCCCAGAGGAGAGGCTGCTCCCCCTCCCAGCCACAGGCCCCTGTCTCCTCTGCCTTCACACCACCCTCTGCCCAGCCGCTGACCACAGTGCTGTCCTCGGGACTCTCAGGCTGTGTTCGGGCCCCCAGCTGGGCCGAGCCACGGATGGAGGGAGATGAGGTGTCTCAGGAGGCCTGGTCAAGTGGCTTCTGCCAGCCCCAACGCCCAGGAGTCTCTGATCCCAGGCCGAGGCCAAGGCCTTGCTAAAGCCCTCAGCTCCCTAGGATCCCCTCAGGGAGTTCCCCTGCACAGAATTCTTTCTTCATCCGCTCAGGATGGGGACCCCGAATGCCACGTCTGACTAGCAGGGGAGGGGGCGACCAGGGCACTGCGGGGTGGCATTTCCTTTCTGTTTTACGAGGAAACTTCTGACGTCTGGGCGGGAAGGATCCCTGAAGAAGCCATCAGTTCCCTGGGCACTTGCCCTTGCCCTCCGGGGCACATGTCATCGCCAACAAGGACCTGGGTGAGCATCCCACTGGGACTGTCTGCAGCGCCCACTTTAGGGGCCAGAGTGGGGAGTCACCGAGGGGACACAGATCTGTCCCAGGTCCAGTGTCCGTCCCAAGGCTGGGAAGCCCCTGAGTGCCCCCGGCCCGTGGGATCCGGCAGTGCCCATCCCTCAGGCAGGCAGGGTGCCCTTCTTGCGAGGCACAGTGAAGACAGAAGGAGCAGTGGGGCCCTGGCTTCCTGAGCACAGACTGGGCTGACTTCGGAAGAAAGGAAGCCCGCCCACTCGCTCCAGCCAGTGGCCAGGAGGAAGATGCAGGGCAGCTGATGGAGCAGCATGGAAGCCAGACACCGGCACCTTCTGCCAGGTCCTCAGCCTCCTGGAACAGTCCAGCCCGCACCATTCTATCCCATGCCCCTGGCCTCCTGTCCCAAACTGCCCCACCTGCCCATGGAGCTAGCACATCCCTCTTCCTGTCCATCTTTTCCTGACCAACTTCACGTGACAGGAGAACCAAAGCTCATCCTGCCGGGTCCCCTCCCCTCTCGCTCCCCCTCCTTCCAGATGTGCAGCCTCCGTCTTACCTTCACCAGCTGCCTCCTGCTCACCCACTGGTCTTTGATGAACCTCTTCAACTTTCGAGAGCTCTTCCTGAGGGGAGAGGAAAGGAGGAAAGAAAACCCGGGGCGGTTGAAGGCGAAATGCCTTTGGCTGAGAACCCGGAAGGTTCAAAGGGCCTGGGGCCTGGACGAGGGTTTTCCCCGGGTTCTTCGGAGCTCTGAGGTCACCGTGGGACTCGGGTGGAGGCTCTCCTGCGGTCACCTGGGGCCTCCATTCCCACTCCGACTGAGCACATTGTTTCTAACAGCGTTGGTTGCCGATGAGGGCTCCGTTGCTGCGAAGTACACCCTTGGAAATCTCCAGTGTGGCTCAATCCAGGATGTGACAAGGGGGGAGCCACTGCCTAGGGTCTCAGAGAGTCTCAGAGACCCGAGCAAGGAGGCCAGTCCCCATCCCTAGGGTCCGCTGCCTCCCAGATGGTCCTAGCTGAATGAGGGGTCCATGGCAGTCGCACGGGGGATGTCTGGTCCGCCCTGGTGGTGCTTGGATGGAGCACGGCCTACCCACCTGGCAACTCGTCCCCATGTCTTTTGCAGACGGCTGATGGAGGGGCTCTGCAGAGCAGACACGATGGCACGCAGGGACGCATAATTTCCAAGGACTCGGCACTCCTGAGGAAGGGAAGGGAATGAGCTGCGACGGCGGGCTGGAGCCCTGCTTCCTCTGGCTTGTGTCCCCTCGTGGGCTTCTGCTGTCCTGGATGAGGCAGATGCCCAGGGAAGCGAGGGAGGGCACACCTGGGAGCTGATGAGTAACGCTCGCGGGCAGGAAGATTTTAGCTCAACCCAGGGCGGGAAGGGAGCTTCCCACCACTGGGACCAGCACTCAAGGTCAGCAGGCCCTTGGCAGCAAGGGGCCTAGGACTTTGCCGAGGCCCAGACCACCGACTTCAAGGCTGAAAGCTGCGAGAGGAGAAGGGGCAGTCCCCCTGACTCCAGGGAGGGGCTCCCTGGGCCCTGCCGCTACTGACCTTGGCCACCTGAATCCACAGCTCGACGACTCTGGCCCTGTCCTGGGCCGTCATGCTGAGGTCCCCAAGGCACGTCGTGATGACGCAGCCGGACACGTGAAGAAACTGGTTGATAGTGGCCCGAACCGTGGGAGCCAGGTACTCCTTGCTCCCATTGGGCCGCTGGCACCACACAAAACCCAGGCAGTGGCGGGGCTCCACCTTCTTGAACAGCTCCTGGGGAGGATGGGGACTGTCACCTGACCCTGCCACACCCGAGCTCAGAGTCTGCAGGCCCCCGCAGCCCCAGGCAGGAGGCACTGGTCAGCTGCAGCTCAGGAACCTGAGGAGGTGGCCTGAAGCTTCTGGGAGTCTCTGGGTTTTGTCTGTGTCCGCTGAGGCCGCCCAGCGCAGGATGACCGAGGACCCAATAGGGGCGGGGAAGAGAAGTCCCATTGGCTCGCAGCCCAGTCTTGCTTCCCCCAAGCACCAGAACACGGCTCACACCTGCCCATCTCAAGGGGCATCTTCCACCCGTTCTCATCACCCCCTGGTCCCACTCCCCTTTCAGCTGCACGTTCCCCCGAGGCAGCAACAACCATGGGCTTTGTTTGCCTGTCTTCCATGTCGGTAAGGACGCACTAGGTGTCTAATAAGTACGGAGGCTGTTGAGGCCTCCTGGGCCGATGGGTGAGTGACCCAGGACTTGGCAGCACTCCAGTGAGCTTCCCTCCCCCACCAGAGGGCTATTCTCTGCCCCGCTTCCTCTCTGTTCGACCTCATCCATCCGCACAGCCACTCTGCCCAGCAGGTGCCCGCCCTTGGTGTGCTCTCTACTGTCCATGTGGGGACAGCAAGGACTTGGGGGCCAGAAGGTGGCCCAGGTCACCCGGTGGGTAAGTGGGGGAGCTGTGACTTGCACCCACATCGTTGGATTGCGGCTGAGGGAACAGGAGGTCTGGGGCAGCTGATGGCCCACCAAGGCGGGCCCCACCTAGCCCAAGAGCCCCGCTGCTCACCGCATCCATCCGGGTCAGCTGCTCGGCCACCAGCTTCGGAGGGAAGTCCAGCAGCTTAGGCCTCTCCTCTCTCAGCTCGGCGCTCGCTTCTGCGGTGACTTCGGCAGCTGGAGGCAGAGATCGTCCAAAAGTCAATGGCGCATCTTGCTCCAGCTCAGAAGCTGGCACTGGGGCTGAAGCTGATGGCGCTCGCTCCGGCCCTGGAGAGGCCGATGGAGGTGAGGCTGCTGGAGGTGAGGCTGCTGGTGGTGAGGCCGCCTCCAGCTCCGGCGCGGAAGGTGGAACTACAGCTGGAGCTGCCTCTGGCCCCGGAGCTGGCCCTTGCTCTGGCTCTAGAGCCGGCAGGAGCTCTGGAACTGGCGCTGCAGCGGGAGAAAGAGAAAGTTTCACCTACGTACCCGACTTTACAAGACAGGAGAGACTCCGCTGTCTTGAAGGGAACCCCAGCCCGTGAACCCCACCGCAGACAGTCTTCCCAGACTGCTGTGCCCTCACCTTCCAGCTCTGCCCTCCTGGGCCCCAGATGTTGCAGCTGGACCTGGGGAAGGTAGGCAGGGCCTCCCAGGTGCGACCCAGGCCAGATGACACGCAGAGAGGCCAGCCGCATCCTGAAAGAGGGAAAGGGCGTGGGCTCCCAGAAATCCTGCATTGGGTCCAGCCAGGTTCCCACCATAGAAGACGCGGTACTGGGCGGAAGCAGTTGGGCCACAGAGCCAGAGGCCTGGCCGTCGCTTCCACACTGTCCTCCCAAGGCACCCTGCTTTGGGTCTGGGCCCTGTGCCTGCCCCTTTCCACCAGGGGGGAGTCCCACCCCGGCGCTGACTCCTGTGTGGCCATCCTGGCAGTGGCAGGCCTGCTCATCCAGCAGGTGGAACACGGGGTTTGTGTGAGTCTCTTCTTCCCACTGCCACTCTTCTCGCAAAGAGGCTGGACACAGTCCAGCCCAGCCCTCCACGCCCTTGTGCAAGTGGACTGAGGACTGAGGCCGATGTGTGAGCGGCTCGCTAACACCCCTTCTCTTCTGGGCCTGCTGGTGGTGGTCAGAAGGGGTGGATATGGAGAAGGGGAAGCGGAGGGAGACGGGACTGTGGTGGGGATGGGTCGCCAGGGAACAGCTCAAGCCAGCCTCCCCTCTGGTTCCCAGGGGCTCTGGGACCCCACCCACAGCTCTCTTTCACTCCTATCCCCTTGCAGTAGAAGCCATCAGACCTCAGCCCTCCCAGAGGAATCAAAAGATGAGTGAGATCAGAGTTGTGCCGGGCCCGCCCCAGCCACAGTCCTCTGTCCTCTTGTTCTCCCCCAGCCCTGTTCTGTGGAGACAGGAGGCCCTCGTCTGGCACTCAAAGAACACTCAGGTCTTTAGTTGGCGCTGGGGTCCATCATGCATGAGAACGTGGGAAGAGGCCTCCAGTCGTAAAGGAGCATAGGAGGGCATCCCCTGGGACAGGCGGGGGACAGGATCTGTGGATGATATGGTGTGTGACTATCTGAGTCTCAGGCTGCTGCGGGGGTCCAGGGGCTGTGTCTGCTTCATTCACTGCGTTGTGCCAAGTGTCTCTAAAGCTCCCGCATGTCACAGGTGCTTAATATACAGTGTTCTCGAATGAACTCCAACCAGAAGCATCCCCGGTAGCTGAGTGGGCCTGGGGCCCTCTGCGGCCCGGAGACCCCTCCTTGGCTACTCCAAGGACCCGCCCCACGACCAGCTGCATGGAATCCCACACTCCCTGCCAGAGTGCTTTCCGTGTGCCTTTGCAAACTCAGAAAGGCCCCATCCCAGCGATGGGGAGCAGACTGCTCTTCATCGGGGAGAGGGAAAGAATAACCAGGAACAACCACGGCACGTCTCTCAGCCCCTTCTGTAGAGCCAGGCCCCAGGGAAGCACCTGCCGTGGCTCATCCCATTCGTGCCCACCAGAACCCGATGAAGTTTATCCTCTCCCACTCCACTTTGCAGAGGAGCAATCGAAGCTCAGAGAGATGGAGGGCCGTTTCCAGACACACAGCTGGCAGTGGGCAGAGTCACCACTGTGCTGAGGAGGGGCTGGGCACTCACGTAGCAAGTAGGTGGTCCAGGACCCCGTGGGAGGTGAGGACAGCCGCGCAGTCAAACACGATGGTGGTGACGTTGGCCATGTTTCGAGGCGCCAAGGCTGGTCCTATGGACGGCGGCAGCCTCTCCAGCAGGCCTGCCTGGAGGGCCCGCATCCTGCAGGCCTCATTCCGCTGCCCGAGTGACTCTCCCCAGGGCAGTTGACCTACCCCCCAACCTGCCTGCCCAGTCTCGCCAATTGGAGTAAGGCCCCCCGAAGAAGTAGAAGACCAATCGGTAAGAGAACAAGATTTGCGATTATTGCTCTTATCAAAATCAACCAGTTGTTCTCCTCAACTTGCCCTGAAATTTTAACTCCTCCGGAAAGCTCTCAGTTGCACACTCTCTACAAACATTCCACCCATCTCTGGTATCCAATGCCCACAGCAACTCAAGGAGGCGTTTGCAATTTTAATACGTTCCAGAAACAGGAGTTGAAAAATGACGAATTCACGATGATGAGAGGAAATTCTGGAGGTTTTTAAAAAAGAAAAGATTCTATCATATTACTGGACTGTAAGAAATATCACTAGCAATCTTTTTTCATACAATCCTAGAGTTCATTAACATTAAACCTTTGATCATGTAAGTAGAGTTGCATGACCCCATTTCATACTGTTATTAAAAATAATGGTACCTACCCTGTATCTCCCAATCCATGAAGGAAAATCACCTACAAGAGAAAAAATTAATAAACAATGCCCAAATAAACCCACACAGAATTGATACACACTAGCGTTGGTCAATTCTGGATGCCAGAATTTCAGAACACTACCTTCAGCAAATCAAACTCCATAGAGCTCTCTTCAGTGGGAAAAATACTTAATTTCTCTCACTGTAGTTCCGAAGATAATTAATGTGCGGCCTTAGCACTTAAAGAGGTCCCAGTTAGACATTCTTAAGTGCAAATAACATTCTAGGAAAAATAGTTTGTTTCAAGTCAAACCATGCAAGTCTCATGTAAACTGTAGACTTTTTCCATCACAAAAAGGAGCTTCCGGGGTTAAAAAGACATTTGAGCTCCTCGTACACGGTTTTCTAAAAAACAGCACCCTGTGATGTCATAAGTTGCCAATCTTCAAACTTCTTTAATTCAGGACACGAGTGCAAGGTAAGAAAATAAAGTCATTTTCTTGAGGACTTCAGACTTCCCTCACCCACAAACAAGAGAGAAACGAGCAACGGAGCCACCTCGAGTTAGGGTGCCTGGCCGCTAACGCGGTCCCTACAAGCTGGGGACTCGCTCCGCAATGCAGAGGGCTCGGGGCTGACGGGGGCGGGCGCGCTGATCCTCCGGCCCGGCCGCAGCCCCGGAGCCCTCCCGACACCGACCACCCCACCCCACCCCACCCCACCCCACCCCACCCCACCCAGCCCACCCCGGACCCGGCGGAGGGAACCCACCCACCGGCCCGCCAGGCGGTCAGCGACGCCAACCCTGCGCGAAGGGCAGTGGTGAGCAGCGGGCCGAGGGTCCCCCTCCGAGCCCCGGCTGCCGCCACTCACCGCAGCAGTGGCCTTCCGGGCGCGGGGATGATGGCGGGAAGCGGGGCAGACGTGTTATTACCGCACATACACCGGCTCGACCGACAACGCGCGTCGCAGGCGGAAGGGAGAGAGGGCTCCCGGCCCGCCCCACCGGGCGCGCGCTCAGGTGTCGGCGGCCCGGCGGCGCTCTTTCCTGCCGGGCGTCCGGGACACCCTGGGGGAGACGCTCTCAGCCCCAGCGGGACTGCGTGGTCCCTGGAGCCTGGGCTTGCCTTCCGCTCCTGGGGCGCTGTAGTGAAAAGAATGAGCCCCAAAGCCAGTCATCCGCAACCCCACATACTCCTTCGTTTCCTGAAGCTGGGGTGGACTCGTTTGCGCTGGGAGAGGTCGCTCGAGCTTTCGCTGTATTTCCGTTTGGGGCTACACCAGTGTGCAGTTTGGAGTCGACTCCCCTCCTCCTTTAAACTTCAGCTGAAAGAGAAAACATTCAGTTGTCACCGAGAATGCACAACTTATTGATCGATGGATAGTGACTAGTACTGATTTAAGCATGAGACTAGACGGTCCCTTTTCTGCACAGGTGGGTCAATGCATATTAAATACATGGTATGATCTGGGAAAGCGCAAGAGATAGAAACCCCCGTAGAACCAAAATGGCCAGACCTTCTGAAGTTTATCGTTCAATGGAGAAAGTTAAATGATATACACAGTCCTTAGGGAGTACAGTGTAAGATAGGGAAAGAAGCTGGTGAACAAAAGGCTTTAAAACACACACACACACACACACACACACACACACTCACACTCACTCCACTTTAATTCATAGGATAACCAGAATGCAGTCGTACTGTTTTTTATCTTTCTTGTCTTGGATTTGAGTGCTGAGAATTTGGGGGGCTCTCCGAAATGTTAAATTGATGCTGATTTATTGAAAATGATAATGTGACATTTCACTTATGAGTCTACAATTATGTCAGCTTTTAAGTACTTGGTTGTGATTTAAGTATTTGGTTGTGATGTTAATAGAGACTAAAACTATCTTTAGCTGTTATGTCAACCTAAATGAAGCTGTCTGGGGGCAAGCTCAAAAAATGAGTTTATTTGGGAATAGCGAGGAATTGCAATTCTGGACGTGCAAACTATGGTGAACCATAGGCAAGTTGGAAGAGACAAGGGGAAAGTTAGTTTTTATTAGGTGTTAGGAGGAAATTAAGGAGGGTTATTTAGAATAAAAGTTCATTGGAGAAGAACAAGAGTGTAAGGTTGTGACAATGCGTTGTCGCTGCGGCAGGGACGGATCTTCCTTCCTTTTCTTAAAAGCAGGAGATGAAATTCCTAGGTGAAGATGTCCTCCGTTGCACCAGCAGAAAAGTTACATTCTTATCATCACGGATAAGAAGTTGGGACTGAGAGAATTTTATACAAATAGGCCTGGTTAAAATAATTCTTATCGTCCATCTTCCTGCCAGTTAGGCAGGCAGCAGTGAGTGGTATGTACGTGAGAGGTCCCCTTCAGGGTTTCATGACTCCATTTTAAAGAGGTTTTCCTTTATTTTCACACTTACTATGAACAAAACATGTTCCAAGACACTACTAGTCTGAGTTTTTCTGTGATGTAATATGTAGAGTTCCAGGTGCCACCAGCGGTTCTATCAACTGACTTCCGTTAGTTGGGAGTAGGACAGCTCAATTTTATCTAGAGACATGCACAGCATAACAGCGTTTGGGTCAAGGACGGAGGGCATATAGGAGGGTGGTCCCGTAAGATTAGTACCATATAGCCTAGGTGTGTAGTAGTCTATACCATCTAGGTTTGTGTGAGTACACTCTATGATGAATTGTGTAAGTACGCTCAATGATGAAACTGCCTAACACATTTCTCAGAATGTATCCCCATCATTGAGCAATGCGTGGCTATATTTCTGTCATCCTCCCCTCTTAGCCAGTCCAATTGCTGCTATTCCTGCAAGATTCACCGAAGTCTTACATCCTCTAAGGAACCTTAGTGTTCTAATTAATCTCTTTGTCCCCCAGATAAGAGAAAGAAAGAAATATAGTAATAGAAAAAAGACAAATTAGCATTATTTTCAGAGGATGGTGATGCTAAGGTGTTTAAAGCAAAAGCCAACTGAGTAAATTTGAAGATTGAATTGGCTCTATTCAACAATTCATGAATTGAGCAGCATCCCAGCTAGCAAATAGAAGGGAGGTCCAAGGAGCTATGCAAAGTGGAAGGCTGTTATGGGCAGAAGGGACGGAATAAAGGAAGTTTCTAGCAAAGAGCAGATTCGGGCAAGATCACCTTCCTTTGGGGAAGAGTAGTGTGGGGATCTATGAGGCAGATTACTCACTCATGCCGACCAGGTAATTCCAGATTGACTAGTTAAAGGTCACATTCCTGTGAGAGACTGAAAGTGCAATTAAGTCTTGATTTATTGATGTGGGACTTAGCACAAGTGACACCATTTTGTTCCTGTTTTTTCTTTTTTAACAGTTCTCCCCCCTTTGCATGAGACTCTTAGCATAACTTGAAAGATGTGATCAAAATTTAAGGCATTAGTGCCACTCTCAGCTACCGCTCTGTTGGTCTCACAGCTTTTACTGTTTCTCCGTGTTATAGTCACAGGTCATGAGGTTTTCTGCTGAATCCTGTGGTATTCACAGGTCACGACTTCACATTCATTTGCTTGATGGTTAGCAGCTGCAAACACGCATTTAAAGCTTTTGAGAGAATACAGTGCATCAGGGAGATTACTATGACTGTTACCTGGTAGGATAATTCCCATGTCTGGAGTGCACTTCAGAGCCATGGTCCCCAAGACCCAAACCAATCAAAATCCAATAAGTGAAAGAAATACTCTGTTGAAGGAGTCACCTTTTTAAGCCAAGTGGCGCACTCAGTGATTTTATGTAACTAAATTTCAGCTTCCCCAGAAGTGTTAATCCAGGTGCAGCGGGTGGTGGCCACAGCACAGACACATCCTTGCTCAGCTAACAAATGATCAAGGGCTGTCATATTATCAAGAACTACTTTGAGCTGAGAGTCTAGAGATTTTCATTGGGCAGCTATTGCTTTAGCAGCGAATTCTGCAATACTTTCAAGAGTTAAGGAGGGATTTCTGATCACAGCCTCATTTGTACTCACTCCTAACAAAGGAAGTAGGGACCTGCCGAAAGAAGCACATCCTGAATCATGAAGGCCTCCTGGCAGGTCTTTTCGAATTGGATGATTAGGGGAGTTGACCAATGAAGTGTCTTAGCCTATTTGAGAACAGTTGAGTGGCACAGTTAGATAACCTAAGGGGCATTGCCCAGTTATGTGTTAGCCATCTAAGCATTTATAGGTCCAAGGAGAATGATCACCACCACCGATGAAATTAAATCCTGTTGGGGCGTAAACCATTACTGCTCAGGTGGCATTGTTCATGGGTTCCAGCATCATGAACAGATTGGAGTTTTTGATGATGAATCCAGCTGTCTGAAAGGTTGCTCTCCCTTAGTAATGGCTTGGGAGATATGATGGTGGCATTATCTTGCCAGGCCAATGCCAGAGTAAAGGAAAGAAAGAGAGGAAGACAGTGTTTCATGTTTAGTTAAAATGGAAATCTTGATCTGGTGTCTTGGGTGGAAGCAGTCTACGTCAATGTCAGCTGCTTCTCCTGCTCATCAGTTTGATTCAGAGGTCTTCAGTGTTTGTAAAGGACCAGAGGTCAGGAGGAGCTTTCTTCCACTGTGAGATGTGTAGCCAAGGTTTAAGTCCTGGAGGTTTGGCTGCCATCTGGGTCGGGAGGAAGACCTAGTATATTCCTTTCCAAGGAGATTCAAGGACAGTCTTTGGTCTCAGTGATTCCAAATCAGAAGGATGGGAGGCAATAGGAAACATTCGGTTGGAGAGTGGTAGCCAGATATTTGAGAAAATTAGAAGAATTTAGGATCCAGTTCAGTTTACAGGTATATAACAAAACCTCAAAGACAATTAACAGGGTTAGAATCTAAATATCTACAAAGGTGCAAACATAATTTTTCTCTCTACAATTACCCCATTTTTTACCAAAGATAATCAGAGTAAAACTAATTTGTTTGTATTAAACTTGGCCTGATTATTTACATGAGTGTAGCAAGAATGGTGATTGACCACATAAGCTCTTTTAAGACTGCTTTGCTGGAACTTTTTATAAGGAATCTCAGATTTGACTCTTTCAAAGCCTCTGAGGCCAGGAAGCCGAGCCAAGTTTCAGGCAGTTCCTTACAGCTGTCTGGTCATGTCTGAATCTATGCATCTCTCTCTCAACTATGACATTCCAGTCAAAGCCTTGGTAACATAGCCAATGTTTTCAATTGTACCCTGTTAGAAGGAGAACAGATTCTTATTGAAATTATGCAAGTAACTTACTGTATTGCCATGAAAAGAACACTTGAGTTTCTAAATTCTGGAGGGATCATACAGGGAGAAAAAGTAAATGTTTCCTCTTTGTTTACAAAGGTATACTTTACCAATTGTAAATCATAGGTAGCTTAAGAGAAAAAGTTTCCTTAAATCTGGAAAAACAAAACACCAAAGAACCAGAAATGTTTCAAACAAGAAGTCGTAAAAATTGTAACTATCCTTCTCAGCTTATTCAGTCCCAGGTTATTAATTCTTGTTCTGCTTGAACCCAGTTGTTTCTTTTAGTTCTGGAAATTCTTTTAATCTTAAAAACTAATTCTAAAATTCATAAACATGTAGGAGTATCCAGGAATGTTAAAAAAGAAATAGAGTAATTGGCAGTTTATTGAAGGGGATTAGAATGCACCACCCAAAATATGCCATATGGATTATTTTGAGGTAAGGCCATTGAGAATCAACAGATACAGAAAGAAGCCTTCTTGGAGATTCTTTATCTGACTAAGAGCAGAAACTTCTAAAAGCTGAGGGCTGCCATAAGTCTCTTCTCCTAAGGGAGTTTTATGGCTATGAAGAAGACAGAAAATCGGCACCAACATGAGCCTGCACAAACAAATTTTAATAAATAACCTTTATCTTTCCTTAGTTTCCCCCTATATTTACCTCCTCACAATTTACCACCCTTAGAAGCTCAAACCTCTTTTCCTTTGTCTTGTCATTTCTTCACAAATTTATTTCCCTTTGTGAAAATGGTAACAGTCTGCCTCTTTAGGATTTTCATGTCATTTCTGAGGCCCCTCCACCATATGCATATGAAATAAACCTTTTTCTCCTGTTAATCTGTCTTTTGTCAGTTCAATTTGCAAGACCCCAGTTATTGAACCTGAGAAAGTAAAGGAAAAATTTTTTTCCTCCTCATCAACATCATCTAGAATTACAAAAATTGCAAGAGTAAATTACCAATGTAGGAAAGGATAAGCAGATCAGGTCATTTACTGAATGCCCTTAGTTACTCAGATTTATTTCTAGAACAGAATTAAAACTCCAGGAAAAAAAAAAAGCACACGGGAGAAATAAGTACATATTAGAGGTGGCATTTCAAATCAGTGGAAAATGATAATTTTTCAGCAAATGATATTAAAGTAATTGGCTACATTTGGGAGAAAATTCAGGTGGTTCCTCCATTATTCCTCCCACCAAATTTTAGTCAGTATCCAGAAATTCAAATGACTAGCATTTACAAGGAAGTGCCCAACTTTTCTAATAATTAAAGAAGTACAAATTAAAACAATTTATTACTTTAGATCCATGATATTGGAAAGATTGGAACAAGCTTAAATTGCGTACACTGCTAATGGTGTGTGGTATAAAAGGGAATGACCCTGAAGAACAATTTGGGAAGATCCAGTAAAGTGGCAGATGTGCATAGCTATGACCCAGCAACTCTACTCTGGGGGCCTACTTTGGAAACCCTCACATGTACGTACACAGAGAGACATATAAGAATATTAACTGCAGCGCTCTTTCTAAATTGAAAACTGAGAACAACCTAGACACTCATCAACAAGAAAACGGATAAATTCATTTATATGTGAAAACACATTAAAGTACCATATATTGTTTCTTTCCGATGTTTTAAGATATGTGATGTACAATGAACTGCACATACCTAAAGTGTACAATTTGATAAGTTTTGTCTTGTTATATACTACTCAAACTATAACCACGATCAAAATAAGGAACATATCCATCACACACAAAACTTCTCTTGCTCCTTTGTAGTCTATCCCTGTCTCTTCCCTCTGTGCCCCATCCCCAGGAGACCTCTGATTATTTTGTCACAATAGATTTGTTTGCATTTTCTAACACTTCTTTCTCTCAGCATCACTGTTTAGAGATTCATCCATGTTGTTGTATCAGTTGTCATTTCTTTTATTGCTAAGTAGCACCCATTATATAGATATAACGCAATTTGTTTATCTGTTCCCCCGCTGATGGGCTTTTGAGTTGTTTGCGGTTTGGGGCTATTACAAATAAAGCTGCTATAAAGAATCTTGTACAAGTTTTCATGTGCATGTATGTTCACATTTCTCTAGAAGTGGGAGTACTGAATCAACTGGAAGGTGAAGTCTTGACTGTTTAAGAACCTGCCAAAATGTTTTCCAAAATAGTTAGTTTAAACATCTGATCAAATCTTTTGCCCATGTGATAAACTGGATTCTCTTATTATTATTGAGTTGTAAGAATTTTATGTCTATTCTAGATACAGTTACTTTGTCAGATACGTGTTTTGAAAACACTTTCTCTCAATCTGTGGCTGGATCGTCTATTTTCTTATGTGTCTTTTAAGGAACAAAAATTTTTAATTTTCATGAAGTCAAATTTATTGACTTTTCTTTTATAGTTTATGCCTTTTATTTTAGTTTATGCTTTATTTAAGAAATTTTTGCTTAACCCAACATCACTAAGATTTTCTCCTATATTTTCTTCTAGAAAATTTATAATTTTGGCTCTTATATTTAGACACTTATTATGATCCATTTTGAACTAATATTTCCATATGGTGTGAAACAACGATTAAGACTTTTTTTTGCGTATATGGCTCTCCAATTTCCTATCACCATTTATTGAAAAGATGATCATTTCCTCTTTGAATTCTCTTGGCTTCTTTGTCAAAAATCATTTGTCCACAGGATAGCCACATAAAAAGAATGAAGTTGTACAGCTATCTCATACCATATACAAAAATTTACTCAAATGGATCAAAGAGCTAAATGCAAGAGCTAAACCTATAAACTCTTACAAGACTACGTAGATTTAAATCTTTGTGACCTTGGATTAGGCAATGGTTTCTCAGATTTGAATAGACATTTCTCCAAAGAAGATATACAAATGGCCAATAAACACATGAAAAAATACTCAACATAATTAACTAATAGGGAAATGCAAATTAAAACCAAATGAGATACCACTTCACATCTGCTTGGATGGCCATAATCACCAAAGACAGGTAAGTGTTGGCTAGGGTGTAGAAAAATTGGAACATTCATGCTGTTGGGAATGTAAAATAGTGCAACTGCTTGGGATATTTTCCAAAGTCTGGCAGTTCTTCAAAAGGTTAAGCATAAAGTTACTCAGCAGTTTCACTCCCAAGTATATAACCAAGATAACTGAAAACGTATGTCCTCGCAAAAACTTGTAAACAAATGCTCATAGCAGAATGATTTGTAAAAGCCCCAAAGGGGAAGCAAATGTCCATCAACTCATGAATAAATAACCAAAAAGGTGGTATATCCATACAATGAAATATTACTAAGCAAGGAAAAGAAATGATACATGCTACAACATTGAAAGCATTAAACTAAGTGAAGAATCCAGTCACAAAAGACCACATATTGTATGATACCATTTATGTGAAATGTCTAGAATAGGCGAGTCCATTGAAACAGAAAGTAGATTGGTGGCTGCCTAGGGCCAGGGTAGGAGGATTCAGGAGGAAATGGGGAGTGACTGCTAATTGATACAGGGTTTCTTTTGTGGGTGACCTAAATTTTCTAAAATTAAATAGTAATGATGGTTGCGCAACTCTCTGAATATACGAAAAACCATTTAATCGTACATTTAAAATGCGTGAATTGTATTGTATGTGAATTATATCTTAATAAAACTGTTACTTTAAAAATCTATTGTCCATAAATTTGTGAGTCTACTTCTGAACTCTCTATGGTGTTCCGCTGGCCTGTGACTATTCCAATACCACGTTGTCTGGATTACTGTCTCTTTATGATAAGCTTGGAATCAAGTAGTTTTAGTCCTTCTACTTTGCTCTTCTATTTCCAAGTTGTTTTGGCTATTCTATATCCTTTGTAGTTCCATATTCATTTTAGGGTTGACTAATGTATTTCTTCAAAAGAACCTATTGAGATTTTCATTGAGATTCTCTCAAATCTACAGGTCAATTTGAGGAAAAATGACAACTGAGTCTTCCGATCCATGAACCAGTATCTCTCTCCATTTATTAAGGTAATCTTGGATTTCTGTCAGCAATGTTTTACACTTCTCAGTGTATAGTCCTGAATATCTTTTCTCAAATTTATTCCTAGAAAATCCATGTTTACGTTATTGAAAATGGTACTTTAAATTTCAGTTTGACCATTTCTTGCTAGACATAGAAATGTAACTAATTTTTGCATATTGACCTCGTATCTGCAATGTTGCTAGACTCACTTAAAAGTTCTAGTAGCTTTTATTTGTAGATTCCTCAGGGTTTTCTTAGACAATTATGCACTTGAAAATAAAGACAGTTTTACTTCTTTTCCAATCTGCATGTTTGATTTTTTCTTTTGCCTTACGGTACTGTCTAGGACCTCCAATAGAAGTGGTAGGTAAACATTGTTGCTTCATTCCAGATCTTAGGGTAAAAGCATTCAGTCTTGCATCCTGAAATATAATGTCAACTGTAGGGTTTTTGTAGATACTCTTTATCAGGTGGAAAGAATTCCCTTTTATTCCTTGTTTGTTGAGAGTTATTGTACTGAATGAATCTTTGTGCATCGAATGTTTTTATATATATATTAAAATGATTATTTTTTCTTTAGTTTGTTGATATGGTAAACTATATTAATTGATTTTAACATTAAGTCAACTTTGCATTCCTGGGTTAAACCCCACTTGGTCATGATATATTTTGTTTTTTCACTCAATTCATGATAAGTTGTTTGTTCAAAAATTGTGAAGAATTTTTCCATCTATTTTCATGAGGGATATTGGTTTATAGTTCTTTTTTCTTGTAATGTCTTTATCTGGTTTTGGTATCAGGATAATGTTGGCTACATAAAGTGAGTTGGACAGTATTCCTTCCTCTTTAAAAGTCTGGAAGATTTTGCGTAGAACTGGTGTACTCCCTCCTGGGATGTTTGGAAGAAGGTGGGGGGGGAATAGGGAAATGCTTGTCAAAGGGTACAAACTTGTAGTTATAAGACAAATAACCTTTGGGTCCTATTGTACAGCATAGTGATTATAGTTAATGATACTGTATTGTATACTTGAAATTTTTTAAGAGAGTAGTTTTGTTTGAGGAAGATTAGCTCTGAGCTATCATCTGCCACCAATCTTCCTCTTTTTGCTGAGGAAGATTGGCCCTTAGCTAACATATGTGCCCATCTTCCTCTACTTTACATGTGGGACGCCTGCCACAGCATGGCTTGATAAGTGGTTCCCATGTCCGTGCCCAGGATCCGAACCGGTGAACCCTGGGCCGCTAAAGCAGAGCACGCAAACTTAACTGCTATGCCACTGGGCCAGCCCCAAGACAGTAGATCTGAAGTGTTCTCACCACACACAACAAAAAAGTAACTGTGATGGATGTGTTAGTTAACTTGACTGTAATAATCATTTCACAATGTATGTGTATATCAACGGTTTGCATTGTACACCTTAAGTACATGCAATTTTTATTGTCAATTATACTTCTGTAAAGTTCGAAAAAAAATGTTTAGTAGAATTCAGCCATAAAGTCATCTAGGCCTGAAGTGGAAATCAATTTCCTTAGTAGGCATAAAGCTAGTTATGTTCTTTATATCTTTTTATTAAGGGTAAAAAACAGCTTTATTGAGATATAATTTACATACCATACCACTCACCCATTACAAGTGTACAATTCAGTGGGTTTCGATATATTACATTATTGATTTTTTAAAATTGTGGTAAAATATATTCAACATAAAATTTGTCATTTTAACCATTTTTAAGTGTACAATTCAGTAGCACTAATTCCATTCAAAATGTTGTGCAACCTTCACCACTGTTTTCAAAACTTTTTCATCACCCCCAACAGAAAGTCTGTAATTGTTAAGCAATAAGTCTCCACCCTACCCTCTCTCTAACCCCTGGTTATGTCTAATCTACTTTCTATTTCTATGAATTTGCCTATTCTAGATACTTCATATCAGTGGATTCATACAGTATTTGTCCATTTGCATGGCTTATTTCATTTAGCATAATGTTTTCAGTGTTCATCCATGTTGTGTCATGTATCAGATCTTTATTCCTTTTTATCATTGAATAATATACCTTTGTACATATACACTACGTTTTGCTTATCCTTTCATCTGTGGATGGACACTTGGATTGTTTTCACCTTTTGGTTTTAGTGAATAATGCTTCAATGAACATTGGCATAAAAATATCTGTTTGAGTCCCTGCTTTGAATTCCTTTGGATATATACTTTCAGCTTTCAACATCTGACCATGATGCGTCTTGGTGTAGCCCTCCTTTCATTTCTCCGACTTAGAGTTTGTTGAGCTTCAGGGATATATATTGTTTTTATCATATTTGGGAAGTTTTCGATCACTACATAGTCAATATTTTTCTGCTCTTTTCTCTCTCTCCTCTCCTTCTGTTACTTCCATTACACATAGGTTGGTGTGCCTAATGGTGTTCCACAATTCTCTAAGGCTCTGTTCATTTTTCCTCATTCTTTTTTCTCTCTGCTCCTCAGATTGCATAATCTCCATCAGTCTGTGTTTAAGTTTTCGGGTTTGTCCATCTTTCGGTTCAGATTTATTGTTGGGCTCCTTTAGTGAGTGATTGTCCAGCCACACCCTTGATGTTCTCTCCAGAACAGATTTTCTCATTTTTTTGTAATGTAGATAGGTTGAGAACTTTCAAATCTTCAATTTTGGTTTCTTTTTCTAACTTGCACCTCAGAACTCTTCCAGCCTCTACCCATTCCCCAGTTCTAAAGCCACTTCCACAATTTTAAGTATCTGTTACAGCAGCACCCTACATCCTGGTACCAAAATCTGTATTAGTTTGCTAGGGCTGCCTTAACAAATTACCACAGACTGGGGGGCTTAAACTACGGAAATTAATTTTTTCACAGTTCTGGAGGTGAGGAGTCCAAGATCAAGTTGTGGGCAGAGCTGTTTCTTCTGAGGCCTCTCTCCGTGGTTTGTAGGTTACCGTCTTCTCCCTGTGTCTTCACGAGGTCTTCCCTTTAGACGAGTCTTTGTCCAAATTTCTTCTTCTTGTTTGGACGCCAGTCATATTGGATTAGAGCCCATCCTAATGACCTCATTAAAGACCTTTTCTCCAAATACAATCACATTATGAGGTACTGGGAGTTAGGACTTCAACATACGAATTTTTCAGGAACACACTTCAGCCCGTGACATACTTCCTGGTATGGAACCTGCATCCTGTCAGCAAGCTGGGGTGTGGGTGCTCAGGGCCCAGTGTTTTCAACCTGCTCCTACCTGTGGTAGAGGTCCACCTTCCAAGTAGGGGCTACTTGGGGTAACAGAGCCCCAGTCCTCTTGGCTACATTTGCCTGGAATAGAACTTCTGCAACATGAAGCTGAGAACGTTAGAGACTGCAGCAGCCTGCTCTCCCAGGGAGAAACTCTCACCCTAGACTGCGAGCTAAGAGGAGAGAGAGGGTCTCATTTTCTTGTAAAGCTGGATCACTCCGACTTGTAGGAGGGGTGGAGGTAGGAGTGGGACATGGCTCAAATGGCACAGACTTGCTGTTCTTACCCAGATTTACTAGATTTTCCTGAGTAAATGTTTTTTAATTTGCTGTATGCCATTAGGACAATTTCCAGAAAATTTAAATTTAAAAATAATAATAATTTTTACCATTTTTTTTTTGAGGAAGATTAGCCCTGAGCTAACATCTGCTGCCAATCCTCCTCTTTTTTTGCTGAGGAAGACTGGCCCTGAGCTAACGTCTGTGCCCATCTTGCTCTACTTTATGTGTGGGATGCCTACCACAGCATGGCTTGCCAAGTGGTGCCATGTCCACACCCAGGATCCGAAGCGGCGAACCCCGGGCCGCCAAAGTGCAATGTGCGAACTTAACCACTGTGCCACAGGCTGGCTCCAATTTTGATCATTTAAATGATCGTTTCATGGGGAAATGTTCTGCCGAGCTCCTTATACCACCATTCTGGAAGTCCTGTCTCTATTACTTCTTGAGTCAACTTGGCTAGTTTGTGTCTTTCAAGGAATTTGTCTATTCAATCTAAGTCATTAGTTTGTTGGCGTAAAATTGTCTACTCTATTCCCATATCACTTTTAATGTTTGAAGGTTCTGTAGTGATGTCTTCTCTCTCTTTCCTGATATTATTTATTTGTGTCTTTTCTCTTTTTTATCCTTATTGGACTTGCTTGAGATTTGTCAGTTTTATTGATCTCAGACAAATCGTTTTTGGTTTAATTGGTTTTCTCTCTTTTTGTCATTTTTGGTTGTTTTTTATTTTTATTGATTTCTTCCTTTCATTTACTTTTTTCCTACTTATTTGGGTTTACTTTGCTCTTCTTTTTCTGGCTTCTTAAGCTTTAACCATAGTTTTGAGAATTTTCTTCTCTTCTCTTCTGAGTTTTTAATGCTATAAATTTTCCTCTAAGAACTGCCTGGGTATACCCCACAAATTTTGATATGTCATGCTTTCATTTCCATTCTATTCAAAATATTTTAAAATTTCTTCTGGGATTTCTTCTTTGATGCATGAGTTATTTAGAAATACGTTTAGATTCCATATATATGCGGATTTTTCAGTTATCTTTTTTAAGATTTTATTTTTTTCCTTTTTCTCCCCAAAGCCCCCTGGTACATAGTTGTATATTCTTCGTTGTGGGTCCTTCTAGTTGTGGCGTGTGGGACGCTGCCTCAGCGTGGTTTGATGAGCAGTGCCCAGTCCGCGCCCAGGATTCAAACCAACGAAACACTGGGCCGCCTGCAGCGGAGCGCGTGATCTTAACCACTCGGCCACGGGGCCAGCCCCTCAGTTCTCTTTCAAATACTGTTTTCTCTGAGTTTGAAAATTTTTGTAATTGAGGTCACGTTGGTTTTTAATATTGTGTAAATTTCAGGTGTACATCATTATATTTCAGCTTCTGTATAAGTTACATCATGTCCACCACCAAAAGTCTAGTTTCCGTCTGTCACCATATATATGTGCCCCTTTACCCCTTTTGGCCTTCCCCCACCCTCTTCCCCTTTGGTAACCACCAATCTGTTCTCTGTTTCTGTGTGTTTGTGTGTTTGTTTGTTTATATTCCACATGAGTGAAATCATACAGTATTTGTCCTTCTCTGTCTAACATTTCACTTAGCATAATACCCTCAAGGTCCATCCGTGTTGTCTCAAATGGCACAATTTCGTCTTTTTTATGGCTGGGTCGTATTCCATTGTGTGCATATACCACATCTTTATCCATCATCTGTTGATGGGCACTTAGGTTGCTTCCCGGTTGTGGCTATTGTGAATAATGCTGCAATGAACATAGGGGTACATGTATCTTTTCAAATTAGTGTTTTCGTCTTCTTTGGATATCTACCCCGAAGTGGAATAGCTGGATTGTATGGTAGTTCTATTCTTAATATTTTGAGAAATCCCCATACTGTTTTCCGTAGCGGCTGTAGCAGTTTGCATTCCCACGAGCAGTATATGAGGCTCCCCTTTTCTCCACATCCTCTGCAACTCTTGTTATTTCATGTCATTTTAGTAATAGCCATTCCAATGGATGTGAGGTGATATCTCATTGTAGCTTTGGTTTGCATTTCTCTAATTATCAGTGATGTTGAGCATCTTTTCTTTTCTTTCCTTTTTGGAGAAGATTAGCCCTGAGCTAACTTCTGCTGCCAATCCTCCTTTTTTTGCCGAGGAAGACTGGCCCTGAGCTAACATCCGTGCCCATCTTCCTCTATTTTATGTGGGATGCCTGCCAGAGCATGGCTTGAGAAGCATTGTGTAGGTCTGCCCCCGGGATCTGAACTGGAGACCCCAGGTTGCCAAAGTGGAAGGTGTGAACTTAACCGCTGTGCCAACGGGCCGTCCCCTGAACATCTTTTCATGTGCCTGTTGGCCATCTGTAAATCTTCTTTGGAAAAATGTCTGTTCATATCCTCTGCCCATTTTTTGATTGGATTGTTTGTTTTGTTGTTGTTGAGTTGTGTGAGTTCTTTATATATTTTGGAAATTAACCCCTTATTGGATATATGACTTGCAAATACTTTCTCCTAGTTGGTGGATTGTCTTTTCATTTTGTTGATGGGGAAGACTTTTAGTTTGATGTAGTCCCGTTTGTTAATTTTTTTCTTTGTTTCCAGTGCCTGAGGAGACATGGTATTCAAAAAGATACTGCGAAGACTAATGTTGAAGAGCATACTGGCTATGTTTTCAGCTAGGAGTATTATGGTTTCATGTCTTACATTCATCTCTTTAATCCATTTTGAGTTGATTTTTGTGTATGGTGTAAGATAATAGTCTACTTTCATTCTTTTGCCTGTGGCTGTCCAGTTTTGCCAACACCATTTATTGAAGAGACTTTCCTTTCTCTATTGTCTGTACTTAGCTCCTTTGTCGAAAATTAGCTGTCCGTAAATGTGTGGTTTTATTTCTGGACTCTCAGTTCTGTTCCATTGAGCTGTGTGTGTGTTTTGTACCAGTACCATGCTGTTGTGATTACTGTAGTTTTGTAGTATGTTTTGAATTCAGAGATTGTGATACCTCCAGCTTTGTTGGTTTTTCTCGAGATTGCTTTGGCTTGTTGTTAGTTTCTAATGTAATACCATTGTGGCCAGAAAGCATAGTTTTTATTATTTGAATTCTTTTACATTTATTGAGACTTTCTTTACGGCCAATCTTACAGTCTATCTTGGTCAGTGATCCAGTTGTATTTGGGAAAAATGTTAGGTAGAATGTTGGTTGATAGAGTTATTCGGGTCTTCCTTTACTGATTTTTCTGTCTACTTCATTTGTCATTTATTGAGAGAAGGGTATTGACATCTATAATAGTGGCTATAATTGTGGATTGGTGCAGTTCTTTTAATTTTATCATTTTCTGTTTTATGTATCTTGAAGTTCTGTCATTAGGTGAATATGTATTTAGTGTTGTTGTTCTTTTCCGTACAATTTGACAGTCTCTACCTTTTCATGACAGTCTCTATCTTTTCCTGTTTCAAAAATCTCTGCCTTTTGATTTTTTTTTACAGCATTCACAGTTAAAATGATTACTGGTTGTTGTGATTAAAGTGGTTAAATGTACCATTGTGCTATTTATTCATTCTCTCTCTTATTTGTGATCTCTTTGTATTTTTTTTCTGCCTTCTTTTAGAAGGCAGAAAATTTTACATTTTCTAATTCCATTTAATCTCCTTTATTGACTTGTTAGGAATAAGTCAATATTCTTTTCATGTTATCTGTACTCTTTGTTTTCTTTATTTTATAAGTTGTTTTAGGGTTTATATTAGACATCTTCCACTTATTGCGCTCTACCTTCTGATCATATTATTATCCTTCATGTATAGTATAAGCTCATTACAATAGTTTACTTTCATTTCACCTTTCCTAGATTTTAGGTTATTGTGGATATACATTTTATTTCTACATATATTAGTAACCCCACATGCATTGTTACATTTTTGTTTTAACCGGTCAGTAATGTTTTAAAGATGTTTAAAAATTAGGGAAAAGTGTATTTTGTATTTACTCACAAACTTTGCGTTTCCAGTGCTCTTTATTTCCTTGTGTATATCCAGAATTATAGTTGGTGTCATTTTCCTTCTGTCTGGAGGATTTTCTTTAATATGTATTATAATACTGGGCTGCTGGTGATGAATTTTAGCTTTGATATGTCTGAAATAGTATTTATTTCATTTTCATTTCTGAAATGTATGTTTACTGGATATAGAATTCTGGGCAACCATTATTTTTCTTTCAGCTCTTTAAAGGTGTTGCTCCGTTGTCTTCTGGCTTTCATTCAATCCAGTGAGAAGTCTGCTGTAATTCTCATTTTTCTTCTGTACACGTGTCTTTTTTTGGGCTGCTTTTACGTTTTTTCCTTATCACTGATTTTAAGCAATACGATTATGATGTGCATTGGTGTAGTTTTCTTTGTTTCTTCTGCTTGGGGTTCATTGAGCTTCTTGGAAATATGAGTTTATGGTTTTCATTAAGTTTGGAAAAATTTCATCCGTCAGTCCTTCAAAATTTTCAGTCCTATCCGTCTCCTCCTTTTTGGGAGTGCAGTTATATCTGTATTAGGGCACATGATGTTTTTCTATAGCTCGCTGATGTTTAGTTTTTTCCAATCTTTCCTCTCTCTCATTTTAGATGATTTCTGTTGTCTTTAAGTTCATTAATCTTCTTCTACAGTGTCTAACCTGTTGATAATTTTAACCATACTGTTTTTCTTCTCAGACATTGTATTTTCACTTCTAGATGTTTATTTGTGGTTTGTTTTGTTTGTTTCCTTTTAGATTAACAAAGGTTCTTTTACCATGCTAAAAATATAAAATATACCATCTTAACCATTTATGAGTGTAGCACAATTCAGTAGTGTTAAGTAAATTCATATTGCTGAGGAATAGATTTCTTTTACATCTTCCATATCTCCTTAAAATGCTCATCTTTCATCCTTCTTGAACATATGAACTATATTTATACTAAGTGTTTAAACATTCTTGCCAACTATTTCTGTCATCTCTGGGTCTGTTCATATCGATTGATTTTTCTTTTCATTTTAGGTCTTATTTTCCTGTCTCTTGCATATCTGGTAATTTTTTTTTGTCAAGTGCCACATAGTGTGAATTTTATTTTCTTAGTTGTTGGAGTTTCTGTATTTTTTTTCTAAAATATTTTCAGGCTTTGTTTTGAGATTCAGTTAAGCCATTTGTAATCAACTCTGCCATTTTGAGGCTTGCTTTCTTGCTTTGTTAGGTGGATCCAGTACAACTTTTAGTATAGGACTAATTTGGTCCCAACACTGATGTGATACCCTCTTGAGAATGTCCTTGTATTAGGAGGTTTTTTTTATTTGGCTAGTGGGAATATAGAGTATTACCAGCCCTGTGTGAGTTCTGGGATGGCTATACTTGAATCTTTCTCATGGTCTTTCACTGGCCTTGAGTAGTTTCCTCACACACCTGCATTGATCAGTACTCATTTGGAGCTCTTCCTGCGCAGATCTGTCTTCTCTCATACTTCATCCCATAAATGCTCATAAGATTTCCTTGTATGAGCTCTGTATCTTTAGCTCCTGGAACCAGCAGGCTCCGTTTGGGTACTTCCTGCCTGCACATAGCCTAAAAATTCTCTCCAAGCTGTAAGCTGGGGCAATAATATGGCTCACATCTTTTGTTTCATTTCTCTCAGAGATCATTATCTTTCACTGACTGTTGTCTAATATCTGGAAACCACTGTATGTTTTGTCCGGTTTCTTAGTTGTGTGTGGTGGGAGGATAAGTCTTGTTGTTTTCTTTTTAATCCAGTTGTGTTTACCCCATCATTGCTAGAACCCCAAATCTCAAAAATACTACATATTGATAACAGATACATACAGATGTAGTAAAAGTACAAAGAAAAGCACAAGAAGGATAAATTCTAAATTCAGAATAGTGGTTACTTCTGGGGAAGCTGGGAGAAAGAGGAATGTGATTAGGTATAAAAAGAGACCTATAGGGGGCCATCCCCATGGCCGAGTGGTTAAGTTCATGCTCTCCACTTCCACGGCCTGGGGTTCGCTGGTTCGGATCCTCGGCATAGACCTACACACCGCTCATCAAGCCATGCTGTGGCAGCCTCCCACATAGAAGAACTAGAATGACTTATAACTAGGATATAGAACTATGTACTGGGGCTTTTGGGAGACAAAAAAGAGGAAGCTTGGCAACAGATGTTAGCTCAGGGCCAATCTTCCTCACCAAAAAGCGTGCAAAAACAAGACCTATGACTATTTTTATAATATTTTATTTCATAAGCTGGGTATTGGGCACATAGGTATTTGGCTTAGTGTTAGTCACATTTAATATCAGTCCTGAAATATTTCACAATTGAAAGATTTCAAACAGAACAAAGGATTAAGTTTTTTAAAAAGACAAACTGAAAATGCTAGAAGAAAAAGCAGGTATGTCTTAGTGGTGTCTATAACCTTTTACTCCCTCTACAAATGGATGTATAATATGTAAGAAATAGTCTTCAAATTAATATTATCAATCATTCATAAAAAACATTGAGCCGGTCTTGTGCCCATTTCTTTGATTTTTGCTCTGAGAAGTTGATATGGAGAATATATGTATTTCCAGACTGTTCTTGACTTTTAGAAAAGTTTAAGGCACCTTGACTGAAGTGAGCAAACTAGAATCCTGAGTAGGGACAATGAGGTCACATTCTGTGGATTCATTCTTCCAGGTCTGCAAAACAGTAAGAAACCATTTCCTCAGTATTAGAGGGATCAGATAGCAGCAAGACTCGGAAAGCTTCACCAAACTGTCTTCTGTTTCTACCATATGCCTCCCAGAGGAACCAGAACTAGCAATTCTAATGGCCTTGCACAGTTGTAGGAGAACTCCTGCCACTACCATGCATGTATCTATGACTTTCCCTCCTTTATATTTTCCCCTGTGAACATGAAGGACTATAGTAGTAGTTAATTATGTTTTCCGAATATTTCTGATTCTCTGCCTTCCAGGACGTGGTAGGACTGCGATTCCCAGATTCTTGGTTTGGGTGGGGTCATGTGAATAGTTCTGGTTAATAAAGTATAGGTGGAAGAAATCTGTGTCACTTACAGACTAGAGCTTTTCATTGCTGGTGTGAGGCCCTTCAGAATCTTACTTCCTTTTGTCACAGCAACCTGCAAGTTTCAGTTTGGTGGCTGCTCTCTCAGCCTGGGTCCTGGAATTAGATAAAAACTAGAGTTCCCAGATGATCCTTGATGAGATTATGATACAATCAAGAAATAAACCTTTGCTGAGAAAGTGCTAAAAATTCCTTTGTATCATTCAGTTCAAATGTCCCTTCAGAGAGGCAATCCTTGACCACGCAGTCTAAAACCCACCGCAAATATCAGTTGCTGTCTAACACAATCCCCTGTTTAATTGTCTTCATAGTACTCTTTACTTTCAGAAATGGTTTTATTTATCTGCACTTCTTTATTCTATTCCCCACCCCCTGCCAAAAAAAGCCCCCAGAATACTCCATGAGAATAGAAGACTTGCCTGTTTCATTCACTGCAGTATTCCCAGCACTTTGAGGATAGAGAGACATGAAAGAATCAGATTAGCCTGATTTTTACAGGCCATGGTAAGTGCAATGTGAAGTCACTGAAGGGTAATGAGACTCTGACTACTTTTGGAGAATGGACTGGAAGTGGGCAACAGTGGAAGTGAAAGTAGATCAGTCAGTAAACTCTAGCATTGTTCTAGGCAAGATAAAGGGGGGTTGAACAAGTATGGTGTTTGCAGATCAAAAAGATAGGTCTTGTTTATGTGGGAATTAGGGAAGAGAAGCATCAAGAAGACTCTTAGGTTGCTGGCTTTAATAACTAGATAAATGGAGGTGCCATTTAATGAGATGGGGAATATAAGGGAAGAGCACTTTGGGGGGACTGTGGCAGAGAGTTGGATATCTAGAATTTCCTTCTGACTATGTTATGAAGACATCCTAGTCAAGATATCAATTAAACAGCTAGATACTGTCCATGAAAATAATCCATAAGCAATCTATAAACGAAAATATGGGTGAATTTGTTCTGAGCTGAAATCTGAGGACCATGGCCCGGGGCCTTTCTTCCCACAGGAAGAAAGGGCACCAAAGAAGTGAGGTGTACAGAGTGGTTATATACCGCCAAGCAGGACGTTTCACATATGATTGAAATGTCCCTCCCACAATAGTCACAAGATTGCCCTGTCGGCACAGCTCTTGATGGACACCGCAGGTAGTGGGTCTGCTATCTCAGAGGGCGTAGCAGGAGGCAAGTCTGTTGTCTCGAGCTGGGCAGTCACAGGTGAGCACAGCAATCAGTTTCTAGCCTAAGGAAAGACGCTTAAGCCTTAAGGAGATGCCAACTTTGGGAGAGGGAGGGAAGTTGCACCTTTATCTCAAGGGCCTTTGTTCTTGCCATAGGGAATATCTAAAGCAGATATACAATGCATGCTCAACAGCCACGGTCAGGCCCTTTTGGAAAGACAAGGTGAGGCCGAATTAGGTTTACACCAAATGGCTTCCTCATATTCTCCAATATATCCTATTGCTTGCCATTTTTATTTGTCAATACAAACAAGTTGAACTCAGATTTGGGATGCAGATATAAACCTGAGAATTTATAAACCATTTAAGATCACCTGTGTTGGGGAAGTGGGAGAATTCCTCCCCCACCCCTTTTTCTTAAGGTTCTTATGGCTGGTCAAATAATTTAAAAGGCAGGTTAGCAGGAGAAAAATCAAACAAAGTTTAATAGCATGTATACATGGGAGAAACTCAGGAGAAACAGTAACTCAGTCATCTGGCTGAGGCTGCCTGTTTAAATTTCTTCAGCTACAGACAAGGAGGATGTTGGGGGTAGTGATTTGGAGCTTCAAAGGGGAGGAAGGCAACTCCTGGAAATGGAAAAGCAAATGTTTGGTAAATAGAACTTTGATAAGAATGGGCTTAGCAAGGATCCTCCCAGTCTACCAGATACCCAGAGTTATCTAAGGTGATGGCTTGTCCTGGGGACTGGCCTTTATTTTAAATTTCTTTTAGTCAGTTGGGGAGAAGGTGGAATGTTCTTCCTGAGTCTTCTGAGCTTTTATTTTCTTCAGCTTGAAATAATCCACATACCAGAGTGGTGCATCTTGCGGTGGGCGGGGCGGGGGTGTGGGCATGCCCTGAACCCCATCACCTGCATAGGAAAAATAGATTTCAACATTTAGGGGTTAGATAGTATAAGAGGAGCCACTAAAAGTGAGAGAAGCATGGGCTATCCAGAAACCCAACAAGAAAAGTATTTCAAGGAGCAAGTACTCAACTGCTTTGAATGCTGCTAAGAACTCATTTAAGAGAACAGAGAATTTATATTTTTTTCAGCTTTGTTGAGGTATAATTAACATTAAAAAATTGTACATAGTTAATGTATACATTGTGATGAAGTTGGACAATATGCTTACACCCATGATACCATCACCACAATCCTGGTAATAAATATATCCATCACCTCCAAAAGATTTCTTACGTCCCTTTGCTTTTGTGTGTGTGTGTGGGAAGAACATTTAACATAAGACTTATCCTCTTAAGTTTATAATGTTGTAGATCTCTAGAACTTATGTATCCTGCATAACTAAAACTTGATGCTGAACAACAACTCTCCATTTTCCCCACTCCCGTCCCCTGGCAACCACCAATCTATTTTCTGCTTGTCTAAGTTTGACTATTTTAGATACCTCCTATAGGAGAAATCATGCTATATTTGTCATTCTGTGACTGACTTGTTTCAGTTAGCATAATATCTTTTTTTTTATTGAGTTAATGATAGGTTACAATCTTGTGTGATTTCAGTTGTACATTAATATTTGTCATTCGTGTTGTAGGTGCACCATTTCACCCTTTGTGCCCGCCCCCCACCCCCCCTTTCCCCTGGTAGCCACTAATCTGTTCTCTTTGTCCACATTTTTAAATTCCTCCTATGAGTGGAGTCATACAGAGATTATCCTTCTCTAACTGGCTTATTTCACTTAACGTAATTCCCTCAAGGTCCATCCATGTTGTTGCAAATGGGATGATTTTGTTCTGTTTTGCAGCTGAGTAGTATTCCATTGTATATATATACCACAACTTCTTTATCCATTCATCTGTTGATGGGCACTTAGGTTGCTTCCATGTCTTGGCTATTGTAAATAATGCTGCAGTGAACATTGGGGTGCATAGGACTTTTGGGATTGCTGACTTCAAGCTCTTTGGATAGATACCCAGTAGTGGAATGGCTGGATCGTATGGTAGTTCTATTTTTAGTTTTTTGAGGAATCTCCATACTGTTTTCCATAGCGGCTGCAGTAGTTTGCATTCCCACCAGCAGTGTATGAGGGTTCCATTCTCTCCACAACCTCTCCAACATTTGTTACTATTAGCTTTAGATATTTTTGTCATTCTAATGGGTGTAAGGTGATATCTCAGTGTAGTTTTCATTTGCATTTTCCTGATGATCAGCGATGATGAGCGTCTTTTCATGTGCCTATTAGCCATCTGTATATCTTCTTTGGAGAAATGTCTGTTCATGTCTCCAGCCCATTTTTTGATCGGGTGGTTTGATTTTTTGTTGTTGAGTTGTGAGAGTTCCTTATATATTATGGATATCAAGCCTTTGTCAGATATATGACTTGCAAATATTTTTTCCCAGTTAGTGGGTTGTTTTTTTTGTTTCAATCCTGTTTTCATGTGCCTTGAAGAAGCTCTTTAGTCTGATGAAGTCCCATTTGTTTACTCTTTCTGTTGTTTCCCTTCTCTGAGAAGACATGGTGTCCGAAAAGATCCTTTTAATACTGATGTCAGAGAGTGTACTTGCCTACGTTTTCTTCTAGAAGCCTTATGGTTTCAGGTCTCACCTTTAGGTCTTTGATCCATTTTGAGTTTATTTTAGTGAATGGTGAAAAAGAATGGTCAGTTTTCATTCTTTTACATGTGGCTTTCCAGTTTTCCCAGCACCATTTTTGGAAAAGACTTTCTTTTCTCCATTGTATGCACTCAGCTCCTTTGTCGAAGGTAAGCTGTCCATAGATGTGTGGTTTTATTTCTGGGCTTTCAATTCTATTCCATTGATCTGTTCACCTGTTTTTGTACCAGTACCATGCTGTTTTGATTACTGTAGCTTTGTAGTAAGTTTTGAAGTCAGGGATTGTGATGCCTCCCGTTTTGTTCTTTTTTCTCAGGATTGCTTTAGCAATTCGGGGTCTTTTGTGGCCCCATATAAATTTTAGGATTCTTTGTTCTAATTCTGTAAAGAATGTCATTGGGATTCTGATGAGATAGCGTTGAATCTGTAGATTGCTTGAGGTAGAACGGACATTTTAACTATGTTTATTCTTCCAATCCATGTACATGGAATGTCTTTCCATCTCCTTATGTCGTCATCCAATTCTCTCAGAAAGGCCTTGCAATTTTCATTATATAGGTCCTTCACTTCCTTGGTTAAATTTACCCCGAGGTATTTTATTCTTTTTGTTGCGATTGTGAATGGTATTCAGTTAGCATAATATCTTCCGGGTCCATCTATGCTTTTACAAATGGTAGTATTTCCTTAATTTTTAAGTTTGAATAATGTTTAATTGTGTGTCTATCTCGCATTTTCCTCATTTTCTTTATCCACTTGACTATTGATGGACATTTGAGTTGTTTCTATATCTTGACTATTGTGAATAATGCTGCAATAAATGTGGGAGTGTAGATATCTCTTCACAATCCTAATTTCAAGTCTTTGCATATATACCGAGGAGTAGAATTGCAGGATCATGTGGTAGTCTATTTTAATGTGGTTTTTTTTGGTGAGGAAGATTGACCCTGAGCTAACACACCTGTTGCCAATCTTCCTCTTTTTGCTTGAGGAAGATTGTCGCTGAGCTAACATCTGTGCTAATCTTCCTCTACTGTATGTGGGATGCTTTCACAGTGTGGCTTGACGAATGGTGCTAGGTCCATGCCCAGGATCTGAACCTCCGAACCCCAGGTCGCCAAAGTGGAGCACACGAACTTAACCACTATGCCATCGGGTTGGCCCCAGTCTTCCTCTATTTTTTGTACGTGGGATGCCACCACAGAGTGGCTTGATGAATGGTGTGTCGGCCCACACCTGGGATCTGAACCCATGAAACCCCAGCCGCCAAAGTGGAGCGAATGAACTTCGCCACTATACCACCAGGCCAGCCTCTATTTTTAATTTTTCTTTTTTTTGAGGAAGACTGGCCCTAAGCTAACATCTGCTGCCAATCTTCCCCTTTGTGCTTGAGGAAGAGTGGCCTTGAACTAACGTCTGTGCCAATCTCCCTCTATTTTATATGTGGGTTGCTACCACAGCATGGCTTGACAAGCGGTGTATGTCTGCACCCGGGATCTGAACCTGCAAACCTGGGCTGCAGAAGCGGAGAGAGCTGAACTTAACCACTACACCACTGGGCCAGCCCCTACTTTTAATTTTTTGAGGAACCTCCATACTGTTTTCCATAGTGGCTGCACCATTTTACATTCCCATCGACAGTGTACAAGGGTTCCAATTTCTCCACATCCTTGCCAACACTTGCCATTTTTTGTTTTTTGGTAATAGTCATCCTAACATTTGTGAGGTGATATCTCAATTGTGATTTTGATTTGCATTTCTTATCAGATTTGGCAATATGGAGGTTATTCATAGGAAAACGTATGAATCAAAGAGGAGGAAAAGAGAGTCCACGTAGAACTCTTTCAAGAAGTTTTGCTATGAAAGCAAGCAGAGAAATAGGCTCAGCTAGAGGGATTACGGGGTAAAGAAAAGTGGTGTTTTGTCTTTGTTTTTTTAAGGTGAGCGATATTACAACATTTTTTATGATGAAGAGACCATCCAGCCTGAGGAGAGATTGATGATGCAGTAAAGAGAGGGGATAAGGAAAACAACTAAACCCCTAAGTGGGTAGCAGACATAGGAGTCCAGATCACAGCTGGAAAGACTGAAGATTAACAGAAGAAAAGCCACTTCCTTCTCTTTAATATGATGCAGAAGATAAATGCAGTTGTAGGAAGGATTGTACATTTAGTGGTGGGATGTGGGAGAAGTTCCCTATCTCGTGACTTTTTTCTGAAGTGTAAAGGAAAATCATTGGCCAAGAGAGAACATACAAAATAGTCATCGCGGAGAGCGAAAAAGTAAGTTTTCTAAAACCCTGGAAAAGGATGACCAGCTTAAGGTTTGTGATCAGGAATTTAAAGAAAGCTTGTCAACCTGAAAGCCAGTTCTTTGTGGCCAGGAAAGAGGGCAATAATGAAAAGTGTTCTAGAGAGAGCAAATACAGTGATTGTTGTAGCTTCTTATTTACCCTAAATGATCACTTAAAGTGTATAAGTACATTATAATCTATAACAATGTTAAAGAAAATATATAGCTAACAGAAGTTGGCAAGTAGAAGGAGCAAAGAAGTGTGAGAGGTTAGGTGTGTAAGTATCTTCATCTCGCACAGAGTGAGGAGCTAATGTATAATTTTGAAAGTTGAAAATCCAAAAAAACAGATGTTTGAAGTACTTACCTTATTTAAATTATACGGTTTATCATAAAATAACTAAAATACTAAGAGGAAATAGTTTAAATTATCTAAATCCTCACCTGTCATAAGTGAATCCACAATGTCAAAAATTGATAAAACAATTAGTGATTGAGATCCTTTAATTTATAAATATGGAGGCAGTCACCGGAAGAAATAAAAAACAAAGTGAAAAGTAATTGCCTGTGGAGAACTTTTGTCCCTCATTATTATTTTGTATGACTTGATTTTTTTCATAACAAATGTATGCGTTAGTATACTTTAATAAAATTAAAACAGAAACTATTTAACTGCGAATGAAGGCCTTGAAGTCAGGGCCAAGCTTTGATACAACTGGGTAGGTTTTGTCGAGGTGACATTTATTTCCAGCCCCTTCCCGTGCCCTCTGATTGGCTCTCTCGGAATTGGTTTTCTCCCAGTATCAAAGGGATTCACTGCCCTCCTGCCCCTGGCTTCCTCCCGCCTTCACTGAGGAAAAGCACATCTCTGGTTGTTTTCTGCTCCTCAACTTTGATCATTACAAAATGAGTCTATTCTTGGTCTCATTCTTAAAATGATTTGTTTTTGGCGCTCCGGGGCTCGCGCCCCTGCCTCGTGCCTGCGCCGCTCGTATGTAAATGAGGGCGCGTGACGCGGGACGCGGATGGACAAGGGAAGAGAGAGAGTGGCCGCTGCCCTCGCCGCCCGGTGCTGGAGCCCTCGGTGCGCGGCGGAGAGGAGAGGATGCCGGCGGGAACTCGACTCTTGGCGCCACCGTCTCATGCACTGTGTAGGTTTTGAGAGTATTTTAGAAGGGCTTTATGGACCACGGCTACGAAGAGCCCTGAGTTTATTTGAAGGATTGTCTACCATCTCTTGATTCTTCACAGTCAACACCAACAGAGAAACTGTCATCTCAGGGCCAGTCCAACACTGAAAGACTGAATGCCAAGCAGAAAATTAGCTAAATGCACTCTTTCGAAAGAAAGACCTTCCTCAGAACTGTGATCCTAACATTCCCCTAGTTGCTCAGGAATTAATGAAAAAGATGATACGTCAGTTTGCAATTGAGTATATTTCAAAAAGTGGTAAAATTCAAGAGAATAGAAATGGTTCAATTGGACCAAGTCTAATATGTAAAAGTATTCAAATGAATCAAGCAGAAAACTCCCTTCAGGAAGAACAGGAAGGCCCCTTAGACCTCACTGTGAATCGAATGCAAGAACAAAATACTCAGCAAGGGGATGGAGTGTTAGATCTCTCTACAAAGAAAACCAGCATAAAATCTGAAGAGTCGTCCGTATGCGATCCTTCTTCTGAAAATTCAATGGCTGGGAGACTACAGAGAAACAGAGAGGACTATGTGGAGAGAAGTGCTGAGTTTGCAGATGGTTTGCTCTCAAAAGCTTTGAAAGACATTCAGTCTGGAGCACTGGACAGAAATAAAGCAGGCATACCTCAAAAAACTTTACTTCTCCACTTAGAAGCCTTACCAGCAGGGAAGCCTGCATCTTTTAAAAACAAAGCTCGAGATTTCAGTGATAGTTACTCATATAAAGACAGTAAAGAAACTTGTGCAGTGCTGCATAAAGTAGCCCTGTGGGCAAGAGCTCAAGCAGAGCGCACAGAAAAAAGTAAACTCAATCTAATTTAAAGAAAAAAATGAAAGCCTACAATATGAAACTTCACGTCCTACTGTACAGTTAAAAATTCCTCAACTACGAGTAAGTTCTGTTTCAAAACCACAACCTGATGGTCCTGGTCTGCTGGATGTTATGTATCAAGTTTCCAAAACCTCTCCAGTCCTAGAAGGATCAGCTCTCCAAAAACTGAAAAATATACTCCCTAAACAGAAGAAAATAGAATGTTCTGGGCCCGTAACTCACTCAAGTGTTGACTCTTACTTTCTACCCGGGGACCTCTCTCCTTTGTGTCTTAATTCTAAAAATGGAACAGTTGATGGAACCTCTGAAAATACTGAAGATGGATTGGATCGAAAAGATAATAAGCAGCCCAGGAAAAAACGTGGCCGTTATCGGCAGTATGATCATGAAATAATGGAAGAGGCTATTGCAATGGTAATGAGTGGCAAAATGAGTGCTTCCAAAGCACAAGGAATTTATGGGGTACCTCACGGCACTTTAGAATACAAGGTAAAAGAAAGATCTGGAACACTGAAGACTCCTCCTCCGAAGAAACTCCGAGTACCAGACACTGGGTTATATAATATGACAGATTCAGGGACTGGCAGCTGCAAAAACAGCAGCAAGCCTGTGTAGATTACTTGTTAGGAAAATGTTTGTACGTGTGTTTGTGTGTGTGTGTGTATGTGCACAGGTGTGTGTTTGTGTGTCTATATACACACACGTGGGAATTACAGATGCTCACTCTGACAGGAGACATGAAATTTTGCAGTTGAAAAACCACTTACATGCCTTTTGAAAAAAAGTTTTATTCAGGGTTTTCACTGTGGACAGAATTATATAGTTGCTTACTTAATTCTGATAGTTTGTATTTAATCCTTGTATAAATAGGTGAAAAAGATTGAGGTTTTCTTTAGTAGTCAATAGCATAAAGCGTTGTGGGAAAACAAGTAATTGTCAAGTGAAACATTTTTATAGGTGAAAGACCACCCCAGCCATTCAGTTAAACCATCTTATAATGGAAATATGATATTAATAGTTTTTAAACATTTTTACCTAACATACTTAGAGTTACTGTAAGTACGTCAACCAACCAATCAGAGTTTAAATACGCAGCTATCTCCATACTAAGAAAAATTAATATATACAGTATTAGGACACTACAGTGCATTCTATGAAATATGAAATGCACTCAAGTGCATCCACCAGGAATAGACAAGAAAACCTTAAATGATATGTATAATGAAATTTAATATTTATCATTTAACAGTTGTTGTAGCAGGAAGTTGGGGTTTATAAGGTATACACTTTTTGAAAAAAACTGACACATTGTTAACCCCAGGAGCTATAAAATCCTTTAATATAAGATGGAATACTAAGAACAAAAAGTAATTTAAATTTAATTATTAAAATAATTTAATTTTGTTTTTCATTTGAAAAATAAGCTAATGTGTAAGATTAGAAAAGAAAGTTGGAATGCAACTTAGAGCATGTTTATAATGGGCACAGAAAAAGCTTGAGAATGATCATTTTGGTTTAAATGTGCTGGTTGGTTGATGTTATGACTACTTTAAATTTTAAGGATTGTGATAGACTCCTACTATTGAAAAACCTCAGTGTAACTTTAATATATTTGCTGCTGTGACATTTCAAAACATTTTCAGTTTATCAAAAATGAATTACAGATTTCATTTTGGTGGGCGATACATTATCGTTTTGCTAATAACCAAATTTGCAGTTTGTTCAGGGTCTTAAATGGATTTACAAATATTTAACACTGAAGCTGTTTTGAACTTTCAGTAATGTAAACTCTACTAATTGGGCAGTTAGAAGCTGGGCAGTGCATTTTAACTTTTACTAGCCTCATAAAAGAGACCAGTAATTTTTATATAGCAGTTTTAAAATGTGGTTCAGAGTATCCATGTTGGATTTATGGAGTATGCCGTTTTAGTGGTAAAATGTTATAAAGCATGTGCCTCCATATAAAGATTGGGGATTTGCTTCATATGTTCACAGTTCTCCGAGTGCCCCTTTGCTCTGTTAAAAGTCAGGTTCTGATCATTTTTCTAAGCCAGTTTTCCTAAGTCCAAAAGGAATACTTAAAGCTGAATTTAAAAAATAAGTGCACCTTGTCAAATACTTGTGTTTTTACACTTGTGTTTGTGTGTATCTAATAATCACATATACATGTAATACTAAAGAGATTTTCAGCTATTACATTGAAAAACTGCTTACATATGTATAAGGAAACTGAAGAGAGGGAAATACACAACCAAGTAGATATTTGGTCTCTTCGATCTATACTGAACCCTCTTCAGCAATTAATGTTACCTGCATGCTAGGGTATGAATCCTCTCGCTCTTTTTTATTCCCCCAAGAAAGTATACATAATAGATTGCAAAACAGCAGATGTCAGGGTCATCTTTCTTTTTAAAGAATTAAGCCATATTTTGTGAGGGCCAGAACTTGGATGATTTAATGTATTTCCCCTCCCCGCCCCCCGCGCCCCCAGTGAAAAGCAAAGTTAATGTTTCAACACAATTTTATTGACCTCATTATACAGAATTTTACTTGCAAAAATTTGGGGGCTTGAAGGCATTACATAATATTTATATTGTATTGAGCTTTTTTATTCCTCACACTATATTTACATTAATAAATTGATTGAGAAGTTTATAGTAAAGGGATACTTACAGAACACTTTTATATCATTTAAAAGATGACCTGACCAAAAACTTGACAGGATTCATAAAATCAGGGATCATTTTGCTATTGACTTCACAGTGCTCAGTAGTTTTATAGGTAATATTATAGTTAATTTGCCGCGTTTTAGTACTTGTATTATTTATTTTTGGTCAGAAATAGTAAATTAAATATTTTTTGATAGTTTGTAGGTAATGATCAACTCCTAACTTTTAAGATTTTTTTATTTTTTCCTTTTTCTCCCCAAAGCCCCCCGGTACATAGTTGTATATTCTTCGTTGTGTGTTCTTCTAGTTGTGGCATGTGGGACGCTGCCTCAGCGTGGTCTGATGAGCAGTGCCATGTCCGCGCCCAGGATTCGAACTAACGAAACACTGGGTCGCCTGCAGCGGAGCGCGCGAACTTAACCACTCGGCCACGGGGCCAGCCCCCAACTCCTAACTTTTAAAAGAAACAAAATGTTTCTAGTTACTGAGTTCACTTTTGATCATACAAACTTGGAAAGGCAGGGAAATTTATGGCTTCCCCTTCCCCCCAGTGATTCCATTAAGATATTCTCTATGTTAAACTTTCAAAGTACTTTATAAATTTAGTTACCAGTTATTACTTATTAATTGACAATTTTCTGAAAAATCCAGTTTCAGCAGACTTTTAATGAAGGTGAAAGCAACCATTATGTGCTTTCTACTTATTTGAATGTTCCTCAAGTATTTTATATTTTAAAAAAAAAAGAAGGAAAAGAAAAAACGGTGCCTCTGTTTTTAGAAAACTACTGCTCAGTAAAGTTGTTTAAACCATTTCTGGTAGCTAATGATAATTTTATATTAAATTGTATACTAACTTTAGTGAGACTGATTTTTTTAGTTGTTTACAGTACAAATACTTGTATTTGTTTTTTAATTGCAGTATTTCCATTGTCACAGTAATTTAGTAAAACTCTGGCTGCCTTGATTTTGACAGATTTTGTTAATATAAACTGATTGTTAGGCAATTAGTTATATTTATGCATAAATCAATTGCTCTATGATTCATGAATTATTTATTACAATATTTTCTAATGAATTCATGTATCTGTCTTGTGTTGTACTGTAATTCTGTTCCTACTTTGTGTTGTTATATATCTAAATCTGATTGTATGAATTTTAATTGTTCAGTTAACGTGTTTCTAGGTTGTAATTTGTAGTAAAGCTCTTCAGTGCTTTTGCACTTAAATTTAAAAAATAAATAAAAAATAAAAATGATTTGGTTTTGGCTCATGGTAAAAATCAGTAATAATCTAATAACTGAAATTCCCTTCCTCCTCCTGTTCCCATCCCTGCCAAATATTATTTAATGTGTGATCTCATTTAGGGAGATTAGATGGGAGAGTTTTATATGCATGTTTTTGTTTTTTAATCTCAGAAACAGAGGGTTAAATTGATCAGATGCTTCACTGCACGGTGTATTAGTATTACGGTTCATACCAAGTACCTCATGTGATAAATTTATCCCCTTTTATTTTCATCCCCCTCTCTCATTCTCTACCCACCTTGAGAATTTTAACTCTAAATAATGAGCTCAAAAGAATTCATCTCTGTTGGCAGACTGTTAAGGCACTGGGATAGGTAGGGGAAAATTATTTGGGAGTGTGTGAGAAAGAGGCCTTCCCAAGGAACTTCAAATTACACCATCTTTACAGGGCTTGTTTTATTCTTTTTACGTAATGATTCAGTAGTCACTATCAACTGGGACTGGAATTAGGATGGACTTTAAATCTCTTGTTGAGATGTTTTCTTATGGCAAGGTCTCATTAACATCATTTAAACAGAGTATAGCACAACACCCCAAGCAGGTGGGTGCTTAGTAAGTATTATCATGCAGTGATAATGATGATGTAAAACTATAGGCTTCAGGTAAGGGTTGATGACTTATTCACCACACACCTTAAACTACATTCTTAAAACACAGATGAAACTCATTAAATTATTTTGACAGTTTTATATGCTTCATCAACATGTTGGATATGGGATAAACAAACGGCCTACAATTAACTACAAACAATTATTTCCACTATTATTAACGGATGTTCACCAATAGCATTATATAACCTACACAACAAAGAGCATCTACTTGCAAGAAATGCAGCACATTGTTTTTTATTTCCTGTATCTCATTTATTCAATACACATTTTTTCCATGAGAAACATTATTGGTGTTAACACTCATCCAAAAGTTCATTACTTAATGCAAACGATTTTCTAGGTAGAGAAAAAAATTGTATATATTTCTGTAGATGAGGGCACATTTTGCAACATATTTTGTAATTTTCCTCTCAGAAGTATGAAAATTCTAAAGAAAAGATTATGAAATATATTGAAGTGAAACCTCTTAAAGGCAGGAACTAGCTTATTTTTTTTCAGTATTTTCTTTTGTACTTCTAAATAGAGTCTGGACTTTATCTTCACATTGTTTTATAGAACTCATATATCTGTATTTTTCTTGAATTTGCATTATTAGGTCCACAAGAGACGTACTTTTTTTTTTTAACTTTTATAAAATACTCAATTTGGGAAAGTCTGTCCTACTCGATTTCAAACAACGTGGGAGCGAGATCTTGTTTGACTTCATCCACGTATATTTTTCAGTAACAGGTTTCAGTGTCTTGCTGATAAATATTGCTTAAATAAAGCATGAATGCAAATTTTTCTTTCTGTAGTATTTTATACTTGTTTTAAAATAAGTTGAAAAGGGTTTAATTAAACATAGAAGTAGCTCCCCTCCAAAAATTTCTCTCCTTCACTATTTGTGATCACTAAGAGGAACCAGAAAGAAAACTCCCCAGCGAGACAAGTGAAATATAAAAAGAATAAGAGAAAGAAAAAGAAAGGAACCTTGTTTTCTATACCACATTCACTTAAGACAAAAATAGGGAAGCTATTTTTTAGCTTGAAAATAATGTTATGTGTTCTATGCTGCAGATATTCAATTTTATATCCTAGGAAACACTACTGTTCTACTAGGAGGCAGTGTAAGTGTGAGTCCTGGCTCTGCCGCTTGTTGTGAGACCTTGGTCAAGCTACCCGACCTTGCCAACCCTTACCGTCCCGGTCCGTAAAAGGTAGTAACATCTACCTCCACAAGCTATTGATCGAATAAGGCTGACAACACAGCGATGACACGTGCCAAGCGCTCCTATGGCACCTGTCATCACGAGCAGCTCAGTGAAGTTCGTATCTCAGCGACTCGGTGGGTCAATGCAGTACACGTAGAAGCACACTGATGGGAATGCGTAGGTTGAATTTCATTACACAGGTTAGTATTAGCCAGGCATTTTACTAGCTGGACTCTGAGTATTGTTTAATCTCACTGTGTTTGATTAGCCAAATTCAAAATTAGTAATTCTGCGCTCAGGTTATCTCATTCTCCACGGCGCGGTCAGAGAAGACGCTGCCTCTTGAGGACCGCAGACCGCAGCGTTTGCAGTGCGCGTTTGCTGTGGCGGAAGAGAACACCGGACGTTCAAGCCCGGGCTCAAGCCACGATCTCTCAAACCATGAAGACATCCGCAGCGAATTTACAAAAAAAAAAAAAGGCAGAGCAACACCGACATGTCAGTCTTCTAAAGCTTCCGAAGCCGCTGCCGGATTCCAGGGCGCTGGCGCGCTCGCGGCACTGCGACAGGGGCGGGGCCGCAGCCGTAAAGCAGCGCCCCAGACCACGTGGGCTCCGACGCGGCCCGGTGCCCTTGGAGGCTCTTGCTGGGGGGTCATGGCAGGTTCGGTGCAGGGCAGTGGGTCCAGGGCTCTGGACCTGCTCCGGACCCTGCCCCGGGTTAGCCTGGCCAACTTAAAGCCGAATCCGGGCTCCAGGAAACTGGTAAGTGGCTGGTGGCGTTGCGGGCAAGCGCTGGCGCACGGGGCGATGGAAGCGGCCCTGCACTGCCCGCGCTTTCCGGGGACTGCTTACTCCAGAGGGTATTGGGATGGAGGTAGGGTTTCTGAGTCCCTGTTCTCCTTAACTGCAGAGGAAAATCTTCTCGCGTGGTGTCAACTCGTAATACGGTTTATGCTTAAAAGCATAATTATGCTAGGGCGTAGGAGCGAAGTCGCACTGCAAAATGATTGTCCCGTTCAAAATTGGAATTAAAATGAAGGACTTTTCCAGTATAGCTTCATGGGAAAGAGTTGAATTGATTTATTCCGTTAGATGTCTCTTCAAATCACTAAATACAGCCAGAAAAGCTGTTAGGTGACGTACTGTAATTTTGAAAATCAGTTCGTTGCCTTCGTGAAGTGACAGGAAGTAAATTAAGAAAAATGTTTTCTTTATAAATTAATCTTTAAATAAAATAATGTATGGGTAGCAATGACATATTTACAATTCCAAAATAGAATTTCTTAACTATCATGTAAGCTTTGTTTGTTGTGGATGTTTAACTCTAGGTTTTTTTCCGTTCGAGCCTGTTGTAGAACCCTTATCCCCATCCCATCCTTGGAAGTTTGCCTTTGAAACACAGCTTGCACTTTGGTTGCAAGAATTAGGTACATCTTCAGAGGCAAAGATGCTGATTTAGAGTGTTTGGACGCTAGAGCAGCTAGGACAGTGCTTGGCACAAGGTAGTGTTAGCTAGTACTGGTTGGTTGGATGAATAAATGGTGTAACAAAAAATATACAACGAAAAGATGAGATACAGTTTATAAAAAGGCATCTGTAGATCATAAAACTTTGTTCTTTCCTTTAGGAAAGACGACCGAGGGGGCGGAGAAGAGGTAGAAGATGTGGCAGAGGCGACAGATAAAGGAGAACGACAGAGAGGAACCCGGCCCCGACTGGGCTTTGAGGGAGGCCAGACTCCATTTTACATACAAATCCCAAAATACGGGTTTAATGAAGGACATAGGTAGGTTGTTCTGCTTTTTAAAGTAGAAAGCCCTGTTTTTCGCTGAGAATCACCTAAAAAATAGCTTGGTAGAAATTGATAGTCACTTTGAAGCAAACTTTTGCCCCTGTTCCTCTGAAGCATCTTTAGTCGTGCAATTAGTTTGGAATAGCAGGGAAAAAAGCCCAGACATTGAGCCTGCAAAATGGAGATAATGATGCCTGCTCTCCTGGTTGTTTAGAGGCTTAGCAATAATATATATAAAAACCTGGCTCATTGTGATTACCCAATAAATGACAACTACGATGGTTACTTTGAGTTCCATTAATGCATAATTCAGATAGTGGGTTAAATTTTCCCCAAATTTGTTTGTTGATTTGTGTAAATGAGTGAAGTAAAATGCTTAAGAGGCAAAGTATTTTTAGCAAAATAAAGGAAATACTGGTTTTGTGTCGTTACCAAAAATCAAGCAGTATAACGTTTCTGTTGTAGTCAGGAGGGTCTTATTTTGTTACCATCTAAATTGTTGGAGGAAAATAGAGAACAAAACTTTTAAGTTGATGTGGAGAACTTAAGAGGAAGAGAGTTGAGTTTTCCAACTGTTACTTTCTTGTTTTGTAGCTTCAGACGCCGGTATCAGCCTTTGAGTCTCAACAGGCTGCAGTGTCTTATTGATTTGGGTCGAGTTGATCCTACTCAGCCTATTGACTTAACCCAGCTTGTCAATGGGAGAGGTGTGACCATCCAGCCATATAAAAGGGATTATGGTGTCCAGCTGGTAGAGGAGGTAAGTCTGGATTAGTATTTTTGGAGTTAGATAGGAGGCTATTTCTGATTTTCATATAATCTATACTCTGCCTCCTTTGTTTTTATCCCTTTTGAATTGTTATAACCATTACATAGTGGTGATTGTGTTTATACTCAGTTGTGGTTTTAGAAAGCCAGCATGATCACGTCGAGGGGCCTCTGTTCCCATGGTCCGGGAATGCTCTTCTCCCGTGTGTCCGTTCAGCTTGTTCCCTCCCTCCCTTTGGTTCTCTGTTCAGATCTGATAATATCAGAAAGGTCTTTTTTGATTTTCTTTTATAAAGGAACACTCAGCCCCCACCCGCTTCCCCCACAGTCGTACTCTGTCTGCATTACTCTGCCCGAAGTATTTTTTCTTTGAATATATGAACACCTGACATTTATTACTAAGTAATGCATTTATTTTTCACTGTCTTCCTCAGTGTGATGTAAGTTCTTTGAGAGCAGGTACTGTGATTCATTCCTATGTTTGCAATATTGGAAATATTGGCTCATGATAATAACTCAGTATTTATGGAAGAAAGGGATCAAATCCAATTCTAATCGCAGTAAAGGACTTTTCTATTTATAGACATTGGCCAGGCATTTCATAAGCAAATAAACGGGTTGTTAATTAACTGCTCCTCCTCCTTGTTGTCAGTAATGTAACTGTGTGAGTAACTTAGTGTCCACTAGAGGGAGGCATATGTTTATGGAAAAACCTTTTAGATTCCTTTGAAAAAGTAAACCTTACGGATAAAGGATTTTCAAATAAGATGATTTGAAGATAGATTACCAAATATGCGATTAAGTCTCAGTATCCTACTCTGGGTGTATAAGGGAATGCACATGTAAATTGACATGGAAAAATCCGTGACCTCTTCAGCTGTTAAACTGCGCATCCCAGCAACTCACAGGTATGTGTCTATTAAACTAACAAAAATAATCCTGAAAACGACACCAGGGCAGTGGTTGTGTAAGTACAGTTCCACATCGTTTACAGCTCTGTAAATTGATTTCCGATTTGTAGTAAATAGTGGATAATAAGACTTTCTGATCCTTCAGCATAAAATTACCAATTTGGAAAGACATGTTTTCAAGGAAAAACAAAATAAACCTAACTGATAGAAAGACATTCCTAAAAATGCTTTTATAATACTTAAAATACTGCAACTAACCCCAATGTCCAAGGATGGGGAGTGGTCAAGCAATCTATGGAATAGTAATTAAAAATCACAAATTATAGGGGCTGGCCCTGTGGCCTAGTGGTTAAGTTTGGCGCCCTCCCCTTCTGTGGCCTGGGTTCAGTTCCTGGGTACAGACCCACACCACTCGTCGACGGCCATGCTCTGGCAGCAACCCGCAGACAAAATAGAGAAAGACGGGCAACAGATGTTAGCTCAGGGTGAATCTTCCTCAGCAGAAAAAAAAAAAAAAATCACAAATAATATGGCAAGACCTTACTTTATTGAGTCAAACGTACCATAATTATTAAAATGCAGGTCGGTATCATAGATGGAAAAAGTGTATCTTAGAATTGATGGAATATTTTTTAAATATATTAAAGGTTCATAATTAATAAAAGGAACTTGATTGGGAGCCAGCTTGTTTCAACCACACCAAAATAGGAAAAAATTCTTATCACTACAAAAAGAATGGTAATGATGCCATCTTTTTATTTTTGTCAGAATCTGTTTTGAAATTAAAATATAGCACATCCTAACTAAAGTGATCAAAAGTAGAACTTAAAAAAGTTCAGGACTACATTTTTCAGTGTTGACCATGGTAGGGAAAGGTAAACTTATTTTCTGTCAGTTTAGAGGCTGTAGTAAAGTCAATAATGAATGCAAAGTGAATTTCTGTTGTCCTTTGCTCCCTTTTTTCTTAGAGGGGGTGACCCCTCCAAAGCTCAGATATTTTATTCTTTCGCTGATTCTAGCCCACTCGTCCCCCTCTTTAACCTTCTCTTGGCCTCTTGCTTGTTAAGGGATAGGAAGATAAGTCATGATCTGTATCCTACAGCATAATGTTGTGGTTAAGAACACATACTGTGGCTGGACTGTCTGGGTTAGAATCCTAGCTTTGTGATTTTGGGCAAGGTATTTAACCTATCTGTGCTTCAGTTTCCCCATCTGTGAAGTTGGTTTAGCAATAATCCTGTCATAGGGTTGTTATGAGGGTTAAACAGCCAACTATTACCGAAGTACTGGGAATGGGTGCTTATATTGGTGTCTACGAAATACATCAAGTGAAAATATAGTCATCTCTGCTCACAGGGAAGGAAAATTGGTAAAAGAAGGGGGCCTAGAAAATGTAAAAGAATTTGATGTTATTTGATAGGACCTGGAAGCAGAAGTCTTTGAAGTAGGAATTGCTGTTACATTGTGGGCATTTTGGAGGAGGAAACACAGTGTAAAAAGGAAGCTTGCCATAGTTAATTTACTTTTAGCCAAGCTAGCTACTCACAGACTATTTTGACGTGTTACAGGGTGCTGATACCTTTAAGGCGAAAGTTAATATTGAAGTACAGTTGGCTTCGGAACTAGCCATTGCTGCAATCGAAGAGAGTGGTGGTGTCGTTACTACAGCCTTCTGTGATCCCAGAAGTCTGGGTAAGCTTGCTCCGCAGTCATTTTCTTCTCTCCCTCTTTGTCTCATGCTGGCTGCATGTGAGGATTGTAAAAGTCCTCATGGCTGTTTGACTTGCCGTTTGGACACCTCTGTTTTCTGTTTCAGGATTTCTTATTAGTGCTGTGGCTGGTGGGGCTCTGTCCTCTGATAGACCTCAGCCAGTAGGTCATAAAAAGGTTTTGTTTTTGTTTTTGAACACAGGGCTTAAATACAATGTTACCTATGTCTAGAAACTCACTAATGGTTGGTAACCCAGGAGTAACTCTGACTTTCAAGATACAAACTTTTGAAAATTAAGCATTTCCATTTGTTTACTTAAAACAAGCTTATTTAATTAAAAGAGTTCTTGGAATTAAGTTCTCATCTTGGTCATATTTAAAAATTAATGATTATAAAATACCATTATTAAAAGAAAACCATCATGTAAATAAAATAGTCAACATTTGCCTTTCTCTTTTTTTAATTTAAAAATTGTTTTAGAAATTCTATGCAAACCTGTTCCATTCTTTCTGCGTGGACAACCCATTCCAAAACGAATGCTTGCACCTGAAGCACTGGTGCCGTATTATACTGATGCAAAGAATCGTGGTGACCTGGCGGATCCGGCCAAATTTCCTGAAGCAAGACTTGAACTCGCCCAGAAGTATGGTTATATTTTACCTGACGTTACTAAAGATGAACTCTTCAAAGTTACTACTCGAAAGGACCCAAGGCAGATTTTCTTTGGTCTTGCTCCTGGACGGGTGGTGAATATGGCAGATAAGAAAATCCTGAAACCTACAGAGGAGAATGTCCTCAAGTATTACAGCTCATGAATTCCCTTCCAAGAAAGCAGAGTTGGAAAAGAGGACTGGAAAAGGAGGCCATGCGATAAAACAAAGAATTGGTGCGGTCACTGTGTTTGAGTGATGTCTACGACCTGGCTCTCAATAATACTTTCATCTTGGTCATTGTATTATTTCTTATCATAGTCATTGTCAAGGAAAGTCTGCCTAGCAATGGCTTAAACAAATTAGTTTTTTTCTTATTTTTTATCACCTAAGAAGAATTGGTAGTGACGGTAATAGCCATAGCAGTTCAATAATCTTGCAGTTTCTGTATCTGCAATTCTCATGGCCTCTCCCCAAGACCCTAAGATGATCACCATGGCTCCAGTAAGAATAACCTTAAAGGGCAGGAAGAAGCGGGGAGAATGGTTCAAGCTATAGCTGCCCTGTTCATAAGGAAGCAAAAGTTTTCTCATGACCACCCCTTGCAGACTTTCATATACATCTTATTATCCATAGCTGTGTCATTTGATTCCCTCTAAGGGCAATGAGGCTGACGCACTGAGACTTAACTATGCCTGCCTCTACAGTTGGTAGATGGGAGAGGCAGAACATCCTTGGGGATGGAAATTGATTAGCCAACCACTAAGGACTGCCAACGTCATCAAAAAAGTTATTCATTCAGTATATATTTGTTGAATGTCAAGTATTCTAGGTTCTATTTAAATAACATAATATACATATATTTTATAGGGTACTTGATATTTACAAAATATATTTTTATAAATATAAAATAATTAAAAATACTTTAGAAAAGGTGCACTACTTCAAAAAAAGATCATAATAGAAGTTTTCAATGTACATTTTTTAAAATGTGCTTTCAAAAACCGTACCTAGGCATTCTGGAAAATGTAATGAAAACAGGTATTGCAGTTTGAATGGTACTACGCTAGAAAACAGAAGTAAATAGTTGTAGCAAAAACTTGTAGATATAAAGATGTTTCTGTGAGAACATAAAGGGCTGATGTACCCATAATGCACATGACAGAGGGTTTAACAATGTGCTGCCAGGCACCGTAGCTTTTATATACTCGTTGATCCGTTGCTGCTGCTATTAAGTTGGTTTTTCTTACTAACGCAATAGGATAGACTTAGGGTAGATGATAATAACACATTGTGTTCTGTGAGACAATATTGGGCCGTGGAAAAGAGAAAATTAAAAGGGGCGATTTAATTTTGAAGTTACATATATGATCCTGAAAGAGATAGAGAAACAACAGGAATAGTATTATCTTATAATAGCACATCTATTTATTTGGTAAATTTAAGACAACTGTTTAATAGTATCTTTATTATGTTCAAGATTATCATTATTATGTTTAAGATATTATTATTATGTTTTTAAGACATAATTTTCACTCTGAGCTCATTAGTAACAGTATAACAAAAGTTGAGGCAAATTCATTTTTGTTTTCAATCTGAAAAAAGTCACTTTTGGAAGTTTCAAGAATGGAAAAAGTGCTATAAATGTGTTTCATTAAATTGTTCTTTTAAAAATGTATTTTGAAAGTCTACAACAATGTATGAACACACCATTTTACTATTAATTTCTTCTCCTGTACATATCCGTGAGACCAGAATAAAAATGGACTATTTTCCTGGCTAGATATGCATTTATTTCATAAAGGAGCTCCTAATTGCGAAAATACTTGGGTGAAACCATCATCTCCATTCTCTGGATCCATTCCCAACGTCAGATGGAGAGACGAATGTGACTGGATTTCACCTGTTCAGCTTGTAACCCCAACCTTTGTCTCCACTTGGAATAAAGTTGTGTACTTTCGCTATCAAAAGGAACTTCCCATTCACCATCTGGCCCTTCAGCAGTCCCCTAAGCACTAAAAATAGAAGTAAGACTAAACGGGTGAAATTAATTTTAATGATTTGTTTTACTTAAGCCAGTATTTCCAAGTATTGTCATTTCAATATGTACGTAGTGTACACTTAGTAATGAGATATTTGATCTTCTTTTTTTGTACTAAGTTTTCAAAATCTGGCTTTTACAGCATATCTCAATTCAGACTATCTGCATTTCAAGTGTTCAATAGCCACATGTGGCTAATGGCTACTGTGTTGGACAGTCCAACTCCAGAGTATCTGGGATTTAGCTGCTCTGTTTCCAGTTGACTAAAGCAGCACAGCTACCGTGACAATCAAGTTCGGTGGTGGGTTAAAATAGTTCTATATGAATTGATGTGCATAATGAAGATGCATGCCTAATTAAAATACAAAACCACCTCCCCTTGGAGAGAAATCAAGCAGGTACCATAAGCCAAAACATAGACCACACATCAGAAAATATTTAGATAATCATCACAAATCTGCTTTTAATTTTGAAATATTTGAAACATAACCAGCCAATATTAGAAGACTAACAGAAAATATTTGAAGTAATCCAATAGTACAAAATAGAGGCAATAAAAGTTATGAGTATTTAATAAATGTTGTGTTTAATAACATGGATAATATAGCCATGAAGTATCTTTAAGTAAAAAGAGTTAGAAGACACTGTGTCTGATATTACTTCATTTTGGTAAAATAAAAACATTTATCATTATTTGAACAAATACATAGTAAAAAACATTGAAAATGCTTATTTATGTTTTCTAAAGGCACCATTTTTTGTTCATAACAAAAAATAAAATAAGGCATGGCACTGTGCATGAGTAGCTAATCTGAAAAACCTTCCACTGTAAACGCCTGGATATGCAAGACAAATTATATCAAGCATTCTTGTACCTGCAAAATTGAGGTCATATAAAGGAAAGCACAATGCCTCGTTTTCCACAAAGGAGGAGGAGTTCAGAACAAGCTCAATGAGCATCCAGTGCTGAGGCTGGTGTACCGCTTCCCTAAGTTGATGGGTATGGGAGGATGGGTGGGGAGCTTCTCTAGAACCTAGAGGATTGGGTTTTACTATCCCTACTGGAAGAGGAACTCTGTACTGGGACCCTGAAGGATCCGTGTTTCACAATGAAACCCCTACAGTAAAACTAACCCTCAATGAAAAACTTGGCTGAAATAGAAACCCACAAACACAGGGAGTTGACAGACAAGTCTTTGTTTTTTTCTTGGACTCCAGCTGGGATTCCTCTAAGAATTTGTCACTAAATGTGTGCCATCCAGTTGGTGTGGCTTCAGTGTCCACCACAACTGTACCTAGGAAAAGTCTAGCCGAAAAATAAATATAAAAGTATATTCTAAATTAATTGCATTTCCGTAGCAAGAGAAACTCTACACCCAGGCTACACAACAGTTTCAAGATAAAGCATTATGAAGTTTTAGCTTCTAGTATAAATATAAATTTACAAATCCTATATTGGGGTTTCTATTGTTAGATAACAAATTCTTACAAAACTACTGGCTGAAAACCACCTTTCCATATACTTATGGGTTCTGTGGGTTTAGAATTCAGGAAAAGCATAGGAGGAAGCTTCTACATGTTGCATGGTGTCTGGGGCACAGGCTCGTGAAGACTTGACAGGTCAGGGTGACTCCGTGGCTGGTGGCTGGAATCAATCAGAGGAGTCTTCACATGTCTGTGAGTTGATTTTGGCTGTAGTCTGGGTCCTCAGTGAGGGTTCACAGGAGCACCAGCATTTGGCCTCTCCGTGTGACTTGGGATTTCCACTGCATGGTGGCCCCAAGGTTCCAAAAGCAAGCGTCTTTGCAAACAAGTCAGAATCAACATTGCCTTTCATGACATAGCTTCAGGAGTCCTGCAGCATCACATCTGCTATATTCTATTTGTTAAAAGTGAGTTACTTATATCAGCTGAGATTTGAAGGAAGGGGACACGGAAACTGCCCTCAATGAGAAGAGTGTTAAAGGATTTATGGACATATTTTAAAAACACCACAGTCTGCATTTGGGCTACAAATTATTTAAATTCCTCTCACTTGCAAAACATACTTACCTTCTCCCAAGACCCCTCAAAAATTTGATTTCATTACAGCATTTGGGTCCGGTTCAAGGCCCAGGATCTCATAATCTAAATCAGATCCAGGCCAGATTAAGTTCTTCAGATACAGTCACCCTTGATATGAAGACCTGTGAAGCAAAGAGGTAAGTTTTCTGCCCCCTCTAGCCACACCCCTCTTCCAAACATACACATCTGTGGGGATACAGGCATTGGATAACTGCTACTGATATACCCACTTAAAAAGATGGCAAAAAAAAAAATTTGTTATGTAACAGTGATACAGTGTCGGATACATATGCTGTGTATCCACAGCAATTCTGAGGTACACCCAGGTGCATGCTGGCAGTTCTCTGATGTAGGCTCAGCCCTACTCTCTGGAGGGTTTTTTTCTTGCTTTTGTTTTGCTTTCCCCATGGTGCTTGGCTTTGACTTCTGGTTTCTTGGTTCTGTACTCTGACAAGCTGCACGGTATTTCCATAGATAAAGCATGACAAATTATGAGCTAAAGATGCCAAGTTATAAGGCCCATTATGAAAAAACCTAACATGATTGAATGTAATTAATATCAACTGAAAGTAGGTTTAGAATGCTAAGAATTTATAAAAGTGGTATGATAAATTATAAAAAGCATATTTTAAATGATTAAGACACAATCTTAAAATCTGAAAAATAAGATACCACGAAGGGGTAGGTATAAAAAAGTAGAATTTTATAAACAAAAGTTTTATTAAAATTTAAAACACCTTACACGGGTAAAATAACAGTTTAGATACAACTGAAGACAGAATTAGTTAACCAGAAGAAAGGACTAAAGGGAATGCAGATTAGAGTGAAAAACAAATATGTAAGGTTTAATGAGCTTGTGGGATAAAACTGTATGGTCTAACATATCTAATGGAATGTCTTTGAGGAAAGGAAAGAGGCAATATATGATGTGAAAATGATTGAAAATATTCCAGACTTATCTTAAATCGTTAGATCCCAGAAGTATAATTACCCCCCAAAAGGATAAGTAACAATAAATCTATACCTAGAAATATTCTAAAGGAAATTTCAGAGTCAGATCTTACAAGCAGCCTGGGGAAAAAAGACAGGATAACTACAAAAAACAGTAAGCTTGACGTTAAAGTTAACATCAATAAAATGTCGAAAGATAATATTATATATTCATGGTGCTCAGAAAAATTAACTATCATTCTAGAATTCCAAGCCCAGGTAAACTACCATTAAGCGTAGGCATGAAATAGACATTTTCTAGAGAAACCACGAGGCAGGAGGTGTCTACCACTTATAGACATTCATAAAAGAACTTACAAAGGGTGTCATTTAGGAGGAGGGAAGTCTCCACACTAGGAAGGAATAGGATACTAGATCCAATGGGGATCGAAGAATCTGTTAGATACATGGGTAAGTCCAATTAAGGTTTACCCAAGTTCTGGAGATATAAAAAATTATGGAAAAGAAAAGTGTGTAAGACAGGAGGCAGTGGAGTAACTGGAAGTAACAGATAATAAGCATCTTGTATATCTTGGGAGGAGACTAATCATAACTCACTTTAGACATTCTTAAATGAATTACGGTTATTAAAATTGTTAAAATATCACAAAAGTCAGAGAGAGAAGATAAAACTCTGTTTCAGGAATATAGAAGAGAAGGGACTTTGAAAATTCTCTCATGACAAAAGCACTTAGAATATTGCAAACACCATTGTAAAGGTATACTGAAATGCTCATGATTGAAAGTGTAACACCTCGGCTCCAAAAACAAAGAGTGAATGGACAGCTGGAGTGGAAAGTGAGAGCTGACACAGCTGCTGTGCCAGGAGGCACGTCTGTATAGTGGTGACCGAAGGCTTGGCTGATAGTCGTCCACAAGACAACGTGTAAGTTCTACACTAGGGCTGAAAGGGAGCACCGATGCTTCAGCCGTGCTTGTGGCAATTGTTGATAGTGGTGATCAAAGGGCTTGAGTGCTAATGGTCACATAGGATGTGGGAATTTGAGCAACAGATTTGAGCATGAAGCCTGGACTTGCAAAGGATCTCTGCTCTCCGTGTAAATGTGGACCAAAAGAAAATGCCCACCTTCAATAGGAAATGAAAAGAAATATTGTCTGCTTCAGTTCTGGCTGTGGGAAGGGTAGAAAAAAAATTTTCCCCCTAACATTTTATGACCACATGCTTCCATTCACATGGATTTTTGTGCTCATATTTGTATTGCTTTACTTATGAGGTCTGGGAACTCAGACGACACAGGATTTCTGAGATAAAGTCGCACCAAATGGAAACTTTGAATCTAAAATAACAAAATACAAGAGGAAGCAAGCTATCATGATGTCAGCAGCAGACAGAAACAAATCGCATCACTAATCTGTCAAGAAAAGCAGAATAGAATTATTGGACGGAGACTATGTGGTGTAGACTGGCTAGCTGTTCTCTCAATGTATTTCATCTTCCTCTCGGATTCAGAGATGGAGTCATTACATCTCCAAGTTTCCCTTATGGTTGGCTATGGCCATATGACCAAGTTCTGGCCTATGGAATGTGTCACTTTCAGGCCTACTTGATAGAAACTTCCAAAATACAATCCTCCATTCTCAACCTTGCAGAATGGAGAGAACAGTATGGGTTTGGAGGAGGAGGATCCAAGATGTATACTCAAATAGGCACAAGGAAGACCACTCAGCCCCAAATACCTGTTGATCTGATTTCTGTTTGCAAGGAATACATGGCACAGAGACTGATTGCGTTTTTGCAGCAACAGCTAGCACTAAACAAATCAATAAACTATAAAATATGTGTAAGTGATTAAACAGATAAAAGAAGGAATTGAAAATAAGAAAAAGAAAAACTCTTTCAGTAAGGACCAGGCAGATTTGGAAAAGAACCAAAGTGAATACCTATAAATTATATGCGTCATCTTGTATATCTTGGGAGGAGACTAATCATAACTAACTTTAGACATTCTTAAATGAATGACAGTTATTAAAATTGTTAAAATATCACGAAAGTAAGAGAGAGAGAAGATAAAACCCTGTTTCAGGAATCATATGAAAGCCTGGGGGAGGGTGTGGTCTTTACTCCCAGGGATCATCATCTGTATTATTGATCCTTCAGCCAGTTGCAGCTATGTGACAGTGAGGTCCAGAGACGGTCCTCTGCTTCAAGCAAATTTGGAACTATTCCCTTTAGCGGCTGCCACTCTGATCCTAGATTAATCCATAAAAGCTATGATCTTAAGCATTTTCCATCAAGCTAATGAAGCTCAGCCATCAGGGTTCCTACACTTGCTTGCACTCCTTAAGGGCCTTGGGATAAAATCCAGCAGTTTGTTCACCTGGTCAGAGATTTTTTTGTAACGTTGAAATAGTTTTAAATGCAACTGACTCCTGTCTCCAACTCTCAACTTTCCCTACATCCCATATTCTCTCGTATCAGAAGGCTTGAGAACGACAAAGCTGACTTAGGGTATGACTAAATTTGGCTGAATGGCACTGATTTTTGTGGTTTGCAGTCACATCTGTATTAAGTTATTTAGAACAGATGTAGCAAGATGACCACTCTCCACTGTGCTGATTCATCCTGCACCGTTGTGACACAACAGTGTCACAAAATACGTCAGGTGCAGCGCATGTCCTTTTTTTCATTGGAGTAAAGGCTTCTACCACAGTTCCTCATGCTGTTGACTATTTCAATATTTTACAATAGTTTACATTTTCTTTGGGAATTTGGCTATTATGTGGAATATGTTGACTACAGAGCAACTTGAGTTTGTCTTTATCATTTAAATGTAATAAGATGCTCATTATACAGCTGTTCAAGCCTTGTAAGGTGAGTACAGCAAGGTTCTGAAAACTAAAACATATTTTTGCTGAATTAGAGGAGAAACCCATTCACAAATGAGATGCAAAATATGTATTTAAAAAGCTAATAAAGTTTGAATCCTCTATCTTAACTGAAATGACATTTGGAAGAGTTTCAATGAACCCTGTTAGAAGTGGCAGATTCCTGGTTGGGTGTAGGAAGTTGCTGTGGCTGGGTGGCACGGAGGCTCCAATATTTCACATCCCTCGGTTTCTGTGCCCTTTGCCATGTGACTTGCACCGTCTGCCAACTCAGCCCTTCGAAACAGGCCTAGACTTGTGAGCTGCTTTGGTCAACAGAGTGGGCAAATGTGCCAGTGTGCCAGTTCTGACCCTAGGCCTTCAGAAGCTGTGTGTGCCTGTGGAGTTGATTTCCCCTCTGTCGTGATCATGAGAACACGTCTGTGTAGCCTGTTGGGGGATCAGGAACCATGTGGAGGAGAGATGCCTCACTCCCCCTAGAGGACATTCCAGACCAGCCAGCACCCAGCTGACAAGCCAGCTGAATGCGGACACCTGAGTGAGCCCAACAGAGCTCGGCAGAGCCCGTCCGAGACCAGCGCAAGCAGCCAGCTACCCCCGAGACTGTGCAGAAATGGTCAGTAACAGGTTTTTTGTTCTACCCAAGTTACGTTTTGAAGTGGGTTTATTATGCTCGTTATTGTGACAACAGATGCCTGACATAGAGGGATGCATTCTTTGTTTTTGTTTTTATTAATGAAAGAAATAAGAGGAAAAACAGCTAAGAATTAGGGAAATATGGGAAATGTAATAAAATGAGCCCTAAACTTCATAGACATTATTCAAATACTGTAGTGGGCTGCACGGTGGTCCCCAAAAGATATGTCCACATCCTAACCCCTGAAATTGGTGACTGTTACCTTATTTGGAAAAAGGGCCTTTGCAGTTGTAGTTAAATTACAGATTTGAGATGAGATCATCCTGTAGGATCCAGGTGGGCCCTCAATCCAGTGACAGCTGTTCTTATAAGACACACACAAGAGAAGACAGACATAGAAGAGGGGGCGACGTGAGGACAGAGACACATTGGAGGGATGTGGCCACCAGCTGAGGAAGCTTCAGCCACCAGAAGCCACAGGGGCGTGAAGTGGATGCTCCCCGCAGTCTCTGCAGGGAACGCGGCCCTGCCGACAACTGGATCTGAGAATCTTGCCTCCAGAGCTGGAGGAGAGGACATTTATGGTTTTTTTAGGCACCCAGTTTGTGGCAACTTGTTACAGTGACCCTAGGAAATTAATGCAGGTACCCAGAAGTAATTTGTAGTCAAAACATTTTAGATTCTGACCAAGCCGCTGCCTCAGAAACCACACGAGCCTCTTATTGTCTGTGATGGTCTCTAGGGAATGAGCTGGTCAGGGTCAGGAAGGAGGGGCTCGAGACCTTCCCATCTGTTCACCAGCAGCGATGCCCTGACACTCACCTGAGCAGGGAACAACGCTTCCCCGGGCCGTTCAAGCCTCATTATCTTCTTCACCCTCGGATCACGGGATTATCCAATTCTTTCTCTACCACAAGTATCAGTATTTTCCAAGATTTTTGTATCTTAATGTCACGGTCATTAGCACTTCCTTAGGCCCATTCCTCACTAACTTTAGAAGCACATCCTGCTTAACACTGTTCAAAAATTATTTAAATACACTGTTTTCGTTGTCCCTCAGTCACAAACAAATGTAGATATTAATCAAACAGAATACTAATCTGTGATAGGAAAAAGCTGTAACCAAAGCCCTGTTAGACACAGTACGTCCGCTAGTTCCTGTGACTGCATCTATTTCTATTAGAATTTTATGGATTAAGCACTGAAGATCCTAAAAAATAATATTCATTATGTGAACAGCATTTCCCAGGTATGATAGAAATATCACTAGTGGCGTTTAAAATAAAGTTATCTACCACATGTTGGGATTTTTAAATAAGTATGTATTATTCAAATAGATATTAGGAAAAAATAACACACCAACCTATGACTCCACATGTATTACTTCTTATGACAATGCTAAGTTTAAAAAGAAAAAAGTGAGAAAGGGGCCGGCCCTGTGGTGTAGTGGTTAAGTTCGGCACACTCCACTTCAGTGGCCCAGGTTGGTGGGTTCGGGTCCCAGGTGCAGACCTACACCACTCATCGGCCATGCTGTGGCAGCATCCCACATGCAAAATAGAGGAAGACTGGCACAGATGTTAGCTCAGGGAGAATCTTCCTCAAGCAAAAAAAGGAAGCTTGGCAACAGACGTTACCAAACAAACAGAACAACAAACAAAAAACAAGAGTGAGATAAAATGCTGTGGTATAAAACACAGCAAAAACAATGAAGGAGTAGGGAAATGACTTAAGTTTGGAAAATGCCACATCATACATACCTCATACATTTGCTAATTTTTCAATTATGTAAATTCTAGGAAATCAATAAAAACTAACAATTCTTAGCCCTAAGATCATTATTAAACGAGAGTGCTCTGAAGATCAGTCTCTCCTCCACTGCTGGCAACCTTCACAGTTGGCATCACAAATCCTCATTCACCAGTTTTCACCTGAGTAGTAGCCTCCTTCAGATTACACCTCTAAGAAAGTACTGCAGCCTAATAAAACGTCCCAACTCTGTCACATCACACGTCTACATTCTGAGGAACAGATAACAGAATTATACACGTGGAGAAGGAAAACTGCAGAATACTAATTTTCTACATACTCAGAACCTGCCTTTCCTTTGAGATTTGGATACAGTGGCTAGAATCCATCTAACAAGAAGATAATGCCCTAATACCATACTGGTATAAAACGTGCACTTACAACTGGCCAAAGCACAACAGAAGTCTCTCTCTCGCTCTGGTAAACTTCCACGGCAGGTGTTCCTGGTCAGCAGGCGGTCTGTTGCAGGCCGACTCAGGGATCCTGGCTCCTTCCATCTTGCAGCTCTGCCCTGGAGCTTCCTCGTTCCCTGCATTCAGCTGACTGAAGAAAGCAAGCCTGGAAGCAGCAGACTCTTGATGAAGTATCATCGAGACGTGCTCTGAGACAATTCTCCATGTCCCAACCAGCTCTGCTTCCATCTGCTGACCTTTGACTTTCAGTATCTGGTCAGACATAACTAACAGTAGTCTTGCAATCTTGACTCAAAAGCAGTGTTGGGACCCAGGGCAGACTGCCCCCAAAATATGCTACAATGGCACGCTGATTATTTTGACTTAGTTATTTGAGAAGCAGCTGATGCAAAAATTGCACTTTGACCCTTTCCATTTCCCCCTGAAAGCAGCAAACGAATCTCCCATGTGAAAAACAGCTTCCTCACGAGGCTGACCCAACGGCATAAGGGTTAAGTTGGCGTGCTCTGCTTCGGCGGCCCAGGGTTTGCAGGTCCGGATCCCGGGGCGGACCTAGCACCGCTCATCAAGCCACACTGCAGCGTCATCCCACATAAAACAGAGGAAGGTTGGCACAGATGATAGCTCAGGAACAATCTTCCTCAAGCAAAAAGGGTGGGGCTGGGAGGGGGTGGAATTCAGGGCGGAGAGGCCTGTATAAACACACCTTGTTACTTTTTTACTAATTTACCACCACAAGTCCAAACTCTGCTTAGATTGCTTACTAATGAAGCACCCAAACCTAAGTATCTTTGTCCTGTCAAATCCTCACAAATTTAGTGTTTCTGTGTGTAAAAAGTATAAAAGCTGCCTGCTTTGGTCACTTCTGAGCGTTAATTTTAGGATCTCCCACGTGTACGCATTACATTCGAGTTTTCTCTTTAATCTGTCTTGTGTTCATTTTACTATGAGGCCAGCCACAAGAACTCAAGAGGAATAAGGGGGAAATTTCCCCCTCCCGGACAGGGGCATCTACCACTTCCACTCATACCTGCTTCGCCGCAAGGGAATCTGAAAAGTGAAACCTGGAGCTGTAGAACTGTATCTTATGGAAGGACAGAACCGATTTAGATGGACAGCTAGCCATCTCTGCCACATACCAATGCCCAAAAATTATCATATCGCTTGTCACTCTACCATTAATGAAGGCTTTGCAAGACCTTCGACAACCTTTTCTGAGAAACGCAACTGTCCCTGGAAGAGCATGCCTGGACTTACTACCTCCACGTCTGTAACACAAGGGAGCCACAGACAATACCAATCATTTATCAGTTTAGCTAATCAGCCAAACATGAATCCCTTGGTCCCACCCATGGAGAGATCCTGATTAAGAGAGTCTGGGGTAAGGACAAGGATCTGTAGTTTCAGAGAGCTCCCTGAGTGATTCTGATGAGCCAGATTTGGGACCCCCTGGAGTAAAGTCCCTTCTAACTTCAAAAAAAAATAATATAAACCTAACATATATTTACTAGACAGAGAGCTGAAGTGTGGAGAAGAGGGGAAAAAAGGAGAAGAAGGGTGAATGAGGAAGGAGAGTAAACAAACGCACTCAATAGGGATGTCACACAGGGATTCCAAAACAATCTCTCATGCAAAATGACTCTGAGGAATGTCACTTTTAGCAAACACTGCCTCCACCTCCCACCCTGAAATCCTAGGGTGTTAAACACCACCCATATGGAAAACCAGATTACAGACCCTGAAGATTCTTAATGAAAACCATTTGGTCTCATTTTTTGAAAGACTATAATTCCTACTACCTCTCCTCGAATGATCTAAATTGTCTAAGCTATTTGTAAAAGCAGATTACCACCTTAGTTTAAATTCTAATGGTTTTATAGTTATATGAACTTCTATAACTGTGATTTCTCATTCTAGAATAATTGATCCAATAATACGCATCAAATTCTGGTCCGGAATCCACGATCAGCAGAAATCACAAGTGAATTACACACTTTGAAAGAAGTGGTTTGTTGCTTGCTCTAGGTTTAAAACACAAAGTTTCCATTATCCTTAGTAACTGACAAGCATGCTGGGCTTTGGCTACATTTGATGATTACACTGCTATTATTCCAAATGCATCAAACAATAAATATCTTTTTCCTATTAGGCTTCCTATTACCTTACTTGTTTTTATTTAAAACTTTTCGTGTTTTTGTTTAAAGGGAGGAAAAAAGCATATAAGAGAAAATAAAAGAGAAATAGGAACATGAAACACATTGAAAAGCACTGGCAATTAAGACTGAGATTATCCAGCTTCAGCAAAATGCATCTGAAACTAGAAGAGCTGAAGTACTTAAAATTTGTTTTAAGAAGCCTATGTTCGGATCTCCAACAAGCACTACATGTGTCTCAAATGCAGACATCCCTGCTATGGAAGGACTCTCCTGGCTGTCAGCTTAGTAAGGGGCTGACTCTGCTGGAAAGCATGACATTACACAATTACAAATGCTTGACAGTTCATGTGGTTTAGACAATTTGAGCACTCTGAATTGAATACCAAACAAAAACAGTAGTGCTATTTGGTTTCATATCATTTGACTTATGGCTTCTGGAACATCTTTTAATTTTTTCTGTATTTGTTAATTTTAAGGAGTGACTGTCATACTACGGTGGCTTAAAATAAAGTTTACAATATAACCAATGTGTATCTAAGAAATAGTCCTCATAATATGAGATAATTATGATACAAAAACAATTATCAAAGGCTAGAAAACAATAGGCAAAGGGAGAGTCCCCAAAAGTGCCCTTTTTAGCAACCAAACTGCCTAAGCAAAGAAGTAAGATTTCCCAAATCCTATGGTGTGATCTTACCAATTTCTAATGAACTGGAAGATGCAATCCTTAAAACTAAAAACAAAATCCAATTACTTTTCTGCTTTAGGGACTCAGCATCTGCTAGAATGACACTCATATACGCTGGTTTAGAAACAAACCTACTAACATAAAGAAAGCAACTTCAAAAATGTGGGTATATACAGCCTTCCCTCTCCACAGTCTTCCACACTCCCATTCCTATTTTGACTTTTCCTTTTTGTCTCGAAACTCCAACGCTCTCAGGCATAACAGTCTTGTCTGGCTGTCCTCTCCCTCTGACCAGGTCTGACAGAGTGTTAGGAGTCAGCCAGCCTCTACCGTTTTCACCTCTGTATCCACACACACCTTTCCTCCCCTAGGAAACAGGAGGAGTCGTGGTACCAACCCCCATATGCTCACTGTGAGGCTCAATCCTCAGTTAACTGAGGATAAACTCAGTACGTAATGTCCTTAGACCAGTGTTTGGCACCTGGCAAGTGCTCAGCAAGTATTAACCATCATCATCATCAAAAACAATCTTCTGTTTGATATCCCTACTGCTGAAAGTACTTTCAGACCATAATGCTGCAAGAACATATCTTCTCCACCATCACCCCCACCAGATCTTTTTCATACAAACTGAATAGTCCCTGTGTAGACAGACTTCGCAAAAAGAAAAGACATAAGTGTATGTTTTTTAAAAATTTGGCAGGTACAAAAAATAATTTGAATATGTGCGAGGCACTAAGCATAACATAAGAAAACCCTGAGTACAGATCACAGTTTAAGAAAATTAAATTCAGGGGGCCAGCCCCATGACCAAGCAGTTAAAATTCTGCACACTCAGCTTCAGGAGCCTGGGTTCACAGCTTCGCATCCCAGATACAAACCTACTCCACTCATCAGCCATGCTGTGGAGGCATCCCACACACAAAACAGAGGGAGACAGGCAACAGATGTTAGCTCAAGACGAGTCTTCCCCACCAAAAAAAAAAAAGAAAAAAATTAAATTCCTATCTTTCAGTTCCGTTTCGGGATCCCTATCACCTTCTCTCTTCTAATAGAGCTACCCACTAATTTGAATGTGTTTGTAATTAATCTGCTTTATTACTTTGCCATATCTGTATTCCTAACAGTATGGACTTTTGCTTCACATGTTTCAAAACTTTAAAAAAGGAAAAATACTATGTGCATTCTTCTGGAAGTAGCTTTTTTTCCTCAATATGATATTCCTGACAATAATCCTCAGTGGTGCAGGTGGCTAAAATCCATTCAGTTGCACTCCTATAGGAATACAATTTATCCATTCTCCTCGGATGGACACTGCTTCCAGTTTTTGCCTTTTACAAACAGTGCAACTGTGAGCATTTTGTCATGTCCTCAGGCACTCACATACATGCGTTTCTCTGGGGCACCAGTTTGCCAATTTTAGCATGCATTAAACCACCTGAACGGCTTGTTAAGACTGAAAGCTGGCTCATCCCCAAAGCCTCTGATTCAATAGGTCTAGGGTGGAGCCCCAAATTTTGCATTTATAAGAAGTTCCTGTGAGATGCTGAAAACACAATTTAGAAGCACTGCTCCAGGATAAAGACCCAGGAGTAGAATCACTGGGTCAAAGTGTACATCCATCTTTAACTTTACTAGGTAATCCCAAAGTTATGGTACCAATTTACAATCCCACCAGTTGTGTGTAAGCATTCCAGTTATTTCCGACCTTCCTAAACAGCAGACATTGTCAGATTTTTACACTGTTGCCAACCCAATGTTATGAAACTATACACCACGTTGGTCCTAAACTGCCTTTCCCTAATTGCTAATGAAGTCGAGAATCTCTGCATGCAGGTTTCCTCTTCTGTGAGATGCCTACTTGGGTCATAGGCCCATTTTTCTATTGTTCTTACTGATTTGTCACTGTTTACCTTTCTAGATACAATCCTTTCTCAATAATACGTACTGAAAATATCTATTCTCACTTGTGACTTGTCTGTTCACTTTCTTGATGGTTTCTTTTCATAACCACAAGCTGTCAAATTAATGCTGTCAAAGCGGTCAATCTTTTCCTTTATGGTCTACACCTTCTGTGATCTGTTTAAGAAGCTCTTCCTTGTATTAGACTCACACAATTACTGTCCTACATTGTCTTCCAAAAATTTCATAGTTTTGCCTTCTGTATTTAAGCCTTTAATTCACCTGTAGTTGATTTTTCTGAATGATATGAATTAGAAATGTATCCCACTCTCAAGAAGTTTCCTATTGGCTAAGGCCCACAGATATGACCAACTATAACTTCAGAGAGGATAATGATTCCTGTTAACCCCTACCTTATTGAGGTTTATTCTGCTCTCTCATCGAGGCAAACCAAACACTGGATAATTTTCATACGGAAAACTTGGAGGGTTATTAGCAAATTAGTCAGACTATGATCCCCACCCCACCATACTCCAGGAAGAATCCTTAAAAATACCACACACACAAAAAAAGAGGCCAGCCCTGTGGCCAAGTGGTTAAGTTTACACACTCGGCTTCAGCAGCCCCAGCTTTTGCCAGTTCGGATCCTGGCTGCAGGCAGGGCCATGGCACCACTCATCAGGCCATGCTGAGGCAGCGTCCCACAGAGCACAACCAGGAAGGCCTACAAGTACAATACACAGCTATGCACTGGGGAGCTTTGGGGAGAAGAAGAAGAAAAACAAAGGTGCAAATCGTAAAAACAAAAAACAAATTTTTTTAACTCTAAATTTAGTCTTATTCTAAAAAACTGAAAGTTGAGCATTGGGGAAAGTGTGGCAAAATGAGCATTCTCAACAGTACTGGCTGGAATATAAATCTATACAAACTTTCTAGAGGGTTATTTGCAATATATCAAAAGCCTTAAAATACATATCTTCTTTGAGCTATCAATGACTCTTTACAGAACTTATCTTAAGGAAACAACTGAACAAAATACATATTTAGGAATATTCACCATGGAACTCTTTCTAATAGAAAAAATTGGAAACAGCCTAATCTCCAACAACGCAGGATGGGTTACAGACGTAGCTGCTGCAGCACATCCATATATGGTCATGCGCCACCTAAGGACGTTTCAGTCAACAGTAGATCACGTAGATGATGGCCATCCCATGAGATTAGTACCACAGAGCCTACATGTGTAGGAGGCTATGATAGAAGAAAATTTTATATATTGAGGTGTATGGGGAAGCCGTTCTGGTTTAAATGCGATTTGGACTAAATTTTATTTAAACCAAAGAAGCCTGACTTACAGCCTGTCAAATGTTCGTTGTATATTGTCCCAAAATAAAGAATGTACTCTTTTTTTTTCAATATTTCTTTTTCTGCTTTATCTCCCCAACCCCGCCCCCCCCGCACACAGTTGTATATCTTAGTTGCAGGCGCTTCTAGTTGTGGGATGTGGGAAGCCACCTCAACGTGGCCTGATGAGCGGTGCCATGTCCGCACCCAGGATGCGAACCCTGGGCCGCCGCAGCAGAGTGCGCGAACTTAGCCACTCAGCCACAGAGCCGGCCCCAGAATGTACTCTTTGAAGGTAAGAACCAATGCCTCTCTTCTTATGACACCAGTACTTTTTGAAGATAAGTGTCCTTTCCCATGACACTGGGGTCATGCTGACCCACTGTGTATGTACTCATCTATAACAAAGTATCTCCTTGAACCCTTGAGAGAATGTACCCCTGTCACACTTGATGTATGTCTGTTTGGAAATGGTATATAATGGTGCTGAAAAATCACTCTTCTTCACAGCACTTACGAAGGCTGCACTCCCAGGCTGCAGTCCTCAGCTTGGCTCGAATAAAACTCCCCGCTGTAGAATGACTATTGATTATTCGTGTCAACAGCTCGACCATCTAGGTTTGTGAAAGTACACTTTATGATGTTTGCACAATGATAAAATCACTTACACATTTCTCAGAACGTATCCCCATTGTTAAGCAAGGCATGACTATAGTGGAATACTATGATGATTATATAGCTGTGTTAATGTGGAAAGATGTTTCTAATAGTCTGGTAATTTCTAAAACCAGTTAACAAGATGCACATATGATATTCTTTTATTCTCAAATATTTATGGAGAGCCTTGTGTATGCCAAGCACCAAGCAAGTGACTGGTAAACAAAAAGAGATCTGTTCCCTGCTTCTAAGGAGTTTACAAGCTTTGGAGGGGGATGAGGGGGAGGGAGACAGGCCACATATATATCTTCCAACTGACTCCTGTTGGCATAATAAAGGGATATACGTTTTGAAAATACAGACCATTTCTATGTGTCTGTGTATCTATGTAATATCTGCAGCACCTCATCAGCATAGTCTACAAAGAGAACACACACACTCAGCCGTATGGACTAGGAAGTGGGTCAACAAGAGGATACTTGGAGCAACTGCCTTGTGATGAACTGAAGCACACAAATCTTCTACAAAAATGCTCTAGGGAGAATCTTAAGAAACGCAATGTAGTTATGGAAAGTCATCCACTGGAAGACAGATGCGAGACAGATCGCAGAACCACAGAAAAAGAATTGGAACAAAGAGCTTCCGCTGTTGACAATTCAAGACTAAGACTGACCAAGATCAGGTACAAGTTCTTGAACAAATAACTGTTCTTCTACAAGTCTACAGCTTTACCCTTCCCTACTATGTTGGGATCTAACAAATAATAATGAAGCCTCCAAGATAAGAAAGATCTCATAATTAGGGTCAGGCTCAAAGGATTCTGACATTCTATATTCATTTCATTTAAACATCTGCACTACAATCAGTAAACTTACGAGAGTCATTAATTACAAAGGGAAAATTTTTTTCTTTGGAGCACAGAAACATGTCAGACACCTCAACCAAGAGATCAAAAGTTAACATTCACCAGCGATAAGACCTATCTACATCACACATGTGCCAATATGATGCACTGAGAAGGGAACAACCTCACCACTGTGGTATTCTTGTCACAAATGCTTAACCCTCAATTTAATCATGAAAGAACACCAGATAAATCCAAACTGAGGGACATTCTGCAAAATAACTGACCGGTACTCTGGAAAAGTACCAAGGTCATGAAAGATAAAAAACTGTCACAAATTGGAAGACACCAAGGAGACACCATAACTAAATGCAGTGTGGGCTACTGGACTGGATCCTCGACCAGAAAAAAGACATCAGGGGTGAAACCCGAATAAAGACTTTATTTTTTATTTCTATTTTTTTTTAAAGATTTTATTTTTTCCTTTTTTCTCCCCAAAGCCCTCCGGTACATAGTTGTGTATTCTTCGTTGTGGGTCCTTCTAGTTGTGGCATGTGGGACGCTGCCTCAGCGTGGTTCGATGAGCAGTGCCATGTCCGCGCCCAGGATTCGAACTAACGAAACACTGGGCCGCCTGCAGCGGAGCGCGCGAACTTAACCGCTCGGCCACGGGGCCAGCCCCCCGACTAAAGACTTTAGATTAACTCTATCAACTGCCTGGTTTCAATAACCGCACTATGGTTACATAAGAGGCTAACAAAGGGACGCTGGTTCTAAGGTATACAGGAATTCTCTGGGCTAATTTTGCCATTTTTTTCTACTTCTAAAATTATTTCAAAGTAAAATGTTTGCAAAAGTAACTTCACATGAATGATAAAGAGATATGGGGGATCACTCAATAACTCTTACATAAAAATATGCTACCTCCTCGGGGCTGGCCCTGTGGCTGAGCGGTTAAGTTCGTGCGCTCCACTGCAGGTGGCCCAGTGTTTCGTTGCTTCGAATCCTGGGCGTGGACATGGCACTGCTCACCAAACCACGCTGAGGTGGTGTCCCACATGCCACAACTAGAAGGACCTACAACGAAGAATCTACAACTATGTCCTGGGGGGCTTTGGGGAGAAAAAGGAAAAAAAAAATATGCTACCTCCTCCAATAATTGTGCTAAAAAAAACCCAGTAATTGCAAATAAGGCGTAAACCAGAATAATCTGTAAGTATTCACTAAAAACCTGTGATTGGGATAATCTAGAGAGCCGACTAACTTTCCTAGGGCACTGAAGTCTCTCCAGATAAATAATCTACCTCATTTTCCCTATTAATCTTTTTTAATTCAATTCAACTTATATTTATTTAACATCTACTATGGGCATGGAACTGTGCTGGGGCCTGATCAGATTTTGATACATTAAGAACATTTCAGTACACAAAATGAGAAAGAAAAACAGAGAGTAACAAAACTGGAAGGAACTTTTCACTCCCATACAATCTAGCAATCAATACCGGCACCCTTTTTAGCGTGATTGCTGCTAGGAGCTCAAGTGCATCCCCTTCAGCATAAGCGGTTCTGACCTCTACAATTATCTCCAAAAATTATCCCTGAAGATGCCAAAATGACTCTAAAACATACTCCATTTCTAGTACTTTTTTTCCATCTAATCATTACGTTGTTGGTGCATTACAGTACACAACACAAAATTAAAGAACTTGATTCTCTGAACGTCAAGGAAGGGTCAAGCTGGTATAAACCCACAGACGTTTACTTACTATCCTCTTAGAAGAGGTCAAAGGCAACATCACAGAAGGCCGGGGTTCTCAAAGTGTGCCCTCAGAGTCAGCAGCTTTAACATCACCCAGGAACTTGTCAGAAATGCAAATTCTCAGTCCCAGTCCAGACCCGCTGATTCAGAGACCCAGCCCAGCATCTGCGTTTTCACAAGCCCCCCCAGCTGACTCTGATGCACCATCAGTTTGAGAACCACTGATGGAACAGCAGAAAGACTGGCCCCGTGAATCCGGAGGCCTGATTCCAATCCTTGCTCTGCCACTAACACCTCTACAATGCATTAGCCGCTCAGCTTCTGTGGGGCTCAGCCTCCTGATCAGTGAGGGAACTGCAATAGCTCACTACCACAGTCCTTACACCCTAATTTGATAACCATGAAAGCATTCATTTGTATAAGGCCTAAAAGTGAAAACACCACTGCAGTATTTCACCACGTATTTCTCTCTTTCATCCAAATGAAACAATTAAAATTTCTTCTTGGCATCCACCAGCCTCTGAATCAGACTTAACATAGCTACAATAATTTCTTCTGATTTTAAATAAAATTGTGTTTACTACTTTGCTGTAGCAAAAGCCATATAAACACTAATTTTACAGTTTCCTATTTAGTTCTCTATCAAGCCTATTTTGGAGCAATTCCTCATAATAACAAAAATTCCAAGAAACCCACCTACTACAGACTGAATTGTGCACCCCCCCCTACACACACACACACACACACACACACACACAATTTTGATGCCGAAGCCCTAATCACCAATGTGATGGTATTTGGAAATGAGGTCTTTGAGAGGTACTTAGGTTTAGATGAGGTCAGAACGGTAGGGTCTCCAAGACGGGATCAGCGTCTTTAGAAGAAGACGAAGAGAGACCAGAGTTCTCTCTCCATCTCTGCCATGTGAAGACACAGCAAGAAGGTGGCTGTCTGTAAGCAAGGAAGAGCCCTCACCAGGAATCAGCACCTTGATCTTGGACTTAACCTCCAGAACTGGGAGAAGTAAATGACTGTTGTTTCAGCCACCTGGGGTTATGGTGTTTTCCTAGAGCAGCCCACAACGACCAACACACTCACTCAAAATACCCCTCTGCTGTGGGCATAGTTCAGAAGAACTGTGCTCCAACCTCGCATAAAGAATGTGTGTGATCAGACCACTGAAGTACTCAGCAACTATGAAAGAGAAAGAATTTTAAAACGTACAGATCTAGATACTTCCATTACTAAGAAACACAGCTTAATTTCATCTCCTAGTCATGGATTTATAAACCGCGATTCTTCTCACAGCCTGTGGAAACTATGACAAAAACCTCTCAGGGGAGATGTGAGAAAGAGGGAGAGAGGAGAATCAAATAAGAAGAGTCCGTTTTATAAAGGTTAGAGAGTTCTCTTGGAACACAAACCTAGGTAGCATGAATGTGGGCAGAAATGTCCCACCAATCAAGTGAATACCCACTAATCCTTGAGACCTAACTCAAATGCTGTATCCTGCAAGCTCGCGCCACTCCTTCCCAGGCAGTCAGTCATAAATTACTCTGTGCTCCCCTTTCTCCATTTCAGCACTGAGCAAAAGGCACTATACTTGCTTATGGATCTGTCTCTTCCACCAGACCTTGAAATCATCTAGGGCAGCGTGTTACTCTCTCCAGCACCTAGAATGGTGACTGGCATGAAGCAGTTTGCTCAAGTGGAGCCACTCTGCTTTGCTGAATACAAGAGGAACTCTCTGTGCTATCTCACAGCTTTTCTGCAAATCTGAGATTATTCCAAAATAAACAGGTTTTTTAAAAAAGGCACCAGGAGCCAGTGTATTATCAGTAATAATCACACCTGCCTTACATGTCACGCAAGAAGACAACAGCTACTAGAGAGCCTTGCCTCGGGGTTTTTCAGACGTGCCAGCAGAAGTCAGTAACCTTACATGTAGCAAACTTGAAAAACAATGAGTAACAAACACTTGAGACGCTAATCCTGACCTTAACTTTGGTCAAACTGTTTAACTTTAGTCTCAGTTTGTTAAAAGGGAATAGTAATTCCGACCCTACACGGCTGCCGTGCTACATGAAGTCTACAGAGTATACATCAAATGAGCTCTCCTAACGATGTTCTAATCAATACGTGTTAGTGACCTTCCCCAGGCAGTGTTGCATCTGGACTAACGCTTCACCGCAAACCAGGTGCATACTGTAACTAGTTCCACCGGCACGGACTGTAAAGTCCCGACACAATCACCATTCGGGCTATGATTACCTAGAAAATAATCCTACATATGTGTCCACAGATGCCAACCCTGCCAAGATGTCCTAGGCCAGAACCCCCCAACCCAATAAACAGGCTATTCAAAACTCAACGCAACCGCAGGGGTCAGCAGCTCCTGGCACCCACCTCCCCCCGACTAAGCTCCAGAAAGCGGGCACGCACACTCAGGCCGTGCTCGCCCACTAGGAAGAGGTGGGTATCTCCAGGGACGATCCCGCTGCTGCCAACAGCGACGTGCGGCAGCCTGGGGTCTCCCGCTAGTTGCTGAGAGCAGCTGGACCCTGAGTGGCCAGGACCGTCCACTTCCAGGCGTGGTGCTCTCGGGTACCAGCATCCTCAACCGAAGGAGGCGAGGGTGGCAGCAGCGCATCGGTGCGCTGGGGAAAACAGGGAGTGGGCGGGCAGCCACGGACACCACCGCCCGGACTAGAAACCCACACCGGGCAGCTCCCCGCCTGGGCGCCCGCGTTCCAGTCGGAGAAGCCAGGCGGTCGGAAGCGCCCCGACTGCGTGCAGGGGTGCGTGGGGCGCCCGGGGCGCCGCTTCCGCGCCGAGAGCCCGGGCCCGCGGGGAAACGGAGGCCCGCCGGGTCCCCGGGAGCCCGGCTCGCGGAGCGAGCAGGTGACGGCGGGGGCAGGGCGGCTGCGACGCCGCGCGGGCGGCGGGCGGGTGTCGGGCGAGTCTGGGCGGCGTCGGGAGGGACCGGCGAGCGGGGGAGGGGCTGAGGCGGGGGGAGGAGGGAGGAGGAAGAGCGAAGGGCCCTGGCGGGACTCCCGGCGCCCAGCTGCCCGGCCCGAGCCCTCAAGCAACCGCCCCCAGGCCCCGCGCAAACGCTGGACGGTCCCCGCCTCCAAACCTCCCCCCCGCGGCCCGGTCAGAGAATAACTTACCCGTTTGCCGACGCAATCGCTCCTGCTGGCCCCTCTGACGGACTCCTCCGGCTCGTCGTCTTCCGGTGATGAAACCGGAAGTCCCACCCCTCCCCAAGAGGAAAACGGAAAGCCGAAGGAGTCAATCTAAGGAAGGGGAGAGGCGCGTCAGGCTGAGAGCCTGGCGGCGTCTGACCGGGAAGGCCACCTGGCACTTCCAGCGGCTCCCCGAGCGGGTAACCCCCGGGCGATCCCGCCTCCTCCCTCTCCATCCCTCCTCACTCCACCCCTTCGCTCGCCCGCGGTAAAGAACCCCGAGGGCGGTGCGGGAGAAACGGACGCGCCCGGGCCGGGCGGGAGCCGGAGGCCTGCGGGCCGGGCGGCCGGCCTCCGCCTCCACCGGCCCAAGCGATGCCCGGCGCCTCTGAGGCCTCCTCTAACGGAGCGAGGTTTTCCTGCTGTGCCAGGCGCGTGCGCACCTCCGGGTTAGGAGAACAGCCTCTGGATGCTCCTAGCAGGGGTCCTCAGAGTCGCAGACCCTAGGAAGCCACGAGCCGAATTCGGATTCTAACGGGTTCTAATGAAAAATGCAGGAGGATCGGGGTCCAGTTCTCAGAAGAGGGGGCTGGGCTGCGCTGGGCTGGGCTGGTGTCTGGCTAACACAGAGGCTGAGGGAGGGATGCGCTGGAATGAACATGTGGAGCGCGAAGAAGCCCAGACCAGGTTCTTTGTGTGTCTGTGGCCGACTGCCTTCCTCCAGCTGCAAGTGCAGAGAACGTGTGTCACCACAGGGCTCTTGCACTGTCCAGCACACACTCACGCAAGGTTTATTTTTATGAATACAACGTAAAACCAAGAACATTCCCAGTCCTCGTTATCTTCCATAAGAGCATCTACCAAATCTAACTGACAGTCCAAACCTGGACAGTCCCAAACCTGACATGTTGCCCTCCTTCAATACGATGACGTCCCCTCCTGATCATGTCACTATATACTCCCAATAAGTATACTGGGTGGTCATCTTTATCCATGTGCATATGCTTCTTTGGTAAAATTTTTTAAAGCAAATACTTAAATTTCTCTATCCCCAACCTCTTTGTCTTCTTATTACTAGTTAATTGGTCTTCTGGCTAATCACTGGGCGGATTTCTGTCATCCCTCTGAATGTAATCTATCTGGAAAATACTTCCTATCTGGCTCCCAAACCACAGCAAGACCCAGGTAGCCACATGGCTTGGGTTTGGGTAGAAAACGTGGACCCATCAATGAGAGCTGGGGAGACCCATCATGACCCGGGGAGGCAGAAAACCACGGCTCTGGACTCAGGCATCCCAGGGTTGGAATCTCCTAGATTCAATGACCTCATTCGTCCTCCTCCTCTCCTCACCTGGTGGCAGCTGAATAATTGACCAAGACACTGCAGGTCTCAGAGATTCAGCAGGAATGCAGATCAGCAAATACATCTTCTTATTTAGTGACTTGGTAAAACTGATGTTCCCTTGCTCAGAAATGGTTATATTTTACAACCAACTTTTGTTAATTGACTACTATGAACACCCTTGTTAAAATATAAATTGGCGTCAGAAACCTCGTGTACAGTTAGTCCTTGGGACCTCTGCCAAATACATCAGGTAGGTCCATGGAATCCGAAAACCTCACAAGATTCAACCAAATCTGGCGAGCATGGACTGTGCTTAAATAGTGACGAGTACCAAACACCTGCGAATATTTAACCAAGAGGACTTGATGTTGTCCAGCACCAGAGAAGAAGTGGCTCCTTATGGATGCCTCAGCGAGGCTGATGCCACAGGTGGGTCCCGTTTCTGTGACAAGAGACAGGGTAAGCTGGCCCCATGATCCAGCCGTTTTAGACATGACGCAGCAAGCTTTAAAACTGACATTTCAAGCACCCACAAAGAGATGGAATGTGTGGCACTTTGTTTTTATTTGGAATCATAAGAGAAACATTTTTAATAAACCCTTAACTTCTTCTCCATTAATGCTATTTAAATAGTGAATTCATAAAGACTGAAGTGATTTGTTTACTTATACTTAGCTGTAGAAAACTTACGTGCTTTTGTTTATTTGTTTACACCATCAAATCCAATCAAGCCAAACAAGATGGTCGACTGAAATGACTGATGAATGCAACCTGAGCTGACAGCTTTAAATTTGGGATGTGTTACTGATGTCAGGTTGATCAGTTCTCTGTCTAAAATTGATGCTATTTAAAGCTTTGAACAATTTAGATGTAGTCACTGAGTAAAATCCCAACGGGGTGAGAGAATTCCATCAGGGCTGATTCTGCTGTGGTGAATTTCCACGTGCGCAGGTGTCAGAGGGAGAGTGGCCTCTCCCGATGGGGTAGTGAGACAGAACAGGATGCAGGAGGGGCGGTGGGCTGGCGTCACTCACAGCAAAGGTAAAGAGGCTTAGAATAAAGATAGACGCATCTTCTCACAAGGAATCCCAAATGGCATAAGAGTGTGAATATTGGTCATTTCTGTTTCAAAACTTTTCAAGAAAGGAAAAAGTGAAGGGGAGGCAAGAAGTGAATATGTATCACGCTTCAATAACTCATCTGAAAATGAACCCCCAGGGAAATCATGGTAGCCGGTGGGGTAGACCAATGTTTTTATTAACAATATAAAAGGAATGTGTGGTGAAAGCAACGGTGACATAAGTACTGACAGTCAGTGGATGAATGATTATGTGTCCTGAGCACCTCAGGACACAGCAAACTAGAGCAATTCCACCAATCAAATGGCAAGAGAAGTCTAATCGAAGAACCATCCTTGTGCTGGAAGGGCAGAATGAGTCCAGTCCGGGGACTACTGGGGCCAGACTTGGGGAAATCAAGTTGTTGAAGGTAGCTGTGACTTTAGAGAGGTGTGCAACAGAGACATTAAGCCATTTCCAGTGTCTCTACCTTTAAAATAGTTTATTACTGGTCCAAATGTCCAAAGACATATTAAAGAGGGAAAATATTGTTTACTGGACAGAAATTCTCTGGATATTTAGATTCTATTCCTGTCCAGGGATGTGAGAGAGGGGATATGTCAGCAGCTCAGATGTAAGCTGGAAGGTTCCCGTCGTTGTTAATGCAGCTTAGCCGTCTCTAGGAAAAAGGCAGCAAATAATTGGGATCCTTCTATGTAGTTCCACCTAACAAAAGAAGAAATAAAGAGAAACTGTTATTTCCATTCAAATAATGGAGGAAAAGTAGTCTACAATTTAAACAGGAAGATTTGATGACATAAATTCAATCTAAAATATGCAGCATGTCGGAAGGTTACTGATGTGGACACCCTGTGGTTTGCACACTGAGAGATCAGCCCCCTCAAGAACCTGCTCACTGTTGATTTTCTCCTTCTGCGCGTGCTCTCCATCGTCCACAGTGCCCAGCGGGAGCATCATCACACTCTTTTGGATAACATCCTGGAATATATTGGCAATTGGTGTGGTTGATCCATCCCGGATCATATCTGGTTCTGTTCCAAACACTGAAACACAGGAAAAGAAGGCATTGAATAAATTAATGAGAAGACTACCCCCAGTGATCTCCGCAAATGTCGTGTTCACTTTATCTTTCTTTCTTTTTTTTTTTTTCCCACCATGAAATTTGGTGGCTGGGATAAGTAAGCGTCTTGATATCATGCAATTTATATTCTAAAATAGTCAATAGAGTCAAGAAGAAAACTGTGGTTGCCTTATTTACTATTATCTACTTTCAAAAAATATTTTTAAATAATATTTTAAAGTAACGTTAGACTTACAGAAAAGTTGCAAAAGTAGTACAGAGTTCTCATATATTCCTTACTCTGCTTTCCCTAATGTTAACATCTTACATAACTATTGTACAATTATCAAGAATAGGAAATTAACATTGGATAATATTATTAACTAGACTCAGCCTTTATTTGAATTTCACTCTTTCCCTTCTGCTGTACCAGGATCCAATGCAGAATCCCACACGGCATTTTGTCACTGCTCCTTAGTCTCCTCTTGTCTGTGACTGTTTCTCAGTCTTCCCTTGTCTTTCATGACCTTGACCCTGCTGAAGAGTACTGATCAGTTGTTTTGTAAAATGTCCCTCAGTTTGGGTTTATCTGACGTTTTTTCACGATTGGAAGAGGTCATGTGTTTTTGGCCAGAGTACCACAGAAGATGTACCTACCTACTTTTATGGTTGCTTCACGAATTAAGTATTAGAAACACTAATATTAAATATTAGGAACACATTTCTTTGGTGTTTTGTGTTTCTTTTGTAACCAACATATGAATAAATCGCTGTACTCAACTTTCACCTGAATGTTGCAGTGTTTGTACTCAACTTTCAAGGTATCCCAGGAAACAGTTTTAATGGATATCCTGGGGTCTAGAAAGAGATGAGTTGAAACCTTCTAGGCTATAGGGAAAGTTGCCAGAGATGGAGTGGGAATGAAAAATAAATGAAGACACAAAAGAGAACATGCCGTGTCTTCTGGATCCACAGAGCAAGGCGTGAATGTGAATAAAGATGATGTACACTCGTGCATTGCTTAACGACAGGATACATTCTGAGACATGCATCGTTAGGTGATTTAATTGTTAGATGGTTTAATTGTTGTGTACTCACACAAACCTAGGTGGTATAGCCTACCACACGCCTAGGTGATATGGTGCTAATCTTATGGGACCACTGTCATACATGCAGTCCGTTGTTGACGAAAAACTCATTATGTGGCAGAGGACTGTCCTTTGTTGGCAGGACTGGTTTAGCACACAGACAGACAAAAAGGTGTCTTATGCATTCCTGCATTTTCCTGTATTTCATGTCTTTACTGTTGAATTTGACATTTCAATCACACATCTCTCTTCAGCTGGCATTCCATTTAACTTCCTAACTCTTCTTCCTCTTTTCTTCACCCCCAAATTTTACTGGTAAAATACTGCTACAACTGAGGGCAGTGGGGATGATTGTGTAGAGAAGTATGGCTCTCGGTGTTGGACTTGTCCTCTAATGTTTGACGTCTGTGTCCCTTGTACTCATAGACGCAGAGAGTTAGTGCTCCAAGGAGGTCTGGAGGCCATTAAACCCAGAGCTCTGTGACCGGGAAGAGCAAGTCCCCACAGGGCAGCCCGGTGCCAGCTTGCTCGCTCCACTACAGTTTAGCTTCTTCATTTTTAACCCCAGAGGACTTCCTTTACTTTCGTGCAAGTTCAGCTGTGCTTTTAAAAGTTTTTATGTATCGGCCAATATTTCCATGAGTTTTGCAGAAGGAGGGTTGGGAGGTTTCCAAGTCCATCATTTTCCCCCAAATTCAGGTCTCCAGAACGTGAGTTTGAACCCTGGCTTTGCTACTTCTAGCTGAGTGCCCTCCAGCAAATTATTTAATCTCTTCTCGCCTTAATCTGCACCCCGGGGAGGGCTGTTGGGAGGATTCATGAGACAGTGTGTGTAAAGAGCCCTGAACCACACCGTTTACCGTCAGTAATGCAGCCCATATAAAAGGAGAGTCCACAGTGAAGTTTTAAAAGTGTCTGCTTTATCTACAGCCCCACCGGGTACCACCCCTTGTTCCCAGTGTAAACCAGCAATCAAAATAGCATAAGTCTAACCTGTTTTGATGGCTCTTTTTGCTGCAAGATACTGATTATCTTTAATATTTGCGATCCATGGGTGTAGTCCTAGTGCCATAGAAACAACCATCTGGTTGGAACGATTTCTTTGGGAAAATATATATTCAAGATGCTGCTTTACCTAAAGGTAACATTTTCAGTTGTAAGAGAAAATTTTGAGTAGCTCTCATAGCCTTGTATCAAGAAACTGATTGGAATCCCAAGCTGACGCATTCAAGCGTTCTGATTTTCCCTCAGCTCTTCCAGAGGGAGGACGCGGAGTGAGCCGGGTCTCCAGGACGGAGAGCTGCGCCCAGTGTGAGGAATGCTTGCTCTCACTCCCACCCCTCCCGAGACCCCCCAATCCCCCCTCCTGTCCCCACCCCTCCCCGACCACAGTGTCTCACTGTTAATGTCGGCTTATTATGAATTTGGGTAATTATGAAACCTTGAATGATATTGTGGGTAATACAAATATGATGAATGTTTGAGGTAATTATGAAACACAACACAAGTAGAACTTCTCAATTTGAATATCCCTCTTTTTGGACTTATCAGTATCTTAAGGAATATTTTGGGAACATTACACACTTGGAAATTTCCAAAAAGTGGGAGCAATTTCACGCTAAGCTGTGAAGGAGGCTCATTGACAGCATCTTTCTCTCTCCCCTGGGCTCCATTCCGGTTGCCATTATGGAAATCCACCAGAGAAAAACTCCATACTCTGAAATATTCATCCCTTCGACAAACATTTAAGGCACACCTGTCACGTGGCAGGAACTGTTCTAGGTGCTGGGACATAGCTGTGAGCAAGACGAAGACCGTCCTGCGCTCATGTAAAGTGTGTGCTGTGAGGAGGAGGAACAGTCCATCCAGAAAGGGAAGGAGGGAGGAAGATGGAAACAAAAAGACGGAGGGACGCAGAGGGGAAGGAGGATCTTTGAGAATGTAATTAGCGCTAAGACGACGATAAAAGCGGACAGTGGATGGAGAGAGGGCGCCGAGGTATTCCTTGAGCTCCCTTCTTCAGAGTCTACCTTCTGTGCAACTTGAGGTACACTGATGATAGGTCGATACTTCAGGCACGCACCTCCTTCCAGACACAAACATTTTCATTAAGGTGGCTGCTTTCAGGGGGTTCATTTCAGACATCATGGACGAACCAACGCTGGGGGTAAAGATTTTCCGGCTCAGTCCAGCCGTAGACAAGTAGCTTCTCCGTCTGTGTGTAAAACCCATCTTGCCTTTTTATGCACCATTTAGTTTTCAAAAATTTCCCATCACTCCAACTCCAAATGGTTATTTGTCTGATGACTGTAATTGCATATAATTGAGGGAAGAGATTTTTACTGAACAAAAATCCTGTTGGTTTCTTGACATTTGTTCCAGTCCCTTCTGTATTGGAAAAAAGTGATACTTCAATGCTAACAACTGAGTTGCTCACTACTGTGTGGCATGTGGCTCTCAGGAACGGCGCTGCTGGACAGAAGAACAATGCACGTTTGTTACCTGTGTTTCCACCACGGACATGTTCATGTGAGGGACTAGACGGATTGAAAATTTTCCTACAACTCGGCCAGGTATGACTGTTTTAGCTCCAGGCTCCTCAAAGGCGCCCTCAATCCCGTGAATAGAAAGAGATGGGTACCTCCATAGGTGCATTAGAATTTCCTCCTAAATTGAAATAAAAGTATTTTATTATATGAAAGAATGTTTAATTAAAACTCAGTTGAATTGTATTGCTTGCATCACCAATTTCTGTACATCTGTGACACGGTTAATGGCAAGTTAATTATCGCCTCACTTAGATATGTCTGGACAAACAGTACAAGTGGACTTTCCCCTCAGGACACGAGATCTCTGCTGCCTTCGCCTGCCCAAGCCACTCCCATTGGCGAGGGCCCCTCGTCGCTGAAGTTTGCAGTTACTAGATGGCAAAGGGGCCCTTTCAGAAACTTGGGTTCAGTTATAAATTTCTATCCCAGTCATTGCGATGATAATTTGTGTGCTAAATGTATTTTATTTTTCAGAAGGCTTCAAAGAACTCTGCAGATGTTTGAGCCAGTTTTCAATCTTGCTATGGCCGCTGTAGAGCTAGTCTGAGGAAGAGCTACACTTCATGATAAGAAACTCTATCGCTCTCTTCTGCATGCTTCTCCCTCTCTTGGCTGTTCCCCCAGGAACCAGCCATAGCTAGCAAACACCCTAGCAGGCAAGCGTTTTAGAAAGGAGGAGGAGGAGGAGGAGAAGGGAAAAGGAAAAAATCTAAATTTGCCAGTAACGCTTTCGGCTTTGGGTCTACTTATTACACCAAGGCAGCAGTGACGTGGCAGTCTACAGATTAGCCCCTAAGTCTCTTGGTTTTGTCTAGAAAAATGAACAATTAGCGTCATGGAGCTGGAATAACCTCAGACTATTCTCAATCTTTAAACAGTTAGGGAGCCCAGCTCACCGGCTGCAGGCCGGCTTGGGATTGAGTCCAGAAAACTGATTTGGAAACACGCATCTGTGAAATGAGCAATTGCTCCACGGTTAGGTGCCTGAGTCCGGTGCCAGTGGGACCCCAGATAAAGGTCTGCTTGATCTAGACCACAGGGAAGTGGCCTTGAAAGTGAAAGTCCCCCTTGGAATTAACATCTGCTTTCAGTTCTAAGATGTGCAGATAAACAGGACACAGTAAATTAAGCCTTGGGAAAATATTTGTTACCATCATTCTTTGTTCAGATTATCCATCAACTTGTGATCATACCTTGGTGTCAAACAGAAATTTCTTAACCTGGCTGCTATTCCGGTATTCTTCTAGGTCCAGGTCAATGGCTTCGTACATTTGTTTTTTCCTCTTCAGTAAGAGGAGCCACGTGGTCATAGATTCCAGGGATCAGAATATGACCCGATGAGTCTACAAGGCTACCTACAAGATACACCCAGGAAACAAAGCCACACGGAGTCACCGGTATGCTGATGTTCTGGCCCTGGAGCAGGATCACTGGGGACTCTCCTGGGCTTGCAGCAGACCTTGTGACCGGCCCTGGTCCCCACAGCAGGGCCACTGACAGCAACTCACATCCCAGAGGTGATGGTCAGAAGAAAGAGCTGGTCACCAGGCAAACTCAGCCTGACTTGGACCCGCGTGAATGTCCACCTTGTCAATGGCGGGATGAAAACACACGGCTCTGCAGTAAATTCCATTGGGTATGACTTACCTGCATTATATCCCAGTTCTCAACTCCACCTTTATATCATAAACAAGCTTCTTTTTTTTAAATTTTATCTTATCCTGAGTTAAAAAGTAACACGTTCATTATTAAGAAACTTTTTTTTTTTTGAGGAAGATTAGCCCTGAGCTAACTACTGCCAATCCTCCTCTTTTTGCTGAGGAAGACTGGCTCTGAGCTAACATCCGTGCCTATCGTCCTCTACTTTATACGTGGGATGCCTACCACAGCATGGCTTTTGCCAAGCGGTACCATGTCCGCACCTGGGATCCAAACCAGCAAACCCCAGGCTGCCGAGAAGCAGAACGTGCAAACTTAACCACTGCGCCACTGGGCCGGCCCCCAAAATTTTCAATATATATGTTTATATATATATATATACACACATACCTGAGAAACTGAAAACCATCACTCCTTCTCAATTTTTCTCCTCCTACATACACCATAATAATATAATAAATACTCATCTTTAATCAAAAGCATCATATCCCTGAGGTCTAGTCTATGAGATATACATCATGACCACAAAAGCCTCCACAGTGAATAAGAAGATACTCAAATCTGTTCTTTATGAAAGAGTTTTGGACCGATAGGAATGGGAGAAAATCATCAGTGACTATCTATAAAAGAAACAGAAGTCAAGATTTAGCAAACACTGCTCAATATCTTGAGAAAGTACTTATCAAAGATACAATGCAACTAGCAAGTAGACGAACAGAAATGACAGGAAAATGTCTCCAGGGCAGCCAACTTAATCCCCATTCAAGTAAAGACACTTCATAAAGATACGCTTCATATTCTTGATGGGACAGTCTTTCTTGACAATATCAGAAAATTACTGCGAAGCACTGTACTTTCAAATCTTTCTGTTAAAGTCGATAATTACAAAGCACAGAGTTGAAGGCTCTATGAGGATGGATGCCTTCCACCTAGTGATTGGACACCTGCTGTGTTCTAGGCCCCAGAGGAATGAATACACAGGACAGCGCTGTCTCTGACCACAAAAGGCTAAATATCAAGTGTGACCCGACATGAGCAGACCACCAGGTGGCTGGCTCTGTAGAGACACAATCAAAGCCAAGGTAAACACTCTACCAAAATCTACAGTAGTGGGGACGGCAGTAGTGCGATACATAACGGGCTTCCCAGCACTCTGAGAATGATCATAGACAGCAAAGCCCTGAGGTCTGAGGGTGTCAAGGGAGCAAAATGTGAAGCGATGTCATCACTGTTCTGGTTTTCAACCACATCCTCCTTGGGCCCCCTCTCCTGGTCCTCCGAGGACTTTGCCCAGACTTGTGTAATCCCACTTTGGGGACAGTACTGCAGATTGCTGTGCATGCATCAGCCTCCCTGCAGGTCCTGAGTTATGGAATTCTCCTCATTTAGCCCAATCAAGCATGTTGTATACTGAGTAAATGACACAAACTCATTAGTAAAATTCAAGTCAAAATAATAAGCTGAGCACTGAGCGATTGGGACTGTCACTGATTGGCAGTCCACCCTCTAGCACCCTCACCAAAATCAAAACAAAACATCAAAGTACCGCCAATAATACAATCACTAAGTCTTCCCTTTAGGGTATGTCCCTCAACTTCTGCTGGCATTCTTGTGTGGAAGAACAGAGCTGCAAAGATGAATAAGAGACAGACCCTGCTCACAAACCAGCCAGAAAGATGCAGGGTAAAGAAATAACTCTGGGTCCACGTGCAAAGAGCTCTAAAGAGGGGCAAACCGTCAGGAGCAGAGAGAGCACACGGTGAACCAGCCAAGGAGGAAGCGTCAGGGAAGACGACGGCATCACAGTGGGGCCTCAGAGGTTGAGTAGGAGGCGACAGGCACAGTCTCAGTGGTGAGAAGAGAGATGCATGTCTGAAACATCCAGATTGACAACAACGAAGACCCGAAATACTCTAGCAGCCAGGATGCTCAGTGTCCATCTCATGACACTGAGCTGTGACATTTTTCCTGTCAATTTAGCTGGTGTTACCAGACATTACCACAGTGCGTGTTTGTGTATTGGGGGATTCAGATGTCATTAGCACATTAGGCTGTGATTTGAGCAGCACATCTCCCGTAGAACTGCCCGGCCCGGTCCTCGGTGTAGGTTTCCACCTCGGACCCTGTTTTCTCAGGACACAAAGCAGCCATCCCAGCTGCTGGCTCAGGCTGTGCCAGCAGACACGCATCCTGACAGGAGAGAAGCGACATGTCCTCCTTTTCCTTCCCTTTACATCCTACGGCGCCGTGATAGTTGGTGCGTCCTTCCGGGCTTCAGAAACAGTTCAGACCTTCACCGAGCCTTTCCAATCTAAAAACTTCTTGCCTTTCCCCTCACTTTCCACCAAGGGGGTCATCTCCTGCTATGTTGATGAGTTAGATCATTACAAGAAATACTTGAGCTCACTGCCGCAAAGTCTACAAATATCCCACCATTCTTAACCATCAATGACTCCTCTCCTGATTCCATTGAAAATTCATCTTGATCCTTGGTTTAGCCTAATTGTCTCCCTTCTTCCTCCTCTCTAGAGAAGTTTTATTATTGATTCCAAACGTCATGTTCTCTGCTAGCAATCTCCCCTCCCCTCCCCCATCGAATTCCTTTCACTCATTCAATCTCTTCATTGTTGAAACAACAGCCTCTCCTGAACCCATTTCTCTCTAGTTCTCGCCCCACGTCTTCCTTCCCCTTCACAATGAAGCTGAAAGATCAGTGTTCATGGAATTACCAGCTCCTCACTCCCCCACACTTCAGACAATGGTCTGTGTATTAATCAATCTTGATAATATCACAGCTATCTCCCCATAATTAAATCCAAAGAGTGTTTCTGCATCTTTCTATTACTTGGAACAAACGCAGAACCGGGCCACGATTTTCTTTTGGAATGATTCCCTGTCCTCCGTTTCTCGACATCTCAGGCTCCTGACTGCCTGTGAACCAGCTCACACTCCCTGGTGTCCTTCACAGGGTCCTTCTCACACAGCACTATTGCGAAAGCTCAGGACTCAATGTGAGCCCTATTCTCTCCATTGACCCTACGTTGTCTCAGTACTCTTGTGCATTTCTTCTATTGCTTCAATGCCTTCCACTGTTATCTCTATGATGACGATGTCTAAAAACCACGTCCAGATCTTATTTCTGAGCTATAATGCTCCAGGTGTATGTTATAGGCACCTTAAGCAAACATATTTCCAACGGAAGCTGTTAACTCCCCCTCGCCAACTAGACACCCCTTCACCTCTCGGTCTCCGATCTCGTCCGATGACTACAGTTGACATCCAGGGAGTGATGTTTAACGCAAACTCTCAGAACCACCTGACAGAACAAGCACTGCTGCTGCCAGCACACTGAGCAGTCACCCTTCATCTCCGCCCCAGGATCCACACACGTATTCCTACTCTATACTCCGTTTCAGTTCAAAACGTCAGGTCCTCCGAGATCCCTTTGTTCAAACTGCTGCTGAAGTAAGCCTTCCCTCCCCGCCTGTTGTCTGGTGACTTTCCCTTCAGGCCACTGTGGAACAAATTAGGACATTCTTTTGATTGCATATTGTGTAACCTTTGAAATTGTCTCAAATAATAGTAAAATGATTATAATCACAGTGGATATTTGACAACCGAGATATGAAAGTAGAGAGCAGAATCCTGATTTTATAAAAACAAATGCATGTTGACCTCTGCAGGGAAAGTTCATCCTCTGTCGCACCAAACAGCATCATCCCAGGGGATGAGACAGTGAAGCACGAGGCCTGTGCTCATTAAAGAACAAGGTTCCTGCCAGGAGGCCAGAAAGTTTGTTTTTCCATTGTTTCACCTCACAGTTAGACGCTTTGCGTGCCCTACGTGAGCAATTCATTTGATTTTTTTTGTTTCTTTTCCAGATTGGCGCCTGAACCAACATCTGTTGCCAATCTTTTTCTTCTTCTTCCCCTTCTTCTTCTCCCCAACCTCCCCTCCCCAGTTCATAGTTGTGTATCCTAGTTGTAGGACCTTCTGGTTGTGCCATGTGGGATGCCCTCTCAGCATGGCCTGATGAGCCGTGCCATGTCCCTGTCCAGGATCCGAACCCTGGGCTGCTGAAGCGGGGCACGGGAACTCCACCACGTGGCTGTGGGGCTGGCCCCCCAACTCATTGAATTTAACATGTGCTCTCTCTCTCTCTCTCTCTCTCTCTGGGTTGTCTTGTTTCAGTTTCGATGGGCTGGGGAGTAAGGTGAACATCCCTGAGGACTCCCCTTGCTGAGTGGACATGTGTGGTCCTGGTGAAAGCCCTCACCCAGTGGGGCTCCTAGAGATGTGACTCAGGGCCACTAATTCCCTTTTGGTGCCTGGCAAACTGGGACTCATCTTCCTCTGTCTGCTATTTGCTCTGTATTATGTCTGCTCCTTTGGAAGACAAAAATTTGTGTCCAAAGGGAAAGTTCCAGAAATGCTTCCAGGGATGATGATGGGACTTTGATTTCCAAGTGAGTATTTCTGGCATCTGATTCAATTCCGTTGTCCTTAACCAAAAGCTGGCTCGTTCTGGATTGGTTCCATCCTTTCACAGCGATAGCACCATCTTCTACGGTCATTACCAAAAGTGATCATTTCGTTTGAAAGCTCTTCCCTTAGAAGCCACTGCTGTGTTAGTACTTTATCAAGTTAAAACACTTAATTTTACATGCCTGGGTTTCTGTTTTGGTTTTTTGGTTTTTGAAAGCAGCTGAGCATGTTTGAACTGAAAATGAAAAGTATTTATTATGGAAGTACCCATGCTACCTCATTAGGATAGAATAGGACATATCATTTATTTGTTATAAGATGCGAAAATTCAGAAGTTTTCCCTTGATCGGTAAAATTGCCCCTCTAGAGAGATAGTTTTTTTTCTTTATGTTCAGTAACTAATTTTGGAGACCCACGGGGTCATGTCCAGTGAGATAGTTTTGTTGGAGTGAGGATAGTGCTGCTACAACCTGTCCTTCGTGCCACCTGCGACATGCCCTACTCTGCACAAAAGACCAAGGACGGTCCTTCTGAAGACAGGGCTATGTTTGCATTATGAGTTGAGAGATGCTGAAAAGACCTCCTATGGTTTCCCTTATACCCTACACTACACAAATAGACACTTATGCTTTAAGTCTTGACATTTCATCTCGAGTGTCTGTTAAAACGTGAGTATCTAGGATGGAAAGCGGCTGTCCTCCAGGATCTTACCAGGGTTTCCTGCTGGCCACTTTGGAGGACAGAGCAGAGTGACCCACTAGGGGAGGGGCGCATGACTGCCGGGCCTTGGGGAAGAGCTGACCGGAAGCTGACTCACCAAGGACTGTCCATGCTTGTCTTGGTTTGCAGTGACAGCAGCTGAACGCAACTTAAAGGATTTTAATTTGCATGCAGCTTTGCACAACAACTTTCCATCTTACTTCATCCTCCTTGCTTCCTGTGACATTTGGGGATAGGATAGTTTCAGGGATTCACTGAACTCGTTTACAGTGTTCAAATAGTCTTGTATGATGTGTGCGCTTGTTAATTGAGGTATAATTGACATATACTTTATATTAGTTTCATTTGTACAATATAATGATTTGCATGTATCGTGAAATAATCACCACGATAAGTCTAACTAACGTCTGTCCCCAGACGTAGTCAATATTCATTTTCTGGATGAGGACATGTTGTGTTTTAAGGTGCAGAAGAATCGGTAATGATGTCATACTTTTCCGTATGCATCTTGATGAATTTGAACATAAGTGTCCACCCATGAGACCATCACCACCATCGAGGCCATAAACATATCCATCATCTACCAAAGTTTTCTCCCACCCCCTTTACTATTATCATTATTTTGCTTTAAGAACACTTAACAGAATATATACTCTGTTAGAAATTCGAAGTACAAAACACAATACCGTGAGATTGCTACATTATACGCTAGGTTTAATTTTTAGAGGAACCTCCAGACTATTTTCCATCATTACAGTATTAGTTTACGTTCCCATCAACAGTTGCAAGGCTTCCTTTTCCTCCACAACCTCACCAACATTTGTCACCTCTACTTTTTTTGATAATAGCCGCCCTAACCGGTGTCAAGTGATATCTCCTTGTGGTTTTGATTTGCATTTCCCTAAAGATTAGTGATGCTGAGCACCTTTTCATGTGGCTGTTGGCCATTTGTGTGTCTTCTTTGGAAAAATGGCTATTCTACTCCTTTGCCCATTTGTTAACTGAGTGCCTTGGTGTTTTTGCTATTGACCCGAGAGATGAAAGAAGAAAAAAAATGTCCAGGCATTATGGATGCTTCCCAGTTGATGCAGATGATTTTGTCTTTATGGTGATGACAAAATATCGTGTTGTGTGCTTTTTCTTCAGCAGTTATCATAAGACTAGCAGTAGAATGGCAAAGCAGATAATCAGGATCTCCCGGGTTTCCAGTTTTACAACACAAATAAGACGAGTGGTAAGGAATTCTTGATTATTTCAAGGAAATTATTGAGATCACAGTCCGTGGAATGTAGGACTGACAGGTCCACGAGGAAATTAAAGTGAGGACATGGTGATCTGGCATCACTTCCGATCTGAAGGAACAGGTATCTTCTGTATGAATGTTTGAAGACATATTGGAAATCAGGAATTTGTGGTGGATGAATACATTTTCTGAAGGGTTTATTTCTTTATTTAGGAGGAAGATTACCCTGAGCTAACATCTGTGCCAGTCTTCCTCTCCTTTGTCCGTGGGATGCCTCCACAGCGTGGCCGATGAGTGGAGTAGGTCTGCACCTGGGATCTGAACCCGCAAACCTCAGGCCCCTGAAGCAGAACACACGCAACTTTAACCACTCAGCCATGGGGCTGGACTCTAACTTATTTAGTTGTGAACATGATCGTTTGGGTTATGTAAATGTCAGGACCTGGGAGTGAGTCGCTAAGAGTGGGGTAGTTGATAATGTCACAATTGATTTAGACCCTAAAGAGGCTAAGAGCAACAACTGGCCAATGGGTTAACCAAAGGAATAGTCAGAAAACACAGAAAGGATGGGAATTGGGATCTATAGTAAGCTGGGGGATCACGTGTCCTCAGAGAGAGTGCCAGGACTTGCACAGATGAGAATGGCAAGAGCAATAAAAGAGAATAAAATCACACTGAAACAAGGAGGGGGTGTTACGAGACGGGGGAGGAAAACTGATCTGGAGCAGTCCTGAGTTTTGACCTTGAGCTTTCTGTCCTTGACCCAAATCTGCTTGACGATGTCCTGGGACACAGGTCAGAAGAGCTCCAGAGGGAGAGAGGAAGGGTGGAAGTACAGGGAAACTGAGATAATTGTCCTAAGAAGCCATGCTTCATTTCTCATTTGGGTCCAGTTTCATGATTACTTTTACAGGACGAGAGGAAAAGAAGTGATGATGGTCAAGTCTTCGCAGAGGAAGCTGCGTGATCGTGGGAATCAACCCAAACCAAAGCCCGGATTAAGAATTCCCATCTCTTTGAGGATGCGCAGTTACATATTCAGAAGGCCAGTTACTAGAATGCCATCCCACCCAGCAGTGAGGGGTCGCTGGGAGAGCACGTGGCACCAGCCCCAACAGGTCTGCTGGCAGGAGAGAAGTGGCAAGCCCTTTGGAACTTGCCGTAGCCTTGCAAAATTGCACCTTGCAGCAGAGGTGAATTCCTGCGGGGTGCGCTCGCATGGGGTGCCCCGTCCAGTCCCATACACACCCCTGCCCTTCCTCAGATTTGGCAGAGATGATTCTGGGAACTGGTCTGGGCATCCCATAGCTCCACGGCCAACAATTGCTGGTGACTGTGGAAGATCTGAGCAAACAGGAGGGGACGGGGAAGAGGGCGGGAGAGAGCGATTGTGGACAGGCTCAGCAGCCAGGCAGAGAAAGTGAGCGCCCAAGAAGGATGTGCTGACAGCACCAGGAAAGAGAGGAGACGCTGGTGCCCCTGAGATGGAGCCCGGCACTTCACTGACGTCTCCTTGAAGGGTCCCACGTTTTCTTGCTTGAGCTCTTGCAACTTCAAGACATACCAATCCTTTTCTTTTATTAAACTCCTCTGTGGGACGTAGGAAGCATAGACAGGGATTTCTTGTGGAGGAGAGACTGGATTTCAGCTGAGTAGAGCAAGGAGGGCTTTCCGTTTCACGGTGCTCTCGCATTTTCCTTTCCGAAGTATATTATTTATCTGCGCTTGAAAGTCACAGAGTTACCGATTCGCGGGATGATTCCGTTGTCGCCCTCACAGCGACACAGTAAAACCTACCTAGTCGGAATGGATCATTCCTTCTGTGTAATACTCCGGTAGACTCCAAAGATCATTTCAAAAGCGCTGGTATATCTCTGTTCTCAAATAAGAGGTCTGCTTCCAGGTCTCCATTTTTCTGCTCTTTATTGCATGTTAATTCAGAGTTGCAAGGAGGAAAGACCACATTTGCCTCAATCTTTAGATCTCTATGTGCTGGAAATGGGATTCACAGAAATGGACAAGGCCTTTGAGGGATCGTGCTGTCAACAGAGACCTTTTCCGGCATCAGCAACGTGACAATAAACCGCTGCTTGTTAGGACTTGATTGTCTATTGGAGGGATGGAGCTTGCAGTATTACGGAAATCCTCTTTAGAATTGCTTACCTTCACGTGACAGATTTATCAGTTTCTGAGAGTGATGTGTTAAAATAACCTAGGGTGGCGCAGGGCTTAAACTGGCCCACTCCACTTTGGAGGCCCGGCATTGGCACGTTCGGGTCACGGTTGTGGACATTCACACCGCTTATCGGGCCATGCTGTGGCAGACATCCCACGTGTTAAATAGAGGAAGACGGGCACAGATCTTAGCCCAAGGCTAGTCTTCCTCAAGCGAAAAAAAAAAAAAAAACCGAGGAAGATTGGCAATGGATGTTAGCTCAGGGTGAATCTTAGCCCTTGGGCATCTTCAGCTGTGGTCATTTGCAAAATATGTAGACCATGCATGTACTGGGCAAGCCCAGGCAGGACAGCGCAGCCGGCCTCCCGCCTGGGTGCTTGGGGCTGCTTGTTGTGGAGCCTCTGCTGGAACCGTCTGGGTGGATTCAGTGCAGAGAATGATGACAACGGACTGCCTTGCTTCACCCTCAGAGTTTCCCCTGAGTTTTCTCCATCTTGACATGCAAAGCAGACACTGTCTGGAGCCCTCGTGTTCCTCTGGGACTCGGGCTTCCCTCTGCTCCTCAGCCTGGAGAGGAGGAAGCCCACGTGTGGACTTCAGGAGATTCCTGACCGCGTTTTGTGGGCTAGCACGTCCTGGGCTTGAAGTCCCCAGGGAATGAGCAGAATCCAATCCAGGTAGGACTGCCATGACCCAGACCCTTCAGGAAGGCAGGTTATGGTCCCCTAACCAGGCAGAGCACCATGACCAGCCGCGGGGTTTGTGGAGGGCGAAGGGAAGATGAAATGGGTCCTGGAAGAAGGTGCTTATAAATACCAGCTACCGAGAGGGAACCAGCTGCAAAACCGTGCATTTGAGGAGTATGAGTATTATTTCTTGATTCTGTTTGGAATAAGTTAGAGTGCATGATATATTTGTGTGTGAGTGAACATATATATATAGCTCTCTCTCTAAAATTTATATCAAAGTAACATAAAGACTGATGAGATACAGGTGCTGCACATGTGGGCCTCTTTTTGCTGGCGATCAGTTCATTTTTGGCCATTGGAAGCCCAAAGAGGCAGCGAGTTATTGTCCTCTGCCGTCTGGTAGGCTCATGACAAACAAAGCGCTGCAACCAAAGGGTCGGCTCTCAGGAGCCTCACGGCCCTGTGAGGGAAACCCCTTGGACACGGTGTCTTCCTCCTGGGCCTGGACTAGCCTTGGGACTTGGCACTTCTCTTTCTCTGTGGCGGGAAGGTACAGCCGGCTCCGGCTTCCATTTAGAAAGTCACCTTCCTGGATGGCTGTGCCATACCAAGAAGGGCCTGGGCTGCTGGGAACCAGCATTTCTCCTCAGCTGCTGGCCGTACTGAGGAGGCCTCCCTGGCAGGGTTCACGCTGCTGTGTGTCTGGGTGACACTTGCAGCCATCAGAAAGGAGGGGAGAACTCAGAAGGGCCAAGCACTTCCTGTGGTCCTAGTCTTACAGGGTCTTTCCCGGGGTGGGGTGGGGGGGGGGGCGTTCAAAATGCCAGGTGGTAACCCTCTAGCTCCTGGTCACCGGGTGGGTTCTTGGAGTGAGCTCGGAGCAGTGTCTGCTCACCACCAGACTGGAACCATTTAAGTGTTTTAATTTTGTCAGGCTGTGTTTACCCGTCATCCGTTTGCTTGCGTTCCCTGCTGGACCCCTCAACCACCCTCCTCTCACGACTCATCTCTGAAAGCTTCCAACGGGAAAGGTTCACACCCACACCATAAACGGAGCATAAGGCTGGGCAAGAGAACACAGCCCTCCGAGGGGCTGCATGGTTTATAGGCTCAGGTCCTCCTGCCCCGTTAGGATGAGTCAGAAACAACATGCCTGAGTGTGTGAACAGGTGATTGCCTGAGACCACACACCTCAGAACCACAGGGGCCCAGATGTCACCCTGGGCAGCGAGGGAGAGTATAGGTCATTCTTTGGCCAGGATTAGGGTATCTAATGTTTGCAAAGCAGACTCCACCCGTGATCCGTCAGACCCTGCCAGGGAGGAGTGGCCACGAGGTACGGGACAGAGAGGCCGAGGCATTCGAGGGAATTTCTGCCCTTCCAAGAATTGCAGAAGGAAGTGCACGGAGGCAGGAAATCCTGGTGGACAAGGAGCAGTGATGCGTCGGGAAGGATGCCCAGATGTAGCCTTCAAAGCTGCATCACAGATCTGTCCCCCTGGATACCAAACTTGCAGGGAAAGGAATTCAGAGCCGTGGACCAGGATCCCAGAGGATTCCAATCCAGGTGAAGGGTGAACATGGAGCCCCCAGAGGGGCCGGGGGAGGGAGGGTCCTGCCTGCCCTTAGTCCATCTGCACATGACCTTCTCCGGCCTTGACCCTCCACATGCACGTTTTGAGCTTTTACATCGTTCTCTGCACTTAGAGCTGCTGCTGTCCAGAGCCTCATTAGAAAACGACAAGTTCCTAACATCTGGTGAAGAGGAACCTCCACAAGAGAAGCCGAACACGTGGCCTCTCCTCCAAAGGGGTGGAAGAGCAGCCACTGTCCTGGGGCAGGTCGTGGTGCTGGCCCGTGCCATTTTAAAGACACCCGCATTCCAGTGGTTGTGGCTCTGCCTGTGAAAGTACCTCCACCCTCTAAATGCCAGGAGCTCTGGGTGCTGTCTCTGCTCCTGGCCCACGTGAACCACACTGAAATGAAGCCGTCCTCTGAGTAAGGGGGGGCGCGGAGGTGTCCCTCAGTATCCAGGGAGGGGCCTGGCCCTTCTCCCTTCTCTCACATACAATAAGCCGAGACCCTGCAAGATTTCTTCATTCCAGGAGGAACGCGAGAGTCTGTGTCTCCTTGACACGAGCACAGGAGGGGAAAGAACCAGACCGTGACTCGCAGGCTCGAACAGAAACAGGATTTTAACATCAAATTCAAAACTAGCACTAACTACTAACACGAAAGAAATACGGCCCCTTCCCAAGTGGTAAACAGGCGCTGGGGTGGAGCTGCCAGGCCTGTGGGGTGGGGTCGTCCCCTCCCTCTTGGGCTCCAGGGCTCCCAGGAAAAGGCTTAGAATGTTCTTCTCCCCATCAGCATGGGAGGAGCCGGCCTGGGGCCCCGCGTGTTTCCCAGCCGCGTCCCCGCCGCTGAAGAGCAGGCTGCACTCGAGCTGTTGGAAGGACCGGGATCTGCCACTGTTGCTGGGTTCTGCGTCAGGGGTCTGGTGACTGAAGAGAAGACACTGATGATTGGGGGGGTCACACCAGTATCCCAGCCCAACACCTCAGCCCCACTGCATTCTGCTCCAAACCTTGTCCTGAGTGTTCAGTCAACACTACCCCATTGTCCCTGACATGGGAGCTGGCATTTCGCTTCACCCATTTCACAGAAGAGGAAGCTGAGTCCCACAAAGGTCAAGGGAATTGTCCCTCACAGGCCTGGTCAGCAGTGGAGCTGGGATCCCCGTGCCGGCTGTCCATCTCCCTAGGCCCGTGCTTAGCCCGAAGCTTTCCGGAGCCCCTGGCTTCAGTCCCTGCCTGTCTGGACACTCACCGAGCCCTGAGCTGAGAGACGCGCGGTTCTTCTTGGGCAGGAAAAACCGGCGCATCTTGCCGGCCCTCTCCTGTGGGGGCTCCAGGTGGCAGGACAGGCTGTAGCTAAAGGACAGAGGGGACTTTTCAGCTACCGGGAGCCACACCTCAGGTGACCCTCCCAGAGACGGCCAGCAGTTGGAGTCCCAGGGCCCCACGGGTGACCATGCGACAAGCCCCGGGACTGACCCGGAAGCCACGGGCACGGGCTCCCTGGAGCTGGCCATCAGAGAGAGTCCGCCTTGCCCTCACCAACTCCTGCCCCGCCTCACCTCTCATCCTCGCTGAGGGGCTCCATGGCCTCGAACCAGGCCCCAAATCGCTCCTCAGCCTCAATGTGGTAAAGATGGACTGCCTCCTGGAGCAGGAAGATCTGCTCGGTGACTTTGAATTCCTGGGAGAAAGGACATGATGCAGACGGGGCCTGGGTGGGGGACCGTGCTGGGGACTCAGACAGGTGAGAAGAGGGTCAAGGAGCTGGTCTGGGGTCTTGGCCCACATGGGAACCCTCCTTCCCTCCAATTCCGTGCAGGACTTGCTCGTTCTCACAGTTGGCTTGAAATAGCTCCTCCTGCAGGAAGGTGTCCTTGGTGCCAGCCCCTTCCCCCACGCACCAATGGGACGGCTTTCCCAGCTCTGGGTGCCGAACTCTCCCAAGGAAAGCAAGGCCCAAGGCATCGGGCCAGAGAAGGTCTTCCCCGGAGGAGTCTCTGATTGCCACAGCCCCACCCTCCGCACGGGGAGGCCACAGCTGCTCACCTCACTCCTTTTCTCAAAATTGATCTCATTTCCCTGGAAGGCAGAGAGCCAAAGCCCATGAGCAACAGCCCCCTTAGCCCATAGCTAGCCCCCGTCTCCACCCTTTCTCAGGTTGCACTACCAGCAGGGTCGACCAGGGAGCAGGCGCTACCAGAAACGGGAATGGGTCCCGGGCAAGACTCTGAGCTCCAGAGCAAGGAGGCCACGGGGCTATGGCTCAGGGACATTCTAAGACAGCCCTCTCTGACAGACAGACAGACTGAGGCCTCAGGCAGGAAGGGATGCTCAGCCACTCGTGTGCTTCCTGCCTTGGAGGGGCCTGGCTTCACTCCCTGCAGGGGCGGGGCCTGAGGGAGAGGCTGAGTCCAGCTCAGACACACCCTCCAGCAGCTCCGCAGTCAGGCAGCCTGGACTGGCGGCTCACCTGGATCCTATATTCACTCATCACTAAGATGGCCATGACACCCAGCTCCCGGGGTGGCTGTGAGGCCCTCACGAGAGGACTCTGCCAAGGGTTGTGAGCTCAAGCCTCAGTGCAAGTCTCTCCTCCCAAATCTCCGAATCCTGATCCCCAGCTCCACCTCCAGGCTCACTCACCTCCAGGTAATCCTCCATGTTGGTGTCCAGCAGCAGTAGGTAATTGAGGAATGTGCCAAGGAAGGGGATGAGCCCCTGTGCCAGCGGGGTGGAGACGGTGATGAGATCCCGCTCTCAGGAGCCGTCAAAGACCTCTCCTCCACTCCTCACCCCAGCCTCCTGCCCAGCCCAAGCTACCCACCTAGGCGGCCTCCCCCCAATTTCCTCCTCTTCTCTCCTCCAGGAACCCCAAACTCCTCCAGGCACCTCCCAGCAGCCGGCTCTGGCAAAACCCAGGGTACGTGGTCCCCGCCCCTCCCTGTCCCAAATCCGTTGTGCGCCCATCCGTTCCAGGCCTCCTCCTGGTCACTTCCAATGCAGGCATTTCAGGTCTGTGGCACCAGGAGCAGGGCTGGAGGAGAAAGGCTCCCTCTCTGCTGGTAGAGACCTCCGGCTAGGAAGGGGAGTCCCCTCTCCTGCGACTCCTGGGCCCCTCCTCCACAGGCACCCTTACCTTCTGGGCACCTGTGGGGCCCGTCTCCAGGCTGGTCAACATAGAGGTCGCCTCCTGCCAGGGTGTTGACAGGGCCAGTGAGCCGACGCTCCCCTCCAAGTGTCCTCCCAGACCCCTCCCAGATCGGGGACCCTGGACATGTGGCCCCAGTCACCTGGTGCCCCTGCGGCTCCCGCCTCCAGGGTGCTCTGATTCCAGAGCCATCCCAGCTCCAACACTCACTCCTGTGTGACCTTGGGCCCGCCCAGGCCTCCCTGAACCTGTTACCTCGTCTGGAAGGTTTGACGAACTCTGTCTGCCTCCCACAGTCTCCTGAGGCCCAAGCGTCATCTGACCGTCATCACTGCTCTCCGCTCAAGCCTGCCTCTGGAGCCAGGTCCAAGCTCCCCACATTCCTCCCCACCCTTGAGCCTCGGCACCCACTGTGAGGCCTGCACCACGGCTCATCTCCCTCTGGCTCCCAGATGAGGAGACCAAGGCCCACACAGGGGCAGGGACTTGCTCAGGGGGCCCCAGAGGAGAGGCTGCTCCCCCTCCCAGCCACAGGCCCCTGTCTCCTCTGCCTTCACACCACCCTCTGCCCAGCCGCTGACCACAGTGCTGTCCTCGGGACTCTCAGGCTGTGTTCGGGCCCCCAGCTGGGCCGAGCCACGGATGGAGGGAGATGAGGTGTCTCAGGAGGCCTGGTCAAGTGGCTTCTGCCAGCCCCAACGCCCAGGAGTCTCTGATCCCAGGCCGAGGCCAAGGCCTTGCTAAAGCCCTCAGCTCCCTAGGATCCCCTCAGGGAGTTCCCCTGCACAGAATTCTTTCTTCATCCGCTCAGGATGGGGACCCCGAATGCCACGTCTGACTAGCAGGGGAGGGGGCGACCAGGGCACTGCGGGGTGGCATTTCCTTTCTGTTTTACGAGGAAACTTCTGACGTCTGGGCGGGAAGGATCCCTGAAGAAGCCATCAGTTCCCTGGGCACTTGCCCTTGCCCTCCGGGGCACATGTCATCGCCAACAAGGACCTGGGTGAGCATCCCACTGGGACTGTCTGCAGCGCCCACTTTAGGGGCCAGAGTGGGGAGTCACCGAGGGGACACAGATCTGTCCCAGGTCCAGTGTCCGTCCCAAGGCTGGGAAGCCCCTGAGTGCCCCCGGCCCGTGGGATCCGGCAGTGCCCATCCCTCAGGCAGGCAGGGTGCCCTTCTTGCGAGGCACAGTGAAGACAGAAGGAGCAGTGGGGCCCTGGCTTCCTGAGCACAGACTGGGCTGACTTCGGAAGAAAGGAAGCCCGCCCACTCGCTCCAGCCAGTGGCCAGGAGGAAGATGCAGGGCAGCTGATGGAGCAGCATGGAAGCCAGACACCGGCACCTTCTGCCAGGTCCTCAGCCTCCTGGAACAGTCCAGCCCGCACCATTCTATCCCATGCCCCTGGCCTCCTGTCCCAAACTGCCCCCACCTGCCCATGGAGCTAGCACATCCCTCTTCCTGTCCATCTTTTCCTGACCAACTTCACGTGACAGGAGAACCAAAGCTCATCCTGCCGGGTCCCCTCCCCTCTCGCTCCCCCTCCTTCCAGATGTGCAGCCTCCGTCTTACCTTCACCAGCTGCCTCCTGCTCACCCACTGGTCTTTGATGAACCTCTTCAACTTTCGAGAGCTCTTCCTGAGGGGAGAGGAAAGGAGGAAAGAAAACCCGGGGCGGTTGAAGGCGAAATGCCTTTGGCTGAGAACCCGGAAGGTTCAAAGGGCCTGGGGCCTGGACGAGGGTTTTCCCCGGGTTCTTCGGAGCTCTGAGGTCACCGTGGGACTCGGGTGGAGGCTCTCCTGCGGTCACCTGGGGCCTCCATTCCCACTCCGACTGAGCACATTGTTTCTAACAGCGTTGGTTGCCGATGAGGGCTCCGTTGCTGCGAAGTACACCCTTGGAAATCTCCAGTGTGGCTCAATCCAGGATGTGACAAGGGGGGAGCCACTGCCTAGGGTCTCAGAGAGTCTCAGAGACCCGAGCAAGGAGGCCAGTCCCCATCCCTAGGGTCCGCTGCCTCCCAGATGGTCCTAGCTGAATGAGGGGTCCATGGCAGTCGCACGGGGGATGTCTGGTCCGCCCTGGTGGTGCTTGGATGGAGCACGGCCTACCCACCTGGCAACTCGTCCCCATGTCTTTTGCAGACGGCTGATGGAGGGGCTCTGCAGAGCAGACACGATGGCACGCAGGGACGCATAATTTCCAAGGACTCGGCACTCCTGAGGAAGGGAAGGGAATGAGCTGCGACGGCGGGCTGGAGCCCTGCTTCCTCTGGCTTGTGTCCCCTCGTGGGCTTCTGCTGTCCTGGATGAGGCAGATGCCCAGGGAAGCGAGGGAGGGCACACCTGGGAGCTGATGAGTAACGCTCGCGGGCAGGAAGATTTTAGCTCAACCCAGGGCGGGAAGGGAGCTTCCCACCACTGGGACCAGCACTCAAGGTCAGCAGGCCCTTGGCAGCAAGGGGCCTAGGACTTTGCCGAGGCCCAGACCACCGACTTCAAGGCTGAAAGCTGCGAGAGGAGAAGGGGCAGTCCCCCTGACTCCAGGGAGGGGCTCCCTGGGCCCTGCCGCTACTGACCTTGGCCACCTGAATCCACAGCTCGACGACTCTGGCCCTGTCCTGGGCCGTCATGCTGAGGTCCCCAAGGCACGTCGTGATGACGCAGCCGGACACGTGAAGAAACTGGTTGATAGTGGCCCGAACCGTGGGAGCCAGGTACTCCTTGCTCCCATTGGGCCGCTGGCACCACACAAAACCCAGGCAGTGGCGGGGCTCCACCTTCTTGAACAGCTCCTGGGGAGGATGGGGACTGTCACCTGACCCTGCCACACCCGAGCTCAGAGTCTGCAGGCCCCCGCAGCCCCAGGCAGGAGGCACTGGTCAGCTGCAGCTCAGGAACCTGAGGAGGTGGCCTGAAGCTTCTGGGAGTCTCTGGGTTTTGTCTGTGTCCGCTGAGGCCGCCCAGCGCAGGATGACCGAGGACCCAATAGGGGCGGGGAAGAGAAGTCCCATTGGCTCGCAGCCCAGTCTTGCTTCCCCCAAGCACCAGAACACGGCTCACACCTGCCCATCTCAAGGGGCATCTTCCACCCGTTCTCATCACCCCCTGGTCCCACTCCCCTTTCAGCTGCACGTTCCCCCGAGGCAGCAACAACCATGGGCTTTGTTTGCCTGTCTTCCATGTAGGTAAGGACGCACTAGGTGTCTAATAAGTACGGAGGCTGTTGAGGCCTCCTGGGCCGATGGGTGAGTGACCCAGGACTTGGCAGCACTCCAGTGAGCTTCCCTCCCCCACCAGAGGGCTGTTCTCTGCCCCGCTTCCTCTCTGTTCGACCTCATCCATCCGCACAGCCACTCTGCCCAGCAGGTGCCCGCCCTTGGTGTGCTCTCTACTGTCCATGTGGGGACAGCAAGGACTTGGGGGCCAGAAGGTGGCCCAGGTCACCCGGTGGGTGAGTGGGGGAGCTGTGACTTGCACCCACATCGTTGGATTGCGGCTGAGGGAACAGGAGGTCTGGGGCAGCTGATGGCCCACCAAGGCGGGCCCCACCTAGCCCAAGAGCCCCGCTGCTCACCGCATCCATCCGGGTCAGCTGCTCGGCCACCAGCTTCGGAGGGAAGTCCAGCAGCTTAGGCCTCTCCTCTCTCAGCTCGGCGCTCGCTTCTGCGGTGACTTCGGCAGCTGGAGGCAGAGATCGTCCAAAAGTCAATGGCGCATCTTGCTCCAGCTCAGAAGCTGGCACTGGGGCTGAAGCTGATGGCGCTCGCTCCGGCCCTGGAGAGGCCGATGGAGGTGAGGCTGCTGGAGGTGAGGCTGCTGGTGGTGAGGCCGCCTCCAGCTCCGGCGCGGACGGTGGAACTACAGCTGGAGCTGCCTCTGGCCCCGGAGCTGGCCCTTGCTCTGGCTCTAGAGCCGGCAGGAGCTCTGGAACTGGCGCTGCAGCGGGAGAAAGAGAAAGTTTCACCTACGTACCCGACTTTACAAGACAGGAGAGACTCCGCTGTCTTGAAGGGAACCCCAGCCCGTGAACCCCACCGCAGACAGTCTTCCCAGACTGCTGTGCCCTCACCTTCCAGCTCTGCCCTCCTGGGCCCCAGATGTTGCAGCTGGACCTGGGGAAGGTAGGCAGGGCCTCCCAGGTGCGACCCAGGCCAGATGACACGCAGAGAGGCCAGCCGCATCCTGAAAGAGGGAAAGGGCGTGGGCTCCCAGAAATCCTGCATTGGGTCCAGCCAGGTTCCCACCATAGAAGACGCGGTACTGGGCGGAAGCAGTTGGGCCACAGAGCCAGAGGCCTGGCCGTCGCTTCCACACTGTCCTCCCAAGGCACCCTGCTTTGGGTCTGGGCCCTGTGCCTGCCCCTTTCCACCAGGGGGGAGTCCCACCCCGGCGCTGACTCCTGTGTGGCCATCCTGGCAGTGGCAGGCCTGCTCATCCAGCAGGTGGAACACGGGGTTTGTGTGAGTCTCTTCTTCCCACTGCCACTCTTCTCGCAAAGAGGCTGGACACAGTCCAGCCCAGCCCTCCACGCCCTTGTGCAAGTGGACTGAGGACTGAGGCCGATGTGTGAGCGGCTCGCTAACACCCCTTCTCTTCTGGGCCTGCTGGTGGTGGTCAGAAGGGGTGGATATGGAGAAGGGGAAGCGGAGGGAGACGGGACTGTGGTGGGGATGGGTCGCCAGGGAACAGCTCAAGCCAGCCTCCCCTCTGGTTCCCAGGGGCTCTGGGACCCCACCCACAGCTCTCTTTCACTCCTATCCCCTTGCAGTAGAAGCCATCAGACCTCAGCCCTCCCAGAGGAATCAAAAGATGAGTGAGATCAGAGTTGTGCCGGGCCCGCCCCAGCCACAGTCCTCTGTCCTCTTGTTCTCCCCCAGCCCTGTTCTGTGGAGACAGGAGGCCCTCGTCTGGCACTCAAAGAACACTCAGGTCTTTAGTTGGCGCTGGGGTCCATCATGCATGAGAACGTGGGAAGAGGCCTCCAGTCGTAAAGGAGCATAGGAGGGCATCCCCTGGGACAGGCGGGGGACAGGATCTGTGGATGATATGGTGTGTGACTATCTGAGTCTCAGGCTGCTGCGGGGGTCCAGGGGCTGTGTCTGCTTCATTCACTGCGTTGTGCCAAGTGTCTCTAAAGCTCCCGCATGTCACAGGTGCTTAATATACAGTGTTCTCGAATGAACTCCAACCAGAAGCATCCCCGGTAGCTGAGTGGGCCTGGGGCCCCTCTGCGGCCCCGGAGACCCCTCCTTGGCTACTCCAAGGACCCGCCCCACGACCAGCTGCATGGAATCCCACACTCCCTGCCAGAGTGCTTTCCGTGTGCCTTTGCAAACTCAGAAAGGCCCCATCCCAGCGATGGGGGAGCAGACTGCTCTTCATCGGGGAGAGGGAAAGAATAACCAGGAACAACCACGGCACGTCTCTCAGCCCCTTCTGTAGAGCCAGGCCCCAGGGAAGCACCTGCCGTGGCTCATCCCATTCGTGCCCACCAGAACCCGATGAAGTTTATCCTCTCCCACTCCACTTTGCAGAGGAGCAATCGAAGCTCAGAGAGATGGAGGGCCGTTTCCAAGACACACAGCTGGCAGTGGGCAGAGTCACCACTGTGCTGAGGAGGGGCTGGGCACTCACGTAGCAAGTAGGTGGTCCAGGACCCCGTGGGAGGTGAGGACAGCCGCGCAGTCAAACACGATGGTGGTGACGTTGGCCATGTTTCGAGGCGCCAAGGCTGGTCCTATGGACGGCGGCAGCCTCTCCAGCAGGCCTGCCTGGAGGGCCCGCATCCTGCAGGCCTCATTCCGCTGCCCGAGTGACTCTCCGCGCTGGGTGAGATGAGGAAGGACACAGAGTCACCAGCACCAGCGTGAACCTCCAGGAAGTCAAGGTCTGGAGGTCCCCCAGGAACTGTGAGCCCCTCAGGGATGTGTGCAGAGGAGGGACAGGATTGCCCACAGCCAACCGGTTTCCAGGCTTGAAAAGTCCAATTTGAGTTTGGGCGGGGGGAGGATTATACGATGAGTTCCTCAGGACACTTGGCTGGCTTGGCAAGGACAGACCGCCCCGCACCAAAGCGTGCATTAAGAGCACTGACCAGCGAATCCAACACAAACATCCCCATTCTAGAGATGAGAGGACGGAAGCTTCGGGCTGCCAAGTGGCTGCTCAGGGTCCTGTGGGTCGGAACTGAGAACCGCCCTAAGCCAGGGCTGCAGGACTCCCCCGCTCCCCCACCTGAGGCTTCATGTGCTCCTGACATGAAGGGAAATGTCTGGTGGGAACCTCAGCCCTCCCCAGTCGGGAGACAGTGCACGGGCAGACAGACGCTGTGAGGATCTGGCTGACTACAAGAAAGGACGCTGGTTTTTCTTTCTTTTACACGAAAGGGAGGTTTGAGACCCTCGTTACAGAGGTTTCAGATTCAGAAAATGGCAGATTTCAAAGATGCCCCTGGCCGAGTGTGAAGCGCAAACATCAGTGTTTTGTCTACTCCGCCTAGGGTTAGGAAAGAGCGACTTCCCACCCTCCTAGGTAGCTGGTGAGGAGGCGTGGAAGTCCAGATTCCTTTGGGACTGGGCCCTTGGGACACTCCAGTGGGAAAGCCCTGGGCGGGTCCAGGGGAGGGCTCCAGATTTGACTCTGGATTGTGGACACACCCCGGTGATCTCAGGGCCCCGGGTGTCACTCACTCTCCCCTCAGTCCAGCCCCGGGCAAGGTCGGTGGTCTGCTGCACTTGCCCCCTGTCCAGGGAGATGGAGCCGTAGGACCCATGCGCCAGCTCCTGGACCATCTCCTGGGTGGAGCTCTGCAAAGACAGCGTCCGGTGGCCGCGGCGGCAGGTAGCAGGGGCCTGCCTGCACTTGCCCACAGGGGGAAAACTCTCCCGCACACCGAGCACAGACAGAGGGGCATCCGCATAGACCTCCAGACAGGGAGGGAATGAGATGACACCTCACGGGCTTGGGATTCACCTACGGGTAGGGCGGCTTGGCTCCCAGCACTCACCTTCCATCCTGCCAGCCACCACCTGGGATATGAACACGACATACCGCCAGGCTTCCAAGCCCTAACCGTCTGCTCCCGTCCAGGGTAGCTCCACGCTCATCCCTGCCTTCCGTCACTCCATGCCCGCCAACACACACACACAATAAGGGTCAAGGGGTGTGGGGCTGCCCGCATGGGAGGGTGGGATCACACTTGTGGCCTGACCCGGAGTGGCCCGCCCTGGGCTGCCTTGTGTTACCTGAGGGTTCCTTCTTCCGAATGGCCTGAGGTCTTGGAGGTGCGGTCTCAGCCAGTGTCGACAGCGCTGGAGAAGACTGTCATTGTTGGCTCTCTGTGCGCCAGAGCCTCGCAAAGAGGGGATACACGAACACATCCTCCTGTGTCGAGTGTCTCTGGTCAAATGGGCTATGTGTACAAAATGGCTGCCTGGTGACCAGAGTTCTAAGCTCTGTTGGGGTCGGTCGCCAAGGAAGTGAGGTCATGTCTCCAAGGTTCCAGGATGGGGGGCCCTTCCCTCCATCAGACCCACCCAAAGCCCCCTCGGGGCTGTTGACCGCTCACCCTCCTTGCCCGTGTCATCTCCCGAGCTGTACAGAAAGTTCCATCACAGCCCTCCCCACAGCTCCTTGGGATCGGAACCAGCGCCCCAGCTTTGAAGAGAGAGCGCCCAGTTCGGATCTCCTTTTTCCTAGCAGTTCTGTGTCCTGGAAAAGCCACTGTGCCTCTCAGGGCCTCCCCAGTCTCCCAACCTGCACGATGGGATGGCGCTAGAAACACATTCCCAGGGACGTCTTCGGGTGGACATGTGATAACGCCTCCCATATCTGGGAGGTGGTGCCGCCTGGGTCTGGTCCCCGAACTTAGAGGTGGAAGAATTACAAGAAGGGGTGGATGCAGTCGGGAATACCTCTCCAAACAGGCCTGGATTCCAGCCGTGTGATTTGGGAAAAGTCCCTGCCCCTTGGGGGCTCCTTGTCAGGTCTGCACCTTCAAGGGTTGGAAGTTCGAGGAAATTCAGATATTGTCATTCACTAGCATTCAACCTTTCCCAGTCTCCTGTTGGCCTTAGAACCAGACCCAAGCGCCTCATTGTCGGCCTATGTGGTGGGCAGCCTCCACCAAGGCTCCCAGCGCTCCCTCCCTCCTGCTGTGCACATCCTTGTGGAACCACTACATCCTGAGTAACTGGTTTCTGAGCAATAGAATACAGCCCAGCTGATGGAATGTCACATCCAAGTTTTAATTACAAAAACTCTGTCACTTCCCTCTTGCTTGCTTTCCTGAGTTCCCTCCCTTTATCTCCCCCTCTGTTTCCATCTCTTGCGCTCTCTCTCTGTCACATTTCTGGAAATGAGATAGCAAGTGGCGATGATTTCAGTTGCCCTATGTAGAGGCCAAGGGAGGCGAGATCTGAGGGAGCGCCCAGCCAACAGTCACATGGAGACTCAGACTCTCAGTCCCAATGACTCCTGACACCACCCGTGTGAGTGACTTGGGAGCAAATCCTCCCCTAGTCTAGCCTCAGTTGAGACTGAAGGTCCTGCTTCACGGAGACCTGGAGGCAGAGGCTCCCAGCTAAGCCGTGCCCAATGCCTAGACCACGGAAACCGGGAGAAGTTCAATATTCGTACTTCAGAGGTGCAACTTTTGGGAGCAGTGTTGTGAGAGAGAAACCCAAATGAACGCAGACTACCGGGTTCCCCGGTCTGGCCCCATTAACCGCCGCCCCTGCCGCAGCTCCTGTTGCTTCTCAGGCTCCCTCCAGCCGCCTGGGCAGCTTTCTGACCTCCTCTGCTCACGCTCACTTCTGCCCCAGAGTCTCAGCACCAACAGCGCCTTTCCCCCGACTCCCTGTTCCCGGACCTACGCAGGCGTGGCTCAGTCTTGTCCTTCTGGTCACAGCCTAGGTCACTTCAGTGAGGCCTTTCAGAATCTCCCAGGCACAGTCTCTGCCACCACACATCTCACATCTGGAAGCGTCTTCAATTGTTTCCTCCTTCTTGCTCCCATTTGGATAAAGTGAGCCCAGGACGAGGGGCTGTCTGCTTTGGCTGAAGGAGACGTAATTCCTTCTGGTTACCCCGGGCACACGGCTGTCTCCTCCAGGCTGAGTTTTTCCCACCACCAGTCCGTCGGGAAGGCGCACTAGCCTTCCCTCTCTCCCGTGGGGCTGGTGTCCCAGGAACACGGTGAGCCGTCCTCTCTCCCTGTCATGCAGCACCAGCCCCTCACCCCACGGCCAGAGAACTAGCACCCGGTCTGAGACTCCACCACATCCTGAATTCAGTTACTGCTGAGACCCTCCCATCCATTTGGGGATTCCCTGGTACCTCCTGAGGGCGTCTTTCCCTGAGACCCCACTCCCAGCCTGCCCTTGCTTATTCCAGTAACAATGGCCTTTCCTCAGAGCCCCCCCAGTCTGGAGAAGAAATGTGTTGAAAGGTTCTCCGTGTTAATTTTCAGGGCCGGGGGAAATTGGTAGAAGTAATTTGGGTGTTTCTGTGCAATAGTTCCCAGGAAGAAGATTCAGCCCTAAAAAGAAATGAACTTCTGACACATGGTACAACGTGGATGAACCTTGCAAACCTTACGCTCAGTGAAATAAACGCAACCCAGAAAGACACCTATGATACGGTTCCCCTTACATGACGTGCCGAGCACAGGCAAATTCATCGAGATGGAAGGAAGAATAGAAGTTCACAGGGGCTGGAGCTGAGGGTCATGGGGAGGCAGTGTTTAATGGGGACAGAGTTTCTGTTTGAGATGATGAAAAGAAGTCTTGGAAATGAACACGGTGATGGTTGCGCAGTATTGTGAATGCATTTGATGCCACTGAATTGTCCACGGAAAAATGGTTCAAATGGCCAAGTCTAGGTTATGCATACTTTGCCACAATCAAAAGGCACTTAAAAATGCAGCGGGGGGTCAAGATGCAGGTTCTGGGGCCCTCAAGTCAGCATATGGGCCAGGTAGGTGTCCAGGGTCTGAGATCTTGGACCCTGGTGAGGCTCTGGAGTGGTCCTGATTGATGCTAGTTTACAAGTTCAAAGTAACAGGATTGGAGCAATTTCACCGATTGGGGGATAAGAAAGGAAACAACTGCATTCAGTCCCATCCAACGTGGAAGAGACCTTTTTCTTAATGGGAAGCAAATGTCAGTCCTTCAAGGAAGTCACTTCTCAACGTCTCTACCCCTCCCCAACCCCACCCGCTACTCCCAGAAAGACGCCGCAGTGCAGAGCTCGGGTACCGTGGTTGTGGCCTCATCCGTGAGTCATGTTTGGGGTCAGATCCCCTGTTTTCCTTCCCCAGCCATGTGACCCTGGGCATGTCACTCAACATGACTGAACCTCCATTTCTTCAACCGTAAAATGGGGAGAATCATCCTGGTAGGGAAATTATGAAGGTCACAAGACTTTCTCAGAGGAGGTAGCACATGGCAGAGGCATTATGCTGAGAGCCGCGCCCCACAGGTCACACGTTTTCTGATTCTGTTGATACGACCTTCTCAAAACAACAGCATTATAAAGATGGAGAACAGATGAGTGAAGGCCAGGGGCTGGCCGGGCAGATGTGACTATGAAAGAGCAGCACGAGGGAGGGCTTGTGGGGATGGGACAGTTCTGTGTGTGGATTGCAGTGGTGGTGGCGCAAATCTGCATGTGTCATAAAATGGCATAGAACCGCGCGCGCGCGCATACACGCACACGCGCGCACACACACACACACCGCCCAGTGAGCTCATGTCAAACTAGCGACATCAGAAGTCTGCGGTCTGTGGGTTTAACACTGTCAATTCATGTCCTGGTCGTGACACTGTACTAGAGTCCCGCAAGATGTTAACCCCCGGCAGAAGCTGGTGGAAGGGTCCAAGGCACTCTGTACTATTTTTGTTGCAACTTCATGTGCTTTCATATTTATTCAAAGGGAAAAGTTAACAGTGAAAGACACAACAGGACACAGCCTGGCACGTAGTAAGTGGCAAACAACACGGTTCTCGGTGACAATTCTTTGCGATTGTAATTGCACGTTCATTTCCAGTCTCTCTCCATACACAGTGACCTTGGTGAGGGACGGACACACCTCACTAACGTCGTCTGCCCTCTGCCCAGCACAGAGCACGCGCCCACTCAATATTTGTCCACTAAATCCCCCGTGGTCCCTGCGCCAGGTGTTCTTACGTCCACGTTCACGGACCCTCCACGACAACCTTAGGCAGTGTTATTCTTCGTGCTGGGCAGGTGAGGAAACTGAGGCACAGAGAGGGAAAGTAAATTGTTCCAGGTCAACACACTGGACCGACGAGGAGGTGCCATGCCCTGCTCTGGAGGAGAGCAGAGGCTGTCCATGGCAGCTCCAGGGTCCCTCACGGCGGCTCCTCTCTGCGACTGCCAGGTCCTAACTTTGAGGCCAAATAGCTTGACTTCCTAGAGGGAGCTGGAGAGAGAAGTCACCTACCTGTGGCGCTGGGGGAGGTCGGTGGCACCAGTGGGTTCTGTGGGAGGAGCATGGAGGTCACAGCAGCTGAGGAGAAATGGTCTGGAGTGAGACCGGGGACTCCGAGGGGGGGGCATGGAGGCCACCGCGTGCATCTTTCCTATCCAGCCTGAGCCACTGATTGCGGGTCCTCTGGCTTCTTCTCCCGTGGGTGCCCTGGGATGAGGAGATCAGTCGCTCTCCCTAAGGGGCCTGCAGCACACGGTCATCAGAGCCCTGAGGACTCACCGCGGGGAGTGAGGGCTGAGGTCCGATGTGTAACCTGCTGTGAGAAAAGGAGACAGAATTGGCATGCAAGAGGGGCACGAATGTCCAAAATACAGCCCGAGGACCACCAGCCCCACCCACAACTGACACTTCCAGTCTACACGGTTCCACATTAGGATTTAGGAGCAACTATCTCTTATTCCTAAAAGGCTGACAAATCAAAGATCCAGTCCCTGTTTTCATGAGTTTACAATTTATGTGTGAGATCAATGCGCTAACCTTGCTCGAACATGGGTTTGCAAATTGTGCTCTTCAGGTTCCAGAGGTATTTAGAGGTGCTGGCAGGGAGAGAGAGGAATAGCCAGACTCTTGAATGCCCATTGGCTTCAGAGGGATACTCTCTTTCATCTGACTGGAGAAAGGCTTCTGTGCCTCAGGCAAGGGGACGAATCACAGCCCCAGAGTGCAGAGCTGCAAAGGGAAGAGAAGGATTCACAAAGTGCAGGGCCTTGGGGTCCCTGAGCCCTGAGGGAGGTTGCTCAGCTGGAAGACTAGACACACAGGATGGCTCCTGAGGAACACTGGAGAGTGCACATCCTCCTGGGGCCCATCCTTAGCTTCAGTATGGGGTTACTAAATAGATGCTCCCCAACGACGTAGAGGCTGTCGCTGTCCAGGATGAAGGAGCCCAGCTGAGTGCCCCCACAGGTCTCATGTCTCAGCTTCCGTGACAGCCCCTCTTTTTCCAGCTTAAGGCCCACAGTGTCAGGATGGTGAGTGAGGACAGTATCATCTCCGCCGGCTGTTGCAGTTTTCTCAGGCCTGGAGCTGGAGGGACACAGGCATGGGGAGGTGGGGACTCCAGGCAGGGGCGCTGAAACGCCTCCCTGAGGGAGGGGACAGAGACAGCAGGAAGACTGACGGGCAGCTTGGAACAGCCTTGGTGCTGGGGGAGGGTTGTAAGTGAATAGGACAGCCAAGGTCCCTGAACACAGAGGACGTAGCACCTCCAAATGTTGGTGTCGGTGCTCAACTCTGAAAGGACGTTCATGATACGGCAACGCACACCCTAACAACAAAGCATGCGGCAGCGAGCGGAGGAGGACTCTGGGCACAGGACCAGGTGAAGCAAGGCAACATCAAGTTGCTTAAATTGCAGCTCTGCCACTCACTTTCTGCATGCCTCTGGGTAAGTCTCCCAACCCCTCTGGCTCCTTTTCTTCATCTGTCCAGTGAGGTGAGAGTTCAGACCTCACAGCACTTAGCACTAGTAACTGTTCGATGAAAAGCGGCCATTTTCCTTAGGTATTAATAGGGCCCGCATTCTTGGTGTCAATGGACCTGGCAGGGAGAGAGACTGAGCCTTTTGAAGGCAACACTTAGGGCAAGCAGCCGTCCTGGGATGGAGGCGGCGATTGGGCTGTGTGGGATCTCAGAGCCAGAAACATCTCAGGGCCAGTGGAAAGGGAAGACACGCTGCATCACGGCTGCAGGACAATGGCGAGGACCTTTGGAGCTGGGTCGTTTCATCCTCAGACAAACGGGTTCACGACTGGGAGGTTCACACGAGGGCTGAGGCCACCCAAGTGCTCATGCTGGGGTTCCCACGTGCTGGGGTCCTTCTCACAGTTGGGTGTAAGAAAGGGTGCGAGTCCTTTACCGCTTGTTGTCTACATGTCGGGACCTTTGCTAAGCACTTTTCATTTTCATCCTCACACAAATTCCTCTCCCCAGTGAGAAGCAGAGTCTACTTCCCCATCTCTTGAATCTGGGCTCGGCCACATGACAGGCCTTGGCTAATGGATGTTAGTGAATGTGACGGAAGCAGAGGCTTGGGAAGCACGTGTACACTAGGGCTTGCCATTTCTTGCTGCTCCTGGAACTCGGAGCAGCTCAATGAGCCCAAGGTGCCCACTGGGGGATGAGAGAATGTGCGGGAGACCCGAGGTCCGCCAGCCAGCGGCCGACCGCAGGCACATCAGTGAGCCTCAGCTGAGATCAGCTGAGCCAGCCCCGGCAGGAGAACTTCCCAGCAGCATTCAGAACAAATCACTATCCAGCAGAATGTGGGCTAAATTGGTTCTGCAGAAAAGCAAACTGAGCCCTTCCGATTGACCGATGAGGTGGCCGAGGCACAGAGATGTTTAGCAACTGGTCAGGGACACACAGTCTTGAAGCAGGGAACTAGGATCGGAACACAGGCCTGTCAGACCCCCCAAAAACCATGTGACCACTGTGCTCTACTGCTCAGGAATCCTTCTGGGGGCGCGCAGACATAACTTGGTCTGTAGCACATGTCACATATTTAACATTCTGCTGGAACTAGGCATGTTACACAAATGGTTGAGCTGGTCAGGATGGAGCGGTGAGGAAGTGGAGAGTGTGCATCATGTCTACAGCATGTAGAAAATGTGCAGGGTCTTGACTCACGAAACAAAGAATTCCTGAAGGCGGAATTCAAATTTCAGGACTCCGGTTTATATCCCATGACTCCAGACTCACATGGCAGGATTAAGGGATGGGGAGGCCCAGCCTGGGTCAGGACACAAGCATGAAAAAGACTCATAGACTTGACTTTTTTCTTCTTTTTTTTGAGGAAGATTAACCCTGAGCTAACATGCACTGCCAATCCTCCTTGTGTGCTGAGGAAGATTTGCCCTGAGCTAACATCTGTGCTGATCTTCCTCTATTTTATACGTGGGATGCCTGCCAAAGCGTGGCTTGAGAAGTGGTACATAGGTCCACGCCTGGGAGCTGAGTGGGCCAGTTCACCGGAACCACAGACCGCTGAAGCAGAGTGTGCACACTTAACTGCTACGCCACCGGGCCAGCCCCCATGGACTCAATTTTAAAAATGAATCTTCAGAGCTGGGGTACGACAGGTTCCACGGCATCAATCAAGCCTCTATATCAGGTTCCTGGAAACTCAGGGGCTCTCAGATCCACATTGGGGCCAGATGAGGAGACAGGGCTAGAGTCAAAGTCATGACTAAGATCCAGAAAGATTTTCTGTCTGTTCAAATAGAACCCACAAATGTGGACACGTACAGACATTGCTACATTCATGCATTCATTCCAGCAAGCAGCATAAAGCGAGTGTCAACTAGGTACTCGGCGCCAAGGTGACAAATGCATAAAGACTGAATACAGCAAATGATAGTAAATTCCATGAAAGAAATACTCAGGGTGATATGGGAAGAGAAAACCTGAGGGCCAGGTGTGTATTCAGAAGTGCTACTTCATAGAAGGTGGTCTGGCAAGGTCTTTCAGAGCAGCTGATGGTTGAGCTGAGATTTGAACGGCAGTGAGGTGCCAGGCATAGCTGCTCTGCAGGAAGAGGCAGGATAAAGGCCTGATAGAGGTTAGGACATTAGTAGAACAGACAAGTGTCTGAAGTGGTTAACGACAGAAAGAAACCGAGAGAAAAGATGAAATGAGACAGCTATGAGGAACAAAGATTGGGAATGTGGAGGTCCTCACACACAGGAGAGACAAGACTGAAATTCTTTTGCTAAACGTTGTTTTCTTTCCTCCTCTTCTTCTTCTCCCCAGTGCCTCCCAGTACATAGCTGTCTATTCTAGTTGCAGATCCTTCTAGTTGCACTATGTGAGACACGGCCTCAGCGTGGCCTGATGAGTGGTGCCAGGTCCGCACCCAGGATCCAAACGGGTGAAACCCTGGGCCACTAAAGCAAACCACATAAACTCAGCCACTTGGCCACGGGGCCGGCCCCCTAGACTGAAACTCTAGCCCAACGCTCAGCAGCCCTGCTATCTCTTCCCTCCAGGGCAAGGGCACCTGCTGAAACGACAAGTGTTAAGCAACCCCAAAAGGACTACGAAGGACAGAGGCATCTCATGAGGAAACAGTGCACAGCTACTGAGCCTCTCCCCACTCTTCTCAGGACAAGAGCATGTTGATCAATCTTTTAGAAGCATTATCTATTGTTTCAACGTGGGAACCCCCGCAGGAGCACTTGGGTGGCCTCAGCCCTCGTGTGAACCTCCCAGTCGTGAACCCGTTTGTCTGAGGATGAAACGACCCAGCTCCAAAGGTCCTCGCCATTGTCCTGCAGCCGTGATGCAGCGTGTCTTCCCTTTCCACTGGCCCTGAGATGTTTCTGGCTCTGAGATCCCACACAGCCCAATCGCCGCCTCCATCCCAGGACGGCTGCTTGCCCTAAGTGTTGCCTTCAAAAGGCTCAGTCTCTCTCCCTGCCAGGTCCATTGACACCAAGAATGCGGGCCCTATTAATACCTAAGGAAAATGGCCGCTTTTCATCGAACAGTTACTAGTGCTAAGTGCTGTGAGGTCTGAACTCTCACCTCACTGGACAGATGAAGAAAAGGAGCCAGAGGGGTTGGGAGACTTACCCAGAGGCATGCAGAAAGTGAGTGGCAGAGCTGCAATTTAAGCAACTTGATGTTGCCTTGCTTCACCTGGTCCTGTGCCCAGAGTCCTCCTCCGCTCGCTGCCGCATGCTTTGTTGTTAGGGTGTGCGTTGCCGTATCATGAACGTCCTTTCAGAGTTGAGCACCGACACCAACAATTGGAGGTGCTACGTCCTCTGTGTTCAGGGACCTTGGCTGTCCTATTCACTTACAACCCTCCCCCAGCACCAAGGCTGTTCCAAGCTGCCCGTCAGTCTTCCTGCTGTCTCTGTCCCCTCCCTCAGGGAGGCGTTTCAGCGCCCCTGCCTGGAGTCCCCACCTCCCCATGCCTGTGTCCCTCCAGCTCCAGGCCTGAGAAAACTGCAACAGCCGGCGGAGATGATACTGTCCTCACTCACCATCCTGACACTGTGGGCCTTAAGCTGGAAAAAGAGGGGCTGTCACGGAAGCTGAGACATGAGACCTGTGGGGGCACTCAGCTGGGCTCCTTCATCCTGGACAGCGACAGCCTCTACGTCGTTGGGGAGCATCTATTTAGTAACCCCATACTGAAGCTAAGGATGGGCCCCAGGAGGATGTGCACTCTCCAGTGTTCCTCAGGAGCCATCCTGTGTGTCTAGTCTTCCAGCTGAGCAACCTCCCTCAAGGCTCAGGGACCCCAAGGCCCTGCACTTTGTGAATCCTTCTCTTCCCTTTGCAGCTCTGCACTCTGGGGCTGTGATTCGTCCCCTTGCCTGAGGCACAGAAGCCTTTCTCCAGTCAGATGAAAGAGAGTATCCCTCTGAAGCCAATGGGCATTCAAGAGTCTGGCTATTCCTCTCTCTCCCTGCCAGCACCTCTAAATACCTCTGGAACCTGAAGAGCACAATTTGCAAACCCATGTTCGAGCAAGGTTAGCGCATTGATCTCACACATAAATTGTAAACTCATGAAAACAGGGACTGGATCTTTGATTTGTCAGCCTTTTAGGAATAAGAGATAGTTGCTCCTAAATCCTAATGTGGAACCGTGTAGACTGGAAGTGTCAGTTGTGGGTGGGGCTGGTGGTCCTCGGGCTGTATTTTGGACATTCGTGCCCCTCTTGCATGCCAATTCTGTCTCCTTTTCTCACAGCAGGTTACACATCGGACCTCAGCCCTCACTCCCCGCGGTGAGTCCTCAGGGCTCTGATGACCGTGTGCTGCAGGCCCCTTAGGGAGAGCGACTGATCTCCTCATCCCAGGGCACCCACGGGAGAAGAAGCCAGAGGACCCGCAATCAGTGGCTCAGGCTGGATAGGAAAGATGCACGCGGTGGCCTCCATGCCCCCCCCTCGGAGTCCCCGGTCTCACTCCAGACCATTTCTCCTCAGCTGCTGTGACCTCCATGCTCCTCCCACAGAACCCACTGGTGCCACCGACCTCCCCCAGCGCCACAGGTAGGTGACTTCTCTCTCCAGCTCCCTCTAGGAAGTCAAGCTATTTGGCCTCAAAGTTAGGACCTGGCAGTCGCAGAGAGGAGCCGCCGTGAGGGACCCTGGAGCTGCCATGGACAGCCTCTGCTCTCCTCCAGAGCAGGGCATGGCACCTCCTCGTCGGTCCAGTGTGTTGACCTGGAACAATTTACTTTCCCTCTCTGTGCCTCAGTTTCCTCACCTGCCCAGCACGAAGAATAACACTGCCTAAGGTTGTCGTGGAGGGTCCGTGAACGTGGACGTAAGAACACCTGGCGCAGGGACCACGGGGGATTTAGTGGACAAATATTGAGTGGGCGCGTGCTCTGTGCTGGGCAGAGGGCAGACGACGTTAGTGAGGTGTGTCCGTCCCTCACCAAGGTCACTGTGTATGGAGAGAGACTGGAAATGAACGTGCAATTACAATCGCAAAGAATTGTCACCGAGAACCGTGTTGTTTGCCACTTACTACGTGCCAGGCTGTGTCCTGTTGTGTCTTTCACTGTTAACTTTTCCCTTTGAATAAATATGAAAGCACATGAAGTTGCAACAAAAATAGTACAGAGTGCCTTGGACCCTTCCACCAGCTTCTGCCGGGGGTTAACATCTTGCGGGACTCTAGTACAGTGTCACGACCAGGACATGAATTGACAGTGTTAAACCCACAGACCGCAGACTTCTGATGTCGCTAGTTTGACATGAGCTCACTGGGCGGTGTGTGTGTGTGTGCGCGCGTGTGCGTGTATGCGCGCGCGCGCGGTTCTATGCCATTTTATGACACATGCAGATTTGCGCCACCACCACTGCAATCCACACACAGAACTGTCCCATCCCCACAAGCCCTCCCTCGTGCTGCTCTTTCATAGTCACATCTGCCCGGCCAGCCCCTGGCCTTCACTCATCTGTTCTCCATCTTTATAATGCTGTTGTTTTGAGAAGGTCGTATCAACAGAATCAGAAAACGTGTGACCTGTGGGGCGCGGCTCTCAGCATAATGCCTCTGCCATGTGCTACCTCCTCTGAGAAAGTCTTGTGACCTTCATAATTTCCCTACCAGGATGATTCTCCCCATTTTACGGTTGAAGAAATGGAGGTTCAGTCATGTTGAGTGACATGCCCAGGGTCACATGGCTGGGGAAGGAAAACAGGGGATCTGACCCCAAACATGACTCACGGATGAGGCCACAACCACGGTACCCGAGCTCTGCACTGCGGCGTCTTTCTGGGAGTAGCGGGTGGGGTTGGGGAGGGGTAGAGACGTTGAGAAGTGACTTCCTTGAAGGACTGACATTTGCTTCCCATTAAGAAAAAGGTCTCTTCCACGTTGGATGGGACTGAATGCAGTTGTTTCCTTTCTTATCCCCCAATCGGTGAAATTGCTCCAATCCTGTTACTTTGAACTTGTAAACTAGCATCAATCAGGACCACTCCAGAGCCTCACCAGGGTCCAAGATCTCAGACCCTGGACACCTACCTGGCCCATATGCTGACTTGAGGGCCCCAGAACCTGCATCTTGACCCCCCGCTGCATTTTTAAGTGCCTTTTGATTGTGGCAAAGTATGCATAACCTAGACTTGGCCATTTGAACCATTTTTCCGTGGACAATTCAGTGGCATCAAATGCATTCACAATACTGCGCAACCATCACCGTGTTCATTTCCAAGACTTCTTTTCATCATCTCAAACAGAAACTCTGTCCCCATTAAACACTGCCTCCCCATGACCCTCAGCTCCAGCCCCTGTGAACTTCTATTCTTCCTTCCATCTCGATGAATTTGCCTGTGCTCGGCACGTCATGTAAGGGGAACCGTATCATAGGTGTCTTTCTGGGTTGCGTTTATTTCACTGAGCGTAAGGTTTGCAAGGTTCATCCACGTTGTACCATGTGTCAGAAGTTCATTTGTTTTTAGGGCTGAATCTTCTTCCTGGGAACTATTGCACAGAAACACCCAAATTACTTCTACCAATTTCCCCCGGCCCTGAAAATTAACACGGAGAACCTTTCAACACATTTCTTCTCCAGACTGGGGGGGCTCTGAGGAAAGGCCATTGTTACTGGAATAAGCAAGGGCAGGCTGGGAGTGGGGTCTCAGGGAAAGACGCCCTCAGGAGGTACCAGGGAATCCCCAAATGGATGGGAGGGTCTCAGCAGTAACTGAATTCAGGATGTGGTGGAGTCTCAGACCGGGTGCTAGTTCTCTGGCCGTGGGGTGAGGGGCTGGTGCTGCATGACAGGGAGAGAGGACGGCTCACCGTGTTCCTGGGACACCAGCCCCACGGGAGAGAGGGAAGGCTAGTGCGCCTTCCCGACGGACTGGTGGTGGGAAAAACTCAGCCTGGAGGAGACAGCCGTGTGCCCGGGGTAACCAGAAGGAATTACGTCTCCTTCAGCCAAAGCAGACAGCCCCTCGTCCTGGGCTCACTTTATCCAAATGGGAGCAAGAAGGAGGAAACAATTGAAGACGCTTCCAGATGTGAGATGTGTGGTGGCAGAGACTGTGCCTGGGAGATTCTGAAAGGCCTCACTGAAGTGACCTAGGCTGTGACCAGAAGGACAAGACTGAGCCACGCCTGCGTAGGTCCGGGAACAGGGAGTCGGGGGAAAGGCGCTGTTGGTGCTGAGACTCTGGGGCAGAAGTGAGCGTGAGCAGAGGAGGTCAGAAAGCTGCCCAGGCGGCTGGAGGGAGCCTGAGAAGCAACAGGAGCTGCGGCAGGGGCGGCGGTTAATGGGGCCAGACCGGGGAACCCGGTAGTCTGCGTTCATTTGGGTTTCTCTCTCACAACACTGCTCCCAAAAGTTGCACCTCTGAAGTACGAATATTGAACTTCTCCCGGTTTCCGTGGTCTAGGCATTGGGCACGGCTTAGCTGGGAGCCTCTGCCTCCAGGTCTCCGTGAAGCAGGACCTTCAGTCTCAACTGAGGCTAGACTAGGGGAGGATTTGCTCCCAAGTCACTCACACGGGTGGTGTCAGGAGTCATTGGGACTGAGAGTCTGAGTCTCCATGTGACTGTTGGCTGGGCGCTCCCTCAGATCTCGCCTCCCTTGGCCTCTACATAGGGCAACTGAAATCATCGCCACTTGCTATCTCATTTCCAGAAATGTGACAGAGAGAGAGCGCAAGAGATGGAAACAGAGGGGGAGATAAAGGGAGGGAACTCAGGAAAGCAAGCAAGAGGGAAGTGACAGAGTTTTTGTAATTAAAACTTGGATGTGACATTCCATCAGCTGGGCTGTATTCTATTGCTCAGAAACCAGTTACTCAGGATGTAGTGGTTCCACAAGGATGTGCACAGCAGGAGGGAGGGAGCGCTGGGAGCCTTGGTGGAGGCTGCCCACCACATAGGCCGACAATGAGGCGCTTGGGTCTGGTTCTAAGGCCAACAGGAGACTGGGAAAGGTTGAATGCTAGTGAATGACAATATCTGAATTTCCTCGAACTTCCAACCCTTGAAGGTGCAGACCTGACAAGGAGCCCCCAAGGGGCAGGGACTTTTCCCAAATCACACGGCTGGAATCCAGGCCTGTTTGGAGAGGTATTCCCGACTGCATCCACCCCTTCTTGTAATTCTTCCACCTCTAAGTTCGGGGACCAGACCCAGGCGGCACCACCTCCCAGATATGGGAGGCGTTATCACATGTCCACCCGAAGACGTCCCTGGGAATGTGTTTCTAGCGCCATCCCATCGTGCAGGTTGGGAGACTGGGGAGGCCCTGAGAGGCACAGTGGCTTTTCCAGGACACAGAACTGCTAGGAAAAAGGAGATCCGAACTGGGCGCTCTCTCTTCAAAGCTGGGGCGCTGGTTCCGATCCCAAGGAGCTGTGGGGAGGGCTGTGATGGAACTTTCTGTACAGCTCGGGAGATGACACGGGCAAGGAGGGTGAGCGGTCAACAGCCCCGAGGGGGCTTTGGGTGGGTCTGATGGAGGGAAGGGCCCCCCATCCTGGAACCTTGGAGACATGACCTCACTTCCTTGGCGACCGACCCCAACAGAGCTTAGAACTCTGGTCACCAGGCAGCCATTTTGTACACATAGCCCATTTGACCAGAGACACTCGACACAGGAGGATGTGTTCGTGTATCCCCTCTTTGCGAGGCTCTGGCGCACAGAGAGCCAACAATGACAGTCTTCTCCAGCGCTGTCGACACTGGCTGAGACCGCACCTCCAAGACCTCAGGCCATTCGGAAGAAGGAACCCTCAGGTAACACAAGGCAGCCCAGGGCGGGCCACTCCGGGTCAGGCCACAAGTGTGATCCCACCCTCCCATGCGGGCAGCCCCACACCCCTTGACCCTTATTGTGTGTGTGTGTTGGCGGGCATGGAGTGACGGAAGGCAGGGATGAGCGTGGAGCTACCCTGGACGGGAGCAGACGGTTAGGGCTTGGAAGCCTGGCGGTATGTCGTGTTCATATCCCAGGTGGTGGCTGGCAGGATGGAAGGTGAGTGCTGGGAGCCAAGCCGCCCTACCCGTAGGTGAATCCCAAGCCCGTGAGGTGTCATCTCATTCCCTCCCTGTCTGGAGGTCTATGCGGATGCCCCTCTGTCTGTGCTCGGTGTGCGGGAGAGTTTTCCCCCTGTGGGCAAGTGCAGGCAGGCCCCTGCTACCTGCCGCCGCGGCCACCGGACGCTGTCTTTGCAGAGCTCCACCCAGGAGATGGTCCAGGAGCTGGCGCATGGGTCCTACGGCTCCATCTCCCTGGACAGGGGGCAAGTGCAGCAGACCACCGACCTTGCCCGGGGCTGGACTGAGGGGAGAGTGAGTGACACCCGGGGCCCTGAGATCACCGGGGTGTGTCCACAATCCAGAGTCAAATCTGGAGCCCTCCCCTGGACCCGCCCAGGGCTTTCCCACTGGAGTGTCCCAAGGGCCCAGTCCCAAAGGAATCTGGACTTCCACGCCTCCTCACCAGCTACCTAGGAGGGTGGGAAGTCGCTCTTTCCTAACCCTAGGCGGAGTAGACAAAACACTGATGTTTGCGCTTCACACTCGGCCAGGGGCATCTTTGAAATCTGCCATTTTCTGAATCTGAAACCTCTGTAACGAGGGTCTCAAACCTCCCTTTCGTGTAAAAGAAAGAAAAACCAGCGTCCTTTCTTGTAGTCAGCCAGATCCTCACAGCGTCTGTCTGCCCGTGCACTGTCTCCCGACTGGGGAGGGCTGAGGTTCCCACCAGACATTTCCCTTCATGTCAGGAGCACATGAAGCCTCAGGTGGGGGAGCGGGGGAGTCCTGCAGCCCTGGCTTAGGGCGGTTCTCAGTTCCGACCCACAGGACCCTGAGCAGCCACTTGGCAGCCCGAAGCTTCCGTCCTCTCATCTCTAGAATGGGGATGTTTGTGTTGGATTCGCTGGTCAGTGCTCTTAATGCACGCTTTGGTGCGGGGCGGTCTGTCCTTGCCAAGCCAGCCAAGTGTCCTGAGGAACTCATCGTATAATCCTCCCCCCGCCCAAACTCAAATTGGACTTTTCAAGCCTGGAAACCGGTTGGCTGTGGGCAATCCTGTCCCTCCTCTGCACACATCCCTGAGGGGCTCACAGTTCCTGGGGGACCTCCAGACCTTGACTTCCTGGAGGTTCACGCTGGTGCTGGTGACTCTGTGTCCTTCCTCATCTCACCCAGCGCGGAGAGTCACTCGGGCAGCGGAATGAGGCCTGCAGGATGCGGGCCCTCCAGGCAGGCCTGCTGGAGAGGCTGCCGCCGTCCATAGGACCAGCCTTGGCGCCTCGAAACATGGCCAACGTCACCACCATCGTGTTTGACTGCGCGGCTGTCCTCACCTCCCACGGGGTCCTGGACCACCTACTTGCTACGTGAGTGCCCAGCCCCTCCTCAGCACAGTGGTGACTCTGCCCACTGCCAGCTGTGTGTCTTGGAAACGGCCCTCCATCTCTCTGAGCTTCGATTGCTCCTCTGCAAAGTGGAGTGGGAGAGGATAAACTTCATCGGGTTCTGGTGGGCACGAATGGGATGAGCCACGGCAGGTGCTTCCCTGGGGCCTGGCTCTACAGAAGGGGCTGAGAGACGTGCCGTGGTTGTTCCTGGTTATTCTTTCCCTCTCCCCGATGAAGAGCAGTCTGCTCCCCCATCGCTGGGATGGGGCCTTTCTGAGTTTGCAAAGGCACACGGAAAGCACTCTGGCAGGGAGTGTGGGATTCCATGCAGCTGGTCGTGGGGCGGGTCCTTGGAGTAGCCAAGGAGGGGTCTCCGGGGCCGCAGAGGGGCCCCAGGCCCACTCAGCTACCGGGGATGCTTCTGGTTGGAGTTCATTCGAGAACACTGTATATTAAGCACCTGTGACATGCGGGAGCTTTAGAGACACTTGGCACAACGCAGTGAATGAAGCAGACACAGCCCCTGGACCCCCGCAGCAGCCTGAGACTCAGATAGTCACACACCATATCATCCACAGATCCTGTCCCCCGCCTGTCCCAGGGGATGCCCTCCTATGCTCCTTTACGACTGGAGGCCTCTTCCCACGTTCTCATGCATGATGGACCCCAGCGCCAACTAAAGACCTGAGTGTTCTTTGAGTGCCAGACGAGGGCCTCCTGTCTCCACAGAACAGGGCTGGGGGAGAACAAGAGGACAGAGGACTGTGGCTGGGGCGGGCCCGGCACAACTCTGATCTCACTCATCTTTTGATTCCTCTGGGAGGGCTGAGGTCTGATGGCTTCTACTGCAAGGGGATAGGAGTGAAAGAGAGCTGTGGGTGGGGTCCCAGAGCCCCTGGGAACCAGAGGGGAGGCTGGCTTGAGCTGTTCCCTGGCGACCCATCCCCACCACAGTCCCGTCTCCCTCCGCTTCCCCTTCTCCATATCCACCCCTTCTGACCACCACCAGCAGGCCCAGAAGAGAAGGGGTGTTAGCGAGCCGCTCACACATCGGCCTCAGTCCTCAGTCCACTTGCACAAGGGCGTGGAGGGCTGGGCTGGACTGTGTCCAGCCTCTTTGCGAGAAGAGTGGCAGTGGGAAGAAGAGACTCACACAAACCCCGTGTTCCACCTGCTGGATGAGCAGGCCTGCCACTGCCAGGATGGCCACACAGGAGTCAGCGCCGGGGTGGGACTCCCCCCTGGTGGAAAGGGGCAGGCACAGGGCCCAGACCCAAAGCAGGGTGCCTTGGGAGGACAGTGTGGAAGCGACGGCCAGGCCTCTGGCTCTGTGGCCCAACTGCTTCCGCCCAGTACCGCGTCTTCTATGGTGGGAACCTGGCTGGACCCAATGCAGGATTTCTGGGAGCCCACGCCCTTTCCCTCTTTCAGGATGCGGCTGGCCTCTCTGCGTGTCATCTGGCCTGGGTCGCACCTGGGAGGCCCTGCCTACCTTCCCCAGGTCCAGCTGCAACATCTGGGGCCCAGGAGGGCAGAGCTGGAAGGTGAGGGCACAGCAGTCTGGGAAGACTGTCTGCGGTGGGGTTCACGGGCTGGGGTTCCCTTCAAGACAGCGGAGTCTCTCCTGTCTTGTAAAGTCGGGTACGTAGGTGAAACTTTCTCTTTCTCCCGCTGCAGCGCCAGTTCCAGAGCTCCTGCCGGCTCTAGAGCCAGAGCAAGGGCCAGCTCCGGGGCCAGAGGCAGCTCCAGCTGTAGTTCCACCGTCCGCGCCGGAGCTGGAGGCGGCCTCACCACCAGCAGCCTCACCTCCAGCAGCCTCACCTCCATCGGCCTCTCCAGGGCCGGAGCGAGCGCCATCAGCTTCAGCCCCAGTGCCAGCTTCTGAGCTGGAGCAAGATGCGCCATTGACTTTTGGACGATCTCTGCCTCCAGCTGCCGAAGTCACCGCAGAAGCGAGCGCCGAGCTGAGAGAGGAGAGGCCTAAGCTGCTGGACTTCCCTCCGAAGCTGGTGGCCGAGCAGCTGACCCGGATGGATGCGGTGAGCAGCGGGGCTCTTGGGCTAGGTGGGGCCCGCCTTGGTGGGCCATCAGCTGCCCCAGACCTCCTGTTCCCTCAGCCGCAATCCAACGATGTGGGTGCAAGTCACAGCTCCCCCACTCACCCACCGGGTGACCTGGGCCACCTTCTGGCCCCCAAGTCCTTGCTGTCCCCACATGGACAGTAGAGAGCACACCAAGGGCGGGCACCTGCTGGGCAGAGTGGCTGTGCGGATGGATGAGGTCGAACAGAGAGGAAGCGGGGCAGAGAACAGCCCTCTGGTGGGGGAGGGAAGCTCACTGGAGTGCTGCCAAGTCCTGGGTCACTCACCCATCGGCCCAGGAGGCCTCAACAGCCTCCGTACTTATTAGACACCTAGTGCGTCCTTACCTACATGGAAGACAGGCAAACAAAGCCCATGGTTGTTGCTGCCTCGGGGGAACGTGCAGCTGAAAGGGGAGTGGGACCAGGGGGTGATGAGAACGGGTGGAAGATGCCCCTTGAGATGGGCAGGTGTGAGCCGTGTTCTGGTGCTTGGGGGAAGCAAGACTGGGCTGCGAGCCAATGGGACTTCTCTTCCCCGCCCCTATTGGGTCCTCGGTCATCCTGCGCTGGGCGGCCTCAGCGGACACAGACAAAACCCAGAGACTCCCAGAAGCTTCAGGCCACCTCCTCAGGTTCCTGAGCTGCAGCTGACCAGTGCCTCCTGCCTGGGGCTGCGGGGGCCTGCAGACTCTGAGCTCGGGTGTGGCAGGGTCAGGTGACAGTCCCCATCCTCCCCAGGAGCTGTTCAAGAAGGTGGAGCCCCGCCACTGCCTGGGTTTTGTGTGGTGCCAGCGGCCCAATGGGAGCAAGGAGTACCTGGCTCCCACGGTTCGGGCCACTATCAACCAGTTTCTTCACGTGTCCGGCTGCGTCATCACGACGTGCCTTGGGGACCTCAGCATGACGGCCCAGGACAGGGCCAGAGTCGTCGAGCTGTGGATTCAGGTGGCCAAGGTCAGTAGCGGCAGGGCCCAGGGAGCCCCTCCCTGGAGTCAGGGGGACTGCCCCTTCTCCTCTCGCAGCTTTCAGCCTTGAAGTCGGTGGTCTGGGCCTCGGCAAAGTCCTAGGCCCCTTGCTGCCAAGGGCCTGCTGACCTTGAGTGCTGGTCCCAGTGGTGGGAAGCTCCCTTCCCGCCCTGGGTTGAGCTAAAATCTTCCTGCCCGCGAGCGTTACTCATCAGCTCCCAGGTGTGCCCTCCCTCGCTTCCCTGGGCATCTGCCTCATCCAGGACAGCAGAAGCCCACGAGGGGACACAAGCCAGAGGAAGCAGGGCTCCAGCCCGCCGTCGCAGCTCATTCCCTTCCCTTCCTCAGGAGTGCCGAGTCCTTGGAAATTATGCGTCCCTGCGTGCCATCGTGTCTGCTCTGCAGAGCCCCTCCATCAGCCGTCTGCAAAAGACATGGGGACGAGTTGCCAGGTGGGTAGGCCGTGCTCCATCCAAGCACCACCAGGGCGGACCAGACATCCCCCGTGCGACTGCCATGGACCCCTCATTCAGCTAGGACCATCTGGGAGGCAGCGGACCCTAGGGATGGGGACTGGCCTCCTTGCTCGGGTCTCTGAGACTCTCTGAGACCCTAGGCAGTGGCTCCCCCCTTGTCACATCCTGGATTGAGCCACACTGGAGATTTCCAAGGGTGTACTTCGCAGCAACGGAGCCCTCATCGGCAACCAACGCTGTTAGAAACAATGTGCTCAGTCGGAGTGGGAATGGAGGCCCCAGGTGACCGCAGGAGAGCCTCCACCCGAGTCCCACGGTGACCTCAGAGCTCCGAAGAACCCGGGGAAAACCCTCGTCCAGGCCCCAGGCCCTTTGAACCTTCCGGGTTCTCAGCCAAAGGCATTTCGCCTTCAACCGCCCCGGGTTTTCTTTCCTCCTTTCCTCTCCCCTCAGGAAGAGCTCTCGAAAGTTGAAGAGGTTCATCAAAGACCAGTGGGTGAGCAGGAGGCAGCTGGTGAAGGTAAGACGGAGGCTGCACATCTGGAAGGAGGGGGAGCGAGAGGGGAGGGGACCCGGCAGGATGAGCTTTGGTTCTCCTGTCACGTGAAGTTGGTCAGGAAAAGATGGACAGGAAGAGGGATGTGCTAGCTCCATGGGCAGGTGGGGGCAGTTTGGGACAGGAGGCCAGGGGCATGGGATAGAATGGTGCGGGCTGGACTGTTCCAGGAGGCTGAGGACCTGGCAGAAGGTGCCGGTGTCTGGCTTCCATGCTGCTCCATCAGCTGCCCTGCATCTTCCTCCTGGCCACTGGCTGGAGCGAGTGGGCGGGCTTCCTTTCTTCCGAAGTCAGCCCAGTCTGTGCTCAGGAAGCCAGGGCCCCACTGCTCCTTCTGTCTTCACTGTGCCTCGCAAGAAGGGCACCCTGCCTGCCTGAGGGATGGGCACTGCCGGATCCCACGGGCCGGGGGCACTCAGGGGCTTCCCAGCCTTGGGACGGACACTGGACCTGGGACAGATCTGTGTCCCCTCGGTGACTCCCCACTCTGGCCCCTAAAGTGGGCGCTGCAGACAGTCCCAGTGGGATGCTCACCCAGGTCCTTGTTGGCGATGACATGTGCCCCGGAGGGCAAGGGCAAGTGCCCAGGGAACTGATGGCTTCTTCAGGGATCCTTCCCGCCCAGACGTCAGAAGTTTCCTCGTAAAACAGAAAGGAAATGCCACCCCGCAGTGCCCTGGTCGCCCCCTCCCCTGCTAGTCAGACGTGGCATTCGGGGTCCCCATCCTGAGCGGATGAAGAAAGAATTCTGTGCAGGGGAACTCCCTGAGGGGATCCTAGGGAGCTGAGGGCTTTAGCAAGGCCTTGGCCTCGGCCTGGGATCAGAGACTCCTGGGCGTTGGGGCTGGCAGAAGCCACTTGACCAGGCCTCCTGAGACACCTCATCTCCCTCCATCCGTGGCTCGGCCCAGCTGGGGGCCCGAACACAGCCTGAGAGTCCCGAGGACAGCACTGTGGTCAGCGGCTGGGCAGAGGGTGGTGTGAAGGCAGAGGAGACAGGGGCCTGTGGCTGGGAGGGGGAGCAGCCTCTCCTCTGGGGCCCCCTGAGCAAGTCCCTGCCCCTGTGTGGGCCTTGGTCTCCTCATCTGGGAGCCAGAGGGAGATGAGCCGTGGTGCAGGCCTCACAGTGGGTGCCGAGGCTCAAGGGTGGGGAGGAATGTGGGGAGCTTGGACCTGGCTCCAGAGGCAGGCTTGAGCGGAGAGCAGTGATGACGGTCAGATGACGCTTGGGCCTCAGGAGACTGTGGGAGGCAGACAGAGTTCGTCAAACCTTCCAGACGAGGTAACAGGTTCAGGGAGGCCTGGGCGGGCCCAAGGTCACACAGGAGTGAGTGTTGGAGCTGGGATGGCTCTGGAATCAGAGCACCCTGGAGGCGGGAGCCGCAGGGGCACCAGGTGACTGGGGCCACATGTCCAGGGTCCCCGATCTGGGAGGGGTCTGGGAGGACACTTGGAGGGGAGCGTCGGCTCACTGGCCCTGTCAACACCCTGGCAGGAGGCGACCTCTATGTTGACCAGCCTGGAGACGGGCCCCACAGGTGCCCAGAAGGTAAGGGTGCCTGTGGAGGAGGGGCCCAGGAGTCGCAGGAGAGGGGACTCCCCTTCCTAGCCGGAGGTCTCTACCAGCAGAGAGGGAGCCTTTCTCCTCCAGCCCTGCTCCTGGTGCCACAGACCTGAAATGCCTGCATTGGAAGTGACCAGGAGGAGGCCTGGAACGGATGGGCGCACAACGGATTTGGGACAGGGAGGGGCGGGGACCACGTACCCTGGGTTTTGCCAGAGCCGGCTGCTGGGAGGTGCCTGGAGGAGTTTGGGGTTCCTGGAGGAGAGAAGAGGAGGAAATTGGGGGGAGGCCGCCTAGGTGGGTAGCTTGGGCTGGGCAGGAGGCTGGGGTGAGGAGTGGAGGAGAGGTCTTTGACGGCTCCTGAGAGCGGGATCTCATCACCGTCTCCACCCCGCTGGCACAGGGGCTCATCCCCTTCCTTGGCACATTCCTCAATTACCTACTGCTGCTGGACACCAACATGGAGGATTACCTGGAGGTGAGTGAGCCTGGAGGTGGAGCTGGGGATCAGGATTCGGAGATTTGGGAGGAGAGACTTGCACTGAGGCTTGAGCTCACAACCCTTGGCAGAGTCCTCTCGTGAGGGCCTCACAGCCACCCCGGGAGCTGGGTGTCATGGCCATCTTAGTGATGAGTGAATATAGGATCCAGGTGAGCCGCCAGTCCAGGCTGCCTGACTGCGGAGCTGCTGGAGGGTGTGTCTGAGCTGGACTCAGCCTCTCCCTCAGGCCCCGCCCCTGCAGGGAGTGAAGCCAGGCCCCTCCAAGGCAGGAAGCACACGAGTGGCTGAGCATCCCTTCCTGCCTGAGGCCTCAGTCTGTCTGTCTGTCAGAGAGGGCTGTCTTAGAATGTCCCTGAGCCATAGCCCCGTGGCCTCCTTGCTCTGGAGCTCAGAGTCTTGCCCGGGACCCATTCCCGTTTCTGGTAGCGCCTGCTCCCTGGTCGACCCTGCTGGTAGTGCAACCTGAGAAAGGGTGGAGACGGGGGCTAGCTATGGGCTAAGGGGGCTGTTGCTCATGGGCTTTGGCTCTCTGCCTTCCAGGGAAATGAGATCAATTTTGAGAAAAGGAGTGAGGTGAGCAGCTGTGGCCTCCCCGTGCGGAGGGTGGGGCTGTGGCAATCAGAGACTCCTCCGGGGAAGACCTTCTCTGGCCCGATGCCTTGGGCCTTGCTTTCCTTGGGAGAGTTCGGCACCCAGAGCTGGGAAAGCCGTCCCATTGGTGCGTGGGGGAAGGGGCTGGCACCAAGGACACCTTCCTGCAGGAGGAGCTATTTCAAGCCAACTGTGAGAACGAGCAAGTCCTGCACGGAATTGGAGGGAAGGAGGGTTCCCATGTGGGCCAAGACCCCAGACCAGCTCCTTGACCCTCTTCTCACCTGTCTGAGTCCCCAGCACGGTCCCCCACCCAGGCCCCGTCTGCATCATGTCCTTTCTCCCAGGAATTCAAAGTCACCGAGCAGATCTTCCTGCTCCAGGAGGCAGTCCATCTTTACCACATTGAGGCTGAGGAGCGATTTGGGGCCTGGTTCGAGGCCATGGAGCCCCTCAGCGAGGATGAGAGGTGAGGCGGGGCAGGAGTTGGTGAGGGCAAGGCGGACTCTCTCTGATGGCCAGCTCCAGGGAGCCCGTGCCCGTGGCTTCCGGGTCAGTCCCGGGGCTTGTCGCATGGTCACCCGTGGGGCCCTGGGACTCCAACTGCTGGCCCTCTCTGGGAGGGTCACCTGAGGTGTGGCTCCCGGTAGCTGAAAAGTCCCCTCTGTCCTTTAGCTACAGCCTGTCCTGCCACCTGGAGCCCCCACAGGAGAGGGCCGGCAAGATGCGCCGGTTTTTCCTGCCCAAGAAGAACCGCGCGTCTCTCAGCTCAGGGCTCGGTGAGTGTCCAGACAGGCAGGGACTGAAGCCAGGGGCTCCGGAAAGCTTCGGGCTAAGCACGGGCCTAGGGAGATGGACAGCCGGCACGGGGATCCCAGCTCCACTGCTGACCAGGCCTGTGAGGGACAATTCCCTTGACCTTTGTGGGACTCAGCTTCCTCTTCTGTGAAATGGGTGAAGCGAAATGCCAGCTCCCATGTCAGGGACAATGGGGTAGTGTTGACTGAACACTCAGGACAAGGTTTGGAGCAGAATGCAGTGGGGCTGAGGTGTTGGGCTGGGATACTGGTGTGACCCCCCCAATCATCAGTGTCTTCTCTTCAGTCACCAGACCCCTGACGCAGAACCCAGCAACAGTGGCAGATCCCGGTCCTTCCAACAGCTCGAGTGCAGCCTGCTCTTCAGCGGCGGGGACGCGGCTGGGAAACACGCGGGGCCCCAGGCCGGCTCCTCCCATGCTGATGGGGAGAAGAACATTCTAAGCCTTTTCCTGGGAGCCCTGGAGCCCAAGAGGGAGGGGACGACCCCACCCCACAGGCCTGGCAGCTCCACCCCAGCGCCTGTTTACCACTTGGGAAGGGGCCGTATTTCTTTCGTGTTAGTAGTTAGTGCTAGTTTTGAATTTGATGTTAAAATCCTGTTTCTGTTCCAGCCTGCGAGTCACGGTCTGGTTCTTTCCCCTCCTGTGCTCGTGTCAAGGAGACACAGACTCTCGCGTTCCTCCTGGAATGAAGAAATCTTGCAGGGTCTCGGCTTATTGTATGTGAGAGAAGGGAGAAGGGCCAGGCCCCTCCCTGGATACTGAGGGACACCTCCGCGCCCCCCCTTACTCAGAGGACGGCTTCATTTCAGTGTGGTTCACGTGGGCCAGGAGCAGAGACAGCACCCAGAGCTCCTGGCATTTAGAGGGTGGAGGTACTTTCACAGGCAGAGCCACAACCACTGGAATGCGGGTGTCTTTAAAATGGCACGGGCCAGCACCACGACCTGCCCCAGGACAGTGGCTGCTCTTCCACCCCTTTGGAGGAGAGGCCACGTGTTCGGCTTCTCTTGTGGAGGTTCCTCTTCACCAGATGTTAGGAACTTGTCGTTTTCTAATGAGGCTCTGGACAGCAGCAGCTCTAAGTGCAGAGAACGATGTAAAAGCTCAAAACGTGCATGTGGAGGGTCAAGGCCGGAGAAGGTCATGTGCAGATGGACTAAGGGCAGGCAGGACCCTCCCTCCCCCGGCCCCTCTGGGGGCTCCATGTTCACCCTTCACCTGGATTGGAATCCTCTGGGATCCTGGTCCACGGCTCTGAATTCCTTTCCCTGCAAGTTTGGTATCCAGGGGGACAGATCTGTGATGCAGCTTTGAAGGCTACATCTGGGCATCCTTCCCGACGCATCACTGCTCCTTGTCCACCAGGATTTCCTGCCTCCGTGCACTTCCTTCTGCAATTCTTGGAAGGGCAGAAATTCCCTCGAATGCCTCGGCCTCTCTGTCCCGTACCTCGTGGCCACTCCTCCCTGGCAGGGTCTGACGGATCACGGGTGGAGTCTGCTTTGCAAACATTAGATACCCTAATCCTGGCCAAAGAATGACCTATACTCTCCCTCGCTGCCCAGGGTGACATCTGGGCCCCTGTGGTTCTGAGGTGTGTGGTCTCAGGCAATCACCTGTTCACACACTCAGGCATGTTGTTTCTGACTCATCCTAACGGGGCAGGAGGACCTGAGCCTATAAACCATGCAGCCCCTCGGAGGGCTGTGTTCTCTTGCCCAGCCTTATGCTCCGTTTATGGTGTGGGTGTGAACCTTTCCCGTTGGAAGCTTTCAGAGATGAGTCGTGAGAGGAGGGTGGTTGAGGGGTCCAGCAGGGAACGCAAGCAAACGGATGACGGGTAAACACAGCCTGACAAAATTAAAACACTTAAATGGTTCCAGTCTGGTGGTGAGCAGACACTGCTCCGAGCTCACTCCAAGAACCCACCCGGTGACCAGGAGCTAGAGGGTTACCACCTGGCATTTTGAACGCCCCCCCCCCCCACCCCACCCCGGGAAAGACCCTGTAAGACTAGGACCACAGGAAGTGCTTGGCCCTTCTGAGTTCTCCCCTCCTTTCTGATGGCTGCAAGTGTCACCCAGACACACAGCAGCGTGAACCCTGCCAGGGAGGCCTCCTCAGTACGGCCAGCAGCTGAGGAGAAATGCTGGTTCCCAGCAGCCCAGGCCCTTCTTGGTATGGCACAGCCATCCAGGAAGGTGACTTTCTAAATGGAAGCCGGAGCCGGCTGTACCTTCCCGCCACAGAGAAAGAGAAGTGCCAAGTCCCAAGGCTAGTCCAGGCCCAGGAGGAAGACACCGTGTCCAAGGGGTTTCCCTCACAGGGCCGTGAGGCTCCTGAGAGCCGACCCTTTGGTTGCAGCGCTTTGTTTGTCATGAGCCTACCAGACGGCAGAGGACAATAACTCGCTGCCTCTTTGGGCTTCCAATGGCCAAAAATGAACTGATCGCCAGCAAAAAGAGGCCCACATGTGCAGCACCTGTATCTCATCAGTCTTTATGTTACTTTGATATAAATTTTAGAGAGAGAGCTATATATATATGTTCACTCACACACAAATATATCATGCACTCTAACTTATTCCAAACAGAATCAAGAAATAATACTCATACTCCTCAAATGCACGGTTTTGCAGCTGGTTCCCTCTCGGTAGCTGGTATTTATAAGCACCTTCTTCCAGGACCCATTTCATCTTCCCTTCGCCCTCCACAAACCCCGCGGCTGGTCATGGTGCTCTGCCTGGTTAGGGGACCATAACCTGCCTTCCTGAAGGGTCTGGGTCATGGCAGTCCTACCTGGATTGGATTCTGCTCATTCCCTGGGGACTTCAAGCCCAGGACGTGCTAGCCCACAAAACGCGGTCAGGAATCTCCTGAAGTCCACACGTGGGCTTCCTCCTCTCCAGGCTGAGGAGCAGAGGGAAGCCCGAGTCCCAGAGGAACACGAGGGCTCCAGACAGTGTCTGCTTTGCATGTCAAGATGGAGAAAACTCAGGGGAAACTCTGAGGGTGAAGCAAGGCAGTCCGTTGTCATCATTCTCTGCACTGAATCCACCCAGACGGTTCCAGCAGAGGCTCCACAACAAGCAGCCCCAAGCACCCAGGCGGGAGGCCGGCTGCGCTGTCCTGCCTGGGCTTGCCCAGTACATGCATGGTCTACATATTTTGCAAATGACCACAGCTGAAGATGCCCAAGGGCTAAGATTCACCCTGAGCTAACATCCATTGCCAATCTTCCTCGGTTTTTTTTTTTTTTCCCTTGAGGAAGACTAGCCTTGGGCTAAGATCTGTGCCCATCTTCCTCTATTTAACACGTGGGATGTCTGCCACAGCATGGCCCGATAAGCGGTGTGAATGTCCACAACCGTGACCCGAACGTGCCAATGCCGGGCCTCCAAAGTGGAGTGGGCCAGTTTAAGCCCTGCGCCACCCTAGGTTATTTTAACACATCACTCTCAGAAACTGATAAATCTGTCACGTGAAGGTAAGCAATTCTAAAGAGGATTTCCATAATACTGCAAGCTCCATCCCTCCAATAGACAATCAAGTCCTAACAAGCAGCGGTTTATTGTCACGTTGCTGATGCCGGAAAAGGTCTCTGTTGACAGCACGATCCCTCAAAGGCCTTGTCCATTTCTGTGAATCCAATTTCCAGCACATAGAGATCTAAAGATTGAGGCAAATGTGGTCTTTCCTCCTTGCAACTCTGAATTAACATGCAATAAAGAGCAGAAAAATGGAGACCTGGAAGCAGACCTCTTATTTGAGAACAGAGATATACCAGCGCTTTTGAAATGATCTTTGGAGTCTACCGGAGTATTGCACAGAAGGAATGATCCATTCCGACTAGGTAGGTTTTACTGTGTCGCTGTGAGGGCGACAACGGAATCATCCCGCGAATCGGTAACTCTCTGTGACTTTCAAGCGCAGATAAATAATATACTTCGGAAAGGAAAATGCGAGAGCACCGTGAAACGGAAAGCCCTCCTTGCTCTACTCAGCTGAAATCCAGTCTCTCCTCCACAAGAAATCCCTGTCTATGCTTCCTATGTCCCACAGAGGAGTTTAATAAAAGAAAAGGATTGGTATGTCTTGAAGTTGCAAGAGCTCAAGCAAGAAAACGTGGGACCCTTCAAGGAGACGTCAGTGAAGTGCCGGGCTCCATCTCAGGGGCACCAGCGTCTCCTCTCTTTCCTGGTGCTGTCAGCACATCCTTCTTGGGCGCTCACTTTCTCTGCCTGGCTGCTGAGCCTGTCCACAATCGCTCTCTCCCGCCCTCTTCCCCGTCCCCTCCTGTTTGCTCAGATCTTCCACAGTCACCAGCAATTGTTGGCCGTGGAGCTATGGGATGCCCAGACCAGTTCCCAGAATCATCTCTGCCAAATCTGAGGAAGGGCAGGGGTGTGTATGGGACTGGACGGGGCACCCCATGCGAGCGCACCCCGCAGGAATTCACCTCTGCTGCAAGGTGCAATTTTGCAAGGCTACGGCAAGTTCCAAAGGGCTTGCCACTTCTCTCCTGCCAGCAGACCTGTTGGGGCTGGTGCCACGTGCTCTCCCAGCGACCCCTCACTGCTGGGTGGGATGGCATTCTAGTAACTGGCCTTCTGAATATGTAACTGCGCATCCTCAAAGAGATGGGAATTCTTAATCCGGGCTTTGGTTTGGGTTGATTCCCACGATCACGCAGCTTCCTCTGCGAAGACTTGACCATAATCACTTCTTTTCCTCTCATCCTGTAAAAGTAATCATGAAACTGGACCCAAATGAGAAATGAAGCATGGCTTCTTAGGACAATTATCTCAGTTTCCCTATACTTCCACCCTTCCTCTCTCCCTCTGGAGCTCTTCTGACCTGTGTCCCAGGACATCGTCAAGCAGATTTGGGTCAAGGACAGAAAGCTCAAGGTCAAAACTCAGGACTGCTCCAGATCAGTTTTCCTCCCCCGTCTCGTAACACCCCCTCCTTGTTTCAGTGTGATTTTATTCTCTTTTATTGCTCTTGCCATTCTCACCTGTGCAAGTCCTGGCACTCTCTCTGAGGACACGTGATCCCCCAGCTTACTATAGATCCCAATTCCCATCCTTTCTGTGTTTTCTGACTATTCCTTTGGTTAACCCATTGGCCAGTTGTTGCTCTTAGCCTCTTTAGGGTCTAAATCAATTGTGACATTATCAACTACCCCACTCTTAGCGACTCACTCCCAGGTCCTGACATTTACATAACCCAAACGATCATGTTCACAACTAAATAAGTTAGAGTCCAGCCCCATGGCTGAGTGGTTAAAGTTGCGTGTGTTCTGCTTCAGGGGCCTGAGGTTTGCGGGTTCAGATCCCAGGTGCAGACCTACTCCACTCATCGGCCACGCTGTGGAGGCATCCCACGGACAAAGGAGAGGAAGACTGGCACAGATGTTAGCTCAGGGTAATCTTCCTCCTAAATAAAGAAATAAACCCTTCAGAAAATGTATTCATCCACCACAAATTCCTGATTTCCAATATGTCTTCAAACATTCATACAGAAGATACCTGTTCCTTCAGATCGGAAGTGATGCCAGATCACCATGTCCTCACTTTAATTTCCTCGTGGACCTGTCAGTCCTACATTCCACGGACTGTGATCTCAATAATTTCCTTGAAATAATCAAAAATTCCTTACCACTCGTCTTATTTGTGTTGTAAAACTGGAAACCCGGGAGATCCTGATTATCTGCTTTGCCATTCTACTGCTAGTCTTATGATAACTGCTGAAGAAAAAGCACACAACACGATATTTTGTCATCACCATAAAGACAAAATCATCTGCATCAACTGGGAAGCATCCATAATGCCTGGACATTTTTTTTTCTTTTTTCATCTCTCGGGTCAATAGCAAAAACACCAAGGCACTCAGTTAACAAATGGGCAAAGGAGTAGAATAGCCATTTTTCCAAAGAAGACACACAAATGGCCAACAGCCACATGAAAAGGTGCTCAGCATCACTAATCTTTAGGGAAATGCAAATCAAAACCACAAGGAGATATCACTTGACACCGGTTAGGGCGGCTATTATCAAAAAAAGTAGAGGTGACAAATGTTGGTGAGGTTGTGGAGGAAAAGGAAGCCTTGCAACTGTTGATGGGAACGTAAACTAATACTGTAATGATGGAAAATAGTCTGGAGGTTCCTCTAAAAATTAAACCTAGCGTATAATGTAGCAATCTCACGGTATTGTGTTTTGTACTTCAAATTTCTAACAGAGTATATATTCTGTTAAGTGTTCTTAAAGCAAAATAATGATAATAGTAAAGGGGGTGGGAGAAAACTTTGGTAGATGATGGATATGTTTATGGCCTCGATGGTGGTGATGGTCTCATGGGTGGACACTTATGTTCAAATTCATCAAGTTGCATACGGAAAAGTATGACATCATTACCGATTCTTCTGCACCTTAAAACACAACATGTCCTCATCCAGAAAATGAATATTGACTACGTCTGGGGACAGACGTTAGTTAGACTTATCGTGGTGGTTATTTCACGATACATGCAAATCATTATATTGTACAAATGAAACTAATATAAAGTATATGTCAATTATACCTCAATTAACAAGCGCACACATCATACAAGACTATTTGAACATTGTAAACGAGTTCAGTGAATCCCTGAAACTATGCCATCCCCAAATGTCACAGGAAGCAAGGAGGATGAAGTAAGATGGAAAGTTGTTGTGCAAAGCTGCATGCAAATTAAAATCCTTTAAGTTGCGTTCAGCTGCTGTCACTGCAAACCAAGACAAGCATGGACAGTCCTTGGTGAGTCAGCTTCCGGTCAGCTCTTCCCCAAGGCCCGGCAGTCATGCGCCCCTCCCCTAGTGGGTCACTCTGCTCTGTCCTCCAAAGTGGCCAGCAGGAAACCCTGGTAAGATTCTGGAGGACAGCCGCTTTCTATCCTAGATACTCACGTTTTAACAGACACTCGAGATGAAATGTCAAGACTTAAAAGCATAAGTGTCTATTTGTGTAGTGTAGGGTATAAGGGAAACCATAGGAGGTCTTTTCAGCATCTCTCAACTCATAATGCAAACATAGCCCTGTCTTCAGAAGGACCGTCCTTGGTCTTTGGTGCAGAGTAGGGCATGTCGCAGGTGGCACGAAGGACAGGTTGTAGCAGCACTATCCTCACTCCAACAGAACTATCTCACTGGACATGACCCCGTGGGTCTCCAAAATAAGTTACTGAACATAAAGAAAAAAACCTTTCTTGAGAGGGGCAATTTTACCGATCAAGGGAAAACTTCTGAATTTTCGCATCTTATAACAAATAAATGATATGTCCTATTCTATCCTAATGAGGTAGCATGGGTACTTCCATAATAAATACTTTTCATTTTCAGTTCAAACATGCTCAGCTGCTTTCAAAAACCAAAAAACCAAAACAGAAACCCAGGCATGTAAAATTAAGTGTTTTAACTTGATAAAGTACTAACACAGCAGTGGCTTCTAAGGGAAGAGCTTTCAAACGAAATGATCATTTTTGGTAATGACCGTAGAAGATGGTGCTATCGCTGTGAAAGGATGGAACCAATCCAGAACGAGCCAGCTTTTGGTTAAGGACAACGGAATTGAATCAGATGCCAGAAATACTCACTTGGAAATCAAAGTCCCATCATCATCCCTGGAAGCATTTCTGGAACTTTCCCTTTGGACACAAATTTTTGTCTTCCAAAGGAGCAGACATAATACAGAGCAAATAGCAGACAGAGGAAGATGAGTCCCAGTTTGCCAGGCACCAAAAGGGAATTAGTGGCCCTGAGTCACATCTCTAGGAGCCCCACTGGGTGAGGGCTTTCACCAGGACCACACATGTCCACTCAGCAAGGGGAGTCCTCAGGGATGTTCACCTTACTCCCCAGCCCATCGAAACTGAAACAAGACAACCCAGAGAGAGAGAGAGAGAGAGAGAGAGCACATGTTAAATTCAATGAGTTGGGGGGCCAGCCCCACAGCCACGTGGTGGAGTTCCCGTGCCCCGCTTCAGCAGCCCAGGGTTCGGATCCTGGACAGGGACATGGCACGGCTCATCAGGCCATGCTGAGAGGGCATCCCACATGGCACAACCAGAAGGTCCTACAACTAGGATACACAACTATGAACTGGGGAGGGGAGGTTGGGGAGAAGAAGAAGGGGAAGAAGAAGAAAAAGATTGGCAACAGATGTTGGTTCAGGCGCCAATCTGGAAAAGAAACAAAAAAAATCAAATGAATTGCTCACGTAGGGCACGCAAAGCGTCTAACTGTGAGGTGAAACAATGGAAAAACAAACTTTCTGGCCTCCTGGCAGGAACCTTGTTCTTTAATGAGCACAGGCCTCGTGCTTCACTGTCTCATCCCCTGGGATGATGCTGTTTGGTGCGACAGAGGATGAACTTTCCCTGCAGAGGTCAACATGCATTTGTTTTTATAAAATCAGGATTCTGCTCTCTACTTTCATATCTCAGTTGTCAAATATCCACTGTGATTATAATCATTTTACTATTATTTGAGACAATTTCAAAGGTTACACAATATGCAATCAAAAGAATGTCCTAATTTGTTCCACAGTGGCCTGAAGGGAAAGTCACCAGACAACAGGCGGGGAGGGAAGGCTTACTTCAGCAGCAGTTTGAACAAAGGGATCTCGGAGGACCTGACGTTTTGAACTGAAACGGAGTATAGAGTAGGAATACGTGTGTGGATCCTGGGGTGGAGATGAAGGGTGACTGCTCAGTGTGCTGGCAGCAGCAGTGCTTGTTCTGTCAGGTGGTTCTGAGAGTTTGCGTTAAACATCACTCCCTGGATGTCAACTGTAGTCATCAGACGAGATCGGAGACCGAGAGGTGAAGGGGTGTCTAGTTGGCGAGGGGGAGTTAACAGCTTCCGTTGGAAATATGTTTGCTTAAGGTGCCTATAACATACACCTGGAGCATTATAGCTCAGAAATAAGATCTGGACGTGGTTTTTAGACATCGCCATCATAGAGATAACAGTGGAAGGCATTGAAGCAATAGAAGAAATGCACAAGAGTACTGAGACAACGTAGGGTCAATGGAGAGAATAGGGCTCACATTGAGTCCTGAGCTTTCGCAATAGTGCTGTGTGAGAAGGACCCTGTGAAGGACACCAGGGAGTGTGAGCTGGTTCACAGGCAGTCAGGAGCCTGAGATGTCGAGAAACGGAGGACAGGGAATCATTCCAAAAGAAAATCGTGGCCCGGTTCTGCGTTTGTTCCAAGTAATAGAAAGATGCAGAAACACTCTTTGGATTTAATTATGGGGAGATAGCTGTGATATTATCAAGATTGATTAATACACAGACCATTGTCTGAAGTGTGGGGGAGTGAGGAGCTGGTAATTCCATGAACACTGATCTTTCAGCTTCATTGTGAAGGGGAAGGAAGACGTGGGGCGAGAACTAGAGAGAAATGGGTTCAGGAGAGGCTGTTGTTTCAACAATGAAGAGATTGAATGAGTGAAAGGAATTCGATGGGGGAGGGGAGGGGAGATTGCTAGCAGAGAACATGACGTTTGGAATCAATAATAAAACTTCTCTAGAGAGGAGGAAGAAGGGAGACAATTAGGCTAAACCAAGGATCAAGATGAATTTTCAATGGAATCAGGAGAGGAGTCATTGATGGTTAAGAATGGTGGGATATTTGTAGACTTTGCGGCAGTGAGCTCAAGTATTTCTTGTAATGATCTAACTCATCAACATAGCAGGAGATGACCCCCTTGGTGGAAAGTGAGGGGAAAGGCAAGAAGTTTTTAGATTGGAAAGGCTCGGTGAAGGTCTGAACTGTTTCTGAAGCCCGGAAGGACGCACCAACTATCACGGCGCCGTAGGATGTAAAGGGAAGGAAAAGGAGGACATGTCGCTTCTCTCCTGTCAGGATGTGTGTCTGCTGGCACAGCCTGAGCCAGCAGCTGGGATGGCTGCTTTGTGTCCTGAGAAAACAGGGTCCGAGGTGGAAACCTACACCGAGGACCGGGCCGGGCAGTTCTACGGGAGATGTGCAGTGACATGTGGAGAGCCCGCGCTGCTCAAATCACAGCCTAATGTGCTAATGACATCTGAATCCCCCAATACACAAACACGCACTGTGGTAATGTCTGGTAACACCAGCTAAATTGACAGGAAAAATGTCACAGCTCAGTGTCATAAGATGGACACTGAGCATCCTGGCTGCTAGAGTATTTCGGGTCTTCGTTGTTGTCAATCTGGATGTTTCAGACATGCATCTCTCTTCTCACCACTGAGACTGTGCCTGTCGCCTCCTACTCAACCTCTGAGGCCCCACTGTGATGCCGTCGTCTTCCCTGACGCTTCCTCCTTGGCTGGTTCACCGTGTGCTCTCTGTGCTCCTGACGGTTTGCCCCTCTTTAGAGCTCTTTGCACGTGGACCCAGAGTTATTTCTTTACCCTGCATCTTTCTGGCTGGTTTGTGAGCAGGGTCTGTCTCTTATTCATCTTTGCAGCTCTGTTCTTCCACACAAGAATGCCAGCAGAAGTTGAGGGACATACCCTAAAGGGAAGACTTAGTGATTGTATTATTGGCGGTACTTTGATGTTTTGTTTTGATTTTGGTGAGGGTGCTAGAGGGTGGACTGCCAATCAGTGACAGTCCCAATCGCTCAGTGCTCAGCTTATTATTTTGACTTGAATTTTACTAATGAGTTTGTGTCATTTACTCAGTATACAACATGCTTGATTGGGCTAAATGAGGAGAATTCCATAACTCAGGACCTGCAGGGAGGCTGATGCATGCACAGCAATCTGCAGTACTGTCCCCAAAGTGGGATTACACAAGTCTGGGCAAAGTCCTCGGAGGACCAGGAGAGGGGGCCCAAGGAGGATGTGGTTGAAAACCAGAACAGTGATGACATCGCTTCACATTTTGCTCCCTTGACACCCTCAGACCTCAGGGCTTTGCTGTCTATGATCATTCTCAGAGTGCTGGGAAGCCCGTTATGTATCGCACTACTGCCGTCCCCACTACTGTAGATTTTGGTAGAGTGTTTACCTTGGCTTTGATTGTGTCTCTACAGAGCCAGCCACCTGGTGGTCTGCTCATGTCGGGTCACACTTGATATTTAGCCTTTTGTGGTCAGAGACAGCGCTGTCCTGTGTATTCATTCCTCTGGGGCCTAGAACACAGCAGGTGTCCAATCACTAGGTGGAAGGCATCCATCCTCATAGAGCCTTCAACTCTGTGCTTTGTAATTATCGACTTTAACAGAAAGATTTGAAAGTACAGTGCTTCGCAGTAATTTTCTGATATTGTCAAGAAAGACTGTCCCATCAAGAATATGAAGCGTATCTTTATGAAGTGTCTTTACTTGAATGGGGATTAAGTTGGCTGCCCTGGAGACATTTTCCTGTCATTTCTGTTCGTCTACTTGCTAGTTGCATTGTATCTTTGATAAGTACTTTCTCAAGATATTGAGCAGTGTTTGCTAAATCTTGACTTCTGTTTCTTTTATAGATAGTCACTGATGATTTTCTCCCATTCCTATCGGTCCAAAACTCTTTCATAAAGAACAGATTTGAGTATCTTCTTATTCACTGTGGAGGCTTTTGTGGTCATGATGTATATCTCATAGACTAGACCTCAGGGATATGATGCTTTTGATTAAAGATGAGTATTTATTATATTATTATGGTGTATGTAGGAGGAGAAAAATTGAGAAGGAGTGATGGTTTTCAGTTTCTCAGGTATGTGTGTATATATATATATATAAACATATATATTGAAAATTTTGGGGGCCGGCCCAGTGGCGCAGTGGTTAAGTTTGCACGTTCTGCTTCTCGGCAGCCTGGGGTTTGCTGGTTTGGATCCCAGGTGCGGACATGGTACCGCTTGGCAAAAGCCATGCTGTGGTAGGCATCCCACGTATAAAGTAGAGGACGATAGGCACGGATGTTAGCTCAGAGCCAGTCTTCCTCAGCAAAAAGAGGAGGATTGGCAGTAGTTAGCTCAGGGCTAATCTTCCTCAAAAAAAAAAAAGTTTCTTAATAATGAACGTGTTACTTTTTAACTCAGGATAAGATAAAATTTAAAAAAAAGAAGCTTGTTTATGATATAAAGGTGGAGTTGAGAACTGGGATATAATGCAGGTAAGTCATACCCAATGGAATTTACTGCAGAGCCGTGTGTTTTCATCCCGCCATTGACAAGGTGGACATTCACGCGGGTCCAAGTCAGGCTGAGTTTGCCTGGTGACCAGCTCTTTCTTCTGACCATCACCTCTGGGATGTGAGTTGCTGTCAGTGGCCCTGCTGTGGGGACCAGGGCCGGTCACAAGGTCTGCTGCAAGCCCAGGAGAGTCCCCAGTGATCCTGCTCCAGGGCCAGAACATCAGCATACCGGTGACTCCGTGTGGCTTTGTTTCCTGGGTGTATCTTGTAGGTAGCCTTGTAGACTCATCGGGTCATATTCTGATCCCTGGAATCTATGACCACGTGGCTCCTCTTACTGAAGAGGAAAAAACAAATGTACGAAGCCATTGACCTGGACCTAGAAGAATACCGGAATAGCAGCCAGGTTAAGAAATTTCTGTTTGACACCAAGGTATGATCACAAGTTGATGGATAATCTGAACAAAGAATGATGGTAACAAATATTTTCCCAAGGCTTAATTTACTGTGTCCTGTTTATCTGCACATCTTAGAACTGAAAGCAGATGTTAATTCCAAGGGGGACTTTCACTTTCAAGGCCACTTCCCTGTGGTCTAGATCAAGCAGACCTTTATCTGGGGTCCCACTGGCACCGGACTCAGGCACCTAACCGTGGAGCAATTGCTCATTTCACAGATGCGTGTTTCCAAATCAGTTTTCTGGACTCAATCCCAAGCCGGCCTGCAGCCGGTGAGCTGGGCTCCCTAACTGTTTAAAGATTGAGAATAGTCTGAGGTTATTCCAGCTCCATGACGCTAATTGTTCATTTTTCTAGACAAAACCAAGAGACTTAGGGGCTAATCTGTAGACTGCCACGTCACTGCTGCCTTGGTGTAATAAGTAGACCCAAAGCCGAAAGCGTTACTGGCAAATTTAGATTTTTTCCTTTTCCCTTCTCCTCCTCCTCCTCCTCCTTTCTAAAACGCTTGCCTGCTAGGGTGTTTGCTAGCTATGGCTGGTTCCTGGGGGAACAGCCAAGAGAGGGAGAAGCATGCAGAAGAGAGCGATAGAGTTTCTTATCATGAAGTGTAGCTCTTCCTCAGACTAGCTCTACAGCGGCCATAGCAAGATTGAAAACTGGCTCAAACATCTGCAGAGTTCTTTGAAGCCTTCTGAAAAATAAAATACATTTAGCACACAAATTATCATCGCAATGACTGGGATAGAAATTTATAACTGAACCCAAGTTTCTGAAAGGGCCCCTTTGCCATCTAGTAACTGCAAACTTCAGCGACGAGGGGCCCTCGCCAATAGGAGTGGCTTGGGCAGGCGAAGGCAGCAGAGATCTCGTGTCCTGAGGGGAAAGTCCACTTGTACTGTTTGTCCAGACATATCTAAGTGAGGCGATAATTAACTTGCCATTAACCGTGTCACAGATGTACAGAAATTGGTGATGCAAGCAATACAATTCAACTGAGTTTTAATTAAACATTCTTTCATATAATAAAATACTTTTATTTCAATTTAGGAGGAAATTCTAATGCACCTATGGAGGTACCCATCTCTTTCTATTCACGGGATTGAGGGCGCCTTTGAGGAGCCTGGAGCTAAAACAGTCATACCTGGCCGAGTTGTAGGAAAATTTTCAATCCGTCTAGTCCCTCACATGAACATGTCCGTGGTGGAAACACAGGTAACAAACGTGCATTGTTCTTCTGTCCAGCAGCGCCGTTCCTGAGAGCCACATGCCACACAGTAGTGAGCAACTCAGTTGTTAGCATTGAAGTATCACTTTTTTCCAATACAGAAGGGACTGGAACAAATGTCAAGAAACCAACAGGATTTTTGTTCAGTAAAAATCTCTTCCCTCAATTATATGCAATTACAGTCATCAGACAAATAACCATTTGGAGTTGGAGTGATGGGAAATTTTTGAAAACTAAATGGTGCATAAAAAGGCAAGATGGGTTTTACACACAGACGGAGAAGCTACTTGTCTACGGCTGGACTGAGCCGGAAAATCTTTACCCCCAGCGTTGGTTCGTCCATGATGTCTGAAATGAACCCCCTGAAAGCAGCCACCTTAATGAAAATGTTTGTGTCTGGAAGGAGGTGCGTGCCTGAAGTATCGACCTATCATCAGTGTACCTCAAGTTGCACAGAAGGTAGACTCTGAAGAAGGGAGCTCAAGGAATACCTCGGCGCCCTCTCTCCATCCACTGTCCGCTTTTATCGTCGTCTTAGCGCTAATTACATTCTCAAAGATCCTCCTTCCCCTCTGCGTCCCTCCGTCTTTTTGTTTCCATCTTCCTCCCTCCTTCCCTTTCTGGATGGACTGTTCCTCCTCCTCACAGCACACACTTTACATGAGCGCAGGACGGTCTTCGTCTTGCTCACAGCTATGTCCCAGCACCTAGAACAGTTCCTGCCACGTGACAGGTGTGCCTTAAATGTTTGTCGAAGGGATGAATATTTCAGAGTATGGAGTTTTTCTCTGGTGGATTTCCATAATGGCAACCGGAATGGAGCCCAGGGGAGAGAGAAAGATGCTGTCAATGAGCCTCCTTCACAGCTTAGCGTGAAATTGCTCCCACTTTTTGGAAATTTCCAAGTGTGTAATGTTCCCAAAATATTCCTTAAGATACTGATAAGTCCAAAAAGAGGGATATTCAAATTGAGAAGTTCTACTTGTGTTGTGTTTCATAATTACCTCAAACATTCATCATATTTGTATTACCCACAATATCATTCAAGGTTTCATAATTACCCAAATTCATAATAAGCCGACATTAACAGTGAGACACTGTGGTCGGGGAGGGGTGGGGACAGGAGGGGGGATTGGGGGGTCTCGGGAGGGGTGGGAGTGAGAGCAAGCATTCCTCACACTGGGCGCAGCTCTCCGTCCTGGAGACCCGGCTCACTCCGCGTCCTCCCTCTGGAAGAGCTGAGGGAAAATCAGAACGCTTGAATGCGTCAGCTTGGGATTCCAATCAGTTTCTTGATACAAGGCTATGAGAGCTACTCAAAATTTTCTCTTACAACTGAAAATGTTACCTTTAGGTAAAGCAGCATCTTGAATATATATTTTCCCAAAGAAATCGTTCCAACCAGATGGTTGTTTCTATGGCACTAGGACTACACCCATGGATCGCAAATATTAAAGATAATCAGTATCTTGCAGCAAAAAGAGCCATCAAAACAGGTTAGACTTATGCTATTTTGATTGCTGGTTTACACTGGGAACAAGGGGTGGTACCCGGTGGGGCTGTAGATAAAGCAGACACTTTTAAAACTTCACTGTGGACTCTCCTTTTATATGGGCTGCATTACTGACGGTAAACGGTGTGGTTCAGGGCTCTTTACACACACTGTCTCATGAATCCTCCCAACAGCCCTCCCCGGGGTGCAGATTAAGGCGAGAAGAGATTAAATAATTTGCTGGAGGGCACTCAGCTAGAAGTAGCGAAGCCAGGGTTCAAACTCACGTTCTGGAGACCTGAATTTGGGGGAAAATGATGGACTTGGAAACCTCCCAACCCTCCTTCTGCAAAACTCATGGAAATATTGGCCGATACATAAAAACTTTTAAAAGCACAGCTGAACTTGCACGAAAGTAAAGGAAGTCCTCTGGGGTTAAAAATGAAGAAGCTAAACTGTAGTGGAGCGAGCAAGCTGGCACCGGGCTGCCCTGTGGGGACTTGCTCTTCCCGGTCACAGAGCTCTGGGTTTAATGGCCTCCAGACCTCCTTGGAGCACTAACTCTCTGCGTCTATGAGTACAAGGGACACAGACGTCAAAAATTAGAGGACAAGTCCAACACCGAGAGCCATACTTCTCTACACAATCATCCCCACTGCCCTCAATTGTAGCAGTATTTTACCAGTAAAATTTGGGGGTGAAGAAAAGAGGAAGAAGAGTTAGGAAGTTAAATGGAATGCCAGCTGAAGAGAGATGTGTGATTGAAATGTCAAATTCAACAGTAAAGACATGAAATACAGGAAAATGCAGGAATGCATAAGGCACCTTTTTGTCTGTCTGTGTGCTAAACCAGTCCTGCCAACAAAGGACAGTCGTCTGCCACATAATGAGTTTTTCGTCAACAACGGACTGCATGTATGACAGTGGTCCCATAAGATTAGCACCATATCACCTAGGCGTGTGGTAGGCTATACCACCTAGGTTTGTGTGAGTACACAACAATTAAACCATCTAACAACTAAATCACCTAACGATGCATGTCTCAGAATGTATCCTGTCGTTAAGCAATGCACGAGTGTACATCATCTTTATTCACATTCACGCCTTGCTCTGTGGATCCAGAAGACACGGCATGTTCTCTTTTGTGTCTTCATTTATTTTTCATTCCCACTCCATCTCTGGCAACTTTCCCTATAGCCTAGAAGGTTTCAACTCATCTCTTTCTAGACCCCAGGATATCCATTAAAACTGTTTCCTGGGATACCTTGAAAGTTGAGTACAAACACTGCAACATTCAGGTGAAAGTTGAGTACAGCGATTTATTCATATGTTGGTTACAAAAGAAACACAAAACACCAAAGAAATGTGTTCCTAATATTTAATATTAGTGTTTCTAATACTTAATTCGTGAAGCAACCATAAAAGTAGGTAGGTACATCTTCTGTGGTACTCTGGCCAAAAACACATGACCTCTTCCAATCGTGAAAAAACGTCAGATAAACCCAAACTGAGGGACATTTTACAAAACAACTGATCAGTACTCTTCAGCAGGGTCAAGGTCATGAAAGACAAGGGAAGACTGAGAAACAGTCACAGACAAGAGGAGACTAAGGAGCAATGACAAAATGCCGTGTGGGATTCTGCATTGGATCCTGGTACAGCAGAAGGGAAAGAGTGAAATTCAAATAAAGGCTGAGTCTAGTTAATAATATTATCCAATGTTAATTTCCTATTCTTGATAATTGTACAATAGTTATGTAAGATGTTAACATTAGGGAAAGCAGAGTAAGGAATATATGAGAACTCTCTCTGTACTACTTTTGCAACTTTTCTGTAAGTCTAACGTTACTTTAAAATATTATTTAAAAATATTTTTTGAAAGTAGATAATAGTAAATAAGGCAACCACAGTTTTCTTCTTGACTCTATTGACTATTTTAGAATATAAATTGCATGATATCAGGACGCTTACTTATCCCAGCCACCAAATTTCATGGTGGGAAAAAAAAAAAAAAAGAAAGAAAGATAAAGTGAACACGACATTTGCGGAGATCACTGGGGGTAGTCTTCTCATTAATTTATTCAATGCCTTCTTTTCCTGTGTTTCAGTGTTTGGAACAGAACCAGATATGATCCGGGATGGATCAACCACACCAATTGCCAATATATTCCAGGATGTTATCCAAAAGAGTGTGATGATGCTCCCGCTGGGCACTGTGGACGATGGAGAGCACGCGCAGAAGGAGAAAATCAACAGTGAGCAGGTTCTTGAGGGGGCTGATCTCTCAGTGTGCAAACCACAGGGTGTCCACATCAGTAACCTTCCGACATGCTGCATATTTTAGATTGAATTTATGTCATCAAATCTTCCTGTTTAAATTGTAGACTACTTTTCCTCCATTATTTGAATGGAAATAACAGTTTCTCTTTATTTCTTCTTTTGTTAGGTGGAACTACATAGAAGGATCCCAATTATTTGCTGCCTTTTTCCTAGAGACGGCTAAGCTGCATTAACAACGACGGGAACCTTCCAGCTTACATCTGAGCTGCTGACATATCCCCTCTCTCACATCCCTGGACAGGAATAGAATCTAAATATCCAGAGAATTTCTGTCCAGTAAACAATATTTTCCCTCTTTAATACGTCTTTGGACATTTGGACCAGTAATAAACTATTTTAAAGGTAGAGACACTGGAAATGGCTTAATGTCTCTGTTGCACACCTCTCTAAAGTCACAGCTACCTTCAACAACTTGATTTCCCCAAGTCTGGCCCCAGTAGTCCCCGGACTGGACTCATTCTGCCCTTCCAGCACAAGGATGGTTCTTCGATTAGACTTCTCTTGCCATTTGATTGGTGGAATTGCTCTAGTTTGCTGTGTCCTGAGGTGCTCAGGACACATAATCATTCATCCACTGACTGTCAGTACTTATGTCACCGTTGCTTTCACCACACATTCCTTTTATATTGTTAATAAAAACATTGGTCTACCCCACCGACTACCATGATTTCCCTGGGGGTTCATTTTCAGATGAGTTATTGAAGCGTGATACATATTCACTTCTTGCCTCCCCTTCACTTTTTCCTTTCTTGAAAAGTTTTGAAACAGAAATGACCAATATTCACACTCTTATGCCATTTGGGATTCCTTGTGAGAAGATGCGTCTATCTTTATTCTAAGCCTCTTTACCTTTGCTGTGAGTGACGCCAGCCCACCGCCCCTCCTGCATCCTGTTCTGTCTCACTACCCCATCGGGAGAGGCCACTCTCCCTCTGACACCTGCGCACATGGAAATTCACCACAGCAGAATCAGCCCTGATGGAATTCTCTCACCCCGTTGGGATTTTACTCAGTGACTACATCTAAATTGTTCAAAGCTTTAAATAGCATCAATTTTAGACAGAGAACTGATCAACCTGACATCAGTAACACATCCCAAATTTAAAGCTGTCAGCTCAGGTTGCATTCATCAGTCATTTCAGTCGACCATCTTGTTTGGCTTGATTGGATTTGATGGTGTAAACAAATAAACAAAAGCACGTAAGTTTTCTACAGCTAAGTATAAGTAAACAAATCACTTCAGTCTTTATGAATTCACTATTTAAATAGCATTAATGGAGAAGAAGTTAAGGGTTTATTAAAAATGTTTCTCTTATGATTCCAAATAAAAACAAAGTGCCACACATTCCATCTCTTTGTGGGTGCTTGAAATGTCAGTTTTAAAGCTTGCTGCGTCATGTCTAAAACGGCTGGATCATGGGGCCAGCTTACCCTGCCTCTTGTCACAGAAACGGGACCCACCTGTGGCATCAGCCTCGCTGAGGCATCCATAAGGAGCCACTTCTTCTCTGGTGCTGGACAACATCAAGTCCTCTTGGTTAAATATTCGCAGGTGTTTGGTACTCGTCACTATTTAAGCACAGTCCATGCTCGCCAGATTTGGTTGAATCTTGTGAGGTTTTCGGATTCCGTGGACCTACCTGATGTATTTGGCAGAGGTCCCAAGGACTAACTGTACACGAGGTTTCTGACGCCAATTTATATTTTAACAAGGGTGTTCATAGTAGTCAATTAACAAAAGTTGGTTGTAAAATATAACCATTTCTGAGCAAGGGAACATCAGTTTTACCAAGTCACTAAATAAGAAGATGTATTTGCTGATCTGCATTCCTGCTGAATCTCTGAGACCTGCAGTGTCTTGGTCAATTATTCAGCTGCCACCAGGTGAGGAGAGGAGGAGGACGAATGAGGTCATTGAATCTAGGAGATTCCAACCCTGGGATGCCTGAGTCCAGAGCCGTGGTTTTCTGCCTCCCCGGGTCATGATGGGTCTCCCCAGCTCTCATTGATGGGTCCACGTTTTCTACCCAAACCCAAGCCATGTGGCTACCTGGGTCTTGCTGTGGTTTGGGAGCCAGATAGGAAGTATTTTCCGGATAGATTACATTCAGAGGGATGACAGAAATCCGCCCAGTGATTAGCCAGAAGACCAATTAACTAGTAATAAGAAGACAAAGAGGTTGGGGATAGAGAAATTTAAGTATTTGCTTTAAAAAATTTTACCAAAGAAGCATATGCACATGGATAAAGATGACCACCCAGTATACTTATTGGGAGTATATAGTGACATGATCAGGAGGGGACGTCATCGTATTGAAGGAGGGCAACATGTCAGGTTTGGGACTGTCCAGGTTTGGACTGTCAGTTAGATTTGGTAGATGCTCTTATGGAAGATAACGAGGACTGGGAATGTTCTTGGTTTTACGTTGTATTCATAAAAATAAACCTTGCGTGAGTGTGTGCTGGACAGTGCAAGAGCCCTGTGGTGACACACGTTCTCTGCACTTGCAGCTGGAGGAAGGCAGTCGGCCACAGACACACAAAGAACCTGGTCTGGGCTTCTTCTCGCTCCACATGTTCATTCCAGCGCATCCCTCCCTCAGCCTCTGTGTTAGCCAGACACCAGCCCAGCCCAGCGCAGCCCAGCCCCCTCTTCTGAGAACTGGACCCCGATCCTCCTGCATTTTTCGTTAGAATCCGAATTCGGCTCGTGGCTTCCTAGGGTCTGCGACTCTGAGGACCCCTGCTAGGAGCATCCAGAGGCTGTTCTCCTAACCCGGAGGTGCGCACGCGCCTGGCACAGCAGGAAAACCTCGCTCCGTTAGAGGAGGCCTCAGAGGCGCCGGGCATCGCTTGGGCCGGTGGAGGCGGAGGCCGGCCGCCCGGCCCGCAGGCCTCCGGCTCCCACCCGGCCCGGGCGCGTCCGTTTCTCCCGCACCGCCCTCGGGGTTCTTTACCGCGGGCGAGCGAAGGGGTGGAGTGAGGAGGGATGGAGAGGGAGGAGGCGGGATCGCCCGGGGGTTACCCGCTCGGGGAGCCGCTGGAAGTGCCAGGTGGCCTTCCCGGTCAGACGCCGCCAGGCTCTCAGCCTGACGCGCGTCTCCCCTTCCTTAGATTGACTCCTTCGGCTTTCCGTTTTCCTCTTGGGGAGGGGTGGGACTTCCGGTTTCATCACCGGAAGACGACGAGCCGGAGGAGTCCGTCAGAGGGGCCAGCAGGAGCGATTGCGTCGGCAAACGGGTAAGTTATTCTCTGACCGGGCCGGGGGGGGGAGGTTTGGAGGCGGGGACCGTCCAGCGTCTGCGCGGGGCCTGGGGGCGGTGGCTTGAGGGCTCGGGCCGGGCAGCTGGGCGCCGGGAGTCCCGCCAGGGCCCTTCGCTCTTCCTCCTCCCTCCTCCCCCCGCCTCAGCCCCTCCCCCGCTCGCCGGTCCCTCCCGACGCCGCCCAGACTCGCCCGACACCCGCCCGCCGCCCGCGCGGCGTCGCAGCCGCCCTGCCCCCGCCGTCACCTGCTCGCTCCGCGAGCCGGGCTCCCGGGGACCCGGCGGGCCTCCGTTTCCCCGCGGGCCCGGGCTCTCGGCGCGGAAGCGGCGCCCCGGGCGCCCCACGCAGCCCTGCACGCAGTCGGGGCGCTTCCGACCGCCTGGCTTCTCCGACTGGAACGCGGGCGCCCAGGCGGGGAGCTGCCCGGTGGGGGGGGGTTTCTAGTCCGGGCGGTGGTGTCCGTGGCTGCCCGCCCACTCCCTGTTTTCCCCAGCGCACCGATGCGCTGCTGCCACCCTCGCCTCCTTCGGTTGAGGATGCTGGTGCCCGAGAGCACCACGCCTGGAAGTGGACGGTCCTGGCCACTCAGGGTCCAGCTGCTCTCAGCAACTAGCGGGAGACCCCAGGCTGCCGCACGTCGCTGTTGGCAGCAGCGGGATCGTCCCTGGAGATACCCACCTCTTCCTAGTGGGCGAGCACGGCCTGAGTGTGCGTGCCCGCTTTCTGGAGCTTAGTCGGGGGGAGGTGGGTGCCAGGAGCTGCTGACCCCTGCGGTTGCGTTGAGTTTTGAATAGCCTGTTTATTGGGTTGGGGGGTTCTGGCCTAGGACATCTTGGCAGGGTTGGCATCTGTGGACACATATGTAGGATTATTTTCTAGGTAATCATAGCCCGAATGGTGATTGTGTCGGGACTTTACAGTCCGTGCCGGTGGAACTAGTTACAGTATGCACCTGGTTTGCGGTGAAGCGTTAGTCCAGATGCAACACTGCCTGGGGAAGGTCACTAACACGTATTGATTAGAACATCGTTAGGAGAGCTCATTTGATGTATACTCTGTAGACTTCATGTAGCACGGCAGCCGTGTAGGGTCGGAATTACTATTCCCTTTTAACAAACTGAGACTAAAGTTAAACAGTTTGACCAAAGTTAAGGTCAGGATTAGCGTCTCAAGTGTTTGTTACTCATTGTTTTTCAAGTTTGCTACATGTAAGGTTACTGACTTCTGCTGGCACGTCTGAAAAACCCCGAGGCAAGGCTCTCTAGTAGCTGTTGTCTTCTTGCGTGACATGTAAGGCAGGTGTGATTATTACTGATAATACACTGGCTCCTGGTGCCTTTTTTAAAAAACCTGTTTATTTTGGAATAATCTCAGATTTGCAGAAAAGCTGTGAGATAGCACAGAGAGTTCCTCTTGTATTCAGCCAAGCAGAGTGGCTCCACTTGAGCAAACTGCTTCATGCCAGTCACCATTCTAGGTGCTGGAGAGAGTAACACGCTGCCCTAGATGATTTCAAGGTCTGGTGGAAGAGACAGATCCATAAGCAAGTATAGTGCCTTTTGCTCAGTGCTGAAATGGAGAAAGGGGAGCACAGAGTAATTTATGACTGACTGCCTGGGAAGGAGTGGCGCGAGCTTGCAGGATACAGCATTTGAGTTAGGTCTCAAGGATTAGTGGGTATTCACTTGATTGGTGGGACATTTCTGCCCACATTCATGCTACCTAGGTTTGTGTTCCAAGAGAACTCTCTAACCTTTATAAAACGGACTCTTCTTATTTGATTCTCCTCTCTCCCTCTTTCTCACATCTCCCCTGAGAGGTTTTTGTCATAGTTTCCACAGGCTGTGAGAAGAATCGCGGTTTATAAATCCATGACTAGGAGATGAAATTAAGCTGTGTTTCTTAGTAATGGAAGTATCTAGATCTGTACGTTTTAAAATTCTTTCTCTTTCATAGTTGCTGAGTACTTCAGTGGTCTGATCACACACATTCTTTATGCGAGGTTGGAGCACAGTTCTTCTGAACTATGCCCACAGCAGAGGGGTATTTTGAGTGAGTGTGTTGGTCGTTGTGGGCTGCTCTAGGAAAACACCATAACCCCAGGTGGCTGAAACAACAGTCATTTACTTCTCCCAGTTCTGGAGGTTAAGTCCAAGATCAAGGTGCTGATTCCTGGTGAGGGCTCTTCCTTGCTTACAGACAGCCACCTTCTTGCTGTGTCTTCACATGGCAGAGATGGAGAGAGAACTCTGGTCTCTCTTCGTCTTCTTCTAAAGACGCTGATCCCGTCTTGGAGACCCTACCGTTCTGACCTCATCTAAACCTAAGTACCTCTCAAAGACCTCATTTCCAAATACCATCACATTGGTGATTAGGGCTTCGGCATCAAAATTGTGTGTGTGTGTGTGTGTGTGTGTGTGTGTAGGGGGGGGTGCACAATTCAGTCTGTAGTAGGTGGGTTTCTTGGAATTTTTGTTATTATGAGGAATTGCTCCAAAATAGGCTTGATAGAGAACTAAATAGGAAACTGTAAAATTAGCGTTTATATGGCTTTTGCTACAGCAAAGTAGTAAACACAATTTTATTTAAAATCAGAAGAAATTATTGTAGCTATGTTAAGTCTGATTCAGAGGCTGGTGGATGCCAAGAAGAAATTTTAATTGTTTCATTTGGATGAAAGAGAGAAATACGTGGTGAAATACTGCAGTGGTGTTTTCACTTTTAGGCCTTATACAAATGAATGCTTTCATGGTTATCAAATTAGGGTGTAAGGACTGTGGTAGTGAGCTATTGCAGTTCCCTCACTGATCAGGAGGCTGAGCCCCACAGAAGCTGAGCGGCTAATGCATTGTAGAGGTGTTAGTGGCAGAGCAAGGATTGGAATCAGGCCTCCGGATTCACGGGGCCAGTCTTTCTGCTGTTCCATCAGTGGTTCTCAAACTGATGGTGCATCAGAGTCAGCTGGGGGGGCTTGTGAAAACGCAGATGCTGGGCTGGGTCTCTGAATCAGCGGGTCTGGACTGGGACTGAGAATTTGCATTTCTGACAAGTTCCTGGGTGATGTTAAAGCTGCTGACTCTGAGGGCACACTTTGAGAACCCCGGCCTTCTGTGATGTTGCCTTTGACCTCTTCTAAGAGGATAGTAAGTAAACGTCTGTGGGTTTATACCAGCTTGACCCTTCCTTGACGTTCAGAGAATCAAGTTCTTTAATTTTGTGTTGTGTACTGTAATGCACCAACAACATAATGATTAGATGGAAAAAAAGTACTAGAAATGGAGTATGTTTTAGAGTCATTTTGGCATCTTCAGGGATAATTTTTGGAGATAATTGTAGAGGTCAGAACCGCTTATGCTGAAGGGGATGCACTTGAGCTCCTAGCAGCAATCACACTAAAAAGGGTGCCGGTATTGATTGCTAGATTGTATGGGAGTGAAAAGTTCCTTCCAGTTTTGTTACTCTCTGTTTTTCTTTCTCATTTTGTGTACTGAAATGTTCTTAATGTATCAAAATCTGATCAGGCCCCAGCACAGTTCCATGCCCATAGTAGATGTTAAATAAATATAAGTTGAATTGAATTAAAAAAGATTAATAGGGAAAATGAGGTAGATTATTTATCTGGAGAGACTTCAGTGCCCTAGGAAAGTTAGTCGGCTCTCTAGATTATCCCAATCACAGGTTTTTAGTGAATACTTACAGATTATTCTGGTTTACGCCTTATTTGCAATTACTGGGTTTTTTTTAGCACAATTATTGGAGGAGGTAGCATATTTTTTTTTTCCTTTTTCTCCCCAAAGCCCCCCAGGACATAGTTGTAGATTCTTCGTTGTAGGTCCTTCTAGTTGTGGCATGTGGGACACCACCTCAGCGTGGTTTGGTGAGCAGTGCCATGTCCACGCCCAGGATTCGAAGCAACGAAACACTGGGCCACCTGCAGTGGAGCGCACGAACTTAACCGCTCAGCCACAGGGCCAGCCCCGAGGAGGTAGCATATTTTTATGTAAGAGTTATTGAGTGATCCCCCATATCTCTTTATCATTCATGTGAAGTTACTTTTGCAAACATTTTACTTTGAAATAATTTTAGAAGTAGAAAAAAATGGCAAAAATAGCCCAGAGAATTCCTGTATACCTTAGAACCAGCGTCCCTTTGTTAGCCTCTTATGTAACCATAGTGTGGTTATTGAAACCAGGCAGTTGATAGAGTTAATCTAAAGTCTTTAGTCGGGGGGCTGGCCCCGTGGCCGAGTGGTTAAGTTCGCGCGCTCCGCTGCAGGCGGCCCAGTGTTTCGTTAGTTCGAATCCTGGGCGCGGACATGGCACTGCTCATCGAACCACGCTGAGGCAGCGTCCCACATGCCACAACTAGAAGGACCCACAACGAAGAATACACAACTATGTACCGGAGGGCTTTGGGGAGAAAAAAGGAAAAAATAAAATCTTTAAAAAAAAATAGAAATAAAAAATAAAGTCTTTATTCGGGTTTCACCCCTGATGTCTTTTTTCTGGTCGAGGATCCAGTCCAGTAGCCCACACTGCATTTAGTTATGGTGTCTCCTTGGTGTCTTCCAATTTGTGACAGTTTTTTATCTTTCGTGACCTTGGTACTTTTCCAGAGTACCGGTCAGTTATTTTGCAGAATGTCCCTCAGTTTGGATTTATCTGGTGTTCTTTCATGATTAAATTGAGGGTTAAGCATTTGTGACAAGAATACCACAGTGGTGAGGTTGTTCCCTTCTCAGTGCATCATATTGGCACATGTGTGATGTAGATAGGTCTTATCGCTGGTGAATGTTAACTTTTGATCTCTTGGTTGAGGTGTCTGACATGTTTCTGTGCTCCAAAGAAAAAAATTTTCCCTTTGTAATTAATGACTCTCGTAAGTTTACTGATTGTAGTGCAGATGTTTAAATGAAATGAATATAGAATGTCAGAATCCTTTGAGCCTGACCCTAATTATGAGATCTTTCTTATCTTGGAGGCTTCATTATTATTTGTTAGATCCCAACATAGTAGGGAAGGGTAAAGCTGTAGACTTGTAGAAGAACAGTTATTTGTTCAAGAACTTGTACCTGATCTTGGTCAGTCTTAGTCTTGAATTGTCAACAGCGGAAGCTCTTTGTTCCAATTCTTTTTCTGTGGTTCTGCGATCTGTCTCGCATCTGTCTTCCAGTGGATGACTTTCCATAACTACATTGCGTTTCTTAAGATTCTCCCTAGAGCATTTTTGTAGAAGATTTGTGTGCTTCAGTTCATCACAAGGCAGTTGCTCCAAGTATCCTCTTGTTGACCCACTTCCTAGTCCATACAGCTGAGCGTGTGTGTTCTCTTTGTAGACTATGCTGATGAGGTGCTGCAGATATTACATAGACACACAGACACATAGAAGTGGTCTGTATTTTCAAAACGTATATCCCTTTAATATGCCAACAGGAGTCAGTTGGAAGATATGTATGTGGCCTGTCTCCCTCCCCCTCATCCCCCTCCAAAGCTTGTAAGCTCCTTAGAAGCAGGGAACAGATCTCTTTTTGTTTACCAGTCACTTGCTTGGTGCTTGGCATACACAAGGCTCTCCATAAATATTTGAGAATAAAAGAATATCATATGTGCATCTTGTTAACTGGTTTTGGAAATTACCAGACTATTAGAAACATCTTTCCACATTAACACAGCTATGTAATCATCATAGTATTCCACTATAGTCATGCCTTGCTTAACAATGGGGATACGTTCTGAGAAATGTGTCAGTGATTTTATCATTGTGCAAACATCATAAAGTGTACTTTCACAAACCTAGATGGTCGAGCTGTTGACACGAATAATCAATAGTCATTCTACAGCGGGGAGTTTTATTCGAGCCAAGCTGAGGACTGCAGCCTGGGAGTGCAGCCTTCGTAAGTGCTGTGAAGAAGAGTGATTTTTCAGCACCATTATATACCATTTCCAAACAGACATACATCAAGTGTGACAGGGGTACATTCTCTCAAGGGTTCAAGGAGATACTTTGTTATAGATGAGTACATACACAGTGGGTCAGCATGACCCCAGTGTCATGGGAAAGGACACTTATCTTCAAAAAGTACTGGTGTCATAAGAAGAGAGGCATTGGTTCTTACCTTCAAAGAGTACATTCTGGGGCCGGCTCTGTGGCTGAGTGGCTAAGTTCGCGCACTCCGCTGCCGCGGCCCAGGGTTCGGATCCTGGGTGCGGACATGGCACCGCTCATCAGGCCACGTTGAGGCGGCGTCCCACATCCCACAACTAGAAGCGCCTGCAACTAAGATATACAACTGTGTGCGGGGGGGGGCGGGTTGGGGAGATAAAGCAGAAAAAGAAATATTGAAAAAAAAAAAGAGTACATTCTTTATTTTGGGACAATATACAACGAACATTTGACAGGCTGTAAGTCAGGCTTCTTTGGTTTAAATAAAATTTAGTCCAAATCGCATTTAAACCAGAACGGCTTCCCCATACACCTCAATATATAAAATTTTCTTCTATCATAGCCTCCTACACATGTAGGCTCTGTGGTACTAATCTCATGGGATGGCCATCATCTACGTGATCTACTGTTGACTGAAACGTCCTTAGGTGGCGCATGACCATATATGGATGTGCTGCAGCAGCTACGTCTGTAACCCATCCTGCGTTGTTGGAGATTAGGCTGTTTCCAATTTTTTCTATTAGAAAGAGTTCCATGGTGAATATTCCTAAATATGTATTTTGTTCAGTTGTTTCCTTAAGATAAGTTCTGTAAAGAGTCATTGATAGCTCAAAGAAGATATGTATTTTAAGGCTTTTGATATATTGCAAATAACCCTCTAGAAAGTTTGTATAGATTTATATTCCAGCCAGTACTGTTGAGAATGCTCATTTTGCCACACTTTCCCCAATGCTCAACTTTCAGTTTTTTAGAATAAGACTAAATTTAGAGTTAAAAAAATTTGTTTTTTGTTTTTACGATTTGCACCTTTGTTTTTCTTCTTCTTCTCCCCAAAGCTCCCCAGTGCATAGCTGTGTATTGTACTTGTAGGCCTTCCTGGTTGTGCTCTGTGGGACGCTGCCTCAGCATGGCCTGATGAGTGGTGCCATGGCCCTGCCTGCAGCCAGGATCCGAACTGGCAAAAGCTGGGGCTGCTGAAGCCGAGTGTGTAAACTTAACCACTTGGCCACAGGGCTGGCCTCTTTTTTTGTGTGTGTGGTATTTTTAAGGATTCTTCCTGGAGTATGGTGGGGTGGGGATCATAGTCTCACTAATTTGCTAATAACCCTCCAAGTTTTCCGTATTGAAATTATCCAGTTTTTGGTTTGCCTCGATGAGAGAGCAGAATAAACCTCAATAAGGTAGGGGTTAACAGGAATCATTATCCTCTCTGAAGTTATAGTTGGTCATATCTGTGGGCCTTAGCCAATAGGAAACTCCTTGAGAGTGGGATACATTTCTAATTCATATCATTCAGAAAAATCAACTACAGGTGAATTAAAGGCTTAAATACAGAAGGCAAAACTATGAAATTTTTGGAAGACAATGTAGGACAGTAATTGTGTGAGTCTAATACAAGGAAGAGCTTCTTAAACAGATCACAGAAGGTGTAGACCATAAAGGAAAAGATTGACCGCTTTGACAGCATTAATTTGACAGCTTGTGGTTATGAAAAGAAACCATCAAGAAAGTGAACAGACAAGTCACAAGTGAGAATAGATATTTTCAGTACGTATTATTGAGAAAGGATTGTATCTAGAAAGGTAAACAGTGACAAATCAGTAAGAACAATAGAAAAATGGGCCTATGACCCAAGTAGGCATCTCACAGAAGAGGAAACCTGCATGCAGAGATTCTCGACTTCATTAGCAATTAGGGAAAGGCAGTTTAGGACCAACGTGGTGTATAGTTTCATAACATTGGGTTGGCAACAGTGTAAAAATCTGACAATGTCTGCTGTTTAGGAAGGTCGGAAATAACTGGAATGCTTACACACAACTGGTGGGATTGTAAATTGGTACCATAACTTTGGGATTACCTAGTAAAGTTAAAGATGGATGTACACTTTGACCCAGTGATTCTACTCCTGGGTCTTTATCCTGGAGCAGTGCTTCTAAATTGTGTTTTCAGCATCTCACAGGAACTTCTTGTAAATGCAAAATTTGGGGCTCCACCCTAGACCTATTGAATCAGAAGCTTTGGGGATGAGCCAGCTTTCAGTCTTAACAAGCCGTTCAGGTGGTTTAATGCATGCTAAAATTGGCAAACTGGTGCCCCAGAGAAACGCATGTATGTGAGTGCCTGAGGACATGACAAAATGCTCACAGTTGCACTGTTTGTAAAAGGCAAAAACTGGAAGCAGTGTCCATCCGAGGAGAATGGATAAATTGTATTCCTATAGGAGTGCAACTGAATGGATTTTAGCCACCTGCACCACTGAGGATTATTGTCAGGAATATCATATTGAGGAAAAAAAGCTACTTCCAGAAGAATGCACATAGTATTTTTCCTTTTTTAAAGTTTTGAAACATGTGAAGCAAAAGTCCATACTGTTAGGAATACAGATATGGCAAAGTAATAAAGCAGATTAATTACAAACACATTCAAATTAGTGGGTAGCTCTATTAGAAGAGAGAAGGTGATAGGGATCCCGAAACGGAACTGAAAGATAGGAATTTAATTTTTTTTTTTTTTTTTTGGTGGGGAAGACTCGTCTTGAGCTAAATCTGTTGCCTGTCTCCCTCTGTTTTGTGTGTGGGATGCCTCCACAGCATGGCTGATGAGTGGAGTAGGTTTGTATCTGGGATGCGAAGCTGTGAACCCAGGCTCCTGAAGCTGAGTGTGCAGAATTTTAACTGCTTGGTCATGGGGCTGGCCCCCTGAATTTAATTTTCTTAAACTGTGATCTGTACTCAGGGTTTTCTTATGTTATGCTTAGTGCCTCGCACATATTCAAATTATTTTTTGTACCTGCCAAATTTTTAAAAAACATACACTTATGTCTTTTCTTTTTGCGAAGTCTGTCTACAGAGGGAGTATTCAGTTTGTATGAAAAAGATATGGTGGGGGTGATGGTGGAGAAGATATGTTCTTGCAGCATTATGGTCTGAAAGTACTTTCAGCAGTAGGGATATCAAACAGAAGGTTGTTTTTGATGATAATGATGGTTAATACTTGCTGAGCACTTGCCAGGTGCCAAACACTGGTCTAAGGACATTACGTACTGAGTTTATCCTCAGTTAACTGAGGATTGAGCCTCACAGTGAGCATATGGGGGTTGGTACCACGACTCCTCCTGTTTCCTAGGGGAGGAAAGGTGTGTGTGGATACAGAGGTGAAAACGGTAGAGGCTGGCTGACTCCTAACACTCTGTCAGACCTGGTCAGAGGGAGAGGACAGCCAGACAAGACTGTTATGCCTGAGAGCGTTGGAGTTTGGAGACAAAAAGGAAAAGTCAAAATAGGAATGGGAGTGTGGAAGACTGTGGAGAGGGAAGGCTGTATATACCCGCATTTTTGAAGTTGCTTTCTTTTTCTTAGTAGGTTTGTTTCTAAACCAGCGTATATGAGTGTCATTCTAGCAGATGCTGAGTCCCTAAAGCAGAAAAGTAATTGGATTTTGTTTTTAGTTTTAAGGATTGCATCTTCCAGTTCATTAGAAATTGGTAAGATCACACCATAGGATTTGGGAAATCTTACTTCTTTGCTTAGGCAGTTTGGTTGCTAAAAAGGGCACTTTTGGGGACTCTCCCTTTGCCTATTGTTTTCTAGCCTTTGATAATTGTTTTTGTATCATAATTATCTCATATTATGAGGACTATTTCTTAGATACACATTGGTTATATTGTAAACTTTATTTTAAGCCACCGTAGTATGACAGTCACTCCTTAAAATTAACAAATACAGAAAAAATTAAAAGATGTTCCAGAAGCCATAAGTCAAATTATATGAAACCAAATAGCACTACTGTTTTTGTTTGGTATTCAATTCAGAGTGCTCAAATTGTCTAAACCACATGAACTGTCAAGCATTTGTAATTGTGTAATGTCATGCTTTCCAGCAGAGTCAGCCCCTTACTAAGCTGACAGCCAGGAGAGTCCTTCCATAGCAGGGATGTCTGCATTTGAGACACATGTAGTGCTTGTTGGAGATCCGAACATAGGCTTCTTAAAACAAATTTTAAGTACTTCAGCTCTTCTAGTTTCAGATGCATTTTGCTGAAGCTGGATAATCTCAGTCTTAATTGCCAGTGCTTTTCAATGTGTTTCATGTTCCTATTTCTCTTTTATTTTCTCTTATATGCTTTTTTCCTCCCTTTAAACAAAAACACGAAAAGTTTTAAATAAAAACAAGTAAGGTAATAGGAAGCCTAATAGGAAAAAGATATTTATTGTTTGATGCATTTGGAATAATAGCAGTGTAATCATCAAATGTAGCCAAAGCCCAGCATGCTTGTCAGTTACTAAGGATAATGGAAACTTTGTGTTTTAAACCTAGAGCAAGCAACAAACCACTTCTTTCAAAGTGTGTAATTCACTTGTGATTTCTGCTGATCGTGGATTCCGGACCAGAATTTGATGCGTATTATTGGATCAATTATTCTAGAATGAGAAATCACAGTTATAGAAGTTCATATAACTATAAAACCATTAGAATTTAAACTAAGGTGGTAATCTGCTTTTACAAATAGCTTAGACAATTTAGATCATTCAAGGAGAGGTAGTAGGAATTATAGTCTTTCAAAAAATGAGACCAAATGGTTTTCATTAAGAATCTTCAGGGTCTGTAATCTGGTTTTCCATATGGGTGGTGTTTAACACCCTAGGATTTCAGGGTGGGAGGTGGAGGCAGTGTTTGCTAAAAGTGACATTCCTCAGAGTCATTTTGCATGAGAGATTGTTTTGGAATCCCTGTGTGACATCCCTATTGAGTGCGTTTGTTTACTCTCCTTCCTCATTCACCTTTCTTCTCCTTTTTTCCCCTCTTCTCCACACTTCAGCTCTCTGTCTAGTAAATATATGTTAGGTTTATATTATTTTTTTTTGAAGTTAGAAGGGACTTTACTCCAGGGGGTCCCAAATCTGGCTCATCAGAATCACTCAGGGAGCTCTCTGAAACTACAGATCCTTGTCCTTACCCCAGACTCTCTTAATCAGGATCTCTCCATGGGTGGGACCAAGGGATTCATGTTTGGCTGATTAGCTAAACTGATAAATGATTGGTATTGTCTGTGGCTCCCTTGTGTTACAGACGTGGAGGTAGTAAGTCCAGGCATGCTCTTCCAGGGACAGTTGCGTTTCTCAGAAAAGGTTGTCGAAGGTCTTGCAAAGCCTTCATTAATGGTAGAGTGACAAGCGATATGATAATTTTTGGCCATTGGTATGTGGCAGAGATGGCTAGCTGTCCATCTAAATCGGTTCTGTCCTTCCATAAGATACAGTTCTACAGCTCCAGGTTTCACTTTTCAGATTCCCTTGCGGCGAAGCAGGTATGAGTGGAAGTGGTAGATGCCCCTGTCCGGGAGGGGGAAATTTCCCCCTTATTCCTCTTGAGTTCTTGTGGCTGGCCTCATAGTAAAATGAACACAAGACAGATTAAAGAGAAAACTCGAATGTAATGCGTACACGTGGGAGATCCTAAAATTAACGCTCAGAAGTGACCAAAGCAGGCAGCTTTTATACTTTTTACACACAGAAACACTAAATTTGTGAGGATTTGACAGGACAAAGATACTTAGGTTTGGGTGCTTCATTAGTAAGCAATCTAAGCCGAGTTTGGACTTGTGGTGGTAAATTAGTAAAAAAGTAACAAGGTGTGTTTATACAGGCCTCTCCGCCCTGAATTCCACCCCCTCCCAGCCCCACCCTTTTTGCTTGAGGAAGATTGTTCCTGAGCTATCATCTGTGCCAACCTTCCTCTGTTTTATGTGGGATGACGCTGCAGTGTGGCTTGATGAGCGGTGCTAGGTCCGCCCCGGGATCCGGACCTGCAAACCCTGGGCCGCCGAAGCAGAGCACGCCAACTTAACCCTTATGCCGTTGGGTCAGCCTCGTGAGGAAGCTGTTTTTCACATGGGAGATTTCGTTTGCTGCTTTCAGGGGGAAATGGAAAGGGTCAAAGTGCAATTTTTGCATCAGCTGCTTCTCAAATAACTAAGTCAAAATAATCAGCGTGCCATTGTAGCATATTTTGGGGGCAGTCTGCCCTGGGTCCCAACACTGCTTTTGAGTCAAGATTGCAAGACTACTGTTAGTTATGTCTGACCAGATACTGAAAGTCAAAGGTCAGCAGATGGAAGCAGAGCTGGTTGGGACATGGAGAATTGTCTCAGAGCACGTCTCGATGATACTTCATCAAGAGTCTGCTGCTTCCAGGCTTGCTTTCTTCAGTCAGCTGAATGCAGGGAACGAGGAAGCTCCAGGGCAGAGCTGCAAGATGGAAGGAGCCAGGATCCCTGAGTCGGCCTGCAACAGACCGCCTGCTGACCAGGAACACCTGCCGTGGAAGTTTACCAGAGCGAGAGAGAGACTTCTGTTGTGCTTTGGCCAGTTGTAAGTGCACGTTTTATACCAGTATGGTATTAGGGCATTATCTTCTTGTTAGATGGATTCTAGCCACTGTATCCAAATCTCAAAGGAAAGGCAGGTTCTGAGTATGTAGAAAATTAGTATTCTGCAGTTTTCCTTCTCCACGTGTATAATTCTGTTATCTGTTCCTCAGAATGTAGACGTGTGATGTGACAGAGTTGGGACGTTTTATTAGGCTGCAGTACTTTCTTAGAGGTGTAATCTGAAGGAGGCTACTACTCAGGTGAAAACTGGTGAATGAGGATTTGTGATGCCAACTGTGAAGGTTGCCAGCAGTGGAGGAGAGACTGATCTTCAGAGCACTCTCGTTTAATAATGATCTTAGGGCTAAGAATTGTTAGTTTTTATTGATTTCCTAGAATTTACATAATTGAAAAATTAGCAAATGTATGAGGTATGTATGATGTGGCATTTTCCAAACTTAAGTCATTTCCCTACTCCTTCATTGTTTTTGCTGTGTTTTATACCACAGCATTTTATCTCACTCTTGTTTTTTGTTTGTTGTTCTGTTTGTTTGGTAACGTCTGTTGCCAAGCTTCCTTTTTTTGCTTGAGGAAGATTCTCCCTGAGCTAACATCTGTGCCAGTCTTCCTCTATTTTGCATGTGGGATGCTGCCACAGCATGGCCGATGAGTGGTGTAGGTCTGCACCTGGGACCCGAACCCACCAACCTGGGCCACTGAAGTGGAGTGTGCCGAACTTAACCACTACACCACAGGGCCGGCCCCTTTCTCACTTTTTTCTTTTTAAACTTAGCATTGTCATAAGAAGTAATACATGTGGAGTCATAGGTTGGTGTGTTATTTTTTCCTAATATCTATTTGAATAATACATACTTATTTAAAAATCCCAACATGTGGTAGATAACTTTATTTTAAACGCCACTAGTGATATTTCTATCATACCTGGGAAATGCTGTTCACATAATGAATATTATTTTTTAGGATCTTCAGTGCTTAATCCATAAAATTCTAATAGAAATAGATGCAGTCACAGGAACTAGCGGACGTACTGTGTCTAACAGGGCTTTGGTTACAGCTTTTTCCTATCACAGATTAGTATTCTGTTTGATTAATATCTACATTTGTTTGTGACTGAGGGACAACGAAAACAGTGTATTTAAATAATTTTTGAACAGTGTTAAGCAGGATGTGCTTCTAAAGTTAGTGAGGAATGGGCCTAAGGAAGTGCTAATGAACGTGAAATTAAGATACAAAAATCTTGGAAAATACTGATACTTGTGGTAGAGAAAGAATTTGATAATCCCGTGATCCGAGGGTGAAGAAGATAATGAGGCTTGACCGGCCCCGGGGAAGCGTTGTTAGATTAGTGACTTAAATTTCAGGTATTGAGGAAAGAATTCCAGTAGGGAAGTTTTTCACATTTTCCTCTTCTTCTCCTTTTATTTGCCCATATCTTTTTGTTCACTTGAGAGTATGTAAGATGTTGTCCTGGGGACATTTCCTATCAGTGTCAGCAGGAAAGAGTACTTTGTTGGAGGGGTGCCCTGGCGATCCTTGGTAGCTGAGGAAGTACCCACGTGCTGCTTCTCTCCCCTCTCAAATGGTTTTAAAGTTCTAGAATTTGCCTAAACCATTGGATTTATATATAATTTAAATGTTAACTTCTTCCGTCATTTTGGTAAGTTTGTCCCTTGGTGTATAAATTAATACTTTAAATTTGTTCTAAAACATCTGTGTTTAAAGTTGAAAAGCAAGTTGCTTATTTCAGGTGTTCCAGAACTTTGTAGATGAGTCTTATACACTGTAGACAGTGAGCACATTGAAACTTAGTCTTTTTGGTTTTCCTTTTGAAGAGTCTAACTTCATATATAGTCCTGTTTTCGCTCCTGACTTCCTTTACCCATTTTTTATGATTTGAATCATTAACACCCTATACCAGCAGGCAGGATAGTAAAAGCAGGCAAGGTAAATAAAGGAAAAGTGATAGAACTTCAGATGAGTTAATTTTGTAATTTGTGTTAGATCAGTTAAAACAGGAGTATGTTAAAATAGTCAAAGAACAATCGTTTAAACTTTGGAGATTTTTTGCCCTTTTCTCACTTAGAACAATTAATTGACAGTGAGATGTGAGAGACACTGACAGAGCTTTAGTGAAAAGCAGCAAAATGGAATTCAGAAGGAGAATTTAGAGGGAAAACTTGAAAATGGAAATGCAGTTTTGCTAGGTGAAAACTAAGGAAAAGGGGATCAGGAAAGTTACAGAAAAATGATAGCATTCTCGAATGAATGGCATAACGTTTATAGAGAGAACCTGCTGAGATGGTGAAAGAGTCTAGAGATGTGTGTGATTGCAAACCTCCCCCCTTTTTGAGCGAATAGACCGTTCAAACTAAATTAAGAAAAGGATATAAAGTCTGTTGTTTGTTTTAATATTTCATGACTGATGTTATAGATGAAATTATATTTTACAATAAATAGGAAGAAGAATTTATGTAGCCTGTTCTATTTGATGTGAAACAGCAAATCCCGTCTCTCTGTAGCTGTGAAGAAAATTCGTTATAATGTCTTTAGTTGTAAGAGATGGTTTCATTGTGATTAGTTACATTGATGATAAAACAACCTTTTCAAATGGCATACGACACGAATGATCGTGTGTGTCTGCTTTTAATGGCATTGAAATTTTTCATTTTCTGTTTTACTCATAGAATTTTCCTTTTTTTATGCTGTTTTCCTGTTCCAATAAGAATTTTCTTCCTTTTGAGAAAAATCAAAACAATTAGATGGAAATATTAACAAAGCATTAATTTTAAAAATACATTTTGAAAGGAGATATATTGGATTTTAACTTTTTGTGTAAAATCTTTCCTACTACACAAGATAGCTTTGTCAGAGGTGGTTAAGATCGCCATAAAATTGACTTTATTACTGGATCAATTTAATGTATTTGGAAAATAGTACTTGAAGTGTAGGAACATTTTAATAAAAGAAACAGCCAAGTAAGAAAACTGGGCTAATGTTACAGTTTATTTTTGTCCCATGACTTGTCACGTTATGTTGCTGTTACTACATCCTCACGAGTAGTGTTGGGAAGGGGAGACTCTTTGATAATGAAAGGGGTGAGGTCTGTTTATTCTGTTACAGTCACCATGGCTTGATCCCTATTAGTATGGCTTTTTAATGATTGTTTTAGCTCTAACTTAAGCACTAAGCAAATATTCTAATTTTTAACTTGCAGGCAGAATCAAATTAGGTATTTGAAACAGAACATGGGTATCCCCTGGAATAGGAACAGTATTCTCTTCTGACTTGAGTGCGAATTTTTTTCTCTCTGTCGATAGTTTTATTTACTCTGACCATTTGGGCTTAAGAGCACATAGTTCTAGCTTGTCTTGGGTTTGTCCTTGGACTCTGGCTGGGGAAGGTTATTTTTAGAAGTAGGCTAGACATGGCATGTGAGATGCTTTGGAGGTGGAACTTAATCAGATGTGAGTCCTGTGACCAGAGGCCCCTACATCTCCGAAGTTTGAATGCCTCCTGCTAGGTGAGGGTGAGGAAGTTTTGTATTCTGTGTGGCCAAAAGGATTGTGACTCATTCAGCCCCAGTGGCATGTGGCTGTATAGGTGTTTACTGCATGGGCTGCCCCATCAGGTTTGGGGAAGAGTAGAAATAGAGGTTGCTAACATTTCTGAGCTTAGCTGGACAGGAACTCATGGCTACTGTTATCTTTGAGGCAAGTTGTTTGCTATAAATGATTCTAGGGGCCAATAAGAATGAATGCCTTCATCCAAAATGAGGTTTTTCAGGAAACATGAAGACATTTCTTTTATTCCATACAAATCTAAATTTGAAACTCTCTACCTCATGTCTTTGTTAGTTAGCTCTTTAATAATTCTTGATTTTAGTATCCCAGTTTTTCATTGTAAGCCGTGTCAAGTCTGGTTTTGGTAGTGGGAGAGGCATAAATGTAAATGTCAGTTTATTAAGTTTTGAAATCTTTCAGAAGTTTGATGGGAATTCTTCTCTTCAACCAGTATACTTCGTGGACCTCCTCCCGTGTACCTTAATACTATTGTGATAGTATAGAACATTCTTGTTAAAGGTTGGAGGGTATAGGAAAGGAAATCTATGTAAAATATATACAAACGAGGGGTGAACTTGAGCCCTATCTACTCTTGCCAAGGTGCAAAGGAGAGAGAGGGCATTATATTAGTTATCTACCGATGTGTAACAAATTATGTCAGAACTTAGTGGCTTAAAGCAAATAAGCATTTATTATCCCCCAGTTTCTGTGGGTCAGGGTGTGGAGTAGGCTCATTACCCAGTTGGTCGTGGCTGCAGTCAGGATTTTGTAGGGGCTGCAATCATCTGAAGGCTTGCCTGGGGCTGGAGGAGCTGCTCTCCAGGCAGCTCACTCCCATGGCTGTTGGCAGGAGGCCCCAGTTCCTCTTTGGCTCTTGGTAGGAGGCTTCGGTTCCTTGCCCCCTGGGCCTCCATGTGCACAGGCTGCAGAAGTGTTCTTGCGACAGGTCCCCCACTTCCCTGGGCGGAGTGATCAAGAGAGGGGGCAAGCAGGATACCGGCACCTCTGTGACTGTGTCTCCAGAGCCGAAAACCCTCACTGCCACTGTTTTCTGTCCCTTGCAAGCACTTGGTCACCAAGGCCAGCCCACACCAAGGGGAGGGAATTAGGCTCCACCTTTTGAAGGGAGTGTCAGAGAATTTGTGGACTCATTCTGAATCGCCACAGGCATTTTCCTAGTGGGGGAAGGTAGAGTTAACAGACTTACCCTTAGGAATGCAATGCAGCCTGTCCCTGGCACGTTGATGGAGGTGGGTTTGGCTGGACCCGAGTGTTCAGGAGCTGATCCCATTGTGAATAAACAACTATGTTACACATCCATTTGTGGTAAAATTGCTTCTGATGTTACCAATAAATGGTTTTTAGGGTGTTAAATTTTACTCTTTTGTCATGGAAGAAGTTATTCAACTTGTGACTGTTAGCATTTTCATAGAAGAGTGATTTTTTTCTTTGTAGGATCAGATACTTTATTTTGTGGTCTCTGTTACAAAGTGATGTTTCTGATGGGAGAGTGTGGTGAGAGGAGGATTACATAAAGCACAGCTCCCTTTGGTTCCCCTTAGGTTATGCACATGGTGTTTTGTAACGACAACGAATACTACAGTTTTCTCCTGAACAGACTATATATGGACTTGGTGGTACTTTATTAAATCAGGTAATCGTATAAGACATATACTTTCGATAAAAGGTCCAATTGAAAATGGTAGATTAAGAAAGAGATCTGAGCAGTCCGCTAATTTCCGTTTATTCCTGTCTTGCTCAGCTCGCAATAGGCTTGTAGGAAGTCTTACGTGTCCTACCTTGCCCTTCCAGGAGGAGACTGTGCTGTAGGATCTCCACAACTTCTGGAGTTCGTCCTTTTTGACCTCCTCAAAGGGAAAGGGCAAAAGAGCATTGGGAGCTTTTATAAATGCACGTGTGTGCACGCCAGCCATGCTGCACACTATCCCCAGTTGTGACTTTACCATGGGCCTGGTGCCAACACGTGCTAACTGCACACTGCTTGCACCACTAATTTGGGTAAGTCTAGGAGGGGTGAAGGGTGAGATGGCGTGGGACGGAGGCAGGGAGAAGGTGGTTTCCTGTGTGGGTGGCCTTGTACCAGTGAGAGAGGATGTCTGTGAGTGTGAGTGTGTGTGTGTGTGTGTGAGTGAGAGAGGGTGTGAGAAAGAGACAGAAAGCAAGCTCAAGCTGCCTTAATGTCTACTGGTTAGAAAAGAGAGAAGAGATGAAAAGAGAAGTGAAGACTGGAACAAAATAAGTGAAAACTGGAACAAAAAGGAGGGAAATGAGGGGAGAGACTTCATGTGTGCTGCCCATAGTCAAGATAGCATGTGAAGTGGTTGAGAACTGTTAACGTTTCCTGGAATAATTTCTTTAAAATGCTGAAAGAAACTTCCTGTGAGAAGCGGCCACCAGGTGTCATCAGAGGGCTGCTATTGATTTGTTTTGTTCTTGTTCTTAAAGAGTATTGGAGTGTTTCGATTTCTTTCTTGCAAGTGTGTTTTTTTTTTCTTCTTTTTAAACCACAGCAGAGACTGTTTCAGTCAGAGCGGGGACTTTCTTTTGGGAGTTTCTTGCTGGGCTAATAATTTTTTATGGGTAACACTGAAGATCAAGTCACAGGTAACTTTTTAGTCAAGGAACAGCTAGTTGAGAATTTGGATAAGAGTTGATAGTCTAAGTGGAATTGCATATTTGAAAATCTTTGTGGAGTTGGATGTTGTTGAATTTGCATAGGCAGCATGTGCTTTAAGATTTGGGAATAACATATCTCATTATTGTAGTCTGAACACCTGCTATGTCTTGTGAGTCTTGAAACCTGACTATGGGAAGAAATTCGAGGCTCATTTTCTTTCTCCAGTGGAACAAGTCCCAGTTCTTTCAGAGAGGACAGAGATGATGCCTTTCTTAAGGGCCAACAGTGAATCCCCTGCTTGTTCTGTTGTTTGCTTTGTTCTTGAGGGAATTAACGATGCTTTCTGGTACACAGTAGGCTTGCAATAAGTGTTTGTTGAATGAGTAAACGAAATCTGTCTCCAGAAGAATGAGCCCTTAAACTGTCCGTCCCAATTGGGTGATTTTTGAATTCTTCTTTAAGAAAGACCCCATCCCCTGTCTCCGTTGGTTACAAGGTACTTGTTCGAATAAGCTTTCTGATGAAGATTTTTCCTTTTAATTTATATTTGCATAAATTTCCTCATTTCTGTTTCATCTTCTGTAGATCACTATAAGATACTTTTCTAGATCACTTTAAGATACTTATTAAATCACCTTGCACTCCCGCTTACTGACATCATTCTAGTTCTGGGCTTTATCAGTTAAACTATTAGAATGTACTTTTTCTGTCTCGAGGCTTTCTCGACCTATACTATGTCCTGTGTACTGAAAAATTAACCTTCCTTAAGCGGTGCTGTGTTTTGGTGACTCCCCACTGACGCTACTGGATAAATCCCAGCTTTGAAGTCAGAGCCTTCTGTGGTCTGGTCCGGGCTGGTCATTTGCCTTTGTTTTAAGTTGCTGTGCAGTAGACAGCCAGTGCTGTCGCTGTCTGGACTGCTCACGGCCTTGCACACTCACTGTGTGTGTTTTTGGCTTTGCCTAATCCCTTCCTTCTACTTGAGATGTTTAACTCTTCCTATCTGCTTCCTCAACAAAAGACAAAAACGGTTTTAGTTTCTTCAAGGTTTAGCTGAAATAACATTTCTACTATTTTAGCCAGCTATTCTACTTGGGAGTAGGATCTCTTGCTCATTATACTGCTATAGATCTTGGTGTGTATCACACACGTGATCCTATTTGGCCTTGTGTGAGTTCCTTTGCGTATATGTCACATGGCTTCTAATAGAATATGAGGGCAAAGAATGGGTTCATATCAGTGTCCTTCCTTTCGTATGCTAGGCACTCAATATATATTTGTTGAATGTTTGTTCTTTCTTGCTATAATGAGATGATGAATTGACGACCTCAGATGTGTATGGATGAGATTTGTGCACCATACAGCTTTGCGAAATGTGAAATTGCCCTATAGATGAAGCGCAATCTGTTCTTTTGTGTATTTTACTAAAGAATGTCAACTGAATTCCTGGGGAAGGGGAAATGCTGATATGTCCTCCCCTGTCTTCAGGACACAGATGGCCCAGACGTGTTTGTGGCTCAGTGAAGGTGAGGGAGCTGCTGAGCTGCCAGTCCACAAAGATTGATGAAATCTGAGAACTTCAGAGGAAAGAGCTGGCGTGGCACCAAGGCCATTAGCATATGGAATCCTTATCAAGTGTATCTCGGCTTACTTGCACATTGAATTTTCAGTTAGACTTCTTTTAGTTTACTTAATTACCTGCTTATAACAATTCAAATAAATCCTGAGAAGTTATGTTTTGTGTAGCTAGGGAGCTGACTTCATGTAGATTAACACTGGAGTCCAAAATCGGAGAGAAGGGAAGAGTCTCACGTATAAACTTCACATTGTGTCTTTGTACTCAGTTCACTTTGGGTTCTGTCTAATGGAATGCAGTGCCTTAAAACGTTACATGGTTGTGTTTTCAACTAGTTTTATCTTCTGTAGTATATTTATTTTCTAGAAGGATATATTTTAAATGTTTTGGCACTGATAAAATGTAGAGAAATGTAAATATAATGGCAATTAGACAATTTCATTTTTAAGATTAGTAATTTCTCTTTCAGTGAAGAGAAGGTGAGTCAGGTATGGTAATTTTTCTATTTAAAATGGGGTACTAGCATTATAGCATATGCATATATATTTTTCTTTAAAATCAATGAGTATTCAGTATTGGTACTAAATTTAAACCTGGTTGTTCTTTAACATTTTCTAAAATTGATCTTCCCTTAATGGGCTTTCCGTAGATAGGACATAAGTTGAGCCTCATGTTCAGTGATTTCTCTCCTATTTCGGAGCCCAGTAAATCTTCACTATGGCCATCACTCCGTCACTTAATCCACTTCATGTACTTACACTCTCAGCGATATCCTAGATTCAGTGTTCAAAGCCTAAAGTTCAGCCAAGTTCCCTCATTAGAATTCCCACCTTTGGTTAGTCTCGTCATAGAATTTTGAGAGAAAAGACCCGAAGCTCACTCTTCTACATGAACCTCATAAGAGTTAGCATTTCCTAGCTTAGAATGGAACCAGGGACACGGTATGAATGTCAGAGCCTTAGGACTTCTCCCCTCCTCACGCCTGAATTGTTGTAAGTCATTCTAGTTCTTCCACGTGGGATGCTGCCACAGAATGGCTTGATGAGCAGCGTGCAGGTCTGCGCCCAGGATCGGAACCGGTGAACCCTGAGTCACCGGAGCGGAGCACGTGAACTTAACCAATCGGCCATGGGGCTGGCCAGCTAATTTTGTATGTAAACTTAATTCTCGGTCAAGATGTCCTGGATGCTCTTGGTATTTTTAATCTCACATTGTTCATTTTCACTCTTAACTTCAGTCTACAGAATATGTCAAAATGGGGGCCCACAGAGAAGCTTTCTACACTGAAGTTTTTTTTCTTGGACTGATTCTTCAGGCCTAGAAGCTCTCTTTATTGGGCAAGTGACAGGGTAGCAAGTTCCTCCCCGGCTCAGTATCAAGAAGGGTTTGATTATAAAAGAGAGCTTCTCTAAACCTGTTCAGGAAAATAAATAGTAAAATATAAGTCTATCATTTTCATAGGACTACCTCATTGCCGGAAAGAGTCCTACAATCTTTTCCGTGTTGTCATGTACCTCTACTTAAAGGGCATAAAAGAATATCAGGAATCACTTTGAAGAATTAATCTAGCCCAACTCACCCTTATAAAGAAGATTTAATAGTTTATTTAATAGTTTATTTGACCACCTACTCAAAATTTGTTTATCTTCAGTTTTCCTCTAATTCTGCAATTTTGTTACAGTTTTACCTAAGTTTCAAACAGATAATCACAATTTAAATTAAAAACAAACACTTCACAATATAGGAAAAGCCTGACTGAAAGATAAATTGTACATCTCAAGTTAGCACAACAAAATGTGTTTGATAAACTGCCAAATAAATCTTTGAGTTGCCTCCCCGACCCTTGAACTGATTTTTTCTCTTAAGGGCATAATTAAGCTTTCATTCAGAATGCCGTATACCTCACATTGCGATTATTGCTCTTATCAAAATCAACCAGTTGTTCTCCTCAACTTGCCCTGAAATTTTAACTCCTCCGGAAAGCTCTCAGTTGCACACTCTCTACAAACATTCCACCCATCTCTGGTATCCAATGCCCACAGCAACTCAAGGAGGCGTTTGCAATTTTAATACGTTCCAGAAACAGGAGTTGAAAAATGACGAATTCACGATGATGAGAGGAAATTCTGGAGGTTTTTAAAAAAGAAAAGATTCTATCATATTACTGGACTGTAAGAAATATCACTAGCAATCTTTTTTCATACAATCCTAGAGTTCATTAACATTAAACCTTTGATCATGTAAGTAGAGTTGCATGACCCCATTTCATTACTGTTATTAAAAATAATGGTACCTACCCTGTATCTCCCAATCCATGAAGGAAAATCACCTACAAGAGAAAAAATTAATAAACAATGCCCAAATAAACCCACACAGAATTGATACACACTAGCGTTGGTCAATTCTGGATGCCAGAATTTCAGAACACTACCTTCAGCAAATCAAACTCCATAGAGCTCTCTTCAGTGGGAAAAATACTTAATTTCTCTCACTGTAGTTCCGAAGATAATTAATGTGCGGCCTTAGCACTTAAAGAGGTCCCAGTTAGACATTCTTAAGTGCAAATAACATTCTAGGAAAAATAGTTTGTTTCAAGTCAAACCATGCAAGTCTCATGTAAACTGTAGACTTTTTCCATCACAAAAAGGAGCTTCCGGGGTTAAAAAGACATTTGAGCTCCTCGTACACGGTTTTCTAAAAAACAGCACCCTGTGATGTCATAAGTTGCCAATCTTCAAACTTCTTTAATTCAGGACACGAGTGCAAGGTAAGAAAATAAAGTCATTTTCTTGAGGACTTCAGACTTCCCTCACCCACAAACAAGAGAGAAACGAGCAACGGAGCCACCTCGAGTTAGGGTGCCTGGCCGCTAACGCCGGTCCTTACAAGCTGGGGACTCGCTCCGCAATGCAGAGGGCTCGGGGCTGACGGGGGCGGGCGCGCTGATCCTCCGGCCCGGCCGCAGCCCCGGCGCCCTCCCGACACCGACCACCCCACCCCACCCCACCCAGCCCACCCCGGACCCGGCGGAGGGAACCCACCCACCGGCCGCCAGGCGGTCAGCGACGCCAACCCTGCGCGAAGGGCAGTGGTGAGCAGCGGGCCGAGGGTCCCCTCCGAGCCCCGGCTGCCGCCACTCACCGCAGCAGTGGCCTTCCGGGCGGCGGGGATGATGGCGGGAAGCGGGGCAGACATGTTATTACCGCACATACACCGGCTCGACCGACAACGCGCGTCGCAGGCGGAAGGGAGAGAGGGCTCCCGGCCCGCCCCACCGGGCGCGCGCTCAGGTGTCGGCGGCCCGGCGGCGCTCTTTCCTGCCGGGCGTCCGGGACACCCTGGGGGAGACGCTCTCAGCCCCAGCGGGACTGCGTGGTCCCTGGAGCCTGGGCTTGCCTTCCGCTCCTGGGGCGCTGTAGTGAAAAGAATGAGCCCCAAAGCCAGTCATCCGCAACCCCACATACTCCTTCGTTTCCTGAAGCTGGGGTGGACTCGTTTGCGCTGGGAGAGGTCGCTCGAGCTTTCGCTGTATTTCCGTTTGGGGCTACACCAGTGTGCAGTTTTGGAGTCGACTCCCCTCCTCCTTTAAACTTCAGCTGAAAGAGAAAACATTCAGTTGTCACCGAGAATGCACAACTTATTGATCGATGGATAGTGACATAGTACTGATTTAAGCATGAGACTAGACGGTCCCTTTTCTGCACAGGTGGGTCAATGCATATTAAATACATGGTATGATCTGGGAAAGCGCAAGAGATAGAAACCCCGTAGAACCAAAATGGCCAGACCTTCTGAAGTTTATCGTTCAATGGAGAAAGTTAAATGATATACACAGTCCTTAGGGAGTACAGTGTAAGATAGGGAAAGAAGCTGGTGAACAAAAGGCTTTAAAACACACACACACACACACACACACACACACACTCACTCACACTCACTCCACTTTAATTCATAGGATAACCAGAATGCAGTCGTACTGTTTTTTATCTTTCTTGTCTTGGATTTGAGTGCTGAGAATTTGGGGGGCTCTCCGAAATGTTAAATTGATGCTGATTTATTGAAAATGATAATGTGACATTTCACTTATGAGTCTACAATTATGTCAGGCTTTTAAGTACTTGGTTGTGATTTAAGTATTTGGTTGTGATGTTAATAGAGACTAAAACTATCTTTAGCTGTTATGTCAACCTAAATGAAGCTGTCTGGGGGGCAAGCTCAAAAAATGAGTTTATTTGGGAATAGCCGAGGAATTGCAATTCTGGACGTGCAAACTATGGTGAACCATAGGCAAGTTGGAAGAGACAAGGGGAAAGTTAGTTTTTATTAGGTGTTAGGAGGAAATTAAGGAGGGTTATTTAGAATAAAAGTTCATTGGAGAAGAACAAGAGTGTAAGGTTGTGACAATGCGTTGTCGCTGCGGCAGGGACGGATCTTCCTTCCTTTTCTTAAAAGCAGGAGATGAAATTCCTAGGTGAAGATGTCCTCCGTTGCACCAGCAGAAAAGTTACATTCTTATCATCACGGATAAGAAGTTGGGACTGAGAGAATTTTATACAAATAGGCCTGGTTAAAATAATTCTTATCGTCCATCTTCCTGCCAGTTAGGCAGGCAGCAGTGAGTGGTATGTACGTGAGAGGTCCCCCTTCAGGGTTTCATGACTCCATTTTAAAAGAGGTTTTCCTTTATTTTCACACTTACTATGAACAAAACATGTTCCAAGACACTACTAGTCTGAGTTTTTCTGTGATGTAATATGTAGAGTTCCAGGTGCCACCAGCGGTTCTATCAACTGACTTCCGTTAGTTGGGAGTAGGACAGCTCAATTTTATCTAGAGACATGCACAGCATAACAGCGTTTGGGTCAAGGACGGAGGGCATATAGGAGGGTGGTCCCGTAAGATTAGTACCATATAGCCTAGGTGTGTAGTAGTCTATACCATCTAGGTTTGTGTGAGTACACTCTATGATGAATTGTGTAAGTACGCTCAATGATGAAACTGCCTAACACATTTCTCAGAATGTATCCCCATCATTGAGCAATGCGTGGCTATATTTCTGTCATCCTCCCCTCTTAGCCAGTCCAAATGCTGCTATTCCTGCAAGATTCACCGAAGTCTTACATCCTCTAAGGAACCTTAGTGTTCTAATTAATCTCTTTGTCCCCCAGATAAGAGAAAGAAAGAAATATAGTAATAGAAAAAAGACAAAATTAGCATTATTTTCAGAGGATGATGATGCTAAGGTGTTTAAAGCAAAAGCCAACTGAGTAAATTTGAAGATCGAATTGGCTCTATTCAACAATTCATGAATTGAGCAGCATCCCAGCTAGCAAATAGAAGGGAGGTCCAAGGAGCTATGCAAAGTGGAAGGCTGTTAGGGGCAGAAGGGACGGAATAAAGGAAGTTTCTAGCAAAGAGCAGATTCGGGCAAGATCACCTTCCTTTGGGGAAGAGTAGTGTGGGGATCTATGAGGCAGATTACTCACTCATGCCGACCAGGTAATTCCAGATTGACTAGTTAAAGGTCACATTCCTGTGAGAGACTGAAAGTGCAATTAAGTCTTGATTTATTGATGTGGGACTTAGCACAAGTGACACCATTTTGTTCCTGTTTTTTCTTTTTTAACAGTTCTCCCCCTTTGCGTGAGACTCTTAGCATAACTTGAAAGATGTGATCAAAATTTAAGGCATTAGTGCCACTCTCAGCTACCGCTCTGTTGGTCTCGCAGCTTTTACTGTTTCTCCGTGTTATAGTCACAGGTCATGAGGTTTTCTGCCGAATCCTGTGGTATTCACAGGTCACGACTTCACATTCATTTGCTTGATGGTTAGCAGCTGCAAACACGCATTTAAAGCTTTTGAGAGAATACGGTGCATCAGGGAGATTACTATGACTGTTACTGGTAGGATAATTCCCATGTCTGGAGTGCACTTCAGAGCCATGGTCCCCAAGACCCAAACCAATCAAAATCCAATAAGTGAAAGAAATACTCTGTTGAAGGAGTCACCTTTTTAAGCCAAGTGGCGCACTCAGTGATTTTATGTAACTAAATTTCAGCTTCCCCAGAAGTGTTAATCCAGGTGCAGCGGGTGGTGGCCACAGCACAGACACATCCTTGCTCAGCTAACAAATGATCAAGGGCTGTCATATTATCAAGAACTACTTTGAGCTGAGAGTCTAGAGATTTTCATTGGGCAGCTATTGCTTTAGCAGCGAATTCTGCAATACTTTCAAGAGTTAAGGAGGGATTTCTGATCACAGCCTCATTTGTACTCACTCCTAACAAAGGAAGTAGGGACCTGCCGAAAGAAGCACATCCTGAATCATGAAGGCCTCCTGGCAGGTCTTTTCGAATTGGATGATTAGGGGAGTTGACCAATGAAGTGTCTTAGCCTATTTGAGAACAGTTGAGTGGCACAGTTAGATAACCTAAGGGGCATTGCCCAGTTATGTGTTAGCCATCTAAGCATTTATAGGTCCAAGGAGAATGATCACCACCACCGATGAAATTAAATCCTGTTGGGGCGTAAACCATTACTGCTCAGGTGGCATTGTTCATGGGTTCCAGCATCATGAACAGATTGGAGTTTTTGATGATGAATCCAGCTGTCTGAAAGGTTGCTCTCCCTTAGTAATGGCTTGGGAGATATGATGGTGGCATTATCTTGCCAGGCCAATGCCAGAGTAAAGGAAAGAAAGAGAGGAAGACAGTGTTTCATGTTTAGTTAAAATGGGAAATCTTGATCTGGTGTCTTGGGTGGAAGCAGTCTACGTCAATGTCAGCTGCTTCTCCTGCTCATCAGTTTGATTCAGAGGTCTTCAGTGTTTGTAAAGGACCAGAGGTCAGGAGGAGCTTTCTTCCACTGTGAGATGTGTAGCCAAGGTTTAAGTCCTGGAGGTTTGGCTGCCATCTGGGTCGGGAGGAAGACCTAGTATATTCCTTTCCAAGGAGATTCAAGGACAGTCTTTGGTCTCAGTGATTCCAAATCAGAAGGATGGGAGGAAATAGGAAACATTCGGTTGGAGAGTGGTAGCCAGATATTTGAGAAAATTAGAAGAATTTAGGATCCAGTTCAGTTTACAGGTATATAACAAAACCTCAAAGACAATTAACAGGGTTAGAATCTAAATATCTACAAAGGTGCAAACATAATTTTTCTCTCTACAATTACCCCATTTTTTACCAAAGATAATCACAGTAAAACTAATTTGTTTGTATTAAACTTGGCCTGATTATTTACATGAGTGTAGCAAGAATGGTGATTGACCACATAAGCTCTTTTAAGACTGCTTTGCTGGAACTTTTTATAAGGAATCTCAGATTTGACTCTTTCAAAGCCTCTGAGGCCAGGAAGCCCAGCCAAGTTTCAGGCAGTTCCTTACAGCTGTCTGGTCATGTCTGAATCTATGCATCTCTCTCTCAACTATGACATTCCAGTCAAAGCCTTGGTAACATAGCCAATGTTTTCAATTGTACCCTGTTAGAAGGAGAACAGATTCTTATTGAAATTATGCAAGTAACTTACTGTATTGCCATGAAAAGAACACTTGAGTTTCTAAATTCTGGAGGGATCATACAGGGAGAAAAAGTAAATGTTTCCTCTTTGTTTACAAAGGTATACTTTACCAATTGTAAATCATAGGTAGCTTAAGAGAAAAAGTTTCCTTAAATCTGGAAAAACAAAACACCAAAGAACCAGAAATGTTTCAAACAAGAAGTCGTAAAAATTGTAACTATCCTTCTCAGCTTATTCAGTCCCAGGTTATTAATTCTTGTTCTGCTTGAACCCAGTTGTTTCTTTTAGTTCTGGAAATTCTTTTAATCTTAAAAACTAATTCTAAAATTCATAAACATGTAGGAGTATCCAGGAATGTTAAAAAAGAAATAGAGTAATTGGCAGTTTATTGAAGGGGATTAGAATGCACCACCCAAAATATGCCATATGGATTATTTTGAGGTAAGGCCATTGAGAATCAACAGATACAGAAAGAAGCCTTCTTGGAGATTCTTTATCTGACTAAGAGCAGAAACTTCTAAAAGCTGAGGGCTGCCATAAGTCTCTTCTCCTAAGGGAGTTTTATGGCTATGAAGAAGACAGAAAATCGGCACCAACATGAGCCTGCACAAACAAATTTTAATAAATAACCTTTATCTTTCCTTAGTTTCCCCCTATATTTACCTCCTCACAATTTACCACCCTTAGAAGCTCAAACCTCTTTTCCTTTGTCTTGTCATTTCTTCACAAATTTATTTCCCTTTGTGAAAATGGTAACAGTCTGCCTCTTTAGGATTTTCATGTCATTTCTGAGGCCCCTCCACCATATGCATATGAAATAAACCTTTTTCTCCTGTTAATCTGTCTTTTGTCAGTTCAATTTGCAAGACCCCAGTTATTGAACCTGAGAAAGTAAAGGAAAAAATTTTTTTCCTCCTCATCAACATCATCTAGAATTACAAAAATTGCAAGAGTAAATTACCAATGTAGGAAAGGATAAGCAGATCAGGTCATTTACTGAATGCCCTTAGTTACTCAGATTTATTTCTAGAACAGAATTAAAACTCCAGGAAAAAAAAAAAAGCACACGGGAGAAATAAGTACATATTAGAGGTGGCATTTCAAATCAGTGGAAAATGATAATTTTTCAGCAAATGATATTAAAGTAATTGGCTACATTTGGGAGAAAATTCAGGTGGTTCCTCCATTATTCCTCCCACCAAATTTTAGTCAGTATCCAGAAATTCAAATGACTAGCATTTACAAGGAAGTGCCCAACTTTTCTAATAATTAAAGAAGTACAAATTAAAACAATTTATTACTTTAGATCCATGATATTGGAAAGAGTGGAACAAGCTTAAATTGCGTACACTGCTAATGGTGTGTGGTATAAAAGGGAATGACCCTGAAGAACAATTTGGGAAGATCCAGTAAAGTGGCAGATGTGCATAGCTATGACCCAGCAACTCTACTCTGGGGGCCTACTTTGGAAACCCTCACATGTACGTACACAGAGAGACATATAAGAATATTAACTGCAGCGCTCTTTCTAAATTGAAAACTGAGAACAACCTAGACACTCATCAACAAGAAAACGGATAAATTCATTTATATGTGAAAACACATTAAAGTACCATATATTGTTTCTTTCCGATGTTTTATTAAGATATGTGATGTACAATGAACTGCACATACCTAAAGTGTACAATTTGATAAGTTTTGTCTTGTTATATACTACTCAAACTATAACCACAATCAAAATAAGGAACATATCCATCACACACAAAACTTCTCTTGCTCCTTTGTAGTCTATCCCTGTCTCTTCCCTCTGTGCCCCATCCCCAGGAGACCTCTGATTATTTTGTCACAATAGATTTGTTTGCATTTTCTAGCACTTCTTTCTCTCAGCATCACTGTTTAGAGATTCATCCATGTTGTTGTATCAGTTGTCATTTCTTTTATTGCTAAGTAGCACCCATTATATAGATATAACGCAATTTGTTTATCTGTTCCCCCGCTGATGGGCTTTTGAGTTGTTTGCGGTTTGGGGCTATTACAAATAAAGCTGCTATAAAGAATCTTGTACAAGTTTTCATGTGCATGTATGTTCACATTTCTCTAGGAGTGGGAGTACTGAATCAACTGGAAGGTGAAGTCTTGACTGTTTAAGAACCTGCCAAAATGTTTTCCAAAATAGTTAGTTTAAACATCTGATCAAATCTTTTGCCCATGTGATAAACTGGATTCTCTTATTATTATTGAGTTGTAAGAATTTTATGTCTATTCTAGATACAGTTACTTTGTCAGATACGTGTTTTGAAAACACTTTCTCTCAATCTGTGGCTGGATCGTCTATTTTCTTATGTGTCTTTTAAGGAACAAAAATTTTTAATTTTCATGAAGTCAAATTTATTGACTTTTCTTTTATAGTTTATGCCTTTTATTTTAGTTTATGCTTTATTTAAGAAATTTTTGCTTAACCCAACATCACTAAGATTTTCTCCTATATTTTCTTCTAGAAAATTTATAATTTTGGCTCTTATATTTAGACACTTATTATGATCCATTTTGAACTAATATTTCCATATGGTGTGAAACAACGATTAAGACCTTTTTTTGCGTATGGCTCTCCAATTTCCTATCACCATTTATTGAAAAGATGATCATTTCCTCTTTGAATTCTCTTGGCTTCTTTGTCAAAAATCATTTGTCCACAGGATAGCCACATAAAAAGAATGAAGTTGTACAGCTATCTCATACCATATACAAAAATTTACTCAAATGGATCAAAGAGCTAAATGCAAGAGCTAAACCTATAAACTCTTACAAGACTACGTAGATTTAAATCTTTGTGACCTTGGATTAGGCAATGGTTTCTCAGATTTGAATAGACATTTCTCCAAAGAAGATATACAAATGGCCAATAAACACATGAAAAAATACTCAACATAATTAACTAATAGGGAAATGCAAATTAAAACCAAATGAGATACCACTTCACATCTGCTTGGATGGCCATAATCACCAAAGACAGGTAAGTGTTGGCTAGGGTGTAGAAAAATTGGAACATTCATGCTGTTGGGAATGTAAAATAGTGCAACTGCTTGGGATATTTTCCAAAGTCTGGCAGTTCTTCAAAAGGTTAAGCATAAAGTTACCCAGCAATTTCACTCCCAAGTATATAACCAAGATAACTGAAAACGTATGTCCTCGCAAAAACTTGTAAACAAATGCTCATAGCAGAATGATTTGTAAAAGCCCCAAAGGGGAAGCAAATGTCCATCAACTCATGAATAAATAACCAAAAGGTGGTATATCCATACAATGAAATATTACTAAGCAAGGAAAAGAAATGATACATGCTACAACATTGAAAGCATTAAACTAAGTGAAGAATCCAGTCACAAAAGACCACATATTGTATGATACCATTTATGTGAAATGTCTAGAATAGGCGAGTCCATTGAAACAGAAAGTAGATTGGTGGCTGCCTAGGGCCAGGGTAGGAGGATTCAGGAGGAAATGGGGAGTGACTGCTAATTGATACAGGGTTTCTTTTGTGGGTGACCTAAATTTTCTAAAATTAAATAGTAATGATGGTTGCGCAACTCTCTGAATATACGAAAAACCATTTAATCGTACATTTAAAATGCGTGAATTGTATTGTATGTGAATTATATCTTAATAAAACTGTTACTTTAAAAATCTATTGTCCATAAATTTGTGAGTCTACTTCTGAACTCTCTATGGTGTTCCGCTGGCCTGTGACTATTCCAATACCACGTTGTCTGGATTACTGTCTCTTTATGATAAGCTTGGAATCAAGTAGTTTTAGTCCTTCTACTTTGCTCTTCTATTTCCAAGTTGTTTTGGCTATTCTATATCCTTTGTAGTTCCATATTCATTTTAGGGTTGACTAATGTATTTCTTCAAAAGAACCTATTGAGATTTTCATTGAGATTCTCTCAAATCTACAGGTCAATTTGAGGAAAAATGACAACTGAGTCTTCCGATCCATGAACCAGTATCTCTCTCCATTTATTAAGGTAATCTTGGATTTCTGTCAGCAATGTTTTACACTTCTCAGTGTATAGTCCTGAATATCTTTTCTCAAATTTATTCCTAGAAAATCCATGTTTACGTTATTGAAAATGGTACTTTAAATTTCAGTTTGACCATTTCTTGCTAGACATAGAAATGTAACTAATTTTTGCATATTGACCTCGTATCTGCAATGTTGCTAGACTCACTTAAAAGTTCTAGTAGCTTTTATTTGTAGATTCCTCAGGGTTTTCTTAGACAATTATGCACTTGAAAATAAAGACAGTTTTACTTCTTTTCCAATCTGCATGTTTGATTTTTTCTTTTGCCTTACGGTACTGTCTAGGACCTCCAATAGAAGTGGTAGGTAAACATTGTTGCTTCATTCCAGATCTTAGGGTAAAAGCATTCAGTCTTGCATCCTGAAATAGAATGTCAACTGTAGGGTTTTTGTAGATACTCTTTATCAGGTGGAAAGAATTCCCTTTTATTCCTTGTTTGTTGAGAGTTATTGTACTGAATGAATCTTTGTGCATCGAATGTTTTTATATATATATTAAAATGATTATTTTTTCTTTAGTTTGTTGACATGGTGAACTATATTAATTGATTTTAACATTAAGTCAACTTTGCATTCCTGGGTTAAACCCCACTTGGTCATGATATATTTTGTTTTTTCACTCAATTCATGATAAGTTGTTTGTTCAAAAATTGTGAAGAATTTTTCCATCTATTTTCATGAGGGATATTGGTTTATAGTTCTTTTTTCTTGTAATGTCTTTATCTGGTTTTGGTATCAGGATAATGTTGGCTACATAAAGTGAGTTGGACAGTATTCCTTCCTCTTTAAAAGTCTGGAAGATTTTGCGTAGAACTGGTATACTCCCTCCTGGGATGTTTGGAAGAAGGTGGGGGGGGAATAGGGAAATGCTTGTCAAAGGGTACAAACTTGTAGTTATAAGACAAATAACCTTTGGGTCCTATTGTACAGCATAGTGATTATAGTTAATGATACTGTATTGTATACTTGAAATTTTTTAAGAGAGTAGTTTTGTTTGAGGAAGATTAGCTCTGAGCTAGCATCTGCCACCAATCTTCCTCTTTTTGCTGAGGAAGATTGGCCCTTAGCTAACATATGTGCCCATCTTCCTCTACTTTACATGTGGGACGCCTGCCACAGCATGGCTTGATAAGTGGTTCCCATGTCCGTGCCCAGGATCCGAACCGGTGAACCCTGGGCCGCTAAAGCAGAGCACGCAAACTTAACTGCTATGCCACTGGGCCAGCCCCAAGACAGTAGATCTGAAGTGTTCTCACCACACACAACAAAAAAGTAACTGTGATGGATGTGTTAGTTAACTTGACTGTAATAATCATTTCACAATGTATGTGTATATCAACGGTTTGCATTGTACACCTTAAGTACATGCAATTTTTATTGTCAATTATACTTCTGTAAAGTTCGAAAAAAAATGTTTAGTAGAATTCAGCCATAAAGTCATCTAGGCCTGAAGTGGAAATCAATTTCCTTAGTAGGCATAAAGCTAGTTATGTTCTTTATATCTTTTTATTAAGGGTAAAAAACAGCTTTATTGAGATATAATTTACATACCATACCACTCACCCATTACAAGTGTACAATTCAGTGGGTTTCGATATATTACATTATTGATTTTTTAAAATTGTGGTAAAATATATTCAACATAAAATTTGTCATTTTAACCATTTTTAAGTGTACAATTCAGTAGCACTAATTCCATTCAAAATGTTGTGCAACCTTCACCACTGTTTTCAAAACTTTTTCATCACCCCCAACAGAAAGTCTGTAATTGTTAAGCAATAAGTCTCCACCCTACCCTCTCTCTAACCCCTGGTTATGTCTAATCTACTTTCTATTTCTATGAATTTGCCTATTCTAGATACTTCATATCAGTGGATTCATACAGTATTTGTCCATTTGCATGGCTTATTTCATTTAGCATAATGTTTTCAGTGTTCATCCATGTTGTGTCATGTATCAGATCTTTATTCCTTTTTATCATTGAATAATATACCTTTGTACATATACACTACGTTTTGCTTATCCTTTCATCTGTGGATGGACACTTGGATTGTTTTCACCTTTTGGTTTTAGTGAATAATGCTTCAATGAACATTGGCATAAAAATATCTGTTTGAGTCCCTGCTTTGAATTCCTTTGGATATATACTTTCAGCTTTCAACATCTGACCATGATGCGTCTTGGTGTAGCCCTCCTTTCATTTCTCCGACTTAGAGTTTGTTGAGCTTCAGGGATATATATTGTTTTTATCATATTTGGGAAGTTTTCGATCACTACATAGTCAATATTTTTCTGCTCTTTTCTCTCTCTCCTCTCCTTCTGTTACTTCCATTACACATAGGTTGGTGTGCCTAATGGTGTTCCACAATTCTCTAAGGCTCTGTTCATTTTTCCTCATTCTTTTTTCTCTCTGCTCCTCAGATTGCATAATCTCCATCAGTCTGTGTTTAAGTTTTCGGGTTTGTCCATCTTTCGGTTCAGATTTATTGTTGGGCTCCTTTAGTGAGTGATTGTCCAGCCACACCCTTGATGTTCTCTCCAGAACAGATTTTCTCATTTTTTTGTAATGTAGATAGGTTGAGAACTTTCAAATCTTCAATTTTGGTTTCTTTTTCTAACTTGCACCTCAAAACTCTTCCAGCCTCTACCCATTCCCCAGTTCTAAAGCCACTTCCACAATTTTAAGTATCTGTTACAGCAGCACCCTACATCCTGGTACCAAAATCTGTATTAGTTTGCTAGGGCTGCCTTAACAAATTACCACAGACTGGGGGGCTTAAACTACGGAAATTAATTTTTTCACAGTTCTGGAGGTGAGGAGTCCAAGATCAAGTTGTGGGCAGAGCTGTTTCTTCTGAGGCCTCTCTCCGTGGTTTGTAGGTTACCGTCTTCTCCCTGTGTCTTCACGAGGTCTTCCCTTTAGACGAGTCTTTGTCCAAATTTCTTCTTCTTGTTTGGACGCCGGTCATCTTGGATTAGAGCCCATCCTAATGACCTCATTTTAGCTTAATTACCTCATTAAAGACCTTTTCTCCAAATACAATCACATTATGAGGTACTGGGAGTTAGGACTTCAACATACGAATTTTTCAGGAACACACTTCAGCCCGTGACATACTTCCTGGTATGGAACCTGCATCCTGTCAGCAAGCTGGGGTGTGGGTGCTCAGGGCCCAGTGTTTTCAACCTGCTCCTACCTGTGGTAGAGGTCCACCTTCCAAGTAGGGGCTACTTGGGGTAACAGAGCCCCAGTCCTCTTGGCTACATTTGCCTGGAATAGAACTTCTGCAACATGAAGCTGAGAACGTTAGAGACTGCAGCAGCCTGCTCTCCCAGGGAGAAACTCTCACCCTAGACTGCGAGCTAAGAGGAGAGAGAGGGTCTCATTTTCTTGTAAAGCTGGATCACTCCGACTTGTAGGAGGGGTGGAGGTAGGAGTGGGACATGGCTCAAATGGCACAGACTTGCTGTTCTTACCCAGATTTACTAGATTTTCCTGAGTAAATGTTTTTTAATTTGCTGTATGCCATTAGGACAATTTCCAGAAAATTTAAATTTAAAAATAATAATAATTTTTACCATTTTTTTTTTGAGGAAGATTAGCCCTGAGCTAACATCTGCTGCCAATCCTCCTCTTTTTTTGCTGAGGAAGACTGGCCCTGAGCTAACGTCTGTGCCCATCTTGCTCTACTTTATGTGTGGGATGCCTACCACAGCATGGCTTGCCAAGTGGTGCCATGTCCACACCCAGGATCCGAAGCGGCGAACCCCGGGCCGCCAAAGTGCAATGTGCGAACTTAACCACTGTGCCACAGGCTGGCTCCAATTTTGATCATTTAAATGATCGTTTCATGGGGAAATGTTCTGCCGAGCTCCTTATACCACCATTCTGGAAGTCCTGTCTCTATTACTTCTTGAGTCAACTTGGCTAGTTTGTGTCTTTCAAGGAATTTGTCTATTCAATCTAAGTCATTAGTTTGTTGGCGTAAAATTGTCTACTCTATTCCCATATCACTTTTAATGTTTGAAGGTTCTGTAGTGATGTCTTCTCTCTCTTTCCTGATATTATTTATTTGTGTCTTTTCTCTTTTTTATCCTTATTGGACTTGCTTGAGATTTGTCAATTTTATTGATCTCAGACAAATCGTTTTTGGTTTAATTGGTTTTCTCTCTTTTTGTCATTTTTGGTTGTTTTTTATTTTTATTGATTTCTTCCTTTCATTTACTTTTTTCCTACTTATTTGGGTTTATTTTGCTCTTCTTTTTCTGGCTTCTTAAGCTTTAACCATAGTTTTGAGAATTTTCTTCTCTTCTAATATGAGTTTTTAATGCTATAAATTTTCCTCTAAGAACTGCCTGGGTATACCCCACAAATTTTGATATGTCATGCTTTCATTTCCATTCTATTCAAAATATTTTAAAATTTCTTCTGGGATTTCTTCTTTGATGCGTGAGTTATTTAGAAATACGTTTAGATTCCATATATATGCGGATTTTTCAGTTATCTTTTTTTTTTTTTAAGATTTTATTTTTTTCCTTTTTCTCCCCAAAGCCCCCTGGTACATAGTTGTATATTCTTCGTTGTGGGTCCTTCTAGTTGTGGCGTGTGGGACGCTGCCTCAGCGTGGTTTGATGAGCAGTGCCCAGTCCGCGCCCAGGATTCAAACCAACGAAACACTGGGCCGCCTGCAGCGGAGCGCGTGATCTTAACCACTCGGCCACGGGGCCAGCCCCTCAGTTCTCTTTCAAATACTGTTTTCTCTGAGTTTGAAAATTTTTGTAATTGAGGTCACATTGGTTTTTAATATTGTGTAAATTTCAGGTGTACATCATTATATTTCAGCTTCTGTATAAGTTACATCATGTCCACCACCAAAAGTCTAGTTTCCGTCTGTCACCATATATATGTGCCCCTTTACCCCTTTTGGCCTTCCCCCACCCTCTTCCCCTTTGGTAACCACCAATCTGTTCTCTGTTTCTGTGTGTTTGTTTGTTTGTTTGTTTATATTCCACATGAGTGAAATCATACAGTATTTGTCCTTCTCTGTCTAACATTTCACTTAGCATAATACCCTCAAGGTCCATCCGTGTTGTCTCAAATGGCACAATTTCGTCTTTTTTATGGCTGGGTAGTATTCCATTGTGTGCATATACCACATCTTTATCCATCATCTGTTGATGGGCACTTAGGTTGCTTCCCGGTTGTGGCTATTGTGAATAATGCTGCAATGAACATAGGGGTACATGTATCTTTTCAAATTAGTGTTTTCGTCTTCTTTGGATATCTACCCCGAAGTGGAATAGCTGGATTGTATGGTAGTTCTATTCTTAATATTTTGAGAAATCCCCATACTGTTTTCCGTAGCGGCTGTAGCAGTTTGCATTCCCACGAGCAGTATATGAGGCTCCCCTTTTCTCCACATCCTCTGCAACTCTTGTTATTTCATGTCATTTTAGTAATAGCCATTCCAATGGATGTGAGGTGATATCTCATTGTAGCTTTGGTTTGCATTTCTCTAATTATCAGTGATGTTGAGCATCTTTTCTTTTCTTTCCTTTTTGGAGAAGATTAGCCCTGAGCTAACTTCTGCTGCCAATCCTCCTTTTTTTGCCGAGGAAGACTGGCCCTGAGCTAACATCCGTGCCCATCTTCCTCTATTTTATGTGGGATGCCTGCCAGAGCATGGCTTGAGAAGCATTGTGTAGGTCTGCCCCCGGGATCTGAACTGGAGACCCCAGGTTGCCAAAGTGGAAGGTGTGAACTTAACCGCTGTGCCAACGGGCCGTCCCCTGAACATCTTTTCATGTGCCTGTTGGCCATCTGTAAATCTTCTTTGGAAAAATGTCTGTTCATATCCTCTGCCCATTTTTTGATTGGATTGTTTGTTTTGTTGTTGTTGAGTTGTGTGAGTTCTTTATATATTTTGGAAATTAACCCCTTATTGGATATATGACTTGCAAATACTTTCTCCTAGTTGGTGGATTGTCTTTTCATTTTGTTGATGGGGAAGACTTTTAGTTTGATGTAGTCCCGTTTGTTAATTTTTTTCTTTGTTTCCAGTGCCTGAGGAGACATGGTATTCAAAAAGATACTGCGAAGACTAATGTTGAAGAGCATACTGGCTATGTTTTCAGCTAGGAGTATTATGGTTTCATGTCTTACATTCATCTCTTTAATCCATTTTGAGTTGATTTTTGTGTATGGTGTAAGATAATAGTCTACTTTCATTCTTTTGCCTGTGGCTGTCCAGTTTTGCCAACACCATTTATTGAAGAGACTTTCCTTTCTCTATTGTCTGTACTTAGCTCCTTTGTCTAAAATTAGCTGTCCGTAAATGTGTGGTTTTATTTCTGGACTCTCAGTTCTGTTCCATTGAGCTGTGTGTGTGTTTTGTACCAGTACCACGCTGTTGTGATTACTGTAGTTTTGTAGTATGTTTTGAATTCAGAGATTGTGATACCTCCAGCTTTGTTGGTTTTTCTCGAGATTGCTTTGGCTTGTTGTTAGTTTCTAATGTAATACCATTGTGGCCAGAAAGCATAGTTTTTATTATTTGAATTCTTTTACATTTATTGAGACTTTCTTTACGGCCAATCTTACAGTCTATCTTGGTCAGTGATCCAGTTGTATTTGGGAAAAATGTTAGGTAGAATGTTGGTTGATAGAGTTATTCGGGTCTTCCTTTACTGATTTTTCTGTCTACTTCATTTGTCATTTATTGAGAGAAGGGTATTGACATCTATAATAGTGGCTATAATTGTGGATTGGTGCAGTTCTTTTAATTTTATCATTTTCTGTTTTATGTATCTTGAAGTTCTGTCATTAGGTGAATATGTATTTAGTGTTGTTGTTCTTTTCCGTACAATTTGACAGTCTCTACCTTTTCATGACAGTCTCTATCTTTTCCTGTTTCAAAAATCTCTGCCTTTTGATTTTTTTTTACAGCATTCACAGTTAAAATGATTACTGGTTGTTGTGATTAAAGTGGTTAAATGTACCATTGTGCTATTTATTCATTCTCTCTCTTATTTGTGATCTCTTTGTATTTTTTTTCTGCCTTCTTTTAGAAGGCAGAAAATTTTACATTTTCTAATTCCATTTAATCTCCTTTATTGACTTGTTAGGAATAAGTCAATATTCTTTTCATGTTATCTGTACTCTTTGTTTTCTTTATTTTATAAGTTGTTTTAGGGTTTATATTAGACATCTTCCACTTATTGCGCTCTACCTTCTGATCATATTATTATCCTTCATGTATAGTATAAGCTCATTACAATAGTTTACTTTCATTTCACCTTTCCTAGATTTTAGGTTATTGTGGATATACATTTTATTTCTACATATATTAGTAACCCCACATGCATTGTTACATTTTTGTTTTAACCGGTCAGTAATGTTTTAAAGATGTTTAAAAATTAGGGAAAAGTGTATTTTGTATTTACTCACAAACTTTGCGTTTCCAGTGCTCTTTATTTCCTTGTGTATATCCAGAATTATAGTTGGTGTCATTTTCCTTCTGTCTGGAGGATTTTCTTTAATATGTATTATATTGCTGGGCTGCTGGTGATGAATTTTAGCTTTGATATGTCTGAAATAGTATTTATTTCATTTTCATTTCTGAAATGTATGTTTACTGTATATAGAATTCTGGGCAACCATTATTTTTCTTTCAGCTCTTTAAAGGTGTTGCTCCGTTGTCTTCTGGCTTTCATTCAATCCAGTGAGAAGTCTGCTGTAATTCTCATTTTTCTTCTGTACACGTGTCTTTTTTTGGGCTGCTTTTACGTTTTTTCCTTATCACTGATTTTAAGCAATACGATTATGATGTGCATTGGTGTAGTTTTCTTTGTTTCTTCTGCTTGGGGTTCATTGAGCTTCTTGGAAATATGAGTTTATGGTTTTCATTAAATTTGGAAAAATTTCATCCGTAAGTCCTTCAAAATTTTCAGTCCTATCCGTCTCCTCCTTTTTGGGAGTGCAGTTATATCTGTATTAGGGCACATGATGTTTTTCTATAGCTCGCTGATGTTTAGTTTTTTCCAATCTTTCCTCTCTCTCATTTTAGATGATTTCTGTTGTCTTTAAGTTCATTAATCTTCTTCTACAGTGTCTAACCTGTTGATAATTTTAACCATACTGTTTTTCTTCTCAGACATTGTATTTTCACTTCTAGATGTTTATTTGTGGTTTGTTTTGTTTGTTTCCTTTTAGATTAACAAAGGTTCTTTTACCATGCTAAAAATATAAAATATACCATCTTAACCATTTATGAGTGTAGCACAATTCAGTAGTGTTAAGTAAATTCATATTGCTGAGGAATAGATTTCTTTTACATCTTCCATATCTCCTTAAAATGCTCATCTTTCATCCTTCTTGAACATATGAACTATATTTATACTAAGTGTTTAAACATTCTTGCCAACTATTTCTGTCATCTCTGGGTCTGTTCATATCGATTGATTTTTCTTTTCATTTTAGGTCTTATTTTCCTGTCTCTTGCATATCTGGTAATTTTTTTTTGTCAAGTGCCACATAGTGTGAATTTTATTTTCTTAGTTGTTGGAGTTTCTGTATTTTTTTTCTAAAATATTTTCAGGCTTTGTTTTGAGATTCAGTTAAGCCATTTGTAATCAACTCTGCCATTTTGAGGCTTGCTTTCTTGCTTTGTTAGGTGGATCCAGTACAACTTTTAGTATAGGACTAATTTGGTCCCAACACTGATGTGATACCCTCTTGAGAATGTCCTTGTATTAGGAGGTTTTTTTTATTTGGCTAGTGGGAATATAGAGTATTACCAGCCCTGTGTGAGTTCTGGGATGGCTATACTTGAATCTTTCTCATGGTCTTTCACTGGCCTTGAGTAGTTTCCTCACACACCTGCATTGATCAGTACTCATTTGGAGCTCTTCCTGCGCAGATCTGTCTTCTCTCATACTTCATCCCATAAATGCTCATAAGATTTCCTTGTATGAGCTCTGTATCTTTAGCTCCTGGAACCAGCAGGCTCCGTTTGGGTACTTCCTGCCTGCACATAGCCTAAAAATTCTCTCCAGGCTGTAAGCTGGGGCAATAATATGGCTCACATCTTTTGTTTCATTTCTCTCAGAGATCATTATCTTTCACTGACTGTTGTCTAATATCTGGAAACCACTGTATGTTTTGTCCGGTTTCTTAGTTGTGTGTGGTGGGAGGATAAGTCTTGTTGTTTTCTTTTTAATCCAGTTGTGTTTACCCCATCATTGCTAGAACCCCAAATCTCAAAAATACTACATATTGATAACAGATACATACAGATGTAGTAAAAGTACAAAGAAAAGCACAAGAAGGATAAATTCTAAATTCAGAATAGTGGTTACTTCTGGGGAAGCTGGGAGAAAGAGGAATGTGATTAGGTATAAAAAGAGACCTATAGGGGGCCATCCCCATGGCCGAGTGGTTAAGTTCATGCTCTCCACTTCCACGGCCTGGGGTTCGCTGGTTCGGATCCTCGGCATAGACCTACACACCGCTCATCAAGCCATGCTGTGGCAGCCTCCCACATAGAAGAACTAGAATGACTTATAACTAGGATATAGAACTATGTACTGGGGCTTTTGGGAGACAAAAAAGAGGAAGCTTGGCAACAGATGTTAGCTCAGGGCCAATCTTCCTCACCAAAAAGCGTGCAAAAACAAGACCTATGACTATTTTTATAATATTTTATTTCATAAGCTGGGTATTGGGCACATAGGTATTTGGCTTAGTGTTAGTCACATTTAATATCAGTCCTGAAATATTTCACAATTGAAAGATTTCAAACAGAACAAAGGATTAAGTTTTTTAAAAAGACAAACTGAAAATGCTAGAAGAAAAAGCAGGTATGTCTTAGTGGTGTCTATAACCTTTTACTCCCTCTACAAATGGATGTATAATATGTAAGAAATAGTCTTCAAATTAATATTATCAATCATTCATAAAAAACATTGAGCCGGTCTTGTGCCCATTTCTTTGATTTTTGCTCTGAGAAGTTGATATGGAGAATATATGTATTTCCAGACTGTTCTTGACTTTTAGAAAAGTTTAAGGCACCTTGACTGAAGTGAGCAAACTAGAATCCTGAGTAGGGACAATGAGGTCACATTCTGTGGATTCATTCTTCCAGGTCTGCAAAACAGTAAGAAACCATTTCCTCAGTATTAGAGGGATCAGATAGCAGCAAGACTCGGAAAGCTTCACCAAACTGTCTTCTGTTTCTACCATATGCCTCCCAGAGGAACCAGAACTAGCAATTCTAATGGCCTTGCACAGTTGTAGGAGAACTCCTGCCACTACCATGCATGTATCTATGACTTTCCCTCCTTTATATTTTCCCCTGTGAACATGAAGGACTATAGTAGTAGTTAATTATGTTTTCCGAATATTTCTGATTCTCTGCCTTCCAGGACGTGGTAGGACTGCGATTCCCAGATTCTTGGTTTGGGTGGGGTCATGTGAATAGTTCTGGTTAATAAAGTATAGGTGGAAGAAATCTGTGTCACTTACAGACTAGAGCTTTTCATTGCTGGTGTGAGGCCCTTCAGAATCTTACTTCCTTTTGTCACAGCAACCTGCAAGTTTCAGTTTGGTGGCTGCTCTCTCAGCCTGGGTCCTGGAATTAGATAAAAACTAGAGTTCCCAGATGATCCTTGATGAGATTATGATACAATCAAGAAATAAACCTTTGCTGAGAAAGTGCTAAAAATTCCTTTGTATCATTCAGTTCAAATGTCCCTTCAGAGAGGCAATCCTTGACCACGCAGTCTAAAACCCACCGCAAATATCAGTTGCTGTCTAACACAATCCCCTGTTTAATTGTCTTCATAGTACTCTTTACTTTCAGAAATGGTTTTATTTATCTGCACTTCTTTATTCTATTCCCCACCCCCTGCCAAAAAAAGCCCCCAGAATACTCCATGAGAATAGAAGACTTGCCTGTTTCATTCACTGCAGTATTCCCAGCACTTTGAGGATAGAGAGACATGAAAGAATCAGATTAGCCTGATTTTTACAGGCCATGGTAAGTGCAATGTGAAGTCACTGAAGGGTAATGAGACTCTGACTACTTTTGGAGAATGGACTGGAAGTGGGCAACAGTGGAAGTGAAAGTAGATCAGTCAGTAAACTCTAGCATTGTTCTAGGCAAGATAAAGGGGGGTTGAACAAGTATGGTGTTTGCAGATCAAAAAGATAGGTCTTGTTTATGTGGGAATTAGGGAAGAGAAGCATCAAGAAGACTCTTAGGTTGCTGGCTTTAATAACTAGATAAATGGAGGTGCCATTTAATGAGATGGGGAATATAAGGGAAGAGCACTTTGGGGGGACTGTGGCAGAGAGTTGGATATCTAGAATTTCCTTCTGACTATGTTATGAAGACATCCTAGTCAAGATATCAATTAAACAGCTAGATACTGTCCATGAAAATAATCCATAAGCAATCTATAAACGAAAATATGGGTGAATTTGTTCTGAGCTGAAATCTGAGGACCATGGCCCGGGGCCTTTCTTCCCACAGGAAGAAAGGGCACCAAAGAAGTGAGGTGTACAGAGTGGTTATATACCGCCAAGCAGGACGTTTCACATATGATTGAAATGTCCCTCCCACAATAGTCACAAGATTGCCCTGTCGGCACAGCTCTTGATGGACACCGCAGGTAGTGGGTCTGCTATCTCAGAGGGCGTAGCAGGAGGCAAGTCTGTTGTCTCGAGCTGGGCAGTCACAGGTGAGCACAGCAATCAGTTTCTAGCCTAAGGAAAGACGCTTAAGCCTTAAGGAGATGCCAACTTTGGGAGAGGGAGGGAAGTTGCACCTTTATCTCAAGGGCCTTTGTTCTTGCCATAGGGAATATCTAAAGCAGATATACAATGCATGCTCAACAGCCACGGTCAGGCCCTTTTGGAAAGACAAGGTGAGGCCGAATTAGGTTTACACCAAATGGCTTCCTCATATTCTCCAATATATCCTATTGCTTGCCATTTTTATTTGTCAATACAAACAAGTTGAACTCAGATTTGGGATGCAGATATAAACCTGAGAATTTATAAACCATTTAAGATCACCTGTGTTGGGGAAGTGGGAGAATTCCTCCCCCACCCCTTTTTCTTAAGGTTCTTATGGCTGGTCAAATAATTTAAAAGGCAGGTTAGCAGGAGAAAAATCAAACAAAGTTTAATAGCATGTATACATGGGAGAAACTCAGGAGAAACAGTAACTCAGTCATCTGGCTGAGGCTGCCTGTTTAAATTTCTTCAGCTACAGACAAGGAGGATGTTGGGGGTAGTGATTTGGAGCTTCAAAGGGGAGGAAGGCAACTCCTGGAAATGGAAAAGCAAATGTTTGGTAAATAGAACTTTGATAAGAATGGGCTTAGCAAGGATCCTCCCAGTCTACCAGATACCCAGAGTTATCTAAGGTGATGGCTTGTCCTGGGGACTGGCCTTTATTTTAAATTTCTTTTAGTCAGTTGGGGAGAAGGTGGAATGTTCTTCCTGAGTCTTCTGAGCCTTTATTTTCTTCAGCTTGAAATAATCCACATACCAGAGTGGTGCATCTTGCGGTGGGCGGGGCGGGGGTGTGGGCATGCCCTGAACCCCATCACCTGCATAGGAAAAATAGATTTCAACATTTAGGGGTTAGATAGTATAAGAGGAGCCACTAAAAGTGAGAGAAGCATGGGCTATACAGAAACCCAACAAGAAAAGTATTTCAAGGAGCAAGTACTCAACTGCTTTGAATGCTGCTAAGAACTCATTTAAGAGAACAGAGAATTTATATTTTTTTCAGCTTTGTTGAGGTATAATTAACATTAAAAAATTGTACATAGTTAATGTATACATTGTGATGAAGTTGGACAATATGCTTACACCCATGATACCATCACCACAATCCTGGTAATAAATATATCCATCACCTCCAAAAGATTTCTTACGTCCCTTTGCTTTTGTGTGTGTGTGTGGGAAGAACATTTAACATAAGACTTATCCTCTTAAGTTTATAATGTTGTAGATCTCTAGAACTTATGTATCCTGCATAACTAAAACTTGATGCTGAACAACAACTCTCCATTTTCCCCACTCCCGTCCCCTGGCAACCACCAATCTATTTTCTGCTTGTCTAAGTTTGACTATTTTAGATACCTCCTATAGGAGAAATCATGCTATATTTGTCATTCTGTGACTGACTTGTTTCAGTTAGCATAATATCTTTTTTTTTATTGAGTTAATGATAGGTTACAATCTTGTGTGATTTCAGTTGTACATTAATATTTGTCATTCGTGTTGTAGGTGCACCATTTCACCCTTTGTGCCCGCCCCCCACCCCCCCTTTCCCCTGGTAGCCACTAATCTGTTCTCTTTGTCCACATTTTTAAATTCCTCCTATGAGTGGAGTCATACAGAGATTATCCTTCTCTAACTGGCTTATTTCACTTAACGTAATTCCCTCAAGGTCCATCCATGTTGTTGCAAATGGGATGATTTTGTTCTGTTTTGCAGCTGAGTAGTATTCCATTGTATATATATACCACAACTTCTTTATCCATTCATCTGTTGATGGGCACTTAGGTTGCTTCCATGTCTTGGCTATTGTAAATAATGCTGCAGTGAACATTGGGGTGCATAGGACTTTTGGGATTGCTGACTTCAAGCTCTTTGGATAGATACCCAGTAGTGGAATGGCTGGATCGTATGGTAGTTCTATTTTTAGTTTTTTGAGGAATCTCCATACTGTTTTCCATAGCGGCTGCAGTAGTTTGCATTCCCACCAGCAGTGTATGAGGGTTCCATTCTCTCCACAACCTCTCCAACATTTGTTACTATTAGCTTTAGATATTTTTGTCATTCTAATGGGTGTAAGGTGATATCTCAGTGTAGTTTTCATTTGCATTTTCCTGATGATCAGCGATGATGAGCGTCTTTTCATGTGCCTGTTAGCCATCTGTATATCTTCTTTGGAGAAATGTCTGTTCATGTCTCCAGCCCATTTTTTGATCGGGTGGTTTGATTTTTTGTTGTTGAGTTGTGAGAGTTCCTTATATATTATGGATATCAAGCCTTTGTCAGATATATGACTTGCAAATATTTTTTCCCAGTTAGTGGGTTGTTTTTTTTGTTTCAATCCTGTTTTCATGTGCCTTGAAGAAGCTCTTTAGTCTGATGAAGTCCCATTTGTTTACTCTTTCTGTTGTTTCCCTTCTCTGAGAAGACATGGTGTCCGAAAAGATCCTTTTAATACTGATGTCAGAGAGTGTACTTGCCTACGTTTTCTTCTAGAAGCCTTATGGTTTCAGGTCTCACCTTTAGGTCTTTGATCCATTTTGAGTTTATTTTAGTGAATGGTGAAAAAGAATGGTCAGTTTTCATTCTTTTACATGTGGCTTTCCAGTTTTCCCAGCACCATTTTTGGAAAAGACTTTCTTTTCTCCATTGTATGCACTCAGCTCCTTTGTCGAAGGTAAGCTGTCCATAGATGTGTGGTTTTATTTCTGGGCTTTCAATTCTATTCCATTGATCTGTTCACCTGTTTTTGTACCAGTACCATGCTGTTTTGATTACTGTAGCTTTGTAGTAAGTTTTGAAGTCAGGGATTGTGATGCCTCCCGTTTTGTTCTTTTTTCTCAGGATTGCTTTAGCAATTCGGGGTCTTTTGTGGCCCCATATAAATTTTAGGATTCTTTGTTCTAATTCTGTAAAGAATGTCATTGGGATTCTGATGAGATAGCGTTGAATCTGTAGATTGCTTGAGGTAGAACGGACATTTTAACTATGTTTATTCTTCCAATCCATGTACATGGAATGTCTTTCCATCTCCTTATGTCGTCATCCAATTCTCTCAGAAAGGCCTTGCAATTTTCATTATATAGGTCCTTCACTTCCTTGGTTAAATTTACCCCGAGGTATTTTATTCTTTTTGTTGCGATTGTGAATGGTATCCAGTTAGCATAATATCTTCCGGGTCCATCTATGCTTTTACAAATGGTAGTATTTCCTTAATTTTTAAGTTTGAATAATGTTTAATTGTGTGTCTATCTCGCATTTTCCTCATTTTCTTTATCCACTTGACTATTGATGGACATTTGAGTTGTTTCTATATCTTGACTATTGTGAATAATGCTGCAATAAATGTGGGAGTGTAGATATCTCTTCACAATCCTAATTTCAAGTCTTTGCATATATACCGAGGAGTAGAATTGCAGGATCATGTGGTAGTCTATTTTAATGTGGTTTTTTTTGGTGAGGAAGATTGACCCTGAGCTAACACACCTGTTGCCAATCTTCCTCTTTTTGCTTGAGGAAGATTGTCGCTGAGCTAACATCTGTGCTAATCTTCCTCTACTGTATGTGGGATGCTTTCACAGTGTGGCTTGACGAATGGTGCTAGGTCCATGCCCAGGATCTGAACCTCCGAACCCCAGGTCGCCAAAGTGGAGCACACGAACTTAACCACTATGCCATCGGGTTGGCCCCAGTCTTCCTCTATTTTTTGTACGTGGGATGCCACCACAGAGTGGCTTGATGAATGGTGTGTCGGCCCACACCTGGGATCTGAACCCATGAAACCCCAGCCGCCAAAGTGGAGCGAATGAACTTCGCCACTATACCACCAGGCCAGCCTCTATTTTTAATTTTTCTTTTTTTTGAGGAAGACTGGCCCTAAGCTAACATCTGCTGCCAATCTTCCCCTTTGTGCTTGAGGAAGAGTGGCCTTGAACTAACGTCTGTGCCAATCTCCCTCTATTTTATATGTGGGTTGCTACCACAGCATGGCTTGACAAGCGGTGTATGTCTGCACCCGGGATCTGAACCTGCAAACCTGGGCTGCAGAAGCGGAGAGAGCTGAACTTAACCACTACACCACTGGGCCAGCCCCTACTTTTAATTTTTTGAGGAACCTCCATACTGTTTTCCATAGTGGCTGCACCATTTTACATTCCCATCGACAGTGTACAAGGGTTCCAATTTCTCCACATCCTTGCCAACACTTGCCATTTTTTGTTTTTTGGTAATAGTCATCCTAACATTTGTGAGGTGATATCTCAATTGTGATTTTGATTTGCATTTCTTATCAGATTTGGCAATATGGAGGTTATTCATAGGAAAACGTATGAATCAAAGAGGAGGAAAAGAGAGTCCACGTAGAACTCTTTCAAGAAGTTTTGCTATGAAAGCAAGCAGAGAAATAGGCTCAGCTAGAGGGATTACGGGGTAAAGAAAAGTGGTGTTTTGTCTTTGTTTTTTTAAGATGAGCGATATTACAACATTTTTTATGATGAAGAGACCATCCAGCCTGAGGAGAGATTGATGATGCAGTAAAGAGAGGGGATAAGGAAAACAACTAAACCCCTAAGTGGGTAGCAGACATAGGAGTCCAGATCACAGCTGGAAAGACTGAAGATTAACAGAAGAAAAGCCACTTCCTTCTCTTTAATATGATGCAGAAGATAAATGCAGTTGTAGGAAGGATTGTACATTTAGTGGTGGGATGTGGGAGAAGTTCCCTATCTCGTGACTTTTTTCTGAAGTGTAAAGGAAAATCATTGGCCAAGAGAGAACATACAAAATAGTCATCGTGGAGAGCGAAAAAGTAAGTTTTCTAAAACCCTGGAAAAGGATGACCAGCTTAAGGTTTGTGATCAGGAATTTAAAGAAAGCTTGTCAACCTGAAAGCCAGTTCTTTGTGGCCAGGAAAGAGGGCAATAATGAAAAGTGTTCTAGAGAGAGCAAATACAGTGATTGTTGTAGCTTCTTATTTACCCTAAATGATCACTTAAAGTGTATAAGTACATTATAATCTATAACAATGTTAAAGAAAATATATAGCTAACAGAAGTTGGCAAGTAGAAGGAGCAAAGAAGTGTGAGAGGTTAGGTGTGTAAGTATCTTCATCTCGCACAGAGTGAGGAGCTAATGTATAATTTTGAAAGTTGAAAATCCAAAAAAACAGATGTTTGAAGTACTTACCTTATTTAAATTATACGGTTTATCATAAAATAACTAAAATACTAAGAGGAAATAGTTTAAATTATCTAAATCCTCACCTGTCATAAGTGAATCCACAATGTCAAAAATTGATAAAACAATTAGTGATTGAGATCCTTTAATTTATAAATATGGAGGCAGTCACCGGAAGAAATAAAAAACAAAGTGAAAAGTAATTGCCTGTGGAGAACTTTTGTCCCTCATTATTATTTTGTATGACTTGATTTTTTTCATAACAAATGTATGCGTTAGTATACTTTAATAAAATTAAAACAGAAACTATTTAACTGCGAATGAAGGCCTTGAAGTCAGGGCCAAGCTTTGATACAACTGGGTAGGTTTTGTCGAGGTGACATTTATTTCCAGCCCCTTCCCGTGCCCTCTGATTGGCTCTCTCGGAATTGGTTTTCTCCCAGTATCAAAGGGATTCACTGCCCTCCTGCCCCTGGCTTCCTCCCGCCTTCACTGAGGAAAAGCACATCTCTGGTTGTTTTCTGCTCCTCAACTTTGATCATTACAAAATGAGTCTATTCTTGGTCTCATTCTTAAAATGATTTGTTTTTGGCGCTCCGGGGCTCGCGCCCCTGCCTCGTGCCTGCGCCGCTCGTATGTAAATGAGGGCGCGTGACGCGGGACGCGGATGGACAAGGGAAGAGAGAGAGTGGCCGCTGCCCTCGCCGCCCGGTGCCGGAGCCCTCGGTGCGCGGCGGAGAGGAGAGGATGCCGGCGGGAACTCGACTCTTGGCGCCACCGTCTCATGCACTGTGTAGGTTTTGAGAGTATTTTAGAAGGGCTTTATGGACCACGGCTACGAAGAGCCCTGAGTTTATTTGAAGGATTGTCTACCATCTCTTGATTCTTCACAGTCAACACCAACAGAGAAACTGTCATCTCAGGGCCAGTCCAACACTGAAAGACTGAATGCCAAGCAGAAAATTAGCTAAATGCACTCTTTCGAAAGAAAGACCTTCCTCAGAACTGTGATCCTAACATTCCCCTAGTTGCTCAGGAATTAATGAAAAAGATGATACGTCAGTTTGCAATTGAGTATATTTCAAAAAGTGGTAAAATTCAAGAGAATAGAAATGGTTCAATTGGACCAAGTCTAATATGTAAAAGTATTCAAATGAATCAAGCAGAAAACTCCCTTCAGGAAGAACAGGAAGGCCCCTTAGACCTCACTGTGAATCGAATGCAAGAACAAAATACTCAGCAAGGGGATGGAGTGTTAGATCTCTCTACAAAGAAAACCAGCATAAAATCTGAAGAGTCGTCCGTATGCGATCCTTCTTCTGAAAATTCAATGGCTGGGAGACTACAGAGAAACAGAGAGGACTATGTGGAGAGAAGTGCTGAGTTTGCAGATGGTTTGCTCTCAAAAGCTTTGAAAGACATTCAGTCTGGAGCACTGGACAGAAATAAAGCAGGCATACCTCAAAAAACTTTACTTCTCCACTTAGAAGCCTTACCAGCAGGGAAGCCTGCATCTTTTAAAAACAAAGCTCGAGATTTCAGTGATAGTTACTCATATAAAGACAGTAAAGAAACTTGTGCAGTGCTGCATAAAGTAGCCCTGTGGGCAAGAGCTCAAGCAGAGCGCACAGAAAAAAGTAAACTCAATCTAATTTAAAGAAAAAAATGAAAGCCTACAATATGAAACTTCACGTCCTACTGTACAGTTAAAAATTCCTCAACTACGAGTAAGTTCTGTTTCAAAACCACAACCTGATGGTCCTGGTCTGCTGGATGTTATGTATCAAGTTTCCAAAACCTCTCCAGTCCTAGAAGGATCAGCTCTCCAAAAACTGAAAAATATACTCCCTAAACAGAAGAAAATAGAATGTTCTGGGCCCGTAACTCACTCAAGTGTTGACTCTTACTTTCTACCCGGGGACCTCTCTCCTTTGTGTCTTAATTCTAAAAATGGAACAGTTGATGGAACCTCTGAAAATACTGAAGATGGATTGGATCGAAAAGATAATAAGCAGCCCAGGAAAAAACGTGGCCGTTATCGGCAGTATGATCATGAAATAATGGAAGAGGCTATTGCAATGGTAATGAGTGGCAAAATGAGTGCTTCCAAAGCACAAGGAATTTATGGGGTACCTCACGGCACTTTAGAATACAAGGTAAAAGAAAGATCTGGAACACTGAAGACTCCTCCTCCGAAGAAACTCCGAGTACCAGACACTGGGTTATATAATATGACAGATTCAGGGACTGGCAGCTGCAAAAACAGCAGCAAGCCTGTGTAGATTACTTGTTAGGAAAATGTTTGTACGTGTGTTTGTGTGTGTGTGTGTATGTGCACAGGTGTGTGTTTGTGTGTCTATATACACACACGTGGGAATTACAGATGCTCACTCTGACAGGAGACATGAAATTTTGCAGTTGAAAAACCACTTACATGCCTTTTGAAAAAAAGTTTTATTCAGGGTTTTCACTGTGGACAGAATTATATAGTTGCTTACTTAATTCTGATAGTTTGTATTTAATCCTTGTATAAATAGGTGAAAAAGATTGAGGTTTTCTTTAGTAGTCAATAGCATAAAGCGTTGTGGGAAAACAAGTAATTGTCAAGTGAAACATTTTTATAGGTGAAAGACCACCCCAGCCATTCAGTTAAACCATCTTATAATGGAAATATGATATTAATAGTTTTTAAACATTTTTACCTAACATACTTAGAGTTACTGTAAGTACGTCAACCAACCAATCAGAGTTTAAATACGCAGCTATCTCCATACTAAGAAAAATTAATATATACAGTATTAGGACACTACAGTGCATTCTATGAAATATGAAATGCACTCAAGTGCATCCACCAGGAATAGACAAGAAAACCTTAAATGATATGTATAATGAAATTTAATATTTATCATTTAACAGTTGTTGTAGCAGGAAGTTGGGGTTTATAAGGTATACACTTTTTGAAAAAAACTGACACATTGTTAACCCCAGGAGCTATAAAATCCTTTAATATAAGATGGAATACTAAGAACAAAAAGTAATTTAAATTTAATTATTAAAATAATTTAATTTTGTTTTTCATTTGAAAAATAAGCTAATGTGTAAGATTAGAAAAGAAAGTTGGAATGCAACTTAGAGCATGTTTATAATGGGCACAGAAAAAGCTTGAGAATGATCATTTTGGTTTAAATGTGCTGGTTGGTTGATGTTATGACTACTTTAAATTTTAAGGATTGTGATAGACTCCTACTATTGAAAAACCTCAGTGTAACTTTAATATATTTGCTGCTGTGACATTTCAAAACATTTTCAGTTTATCAAAAATGAATTACAGATTTCATTTTGGTGGGCGATACATTATCGTTTTGCTAATAACCAAATTTGCAGTTTGTTCAGGGTCTTAAATGGATTTACAGATATTTCACACTGAAGCTGTTTTGAACTTTCAGTAATGTAAACTCTACTAATTGGGCAGTTAGAAGCTGGGCAGTGCATTTTAACTTTTACTAGCCTCATAAAAGAGACCAGTAATTTTTATATAGCAGTTTTAAAATGTGGTTCAGAGTATCCATGTTGGATTTATGGAGTATGCCGTTTTAGTGGTAAAATGTTATAAAGCATGTGCCTCCATATAAAGATTGGGGATTTGCTTCATATGTTCACAGTTCTCCGAGTGCCCCTTTGCTCTGTTAAAAGTCAGGTTCTGATCATTTTTCTAAGCCAGTTTTCCTAAGTCCAAAAGGAATACTTAAAGCTGAATTTAAAAAATAAGTGCACCTTGTCAAATACTTGTGTTTTTACACTTGTGTTTGTGTGTATCTAATAATCACATATACATGTAATACTAAAGAGATTTTCAGCTATTACATTGAAAAACTGCTTACATATGTATAAGGAAACTGAAGAGAGGGAAATACACAACCAAGTAGATATTTGGTCTCTTCGATCTATACTGAACCCTCTTCAGCAATTAATGTTACCTGCATGCTAGGGTATGAATCCTCTCGCTCTTTTTTATTCCCCCAAGAAAGTATACATAATAGATTGCAAAACAGCAGATGTCAGGGTCATCTTTCTTTTTAAAGAATTAAGCCATATTTTGTGAGGGCCAGAACTTGGATGATTTAATGTATTTCCCCTCCCCGCCCCCCGCGCCCCCAGTGAAAAGCAAAGTTAATGTTTCAACACAATTTTATTGACCTCTTTATACAGAATTTTACTTGCAAAAATTTGGGGGCTTGAAGGCATTACATAATATTTATATTGTATTGAGCTTTTTTATTCCTCACACTATATTTACATTAATAAATTGATTGAGAAGTTTATAGTAAAGGGATACTTACAGAACACTTTTATATCATTTAAAAGATGACCTGACCAAAAACTTGACAGGATTCATAAAATCAGGGATCATTTTGCTATTGACTTCACAGTGCTCAGTAGTTTTATAGGTAATATTATAGTTAATTTGCCGCGTTTTAGTACTTGTATTATTTATTTTTGGTCAGAAATAGTAAATTAAATATTTTTTGATAGTTTGTAGGTAATGATCAACTCCTAACTTTTAAGATTTTTTTATTTTTTCCTTTTTCTCCCCAAAGCCCCCCGGTACATAGTTGTATATTCTTCGTTGTGTGTTCTTCTAGTTGTGGCATGTGGGACGCTGCCTCAGCGTGGTCTGATGAGCAGTGCCATGTCCGCGCCCAGGATTCGAACTAACGAAACACTGGGTCGCCTGCAGCGGAGCGCGCGAACTTAACCACTCGGCCACGGGGCCAGCCCCCAACTCCTAACTTTTAAAAGAAACAAAATGTTTCTAGTTACTGAGTTCACTTTTGATCATACAAACTTGGAAAGGCAGGGAAATTTATGGCTTCCCCTTCCCCCCAGTGATTCCATTAAGATATTCTCTATGTTAAACTTTCAAAGTACTTTATAAATTTAGTTACCAGTTATTACTTATTAATTGACAATTTTCTGAAAAATCCAGTTTCAGCAGACTTTTAATGAAGGTGAAAGCAACCATTATGTGCTTTCTACTTATTTGAATGTTCCTCAAGTATTTTATATTTTAAAAAAAAAAGAAGGAAAAGAAAAAACGGTGCCTCTGTTTTTAGAAAACTACTGCTCAGTAAAGTTGTTTAAACCATTTCTGGTAGCTAATGATAATTTTATATTAAATTGTATACTAACTTTAGTGAGACTGATTTTTTTAGTTGTTTACAGTACAAATACTTGTATTTGTTTTTTAATTGCAGTATTTCCATTGTCACAGTAATTTAGTAAAACTCTGGCTGCCTTGATTTTGACAGATTTTGTTAATATAAACTGATTGTTAGGCAATTAGTTATATTTATGCATAAATCAATTGCTCTATGATTCATGAATTATTTATTACAATATTTTCTAATGAATTCATGTATCTGTCTTGTGTTGTACTGTAATTCTGTTCCTACTTTGTGTTGTTATATATCTAAATCTGATTGTATGAATTTTAATTGTTCAGTTAACGTGTTTCTAGGTTGTAATTTGTAGTAAAGCTCTTCAGTGCTTTTGCACTTAAATTTAAAAAATAAATAAAAAATAAAAATGATTTGGTTTTGGCTCATGGTAAAAATCAGTAATAATCTAATAACTGAAATTCCCTTCCTCCTCCTGTTCCCATCCCTGCCAAATATTATTTAATGTGTGATCTCATTTAGGGAGATTAGATGGGAGAGTTTTATATGCATGTTTTTGTTTTTTAATCTCAGAAACAGAGGGTTAAATTGATCAGATGCTTCACTGCACGGTGTATTAGTATTACGGTTCATACCAAGTACCTCATGTGATAAATTTATCCCCTTTTATTTTCATCCCCCTCTCTCATTCTCTACCCACCTTGAGAATTTTAACTCTAAATAATGAGCTCAAAAGAATTCATCTCTGTTGGCAGACTGTTAAGGCACTGGGATAGGTAGGGGAAAATTATTTGGGAGTGTGTGAGAAAGAGGCCTTCCCAAGGAACTTCAAATTACACCATCTTTACAGGGCTTGTTTTATTCTTTTTACGTAATGATTCAGTAGTCACTATCAACTGGGACTGGAATTAGGATGGACTTTAAATCTCTTGTTGAGATGTTTTCTTATGGCAAGGTCTCATTAACATCATTTAAACAGAGTATAGCACAACACCCCAAGCAGGTGGGTGCTTAGTAAGTATTATCATGCAGTGATAATGATGATGTAAAACTATAGGCTTCAGGTAAGGGTTGATGACTTATTCACCACACACCTTAAACTACATTCTTAAAACACAGATGAAACTCATTAAATTATTTTGACAGTTTTATATGCTTCATCAACATGTTGGATATGGGATAAACAAACGGCCTACAATTAACTACAAACAGTTATTTCCACTATTATTAACGGATGTTCACCAATAGCATTATATAACCTACACAACAAAGAGCATCTACTTGCAAGAAATGCAGCACATTGTTTTCTATTTCCTGTATCTCATTTATTCAATACACATTTTTTCCATGAGAAACATTATTGGTGTTAACACTCATCCAAAAGTTCATTACTTAATGCAAACGATTTTCTAGGTAGAGAAAAAAATTGTATATATTTCTGTAGATGAGGGCACATTTTGCAACATATTTTGTAATTTTCCTCTCAGAAGTATGAAAATTCTAAAGAAAAGATTATGAAATATATTGAAGTGAAACCTCTTAAAGGCAGGAACTAGCTTATTTTTTTTCAGTATTTTCTTTTGTACTTCTAAATAGAGTCTGGACTTTATCTTCACATTGTTTTATAGAACTCATATATCTGTATTTTTCTTGAATTTGCATTATTAGGTCCACAAGAGACGTACTTTTTTTTTTTTAACTTTTATAAAATACTCAATTTGGGAAAGTCTGTCCTACTCGATTTCAAACAACGTGGGAGCGAGATCTTGTTTGACTTCATCCACGTATATTTTTCAGTAACAGGTTTCAGTGTCTTGCTCATAAATATTGCTTAAATAAAGCATGAATGCAAATTTTTCTTTCTGTAGTATTTTATACTTGTTTTAAAATAAGTTGAAAAGGGTTTAATTAAACATAGAAGTAGCTCCCCTCCAAAAATTTCTCTCCTTCACTATTTGTGATCACTAAGAGGAACCAGAAAGAAAACTCCCCAGCGAGACAAGTGAAATATAAAAAGAATAAGAGAAAGAAAAAGAAAGGAACCTTGTTTTCTATACCACATTCACTTAAGACAAAAATAGGGAAGCTATTTTTTAGCTTGAAAATAATGTTATGTGTTCTATGCTGCAGATATTCAATTTTATATCCTAGGAAACACTACTGTTCTACTAGGAGGCAGTGTAAGTGTGAGTCCTGGCTCTGCCGCTTGTTGTGAGACCTTGGTCAAGCTACCCGACCTTGCCAACCCTTACCGTCCCGGTCCGTAAAAGGTAGTAACATCTACCTCCACAAGCTATTGATCGAATAAGGCTGACAACACAGCGATGACACGTGCCAAGCGCTCCTATGGCACCTGTCATCACGAGCAGCTCAGTGAAGTTCGTATCTCAGCGACTCGGTGGGTCAATGCAGTACACGTAGAAGCACACTGATGGGAATGCGTAGGTTGAATTTCATTACACAGGTTAGTATTAGCCAGGCATTTTACTAGCTGGACTCTGAGTATTGTTTAATCTCACTGTGTTTGATTAGCCAAATTCAAAATTAGTAATTCTGCGCTCAGGTTATCTCATTCTCCACGGCGCGGTCAGAGAAGACGCTGCCTCTTGAGGACCGCAGACCGCAGCGTTTGCAGTGCGCGTTTGCTGTGGCGGAAGAGAACACCGGACGTTCAAGCCCGGGCTCAAGCCACGATCTCTCAAACCATGAAGACATCCGCAGCGAATTTACAAAAAAAAAAAAAGGCAGAGCAACACCGACATGTCAGTCTTCTAAAGCTTCCGAAGCCGCTGCCGGATTCCAGGGCGCTGGCGCGCTCGCGGCACTGCGACAGGGGCGGGGCCGCAGCCGTAAAGCAGCGCCCCAGACCACGTGGGCTCCGACGCGGCCCGGTGCCCTTGGAGGCTCTTCCTGGGGGGTCATGGCAGGTTCGGTGCAGGGCAGTGGGTCCAGGGCTCTGGACCTGCTCCGGACCCTGCCCCGGGTTAGCCTGGCCAACTTAAAGCCGAATCCGGGCTCCAGGAAACTGGTAAGTGGCTGGTGGCGTTGCGGGCAAGCGCTGGCGCACGGGGCGATGGAAGCGGCCCTGCACTGCCCGCGCTTTCCGGGGACTGCTTACTCCAGAGGGTATTGGGATGGAGGTAGGGTTTCTGAGTCCCTGTTCTCCTTAACTGCAGAGGAAAATCTTCTCGCGTGGTGTCAACTCGTAATACGGTTTATGCTTAAAAGCATAATTATGCTAGGGCGTAGGAGCGAAGTCGCACTGCAAAATGATTGTCCCGTTCAAAATTGGAATTAAAATGAAGGACTTTTCCAGTATAGCTTCATGGGAAAGAGTTGAATTGATTTATTCCGTTAGATGTCTCTTCAAATCACTAAATACAGCCAGAAAAGCTGTTAGGTGACGTACTGTAATTTTGAAAATCAGTTCGTTGCCTTCGTGAAGTGACAGGAAGTAAATTAAGAAAAATGTTTTCTTTATAAATTAATCTTTAAATAAAATAATGTATGGGTAGCAATGACATATTTACAATTCCAAAATAGAATTTCTTAACTATCATGTAAGCTTTGTTTGTTGTGGATGTTTAACTCTAGGTTTTTTTCCGTTCGAGCCTGTTGTAGAACCCTTATCCCCATCCCATCCTTGGAAGTTTGCCTTTGAAACACAGCTTGCACTTTGGTTGCAAGAATTAGGTACATCTTCAGAGGCAAAGATGCTGATTTAGAGTGTTTGGACGCTAGAGCAGCTAGGACAGTGCTTGGCACAAGGTAGTGTTAGCTAGTACTGGTTGGTTGGATGAATAAATGGTGTAACAAAAAATATACAACGAAAAGATGAGATACAGTTTATAAAAAGGCATCTGTAGATCATAAAACTTTGTTCTTTCCTTTAGGAAAGACGACCGAGGGGGCGGAGAAGAGGTAGAAGATGTGGCAGAGGCGACAGATAAAGGAGAACGACAGAGAGGAACCCGGCCCCGACTGGGCTTTGAGGGAGGCCAGACTCCATTTTACATACAAATCCCAAAATACGGGTTTAATGAAGGACATAGGTAGGTTGTTCTGCTTTTTAAAGTAGAAAGCCCTGTTTTTCGCTGAGAATCACCTAAAAAATAGCTTGGTAGAAATTGATAGTCACTTTGAAGCAAACTTTTGCCCCTGTTCCTCTGAAGCATCTTTAGTCGTGCAATTAGTTTGGAATAGCAGGGAAAAAAGCCCAGACATTGAGCCTGCAAAATGGAGATAATGATGCCTGCTCTCCTGGTTGTTTAGAGGCTTAGCAATAATATATATAAAAACCTGGCTCATTGTGATTACCCAATAAATGACAACTACCATGGTTACTTTGAGTTCCATTCATGCATAATTCAGATAGTGGGTTAAATTTTCCCCAAATTTGTTTGTTGATTTGTGTAAATGAGTGAAGTAAAATGCTTAAGAGGCAAAGTATTTTTAGCAAAATAAAGGAAATACTGGTTTTGTGTCGTTACCAAAAATCAAGCAGTATAACGTTTCTGTTGTAGTCAGGAGGGTCTTATTTTGTTACCATCTAAATTGTTGGAGGAAAATAGAGAACAAAACTTTTAAGTTGATGTGGAGAACTTAAGAGGAAGAGAGTTGAGTTTTCCAACTGTTACTTTCTTGTTTTGTAGCTTCAGACGCCGGTATCAGCCTTTGAGTCTCAACAGGCTGCAGTGTCTTATTGATTTGGGTCGAGTTGATCCTACTCAGCCTATTGACTTAACCCAGCTTGTCAATGGGAGAGGTGTGACCATCCAGCCATATAAAAGGGATTATGGTGTCCAGCTGGTAGAGGAGGTAAGTCTGGATTAGTATTTTTGGAGTTAGATAGGAGGCTATTTCTGATTTTCATATAATCTATACTCTGCCTCCTTTGTTTTTATCCCTTTTGAATTGTTATAACCATTACATAGTGGTGATTGTGTTTATACTCAGTTGTGGTTTTAGAAAGCCAGCATGATCACGTCGAGGGGCCTCTGTTCCCATGGTCCGGGAATGCTCTTCTCCCGTGTGTCCGTTCAGCTTGTTCCCTCCCTCCCTTTGGTTCTCTGTTCAGATCTGATAATATCAGAAAGGTCTTTTTTGATTTTCTTTTATAAAGGAACACTCAGCCCCCACCCGCTTCCCCCACAGTCGTACTCTGTCTGCATTACTCTGCCCGAAGTATTTTTTCTTTGAATATATGAACACCTGACATTTATTACTAAGTAATGCATTTATTTTTCACTGTCTTCCTCAGTGTGATGTAAGTTCTTTGAGAGCAGGTACTGTGATTCATTCCTATGTTTGCAATATTGGAAATATTGGCTCATGATAATAACTCAGTATTTATGGAAGAAAGGGATCAAATCCAATTCTAATCGCAGTAAAGGACTTTTCTATTTATAGACATTGGCCAGGCATTTCATAAGCAAATAAACGTGTTGTTAATTAACTGCTCCTCCTCCTTGTTGTCAGTAATGTAACTGTGTGAGTAACTTAGTGTCCACTAGAGGGAGGCATATGTTTATGGAAAAACCTTTTAGATTCCTTTGAAAAAGTAAACCTTAGGGATAAAGGATTTTCAAATAAGATGATTTGAAGATAGATTACCAAATATGCGATTAAGTCTCAGTATCCTACTCTGGGTGTATAAGGGAATGCACATGTAAATTGACATGGAAAAATCCGTGACCTCTTCAGCTGTTAAACTGCGCATCCCAGCAACTCACAGGTATGTGTCTATTAAACTAACAAAAATAATCCTGAAAACGACACCAGGGCAGTGGTTGTGTAAGTACAGTTCCACATCGTTTACAGCTCTGTAAATTGATTTCCGATTTGTAGTAAATAGTGGATAATAAGACTTTCTGATCCTTCAGCATAAAATTACCAATTTGGAAAGACATGTTTTCAAGGAAAAACAAAATAAACCTAACTGATAGAAAGACATTCCTAAAAATGCTTTTATAATACTTAAAATACTGCAACTAACCCCAATGTCCAAGGATGGGGAGTGGTCAAGCAATCTATGGAATAGTAATTAAAAATCACAAATTATAGGGGCTGGCCCTGTGGCCTAGTGGTTAAGTTTGGCGCCCTCCCCTTCTGTGGCCTGGGTTCAGTTCCTGGGTACAGACCCACACCACTCGTCGACGGCCATGCTCTGGCAGCAACCCGCAGACAAAATAGAGAAAGACGGGCAACAGATGTTAGCTCAGGGTGAATCTTCCTCAGCAGAAAAAAAAAAAAATCACAAATAATATGGCAAGACCTTACTTTATTGAGTCAAACGTACCATAATTATTAAAATGCAGGTCGGTATCATAGATGGAAAAAGTGTATCTTAGAATTGATGGAATATTTTTTAAATATATTAAAGGTTCATAATTAATAAAAGGAACTTGATTGGGAGCCAGCTTGTTTCAACCACACCAAAATAGGAAAAAATTCTTATCACTACAAAAAGAATGGTAATGATGCCATCTTTTTATTTTTGTCAGAATCTGTTTTGAAATTAAAATATAGCACATCCTAACTAAAGTGATCAAAAGTAGAACTTAAAAAAGTTCAGGACTACATTTTTCAGTGTTGACCATGGTAGGGAAAGGTAAACTTATTTTCTGTCAGTTTAGAGGCTGTAGTAAAGTCAATAATGAATGCAAAGTGAATTTCTGTTGTCCTTTGCTCCCTTTTTTCTTAGAGGGGGTGACCCCTCCAAAGCTCAGATATTTTATTCTTTCGCTGATTCTAGCCCACTCGTCCCCCTCTTTAACCTTCTCTTGGCCTCTTGCTTGTTAAGGGATAGGAAGATAAGTCATGATCTGTATCCTACAGCATAATGTTGTGGTTAAGAACACATACTGTGGCTGGACTGTCTGGGTTAGAATCCTAGCTTTGTGATTTTGGGCAAGTTATTTAACCTATCTGTGCTTCAGTTTCCCCATCTGTGAAGTTGGTTTAGCAATAATCCTGTCATAGGGTTGTTATGAGGGTTAAACAGCCAACTATTACCGAAGTACTGGGAATGGGTGCTTATATTGGTGTCTACGAAATACATCAAGTGAAAATATAGTCATCTCTGCTCACAGGGAAGGAAAATTGGTAAAAGAAGGGGGCCTAGAAAATGTAAAAGAATTTGATGTTATTTGATAGGACCTGGAAGCAGAAGTCTTTGAAGTAGGAATTGCTGTTACATTGTGGGCATTTTGGAGGAGGAAACACAGTGTAAAAAGGAAGCTTGCCATAGTTAATTTACTTTTAGCCAAGCTAGCTACTCACAGACTATTTTGACGTGTTACAGGGTGCTGATACCTTTAAGGCGAAAGTTAATATTGAAGTACAGTTGGCTTCGGAACTAGCCATTGCTGCAATCGAAGAGAGTGGTGGTGTCGTTACTACAGCCTTCTGTGATCCCAGAAGTCTGGGTAAGCTTGCTCCGCAGTCATTTTCTTCTCTCCCTCTTTGTCTCATGCTGGCTGCATGTGAGGATTGTAAAAGTCCTCATGGCTGTTTGACTTGCCGTTTGGACACCTCTGTTTTCTGTTTCAGGATTTCTTATTAGTGCTGTGGCTGGTGGGGCTCTGTCCTCTGATAGACCTCAGCCAGTAGGTCATAAAAAGGTTTTGTTTTTGTTTTTGAACACAGGGCTTAAATACAATGTTACCTATGTCTAGAAACTCACTAATGGTTGGTAACCCAGGAGTAACTCTGACTTTCAAGATACAAACTTTTGAAAATTAAGCATTTCCATTTGTTTACTTAAAACAAGCTTATTTAATTAAAAGAGTTCTTGGAATTAAGTTCTCATCTTGGTCATATTTAAAAATTAATGATTATAAAATACCATTATTAAAAGAAAACCATCATGTAAATAAAATAGTCAACATTTGCCTTTCTCTTTTTTTAATTTAAAAATTGTTTTAGAAATTCTATGCAAACCTGTTCCATTCTTTCTGCGTGGACAACCCATTCCAAAACGAATGCTTGCACCTGAAGCACTGGTGCCGTATTATACTGATGCAAAGAATCGTGGTGACCTGGCGGATCCGGCCAAATTTCCTGAAGCAAGACTTGAACTCGCCCAGAAGTATGGTTATATTTTACCTGACGTTACTAAAGATGAACTCTTCAAAGTTACTACTCGAAAGGACCCAAGGCAGATTTTCTTTGGTCTTGCTCCTGGACGGGTGGTGAATATGGCAGATAAGAAAATCCTGAAACCTACAGAGGAGAATGTCCTCAAGTATTACAGCTCATGAATTCCCTTCCAAGAAAGCAGAGTTGGAAAAGAGGACTGGAAAAGGAGGCCATGCGATAAAACAAAGAATTGGTGCGGTCACTGTGTTTGAGTGATGTCTACGACCTGGCTCTCAATAATACTTTCATCTTGGTCATTGTATTATTTCTTATCATAGTCATTGTCAAGGAAAGTCTGCCTAGCAATGGCTTAAACAAATTAGTTTTTTTCTTATTTTTTATCACCTAAGAAGAATTGGTAGTGACGGTAATAGCCATAGCAGTTCAATAATCTTGCAGTTTCTGTATCTGCAATTCTCATGGCCTCTCCCCAAGACCCTAAGATGATCACCATGGCTCCAGTAAGAATAACCTTAAAGGGCAGGAAGAAGCGGGGAGAATGGTTCAAGCTATAGCTGCCCTGTTCATAAGGAAGCAAAAGTTTTCTCATGACCACCCCTTGCAGACTTTCATATACATCTTATTATCCATAGCTGTGTCATTTGATTCCCTCTAAGGGCAATGAGGCTGACGCACTGAGACTTAACTATGCCTGCCTCTACAGTTGGTAGATGGGAGAGGCAGAACATCCTTGGGGATGGAAATTGATTAGCCAACCACTAAGGACTGCCAACGTCATCAAAAAAGTTATTCATTCAGTATATATTTGTTGAATGTCAAGTATTCTAGGTTCTATTTAAATAACATAATATACATATATTTTATAGGGTACTTGATATTTACAAAATATATTTTTATAAATATAAAATAATTAAAAATACTTTAGAAAAGGTGCACTACTTCAAAAAAAGATCATAATAGAAGTTTTCAATGTACATTTTTTAAAATGTGCTTTCAAAAACCGTACCTAGGCATTCTGGAAAATGTAATGAAAACAGGTATTGCAGTTTGAATGGTACTACGCTAGAAAACAGAAGTAAATAGTTGTAGCAAAAACTTGTAGATATAAAGATGTTTCTGTGAGAACATAAAGGGCTGATGTACCCATAATGCACATGACAGAGGGTTTAACAATGTGCTGCCAGGCACCGTAGCTTTTATATACTCGTTGATCCGTTGCTGCTGCTATTAAGTTGGTTTTTCTTACTAACGCAATAGGATAGACTTAGGGTAGATGATAATAACACATTGTGTTCTGTGAGAAAATATTGGGCCGTGGAAAAGAGAAAATTAAAAGGGGCGATTTAATTTTGAAGTTACATATATGATCCTGAAAGAGATAGAGAAACAACAGGAATAGTATTATCTTATAATAGCACATCTATTTATTTGGTAAATTTAAGACAACTGTTTAATAGTATCTTTATTATGTTCAAGATTATCATTATTATGTTTAAGATATTATTATTATGTTTTTAAGACATAATTTTCACTCTGAGCTCATTAGTAACAGTATAACAAAAGTTGAGGCAAATTCATTTTTGTTTTCAATCTGAAAAAAGTCACTTTTGGAAGTTTCAAGAATGGAAAAAGTGCTATAAATGTGTTTCATTAAATTGTTCTTTTAAAAATGTATTTTGAAAGTCTACAACAATGTATGAACACACCATTTTACTATTAATTTCTTCTCCTGTACATATCCGTGAGACCAGAATAAAAATGGACTATTTTCCTGGCTAGATATGCATTTATTTCATAAAGGAGCTCCTAATTGCGAAAATACTTGGGTGAAACCATCATCTCCATTCTCTGGATCCATTCCCAACGTCAGATGGAGAGACGAATGTGACTGGATTTCACCTGTTCAGCTTGTAACCCCAACCTTTGTCTCCACTTGGAATAAAGTTGTGTACTTTCGCTATCAAAAGGAACTTCCCATTCACCATCTGGCCCTTCAGCAGTCCCCTAAGCACTAAAAATAGAAGTAAGACTAAACGGGTGAAATTAATTTTAATGATTTGTTTTACTTAAGCCAGTATTTCCAAGTATTGTCATTTCAATATGTACGTAGTGTACACTTAGTAATGAGATATTTGATCTTCTTTTTTTGTACTAAGTTTTCAAAATCTGGCTTTTACAGCATATCTCAATTCAGACTATCTGCATTTCAAGTGTTCAATAGCCACATGTGGCTAATGGCTACTGTGTTGGACAGTCCAACTCCAGAGTATCTGGGATTTAGCTGCTCTGTTTCCAGTTGACTAAAGCAGCACAGCTACCGTGACAATCAAGTTCGGTGGTGGGTTAAAATAGTTCTATATGAATTGATGTGCATAATGAAGATGCATGCCTAATTAAAATACAAAACCACCTCCCCTTGGAGAGAAATCAAGCAGGTACCATAAGCCAAAACATAGACCACACATCAGAAAATATTTAGATAATCATCACAAATCTGCTTTTAATTTTGAAATATTTGAAACATAACCAGCCAATATTAGAAGACTAACAGAAAATATTTGAAGTAATCCAATAGTACAAAATAGAGGCAATAAAAGTTATGAGTATTTAATAAATGTTGTGTTTAATAACATGGATAATATAGCCATGAAGTATCTTTAAGTAAAAAGAGTTAGAAGACACTGTGTCTGATATTACTTCATTTTGGTAAAATAAAAACATTTATCATTATTTGAACAAATACATAGTAAAAAACATTGAAAATGCTTATTTATGTTTTCTAAAGGCACCATTTTTTGTTCATAACAAAAAATAAAATAAGGCATGGCACTGTGCATGAGTAGCTAATCTGAAAAACCTTCCACTGTAAACGCCTGGATATGCAAGACAAATTATATCAAGCATTCTTGTACCTGCAAAATTGAGGTCATATAAAGGAAAGCACAATGCCTCGTTTTCCACAAAGGAGGAGGAGTTCAGAACAAGCTCAATGAGCATCCAGTGCTGAGGCTGGTGTACCGCTTCCCTAAGTTGATGGGTATGGGAGGATGGGTGGGGAGCTTCTCTAGAACCTAGAGGATTGGGTTTTACTATCCCTACTGGAAGAGGAACTCTGTACTGGGACCCTGAAGGATCCGTGTTTCACAATGAAACCCCTACAGTAAAACTAACCCTCAATGAAAAACTTGGCTGAAATAGAAACCCACAAACACAGGGAGTTGACAGACAAGTCTTTGTTTTTTTCTTGGACTCCAGCTGGGATTCCTCTAAGAATTTGTCACTAAATGTGTGCCATCCAGTTGGTGTGGCTTCAGTGTCCACCACAACTGTACCTAGGAAAAGTCTAGCCGAAAAATAAATATAAAAGTATATTCTAAATTAATTGCATTTCCGTAGCAAGAGAAACTCTACACCCAGGCTACACAACAGTTTCAAGATAAAGCATTATGAAGTTTTAGCTTCTAGTATAAATATAAATTTACAAATCCTATATTGGGGTTTCTATTGTTAGATAACAAATTCTTACAAAACTACTGGCTGAAAACCACCTTTCCATATACTTATGGGTTCTGTGGGTTTAGAATTCAGGAAAAGCATAGGAGGAAGCTTCTACATGTTGCATGGTGTCTGGGGCACAGGCTCGTGAAGACTTGACAGGTCAGGGTGACTCCGTGGCTGGTGGCTGGAATCAATCAGAGGAGTCTTCACATGTCTGTGAGTTGATTTTGGCTGTAGTCTGGGTCCTCAGTGAGGGTTCACAGGAGCACCAGCATTTGGCCTCTCCGTGTGACTTGGGATTTCCACTGCATGGTGGCCCCAAGGTTCCAAAAGCAAGCGTCTTTGCAAACAAGTCAGAATCAACATTGCCTTTCATGACATAGCTTCAGGAGTCCTGCAGCATCACATCTGCTATATTCTATTTGTTAAAAGTGAGTTACTTATATCAGCTGAGATTTGAAGGAAGGGGACACGGAAACTGCCCTCAATGAGAAGAGTGTTAAAGGATTTATGGACATATTTTAAAAACACCACAGTCTGCATTTGGGCTACAAATTATTTAAATTCCTCTCACTTGCAAAACATACTTACCTTCTCCCAAGACCCCTCAAAAATTTGATTTCATTACAGCATTTGGGTCCGGTTCAAGGCCCAGGATCTCATAATCTAAATCAGATCCAGGCCAGATTAAGTTCTTCAGATACAGTCACCCTTGATATGAAGACCTGTGAAGCAAAGAGGTAAGTTTTCTGCCCCCTCTAGCCACACCCCTCTTCCAAACATACACATCTGTGGGGATACAGGCATTGGATAACTGCTACTGATATACCCACTTAAAAAGATGGCAAAAAAAAAAATTTGTTATGTAACAGTGATACAGTGTCGGATACATATGCTGTGTATCCACAGCAATTCTGAGGTACACCCAGGTGCATGCTGGCAGTTCTCTGATGTAGGCTCAGCCCTACTCTCTGGAGGGTTTTTTTCTTGCTTTTGTTTTGCTTTCCCCATGGTGCTTGGCTTTGACTTCTGGTTTCTTGGTTCTGTACTCTGACAAGCTGCACGGTATTTCCATAGATAAAGCATGACAAATTATGAGCTAAAGATGCCAAGTTATAAGGCCCATTATGAAAAAACCTAACATGATTGAATGTAATTAATATCAACTGAAAGTAGGTTTAGAATGCTAAGAATTTATAAAAGTGGTATGATAAATTATAAAAAGCATATTTTAAATGATTAAGACACAATCTTAAAATCTGAAAAATAAGATACCACGAAGGGGTAGGTATAAAAAAGTAGAATTTTATAAACAAAAGTTTTATTAAAATTTAAAACACCTTACACGGGTAAAATAACAGTTTAGATACAACTGAAGACAGAATTAGTTAACCAGAAGAAAGGACTAAAGGGAATGCAGATTAGAGTGAAAAACAAATATGTAAGGTTTAATGAGCTTGTGGGATAAAACTGTATGGTCTAACATATCTAATGGAATGTCTTTGAGGAAAGGAAAGAGGCAATATATGATGTGAAAATGATTGAAAATATTCCAGACTTATCTTAAATCGTTAGATCCCAGAAGTATAATTACCCCCCAAAAGGATAAGTAACAATAAATCTATACCTAGAAATATTCTAAAGGAAATTTCAGAGTCAGATCTTACAAGCAGCCTGGGGAAAAAAGACAGGATAACTACAAAAAACAGTAAGCTTGACGTTAAAGTTAACATCAATAAAATGTCGAAAGATAATATTATATATTCATGGTGCTCAGAAAAATTAACTATCATTCTAGAATTCCAAGCCCAGGTAAACTACCATTAAGCGTAGGCATGAAATAGACATTTTCTAGAGAAACCACGAGGCAGGAGGTGTCTACCACTTATAGACATTCATAAAAGAACTTACAAAGGGTGTCATTTAGGAGGAGGGAAGTCTCCACACTAGGAAGGAATAGGATACTAGATCCAATGGGGATCGAAGAATCTGTTAGATACATGGGTAAGTCCAATTAAGGTTTACCCAAGTTCTGGAGATATAAAAAATTATGGAAAAGAAAATTGTGTAAGACAGGAGGCAGTGGAGTAACTGGAAGTAACAGATAATAAGCATCTTGTATATCTTGGGAGGAGACTAATCATAACTCACTTTAGACATTCTTAAATGAATTACGGTTATTAAAATTGTTAAAATATCACAAAAGTCAGAGAGAGAAGATAAAACTCTGTTTCAGGAATATAGAAGAGAAGGGACTTTGAAAATTCTCTCATGACAAAAGCACTTAGAATATTGCAAACACCATTGTAAAGGTATACTGAAATGCTCATGATTGAAAGTGTAACACCTCGGCTCCAAAAACAAAGAGTGAATGGACAGCTGGAGTGGAAAGTGAGAGCTGACACAGCTGCTGTGCCAGGAGGCACGTCTGTATAGTGGTGACCGAAGGCATGGCTGATAGTCGTCCACAAGACAACGTGTAAGTTCTACACTAGGGCTGAAAGGGAGCACCGATGCTTCAGCCGTGCTTGTGGCAATTGTTGATAGTGGTGATCAAAGGGCTTGAGTGCTAATGGTCACATAGGATGTGGGAATTTGAGCAACAGATTTGAGCATGAAGCCTGGACTTGCAAAGGATCTCTGCTCTCCGTGTAAATGTGGACCAAAAGAAAATGCCCACCTTCAATAGGAAATGAAAAGAAATACTGTCTGCTTCAGTTCTGGCTGTGGAAAGGGTAGAAAAAAAATTTTCCCCCTAACATTTTATGACCACATGCTTCCATTCACATGGATTTTTGTGCTCATATTTGTATTGCTTTACTTATGAGGTCTGGGAACTCAGACGACACAGGATTTCTGAGATAAAGTCGCACCAAATGGAAACTTTGAATCTAAAATAACAAAATACAAGAGGAAGCAAGCTATCATGATGTCAGCAGCAGACAGAAACAAATCGCATCACTAATCTGTCAAGAAAAGCAGAATAGAATTATTGGACGGAGACTATGTGGTGTAGACTGGCTAGCTGTTCTCTCAATGTATTTCATCTTCCTCTCGGATTCAGAGATGGAGTCATTACATCTCCAAGTTTCCCTTATGGTTGGCTATGGCCATATGACCAAGTTCTGGCCTATGGAATGTGTCACTTTCAGGCCTACTTGATAGAAACTTCCAAAATACAATCCTCCATTCTCAACCTTGCAGAATGGAGAGAACAGTATGGGTTTGGAGGAGGAGGATCCAAGATGTATACTCAAATAGGCACAAGGAAGACCACTCAGCCCCAAATACCTGTTGATCTGATTTCTGTTTGCAAGGAATATATGGCACAGAGACTGATTGCGTTTTTGCAGCAACAGCTAGCACTAAACAAATCAATAAACTATAAAATATGTGTAAGTGATTAAACAGATAAAAGAAGGAATTGAAAATAAGAAAAAGAAAAACTCTTTCAGTAAGGACCAGGCAGATTTGGAAAAGAACCAAAGTGAATACCTATAAATTATATGCGTCATCTTGTATATCTTGGGAGGAGACTAATCATAACTAACTTTAGACATTCTTAAATGAATGACAGTTATTAAAATTGTTAAAATATCACGAAAGTAAGAGAGAGAGAAGATAAAACCCTGTTTCAGGAATCATATGAAAGCCTGGGGGAGGGTGTGGTCTTTACTCCCAGGGATCATCATCTGTATTATTGATCCTTCAGCCAGTTGCAGCTATGTGACAGTGAGGTCCAGAGACGGTCCTCTGCTTCAAGCAAATTTGGAACTATTCCCTTTAGCGGCTGCCACTCTGATCCTAGATTAATCCATAAAAGCTATGATCTTAAGCATTTTCCATCAAGCTAATGAAGCTCAGCCATCAGGGTTCCTACACTTGCTTGCACTCCTTAAGGGCCTTGGGATAAAATCCAGCAGTTTGTTCACCTGGTCAGAGATTTTTTTGTAACATTGAAATAGTTTTAAATGCAATTGACTCCTGTCTCCAACTCTCAACTTTCCCTACATCCCATATTCTCTCGTATCAGAAGGCTTGAGAACGACAAAGCTGACTTAGGGTATGACTAAATTTGGCTGAATGGCACTGATTTTTGTGGTTTGCAGTCACATCTGTATTAAGTTATTTAGAACAGATGTAGCAAGATGACCACTCTCCACTGTGCTGATTCATCCTGCACCGTTGTGACACAACAGTGTCACAAAATACGTCAGGTGCAGCGCATGTCCTTTTTTTCATTGGAGTAAAGGCTTCTACCACAGTTCCTCATGCTGTTGACTATTTCAATATTTTACAATAGTTTACATTTTCTTTGGGAATTTGGCTATTATGTGGAATATGTTGACTACAGAGCAACTTGAGTTTGTCTTTATCATTTAAATGTAATAAGATGCTCATTATACAGCTGTTCAAGCCTTGTAAGGTGAGTACAGCAAGGTTTTGAAAACTAAAACATATTTTTGCTGAATTAGAGGAGAAACCCATTCACAAATGAGACGCAAAATATGTATTTAAAAAGCTAATAAAGTTTGAATCCTCTATCTTAACTGAAATGACATTTGGAAGAGTTTCAATGAACCCTGTTAGAAGTGGCAGATTCCTGGTTGGGTGTAGGAAGTTGCTGTGGCTGGGTGGCACGGAGGCTCCAATATTTCACATCCCTCGGTTTCTGTGCCCTTCGCCATGTGACTTGCAGCGTCTGCCAACTCAGCCCTTCGAAACAGGCCTAGACTTGTGAGCTGCTTTGGTCAACAGAGTGGGCAAATGTGCCAGTGTGCCAGTTCTGACCCTAGGCCTTCAGAAGCTGTGTGTGCCTGTGGAGTTGATTTCCCCTCTGTCGTGATCATGAGAACACGTCTGTGTAGCCTGTTGGGGGATCAGGAACCATGTGGAGGAGAGATGCCTCACTCCCCCTAGAGGACATTCCAGACCAGCCAGCACCCAGCTGACAAGCCAGCTGAATGCGGACACCTGAGTGAGCCCAACAGAGCTCGGCAGAGCCCGTCCGAGACCAGCGCAAGCAGCCAGCTACCCCCGAGACTGTGCAGAAATGGTCAGTAACAGGTTTTTTGTTCTACCCAAGTTACGTTTTGAAGTGGGTTTATTATGCTCGTTATTGTGACAACAGATGCCTGACATAGAGGGATGCATTCTTTGTTTTTGTTTTTATTAACGAAAGAAATAAGAGGAAAAACAGCTAAGAATTAGGGAAATATGGGAAATGTAATAAAATGAGCCCTAAACTTCATAGACATTATTCAAATACTGTAGTGGGCTGCACGGTGGTCCCCAAAAGATATGTCCACATCCTAACCCCTGAAATTGGTGACTGTTACCTTATTTGGAAAAAGGGCCTTTGCAGTTGTAGTTAAATTACAGATTTGAGATGAGATCATCCTGTAGGATCCAGGTGGGCCCTCAATCCAGTGACAGCTGTTCTTATAAGACACACACAAGAGAAGACAGACATAGAAGAGGGGGCGACGTGAGGACAGAGACACATTGGAGGGATGTGGCCACCAGCTGAGGAAGCTTCAGCCACCAGAAGCCACAGGGGCGTGAAGTGGATGCTCCCCGCAGTCTCTGCAGGGAACGCGGCCCTGCCGACAACTGGATCTGAGAATCTTGCCTCCAGAGCTGGAGGAGAGGACATTTATGGTTTTTTTAGGCACCCAGTTTGTGGCAACTTGTTACAGTGACCCTAGGAAATTAATGCAGGTACCCAGAAGTAATTTGTAGTCAAAACATTTTAGATTCTGACCAAGCCGCTGCCTCAGAAACCACACGAGCCTCTTATTGTCTGTGATGGTCTCTAGGGAATGAGCTGGTCAGAGTCAGGAAGGAGGGGCTCGAGACCTTCCCATCTGTTCACCAGCAGCGATGCCCTGACACTCACCTGAGCAGGGAACAACGCTTCCCCGGGGCCGGTCAAGCCTCATTATCTTCTTCACCCTCGGATCACGGGATTATCCAATTCTTTCTCTACCACAAGTATCAGTATTTTCCAAGATTTTTGTATCTTAATGTCACGGTCATTAGCACTTCCTTAGGCCCATTCCTCACTAACTTTAGAAGCACATCCTGCTTAACACTGTTCAAAAATTATTTAAATACACTGTTTTCGTTGTCCCTCAGTCACAAACAAATGTAGATATTAATCAAACAGAATACTAATCTGTGATAGGAAAAAGCTGTAACCAAAGCCCTGTTAGACACAGTACGTCCGCTAGTTCCTGTGACTGCATCTATTTCTATTAGAATTTTATGGATTAAGCACTGAAGATCCTAAAAAATAATATTCATTATGTGAACAGCATTTCCCAGGTATGATAGAAATATCACTAGTGGCGTTTAAAATAAAGTTATCTACCACATGTTGGGATTTTTAAATAAGTATGTATTATTCAAATAGATATTAGGAAAAAATAACACACCAACCTATGACTCCACATGTATTACTTCTTATGACAATGCTAAGTTTAAAAAGAAAAAAGTGAGAAAGGGGCCGGCCCTGTGGTGTAGTGGTTAAGTTCGGCACACTCCACTTCAGTGGCCCAGGTTGGTGGGTTCGGGTCCCAGGTGCAGACCTACACCACTCATCGGCCATGCTGTGGCAGCATCCCACATGCAAAATAGAGGAAGACTGGCACAGATGTTAGCTCAGGGAGAATCTTCCTCAAGCAAAAAAAGGAAGCTTGGCAACAGACGTTACCAAACAAACAGAACAACAAACAAAAAACAAGAGTGAGATAAAATGCTGTGGTATAAAACACAGCAAAAACAATGAAGGAGTAGGGAAATGACTTAAGTTTGGAAAATGCCACATCATACATACCTCATACATTTGCTAATTTTTCAATTATGTAAATTCTAGGAAATCAATAAAAACTAACAATTCTTAGCCCTAAGATCATTATTAAACGAGAGTGCTCTGAAGATCAGTCTCTCCTCCACTGCTGGCAACCTTCACAGTTGGCATCACAAATCCTCATTCACCAGTTTTCACATGAGTAGTAGCCTCCTTCAGATTACACCTCTAAGAAAGTACTGCAGCCTAATAAAACGTCCCAACTCTGTCACATCACACGTCTACATTCTGAGGAACAGATAACAGAATTATACACGTGGAGAAGGAAAACTGCAGAATACTAATTTTCTACATACTCAGAACCTGCCTTTCCTTTGAGATTTGGATACAGTGGCTAGAATCCATCTAACAAGAAGATAATGCCCTAATACCATACTGGTATAAAACGTGCACTTACAACTGGCCAAAGCACAACAGAAGTCTCTCTCTCGCTCTGGTAAACTTCCACGGCAGGTGTTCCTGGTCAGCAGGCGGTCTGTTGCAGGCCGACTCAGGGATCCTGGCTCCTTCCATCTTGCAGCTCTGCCCTGGAGCTTCCTCGTTCCCTGCATTCAGCTGACTGAAGAAAGCAAGCCTGGAAGCAGCAGACTCTTGATGAAGTATCATCGAGACGTGCTCTGAGACAATTCTCCATGTCCCAACCAGCTCTGCTTCCATCTGCTGACCTTTGACTTTCAGTATCTGGTCAGACATAACTAACAGTAGTCTTGCAATCTTGACTCAAAAGCAGTGTTGGGACCCAGGGCAGACTGCCCCCAAAATATGCTACAAGGGCACGCTGATTATTTTGACTTAGTTATTTGAGAAGCAGCTGATGCAAAAATTGCACTTTGACCCTTTCCATTTCCCCCTGAAAGCAGCAAACGAATCTCCCATGTGAAAAACAGCTTCCTCACGAGGCTGACCCAACGGCATAAGGGTTAAGTTGGCGTGCTCTGCTTCGGCGGCCCAGGGTTTGCAGGTCCGGATCCCGGGGCGGACCTAGCACCGCTCATCAAGCCACACTGCAGCGTCATCCCACATAAAACAGAGGAAGGTTGGCACAGATGATAGCTCAGGAACAATCTTCCTCAAGCAAAAAGGGTGGGGCTGGGAGGGGGTGGAATTCAGGGCGGAGAGGCCTGTATAAACACACCTTGTTACTTTTTTACTAATTTACCACCACAAGTCCAAACTCTGCTTAGATTGCTTACTAATGAAGCACCCAAACCTAAGTATCTTTGTCCTGTCAAATCCTCACAAATTTAGTGTTTCTGTGTGTAAAAAGTATAAAAGCTGCCTGCTTTGGTCACTTCTGAGCGTTAATTTTAGGATCTCCCACGTGTACGCATTACATTCGAGTTTTCTCTTTAATCTGTCTTGTGTTCATTTTACTATGAGGCCAGCCACAAGAACTCAAGAGGAATAAGGGGGAAATTTCCCCCTCCCGGACAGGGGCATCTACCACTTCCACTCATACCTGCTTCGCCGCAAGGGAATCTGAAAAGTGAAACCTGGAGCTGTAGAACTGTATCTTATGGAAGGACAGAACCGATTTAGATGGACAGCTAGCCATCTCTGCCACATACCAATGCCCAAAAATTATCATATCGCTTGTCACTCTACCATTAATGAAGGCTTTGCAAGACCTTCGACAACCTTTTCTGAGAAACGCAACTGTCCCTGGAAGAGCATGCCTGGACTTACTACCTCCACGTCTGTAACACAAGGGAAGAACAGACAATACCAATCATTTATCAGTTTAGCTAATCAGCCAAACATGAATCCCTTGGTCCCACCCATGGAGAGATCCTGATTAAGAGAGTCTGGGGTAAGGACAAGGATCTGTAGTTTCAGAGAGCTCCCTGAGTGATTCTGATGAGCCAGATTTGGGACCCCCTGGAGTAAAGTCCCTTCTAACTTCAAAAAAAATAATATAAACCTAACATATATTTACTAGACAGAGAGCTGAAGTGTGGAGAAGAGGGGAAAAAAGGAGAAGAAAGGTGAATCAGGAAGGAGAGTAAACAAAGTGCACTCAATAGGGATGTCAACAATCTGTCATGCAAAATGACTCTGAGGAATGTCACTTTTAGCAAACACTGCCTCCACCTCCCACCCTGAAATCCTAGCGTGTTAAACACCACCCATATGGAAAACCAGATTACAGACCCTGAAGATTCTTAATGAAAACCATTTGGTCTCATTTTTTGAAAGACTATAATTCCTACTACCTCTCCTCGAATGATCTAAATTGTCTAAGCTATTTGTAAAAGTAGATTACCACCTTAGTTTAAATTCTAATGGTTTTATAGTTATATGAACTTCTATAACTGTGATTTCTCATTCTAGAATAATTGATCCAATAATACGCATCAAATTCTGGTCTGGAATCCACGATCAGCAGAAATCACAAGTGAATTACACACTTTGAAAGAAGTGGTTTGTTGCTTGCTCTAGGTTTAAAACACAAAGTTTCCATTATCCTTAGTAACTGACAAGCATGCTGGGCTTTGGCTACATTTGATGATTACACTGCTATTATTCCAAATGCATCAAACAATAAATATCTTTTTCCTATTAGGCTTCCTATTACCTTACTTGTTTTTATTTAAAACTTTTCGTGTTTTTGTTTAAAGGGGGGAAAAGCATATAAGAGAAAATAAAAGAGAAATAGGAACATGAAACACATTGAAAAGCACTGGCAATTAAGACTGAGATTATCCAGCTTCAGCAAAATGCATCTGAAACTAGAAGAGCTGAAGTACTTAAAATTTGTTTTAAGAAGCCTATGTTCGGATCTCCAACAAGCACTACATGTGTCTCAAATGCAGACATCCCTGCTATGGAAGGACTCTCCTGGCTGTCAGCTTAGTAAGGGGCTGACTCTGCTGGAAAGTATGACATTACACAATTACAAATGCTTGACAGTTCATGTGGTTTAGACAATTTGAGCACTCTGAATTGAATACCAAACAAAAACAGTAGTGCTATTTGGTTTCATATCATTTGACTTATGGCTTCTAAAACATCTTTTAATTTTTTCTGTATTTGTTCATTTTAAGGAGTGACTGTCATACTACGGTGGCTTAAAATAAAGTTTACAATATAACCAATGTTTATCTAAGAAATAGTCCTCATAATATGAGATAATCATGATACAAAAACAATTATCAAAGGCTAGAAAACAATAGGCAAAGGGAGAGTCCCCAAAAGTGCCCTTTTTAGCAACCAAACTGCCTAAGCAAAGAAGTAAGATTTCCCAAATCCTATGGTGTGATCTTACCAATTTCTAATGAACTGGAAGATGCAATCCTTAAAACTAAAAACAAAATCCAATTACTTTTCTGCTTTAGGGACTCAGCATCTGCTAGAATGACAGTCATATACGCTGGTTTAGAAACAAACCTACTAAGATAAAGAAAGCAACTTCAAAAATGCGGGTATATACAGCCTTCCCTCTCCAGTCTTCCACACTCCCATTCCTATTTTGACTTTTCCTTTTTGTCTCGAAACTCCAACGCTCTCAGGCATAACAGTCTTGTCTGGCTGTCCTCTCCCTCTGACCAGGTCTGACAGAGTGTTAGGAGTCAGCCAGCCTCTACCGTTTTCACCTCTGTATCCACACACACCTTTCCTCCCCTAGGAAACAGGAGGAGTCGTGGTACCAACCCCCATATGCTCACTGTGAGGCTCAATCCTCAGTTAACTGAGGATAAACTCAGTACGTAATGTCCTTAGACCAGTGTTTGGCACCTGGCAAGTGCTCAGCAAGTATTAACCATCATTATCATCAAAAACAACCTTCTGTTTGATATCCCTACTGCTGAAAGTACTTTCAGACCATAATGCTGCAAGAACATATCTTCTCCACCATCACCCCCACCAGATCTTTTTCATACAAACTGAATAGTCCCTCTGTAGACAGACTTCGCAAAAAGAAAAGACATAAGTGTATGTTTTTTAAAAATTTGGCAGGTACAAAAATAATTTGAATATGTGCGAGGCACTAAGCATAACATAAGAAAACCCCGAGTACAGATCACAGTTTAAGAAAATTAAATTCAGGGGGCCAGCCCCATGACCAAGCAGTTAAAATTCTGCACACTCAGCTTCAGGAGCCTGGGTTCACAGCTTCGCATCCCAGATACAAACCTACTCCACTCATCAGCCATGCTGTGGAGGCATCCCACACACAAAACAGAGGGAGACAGGCAACAGATGTTAGCTCAAGACGAGTCTTCCCCACCAAAAAAAAAAAAAAAACAATTAAATTCCTATCTTTCAGTTCCGTTTCGGGATCCCTATCACCTTCTCTCTTCTAATAGAGCTACCCACTAATTTGAATGTGTTTGTAATTAATCTGCTTTATTACTTTGCCATATCTGTATTCCTAACAGTATGGACTTTTGCTTCACATGTTTCAAAACTTTAAAAAAGGAAAAATACTATGTGCATTCTTCTGGAAGTAGCTTTTTTTCCTCAATATGATATTCCTGACAATAATCCTCAGTGGTGCAGGTGGCTAAAATCCATTCAGTTGCACTCCTATAGGAATACAATTTATCCATTCTCCTCGGATGGACACTGCTTCCAGTTTTTGCCTTTTACAAACAGTGCAACTGTGAGCATTTTGTCATGTCCTCAGGCACTCACATACATGCGTTTCTCTGGGGCAGCAGTTTGCCAATTTTAGCATGCATTAAACCACCTGAACGGCTTGTTAAGACTGAAAGCTGGCTCATCCCCAAAGCTTCTGATTCAATAGGTCTAGGGTGGAGCCCCAAATTTTGCATTTATAATAAGTTCCTGTGAGATGCTGAAAACACAATTTAGAAGCACTGCTCCAGGATAAAGACCCAGGAGTAGAATCACTGGGTCAAAGTGTACATCCATCTTTAACTTTACTAGGTAATCCCAAAGTTATGGTACCAATTTACAATCCCACCAGTTGTGTGTAAGCATTCCAGTTATTTCCGACCTTCCTAAACAGCAGACGTTGTCAGATTTTTACACTGTTGCCAACCCAATGTTATGAAACTATACACCACGTTGGTCCTAAACTGCCTTTCCCTAATTGCTAATGAAGTCGAGAATCTCTGCATGCAGGTTTCCTCTTCTGTGAGATGCCTACTTGGGTCATAGGCCCATTTTTCTATTGTTCTTACTGATTTGTCACTGTTTACCTTTCTAGATACAATCCTTTCTCAATAATACGTACTGAAAATATCTATTCTCACTTGTGACTTGTCTGTTCACTTTCTTGATGGTTTCTTTTCATAACCACAAGCTGTCAAATTAATGCTGTCAAAGCGGTCAATCTTTTCCTTCATGGTCTACACCTTCTGTGATCTGTTTAAGAAGCTCTTCCTTGTATTAGACTCACACAATTACTGTCCTACATTGTCTTCCAAAAATTTCACAGTTTTGCCTTCTGTATTTAAGCCTTTAATTCACCTGTAGTTGATTTTTCTGAATGATATGAATTAGAAATGTATCCCACTCTCAAGGAGTTTCCTATTGGCTAAGGCCCACAGATATGACCAACTATAACTTCAGAGAGGATAATGATTCCTGTTAACCCCTACCTTATTGAGGTTTATTCTGCTCTCTCATCGAGGCAAACCAAACACTGGATAATTTCAATACGGAAAACTTGGAGGGTTATTAGCAAATTAGTCAGACTATGATCCCCACCCCACCATACTCCAGGAAGAATCCTTAAAAATACCACACACACAAAAAAAGAGGCCAGCCCTGTGGCCAAGTGGTTAAGTTTACACACTCGGCTTCAGCAGCCCCAGCTTTTGCCAGTTCGGATCCTGGCTGCAGGCAGGGCCATGGCACCACTCATCAGGCCATGCTGAGGCAGCGTCCCACAGAGCACAACCAGGAAGGCCTACAAGTACAATACACAGCTATGCACTGGGGAGCTTTGGGGAGAAGAAGAAGAAAAACAAAGGTGCAAATCGTAAAAACAAAAAACAAATTTTTTTAACTCTAAATATAGTCTTATTCTAAAGAACTGAAAGTTGAGCATTGGGGAAAGTGTGGCAAAATGAGCATTCTCAACAGTACTGGCTGGAATATAAATCTATACAAACTTTCTAGAGGGTTATTTGCAATATATCAAAAGCCTTAAAATACATATCTTCTTTGAGCTATCAATGACTCTTTACAGAACTTATCTTAAGGAAACAACTGAACAAAATACATATTTAGGAATATTCACCATGGAACTCTTTCTAATAGAAAAAATTGGAAACAGCCTAATCTCCAACAACGCAGGATGGGTTACAGACGTAGCTGCTGCAGCACATCCATATATGGTCATGCGCCACCTAAGGACGTTTCAGTCAACAGTAGATCACGTAGATGATGGCCATCCCATGAGATTAGTACCACAGAGCCTACATGTGTAGGAGGCTATGATAGAAGAAAATTTTATATATTGAGGTGTACGGGGAAGCCGTTCTGGTTTAAATGCGATTTGGACTAAATTTTATTTAAACCAAAGAAGCCTGACTTACAGCCTGTCAAATGTTCGTTGTATATTGTCCCAAAATAAAGAATGTACTCTTTTTTTTTCAATATTTCTTTTTCTGCTTTATCTCCCCAACCCCCCCCCCCCCCCCGCACACAGTTGTATATCTTAGTTGCAGGCGCTTCTAGTTGTGGGATGTGGGACGCCACCTCAACGTGGCCTGATGAGCGGTGCCATGTCCACACCCAGGATGCGAACCCTGGGCCGCCGCAGCAGAGTGCGCGAACTTAGCCACTCAGCCACAGAGCCGGCCCCAGAATGTACTCTTTGAAGGTAAGAACCAATGCCTCTCTTCTTATCACACCAGTACTTTTTGAAGATAAGTGTCCTTTCCCATGACACTGGGGTCATGCTGACCCACTGTGTATGTACTCATCTATAACAAAGTATCTCCTTGAACCCTTGAAAGAATGTACCCCTGTCACACTTGATGTATGTCTGTTTGGAAATGGTATATAATGGTGCTGAAAAATCACTCTTCTTCACAGCACTTACGAAGGCTGCACTCCCAGGCTGCAGTCCTCAGCTTGGCTCGAATAAAACTCCCCGCTGTAGAATGACTATTGATTATTCGTGTCAACAGCTCGACCATCTAGGTTTGTGAAAGTACACTTTATGATGTTTGCACAATGATAAAATCACTTACTGACACATTTCTCAGAACGTATCCCCATTGTTAAGCAAGGCATGACTATAGTGGAATACTATGATGATTATATAGCTGTGTTAATGTGGAAAGATGTTTCTAATAGTCTGGTAATTTCTAAAACCAGTTAACAAGATGCACATATGATATTCTTTTATTCTGAAATATTTATGGAGAGCCTTGTGTATGCCAAGCACCAAGCAAGTGACTGGTAAACAAAAAGAGATCTGTTCCCTGCTTCTAAGGAGCTTACAAGCTTTGGAGGGGGATGAGGGGGAGGGAGACAGGCCACATACATATCTTCCAACTGACTCCTGTTGGCATATTAAAGGGATATACGTTTTGAAAATACAGACCACTTCTATGTGTCTGTGTGTCTATGTAATATCTGCAGCACCTCATCAGCATAGTCTACAAAGAGAACACACACACTCAGCCGTATGGACTAGGAAGTGGGTCAACAAGAGGATACTTGGAGCAACTGCCTTGTGATGAACTGAAGCACACAAATCTTCTACAAAAATGCTCTAGGGAGAATCTTAAGAAACGCAATGTAGTTATGGAAAGTCATCCACTGGAAGACAGATGCGAGACAGATCGCAGAACCACAGAAAAAGAATTGGAACAAAGAGCTTCCGCTGTTGACAATTCAAGACTAAGACTGACCAAGATCAGGTACAAGTTCTTGAACAAATAACTGTTCTTCTACAAGTCTACAGCTTTACCCTTCCCTACTATGTTGGGATCTAACAAATAATAATGAAGCCTCCAAGATAAGAAAGATCTCATAATTAGGGTCAGGCTCAAAGGATTCTGACATTCTATATTCATTTCATTTAAACATCTGCACTACAATCAGTAAACTTACGAGAGTCATTAATTACAAAGGGAAAATTTTTTTCTTTGGAGCACAGAAACATGTCAGACACCTCAACCAAGAGATCAAAAGTTAACATTCACCAGCTATAAGACCTATCTACATCACACATGTGCCAATATGATGCACTGAGAAGGGAACAACCTCACCACTGTGGTATTCTTGTCACAAATGCTTAACCCTCAATTTAATCATGAAAGAACACCAGATAAATCCAAACTGAGGGACATTCTGCAAAATAACTGACCAGTACTCTGGAAAAGTACCAAGGTCACGAAAGATAAAAAACTGTCACAAATTGGAAGACACCAAGGAGACACCATAACTAAATGCAGTGTGGGCTACTGGACTGGATCCTCGACCAGAAAAAAGACATCAGGGGTGAAACCCGAATAAAGACTTTATTTTTTATTTCTATTTTTTTTTAAAGATTTTATTTTTTCCTTTTTTCTCCCCAAAGCCCTCCGGTACATAGTTGTGTATTCTTCGTTGTGGGTCCTTCTAGTTGTGGCATGTGGGACGCTGCCTCAGCGTGGTTCGATGAGCAGTGCCATGTCCGCGCCCAGGATTCGAACTAACGAAACACTGGGCCGCCTGCAGCGGAGCGCGCGAACTTAACCGCTCGGCCACGGGGCCAGCCCCCCGATTAAAGACTTTAGATTAACTCTATCAACTGCCTGGTTTCAATAACCGCACTATGGTTACATAAGAGGCTAACAAAGGGACGCTGGTTCTAAGGTATATAGGAATTCTCTGGGCTAATTTTGCCATTTTTTTCTACTTCTAAAATTATTTCAAAGTAAAATGTTTGAAAAAGTAACTTCACATGAATGATAAAGAGATATGGGGGATCACTCAATAACTCTTACATAAAAATATGCTACCTCCTCGGGGCTGGCCCTGTGGCTGAGCGGTTAAGTTCGTGCGCTCCACTGCAGGTGGCCCAGTGTTTCGTTGCTTCGAATCCTGGGCGTGGACATGGCACTGCTCACCAAACCACGCTGAGGTGGTGTCCCACATGCCACAACTAGAAGGACCTACAACGAAGAATCTACAACTATGTCCTGGGGGGCTTTGGGGAGAAAAAGGAAAAAAAAAATATGCTACCTCCTCCAATAATTGTGCTAAAAAAAACCCAGTAATTGCAAATAAGGCGTAAACCAGAATAATCTGTAAGTATTCACTAAAAACCTGTGATTGGGATAATCTAGAGAGCCGACTAACTTTCCTAGGGCACTGAAGTCTCTCCAGATAAATAATCTACCTCATTTTCCCTATTAATCTTTTTTAATTCAATTCAACTTATATTTATTTAACATCTACTATGGGCATGGAACTGTGCTGGGGCCTGATCAGATTTTGATACATTAAGAACATTTCAGTACACAAAATGAGAAAGAAAAACAGAGAGTAACAAAACTGGAAGGAACTTTTCACTCCCATACAATCTAGCAATCAATACCGGCACCCTTTTTAGTGTGATTGCTGCTAGGAGCTCAAGTGCATCCCCTTCAGCATAAGCGGTTCTGACCTCTACAATTATCTCCAAAAATTATCCCTGAAGATGCCAAAATGACTCTAAAACATACTCCATTTCTAGTACTTTTTTTCCATCTAATCATTATGTTGTTGGTGCATTACAGTACACAACACAAAATTAAAGAACTTGATTCTCTGAACGTCAAGGAAGGGTCAAGCTGGTATAAACCCACAGACGTTTACTTACTATCCTCTTAGAAGAGGTCAAAGGCAACATCACAGAAGGCCGGGGTTCTCAAAGTGTGCCCTCAGAGTCAGCAGCTTTAACATCACCCAGGAACTTGTCAGAAATGCAAATTCTCAGTCCCAGTCCAGACCCGCTGATTCAGAGACCCAGCCCAGCATCTGCGTTTTCACAAGCCCCCCCAGCTGACTCTGATGCACCATCAGTTTGAGAACCACTGATGGAACAGCAGAAAGACTGGCCCTGTGAATCCGGAGGCCTGATTCCAATCCTTGCTCTGCCACTAACACCTCTACAATGCATTAGCCGCTCAGCTTCTGTGGGGCTCAGCCTCCTGATCAGTGAGGGAACTGCAATAGCTCACTACCACAGTCCTTACACCCTAATTTGATAACCATGAAAGCATTCATTTGTATAAGGCCTAAAAGTGAAAACACCACTGCAGTATTTCACCACGTATTTCTCTCTTTCATCCAAATGAAACAATTAAAATTTCTTCTTGGCATCCACCAGCCTCTGAATCAGACTTAACATAGCTACAATAATTTCTTCTGATTTTAAATAAAATTGTGTTCACTACTTTGCTGTAGCAAAAGCCATATAAATGCTAATTTTACAGTTTCCTATTTAGTTCTCTATCAAGCCTATTTTGGAGCAATTCCTCATAATAACAAAAATTCCAAGAAACCCACCTACTACAGACTGAATTGTGCACCCCCCCCCACACACACACACACCCAATTTTGATGCCGAAGCCCTAATCACCAATGTGATGGTATTTGGAAATGAGGTCTTTGAGAGGTACTTAGGTTTAGATGAGGTCAGAACGGTAGGGTCTCCAAGACGGGATCAGCGTCTTTAGAAGAAGACGAAGAGAGACCAGAGTTCTCTCTCCATCTCTGCCATGTGAAGACACAGCAAGAAGGTGGCTGTCTGTAAGCAAGGAAGAGCCCTCACCAGGAATCAGCACCTTGATCTTGGACTTAACCTCCAGAACTGGGAGAAGTAAATGACTGTTGTTTCAGCCACCTGGGGTTATGGTGTTTTCCTAGAGCAGCCCACAACGACCAACACACTCACTCAAAATACCCCTCTGCTGTGGGCATAGTTCAGAAGAACTGTGCTCCAACCTCGCATAAAGAATGTGTGTGATCAGACCACTGAAGTACTCAGCAACTATGAAAGAGAAAGAATTTTAAAACGTACAGATCTAGATACTTCCATTACTAAGAAACACAGCTTAATTTCATCTCCTAGTCATGGATTTATAAACCGCGATTCTTCTCACAGCCTGTGGAAACTATGACAAAAACCTCTCAGGGGAGATGTGAGAAAGAGGGAGAGAGGAGAATCAAATAAGAAGAGTCCGTTTTATAAAGGTTAGAGAGTTCTCTTGGAACACAAACCTAGGTAGCATGAATGTGGGCAGAAATGTCCCACCAATCAAGTGAATACCCACTAATCCTTGAGACCTAACTCAAATGCTGTATCCTGCAAGCTCGCGCCACTCCTTCCCAGGCAGTCAGTCATAAATTACTCTGTGCTCCCCTTTCTCCATTTCAGCACTGAGCAAAAGGCACTATACTTGCTTATGGATCTGTCTCTTCCACCAGACCTTGAAATCATCTAGGGCAGCGTGTTACTCTCTCCAGCACCTAGAATGGTGACTGGCATGAAGCAGTTTGCTCAAGTGGAGCCACTCTGCTTTGCTGAATACAAGAGGAACTCTCTGTGCTATCTCACAGCTTTTCTGCAAATCTGAGATTATTCCGAAATAAACAGGTTTTTTAAAAAAGGCACCAGGAGCCACTGTATTATCAGTAATAATCACACCTGCCTTACATGTCACGCAAGAAGACAACAGCTACTAGAGAGCCTTGCCTCAGTGTTTTTCAGACGTGCCAGCAGAAGTCAGTAACCTTACATGTAGCAAACTTGAAAAACAATGAGTAACAAACACTTGAGACGCTAATCCTGACCTTAACTTTGGTCAAACTGTTTAACTTTAGTCTCAGTTTGTGAAAAGGGACTAGTAATTCCGACCCTACACGGCTGCCGTGCTACATGAAGTCTACAGAGTATACATCAAATGAGCTCTCCTAACGATGTTCTAATCAATACGTGTTAGTGACCTTCCCCAGGCAGTGTTGCATCTGGACTAACGCTTCACCGCAAACCAGGTGCATACTGTAACTAGTTCCACCGGCACGGACTGTAAAGTCCCGACACAATCACCATTCGGGCTATGATTACCTAGAAAATAATCCTACATATGTGTCCACAGATGCCAACCCTGCCAAGATGTCCTAGTCCAGAACCCCCCAACCCAATAAACAGGCTATTCAAAACTCAACGCAAGCGCAGGGGTCAGCAGCTCCTGGCACCCACCTCCCCCCGACTAAGCTCCAGAAAGCGGGCACGCACACTCAGGCCGTGCTCGCCCACTAGGAAGAGGTGGGTATCTCCAGGGACGATCCCGCTGCTGCCAACAGCGACGTGCGGCAGCCTGGGGTCTCCCGCTAGTTGCTGAGAGCAGCTGGACCCTGAGTGGCCAGGACCGTCCACTTCCAGGCGGGGTGCTCTCGGGCACCAGCATCCTCAACCGAAGGAGGCGAGGGTGGCAGCAGCGCATCGGTGCGCTGGGGAAAACAGGGAGTGGGCGGGCAGCCACGGACACCACCGCCCGGACTAGAAACCCACATCGGGCAGCTCCCCGCCTGGGCGCCCGCGTTCCAGTCGGAGAAGCCAGGCGGTCGGAAGCGCCGCGACTGCGTGCAGGGGTGCGTGGGGCGCCCGGGGCGCCGCTTCCGCGCCAAGAGCCCGGGCCCGCGGGGAAACGGAGGCCCGCCGGGTCCCCGGGAGCCCGGCTCGCGAGCGAGCAGGTGACGGCGGGGGCAGGGCGGCTGCGACGCCGCGCGGGCGGCGGGCGGGTGTCGGGCGAGTCTGGGCGGCGTCGGGAGGGACCGGCGAGCGGGGGAGGGGCTGAGGCGGGGGGAGGAGGGAGGAGGAAGAGCGAAGGGCCCTGGCGGGACTCCCGGCGCCCAGCTGCCCGGCCCGAGCCCTCAAGCCACCGCCCCCAGGCCCCGCGCAGACGCTGGACGGTCCCCGCCTCCAAACCTGCCCCCCCCCGGCCCGGTCAGAGAATAACTTACCCGTTTGCCGACGCAATCGCTCCTGCTGGCCCCTCTGACGGACTCCTCCGGCTCGTCGTCTTCCGGTGATGAAACCGGAAGTCCCACCCCTCCCCAAGAGGAAAACGGAAAGCCGAAGGAGTCAATCTAAGGAAGGGGAGACGCGCGTCAGGCTGAGAGCCTGGCGGCGTCTGACCGGGAAGGCCACCTGGCACTTCCAGCGGCTCCCCGAGCGGGTAACCCCCGGGCGATCCCGCCTCCTCCCTCTCCATCCCTCCTCACTCCACCCCTTCGCTCGCCCGCCCGCGGTAAAGAACCCCGAGGGCGGTGCGGGAGAAACGGACGCGCCCGGGCCGGGCGGGAGCCGGAGGCCTGCGGGCCGGGCGGCCGGCCTCCGCCTCCACCGGCCCAAGCGATGCCCGGCGCCTCTGAGGCCTCCTCTAACGGAGCGAGGTTTTCCTGCTGTGCCAGGCGCGTGCGCACCTCCGGGTTAGGAGAACAGCCTCTGGATGCTCCTAGCAGGGGTCCTCAGAGTCGCAGACCCTAGGAAGCCACGAGCCGAATTCGGATTCTAACGGGTTCTAATGAAAAATGCAGGAGGATCGGGGTCCAGTTCTCAGAAGAGGGGGCTGGGCTGCGCTGGGCTGGGCTGGTGTCTGGCTAACACAGAGGCTGAGGGAGGGATGCGCTGGAATGAACATGTGGAGCGCGAAGAAGCCCAGACCAGGTTCTTTGTGTGTCTGTGGCCGACTGCCTTCCTCCAGCTGCAAGTGCAGAGAACGTGTGTCACCACAGGGCTCTTGCACTGTCCAGCACACACTCACGCAAGGTTTATTTTTATGAATACAACGTAAAACCAAGAACATTCCCAGTCCTCGTTATCTTCCATAAGAGCATCTACCAAATCTAACTGACAGTCCAAACCTGGACAGTCCCAAACCTGACATGTTGCCCTCCTTCAATACGATGACGTCCCCTCCTGATCATGTCACTATATACTCCCAATAAGTATACTGGGTGGTCATCTTTATCCATGTGCATATGCTTCTTTGGTAAAATTTTTTAAAGCAAATACTTAAATTTCTCTATCCCCAACCTCTTTGTCTTCTTATTACTAGTTAATTGGTCTTCTGGCTAATCACTGGGCGGATTTCTGTCATCCCTCTGAATGTAATCTATCCGGAAAATACTTCCTATCTGGCTCCCAAACCACAGCAAGACCCAGGTAGCCACATGGCTTGGGTTTGGGTAGAAAACGTGGACCCATCAATGAGAGCTGGGGAGACCCATCATGACCCGGGGAGGCAGAAAACCACGGCTCTGGACTCAGGCATCCCAGGGTTGGAATTTCCTAGATTCAATGACCTCATTCGTCCTCCTCCTCTCCTCACCTGGTGGCAGCTGAATAATTGACCAAGACACTGCAGGTCTCAGAGATTCAGCAGGAATGCAGATCAGCAAATACATCTTCTTATTTAGTGACTTGGTAAAACTGATGTTCCCTTGCTCAGAAATGGTTATATTTTACAACCAACTTTTGTTAATTGACTACTATGAACACCCTTGTTAAAATATAAATTGGCGTCAGAAACCTCGTGTACAGTTAGTCCTTGGGACCTCTGCCAAATACATCAGGTAGGTCCACGGAATCCGAAAACCTCACAAGATTCAACCAAATCTGGCGAGCATGGACTGTGCTTAAATAGTGACGAGTACCAAACACCTGCGAATATTTAACCAAGAGGACTTGATGTTGTCCAGCACCAGAGAAGAAGTGGCTCCTTATGGATGCCTCAGCGAGGCTGATGCCACAGGTGGGTCCCGTTTCTGTGACAAGAGGCAGGGTAAGCTGGCCCCATGATCCAGCCGTTTTAGACATGACGCAGCAAGCTTTAAAACTGACATTTCAAGCACCCACAAAGAGATGGAATGTGTGGCACTTTGTTTTTATTTGGAATCATAAGAGAAACATTTTTAATAAACCCTTAACTTCTTCTCCATTAATGCTATTTAAATAGTGAATTCATAAAGACTGAAGTGATTTGTTTACTTATACTTAGCTGTAGAAAACTTACGTGCTTTTGTTTATTTGTTTACACCATCAAATCCAATCAAGCCAAACAAGATGGTCGACTGAAATGACTGATGAATGCAACCTGAGCTGACAGCTTTAAATTTGGGATGTGTTACTGATGTCAGGTTGATCAGTTCTCTGTCTAAAATTGATGCTATTTAAAGCTTTGAACAATTTAGATGTAGTCACTGAGTAAAATCCCAACGGGGTGAGAGAATTCCATCAGGGCTGATTCTGCTGTGGTGAATTTCCATGTGCGCAGGTGTCAGAGGGAGAGTGGCCTCTCCCGATGGGGTAGTGAGACAGAACAGGATGCAGGAGGGGCGGTGGGCTGGCGTCACTCACAGCAAAGGTAAAGAGGCTTAGAATAAAGATAGACGCATCTTCTCACAAGGAATCCCAAATGGCATAAGAGTGTGAATATTGGTCATTTCTGTTTCAAAACTTTTCAAGAAAGGAAAAAGTGAAGGGGAGGCAAGAAGTGAATATGTATCACGCTTCAATAACTCATCTGAAAATGAACCCCCAGGGAAATCATGGTAGCCGGTGGGGTAGACCAGTGTTTTTATTAACAATATAAAAGGAATGTGTGGTGAAAGCAACGGTGACATAAGTACTGACAGTCAGTGGATGAATGATTATGTGTCCTGAGCACCTCAGGACACAGCAAACTAGAGCAATTCCACCAATCAAATGGCAAGAGAAGTCTAATCGAAGAACCATCCTTGTGCTGGAAGGGCAGAATGAGTCCAGTCCGGGGACTACTGGGGCCAGACTTGGGGAAATCAAGTTGTTGAAGGTAGCTGTGACTTTAGAGAGGTGTGCAACAGAGACATTAAGCCATTTCCAGTGTCTCTACCTTTAAAATAGTTTATTACTGGTCCAAATGTCCAAAGACGTATTAAAGAGGGAAAATATTGTTTACTGGACAGAAATTCTCTGGATATTTAGATTCTATTCCTGTCCAGGGATGTGAGAGAGGGGATATGTCAGCAGCTCAGATGTAAGCTGGAAGGTTCCCGTCGTTGTTAATGCAGCTTAGCCGTCTCTAGGAAAAAGGCAGCAAATAATTGGGATCCTTCTATGTAGTTCCACCTAACAAAAGAAGAAATAAAGAGAAACTGTTATTTCCATTCAAATAATGGAGGAAAAGTAGTCTACAATTTAAACAGGAAGATTTGATGACATAAATTCAATCTAAAATATGCAGCATGTCGGAAGGTTACTGATGTGGACACCCTGTGGTTTGCACACTGAGAGATCAGCCCCCTCAAGAACCTGCTCACTGTTGATTTTCTCCTTCTGCGCGTGCTCTCCATCGTCCACAGTGCCCAGCGGGAGCATCATCACACTCTTTTGGATAACATCCTGGAATATATTGGCAATTGGTGTGGTTGATCCATCCCGGATCATATCTGGTTCTGTTCCAAACACTGAAACACAGGAAAAGAAGGCATTGAATAAATTAATGAGAAGACTACCCCCAGTGATCTCCGCAAATGTCGTGTTCACTTTATCTTTCTTTCTTTTTTTTTTTTTTCCCACCATGAAATTTGGTGGCTGGGATAAGTAAGCGTCCTGATATCATGCAATTTATATTCTAAAATAGTCAATAGAGTCAAGAAGAAAACTGTGGTTGCCTTATTTACTATTATCTACTTTTAAAAAATATTTTTAAATAATATTTTAAAGTAACGTTAGACTTACAGAAAAGTTGCAAAAGTAGTACAGAGAGAGTTCTCATATATTCCTTACTCTGCTTTCCCTAATGTTAACATCTTACATAACTATTGTACAATTATCAAGAATAGGAAATTAACATTGGATAATATTATTAACTAGACTCAGCCTTTATTTGAATTTCACTCTTTCCCTTCTGCTGTACCAGGATCCAATGCAGAATCCCACACGGCATTTTGTCATTGCTCCTTAGTCTCCTCTTGTCTGTGACTGTTTCTCAGTCTTCCCTTATCTTTCATGACCTTGACCCTGCTGAAGAGTACTGATCAGTTGTTTTGTAAAATGTCCCTCAGTTTGGGTTTATCTGACGTTTTTTCACGATTGGAAGAGGTCATGTGTTTTTGGCCAGAGTACCACAGAAGATGTACCTACCTACTTTTATGGTTGCTTCACGAATTAAGTATTAGAAACACTAATATTAAATATTAGGAACACATTTCTTTGGTGTTTTGTGTTTCTTTTGTAACCAACATATGAATAAATCGCTGTACTCAACTTTCACCTGAATGTTGCAGTGTTTGTACTCAACTTTCAAGGTATCCCAGGAAACAGTTTTAATGGATATCCTGGGGTCTAGAAAGAGATGAGTTGAAACCTTCTAGGCTATAGGGAAAGTTGCCAGAGATGGAGTGGGAATGAAAAATAAATGAAGACACAAAAGAGAACATGCCGTGTCTTCTGGATCCACAGAGCAAGGCGTGAATGTGAATAAAGATGATGTACACTCGTGCATTGCTTAACGACAGGATACATTCTGAGACATGCATCGTTAGGTGATTTAATTGTTAGATGGTTTAATTGTTGTGTACTCACACAAACCTAGGTGGTATAGCCTACCACACGCCTAGGTGATATGGTGCTAATCTTATGGGACCACTGTCATACATGCAGTCCGTTGTTGACGAAAAACTCATTATGTGGCAGACGACTGTCCTTTGTTGGCAGGACTGGTTTAGCACACAGACAGACAAAAAGGTGCCTTATGCATTCCTGCATTTTCCTGTATTTCATGTCTTTACTGTTGAATTTGACATTTCAATCACACATCTCTCTTCAGCTGGCATTCCATTTAACTTCCTAACTCTTCTTCCTCTTTTCTTCACCCCCAAATTTTACTGGTAAAATACTGCTACAATTGAGGGCAGTGGGGATGATTGTGTAGAGAAGTATGGCTCTCGGTGTTGGACTTGTCCTCTAATTTTTGACGTCTGTGTCCCTTGTACTCATAGATGCAGAGAGTTAGTGCTCCAAGGAGGTCTGGAGGCCATTAAACCCAGAGCTCTGTGACCGGGAAGAGCAAGTCCCCACAGGGCAGCCCGGTGCCAGCTTGCTCGCTCCACTACAGTTTAGCTTCTTCATTTTTAACCCCAGAGGACTTCCTTTACTTTCGTGCAAGTTCAGCTGTGCTTTTAAAAGTTTTTATGTATCGGCCAATATTTCCATGAGTTTTGCAGAAGGAGGGTTGGGAGGTTTCCAAGTCCATCATTTTCCCCCAAATTCAGGTCTCCAGAACGTGAGTTTGAACCCTGGCTTCGCTACTTCTAGCTGAGTGCCCTCCAGCAAATTATTTAATCTCTTCTCGCCTTAATCTGCACCCCGGGGAGGGCTGTTGGGAGGATTCATGAGACAGTGTGTGTAAAGAGCCCTGAACCACACCGTTTACCGTCAGTAATGCAGCCCATATAAAAGGAGAGTCCACAGTGAAGTTTTAAAAGTGTCTGCTTTATCTACAGCCCCACCGGGTACCACCCCTTGTTCCCAGTGTAAACCAGCAATCAAAATAGCATAAGTCTAACCTGTTTTGATGGCTCTTTTTGCTGCAAGATACTGATTATCTTTAATATTTGCGATCCATGGGTGTAGTCCTAGTGCCATAGAAACAACCATCTGGTTGGAACGATTTCTTTGGGAAAATATATATTCAAGATGCTGCTTTACCTAAAGGTAACATTTTCAGTTGTAAGAGAAAATTTTGAGTAGCTCTCATAGCCTTGTATCAAGAAACTGATTGGAATCCCAAGCTGACGCATTCAAGCGTTCTGATTTTCCCTCAGCTCTTCCAGAGGGAGGACGCGGAGTGAGCCGGGTCTCCAGGACGGAGAGCTGCGCCCAGTGTGAGGAATGCTTGCTCTCACTCCCACCCCTCCCGAGACCCCCCAATCCCCCCTCCTGTCCCCACCCCTCCCCGACCACAGTGTCTCACTGTTAATGTCGGCTTATTATGAATTTGGGTAATTATGAAACCTTGAATGATATTGTGGGTAATACAAATATGATGAATGTTTGAGGTAATTATGAAACACAACACAAGTAGAACTTCTCAATTTGAATATCCCTCTTTTTGGACTTATCAGTATCTTAAGGAATATTTTGGGAACATTACACACTTGGAAATTTCCAAAAAGTGGGAGCAATTTCACGCTAAGCTGTGAAGGAGGCTCATTGACAGCATCTTTCTCTCTCCCCTGGGCTCCATTCCGGTTGCCATTATGGAAATCCACCAGAGAAAAACTCCATACTCTGAAATATTCATCCCTTCGACAAAGATTTAAGGCACACCTGTCACGTGGCAGGAACTGTTCTAGGTGCTGGGACATAGCTGTGAGCAAGACGAAGACCGTCCTGCGCTCATGTAAAGTGTGTGCTGTGAGGAGGAGGAACAGTCCATCCAGAAAGGGAAGGAGGGAGGAAGATGGAAACAAAAAGACGGAGGGACGCAGAGGGGAAGGAGGATCTTTGAGAATGTAATTAGCGCTAAGACGACGATAAAAGCGGACAGTGGATGGAGAGAGGGCGCCGAGGTATTCCTTGAGCTCCCTTCTTCAGAGTCTACCTTCTGTGCAACTTGAGGTACACTGATGATAGGTCGATACTTCAGGCACGCACCTCCTTCCAGACACAAACATTTTCATTAAGGTGGCTGCTTTCAGGGGGTTCATTTCAGACATCATGGACGAACCAACGCTGGGGGTAAAGATTTTCCGGCTCAGTCCAGCCGTAGACAAGTAGCTTCTCCGTCTGTGTGTAAAACCCATCTTGCCTTTTTATGCACCATTTAGTTTTCAAAAATTTCCCATCACTCCAACTCCAAATGGTTATTTGTCTGATGACTGTAATTGCATATAATTGAGGGAAGAGAGTTTTACTGAACAAAAATCCTGTTGGTTTCTTGACATTTGTTCCAGTCCCTTCTGTATTGGAAAAAAGTGATACTTCAATGCTGACAACTGAGTTGCTCACTACTGTGTGGCATGTGGCTCTCAGGAACGGCGCTGCTGGACAGAAGAACAATGCACGTTTGTTACCTGTGTTTCCACCACGGACATGTTCATGTGAGGGACTAGACGGATTGAAAATTTTCCTACAACTCGGCCAGGTATGACTGTTTTAGCTCCAGGCTCCTCAAAGGCGCCCTCAATCCCGTGAATAGAAAGAGATGGGTACCTCCATAGGTGCATTAGAATTTCCTCCTAAATTGAAATAAAAGTATTTTATTATATGAAAGAATGTTTAATTAAAACTCAGTTGAATTGTATTGCTTGCATCACCAATTTCTGTACATCTGTGACACGGTTAATGGCAAGCTAATTATCGCCTCACTTAGATATGTCTGGACAAACAGTACAAGTGGACTTTCCCCTCAGGACACGAGATCTCTGCTGCCTTCGCCTGCCCAAGCCACTCCCATTGGCGAGGGCCCCTCGTCGCTGAAGTTTGCAGTTACTAGATGGCAAAGGGGCCCTTTCAGAAACTTGGGTTCATTTATAAATTTCTCTCCCAGTCATTGCGATGATAATTTGTGTGCTAAATGTATTTTATTTTTCAGAAGGCTTCAAAGAACTCTGCAGATGTTTGAGCCAGTTTTCAATCTTGCTATGGCCGCTGTAGAGCTAGTCTGAGGAAGAGCTACACTTCATGATAAGAAACTCTATCGCTCTCTTCTGCATGCTTCTCCCTCTCTTGGCTGTTCCCCCAGGAACCAGCCATAGCTAGCAAACACCCTAGCAGGCAAGCGTTTTAGAAAGGAGGAGGAGGAGGAGGAGAAGGGAAAAGGAAAAAATCTAAATTTGCCAGTAACGCTTTCGGCTTTGGGTCTACTTATTACACCAAGGCAGCAGTGACGTGGCAGTCTACAGATTAGCCCCTAAGTCTCTTGGTTTTGTCTAGAAAAATGAACAATTAGGGTCATGGAGCTGGAATAACCTCAGACTATCCTCAATCTTTAAACAGTTAGGGAGCCCAGCTCACTGGCTGCAGGCCGGCTTGGGATTGAGTCCAGAAAACTGATTTGGAAAAACGCATCTGTGAAATGAGCAATTGCTCCACGGTTAGGTGCCTGAGTCCGGTGCCAGTGGGACCCCAGATAAAGGTCTGCTTGATCTAGACCACAGGGAAGTGGCCTTGAAAGTGAAAGTCCCCCTTGGAATTAACATCTGCTTTCAGTTCTAAGATGTGCAGATAAACAGGACACAGTAAATTAAGCCTTGGGAAAATATTTGTTACCATCATTCTTTGTTCAGATTATCCATCAACTTGTGATCATACCTTGGTGTCAAACAGAAATTTCTTAACCTGGCTGCTATTCCGGTATTCTTCTAGGTCCAGGTCAATGGCTTCGTACATTTGTTTTTTCCTCTTCAGTAAGAGGAGCCACGTGGTCATAGATTCCAGGGATCAGAATATGACCCGATGAGTCTACAAGGCTACCTACAAGATACACCCAGGAAACAAAGCCACACGGAGTCACCGGTATGCTGATGTTCTGGCCCTGGAGCAGGATCACTGGGGACTCTCCTGGGCTTGCAGCAGACCTTGTGACCGGCCCTGGTCCCCACAGCAGGGCCACTGACAGCAACTCACATCCCAGAGGTGATGGTCAGAAGAAAGAGCTGGTCACCAGGCAAACTCAGCCTGACTTGGACCCGCGTGAATGTCCACCTTGTCAATGGCGGGATGAAAACACACGGCTCTGCAGTAAATTCCATTGGGTATGACTTACCTGCATTATATCCCAGTTCTCAACTCCACCTTTATATCATAAACAAGCTTCTTTTTTTTAAATTTTATCTTATCCTGAGTTAAAAAGTAACACGTTCATTATTAAGAAACTTTTTTTTTTTTTTGAGGAAGATTAGCCCTGAGCTAACTACTGCCAATCCTCCTCTTTTTGCTGAGGAAGACTGGCTCTGAGCTAACATCCGTGCCTATCGTCCTCTACTTTATACGTGGGATGCCTACCACAGCATGGCTTTTGCCAAGCGGTGCCATGTTCGCACCTGGGATCCAAACCCGCAAACCCCGGGCTGCCGAGAAGCAGAACGTGCGAACTTAACCACTGCGCCACTGGGCCGGCCCCCAAAATTTTCAATATATATGTTTATATATATATATACACATACCTGAGAAACTGAAAACCATCATTCCTTCTCAATTTTTCTCCTCCTACATACACCATAATAATATAATAAATACTCATCTTTAATCAAAAGCATAATATCCCTGAGGTCTAGTCTATGAGATATACATCATGACCACAAAAGCCTCCACAGTGAATAAGAAGATACTCAAATCTGTTCTTTATGAAAGAGTTTTGGACCGATAGGAATGGGAGAAAATCATCAGTGACTATCTATAAAAGAAACAGAAATCAAGATTTAGCAAACACTGCTCAATATCTTGAGAAAGTACTTATCAAAGATACAATGCAACTAGCAAGTAGACGAACAGAAATGACAGGAAAATGTCTCCAGGGCAGCCAACTTAATCCCCATTCAAGTAAAGACACTTCATAAAGATACGCTTCATATTCTTGATGGGACAGTCTTTCTTGACAATATCAGAAAATTACTGCGAAGCACTGTACTTTCAAATCTTTCTGTTAAAGTCGATAATTACAAAGCACAGAGTTGAAGGCTCTATGAGGATGGATGCCTTCCACCTAGTGATTGGACACCTGCTGTGTTCTAGGCCCCAGAGGAATGAATACACAGGACAGCGCTGTCTCTGTCCACAAAAGGCTAAATATCAAGTGTGACCCGACATGAGCAGACCACCAGGTGGCTGGCTCTGTAGAGACGCAATCAAAGCCAAGGTAAACACTCTACCAAAATCTACAGTAGTGGGGACGGCAGTAGTGCGATACATAACGGGCTTCCCAGCACTCTGAGAATGATCATAGACAGCAAAGCCCTGAGGTCTGAGGGTGTCAAGGGAGCAAAATGTGAAGCGATGTCATCACTGTTCTGGTTTTCAACCACATCCTCCTTGGGCCCCCTCTCCTGGTCCTCCGAGGACTTTGCCCAGACTTGTGTAATCCCACTTTGGGGACAGTACTGCAGATTGCTGTGCATGCATCAGCCTCCCTGCAGGTCCTGAGTTATGGAATTCTCCTCATTTAGCCCAATCAAGCATGTTGTATACTGAGTAAATGACACAAACTCATTAGTAAAATTCAAGTCAAAATAATAAGCTGAGCACTGAGCGATTGGGACTGTCACTGATTGGCAGTCCACCCTCTAGCACCCTCACCAAAATCAAAACAAAACATCAAAGTACCGCCAATAATACAATCACTAAGTCTTCCCTTTAGGGTATGTCCCTCAACTTCTGCTGGCATTCTTGTGTGGAAGAACAGAGCTGCAAAGATGAATAAGAGACAGACCCTGCTCACAAACCAGCCAGAAAGATGCAGGGTAAAGAAATAACTCTGGGTCCACGTGCAAAGAGCTCTAAAGAGGGGCAAACCGTCAGGAGCACAGAGAGCACACGGTGAACCAGCCAAGGAGGAAGCGTCAGGGAAGACGACGGCATCACAGTGGGGCCTCAGAGGTTGAGTAGGAGGCGACAGGCACAGTCTCAGTGGTGAGAAGAGAGATGCATGTCTGAAACATCCAGATTGACAACAACGAAGACCCGAAATACTCTAGCAGCCAGGATGCTCAGTGTCCATCTTATGACACTGAGCTGTGACATTTTTCCTGTCAATTTAGCTGGTGTTACCAGACATTACCACAGTGCGTGTTTGTGTATTGGGGGATTCAGATGTCATTAGCAAATTAGGCTGTGATTTGAGCAGCACGGGCTCTCCACATGTCACTGCACATCTCCCGTAGAACTGCCCGGCCCGGTCCTCGGTGTAGGTTTCCACCTCGGACCCTGTTTTCTCAGGACACAAAGCAGCCATCCCAGCTGCTGGCTCAGGCTGTGCCAGCAGACACACATCCTGACAGGAGAGAAGCGACATGTCCTCCTTTTCCTTCCCTTTACATCCTACGGCGCCGTGATAGTTGGTGCGTCCTTCCGGGCTTCAGAAACAGTTCAGACCTTCACCGAGCCTTTCCAATCTAAAAACTTCTTGCCTTTCCCCTCACTTTCCACCAAGGGGGTCATCTCCTGCTATGTTGATGAGTTAGATCATTACAAGAAATACTTGAGCTCACTGCCGCAAAGTCTACAAATATCCCACCATTCTTAACCATCAATGACTCCTCTCCTGATTCCATTGAAAATTCATCTTGATCCTTGGTTTAGCCTAATTGTCTCCCTTCTTCCTCCTCTCTAGAGAAGTTTTATTATTGATTCCAAACGTCATGTTCTCTGCTAGCAATCTCCCCTCCCCCCCCCATCGAATTCCTTTCACTCATTCAATCTCTTCATTGTTGAAACAACAGCCTCTCCTGAACCCATTTCTCTCTAGTTCTCGCCCCACGTCTTCCTTCCCCTTCACAATGAAGCTGAAAGATCAGTGTTCATGGAATTACCAGCTCCTCACTCCCCCACACTTCAGACAATGGTCTGTGTATTAATCAATCTTGATAATATCACAGCTATCTCCCCATAATTAAATCCAAAGAGTGTTTCTGCATCTTTCTACTACTTGGAACAAACGCAGAACCGGGCCACGATTTTCTTTTGGAATGATTCCCTGTCCTCCGTTTCTCGACATCTCAGGCTCCTGACTGCCTGTGAACCAGCTCACACTCCCTGGTGTCCTTCACAGGGTCCTTCTCACACAGCACTATTGCGAAAGCTCAGGACTCAATGTGAGCCCTATTCTCTCCATTGACCCTACGTTGTCTCAGTACTCTTGTGCATTTCTTCTATTGCTTCAATGCCTTCCACTGTTATCTCTATGATGGCGATGTCTAAAAACCACGTCCAGATCTTATTTCTGAGCTATAATGCTCCAGGTGTATGTTATAGGCACCTTAAGCAAACATATTTCCAACGGAAGCTGTTAACTCCCCCTCGCCAACTAGACACCCCTTCACCTCTCGGTCTCCGATCTCGTCTGATGACTACAGTTGACATCCAGGGAGTGATGTTTAACGCAAACTCTCAGAACCACCTGACAGAACAAGCACTGCTGCTGCCAGCACACTGAGCAGTCACCCTTCATCTCCGCCCCAGGATCCACACACGTATTCCTACTCTATACTCCGTTTCAGTTCAAAACGTCAGGTCCTCCGAGATCCCTTTGTTCAAACTGCTGCTGAAGTAAGCCTTCCCTCCCCGCCTGTTGTCTGGTGACTTTCCCTTCAGGCCACTGTGGAACAAATTAGGACATTCTTTTGATTGCATATTGTGTAACCTTTGAAATTGTCTCAAATAATAGTAAAATGATTATAATCACAGTGGATATTTGACAACTGAGATATGAAAGTAGAGAGCAGAATCCTGATTTTATAAAAACAAATGCATGTTGACCTCTGCAGGGAAAGTTCATCCTCTGTCGCACCAAACAGCATCATCCCAGGGGATGAGACAGTGAAGCGCGAGGCCTGTGCTCATTAAAGAACAAGGTTCCTGCCAGGAGGCCAGTAAGTTTGTTTTTCCATTGTTTCACCTCACAGTTAGACGCTTTGCGTGCCCTACGTGAGCAATTCATTTGATTTTTTTTGTTTCTTTTCCAGATTGGCGCCTGAACCAACATCTGTTGCCAATCTTTTTCTTCTTCTTCCCCTTCTTCTTCTCCCCAACCTCCCCTCCCCAGTTCATAGTTGTGTATCCTAGTTGTAGGACCTTCTGGTTGTGCCATGTGGGATGCCCTCTCAGCATGGCCTGATGAGCCGTGCCATGTCCCTGTCCAGGATCTGAACCCTGGGCTGCTGAAGCGGGGCACGGGAACTCCACCACGTGGCCGTGGGGCTGGCCCCCCAACTCATTGAATTTAACATGTGCTCTCTCTCTCTCTCTCTCTCTCTCTGGGTTGTCTTGTTTCAGTTTCGATGGGCTGGGGAGTAAGGTGAACATCCCTGAGGACTCCCCTTGCTGAGTGGACATGTGTGGTCCTGGTGAAAGCCCTCACCCAGTGGGGCTCCTAGAGATGTGACTCAGGGCCACTAATTCCCTTTTGGTGCCTGGCAAACTGGGACTCATCTTCCTCTGTCTGCTATTTGCTCTGTATTATGTCTGCTCCTTTGGAAGACAAAAATTTGTGTCCAAAGGGAAAGTTCCAGAAATGCTTCCAGGGATGATGATGGGACTTTGATTTCCAAGTGAGTATTTCTGGCATCTGATTCAATTCCGTTGTCCTTAATCAAAAGCTGGCTCGTTCTGGATTGGTTCCATCCTTTCACAGCGATAGCACCATCTTCTACGGTCATTACCAAAAATGATCATTTCGTTTGAAAGCTCTTCCCTTAGAAGCCACTGCTGTGTTAGTACTTTATCAAGTTAAAACACTTAATTTTACATGCCTGGGTTTCTGTTTTGGTTTTTTGGTTTTTGAAAGCAGCTGAGCATGTTTGAACTGAAAATGAAAAGTATTTATTATGGAAGTACCCATGCTACCTCATTAGGATAGAATAGGACATATCATTTATTTGTTATAAGATGCGAAAATTCAGAAGTTTTCCCTTGATCGGTAAAATTGCCCCTCTCAAGAAAGGTTTTTTTCTTTATGTTCAGTAACTTATTTTGGAGACCCACGGGGTCATGTCCAGTGAGATAGTTCTGTTGGAGTGAGGATAGTGCTGCTACAACCTGTCCTTCGTGCCACCTGCGACATGCCCTACTCTGCACCAAAGACCAAGGACGGTCCTTCTGAAGACAGGGCTATGTTTGCATTATGAGTTGAGAGATGCTGAAAAGACCTCCTATGGTTTCCCTTATACCCTACACTACACAAATAGACACTTATGCTTTTAAGTCTTGACATTTCATCTCGAGTGTCTGTTAAAACGTGAGTATCTAGGATAGAAAGCGGCTGTCCTCCAGAATCTTACCAGGGTTTCCTGCTGGCCACTTTGGAGGACAGAGCAGAGTGACCCACTAGGGGAGGGGCGCATGACTGCCGGGCCTTGGGGAAGAGCTGACCGGAAGCTGACTCACCAAGGACTGTCCATGCTTGTCTTGGTTTGCAGTGACAGCAGCTGAACGCAACTTAAAGGATTTTAATTTGCATGCAGCTTTGCACAACAACTTTCCATCTTACTTCATCCTCCTTGCTTCCTGTGACATTTGGGGATGGGATAGTTTCAGGGATTCACTGAACTCGTTTACAATGTTCAAATAGTCTTGTATGATGTGTGCGCTTGTTAATTGAGGTATAATTGACATATACTTTATATTAGTTTCATTTGTACAATATAATGATTTGCATGTATCGTGAAATAATCACCACGATAAGTCTAACTAACGTCTGTCCCCAGACGTAGTCAATATTCATTTTCTGGATGAGGACATGTTGTGTTTTAAGGTGCAGAAGAATCGGTAATGATGTCATACTTTTCCGTATGCAACTTGATGAATTTGAACATAAGTGTCCACCCATGAGACCATCACCACCATCGAGGCCATAAACATATCCATCATCTACCAAAGTTTTCTCCCACCCCCTTTACTATTATCATTATTTTGCTTTAAGAACACTTAACAGAATATATACTCTGTTAGAAATTTGAAGTACAAAACACAATACCGTGAGATTGCTACATTATACGCTAGGTTTAATTTTTAGAGGAACCTCCAGACTATTTTCCATCATTACAGTATTAGTTTACGTTCCCATCAACAGTTGCAAGGCTTCCTTTTCCTCCACAACCTCACCAACATTTGTCACCTCTACTTTTTTTGATAATAGCCGCCCTAACCGGTGTCAAGTGATATCTCCTTGTGGTTTTGATTTGCATTTCCCTAAAGATTAGTGATGCTGAGCACCTTTTCATGTGGCTGTTGGCCATTTGTGTGTCTTCTTTGGAAAAATGGCTATTCTACTCCTTTGCCCATTTGTTAACTGAGTGCCTTGGTGTTTTTGCTATTGACCCGAGAGATGAAAAAAGAAAAAAAAATGTCCAGGCATTATGGATGCTTCCCAGTTGATGCAGATGATTTTGTCTTTATGGTGATGACAAAATATCGTGTTGTGTGCTTTTTCTTCAGCAGTTATCATAAGACTAGCAGTAGAATGGCAAAGCAGATAATCAGGATCTCCCGGGTTTCCAGTTTTACAACACAAATAAGACGAGTGGTAAGGAATTTTTGATTATTTCAAGGAAATTATTGAGATCACAGTCCGTGGAATGTAGGACTGACAGGTCCACGAGGAAATTAAAGTGAGGACATGGTGATCTGGCATCACTTCCGATCTGAAGGAACAGGTATCTTCTGTATGAATGTTTGAAGACATATTGGAAATCAGGAATTTGTGGTGGATGAATACATTTTCTGAAGGGTTTATTTCTTTATTTAGGAGGAAGATTACCCTGAGCTAACATCTGTGCCAGTCTTCCTCTCCTTTGTCCGTGGGATGCCTCCACAGCGTGGCCGATGAGTGGAGTAGGTCTGCCCCTGGGATCTGAACCCGCAAACCTCAGGCCCCTGAAGCAGAACACACGCAACTTTAACCACTCAGCCATGGGGCTGGACTCTAACTTATTTAGTTGTGAACATGATCGTTTGGGTTATGTAAATGTCAGGACCTGGGAGTGAGTCGCTAAGAGTGGGGTAGTTGATAATGTCACAATTGATTTAGACCCTAAAGAGGCTAAGAGCAACAACTGGCCAATGGGTTAACCAAAGGAATAGTCAGAAAACACAGAAAGGATGGGAATTGGGATCTATAGTAAGCTGGGGGATCACGTGTCCTCAGAGAGAGTGCCAGGACTTGCACAGATGAGAATGGCAAGAGCAATAAAAGAGAATAAAATCACACTGAAACAAGGAGGGGGTGTTACGAGACGGGGGAGGAAAACTGATCTGGAGCAGTCCTGAGTTTTGACCTTGAGCTTTCTGTCCTTGACCCAAATCTGCTTGACGATGTCCTGGGACACAGGTCAGAAGAGCTCCAGAGGGAGAGAGGAAGGGTGGAAGTACAGGGAAACTGAGATAATTGTCCTAAGAAGCCATGCTTCATTTCTCATTTGGGTCCAGTTTCATGATTACTTTTACAGGATGAGAGGAAAAGAAGTGATGATGGTCAAGTCTTCGCAGAGGAAGCTGCGTGATCGTGGGAATCAACCCAAACCAAAGCCCGGATTAAGAATTCCCATCTCTTTGAGGATGCGCAGTTACATATTCAGAAGGCCAGTTACTAGAATGCCATCCCACCCAGCAGTGAGGGGTCACTGGGAGAGCACGTGGCACCAGCCCCAACAGGTCTGCTGGCAGGAGAGAAGTGGCAAGCCCTTTGGAACTTGCCGTAGCCTTGCAAAATTGCACCTTGCAGCAGAGGTGAATTCCTGCGGGGTGCGCTCGCATGGGGTGCCCCGTCCAGTCCCATACACACCCCTGCCCTTCCTCAGATTTGGCAGAGATGATTCTGGGAACTGGTCTGGGCATCCCATAGCTCCACGGCCAACAATTGCTGGTGACTGTGGAAGATCTGAGCAAACAGGAGGGGACGGGGAAGAGGGCGGGAGAGAGCGATTGTGGACAGGCTCAGCAGCCAGGCAGAGAAAGTGAGCGCCCAAGAAGGATGTGCTGACAGCACCAGGAAAGAGAGGAGACGCTGGTGCCCCTGAGATGGAGCCCGGCACTTCACTGACGTCTCCTTGAAGGGTCCCACGTTTTCTTGCTTGAGCTCTTGCAACTTCAAGACATACCAATCCTTTTCTTTTATTAAACTCCTCTGTGGGACGTAGGAAGCATAGACAGGGATTTCTTGTGGAGGAGAGACTGGATTTCAGCTGAGTAGAGCAAGGAGGGCTTTCCGTTTCACGGTGCTCTCGCATTTTCCTTTCCGAAGTATATTATTTATCTGCGCTTGAAAGTCACAGAGAGTTACCGATTCGCGGGATGATTCCGTTGTCGCCCTCACAGCGACACAGTAAAACCTACCTAGTCGGAATGGATCATTCCTTCTGTGCAATACTCCGGTAGACTCCAAAGATCATTTCAAAAGCGCTGGTATATCTCTGTTCTCAAATAAGAGGTCTGCTTCCAGGTCTCCATTTTTCTGCTCTTTATTGCATGTTAATTCAGAGTTGCAAGGAGGAAAGACCACATTTGCCTCAATCTTTAGATCTCTATGTGCTGGAAATTGGATTCACAGAAATGGACAAGGCCTTTGAGGGATCGTGCTGTCAACAGAGACCTTTTCCGGCATCAGCAACGTGACAATAAACCGCTGCTTGTTAGGACTTGATTGTCTATTGGAGGGATGGAGCTTGCAGTATTATGGAAATCCTCTTTAGAATTGCTTACCTTCACGTGACAGATTTATCAGTTTCTGAGAGTGATGTGTTAAAATAACCTAGGGTGGCGCAGGGCTTAAACTGGCCCACTCCACTTTGGAGGCCCGGCATTGGCACGTTCGGGTCACGGTTGTGGACATTCACACCGCTTATCGGGCCATGCTGTGGCAGACATCCCACGTGTTAAATAGAGGAAGATGGGCACAGATCTTAGCCCAAGGCTAGTCTTCCTCAAGGGAAAAAAAAAAAAAACCGAGGAAGATTGGCAATGGATGTTAGCTCAGGGTGAATCTTAGCCCTTGGGCATCTTCAGCTGTGGTCATTTGCAAAATATGTAGACCATGCATGTACTGGGCAAGCCCAGGCAGGACAGCGCAGCCGGCCTCCCGCCTGGGTGCTTGGGGCTGCTTGTTGTGGAGCCTCTGCTGGAACCGTCTGGGTGGATTCAGTGCAGAGAATGATGACAACGGACTGCCTTGCTTCACCCTCAGAGTTTCCCCTGAGTTTTCTCCATCTTGACATGCAAAGCAGACACTGTCTGGAGCCCTCGTGTTCCTCTGGGACTCGGGCTTCCCTCTGCTCCTCAGCCTGGAGAGGAGGAAGCCCACGTGTGGACTTCAGGAGATTCCTGACCGCGTTTTGTGGGCTAGCACGTCCTGGGCTTGAAGTCCCCAGGGAATGAGCAGAATCCAATCCAGGTAGGACTGCCATGACCCAGACCCTTCAGGAAGGCAGGTTATGGTCCCCTAACCAGGCAGAGCACCATGACCAGCCGCGGGGTTTGTGGAGGGCGAAGGGAAGATGAAATGGGTCCTGGAAGAAGGTGCTTATAAATACCAGCTACCGAGAGGGAACCAGCTGCAAAACCGTGCATTTGAGGAGTATGAGTATTATTTCTTGATTCTGTTTGGAATAAGTTAGAGTGCATGATATATTTGTGTGTGAGTGAACATATATATATAGCTCTCTCTCTAAAATTTATATCAAAGTAACATAAAGACTGATGAGATACAGGTGCTGCACATGTGGGCCTCTTTTTGCTGGCGATCAGTTCATTTTTGGCCATTGGAAGCCCAAAGAGGCAGCGAGTTATTGTCCTCTGCCGTCTGGTAGGCTCATGACAAACAAAGCGCTGCAACCAAAGGGTCGGCTCTCAGGAGCCTCACGGCCCTGTGAGGGAAACCCCTTGGACACGGTGTCTTCCTCCTGGGCCTGGACTAGCCTTGGGACTTGGCACTTCTCTTTCTCTGTGGCGGGAAGGTACAGCCGGCTCCGGCTTCCATTTAGAAAGTCACCTTCCTGGATGGCTGTGCCATACCAAGAAGGGCCTGGGCTGCTGGGAACCAGCATTTCTCCTCAGCTGCTGGCCGTACTGAGGAGGCCTCCCTGGCAGGGTTCACGCTGCTGTGTGTCTGGGTGACACTTGCAGCCATCAGAAAGGAGGGGAGAACTCAGAAGGGCCAAGCACTTCCTGTGGTCCTAGTCTTACAGGGTCTTTCCCGGGGTGGGGTGGGGGGGGGGCGTTCTAAATGCCAGGTGGTAACCCTCTAGCTCCTGGTCACCGGGTGGGTTCTTGGAGTGAGCTCGGAGCAGTGTCTGCTCACCACCAGACTGGAACCATTTAAGTGTTTTAATTTTGTCAGGCTGTGTTTACCCGTCATCCGTTTGCTTGCGTTCCCTGCTGGACCCCTCAACCACCCTCCTCTCACGACTCATCTCTGAAAGCTTCCAACGGGAAAGGTTCACACCCACACCATAAACGGAGCATAAGGCTGGGCAAGAGAACACAGCCCTCCGAGGGGCTGCATGGTTTATAGGCTCAGGTCCTCCTGCCCCGTTAGGATGAGTCAGAAACAACATGCCTGAGTGTGTGAACAGGTGATTGCCTGAGACCACACACCTCAGAACCACAGGGGCCCAGATGTCACCCTGGGCAGCGAGGGAGAGTATAGGTCATTCTTTGGCCAGGATTAGGGTATCTAATGTTTGCAAAGCAGACTCCACCCGTGATCCGTCAGACCCTGCCAGGGAGGAGTGGCCACGAGGTACGGGACAGAGAGGCCGAGGCATTCGAGGGAATTTCTGCCCTTCCAAGAATTGCAGAAGGAAGTGCACGGAGGCAGGAAATCCTGGTGGACAAGGAGCAGTGATGCGTCGGGAAGGATGCCCAGATGTAGCCTTCAAAGCTGCATCACAGATCTGTCCCCCTGGATACCAAACTTGCAGGGAAAGGAATTCAGAGCCGTGGACCAGGATCCCAGAGGATTCCAATCCAGGTGAAGGGTGAACATGGAGCCCCCAGAGGGGCCGGGGGAGGGAGGGTCCTGCCTGCCCTTAGTCCATCTGCACATGACCTTCTCCGGCCTTGACCCTCCACATGCACGTTTTGAGCTTTTACATCGTTCTCTGCACTTAGAGCTGCTGCTGTCCAGAGCCTCATTAGAAAACGACAAGTTCCTAACATCTGGTGAAGAGGAACCTCCACAAGAGAAGCCGAACACGTGGCCTCTCCTCCAAAGGGGTGGAAAAGCAGCCACTGTCCTGGGGCAGGTCGTGGTGCTGGCCCGTGCCATTTTAAAGACACCCGCATTCCAGTGGTTGTGGCTCTGCCTGTGAAAGTACCTCCACCCTCTAAATGCCAGGAGCTCTGGGTGCTGTCTCTGCTCCTGGCCCACGTGAACCACACTGAAATGAAGCCGTCCTCTGAGTAAGGGGGGGCGCGGAGGTGTCCCTCAGTATCCAGGGAGGGGCCTGGCCCTTCTCCCTTCTCTCACATACAATAAGCCGAGACCCTGCAAGATTTCTTCATTCCAGGAGGAACGCGAGAGTCTGTGTCTCCTTGACACGAGCACAGGAGGGGAAAGAACCAGACCGTGACTCGCAGGCTGGAACAGAAACAGGATTTTAACATCAAATTCAAAACTAGCACTAACTACTAACACGAAAGAAATACGGCCCCTTCCCAAGTGGTAAACAGGCGCTGGGGTGGAGCTGCCAGGCCTGTGGGGTGGGGTCGTCCCCTCCCTCTTGGGCTCCAGGGCTCCCAGGAAAAGGCTTAGAATGTTCTTCTCCCCATCAGCATGGGAGGAGCCGGCCTGGGGCCCCGCGTGTTTCCCAGCCGCGTCCCCGCCGCTGAAGAGCAGGCTGCACTCGAGCTGTTGGAAGGACCGGGATCTGCCACTGTTGCTGGGTTCTGCGTCAGGGGTCTGGTGACTGAAGAGAAGACACTGATGATTGGGGGGGTCACACCAGTATCCCAGCCCAACACCTCAGCCCCACTGCATTCTGCTCCAAACCTTGTCCTGAGTGTTCAGTCAACACTACCCCATTGTCCCTGACATGGGAGCTGGCATTTCGCTTCACCCATTTCACAGAAGAGGAAGCTGAGTCCCACAAAGGTCAAGGGAATTGTCCCTCACAGGCCTGGTCAGCAGTGGAGCTGGGATCCCCGTGCCGGCTGTCCATCTCCCTAGGCCCGTGCTTAGCCCGAAGCTTTCCGGAGCCCCTGGCTTCAGTCCCTGCCTGTCTGGACACTCACCGAGCCCTGAGCTGAGAGACGCGCGGTTCTTCTTGGGCAGGAAAAACCGGCGCATCTTGCCGGCCCTCTCCTGTGGGGGCTCCAGGTGGCAGGACAGGCTGTAGCTAAAGGACAGAGGGGACTTTTCAGCTACCGGGAGCCACACCTCAGGTGACCCTCCCAGAGACGGCCAGCAGTTGGAGTCCCAGGGCCCCACGGGTGACCATGCGACAAGCCCCGGGACTGACCCGGAAGCCACGGGCACGGGCTCCCTGGAGCTGGCCATCAGAGAGAGTCCGCCTTGCCCTCACCAACTCCTGCCCCGCCTCACCTCTCATCCTCGCTGAGGGGCTCCATGGCCTCGAACCAGGCCCCAAATCGCTCCTCAGCCTCAATGTGGTAAAGATGGACTGCCTCCTGGAGCAGGAAGATCTGCTCGGTGACTTTGAATTCCTGGGAGAAAGGACATGATGCAGACGGGGCCTGGGTGGGGGACCGTGCTGGGGACTCAGACAGGTGAGAAGAGGGTCAAGGAGCTGGTCTGGGGTCTTGGCCCACATGGGAACCCTCCTTCCCTCCAATTCCGTGCAGGACTTGCTCGTTCTCACAGTTGGCTTGAAATAGCTCCTCCTGCAGGAAGGTGTCCTTGGTGCCAGCCCCTTCCCCCACGCACCAATGGGACGGCTTTCCCAGCTCTGGGTGCCGAACTCTCCCAAGGAAAGCAAGGCCCAAGGCATCGGGCCAGAGAAGGTCTTCCCCGGAGGAGTCTCTGATTGCCACAGCCCCACCCTCCGCACGGGGAGGCCACAGCTGCTCACCTCACTCCTTTTCTCAAAATTGATCTCATTTCCCTGGAAGGCAGAGAGCCAAAGCCCATGAGCAACAGCCCCCTTAGCCCATAGCTAGCCCCCGTCTCCACCCTTTCTCAGGTTGCACTACCAGCAGGGTCGACCAGGGAGCAGGCGCTACCAGAAACGGGAATGGGTCCCGGGCAAGACTCTGAGCTCCAGAGCAAGGAGGCCACGGGGCTATGGCTCAGGGACATTCTAAGACAGCCCTCTCTGACAGACAGACAGACTGAGGCCTCAGGCAGGAAGGGATGCTCAGCCACTCGTGTGCTTCCTGCCTTGGAGGGGCCTGGCTTCACTCCCTGCAGGGGCGGGGCCTGAGGGAGAGGCTGAGTCCAGCTCAGACACACCCTCCAGCAGCTCCGCAGTCAGGCAGCCTGGACTGGCGGCTCACCTGGATCCTATATTCACTCATCACTAAGATGGCCATGACACCCAGCTCCCGGGGTGGCTGTGAGGCCCTCACGAGAGGACTCTGCCAAGGGTTGTGAGCTCAGGCCTCAGTGCAAGTCTCTCCTCCCAAATCTCCGAATCCTGATCCCCAGCTCCACCTCCAGGCTCACTCACCTCCAGGTAATCCTCCATGTTGGTGTCCAGCAGCAGTAGGTAATTGAGGAATGTGCCAAGGAAGGGGATGAGCCCCTGTGCCAGCGGGGTGGAGACGGTGATGAGATCCCGCTCTCAGGAGCCGTCAAAGACCTCTCCTCCACTCCTCACCCCAGCCTCCTGCCCAGCCCAAGCTACCCACCTAGGCGGCCTCCCCCCAATTTCCTCCTCTTCTCTCCTCCAGGAACCCCAAACTCCTCCAGGCACCTCCCAGCAGCCGGCTCTGGCAAAACCCAGGGTACGTGGTCCCCGCCCCTCCCTGTCCCAAATCCGTTGTGCGCCCATCCGTTCCAGGCCTCCTCCTGGTCACTTCCAATGCAGGCATTTCAGGTCTGTGGCACCAGGAGCAGGGCTGGAGGAGAAAGGCTCCCTCTCTGCTGGTAGAGACCTCCGGCTAGGAAGGGGAGTCCCCTCTCCTGCGACTCCTGGGCCCCTCCTCCACAGGCACCCTTACCTTCTGGGCACCTGTGGGGCCCGTCTCCAGGCTGGTCAACATAGAGGTCGCCTCCTGCCAGGGTGTTGACAGGGCCAGTGAGCCGACGCTCCCCTCCAAGTGTCCTCCCAGACCCCTCCCAGATCGGGGACCCTGGACATGTGGCCCCAGTCACCTGGTGCCCCTGCGGCTCCCGCCTCCAGGGTGCTCTGATTCCAGAGCCATCCCAGCTCCAACACTCACTCCTGTGTGACCTTGGGCCCGCCCAGGCCTCCCTGAACCTGTTACCTCGTCTGGAAGGTTTGACGAACTCTGTCTGCCTCCCACAGTCTCCTGAGGCCCAAGCGTCATCTGACCGTCATCACTGCTCTCCGCTCAAGCCTGCCTCTGGAGCCAGGTCCAAGCTCCCCACATTCCTCCCCACCCTTGAGCCTCGGCACCCACTGTGAGGCCTGCACCACGGCTCATCTCCCTCTGGCTCCCAGATGAGGAGACCAAGGCCCACACAGGGGCAGGGACTTGCTCAGGGGGCCCCAGAGGAGAGGCTGCTCCCCCTCCCAGCCACAGGCCCCTGTCTCCTCTGCCTTCACACCACCCTCTGCCCAGCCGCTGACCACAGTGCTGTCCTCGGGACTCTCAGGCTGTGTTCGGGCCCCCAGCTGGGCCGAGCCACGGATGGAGGGAGATGAGGTGTCTCAGGAGGCCTGGTCAAGTGGCTTCTGCCAGCCCCAACGCCCAGGAGTCTCTGATCCCAGGCCGAGGCCAAGGCCTTGCTAAAGCCCTCAGCTCCCTAGGATCCCCTCAGGGAGTTCCCCTGCACAGAATTCTTTCTTCATCCGCTCAGGATGGGGACCCCGAATGCCACGTCTGACTAGCAGGGGAGGGGGCGACCAGGGCACTGCGGGGTGGCATTTCCTTTCTGTTTTACGAGGAAACTTCTGACGTCTGGGCGGGAAGGATCCCTGAAGAAGCCATCAGTTCCCTGGGCACTTGCCCTTGCCCTCCGGGGCACATGTCATCGCCAACAAGGACCTGGGTGAGCATCCCACTGGGACTGTCTGCAGCGCCCACTTTAGGGGCCAGAGTGGGGAGTCACCGAGGGGACACAGATCTGTCCCAGGTCCAGTGTCCGTCCCAAGGCTGGGAAGCCCCTGAGTGCCCCCGGCCCGTGGGATCCGGCAGTGCCCATCCCTCAGGCAGGCAGGGTGCCCTTCTTGCGAGGCACAGTGAAGACAGAAGGAGCAGTGGGGCCCTGGCTTCCTGAGCACAGACTGGGCTGACTTCGGAAGAAAGGAAGCCCGCCCACTCGCTCCAGCCAGTGGCCAGGAGGAAGATGCAGGGCAGCTGATGGAGCAGCATGGAAGCCAGACACCGGCACCTTCTGCCAGGTCCTCAGCCTCCTGGAACAGTCCAGCCCGCACCATTCTATCCCATGCCCCTGGCCTCCTGTCCCAAACTGCCCCCACCTGCCCATGGAGCTAGCACATCCCTCTTCCTGTCCATCTTTTCCTGACCAACTTCACGTGACAGGAGAACCAAAGCTCATCCTGCCGGGTCCCCTCCCCTCTCGCTCCCCCTCCTTCCAGATGTGCAGCCTCCGTCTTACCTTCACCAGCTGCCTCCTGCTCACCCACTGGTCTTTGATGAACCTCTTCAACTTTCGAGAGCTCTTCCTGAGGGGAGAGGAAAGGAGGAAAGAAAACCCGGGGCGGTTGAAGGCGAAATGCCTTTGGCTGAGAACCCGGAAGGTTCAAAGGGCCTGGGGCCTGGACGAGGGTTTTCCCCGGGTTCTTCGGAGCTCTGAGGTCACCGTGGGACTCGGGTGGAGGCTCTCCTGCGGTCACCTGGGGCCTCCATTCCCACTCCGACTGAGCACATTGTTTCTAACAGCGTTGGTTGCCGATGAGGGCTCCGTTGCTGCGAAGTACACCCTTGGAAATCTCCAGTGTGGCTCAATCCAGGATGTGACAAGGGGGGAGCCACTGCCTAGGGTCTCAGAGAGTCTCAGAGACCCGAGCAAGGAGGCCAGTCCCCATCCCTAGGGTCCGCTGCCTCCCAGATGGTCCTAGCTGAATGAGGGGTCCATGGCAGTCGCACGGGGGATGTCTGGTCCGCCCTGGTGGTGCTTGGATGGAGCACGGCCTACCCACCTGGCAACTCGTCCCCATGTCTTTTGCAGACGGCTGATGGAGGGGCTCTGCAGAGCAGACACGATGGCACGCAGGGACGCATAATTTCCAAGGACTCGGCACTCCTGAGGAAGGGAAGGGAATGAGCTGCGACGGCGGGCTGGAGCCCTGCTTCCTCTGGCTTGTGTCCCCTCGTGGGCTTCTGCTGTCCTGGATGAGGCAGATGCCCAGGGAAGCGAGGGAGGGCACACCTGGGAGCTGATGAGTAACGCTCGCGGGCAGGAAGATTTTAGCTCAACCCAGGGCGGGAAGGGAGCTTCCCACCACTGGGACCAGCACTCAAGGTCAGCAGGCCCTTGGCAGCAAGGGGCCTAGGACTTTGCCGAGGCCCAGACCACCGACTTCAAGGCTGAAAGCTGCGAGAGGAGAAGGGGCAGTCCCCCTGACTCCAGGGAGGGGCTCCCTGGGCCCTGCCGCTACTGACCTTGGCCACCTGAATCCACAGCTCGACGACTCTGGCCCTGTCCTGGGCCGTCATGCTGAGGTCCCCAAGGCACGTCGTGATGACGCAGCCGGACACGTGAAGAAACTGGTTGATAGTGGCCCGAACCGTGGGAGCCAGGTACTCCTTGCTCCCATTGGGCCGCTGGCACCACACAAAACCCAGGCAGTGGCGGGGCTCCACCTTCTTGAACAGCTCCTGGGGAGGATGGGGACTGTCACCTGACCCTGCCACACCCGAGCTCAGAGTCTGCAGGCCCCCGCAGCCCCAGGCAGGAGGCACTGGTCAGCTGCAGCTCAGGAACCTGAGGAGGTGGCCTGAAGCTTCTGGGAGTCTCTGGGTTTTGTCTGTGTCCGCTGAGGCCGCCCAGCGCAGGATGACCGAGGACCCAATAGGGGCGGGGAAGAGAAGTCCCATTGGCTCGCAGCCCAGTCTTGCTTCCCCCAAGCACCAGAACACGGCTCACACCTGCCCATCTCAAGGGGCATCTTCCACCCGTTCTCATCACCCCCTGGTCCCACTCCCCTTTCAGCTGCACGTTCCCCCGAGGCAGCAACAACCATGGGCTTTGTTTGCCTGTCTTCCATGTAGGTAAGGACGCACTAGGTGTCTAATAAGTACGGAGGCTGTTGAGGCCTCCTGGGCCGATGGGTGAGTGACCCAGGACTTGGCAGCACTCCAGTGAGCTTCCCTCCCCCACCAGAGGGCTGTTCTCTGCCCCGCTTCCTCTCTGTTCGACCTCATCCATCCGCACAGCCACTCTGCCCAGCAGGTGCCCGCCCTTGGTGTGCTCTCTACTGTCCATGTGGGGACAGCAAGGACTTGGGGGCCAGAAGGTGGCCCAGGTCACCCGGTGGGTGAGTGGGGGAGCTGTGACTTGCACCCACATCGTTGGATTGCGGCTGAGGGAACAGGAGGTCTGGGGCAGCTGATGGCCCACCAAGGCGGGCCCCACCTAGCCCAAGAGCCCCGCTGCTCACCGCATCCATCCGGGTCAGCTGCTCGGCCACCAGCTTCGGAGGGAAGTCCAGCAGCTTAGGCCTCTCCTCTCTCAGCTCGGCGCTCGCTTCTGCGGTGACTTCGGCAGCTGGAGGCAGAGATCGTCCAAAAGTCAATGGCGCATCTTGCTCCAGCTCAGAAGCTGGCACTGGGGCTGAAGCTGATGGCGCTCGCTCCGGCCCTGGAGAGGCCGATGGAGGTGAGGCTGCTGGAGGTGAGGCTGCTGGTGGTGAGGCCGCCTCCAGCTCCGGCGCGGACGGTGGAACTACAGCTGGAGCTGCCTCTGGCCCCGGAGCTGGCCCTTGCTCTGGCTCTAGAGCCGGCAGGAGCTCTGGAACTGGCGCTGCAGCGGGAGAAAGAGAAAGTTTCACCTACGTACCCGACTTTACAAGACAGGAGAGACTCCGCTGTCTTGAAGGGAACCCCAGCCCGTGAACCCCACCGCAGACAGTCTTCCCAGACTGCTGTGCCCTCACCTTCCAGCTCTGCCCTCCTGGGCCCCAGATGTTGCAGCTGGACCTGGGGAAGGTAGGCAGGGCCTCCCAGGTGCGACCCAGGCCAGATGACACGCAGAGAGGCCAGCCGCATCCTGAAAGAGGGAAAGGGCGTGGGCTCCCAGAAATCCTGCATTGGGTCCAGCCAGGTTCCCACCATAGAAGACGCGGTACTGGGCGGAAGCAGTTGGGCCACAGAGCCAGAGGCCTGGCCGTCGCTTCCACACTGTCCTCCCAAGGCACCCTGCTTTGGGTCTGGGCCCTGTGCCTGCCCCTTTCCACCAGGGGGGAGTCCCACCCCGGCGCTGACTCCTGTGTGGCCATCCTGGCAGTGGCAGGCCTGCTCATCCAGCAGGTGGAACACGGGGTTTGTGTGAGTCTCTTCTTCCCACTGCCACTCTTCTCGCAAAGAGGCTGGACACAGTCCAGCCCAGCCCTCCACGCCCTTGTGCAAGTGGACTGAGGACTGAGGCCGATGTGTGAGCGGCTCGCTAACACCCCTTCTCTTCTGGGCCTGCTGGTGGTGGTCAGAAGGGGTGGATATGGAGAAGGGGAAGCGGAGGGAGACGGGACTGTGGTGGGGATGGGTCGCCAGGGAACAGCTCAAGCCAGCCTCCCCTCTGGTTCCCAGGGGCTCTGGGACCCCACCCACAGCTCTCTTTCACTCCTATCCCCTTGCAGTAGAAGCCATCAGACCTCAGCCCTCCCAGAGGAATCAAAAGATGAGTGAGATCAGAGTTGTGCCGGGCCCGCCCCAGCCACAGTCCTCTGTCCTCTTGTTCTCCCCCAGCCCTGTTCTGTGGAGACAGGAGGCCCTCGTCTGGCACTCAAAGAACACTCAGGTCTTTAGTTGGCGCTGGGGTCCATCATGCATGAGAACGTGGGAAGAGGCCTCCAGTCGTAAAGGAGCATAGGAGGGCATCCCCTGGGACAGGCGGGGGACAGGATCTGTGGATGATATGGTGTGTGACTATCTGAGTCTCAGGCTGCTGCGGGGGTCCAGGGGCTGTGTCTGCTTCATTCACTGCGTTGTGCCAAGTGTCTCTAAAGCTCCCGCATGTCACAGGTGCTTAATATACAGTGTTCTCGAATGAACTCCAACCAGAAGCATCCCCGGTAGCTGAGTGGGCCTGGGGCCCCTCTGCGGCCCCGGAGACCCCTCCTTGGCTACTCCAAGGACCCGCCCCACGACCAGCTGGATGGAATCCCACACTCCCTGCCAGAGTGCTTTCCGTGTGCCTTTGCAAACTCAGAAAGGCCCCATCCCAGCGATGGGGGAGCAGACTGCTCTTCATCGGGGAGAGGGAAAGAATAACCAGGAACAACCACGGCACGTCTCTCAGCCCCTTCTGTAGAGCCAGGCCCCAGGGAAGCACCTGCCGTGGCTCATCCCATTCGTGCCCACCAGAACCCGATGAAGTTTATCCTCTCCCACTCCACTTTGCAGAGGAGCAATCGAAGCTCAGAGAGATGGAGGGCCGTTTCCAAGACACACAGCTGGCAGTGGGCAGAGTCACCACTGTGCTGAGGAGGGGCTGGGCACTCACGTAGCAAGTAGGTGGTCCAGGACCCCGTGGGAGGTGAGGACAGCCGCGCAGTCAAACACGATGGTGGTGACGTTGGCCATGTTTCGAGGCGCCAAGGCTGGTCCTATGGACGGCGGCAGCCTCTCCAGCAGGCCTGCCTGGAGGGCCCGCATCCTGCAGGCCTCATTCCGCTGCCCGAGTGACTCTCCGCGCTGGGTGAGATGAGGAAGGACACAGAGTCACCAGCACCAGCGTGAACCTCCAGGATGTCAAGGTCTGGAGGTCCCCCAGGAACTGTGAGCCCCTCAGGGATGTGTGCAGAGGAGGGACAGGATTGCCCACAGCCAACCGGTTTCCAGGCTTGAAAAGTCCAATTTGAGTTTGGGCGGGGGGAGGATTATACGATGAGTTCCTCAGGACACTTGGCTGGCTTGGCAAGGACAGACCGCCCCGCACCAAAGCGTGCGTTAAGAGCACTGACCAGCGAATCCAACACAAACATCCCCATTCTAGAGATGAGAGGACGGAAGCTTCGGGCTGCCAAGTGGCTGCTCAGGGTCCTGTGGGTCGGAACTGAGAACCGCCCTAAGCCAGGGCTGCAGGACTCCCCCGCTCCCCCACCTGAGGCTTCATGTGCTCCTGACATGAAGGGAAATGTCTGGTGGGAACCTCAGCCCTCCCCAGTCGGGAGACAGTGCACGGGCAGACAGACGCTGTGAGGATCTGGCTGACTACAAGAAAGGACGCTGGTTTTTCTTTCTTTTACACGAAAGGGAGGTTTGAGACCCTCGTTACAGAGGTTTCAGATTCAGAAAATGGCAGATTTCAAAGATGCCCCTGGCCGAGTGTGAAGCGCAAACATCAGTGTTTTGTCTACTCCGCCTGGGGTTAGGAAAGAGCGACTTCCCACCCTCCTAGGTAGCTGGTGAGGAGGCGTGGAAGTCCAGATTCCTTTGGGACTGGGCCCTTGGGACACTCCAGTGGGAAAGCCCTGGGCGGGTCCAGGGGAGGGCTCCAGATTTGACTCTGGATTGTGGACACCCCCCGGTGATCTCAGGGCCCCGGGTGTCACTCACTCTCCCCTCAGTCCAGCCCCGGGCAAGGTCGGTGGTCTGCTGCACTTGCCCCCTGTCCAGGGAGATGGAGCCGTAGGACCCATGCGCCAGCTCCTGGACCATCTCCTGGGTGGAGCTCTGCAAAGACAGCGTCCGGTGGCCGCGGCGGCAGGTAGCAGGGGCCTGCCTGCACTTGCCCACAGGGGGAAAACTCTCCCGCACACCGAGCACAGACAGAGGGGCATCCACATAGACCTCCAGACAGGGAGCGAATGAGATGACACCTCACGGGCTTGGGATTCACCTACGGGTAGGGCAGCTTGGCTCCCAGCACTCACCTTCCATCCTGCCAGCCACCACCTGGGATATGAACACGACATACCGCCAGGCTTCCAAGCCCTAACCGTCTGCTCCCGTCCAGGGTAGCTCCACGCTCATCCCTGCCTTCCGTCACTCCATGCCCGCCAACACACACACACAATAAGGGTCAAGGGGTGTGGGGCTGCCCGCATGGGAGGGTGGGATCACACTTGTGGCCTGACCCGGAGTGGCCCGCCCTGGGCTGCCTTGTGTTACCTGAGGGTTCCTTCTTCCGAATGGCCTGAGGTCTTGGAGGTGCGGTCTCAGCCAATGTCGACAGCGCTGGAGAAGACTGTCATTGTTGGCTCTCTGTGCGCCAGAGCCTCGCAAAGAGGGGATACATGAACACATCCTCCTGTGTCGAGTGTCTCTGGTCAAATGGGCTATGTGTACAAAATGGCTGCCTGGTGACCAGAGTTCTAAGCTCTGTTGGGGTCGGTCGCCAAGGAAGTGAGGTCATGTCTCCAAGGTTCCAGGATGGGGGGCCCTTCCCTCCATCAGACCCACCCAAAGCCCCCTCGGGGCTGTTGACCGCTCACCCTCCTTGCCCGTGTCATCTCCCGAGCTGTACAGAAAGTTCCATCACAGCCCTCCCCACAGCTCCTTGGGATCGGAACCAGCGCCCCAGCTTTGAAGAGAGAGCGCCCAGTTCGGATCTCCTTTTTCCTAGCAGTTCTGTGTCCTGGAAAAGCCACTGTGCCTCTCAGGGCCTCCCCAGTCTCCCAACCTGCACGATGGGATGGCGCTAGAAACACATTCCCAGGGACGTCTTCGGGTGGACATGTGATAACGCCTCCCATATCTGGGAGGTGGTGCCGCCTGGGTCTGGTCCCCGAACTTAGAGGTGGAAGAATTACAAGAAGGGGTGGATGCAGTCGGGAATACCTCTCCAAACAGGCCTGGATTCCAGCCGTGTGATTTGGGAAAAGTCCCTGCCCCTTGGGGGCTCCTTGTCAGGTCTGCACCTTCAAGGGTTGGAAGTTCGAGGAAATTCAGATATTGTCATTCACTAGCATTCAACCTTTCCCAGTCTCCTGTTGGCCTTAGAACCAGACCCAAGCGCCTCATTGTCGGCCTATGTGGTGGGCAGCCTCCACCAAGGCTCCCAGCGCTCCCTCCCTCCTGCTGTGCACATCCTTGTGGAACCACTACATCCTGAGTAACTGGTTTCTGAGCAATAGAATACAGCCCAGCTGATGGAATGTCACATCCAAGTTTTAATTACAAAAACTCTGTCACTTCCCTCTTGCTTGCTTTCCTGAGTTCCCTCCCTTTATCTCCCCCTCTGTTTCCATCTCTTGCGCTCTCTCTCTGTCACATTTCTGGAAATGAGATAGCAAGTGGCGATGATTTCAGTTGCCCTATGTAGAGGCCAAGGGAGGCGAGATCTGAGGGAGCGCCCAGCCAACAGTCACATGGAGACTCAGACTCTCAGTCCCAATGACTCCTGACACCACCCGTGTGAGTGACTTGGGAGCAAATCCTCCCCTAGTCTAGCCTCAGTTGAGACTGAAGGTCCTGCTTCACGGAGACCTGGAGGCAGAGGCTCCCAGCTAAGCCGTGCCCAATGCCTAGACCACGGAAACCGGGAGAAGTTCAATATTCGTACTTCAGAGGTGCAACTTTTGGGAGCAGTGTTGTGAGAGAGAAACCCAAATGAACGCAGACTACCGGGTTCCCCGGTCTGGCCCCATTAACCGCCGCCCCTGCCGCAGCTCCTGTTGCTTCTCAGGCTCCCTCCAGCCGCCTGGGCAGCTTTCTGACCTCCTCTGCTCACGCTCACTTCTGCCCCAGAGTCTCAGCACCAACAGCGCCTTTCCCCCGACTCCCTGTTCCCGGACCTACGCAGGCGTGGCTCAGTCTTGTCCTTCTGGTCACAGCCTAGGTCACTTCAGTGAGGCCTTTCAGAATCTCCCAGGCACAGTCTCTGCCACCACACATCTCACATCTGGAAGCGTCTTCAATTGTTTCCTCCTTCTTGCTCCCATTTGGATAAAGTGAGCCCAGGACGAGGGGCTGTCTGCTTTGGCTGAAGGAGACGTAATTCCTTCTGGTTACCCCGGGCACACGGCTGTCTCCTCCAGGCTGAGTTTTTCCCACCACCAGTCCGTCGGGAAGGCGCACTAGCCTTCCCTCTCTCCCGTGGGGCTGGTGTCCCAGGAACACGGTGAGCCGTCCTCTCTCCCTGTCATGCAGCACCAGCCCCTCACCCCACGGCCAGAGAACTAGCACCCGGTCTGAGACTCCACCACATCCTGAATTCAGTTACTGCTGAGACCCTCCCATCCATTTGGGGATTCCCTGGTACCTCCTGAGGGCGTCTTTCCCTGAGACCCCACTCCCAGCCTGCCCTTGCTTATTCCAGTAACAATGGCCTTTCCTCAGAGCCCCCCCAGTCTGGAGAAGAAATGTGTTGAAAGGTTCTCCGTGTTAATTTTCAGGGCCGGGGGAAATTGGTAGAAGTAATTTGGGTGTTTCTGTGCAATAGTTCCCAGGAAGAAGATTCAGCCCTAAAAAGAAATGAACTTCTGACACATGGTACAACGTGGATGAACCTTGCAAACCTTACGCTCAGTGAAATAAACGCAACCCAGAAAGACACCTATGATACGGTTCCCCTTACATGACGTGCCGAGCACAGGCAAATTCATCGAGATGGAAGGAAGAATAGAAGTTCACAGGGGCTGGAGCTGAGGGTCATGGGGAGGCAGTGTTTAATGGGGACAGAGTTTCTGTTTGAGATGATGAAAAGAAGTCTTGGAAATGAACACGGTGATGGTTGCGCAGTATTGTGAATGCATTTGATGCCACTGAATTGTCCACGGAAAAATGGTTCAAATGGCCAAGTCTAGGTTATGCATACTTTGCCACAATCAAAAGGCACTTAAAAATGCAGCGGGGGGTCAAGATGCAGGTTCTGGGGCCCTCAAGTCAGCATATGGGCCAGGTAGGTGTCCAGGGTCTGAGATCTTGGACCCTGGTGAGGCTCTGGAGTGGTCCTGATTGATGCTAGTTTACAAGTTCAAAGTAACAGGATTGGAGCAATTTCACCGATTGGGGGATAAGAAAGGAAACAACTGCATTCAGTCCCATCCAACGTGGAAGAGACCTTTTTCTTAATGGGAAGCAAATGTCAGTCCTTCAAGGAAGTCACTTCTCAACGTCTCTACCCCTCCCCAACCCCACCCGCTACTCCCAGAAAGACGCCGCAGTGCAGAGCTCGGGTACCGTGGTTGTGGCCTCATCCGTGAGTCATGTTTGGGGTCAGATCCCCTGTTTTCCTTCCCCAGCCATGTGACCCTGGGCATGTCACTCAACATGACTGAACCTCCATTTCTTCAACCGTAAAATGGGGAGAATCATCCTGGTAGGGAAATTATGAAGGTCACAAGACTTTCTCAGAGGAGGTAGCACATGGCAGAGGCATTATGCTGAGAGCCGCGCCCCACAGGTCACACGTTTTCTGATTCTGTTGATACGACCTTCTCAAAACAACAGCATTATAAAGATGGAGAACAGATGAGTGAAGGCCAGGGGCTGGCCGGGCAGATGTGACTATGAAAGAGCAGCACGAGGGAGGGCTTGTGGGGATGGGACAGTTCTGTGTGTGGATTGCAGTGGTGGTGGCGCAAATCTGCATGTGTCATAAAATGGCATAGAACCGCGCGCGCGCGCATACACGCACACGCGCACACACACACACCCCCCAGTGAGCTCACGTCAAACTAGCGACATCAGAAGTCTGCGGTCTGTGGGTTTAACACTGCCAATTCATGTCCTGGTCGTGACACTGTACTAGAGTCCCGCAAGATGTTAACCCCCGGCGGAAGCTGGTGGAAGGGTCCAAGGCACTCTGTACTATTTTTGTTGCAACTTCATGTGCTTTCATATTTATTCAAAGGGAAAAGTTAACAGTGAAAGACACAACAGGACACAGCCTGGCACGTAGTAAGTGGCAAACAACACGGTTCTCGGTGACAATTCTTTGCGATTGTAATTGCACGTTCATTTCCAGTCTCTCTCCATACACAGTGACCTTGGTGAGGGACGGACACACCTCACTAACGTCGTCTGCCCTCTGCCCAGCACAGAGCACGCGCCCACTCAATATTTGTCCACTAAATCCCCCGTGGTCCCTGCGCCAGGTGTTCTTACGTCCACGTTCACGGACCCTCCACGACAACCTTAGGCAGTGTTATTCTTCGTGCTGGGCAGGTGAGGAAACTGAGGCACAGAGAGGGAAAGTAAATTGTTCCAGGTCAACACACTGGACCGACGAGGAGGTGCCATGCCCTGCTCTGGAGGAGAGCAGAGGCTGTCCATGGCAGCTCCAGGGTCCCTCACGGCGGCTCCTCTCTGCGACTGCCAGGTCCTAACTTTGAGGCCAAATAGCTTGACTTCCTAGAGGGAGCTGGAGAGAGAAGTCACCTACCTGTGGCGCTGGGGGGGGGGGGGGTCGGTGGCACCAGTGGGTTCTGTGGGAGGAGCATGGAGGTCACAGCAGCTGAGGAGAAATGGTCTGGAGTGAGACCGGGGACTCCGAGGGGGGGCATGGAGGCCACCGCGTGCATCTTTCCTATCCAGCCTGAGCCACTGATTGCGGGTCCTCTGGCTTCTTCTCCCGTGGGTGCCCTGGGATGAGGAGATCAGTCGCTCTCCCTAAGGGGCCTGCAGCACACGGTCATCAGAGCCCTGAGGACTCACCGCGGGGAGTGAGGGCTGAGGTCCGATGTGTAACCTGCTGTGAGAAAAGGAGACAGAATTGGCATGCAAGAGGGGCACGAATGTCCAAAATACAGCCCGAGGACCAGCAGCCCCACCCACAACTGACACTTCCAGTCTACACGGTTCCACATTAGGATTTAGGAGCAACTATCTCTTATTCCTAAAAGGCTGACAAATCAAAGATCCAGTCCCTGTTTTCATGAGTTTGCAATTTATGTGTGAGATCAATGCGCTAACCTTGCTCGAACATGGGTTTGCAAATTGTGCTCTTCAGGTTCCAGAGGTATTTAGAGGTGCTGGCAGGGAGAGAGAGGAATAGCCAGACTCTTGAATGCCCATTGGCTTCAGAGGGATACTCTCTTTCATCTGACTGGAGAAAGGCTTCTGTGCCTCAGGCAAGGGGACGAATCACAGCCCCAGAGTGCAGAGCTGCAAAGGGAAGAGAAGGATTCACAAAGTGCAGGGCCTTGGGGTCCCTGAGCCTTGAGGGAGGTTGCTCAGCTGGAAGACTAGACACACAGGATGGCTCCTGAGGAACACTGGAGAGTGCACATCCTCCTGGGGCCCATCCTTAGCTTCAGTATGGGGTTACTAAATAGATGCTCCCCAACGACGTAGAGGCTGTCGCTGTCCAGGATGAAGGAGCCCAGCTGAGTGCCCCCACAGGTCTCATGTCTCAGCTTCCGTGACAGCCCCTCTTTTTCCAGCTTAAGGCCCACAGTGTCAGGATGGTGAGTGAGGACAGTATCATCTCCGCCGGCTGTTGCAGTTTTCTCAGGCCTGGAGCTGGAGGGACACAGGCATGGGGAGGTGGGGACCCCAGGCAGGGGCGCTGAAACGCCTCCCTGAGGGAGGGGACAGAGACAGCAGGAAGACTGACGGGCAGCTTGGAACAGCCTTGGTGCTGGGGGAGGGTTGTAAGTGAATAGGACAGCCAAGGTCCCTGAACACAGAGGACGTAGCACCTCCAAATGTTGGTGTCGGTGCTCAACTCTGAAAGGACGTTCATGATACGGCAACGCACACCCTAACAACAAAGCATGCGGCAGCGAGCGGAGGAGGACTCTGGGCACAGGACCAGGTGAAGCAAGGCAACATCAAGTTGCTTAAATTGCAGCTCTGCCACTCACTTTCTGCATGCCTCTGGGTAAGTCTCCCAACCCCTCTGGGCTCCTTTTCTTCATCTGTCCAGTGAGGTGAGAGTTCAGACCTCACAGCACTTAGCACTAGTAACCGTTCGATGAAAAGCGGCCATTTTCCTTAGGTATTAATAGGGCCCGCATTCTTGGTGTCAATGGACTGGCAGGGAGAGAGACTGAGCCTTTTGAAGGCAACGCTTAGGGCAAGCAGCCGTCCTGGGATGGAGGCGGCGATTGGGCTGTGTGGGATCTCAGAGCCAGAAACATCTCAGGGCCAGTGGAAAGGGAAGACACACTGCATCACGGCTGCAGGACAATGGCGAGGACCTTTGGAGCTGGGTCGTTTCATCCTCAGACAAACGGGTTCACGACTGGGAGGTTCACACGAGGGCTGAGGCCACCCAAGTGCTCCTGCGGGGGTTCCCACGTGCTGACCACAAAAGCCTCCACAGTGAATAAGAAGATACTCAAATCTGTTCTTTATGAAAGAGTTTTGGACCGATAGGAATGGGAGAAAATCATCAGTGACTATCTATAAAAGAAACAGAAGTCAAGATTTAGCAAACACTGCTCAATATCTTGAGAAAGTACTTATCAAAGATACAATGCAACTAGCAAGTAGACGAACAGAAATGACAGGAAAATGTCTCCAGGGCAGCCAACTTAATCCCCATTCAAGTAAAGACACTTCATAAAGATACGCTTCATATTCTTGATGGGACAGTCTTTCTTGACAATATCAGAAAATTACTGCGAAGCACTGTACTTTCAAATCTTTCTGTTAAAGTCGATAATTACAAAGCACAGAGTTGAAGGCTCTATGAGGATGGATGCCTTCCACCTAGTGATTGGACACCTGCTGTGTTCTAGGCCCCAGAGGAATGAATACACAGGACAGCGCTGTCTCTGTCCACAAAAGGCTAAATATCAAGTGTGACCCGACATGAGCAGACCACCAGGTGGCTGGCTCTGTAGAGACGCAATCAAAGCCAAGGTAAACACTCTACCAAAATCTACAGTAGTGGGGACGGCAGTAGTGCGATACATAACGGGCTTCCCAGCACTCTGAGAATGATCATAGACAGCAAAGCCCTGAGGTCTGAGGGTGTCAAGGGAGCAAAATGTGAAGCGATGTCATCACTGTTCTGGTTTTCAACCACATCCTCCTTGGGCCCCCTCTCCTGGTCCTCCGAGGACTTTGCCCAGACTTGTGTAATCCCACTTTGGGGACAGTACTGCAGATTGCTGTGCATGCATCAGCCTCCCTGCAGGTCCTGAGTTATGGAATTCTCCTCATTTAGCCCAATCAAGCATGTTGTATACTGAGTAAATGACACAAACTCATTAGTAAAATTCAAGTCAAAATAATAAGCTGAGCACTGAGCGATTGGGACTGTCACTGATTGGCAGTCCACCCTCTAGCACCCTCACCAAAATCAAAACAAAACATCAAAGTACCGCCAATAATACAATCACTAAGTCTTCCCTTTAGGGTATGTCCCTCAACTTCTGCTGGCATTCTTGTGTGGAAGAACAGAGCTGCAAAGATGAATAAGAGACAGACCCTGCTCACAAACCAGCCAGAAAGATGCAGGGTAAAGAAATAACTCTGGGTCCACGTGCAAAGAGCTCTAAAGAGGGGCAAACCGTCAGGAGCACAGAGAGCACACGGTGAACCAGCCAAGGAGGAAGCGTCAGGGAAGACGACGGCATCACAGTGGGGCCTCAGAGGTTGAGTAGGAGGCGACAGGCACAGTCTCAGTGGTGAGAAGAGAGATGCATGTCTGAAACATCCAGATTGACAACAACGAAGACCCGAAATACTCTAGCAGCCAGGATGCTCAGTGTCCATCTTATGACACTGAGCTGTGACATTTTTCCTGTCAATTTAGCTGGTGTTACCAGACATTACCACAGTGCGTGTTTGTGTATTGGGGGATTCAGATGTCATTAGCAAATTAGGCTGTGATTTGAGCAGCACGGGCTCTCCACATGTCACTGCACATCTCCCGTAGAACTGCCCGGCCCGGTCCTCGGTGTAGGTTTCCACCTCGGACCCTGTTTTCTCAGGACACAAAGCAGCCATCCCAGCTGCTGGCTCAGGCTGTGCCAGCAGACACACATCCTGACAGGAGAGAAGCGACATGTCCTCCTTTTCCTTCCCTTTACATCCTACGGCGCCGTGATAGTTGGTGCGTCCTTCCGGGCTTCAGAAACAGTTCAGACCTTCACCGAGCCTTTCCAATCTAAAAACTTCTTGCCTTTCCCCTCACTTTCCACCAAGGGGGTCATCTCCTGCTATGTTGATGAGTTAGATCATTACAAGAAATACTTGAGCTCACTGCCGCAAAGTCTACAAATATCCCACCATTCTTAACCATCAATGACTCCTCTCCTGATTCCATTGAAAATTCATCTTGATCCTTGGTTTAGCCTAATTGTCTCCCTTCTTCCTCCTCTCTAGAGAAGTTTTATTATTGATTCCAAACGTCATGTTCTCTGCTAGCAATCTCCCCTCCCCTCCCCCATCGAATTCCTTTCACTCATTCAATCTCTTCATTGTTGAAACAACAGCCTCTCCTGAACCCATTTCTCTCTAGTTCTCGCCCCACGTCTTCCTTCCCCTTCACAATGAACCTGAAAGATCAGTGTTCATGGAATTACCAGCTCCTCACTCCCCCACACTTCAGACAATGGTCTGTGTATTAATCAATCTTGATAATATCACAGCTATCTCCCCATAATTAAATCCAAAGAGTGTTTCTGCATCTTTCTATTACTTGGAACAAACGCAGAACCGGGCCACGATTTTCTTTTGGAATGATTCCCTGTCCTCCGTTTCTCGACATCTCAGGCTCCTGACTGCCTGTGAACCAGCTCACACTCCCTGGTGTCCTTCACAGGGTCCTTCTCACACAGCACTATTGCGAAAGCTCAGGACTCAATGTGAGCCCTATTCTCTCCATTGACCCTACGTTGTCTCAGTACTCTTGTGCATTTCTTCTATTGCTTCAATGCCTTCCACTGTTATCTCTATGATGGCGATGTCTAAAAACCACGTCCAGATCTTATTTCTGAGCTATAATGCTCCAGGTGTATGTTATAGGCACCTTAAGCAAACATATTTCCAACGGAAGCTGTTAACTCCCCCTCGCCAACTAGACACCCCTTCACCTCTCGGTCTCCGATCTCGTCTGATGACTACAGTTGACATCCAGGGAGTGATGTTTAACGCAAACTCTCAGAACCACCTGACAGAACAAGCACTGCTGCTGCCAGCACACTGAGCAGTCACCCTTCATCTCCGCCCCAGGATCCACACACGTATTCCTACTCTATACTCCGTTTCAGTTCAAAACGTCAGGTCCTCCGAGATCCCTTTGTTCAAACTGCTGCTGAAGTAAGCCTTCCCTCCCCGCCTGTTGTCTGGTGACTTTCCCTTCAGGCCACTGTGGAACAAATTAGGACATTCTTTTGATTGCATATTGTGTAACCTTTGAAATTGTCTCAAATAATAGTAAAATGATTATAATCACAGTGGATATTTGACAACCGAGATATGAAAGTAGAGAGCAGAATCCTGATTTTATAAAAACAAATGCATGTTGACCTCTGCAGGGAAAGTTCATCCTCTGTCGCACCAAACAGCATCATCCCAGGGGATGAGACAGTGAAGCACGAGGCCTGTGCTCATTAAAGAACAAGGTTCCTGCCAGGAGGCCAGAAAGTTTGTTTTTCCATTGTTTCACCTCACAGTTAGACGCTTTGCGTGCCCTACGTGAGCAATTCATTTGATTTTTTTTGTTTCTTTTCCAGATTGGCGCCTGAACCAACATCTGTTGCCAATCTTTTTCTTCTTCTTCCCCTTCTTCTTCTCCCCAACCTCCCCTCCCCAGTTCATAGTTGTGTATCCTAGTTGTAGGACCTTCTGGTTGTGCCACGTGGGATGCCCTCTCAGCATGGCCTGATGAGCCGTGCCATGTCCCTGTCCAGGATCCGAACCCTGGGCTGCTGAAGCGGGGCACGGGAACTCCACCACGTGGCCGTGGGGCTGGCCCCCCAACTCATTGAATTTAACATGTGCTCTCTCTCTCTCTCTCTCTCTCTCTGGGTTGTCTTGTTTCAGTTTCGATGGGCTGGGGAGTAAGGTGAACATCCCTGAGGACTCCCCTTGCTGAGTGGACATGTGTGGTCCTGGTGAAAGCCCTCACCCAGTGGGGCTCCTAGAGATGTGACTCAGGGCCACTAATTCCCTTTTGGTGCCTGGCAAACTGGGACTCATCTTCCTCTGTCTGCTATTTGCTCTGTATTATGTCTGCTCCTTTGGAAGACAAAAATTTGTGTCCAAAGGGAAAGTTCCAGAAATGCTTCCAGGGATGATGATGGGACTTTGATTTCCAAGTGAGTATTTCTGGCATCTGATTCAATTCCGTTGTCCTTAATCAAAAGCTGGCTCGTTCTGGATTGGTTCCATCCTTTCACAGCGATAGCACCATCTTCTACGGTCATTACCAAAAATGATCATTTCGTTTGAAAGCTCTTCCCTTAGAAGCCACTGCTGTGTTAGTACTTTATCAAGTTAAAACACTTAATTTTACATGCCTGGGTTTCTGTTTTGGTTTTTTGGTTTTTGAAAGCAGCTGAGCATGTTTGAACTGAAAATGAAAAGTATTTATTATGGAAGTACCCATGCTACCTCATTAGGATAGAATAGGACATATCATTTATTTGTTATAAGATGCGAAAATTCAGAAGTTTTCCCTTGATCGGTAAAATTGCCCCTCTCAAGAAAGGTTTTTTTCTTTATGTTCAGTAGCTTATTTTGGAGACCCACGGGGTCATGTCCAGTGAGATAGTTCTGTTGGAGTGAGGATAGTGCTGCTACAACCTGTCCTTCGTGCCACCTGCGACATGCCCTACTCTGCACCAAAGACCAAGGACGGTCCTTCTGAAGACAGGGCTATGTTTGCATTATGAGTTGAGAGATGCTGAAAAGACCTCCTATGGTTTCCCTTATACCCTACACTACACAAATAGACACTTATGCTTTTAAGTCTTGACATTTCATCTCGAGTGTCTGTTAAAACGTGAGTATCTAGGATAGAAAGCGGCTGTCCTCCAGAATCTTACCAGGGTTTCCTGCTGGCCACTTTGGAGGACAGAGCAGAGTGACCCACTAGGGGAGGGGCGCATGACTGCCGGGCCTTGGGGAAGAGCTGACCGGAAGCTGACTCACCAAGGACTGTCCATGCTTGTCTTGGTTTGCAGTGACAGCAGCTGAACGCAACTTAAAGGATTTTAATTTGCATGCAGCTTTGCACAACAACTTTCCATCTTACTTCATCCTCCTTGCTTCCTGTGACATTTGGGGATGGCATAGTTTCAGGGATTCACTGAACTCGTTTACAATGTTCAAATAGTCTTGTATGATGTGTGCGCTTGTTAATTGAGGTATAATTGACATATACTTTATATTAGTTTCATTTGTACAATATAATGATTTGCATGTATCGTGAAATAATCACCACGATAAGTCTAACTAACGTCTGTCCCCAGACGTAGTCAATATTCATTTTCTGGATGAGGACATGTTGTGTTTTAAGGTGCAGAAGAATCGGTAATGATGTCATACTTTTCCGTATACAACTTGATGAATTTGAACATAAGTGTCCACCCATGAGACCATCACCACCATCGAGGCCATAAACATATCCATCATCTACCAAAGTTTTCTCCCACCCCCTTTACTATTATCATTATTTTGCTTTAAGAACACTTAACAGAATATATACTCTGTTAGAAATTTGAAGTACAAAACACAATACCGTGAGATTGCTACATTATACGCTAGGTTTAATTTTTAGAGGAACCTCCAGACTATTTTCCATCATTACAGTATTAGTTTACGTTCCCATCAACAGTTGCAAGGCTTCCTTTTCCTCCACAACCTCACCAACATTTGTCACCTCTACTTTTTTTGATAATAGCCGCCCTAACCGGTGTCAAGTGATATCTCCTTGTGGTTTTGATTTGCATTTCCCTAAAGATTAGTGATGCTGAGCACCTTTTCATGTGGCTGTTGGCCATTTGTGTGTCTTCTTTGGAAAAATGGCTATTCTACTCCTTTGCCCATTTGTTAACTGAGTGCCTTGGTGTTTTTGCTATTGACCCGAGAGATGAAAAAAGAAAAAAAAATGTCCAGGCATTATGGATGCTTCCCAGTTGATGCAGATGATTTTGTCTTTATGGTGATGACAAAATATCGTGTTGTGTGCTTTTTCTTCAGCAGTTATCATAAGACTAGCAGTAGAATGGCAAAGCAGATAATCAGGATCTCCCGGGTTTCCAGTTTTACAACACAAATAAGACGAGTGGTAAGGAATTTTTGATTATTTCAAGGAAATTATTGAGATCACAGTCCGTGGAATGTAGGACTGACAGGTCCACGAGGAAATTAAAGTGAGGACATGGTGATCTGGCATCACTTCCGATCTGAAGGAACAGGTATCTTCTGTATGAATGTTTGAAGACATATTGGAAATCAGGAATTTGTGGTGGATGAATACATTTTCTGAAGGGTTTATTTCTTTATTTAGGAGGAAGATTACCCTGAGCTAACATCTGTGCCAGTCTTCCTCTCCTTTGTCCGTGGGATGCCTCCACAGCGTGGCCGATGAGTGGAGTAGGTCTGCACCTGGGATCTGAACCCGCAAACCTCAGGCCCCTGAAGCAGAACACACGCAACTTTAACCACTCAGCCATGGGGCTGGACTCTAACTTATTTAGTTGTGAACATGATCGTTTGGGTTATGTAAATGTCAGGACCTGGGAGTGAGTCGCTAAGAGTGGGGTAGTTGATAATGTCACAATTGATTTAGACCCTAAAGAGGCTAAGAGCAACAACTGGCCAATGGGTTAACCAAAGGAATAGTCAGAAAACACAGAAAGGATGGGAATTGGGATCTATAGTAAGCTGGGGGATCACGTGTCCTCAGAGAGAGTGCCAGGACTTGCACAGATGAGAATGGCAAGAGCAATAAAAGAGAATAAAATCACACTGAAACAAGGAGGGGGTGTTACGAGACGGGGGAGGAAAACTGATCTGGAGCAGTCCTGAGTTTTGACATTGAGCTTTCTGTCCTTGACCCAAATCTGCTTGACGATGTCCTGGGACACAGGTCAGAAGAGCTCCAGAGGGAGAGAGGAAGGGTGGAAGTACAGGGAAACTGAGATAATTGTCCTAAGAAGCCATGCTTCATTTCTCATTTGGGTCCAGTTTCATGATTACTTTTACAGGATGAGAGGAAAAGAAGTGATGATGGTCAAGTCTTCGCAGAGGAAGCTGCGTGATCGTGGGAATCAACCCAAACCAAAGCCCGGATTAAGAATTCCCATCTCTTTGAGGATGCGCAGTTACATATTCAGAAGGCCAGTTACTAGAATGCCATCCCACCCAGCAGTGAGGGGTCACTGGGAGAGCACGTGGCACCAGCCCCAACAGGTCTGCTGGCAGGAGAGAAGTGGCAAGCCCTTTGGAACTTGCCGTAGCCTTGCAAAATTGCACCTTGCAGCAGAGGTGAATTCCTGCGGGGTGCGCTCGCATGGGGTGCCCCGTCCAGTCCCATACACACCCCTGCCCTTCCTCAGATTTGGCAGAGATGATTCTGGGAACTGGTCTGGGCATCCCATAGCTCCACGGCCAACAATTGCTGGTGACTGTGGAAGATCTGAGCAAACAGGAGGGGACGGGGAAGAGGGCGGGAGAGAGCGATTGTGGACAGGCTCAGCAGCCAGGCAGAGAAAGTGAGCGCCCAAGAAGGATGTGCTGACAGCACCAGGAAAGAGAGGAGACGCTGGTGCCCCTGAGATGGAGCCCGGCACTTCACTGACGTCTCCTTGAAGGGTCCCACGTTTTCTTGCTTGAGCTCTTGCAACTTCAAGACATACCAATCCTTTTCTTTTATTAAACTCCTCTGTGGGACGTAGGAAGCATAGACAGGGATTTCTTGTGGAGGAGAGACTGGATTTCAGCTGAGTAGAGCAAGGAGGGCTTTCCGTTTCACGGTGCTCTCGCATTTTCCTTTCCGAAGTATATTATTTATCTGCGCTTGAAAGTCACAGAGAGTTACCGATTCGCGGGATGATTCCGTTGTCGCCCTCACAGCGACACAGTAAAACCTACCTAGTCGGAATGGATCATTCCTTCTGTGCAATACTCCGGTAGACTCCAAAGATCATTTCAAAAGCGCTGGTATATCTCTGTTCTCAAATAAGAGGTCTGCTTCCAGGTCTCCATTTTTCTGCTCTTTATTGCATGTTAATTCAGAGTTGCAAGGAGGAAAGACCACATTTGCCTCAATCTTTAGATCTCTATGTGCTGGAAATTGGATTCACAGAAATGGACAAGGCCTTTGAGGGATCGTGCTGTCAACAGAGACCTTTTCCGGCATCAGCAACGTGACAATAAACCGCTGCTTGTTAGGACTTGATTGTCTATTGGAGGGATGGAGCTTGCAGTATTATGGAAATCCTCTTTAGAATTGCTTACCTTCACGTGACAGATTTATCAGTTTCTGAGAGTGATGTGTTAAAATAACCTAGGGTGGCGCAGGGCTTAAACTGGCCCACTCCACTTTGGAGGCCCGGCATTGGCACGTTCGGGTCACGGTTGTGGACATTCACACCGCTTATCGGGCCATGCTGTGGCAGACATCCCACGTGTTAAATAGAGGAAGATGGGCACAGATCTTAGCCCAAGGCTAGTCTTCCTCAAGGGAAAAAAAAAAAAAACCGAGGAAGATTGGCAATGGATGTTAGCTCAGGGTGAATCTTAGCCCTTGGGCATCTTCAGCTGTGGTCATTTGCAAAATATGTAGACCATGCATGTACTGGGCAAGCCCAGGCAGGACAGCGCAGCCGGCCTCCCGCCTGGGTGCTTGGGGCTGCTTGTTGTGGAGCCTCTGCTGGAACCGTCTGGGTGGATTCAGTGCAGAGAATGATGACAACGGACTGCCTTGCTTCACCCTCAGAGTTTCCCCTGAGTTTTCTCCATCTTGACATGCAAAGCAGACACTGTCTGGAGCCCTCGTGTTCCTCTGGGACTCGGGCTTCCCTCTGCTCCTCAGCCTGGAGAGGAGGAAGCCCACGTGTGGACTTCAGGAGATTCCTGACCGCGTTTTGTGGGCTAGCACGTCCTGGGCTTGAAGTCCCCAGGGAATGAGCAGAATCCAATCCAGGTAGGACTGCCATGACCCAGACCCTTCAGGAAGGCAGGTTATGGTCCCCTAACCAGGCAGAGCACCATGACCAGCCGCGGGGTTTGTGGAGGGCGAAGGGAAGATGAAATGGGTCCTGGAAGAAGGTGCTTATAAATACCAGCTACCGAGAGGGAACCAGCTGCAAAACCGTGCATTTGAGGAGTATGAGTATTATTTCTTGATTCTGTTTGGAATAAGTTAGAGTGCATGATATATTTGTGTGTGAGTGAACATATATATATAGCTCTCTCTCTAAAATTTATATCAAAGTAACATAAAGACTGATGAGATACAGGTGCTGCACATGTGGGCCTCTTTTTGCTGGCGATCAGTTCATTTTTGGCCATTGGAAGCCCAAAGAGGCAGCGAGTTATTGTCCTCTGCCGTCTGGTAGGCTCATGACAAACAAAGCGCTGCAACCAAAGGGTCGGCTCTCAGGAGCCTCACGGCCCTGTGAGGGAAACCCCTTGGACACGGTGTCTTCCTCCTGGGCCTGGACTAGCCTTGGGACTTGGCACTTCTCTTTCTCTGTGGCGGGAAGGTACAGCCGGCTCCGGCTTCCATTTAGAAAGTCACCTTCCTGGATGGCTGTGCCATACCAAGAAGGGCCTGGGCTGCTGGGAACCAGCATTTCTCCTCAGCTGCTGGCCGTACTGAGGAGGCCTCCCTGGCAGGGTTCACGCTGCTGTGTGTCTGGGTGACACTTGCAGCCATCAGAAAGGAGGGGAGAACTCAGAAGGGCCAAGCACTTCCTGTGGTCCTAGTCTTACAGGGTCTTTCCCGGGGTGGGGTGGGGGGGGGGGGCGTTCAAAATGCCAGGTGGTAACCCTCTAGCTCCTGGTCACCGGGTGGGTTCTTGGAGTGAGCTCGGAGCAGTGTCTGCTCACCACCAGACTGGAACCATTTAAGTGTTTTAATTTTGTCAGGCTGTGTTTACCCGTCATCCGTTTGCTTGCGTTCCCTGCTGGACCCCTCAACCACCCTCCTCTCACGACTCATCTCTGAAAGCTTCCAACGGGAAAGGTTCACACCCACACCATAAACGGAGCATAAGGCTGGGCAAGAGAACACAGCCCTCCGAGGGGCTGCATGGTTTATAGGCTCAGGTCCTCCTGCCCCGTTAGGATGAGTCAGAAACAACATGCCTGAGTGTGTGAACAGGTGATTGCCTGAGACCACACACCTCAGAACCACAGGGGCCCAGATGTCACCCTGGGCAGCGAGGGAGAGTATAGGTCATTCTTTGGCCAGGATTAGGGTATCTAATGTTTGCAAAGCAGACTCCACCCGTGATCCGTCAGACCCTGCCAGGGAGGAGTGGCCACGAGGTACGGGACAGAGAGGCCGAGGCATTCGAGGGAATTTCTGCCCTTCCAAGAATTGCAGAAGGAAGTGCACGGAGGCAGGAAATCCTGGTGGACAAGGAGCAGTGATGCGTCGGGAAGGATGCCCAGATGTAGCCTTCAAAGCTGCATCACAGATCTGTCCCCCTGGATACCAAACTTGCAGGGAAAGGAATTCAGAGCCGTGGACCAGGATCCCAGAGGATTCCAATCCAGGTGAAGGGTGAACATGGAGCCCCCAGAGGGGCCGGGGGAGGGAGGGTCCTGCCTGCCCTTAGTCCATCTGCACATGACCTTCTCCGGCCTTGACCCTCCACATGCACGTTTTGAGCTTTTACATCGTTCTCTGCACTTAGAGCTGCTGCTGTCCAGAGCCTCATTAGAAAACGACAAGTTCCTAACATCTGGTGAAGAGGAACCTCCACAAGAGAAGCCGAACACGTGGCCTCTCCTCCAAAGGGGTGGAAAAGCAGCCACTGTCCTGGGGCAGGTCGTGGTGCTGGCCCGTGCCATTTTAAAGACACCCGCATTCCAGTGGTTGTGGCTCTGCCTGTGAAAGTACCTCCACCCTCTAAATGCCAGGAGCTCTGGGTGCTGTCTCTGCTCCTGGCCCACGTGAACCACACTGAAATGAAGCCGTCCTCTGAGTAAGGGGGGGCGCGGAGGTGTCCCTCAGTATCCAGGGAGGGGCCTGGCCCTTCTCCCTTCTCTCACATACAATAAGCCGAGACCCTGCAAGATTTCTTCATTCCAGGAGGAACGCGAGAGTCTGTGTCTCCTTGACACGAGCACAGGAGGGGAAAGAACCAGACCGTGACTCGCAGGCTGGAACAGAAACAGGATTTTAACATCAAATTCAAAACTAGCACTAACTACTAACACGAAAGAAATACGGCCCCTTCCCAAGTGGTAAACAGGCGCTGGGGTGGAGCTGCCAGGCCTGTGGGGTGGGGTCGTCCCCTCCCTCTTGGGCTCCAGGGCTCCCAGGAAAAGGCTTAGAATGTTCTTCTCCCCATCAGCATGGGAGGAGCCGGCCTGGGGCCCCGCGTGTTTCCCAGCCGCGTCCCCGCCGCTGAAGAGCAGGCTGCACTCGAGCTGTTGGAAGGACCGGGATCTGCCACTGTTGCTGGGTTCTGCGTCAGGGGTCTGGTGACTGAAGAGAAGACACTGATGATTGGGGGGGTCACACCAGTATCCCAGCCCAACACCTCAGCCCCACTGCATTCTGCTCCAAACCTTGTCCTGAGTGTTCAGTCAACACTACCCCATTGTCCCTGACATGGGAGCTGGCATTTCGCTTCACCCATTTCACAGAAGAGGAAGCTGAGTCCCACAAAGGTCAAGGGAATTGTCCCTCACAGGCCTGGTCAGCAGTGGAGCTGGGATCCCCGTGCCGGCTGTCCATCTCCCTAGGCCCGTGCTTAGCCCGAAGCTTTCCGGAGCCCCTGGCTTCAGTCCCTGCCTGTCTGGACACTCACCGAGCCCTGAGCTGAGAGACGCGCGGTTCTTCTTGGGCAGGAAAAACCGGCGCATCTTGCCGGCCCTCTCCTGTGGGGGCTCCAGGTGGCAGGACAGGCTGTAGCTAAAGGACAGAGGGGACTTTTCAGCTACCGGGAGCCACACCTCAGGTGACCCTCCCAGAGACGGCCAGCAGTTGGAGTCCCAGGGCCCCACGGGTGACCATGCGACAAGCCCCGGGACTGACCCGGAAGCCACGGGCACGGGCTCCCTGGAGCTGGCCATCAGAGAGAGTCCGCCTTGCCCTCACCAACTCCTGCCCCGCCTCACCTCTCATCCTCGCTGAGGGGCTCCATGGCCTCGAACCAGGCCCCAAATCGCTCCTCAGCCTCAATGTGGTAAAGATGGACTGCCTCCTGGAGCAGGAAGATCTGCTCGGTGACTTTGAATTCCTGGGAGAAAGGACATGATGCAGACGGGGCCTGGGTGGGGGACCGTGCTGGGGACTCAGACAGGTGAGAAGAGGGTCAAGGAGCTGGTCTGGGGTCTTGGCCCACATGGGAACCCTCCTTCCCTCCAATTCCGTGCAGGACTTGCTCGTTCTCACAGTTGGCTTGAAATAGCTCCTCCTGCAGGAAGGTGTCCTTGGTGCCAGCCCCTTCCCCCACGCACCAATGGGACGGCTTTCCCAGCTCTGGGTGCCGAACTCTCCCAAGGAAAGCAAGGCCCAAGGCATCGGGCCAGAGAAGGTCTTCCCCGGAGGAGTCTCTGATTGCCACAGCCCCACCCTCCGCACGGGGAGGCCACAGCTGCTCACCTCACTCCTTTTCTCAAAATTGATCTCATTTCCCTGGAAGGCAGAGAGCCAAAGCCCATGAGCAACAGCCCCCTTAGCCCATAGCTAGCCCCCGTCTCCACCCTTTCTCAGGTTGCACTACCAGCAGGGTCGACCAGGGAGCAGGCGCTACCAGAAACGGGAATGGGTCCCGGGCAAGACTCTGAGCTCCAGAGCAAGGAGGCCACGGGGCTATGGCTCAGGGACATTCTAAGACAGCCCTCTCTGACAGACAGACAGACTGAGGCCTCAGGCAGGAAGGGATGCTCAGCCACTCGTGTGCTTCCTGCCTTGGAGGGGCCTGGCTTCACTCCCTGCAGGGGCGGGGCCTGAGGGAGAGGCTGAGTCCAGCTCAGACACACCCTCCAGCAGCTCCGCAGTCAGGCAGCCTGGACTGGCGGCTCACCTGGATCCTATATTCACTCATCACTAAGATGGCCATGACACCCAGCTCCCGGGGTGGCTGTGAGGCCCTCACGAGAGGACTCTGCCAAGGGTTGTGAGCTCAGGCCTCAGTGCAAGTCTCTCCTCCCAAATCTCCGAATCCTGATCCCCAGCTCCACCTCCAGGCTCACTCACCTCCAGGTAATCCTCCATGTTGGTGTCCAGCAGCAGTAGGTAATTGAGGAATGTGCCAAGGAAGGGGATGAGCCCCTGTGCCAGCGGGGTGGAGACGGTGATGAGATCCCGCTCTCAGGAGCCGTCAAAGACCTCTCCTCCACTCCTCACCCCAGCCTCCTGCCCAGCCCAAGCTACCCACCTAGGCGGCCTCCCCCCAATTTCCTCCTCTTCTCTCCTCCAGGAACCCAAAACTCCTCCAGGCACCTCCCAGCAGCCGGCTCTGGCAAAACCCAGGGTACGTGGTCCCCGCCCCTCCCTGTCCCAAATCCGTTGTGCGCCCATCCGTTCCAGGCCTCCTCCTGGTCACTTCCAATGCAGGCATTTCAGGTCTGTGGCACCAGGAGCAGGGCTGGAGGAGAAAGGCTCCCTCTCTGCTGGTAGAGACCTCCGGCTAGGAAGGGGAGTCCCCTCTCCTGCGACTCCTGGGCCCCTCCTCCACAGGCACCCTTACCTTCTGGGCACCTGTGGGGCCCGTCTCCAGGCTGGTCAACATAGAGGTCGCCTCCTGCCAGGGTGTTGACAGGGCCAGTGAGCCGACGCTCCCCTCCAAGTGTCCTCCCAGACCCCTCCCAGATCGGGGACCCTGGACATGTGGCCCCAGTCACCTGGTGCCCCTGCGGCTCCCGCCTCCAGGGTGCTCTGATTCCAGAGCCATCCCAGCTCCAACACTCACTCCTGTGTGACCTTGGGCCCGCCCAGGCCTCCCTGAACCTGTTACCTCGTCTGGAAGGTTTGACGAACTCTGTCTGCCTCCCACAGTCTCCTGAGGCCCAAGCGTCATCTGACCGTCATCACTGCTCTCCGCTCAAGCCTGCCTCTGGAGCCAGGTCCAAGCTCCCCACATTCCTCCCCACCCTTGAGCCTCGGCACCCACTGTGAGGCCTGCACCACGGCTCATCTCCCTCTGGCTCCCAGATGAGGAGACCAAGGCCCACACAGGGGCAGGGACTTGCTCAGGGGGCCCCAGAGGAGAGGCTGCTCCCCCTCCCAGCCACAGGCCCCTGTCTCCTCTGCCTTCACACCACCCTCTGCCCAGCCGCTGACCACAGTGCTGTCCTCGGGACTCTCAGGCTGTGTTCGGGCCCCCAGCTGGGCCGAGCCACGGATGGAGGGAGATGAGGTGTCTCAGGAGGCCTGGTCAAGTGGCTTCTGCCAGCCCCAACGCCCAGGAGTCTCTGATCCCAGGCCGAGGCCAAGGCCTTGCTAAAGCCCTCAGCTCCCTAGGATCCCCTCAGGGAGTTCCCCTGCACAGAATTCTTTCTTCATCCGCTCAGGATGGGGACCCCGAATGCCACGTCTGACTAGCAGGGGAGGGGGCGACCAGGGCACTGCGGGGTGGCATTTCCTTTCTGTTTTACGAGGAAACTTCTGACGTCTGGGCGGGAAGGATCCCTGAAGAAGCCATCAGTTCCCTGGGCACTTGCCCTTGCCCTCCGGGGCACATGTCATCGCCAACAAGGACCTGGGTGAGCATCCCACTGGGACTGTCTGCAGCGCCCACTTTAGGGGCCAGAGTGGGGAGTCACCGAGGGGACACAGATCTGTCCCAGGTCCAGTGTCCGTCCCAAGGCTGGGAAGCCCCTGAGTGCCCCCGGCCCGTGGGATCCGGCAGTGCCCATCCCTCAGGCAGGCAGGGTGCCCTTCTTGCGAGGCACAGTGAAGACAGAAGGAGCAGTGGGGCCCTGGCTTCCTGAGCACAGACTGGGCTGACTTCGGAAGAAAGGAAGCCCGCCCACTCGCTCCAGCCAGTGGCCAGGAGGAAGATGCAGGGCAGCTGATGGAGCAGCATGGAAGCCAGACACCGGCACCTTCTGCCAGGTCCTCAGCCTCCTGGAACAGTCCAGCCCGCACCATTCTATCCCATGCCCCTGGCCTCCTGTCCCAAACTGCCCCCACCTGCCCATGGAGCTAGCACATCCCTCTTCCTGTCCATCTTTTCCTGACCAACTTCACGTGACAGGAGAACCAAAGCTCATCCTGCCGGGTCCCCTCCCCTCTCGCTCCCCCTCCTTCCAGATGTGCAGCCTCCGTCTTACCTTCACCAGCTGCCTCCTGCTCACCCACTGGTCTTTGATGAACCTCTTCAACTTTCGAGAGCTCTTCCTGAGGGGAGAGGAAAGGAGGAAAGAAAACCCGGGGCGGTTGAAGGCGAAATGCCTTTGGCTGAGAACCCGGAAGGTTCAAAGGGCCTGGGGCCTGGACGAGGGTTTTCCCCGGGTTCTTCGGAGCTCTGAGGTCACCGTGGGACTCGGGTGGAGGCTCTCCTGCGGTCACCTGGGGCCTCCATTCCCACTCCGACTGAGCACATTGTTTCTAACAGCGTTGGTTGCCGATGAGGGCTCCGTTGCTGCGAAGTACACCCTTGGAAATCTCCAGTGTGGCTCAATCCAGGATGTGACAAGGGGGGAGCCACTGCCTAGGGTCTCAGAGAGTCTCAGAGACCCGAGCAAGGAGGCCAGTCCCCATCCCTAGGGTCCGCTGCCTCCCAGATGGTCCTAGCTGAATGAGGGGTCCATGGCAGTCGCACGGGGGATGTCTGGTCCGCCCTGGTGGTGCTTGGATGGAGCACGGCCTACCCACCTGGCAACTCGTCCCCATGTCTTTTGCAGACGGCTGATGGAGGGGCTCTGCAGAGCAGACACGATGGCACGCAGGGACGCATAATTTCCAAGGACTCGGCACTCCTGAGGAAGGGAAGGGAATGAGCTGCGACGGCGGGCTGGAGCCCTGCTTCCTCTGGCTTGTGTCCCCTCGTGGGCTTCTGCTGTCCTGGATGAGGCAGATGCCCAGGGAAGCGAGGGAGGGCACACCTGGGAGCTGATGAGTAACGCTCGCGGGCAGGAAGATTTTAGCTCAACCCAGGGCGGGAAGGGAGCTTCCCACCACTGGGACCAGCACTCAAGGTCAGCAGGCCCTTGGCAGCAAGGGGCCTAGGACTTTGCCGAGGCCCAGACCACCGACTTCAAGGCTGAAAGCTGCGAGAGGAGAAGGGGCAGTCCCCCTGACTCCAGGGAGGGGCTCCCTGGGCCCTGCCACTACTGACCTTGGCCACCTGAATCCACAGCTCGACGACTCTGGCCCTGTCCTGGGCCGTCATGCTGAGGTCCCCAAGGCACGTCGTGATGACGCAGCCGGACACGTGAAGAAACTGGTTGATAGTGGCCCGAACCGTGGGAGCCAGGTACTCCTTGCTCCCATTGGGCCGCTGGCACCACACAAAACCCAGGCAGTGGCGGGGCTCCACCTTCTTGAACAGCTCCTGGGGAGGATGGGGACTGTCACCTGACCCTGCCACACCCGAGCTCAGAGTCTGCAGGCCCCCGCAGCCCCAGGCAGGAGGCACTGGTCAGCTGCAGCTCAGGAACCTGAGGAGGTGGCCTGAAGCTTCTGGGAGTCTCTGGGTTTTGTCTGTGTCCGCTGAGGCCGCCCAGCGCAGGATGACCGAGGACCCAATAGGGGCGGGGAAGAGAAGTCCCATTGGCTCGCAGCCCAGTCTTGCTTCCCCCAAGCACCAGAACACGGCTCACACCTGCCCATCTCAAGGGGCATCTTCCACCCGTTCTCATCACCCCCTGGTCCCACTCCCCTTTCAGCTGCACGTTCCCCCGAGGCAGCAACAACCATGGGCTTTGTTTGCCTGTCTTCCATGTAGGTAAGGACGCACTAGGTGTCTAATAAGTACGGAGGCTGTTGAGGCCTCCTGGGCCGATGGGTGAGTGACCCAGGACTTGGCAGCACTCCAGTGAGCTTCCCTCCCCCACCAGAGGGCTGTTCTCTGCCCCGCTTCCTCTCTGTTCGACCTCATCCATCCGCACAGCCACTCTGCCCAGCAGGTGCCCGCCCTTGGTGTGCTCTCTACTGTCCATGTGGGGACAGCAAGGACTTGGGGGCCAGAAGGTGGCCCAGGTCACCCGGTGGGTGAGTGGGGGAGCTGTGACTTGCACCCACATCGTTGGATTGCGGCTGAGGGAACAGGAGGTCTGGGGCAGCTGATGGCCCACCAAGGCGGGCCCCACCTAGCCCAAGAGCCCCGCTGCTCACCGCATCCATCCGGGTCAGCTGCTCGGCCACCAGCTTCGGAGGGAAGTCCAGCAGCTTAGGCCTCTCCTCTCTCAGCTCGGCGCTCGCTTCTGCGGTGACTTCGGCAGCTGGAGGCAGAGATCGTCCAAAAGTCAATGGCGCATCTTGCTCCAGCTCAGAAGCTGGCACTGGGGCTGAAGCTGATGGCGCTCGCTCCGGCCCTGGAGAGGCCGATGGAGGTGAGGCTGCTGGAGGTGAGGCTGCTGGTGGTGAGGCCGCCTCCAGCTCCGGCGCGGACGGTGGAACTACAGCTGGAGCTGCCTCTGGCCCCGGAGCTGGCCCTTGCTCTGGCTCTAGAGCCGGCAGGAGCTCTGGAACTGGCGCTGCAGCGGGAGAAAGAGAAAGTTTCACCTACGTACCCGACTTTACAAGACAGGAGAGACTCCGCTGTCTTGAAGGGAACCCCAGCCCGTGAACCCCACCGCAGACAGTCTTCCCAGACTGCTGTGCCCTCACCTTCCAGCTCTGCCCTCCTGGGCCCCAGATGTTGCAGCTGGACCTGGGGAAGGTAGGCAGGGCCTCCCAGGTGCGACCCAGGCCAGATGACACGCAGAGAGGCCAGCCGCATCCTGAAAGAGGGAAAGGGCGTGGGCTCCCAGAAATCCTGCATTGGGTCCAGCCAGGTTCCCACCATAGAAGACGCGGTACTGGGCGGAAGCAGTTGGGCCACAGAGCCAGAGGCCTGGCCGTCGCTTCCACACTGTCCTCCCAAGGCACCCTGCTTTGGGTCTGGGCCCTGTGCCTGCCCCTTTCCACCAGGGGGGAGTCCCACCCCGGCGCTGACTCCTGTGTGGCCATCCTGGCAGTGGCAGGCCTGCTCATCCAGCAGGTGGAACACGGGGTTTGTGTGAGTCTCTTCTTCCCACTGCCACTCTTCTCGCAAAGAGGCTGGACACAGTCCAGCCCAGCCCTCCACGCCCTTGTGCAAGTGGACTGAGGACTGAGGCCGATGTGTGAGCGGCTCGCTAACACCCCTTCTCTTCTGGGCCTGCTGGTGGTGGTCAGAAGGGGTGGATATGGAGAAGGGGAAGCGGAGGGAGACGGGACTGTGGTGGGGATGGGTCGCCAGGGAACAGCTCAAGCCAGCCTCCCCTCTGGTTCCCAGGGGCTCTGGGACCCCACCCACAGCTCTCTTTCACTCCTATCCCCTTGCAGTAGAAGCCATCAGACCTCAGCCCTCCCAGAGGAATCAAAAGATGAGTGAGATCAGAGTTGTGCCGGGCCCGCCCCAGCCACAGTCCTCTGTCCTCTTGTTCTCCCCCAGCCCTGTTCTGTGGAGACAGGAGGCCCTCGTCTGGCACTCAAAGAACACTCAGGTCTTTAGTTGGCGCTGGGGTCCATCATGCATGAGAACGTGGGAAGAGGCCTCCAGTCGTAAAGGAGCATAGGAGGGCATCCCCTGGGACAGGCGGGGGACAGGATCTGTGGATGATATGGTGTGTGACTATCTGAGTCTCAGGCTGCTGCGGGGGTCCAGGGGCTGTGTCTGCTTCATTCACTGCGTTGTGCCAAGTGTCTCTAAAGCTCCCGCATGTCACAGGTGCTTAATATACAGTGTTCTCGAATGAACTCCAACCAGAAGCATCCCCGGTAGCTGAGTGGGCCTGGGGCCCCTCTGCGGCCCCGGAGACCCCTCCTTGGCTACTCCAAGGACCCGCCCCACGACCAGCTGGATGGAATCCCACACTCCCTGCCAGAGTGCTTTCCGTGTGCCTTTGCAAACTCAGAAAGGCCCCATCCCAGCGATGGGGGAGCAGACTGCTCTTCATCGGGGAGAGGGAAAGAATAACCAGGAACAACCACGGCACGTCTCTCAGCCCCTTCTGTAGAGCCAGGCCCCAGGGAAGCACCTGCCGTGGCTCATCCCATTCGTGCCCACCAGAACCCGATGAAGTTTATCCTCTCCCACTCCACTTTGCAGAGGAGCAATCGAAGCTCAGAGAGATGGAGGGCCGTTTCCAAGACACACAGCTGGCAGTGGGCAGAGTCACCACTGTGCTGAGGAGGGGCTGGGCACTCACGTAGCAAGTAGGTGGTCCAGGACCCCGTGGGAGGTGAGGACAGCCGCGCAGTCAAACACGATGGTGGTGACGTTGGCCATGTTTCGAGGCGCCAAGGCTGGTCCTATGGACGGCGGCAGCCTCTCCAGCAGGCCTGCCTGGAGGGCCCGCATCCTGCAGGCCTCATTCCGCTGCCCGAGTGACTCTCCGCGCTGGGTGAGATGAGGAAGGACACAGAGTCACCAGCACCAGCGTGAACCTCCAGGAAGTCAAGGTCTGGAGGTCCCCCAGGAACTGTGAGCCCCTCAGGGATGTGTGCAGAGGAGGGACAGGATTGCCCACAGCCAACCGGTTTCCAGGCTTGAAAAGTCCAATTTGAGTTTGGGCGGGGGGAGGATTATACGATGAGTTCCTCAGGACACTTGGCTGGCTTGGCAAGGACAGACCGCCCCGCACCAAAGCGTGCATTAAGAGCACTGACCAGCGAATCCAACACAAACATCCCCATTCTAGAGATGAGAGGACGGAAGCTTCGGGCTGCCAAGTGGCTGCTCAGGGTCCTGTGGGTCGGAACTGAGAACCGCCCTAAGCCAGGGCTGCAGGACTCCCCCGCTCCCCCACCTGAGGCTTCATGTGCTCCTGACATGAAGGGAAATGTCTGGTGGGAACCTCAGCCCTCCCCAGTCGGGAGACAGTGCACGGGCAGACAGACGCTGTGAGGATCTGGCTGACTACAAGAAAGGACGCTGGTTTTTCTTTCTTTTACACGAAAGGGAGGTTTGAGACCCTCGTTACAGAGGTTTCAGATTCAGAAAATGGCAGATTTCAAAGATGCCCCTGGCCGAGTGTGAAGCGCAAACATCAGTGTTTTGTCTACTCCGCCTGGGGTTAGGAAAGAGCGACTTCCCACCCTCCTAGGTAGCTGGTGAGGAGGCGTGGAAGTCCAGATTCCTTTGGGACTGGGCCCTTGGGACACTCCAGTGGGAAAGCCCTGGGCGGGTCCAGGGGAGGGCTCCAGATTTGACTCTGGATTGTGGACACACCCCGGTGATCTCAGGGCCCCGGGTGTCACTCACTCTCCCCTCAGTCCAGCCCCGGGCAAGGTCGGTGGTCTGCTGCACTTGCCCCCTGTCCAGGGAGATGGAGCCGTAGGACCCATGCGCCAGCTCCTGGACCATCTCCTGGGTGGAGCTCTGCAAAGACAGCGTCCGGTGGCCGCGGCGGCAGGTAGCAGGGGCCTGCCTGCACTTGCCCACAGGGGGAGAACTCTCCCGCACACCGAGCACAGACAGAGGGGCATCCGCATAGACCTCCAGACAGGGAGCGAATGAGATGACACCTCACGGGCTTGGGATTCACCTACGGGTAGGGCGGCTTGGCTCCCAGCACTCACCTTCCATCCTGCCAGCCACCACCTGGGATATGAACACGACATACCGCCAGGCTTCCAAGCCCTAACCGTCTGCTCCCGTCCAGGGTAGCTCCACGCTCATCCCTGCCTTCCGTCACTCCATGCCCGCCAACACACACACACAATAAGGGTCAAGGGGTGTGGGGCTGCCCGCATGGGAGGGTGGGATCACACTTGTGGCCTGACCCGGAGTGGCCCGCCCTGGGCTGCCTTGTGTTACCTGAGGGTTCCTTCTTCCGAATGGCCTGAGGTCTTGGAGGTGCGGTCTCAGCCAGTGTCGACAGCGCTGGAGAAGACTGTCATTGTTGGCTCTCTGTGCGCCAGAGCCTCGCAAAGAGGGGATACATGAACACATCCTCCTGTGTCGAGTGTCTCTGGTCAAATGGGCTATGTGTACAAAATGGCTGCCTGGTGACCAGAGTTCTAAGCTGTTGGGGTCGGTCGCCAAGGAAGTGAGGTCATGTCTCCAAGGTTCCAGGATGGGGGGGCCCTTCCCTCCATCAGACCCACCCAAAGCCCCCTCGGGGCTGTTGACCGCTCACCCTCCTTGCCCGTGTCATCTCCCGAGCTGTACAGAAAGTTCCATCACAGCCCTCCCCACAGCTCCTTGGGATCGGAACCAGCGCCCCAGCTTTGAAGAGAGAGCGCCCAGTTCGGATCTCCTTTTTCCTAGCAGTTCTGTGTCCTGGAAAAGCCACTGTGCCTCTCAGGGCCTCCCCAGTCTCCCAACCTGCACGATGGGATGGCGCTAGAAACACATTCCCAGGGACGTCTTCGGGTGGACATGTGATAACGCCTCCCATATCTGGGAGGTGGTGCCGCCTGGGTCTGGTCCCCGAACTTAGAGGTGGAAGAATTACAAGAAGGGGTGGATGCAGTCGGGAATACCTCTCCAAACAGGCCTGGATTCCAGCCGTGTGATTTGGGAAAAGTCCCTGCCCCTTGGGGGCTCCTTGTCAGGTCTGCACCTTCAAGGGTTGGAAGTTCGAGGAAATTCAGATATTGTCATTCACTAGCATTCAACCTTTCCCAGTCTCCTGTTGGCCTTAGAACCAGACCCAAGCGCCTCATTGTCGGCCTATGTGGTGGGCAGCCTCCACCAAGGCTCCCAGCGCTCCCTCCCTCCTGCTGTGCACATCCTTGTGGAACCACTACATCCTGAGTAACTGGTTTCTGAGCAATAGAATACAGCCCAGCTGATGGAATGTCACATCCAAGTTTTAATTACAAAAACTCTGTCACTTCCCTCTTGCTTGCTTTCCTGAGTTCCCTCCCTTTATCTCCCCCTCTGTTTCCATCTCTTGCGCTCTCTCTCTGTCACATTTCTGGAAATGAGATAGCAAGTGGCGATGATTTCAGTTGCCCTATGTAGAGGCCAAGGGAGGCGAGATCTGAGGGAGCGCCCAGCCAACAGTCACATGGAGACTCAGACTCTCAGTCCCAATGACTCCTGACACCACCCGTGTGAGTGACTTGGGAGCAAATCCTCCCCTAGTCTAGCCTCAGTTGAGACTGAAGGTCCTGCTTCACGGAGACCTGGAGGCAGAGGCTCCCAGCTAAGCCGTGCCCAATGCCTAGACCACGGAAACCGGGAGAAGTTCAATATTCGTACTTCAGAGGTGCAACTTTTGGGAGCAGTGTTGTGAGAGAGAAACCCAAATGAACGCAGACTACCGGGTTCCCCGGTCTGGCCCCATTAACCGCCGCCCCTGCCGCAGCTCCTGTTGCTTCTCAGGCTCCCTCCAGCCGCCTGGGCAGCTTTCTGACCTCCTCTGCTCACGCTCACTTCTGCCCCAGAGTCTCAGCACCAACAGCGCCTTTCCCCCTGACTCCCTGTTCCCGGACCTACGCAGGCGTGGCTCAGTCTTGTCCTTCTGGTCACAGCCTAGGTCACTTCAGTGAGGCCTTTCAGAATCTCCCAGGCACAGTCTCTGCCACCACACATCTCACATCTGGAAGCGTCTTCAATTGTTTCCTCCTTCTTGCTCCCATTTGGATAAAGTGAGCCCAGGATGAGGGGCTGTCTGCTTTGGCTGAAGGAGACGTAATTCCTTCTGGTTACCCCGGGCACACGGCTGTCTCCTCCAGGCTGAGTTTTTCCCACCACCAGTCCGTCGGGAAGGCGCACTAGCCTTCCCTCTCTCCCGTGGGGCAGGTGTCCCAGGAACACGGTGAGCCGTCCTCTCTCCCTGTCATGCAGCACCAGCCCCTCACCCCACGGCCAGAGAACTAGCACCCGGTCTGAGACTCCACCACATCCTGAATTCAGTTACTGCTGAGACCCTCCCATCCATTTGGGGATTCCCTGGTACCTCCTGAGGGCGTCTTTCCCTGAGACCCCACTCCCAGCCTGCCCTTGCTTATTCCAGTAACAATGGCCTTTCCTCAGAGCCCCCCCAGTCTGGAGAAGAAAGGTGTTGAAAGGTTCTCCGTGTTAATTTTCAGGGCCGGGGGAAATTGGTAGAAGTAATTTGGGTGTTTCTGTGCAATAGTTCCCAGGAAGAAGATTCAGCCCTAAAAAGAAATGAACTTCTGACACATGGTACAACGTGGATGAACCTTGCAAACCTTACGCTCAGTGAAATAAACGCAACCCAGAAAGACACCTATGATACGGTTCCCCTTACATGACGTGCCGAGCACAGGCAAATTCATCGAGATGGAAGGAAGAATAGAAGTTCACAGGGGCTGGAGCTGAGGGTCATGGGGAGGCAGTGTTTAATGGGGACAGAGTTTCTGTTTGAGATGATGAAAAGAAGTCTTGGAAATGAACACGGTGATGGTTGCGCAGTATTGTGAATGCATTTGATGCCACTGAATTGTCCACGGAAAAATGGTTCAAATGGCCAAGTCTAGGTTATGCATACTTTGCCACAATCAAAAGGCACTTAAAAATGCAGCGGGGGGTCAAGATGCAGGTTCTGGGGCCCTCAAGTCAGCATATGGGCCAGGTAGGTGTCCAGGGTCTGAGATCTTGGACCCTGGTGAGGCTCTGGAGTGGTCCTGATTGATGCTAGTTTACAAGTTCAAAGTAACAGGATTGGAGCAATTTCACCGATTGGGGGATAAGAAAGGAAACAACTGCATTCAGTCCCATCCAACGTGGAAGAGACCTTTTTCTTAATGGGAAGCAAATGTCAGTCCTTCAAGGAAGTCACTTCTCAACGTCTCTACCCCTCCCCAACCCCACCCGCTACTCCCAGAAAGACGCCGCAGTGCAGAGCTCGGGTACCGTGGTTGTGGCCTCATCCGTGAGTCATGTTTGGGGTCAGATCCCCTGTTTTCCTTCCCCAGCCATGTGACCCTGGGCATGTCACTCAACATGACTGAACCTCCATTTCTTCAACCGTAAAATGGGGAGAATCATCCTGGTAGGGAAATTATGAAGGTCACAAGACTTTCTCAGAGGAGGTAGCACATGGCAGAGGCATTATGCTGAGAGCCGCGCCCCACAGGTCACACGTTTTCTGATTCTGTTGATACGACCTTCTCAAAACAACAGCATTATAAAGATGGAGAACAGATGAGTGAAGGCCAGGGGCTGGCCGGGCAGATGTGACTATGAAAGAGCAGCACGAGGGAGGGCTTGTGGGGATGGGACAGTTCTGTGTGTGGATTGCAGTGGTGGTGGCGCAAATCTGCATGTGTCATAAAATGGCATAGAACCGCGCGCGCGCGCATACACGCACACGCGCGCACACACACACACACCGCCCAGTGAGCTCATGTCAAACTAGCGACATCAGAAGTCTGCGGTCTGTGGGTTTAACACTGTCAATTCATGTCCTGGTCGTGACACTGTACTAGAGTCCCGCAAGATGTTAACCCCCGGCAGAAGCTGGTGGAAGGGTCCAAGGCACTCTGTACTATTTTTGTTGCAACTTCATGTGCTTTCATATTTATTCAAAGGGAAAAGTTAACAGTGAAAGACACAACAGGACACAGCCTGGCACGTAGTAAGTGGCAAACAACACGGTTCTCGGTGACAATTCTTTGCGATTGTAATTGCACGTTCATTTCCAGTCTCTCTCCATACACAGTGACCTTGGTGAGGGACGGACACACCTCACTAACGTCGTCTGCCCTCTGCCCAGCACAGAGCACGCGCCCACTCAATATTTGTCCACTAAATCCCCCGTGGTCCCTGCGCCAGGTGTTCTTACGTCCACGTTCACGGACCCTCCACGACAACCTTAGGCAGTGTTATTCTTCGTGCTGGGCAGGTGAGGAAACTGAGGCACAGAGAGGGAAAGTAAATTGTTCCAGGTCAACACACTGGACCGACGAGGAGGTGCCATGCCCTGCTCTGGAGGAGAGCAGAGGCTGTCCATGGCAGCTCCAGGGTCCCTCACGGCGGCTCCTCTCTGCGACTGCCAGGTCCTAACTTTGAGGCCAAATAGCTTGACTTCCTAGAGGGAGCTGGAGAGAGAAGTCACCTACCTGTGGCGCTGGGGGGGGTCGGTGGCACCAGTGGGTTCTGTGGGAGGAGCATGGAGGTCACAGCAGCTGAGGAGAAATGGTCTGGAGTGAGACCGGGGACTCCGAGGGGGGGGCACGGAGGCCACCGCGTGCATCTTTCCTATCCAGCCTGAGCCACTGATTGCGGGTCCTCTGGCTTCTTCTCCCGTGGGTGCCCTGGGATGAGGAGATCAGTCGCTCTCCCTAAGGGGCCTGCAGCACACGGTCATCAGAGCCCTGAGGACTCACCGCGGGGAGTGAGGGCTGAGGTCCGATGTGTAACCTGCTGTGAGAAAAGGAGACAGAATTGGCATGCAAGAGGAGCACGAATGTCCAAAATACAGCCCGAGGACCACCAGCCCCACCCACAACTGACACTTCCAGTCTACACGGTTCCACATTAGGATTTAGGAGCAACTATCTCTTATTCCTAAAAGGCTGACAAATCAAAGATCCAGTCCCTGTTTTCATGAGTTTGCAATTTATGTGTGAGATCAATGCGCTAACCTTGCTCGAACATGGGTTTGCAAATTGTGCTCTTCAGGTTCCAGAGGTATTTAGAGGTGCTGGCAGGGAGAGAGAGGAATAGCCAGACTCTTGAATGCCCATTGGCTTCAGAGGGATACTCTCTTTCATCTGACTGGAGAAAGGCTTCTGTGCCTCAGGCAAGGGGACGAATCACAGCCCCAGAGTGCAGAGCTGCAAAGGGAAGAGAAGGATTCACAAAGTGCAGGGCCTTGGGGTCCCTGAGCCTTGAGGGAGGTTGCTCAGCTGGAAGACTAGACACACAGGATGGCTCCTGAGGAACACTGGAGAGTGCACATCCTCCTGGGGCCCATCCTTAGCTTCAGTATGGGGTTACTAAATAGATGCTCCCCAACGACGTAGAGGCTGTCGCTGTCCAGGATGAAGGAGCCCAGCTGAGTGCCCCCACAGGTCTCATGTCTCAGCTTCCGTGACAGCCCCTCTTTTTCCAGCTTAAGGCCCACAGTGTCAGGATGGTGAGTGAGGACAGTATCATCTCCGCCGGCTGTTGCAGTTTTCTCAGGCCTGGAGCTGGAGGGACACAGGCATGGGGAGGTGGGGACCCCAGGCAGGGGCGCTGAAACGCCTCCCTGAGGGAGGGGACAGAGACAGCAGGAAGACTGACGGGCAGCTTGGAACAGCCTTGGTGCTGGGGGAGGGTTGTAAGTGAATAGGACAGCCAAGGTCCCTGAACACAGAGGACGTAGCACCTCCAAATGTTGGTGTCGGTGCTCAACTCTGAAAGGACGTTCATGATACGGCAACGCACACCCTAACAACAAAGCATGCGGCAGCGAGCGGAGGAGGACTCTGGGCACAGGACCAGGTGAAGCAAGGCAACATCAAGTTGCTTAAATTGCAGCTCTGCCACTCACTTTCTGCATGCCTCTGGGTAAGTCTCCCAACCCCTCTGGGCTCCTTTTCTTCATCTGTCCAGTGAGGTGAGAGTTCAGACCTCACAGCACTTAGCACTAGTAACCGTTCGATGAAAAGCGGCCATTTTCCTTAGGTATTAATAGGGCCCGCATTCTTGGTGTCAATGGACCTGGCAGGGAGAGAGACTGAGCCTTTTGAAGGCAACACTTAGGGCAAGCAGCCGTCCTGGGATGGAGGCGGCGATTGGGCTGTGTGGGATCTCAGAGCCAGAAACATCTCAGGGCCAGTGGAAAGGGAAGACACGCTGCATCACGGCTGCAGGACAATGGCGAGGACCTTTGGAGCTGGGTCGTTTCATCCTCAGACAAACGGGTTCACGACTGGGAGGTTCACACGAGGGCTGAGGCCACCCAAGTGCTCATGCTGGGGTTCCCACGTGCTGGGGTCCTTCTCACAGTTGGGTGTAAGAAAGGGTGCGAGTCCTTTACTGCTTGTTGTCTACATGTCGGGACCTTTGCTAAGCACTTTTCATTTTCATCCTCACACAAATTCCTCTCCCCAGTGAGAAGCAGAGTCTACTTCCCCATCTCTTGAATCTGGGCTCGGCCACATGACAGGCCTTGGCTAATGGATGTTAGTGAATGTGACGGAAGCAGAGGCTTGGGAAGCACGTGTACACTAGGGCTTGCCATTTCTTGCTGCTCCTGGAACTCGGAGCAGCTCAATGAGCCCAAGGTGCCCACTGGGGGATGAGAGAATGTGCGGGAGACCCGAGGTCCGCCAGCCAGCGGCCGACCGCAGGCACATCAGTGAGCCTCAGCTGAGATCAGCTGAGCCAGCCCCGGCAGGAGAACTTCCCAGCAGCATTCAGAACAAATCACTATCCAGCAGAATGTGGGCTAAATTGGTTCTGCAGAAAAGCAAACTGAGCCCTTCCGATTGACCGATGAGGTGGCCGAGGCACAGAGATGTTTAGCAACTGGTCAGGGACACACAGTCTTGAAGCAGGGAACTAGGATCGGAACACAGGCCTGTCAGACCCCCCAAAAACCATGTGACCACTGTGCTCTACTGCTCAGGAATCCTTCTGGGGGCGCGCAGACATAACTTGGTCTGTAGCACATGTCACATATTTAACATTCTGCTGGAACTAGGCATGTTACACAAATGGTTGAGCTGGTCAGGACGGAGCGGTGAGGAAGTGGAGAGTGTGCATCATGTCTACAGCATGTAGAAAATGTGCAGGGTCTTGACTCACGAAACAAAGAATTCCTGAAGGCGGAATTCAAATTTCAGGACTCCGGTTTATATCCCATGACTCCAGACTCACATGGCAGGATTAAGGGATGGGGAGGCCCAGCCTGGGTCAGGACACAAGCATGAAAAAGACTCATAGACTTGACTTTTTTCTTCTTTTTTTTGAGGAAGATTAACCCTGAGCTAACATGCACTGCCAATCCTCCTTGTGTGCTGAGGAAGATTTGCCCTGAGCTAACATCTGTGCTGATCTTCCTCTATTTTATACGTGGGATGCCTGCCAAAGCGTGGCTTGAGAAGTGGTACATAGGTCCACGCCTGGGAGCTGAGTGGGCCAGTTCACCGGAACCACAGACCGCTGAAGCAGAGTGTGCACACTTAACTGCTACGCCACCGGGCCAGCCCCCATGGACTCAGTTTTAAAAATGAATCTTCAGAGCTGGGGTACGACAGGTTCCACGGCATCAATCAAGCCTCTATATCAGGTTCCTGGAAACTCAGGGGCTCTCAGATCCACACTGGGGCCAGATGAGGAGACAGGGCTAGAGTCAAAGTCATGACTAAGATCCAGAAAGATTTTCTGTCTGTTCAAATAGAACCCACAAATGTGGACACGTACAGACATTGCTACATTCATGCATTCATTCCAGCAAGCAGCATAAAGCGAGTGTCAACTAGGTACTCGGCGCCAAGGTGACAAATGCATAAAGACTGAATACAGCAAATGATAGTAAATTCCATGAAAGAAATACTCAGGGTGATATGGGAAGAGAAAACCTGAGGGCCAGGTGTGTATTCAGAAGTGCTACTTCATAGAAGGTGGTCTGGCAAGGTCTTTCAGAGCAGCTGATGGTTGAGCTGAGATTTGAACGGCAGTGAGGTGCCAGGCATAGCTGCTCTGCAGGAAGAGGCAGGATAAAGGCCTGATAGAGGTTAGGACATTAGTAGAACAGACAAGTGTCTGAAGTGGTTAACGACAGAAAGAAACCGAGAGAAAAGATGAAATGAGACAGCTATGAGGAACAAAGATTGGGAATGTGGAGGTCCTCACACACAGGAGAGACAAGACTGAAATTCTTTTGCTAAACGTTGTTTTCTTTCCTCCTCTTCTTCTTCTCCCCAGTGCCTCCCAGTACATAGCTGTCTATTCTAGTTGCAGATCCTTCTAGTTGCACTATGTGAGACACGGCCTCAGCGTGGCCTGATGAGTGGTGCCAGGTCCGCACCCAGGCTCCAAACGGGTGAAACCCTGGGCCACTAAAGCAAACCACATAAACTCAGCCACTTGGCCACGGGGCCGGCCCCCTAGACTGAAACTCTAGCCCAACGCTCAGCAGCCCTGCTATCTCTTCCCTCCAGGGCAAGGGCACCTGCTGAAACGACAAGTGTTAAGCAACCCCAAAAGGACTACGAAGGACAGAGGCATCTCATGAGGAAACAGTGCACAGCTACTGAGCCTCTCCCCACTCTTCTCAGGACAAGAGCATGTTGATCAATCTTTTAGAAGCATTATCTATTGTTTCAACGTGGGAACCCCCGCAGGAGCACTTGGGTGGCCTCAGCCCTCGTGTGAACCTCCCAGTCGTGAACCCGTTTGTCTGAGGATGAAACGACCCAGCTCCAAAGGTCCTCGCCATTGTCCTGCAGCCGTGATGCAGCGTGTCTTCCCTTTCCACTGGCCCTGAGATGTTTCTGGCTCTGAGATCCCACACAGCCCAATCGCCGCCTCCATCCCAGGACGGCTGCTTGCCCTAAGTGTTGCCTTCAAAAGGCTCAGTCTCTCTCCCTGCCAGGTCCATTGACACCAAGAATGCGGGCCCTATTAATACCTAAGGAAAATGGCCGCTTTTCATCGAACGGTTACTAGTGCTAAGTGCTGTGAGGTCTGAACTCTCACCTCACTGGACAGATGAAGAAAAGGAGCCAGAGGGGTTGGGAGACTTACCCAGAGGCATGCAGAAAGTGAGTGGCAGAGCTGCAATTTAAGCAACTTGATGTTGCCTTGCTTCACCTGGTCCTGTGCCCAGAGTCCTCCTCCGCGCTCGCTGCCGCATGCTTTGTTGTTAGGGTGTGCGTTGCCGTATCATGAACGTCCTTTCAGAGTTGAGCACCGACACCAACATTTGGAGGTGCTACGTCCTCTGTGTTCAGGGACCTTGGCTGTCCTATTCACTTACAACCCTCCCCCAGCACCAAGGCTGTTCCAAGCTGCCCGTCAGTCTTCCTGCTGTCTCTGTCCCCTCCCTCAGGGAGGCGTTTCAGCGCCCCTGCCTGGAGTCCCCACCTCCCCATGCCTGTGTCCCTCCAGCTCCAGGCCTGAGAAAACTGCAACAGCCGGCGGAGATGATACTGTCCTCACTCACCATCCTGACACTGTGGGCCTTAAGCTGGAAAAAGAGGGGCTGTCACGGAAGCTGAGACATGAGACCTGTGGGGGCACTCAGCTGGGCTCCTTCATCCTGGACAGCGACAGCCTCTACGTCGTTGGGGAGCATCTATTTAGTAACCCCATACTGAAGCTAAGGATGGGCCCCAGGAGGATGTGCACTCTCCAGTGTTCCTCAGGAGCCATCCTGTGTGTCTAGTCTTCCAGCTGAGCAACCTCCCTCAAGGCTCAGGGACCCCAAGGCCCTGCACTTTGTGAATCCTTCTCTTCCCTTTGCAGCTCTGCACTCTGGGGCTGTGATTCGTCCCCTTGCCTGAGGCACAGAAGCCTTTCTCCAGTCAGATGAAAGAGAGTATCCCTCTGAAGCCAATGGGCATTCAAGAGTCTGGCTATTCCTCTCTCTCCCTGCCAGCACCTCTAAATACCTCTGGAACCTGAAGAGCACAATTTGCAAACCCATGTTCGAGCAAGGTTAGCGCATTGATCTCACACATAAATTGTAAACTCATGAAAACAGGGACTGGATCTTTGATTTGTCAGCCTTTTAGGAATAAGAGATAGTTGCTCCTAAATCCTAATGTGGAACCGTGTAGACTGGAAGTGTCAGTTGTGGGTGGGGCTGGTGGTCCTCGGGCTGTATTTTGGACATTCGTGCCCCTCTTGCATGCCAATTCTGTCTCCTTTTCTCACAGCAGGTTACACATCGGACCTCAGCCCTCACTCCCCGCGGTGAGTCCTCAGGGCTCTGATGACCGTGTGCTGCAGGCCCCTTAGGGAGAGCGACTGATCTCCTCATCCCAGGGCACCCACGGGAGAAGAAGCCAGAGGACCCGCAATCAGTGGCTCAGGCTGGATAGGAAAGATGCACGCGGTGGCCTCCATGCCCCCCCCTCGGAGTCCCCGGTCTCACTCCAGACCATTTCTCCTCAGCTGCTGTGACCTCCATGCTCCTCCCACAGAACCCACTGGTGCCACCGACCCCCCCCCCCAGCGCCACAGGTAGGTGACTTCTCTCTCCAGCTCCCTCTAGGAAGTCAAGCTATTTGGCCTCAAAGTTAGGACCTGGCAGTCGCAGAGAGGAGCCGCCGTGAGGGACCCTGGAGCTGCCATGGACAGCCTCTGCTCTCCTCCAGAGTAGGGCATGGCACCTCCTCGTCGGTCCAGTGTGTTGACCTGGAACAATTTACTTTCCCTCTCTGTGCCTCAGTTTCCTCACCTGCCCAGCACGAAGAATAACACTGCCTAAGGTTGTCGTGGAGGGTCCGTGAACGTGGACGTAAGAACACCTGGCGCAGGGACCACGGGGGATTTAGTGGACAAATATTGAGTGGGCGCGTGCTCTGTGCTGGGCAGAGGGCAGACGACGTTAGTGAGGTGTGTCCGTCCCTCACCAAGGTCACTGTGTATGGAGAGAGACTGGAAATGAACGTGCAATTACAATCGCAAAGAATTGTCACCGAGAACCGTGTTGTTTGCCACTTACTACGTGCCAGGCTGTGTCCTGTTGTGTCTTTCACTGTTAACTTTTCCCTTTGAATAAATATGAAAGCACATGAAGTTGCAACAAAAATAGTACAGAGTGCCTTGGACCCTTCCACCAGCTTCCGCCGGGGGTTAACATCTTGCGGGACTCTAGTACAGTGTCACGACCAGGACATGAATTGGCAGTGTTAAACCCACAGACCGCAGACTTCTGATGTTGCTAGTTTGACGTGAGCTCACTGGGGGGTGTGTGTGTGTGTGCGTGTGCGTGTATGCGCGCGCGCGCGGTTCAATGCCATTTTATGACACATGCAGATTTGCGCCACCACCACTGCAATCCACACACAGAACTGTCCCATCCCCACAAGCCCTCCCTCGTGCTGCTCTTTCGTAGTCACATCTGCCCGGCCAGCCCCTGGCCTTCACTCATCTGTTCTCCATCTTTATAATGCTGTTGTTTTGAGAAGGTCGTATCAACAGAATCAGAAAACGTGTGACCTGTGGGGCGCGGCTCTCAGCATAATGCCTCTGCCATGTGCTACCTCCTCTGAGAAAGTCTTGTGACCTTCATAATTTCCCTACCAGGATGATTCTCCCCATTTTACGGTTGAAGAAATGGAGGTTCAGTCATGTTGAGTGACATGCCCAGGGTCACATGGCTGGGGAAGGAAAACAGGGGATCTGACCCCAAACATGACTCACGGATGAGGCCACAACCACGGTACCCGAGCTCTGCACTGCGGCGTCTTTCTGGGAGTAGCGGGTGGGGTTGGGGAGGGGTAGAGACGTTGAGAAGTGACTTCCTTGAAGGACTGACATTTGCTTCCCATTAAGAAAAAGGTCTCTTCCACGTTGGATGGGACTGAATGCAGTTGTTTCCTTTCTTATCCCCCAATCGGTGAAATTGCTCCAATCCTGTTACTTTGAACTTGTAAACTAGCATCAATCAGGACCACTCCAGAGCCTCACCAGGGTCCAAGATCTCAGACCCTGGACACCTACCTGGCCCATATGTTGACTTGAGGGCCCCAGAACCTGCATCTTGACCCCCCGCTGCATTTTTAAGTGCCTTTTGATTGTGGCAAAGTATGCATAACCTAGACTTGGCCATTTGAACCATTTTTCCGTGGACAATTCAGTGGCATCAAATGCATTCACAATACTGCGCAACCATCACCGTGTTCATTTCCAAGACTTCTTTTCATCATCTCAAACAGAAACTCTGTCCCCATTAAACACTGCCTCCCCATGACCCTCAGCTCCAGCCCCTGTGAACTTCTATTCTTCCTTCCATCTCGATGAATTTGCCTGTGCTCGGCACGTCATGTAAGGGGAACCGTATCATAGGTGTCTTTCTGGGTTGCGTTTATTTCACTGAGCGTAAGGTTTGCAAGGTTCATCCACGTTGTACCATGTGTCAGAAGTTCATTTGTTTTTAGGGCTGAATCTTCTTCCTGGGAACTATTGCACAGAAACACCCAAATTACTTCTACCAATTTCCCCCGGCCCTGAAAATTAACACGGAGAACCTTTCAACACATTTCTTCTCCAGACTGGGGGGGCTCTGAGGAAAGGCCATTGTTACTGGAATAAGCAAGGGCAGGCTGGGAGTGGGGTCTCAGGGAAAGACGCCCTCAGGAGGTACCAGGGAATCCCCAAATGGATGGGAGGGTCTCAGCAGTAACTGAATTCAGGATGTGGTGGAGTCTCAGACCGGGTGCTAGTTCTCTGGCCGTGGGGTGAGGGGCTGGTGCTGCATGACAGGGAGAGAGGACGGCTCACCGTGTTCCTGGGACACCAGCCCCACGGGAGAGAGGGAAGGCTAGTGCGCCTTCCCGACGGACTGGTGGTGGGAAAAACTCAGCCTGGAGGAGACAGCCGTGTGCCCGGGGTAACCAGAAGGAATTACGTCTCCTTCAGCCAAAGCAGACAGCCCCTCGTCCTGGGCTCACTTTATCCAAATGGGAGCAAGAAGGAGGAAACAATTGAAGACGCTTCCAGATGTGAGATGTGTGGTGGCAGAGACTGTGCCTGGGAGATTCTGAAAGGCCTCACTGAAGTGACCTAGGCTGTGACCAGAAGGACAAGACTGAGCCACGCCTGCGTAGGTCCGGGAACAGGGAGTCGGGGGAAAGGCGCTGTTGGTGCTGAGACTCTGGGGCAGAAGTGAGCGTGAGCAGAGGAGGTCAGAAAGCTGCCCAGGCGGCTGGAGGGAGCCTGAGAAGCAACAGGAGCTGCGGCAGGGGCGGCGGTTAATGGGGCCAGACCGGGGAACCCGGTAGTCTGCGTTCATTTGGGTTTCTCTCTCACAACACTGCTCCCAAAAGTTGCACCTCTGAAGTACGAATATTGAACTTCTCCCGGTTTCCGTGGTCTAGGCATTGGGCACGGCTTAGCTGGGAGCCTCTGCCTCCAGGTCTCCGTGAAGCAGGACCTTCAGTCTCAACTGAGGCTAGACTAGGGGAGGATTTGCTCCCAAGTCACTCACACGGGTGGTGTCAGGAGTCATTGGGACTGAGAGTCTGAGTCTCCATGTGACTGTTGGCTGGGCGCTCCCTCAGATCTCGCCTCCCTTGGCCTCTACATAGGGCAACTGAAATCATCGCCACTTGCTATCTCATTTCCAGAAATGTGACAGAGAGAGAGCGCAAGAGATGGAAACAGAGGGGGAGATAAAGGGAGGGAACTCAGGAAAGCAAGCAAGAGGGAAGTGACAGAGTTTTTGTAATTAAAACTTGGATGTGACATTCCATCAGCTGGGCTGTATTCTATTGCTCAGAAACCAGTTACTCAGGATGTAGTGGTTCCACAAGGATGTGCACAGCAGGAGGGAGGGAGCGCTGGGAGCCTTGGTGGAGGCTGCCCACCACATAGGCCGACAATGAGGCGCTTGGGTCTGGTTCTAAGGCCAACAGGAGACTGGGAAAGGTTGAATGCTAGTGAATGACAATATCTGAATTTCCTCGAACTTCCAACCCTTGAAGGTGCAGACCTGACAAGGAGCCCCCAAGGGGCAGGGACTTTTCCCAAATCACACGGCTGGAATCCAGGCCTGTTTGGAGAGGTATTCCCGACTGCATCCACCCCTTCTTGTAATTCTTCCACCTCTAAGTTCGGGGACCAGACCCAGGCGGCACCACCTCCCAGATATGGGAGGCGTTATCACATGTCCACCCGAAGACGTCCCTGGGAATGTGTTTCTAGCGCCATCCCATCGTGCAGGTTGGGAGACTGGGGAGGCCCTGAGAGGCACAGTGGCTTTTCCAGGACACAGAACTGCTAGGAAAAAGGAGATCCGAACTGGGCGCTCTCTCTTCAAAGCTGGGGCGCTGGTTCCGATCCCAAGGAGCTGTGGGGAGGGCTGTGATGGAACTTTCTGTACAGCTCGGGAGATGACACGGGCAAGGAGGGTGAGCGGTCAACAGCCCCGAGGGGGCTTTGGGTGGGTCTGATGGAGGGAAGGGCCCCCCCATCCTGGAACCTTGGAGACATGACCTCACTTCCTTGGCGACCGACCCCAACAGCTTAGAACTCTGGTCACCAGGCAGCCATTTTGTACACATAGCCCATTTGACCAGAGACACTCGACACAGGAGGATGTGTTCATGTATCCCCTCTTTGCGAGGCTCTGGCGCACAGAGAGCCAACAATGACAGTCTTCTCCAGCGCTGTCGACACTGGCTGAGACCGCACCTCCAAGACCTCAGGCCATTCGGAAGAAGGAACCCTCAGGTAACACAAGGCAGCCCAGGGCGGGCCACTCCGGGTCAGGCCACAAGTGTGATCCCACCCTCCCATGCGGGCAGCCCCACACCCCTTGACCCTTATTGTGTGTGTGTGTTGGCGGGCATGGAGTGACGGAAGGCAGGGATGAGCGTGGAGCTACCCTGGACGGGAGCAGACGGTTAGGGCTTGGAAGCCTGGCGGTATGTCGTGTTCATATCCCAGGTGGTGGCTGGCAGGATGGAAGGTGAGTGCTGGGAGCCAAGCCGCCCTACCCGTAGGTGAATCCCAAGCCCGTGAGGTGTCATCTCATTCGCTCCCTGTCTGGAGGTCTATGCGGATGCCCCTCTGTCTGTGCTCGGTGTGCGGGAGAGTTCTCCCCCTGTGGGCAAGTGCAGGCAGGCCCCTGCTACCTGCCGCCGCGGCCACCGGACGCTGTCTTTGCAGAGCTCCACCCAGGAGATGGTCCAGGAGCTGGCGCATGGGTCCTACGGCTCCATCTCCCTGGACAGGGGGCAAGTGCAGCAGACCACCGACCTTGCCCGGGGCTGGACTGAGGGGAGAGTGAGTGACACCCGGGGCCCTGAGATCACCGGGGTGTGTCCACAATCCAGAGTCAAATCTGGAGCCCTCCCCTGGACCCGCCCAGGGCTTTCCCACTGGAGTGTCCCAAGGGCCCAGTCCCAAAGGAATCTGGACTTCCACGCCTCCTCACCAGCTACCTAGGAGGGTGGGAAGTCGCTCTTTCCTAACCCTAGGCGGAGTAGACAAAACACTGATGTTTGCGCTTCACACTCGGCCAGGGGCATCTTTGAAATCTGCCATTTTCTGAATCTGAAACCTCTGTAACGAGGGTCTCAAACCTCCCTTTCGTGTAAAAGAAAGAAAAACCAGCGTCCTTTCTTGTAGTCAGCCAGATCCTCACAGCGTCTGTCTGCCCGTGCACTGTCTCCCGACTGGGGAGGGCTGAGGTTCCCACCAGACATTTCCCTTCATGTCAGGAGCACATGAAGCCTCAGGTGGGGGAGCGGGGGAGTCCTGCAGCCCTGGCTTAGGGCGGTTCTCAGTTCCGACCCACAGGACCCTGAGCAGCCACTTGGCAGCCCGAAGCTTCCGTCCTCTCATCTCTAGAATGGGGATGTTTGTGTTGGATTCGCTGGTCAGTGCTCTTAATGCACGCTTTGGTGCGGGGCGGTCTGTCCTTGCCAAGCCAGCCAAGTGTCCTGAGGAACTCATCGTATAATCCTCCCCCCGCCCAAACTCAAATTGGACTTTTCAAGCCTGGAAACCGGTTGGCTGTGGGCAATCCTGTCCCTCCTCTGCACACATCCCTGAGGGGCTCACAGTTCCTGGGGGACCTCCAGACCTTGACTTCCTGGAGGTTCACGCTGGTGCTGGTGACTCTGTGTCCTTCCTCATCTCACCCAGCGCGGAGAGTCACTCGGGCAGCGGAATGAGGCCTGCAGGATGCGGGCCCTCCAGGCAGGCCTGCTGGAGAGGCTGCCGCCGTCCATAGGACCAGCCTTGGCGCCTCGAAACATGGCCAACGTCACCACCATCGTGTTTGACTGCGCGGCTGTCCTCACCTCCCACGGGGTCCTGGACCACCTACTTGCTACGTGAGTGCCCAGCCCCTCCTCAGCACAGTGGTGACTCTGCCCACTGCCAGCTGTGTGTCTTGGAAACGGCCCTCCATCTCTCTGAGCTTCGATTGCTCCTCTGCAAAGTGGAGTGGGAGAGGATAAACTTCATCGGGTTCTGGTGGGCACGAATGGGATGAGCCACGGCAGGTGCTTCCCTGGGGCCTGGCTCTACAGAAGGGGCTGAGAGACGTGCCGTGGTTGTTCCTGGTTATTCTTTCCCTCTCCCCGATGAAGAGCAGTCTGCTCCCCCATCGCTGGGATGGGGCCTTTCTGAGTTTGCAAAGGCACACGGAAAGCACTCTGGCAGGGAGTGTGGGATTCCATCCAGCTGGTCGTGGGGCGGGTCCTTGGAGTAGCCAAGGAGGGGTCTCCGGGGCCGCAGAGGGGCCCCAGGCCCACTCAGCTACCGGGGATGCTTCTGGTTGGAGTTCATTCGAGAACACTGTATATTAAGCACCTGTGACATGCGGGAGCTTTAGAGACACTTGGCACAACGCAGTGAATGAAGCAGACACAGCCCCTGGACCCCCGCAGCAGCCTGAGACTCAGATAGTCACACACCATATCATCCACAGATCCTGTCCCCCGCCTGTCCCAGGGGATGCCCTCCTATGCTCCTTTACGACTGGAGGCCTCTTCCCACGTTCTCATGCATGATGGACCCCAGCGCCAACTAAAGACCTGAGTGTTCTTTGAGTGCCAGACGAGGGCCTCCTGTCTCCACAGAACAGGGCTGGGGGAGAACAAGAGGACAGAGGACTGTGGCTGGGGCGGGCCCGGCACAACTCTGATCTCACTCATCTTTTGATTCCTCTGGGAGGGCTGAGGTCTGATGGCTTCTACTGCAAGGGGATAGGAGTGAAAGAGAGCTGTGGGTGGGGTCCCAGAGCCCCTGGGAACCAGAGGGGAGGCTGGCTTGAGCTGTTCCCTGGCGACCCATCCCCACCACAGTCCCGTCTCCCTCCGCTTCCCCTTCTCCATATCCACCCCTTCTGACCACCACCAGCAGGCCCAGAAGAGAAGGGGTGTTAGCGAGCCGCTCACACATCGGCCTCAGTCCTCAGTCCACTTGCACAAGGGCGTGGAGGGCTGGGCTGGACTGTGTCCAGCCTCTTTGCGAGAAGAGTGGCAGTGGGAAGAAGAGACTCACACAAACCCCGTGTTCCACCTGCTGGATGAGCAGGCCTGCCACTGCCAGGATGGCCACACAGGAGTCAGCGCCGGGGTGGGACTCCCCCCTGGTGGAAAGGGGCAGGCACAGGGCCCAGACCCAAAGCAGGGTGCCTTGGGAGGACAGTGTGGAAGCGACGGCCAGGCCTCTGGCTCTGTGGCCCAACTGCTTCCGCCCAGTACCGCGTCTTCTATGGTGGGAACCTGGCTGGACCCAATGCAGGATTTCTGGGAGCCCACGCCCTTTCCCTCTTTCAGGATGCGGCTGGCCTCTCTGCGTGTCATCTGGCCTGGGTCGCACCTGGGAGGCCCTGCCTACCTTCCCCAGGTCCAGCTGCAACATCTGGGGCCCAGGAGGGCAGAGCTGGAAGGTGAGGGCACAGCAGTCTGGGAAGACTGTCTGCGGTGGGGTTCACGGGCTGGGGTTCCCTTCAAGACAGCGGAGTCTCTCCTGTCTTGTAAAGTCGGGTACGTAGGTGAAACTTTCTCTTTCTCCCGCTGCAGCGCCAGTTCCAGAGCTCCTGCCGGCTCTAGAGCCAGAGCAAGGGCCAGCTCCGGGGCCAGAGGCAGCTCCAGCTGTAGTTCCACCGTCCGCGCCGGAGCTGGAGGCGGCCTCACCACCAGCAGCCTCACCTCCAGCAGCCTCACCTCCATCGGCCTCTCCAGGGCTGGAGCGAGCGCCATCAGCTTCAGCCCCAGTGCCAGCTTCTGAGCTGGAGCAAGATGCGCCATTGACTTTTGGACGATCTCTGCCTCCAGCTGCCGAAGTCACCGCAGAAGCGAGCGCCGAGCTGAGAGAGGAGAGGCCTAAGCTGCTGGACTTCCCTCCGAAGCTGGTGGCCGAGCAGCTGACCCGGATGGATGCGGTGAGCAGCGGGGCTCTTGGGCTAGGTGGGGCCCGCCTTGGTGGGCCATCAGCTGCCCCAGACCTCCTGTTCCCTCAGCCGCAATCCAACGATGTGGGTGCAAGTCACAGCTCCCCCACTCACCCACCGGGTGACCTGGGCCACCTTCTGGCCCCCAAGTCCTTGCTGTCCCCACATGGACAGTAGAGAGCACACCAAGGGCGGGCACCTGCTGGGCAGAGTGGCTGTGCGGATGGATGAGGTCGAACAGAGAGGAAGCGGGGCAGAGAATAGCCCTCTGGTGGGGGAGGGAAGCTCACTGGAGTGCTGCCAAGTCCTGGGTCACTCACCCATCGGCCCAGGAGGCCTCAACAGCCTCCGTACTTATTAGACACCTAGTGCGTCCTTACCTACATGGAAGACAGGCAAACAAAGCCCATGGTTGTTGCTGCCTCGGGGGAACGTGCAGCTGAAAGGGGAGTGGGACCAGGGGGTGATGAGAACGGGTGGAAGATGCCCCTTGAGATGGGCAGGTGTGAGCCGTGTTCTGGTGCTTGGGGGAAGCAAGACTGGGCTGCGAGCCAATGGGACTTCTCTTCCCCGCCCCTATTGGGTCCTCGGTCATCCTGCGCTGGGCGGCCTCAGCGGACACAGACAAAACCCAGAGACTCCCAGAAGCTTCAGGCCACCTCCTCAGGTTCCTGAGCTGCAGCTGACCAGTGCCTCCTGCCTGGGGCTGCGGGGGCCTGCAGACTCTGAGCTCGGGTGTGGCAGGGTCAGGTGACAGTCCCCATCCTCCCCAGGAGCTGTTCAAGAAGGTGGAGCCCCGCCACTGCCTGGGTTTTGTGTGGTGCCAGCGGCCCAATGGGAGCAAGGAGTACCTGGCTCCCACGGTTCGGGCCACTATCAACCAGTTTCTTCACGTGTCCGGCTGCGTCATCACGACGTGCCTTGGGGACCTCAGCATGACGGCCCAGGACAGGGCCAGAGTCGTCGAGCTGTGGATTCAGGTGGCCAAGGTCAGTAGTGGCAGGGCCCAGGGAGCCCCTCCCTGGAGTCAGGGGGACTGCCCCTTCTCCTCTCGCAGCTTTCAGCCTTGAAGTCGGTGGTCTGGGCCTCGGCAAAGTCCTAGGCCCCTTGCTGCCAAGGGCCTGCTGACCTTGAGTGCTGGTCCCAGTGGTGGGAAGCTCCCTTCCCGCCCTGGGTTGAGCTAAAATCTTCCTGCCCGCGAGCGTTACTCATCAGCTCCCAGGTGTGCCCTCCCTCGCTTCCCTGGGCATCTGCCTCATCCAGGACAGCAGAAGCCCACGAGGGGACACAAGCCAGAGGAAGCAGGGCTCCAGCCCGCCGTCGCAGCTCATTCCCTTCCCTTCCTCAGGAGTGCCGAGTCCTTGGAAATTATGCGTCCCTGCGTGCCATCGTGTCTGCTCTGCAGAGCCCCTCCATCAGCCGTCTGCAAAAGACATGGGGACGAGTTGCCAGGTGGGTAGGCCGTGCTCCATCCAAGCACCACCAGGGCGGACCAGACATCCCCCGTGCGACTGCCATGGACCCCTCATTCAGCTAGGACCATCTGGGAGGCAGCGGACCCTAGGGATGGGGACTGGCCTCCTTGCTCGGGTCTCTGAGACTCTCTGAGACCCTAGGCAGTGGCTCCCCCCTTGTCACATCCTGGATTGAGCCACACTGGAGATTTCCAAGGGTGTACTTCGCAGCAACGGAGCCCTCATCGGCAACCAACGCTGTTAGAAACAATGTGCTCAGTCGGAGTGGGAATGGAGGCCCCAGGTGACCGCAGGAGAGCCTCCACCCGAGTCCCACGGTGACCTCAGAGCTCCGAAGAACCCGGGGAAAACCCTCGTCCAGGCCCCAGGCCCTTTGAACCTTCCGGGTTCTCAGCCAAAGGCATTTCGCCTTCAACCGCCCCGGGTTTTCTTTCCTCCTTTCCTCTCCCCTCAGGAAGAGCTCTCGAAAGTTGAAGAGGTTCATCAAAGACCAGTGGGTGAGCAGGAGGCAGCTGGTGAAGGTAAGACGGAGGCTGCACATCTGGAAGGAGGGGGAGCGAGAGGGGAGGGGACCCGGCAGGATGAGCTTTGGTTCTCCTGTCACGTGAAGTTGGTCAGGAAAAGATGGACAGGAAGAGGGATGTGCTAGCTCCATGGGCAGGTGGGGGCAGTTTGGGACAGGAGGCCAGGGGCATGGGATAGAATGGTGCGGGCTGGACTGTTCCAGGAGGCTGAGGACCTGGCAGAAGGTGCCGGTGTCTGGCTTCCATGCTGCTCCATCAGCTGCCCTGCATCTTCCTCCTGGCCACTGGCTGGAGCGAGTGGGCGGGCTTCCTTTCTTCCGAAGTCAGCCCAGTCTGTGCTCAGGAAGCCAGGGCCCCACTGCTCCTTCTGTCTTCACTGTGCCTCGCAAGAAGGGCACCCTGCCTGCCTGAGGGATGGGCACTGCCGGATCCCACGGGCCGGGGGCACTCAGGGGCTTCCCAGCCTTGGGACGGACACTGGACCTGGGACAGATCTGTGTCCCCTCGGTGACTCCCCACTCTGGCCCCTAAAGTGGGCGCTGCAGACAGTCCCAGTGGGATGCTCACCCAGGTCCTTGTTGGCGATGACATGTGCCCCGGAGGGCAAGGGCAAGTGCCCAGGGAACTGATGGCTTCTTCAGGGATCCTTCCCGCCCAGACGTCAGAAGTTTCCTCGTAAAACAGAAAGGAAATGCCACCCCGCAGTGCCCTGGTCGCCCCCTCCCCTGCTAGTCAGACGTGGCATTCGGGGTCCCCATCCTGAGCGGATGAAGAAAGAATTCTGTGCAGGGGAACTCCCTGAGGGGATCCTAGGGAGCTGAGGGCTTTAGCAAGGCCTTGGCCTCGGCCTGGGATCAGAGACTCCTGGGCGTTGGGGCTGGCAGAAGCCACTTGACCAGGCCTCCTGAGACACCTCATCTCCCTCCATCCGTGGCTCGGCCCAGCTGGGGGCCCGAACACAGCCTGAGAGTCCCGAGGACAGCACTGTGGTCAGCGGCTGGGCAGAGGGTGGTGTGAAGGCAGAGGAGACAGGGGCCTGTGGCTGGGAGGGGGAGCAGCCTCTCCTCTGGGGCCCCCTGAGCAAGTCCCTGCCCCTGTGTGGGCCTTGGTCTCCTCATCTGGGAGCCAGAGGGAGATGAGCCGTGGTGCAGGCCTCACAGTGGGTGCCGAGGCTCAAGGGTGGGGAGGAATGTGGGGAGCTTGGACCTGGCTCCAGAGGCAGGCTTGAGCGGAGAGCAGTGATGACGGTCAGATGACGCTTGGGCCTCAGGAGACTGTGGGAGGCAGACAGAGTTCGTCAAACCTTCCAGACGAGGTAACAGGTTCAGGGAGGCCTGGGCGGGCCCAAGGTCACACAGGAGTGAGTGTTGGAGCTGGGATGGCTCTGGAATCAGAGCACCCTGGAGGCGGGAGCCGCAGGGGCACCAGGTGACTGGGGCCACATGTCCAGGGTCCCCGATCTGGGAGGGGTCTGGGAGGACACTTGGAGGGGAGCGTCGGCTCACTGGCCCTGTCAACACCCTGGCAGGAGGCGACCTCTATGTTGACCAGCCTGGAGACGGGCCCCACAGGTGCCCAGAAGGTAAGGGTGCCTGTGGAGGAGGGGCCCAGGAGTCGCAGGAGAGGGGACTCCCCTTCCTAGCCGGAGGTCTCTACCAGCAGAGAGGGAGCCTTTCTCCTCCAGCCCTGCTCCTGGTGCCACAGACCTGAAATGCCTGCATTGGAAGTGACCAGGAGGAGGCCTGGAACGGATGGGCGCACAACGGATTTGGGACAGGGAGGGGCGGGGACCACGTACCCTGGGTTTTGCCAGAGCCGGCTGCTGGGAGGTGCCTGGAGGAGTTTGGGGTTCCTGGAGGAGAGAAGAGGAGGAAATTGGGGGGAGGCCGCCTAGGTGGGTAGCTTGGGCTGGGCAGGAGGCTGGGGTGAGGAGTGGAGGAGAGGTCTTTGACGGCTCCTGAGAGCGGGATCTCATCACCGTCTCCACCCCGCTGGCACAGGGGCTCATCCCCTTCCTTGGCACATTCCTCAATTACCTACTGCTGCTGGACACCAACATGGAGGATTACCTGGAGGTGAGTGAGCCTGGAGGTGGAGCTGGGGATCAGGATTCGGAGATTTGGGAGGAGAGACTTGCACTGAGGCCTGAGCTCACAACCCTTGGCAGAGTCCTCTCGTGAGGGCCTCACAGCCACCCCGGGAGCTGGGTGTCATGGCCATCTTAGTGATGAGTGAATATAGGATCCAGGTGAGCCGCCAGTCCAGGCTGCCTGACTGCGGAGCTGCTGGAGGGTGTGTCTGAGCTGGACTCAGCCTCTCCCTCAGGCCCCGCCCCTGCAGGGAGTGAAGCCAGGCCCCTCCAAGGCAGGAAGCACACGAGTGGCTGAGCATCCCTTCCTGCCTGAGGCCTCAGTCTGTCTGTCTGTCAGAGAGGGCTGTCTTAGAATGTCCCTGAGCCATAGCCCCGTGGCCTCCTTGCTCTGGAGCTCAGAGTCTTGCCCGGGACCCATTCCCGTTTCTGGTAGCGCCTGCTCCCTGGTCGACCCTGCTGGTAGTGCAACCTGAGAAAGGGTGGAGACGGGGGCTAGCTATGGGCTAAGGGGGCTGTTGCTCATGGGCTTTGGCTCTCTGCCTTCCAGGGAAATGAGATCAATTTTGAGAAAAGGAGTGAGGTGAGCAGCTGTGGCCTCCCCGTGCGGAGGGTGGGGCTGTGGCAATCAGAGACTCCTCCGGGGAAGACCTTCTCTGGCCCGATGCCTTGGGCCTTGCTTTCCTTGGGAGAGTTCGGCACCCAGAGCTGGGAAAGCCGTCCCATTGGTGCGTGGGGGAAGGGGCTGGCACCAAGGACACCTTCCTGCAGGAGGAGCTATTTCAAGCCAACTGTGAGAACGAGCAAGTCCTGCACGGAATTGGAGGGAAGGAGGGTTCCCATGTGGGCCAAGACCCCAGACCAGCTCCTTGACCCTCTTCTCACCTGTCTGAGTCCCCAGCACGGTCCCCCACCCAGGCCCCGTCTGCATCATGTCCTTTCTCCCAGGAATTCAAAGTCACCGAGCAGATCTTCCTGCTCCAGGAGGCAGTCCATCTTTACCACATTGAGGCTGAGGAGCGATTTGGGGCCTGGTTCGAGGCCATGGAGCCCCTCAGCGAGGATGAGAGGTGAGGCGGGGCAGGAGTTGGTGAGGGCAAGGCGGACTCTCTCTGATGGCCAGCTCCAGGGAGCCCGTGCCCGTGGCTTCCGGGTCAGTCCCGGGGCTTGTCGCATGGTCACCCGTGGGGCCCTGGGACTCCAACTGCTGGCCGTCTCTGGGAGGGTCACCTGAGGTGTGGCTCCCGGTAGCTGAAAAGTCCCCTCTGTCCTTTAGCTACAGCCTGTCCTGCCACCTGGAGCCCCCACAGGAGAGGGCCGGCAAGATGCGCCGGTTTTTCCTGCCCAAGAAGAACCGCGCGTCTCTCAGCTCAGGGCTCGGTGAGTGTCCAGACAGGCAGGGACTGAAGCCAGGGGCTCCGGAAAGCTTCGGGCTAAGCACGGGCCTAGGGAGATGGACAGCCGGCACGGGGATCCCAGCTCCACTGCTGACCAGGCCTGTGAGGGACAATTCCCTTGACCTTTGTGGGACTCAGCTTCCTCTTCTGTGAAATGGGTGAAGCGAAATGCCAGCTCCCATGTCAGGGACAATGGGGTAGTGTTGACTGAACACTCAGGACAAGGTTTGGAGCAGAATGCAGTGGGGCTGAGGTGTTGGGCTGGGATACTGGTGTGACCCCCCCAATCATCAGTGTCTTCTCTTCAGTCACCAGACCCCTGACGCAGAACCCAGCAACAGTGGCAGATCCCGGTCCTTCCAACAGCTCGAGTGCAGCCTGCTCTTCAGCGGCGGGGACGCGGCTGGGAAACACGCGGGGCCCCAGGCCGGCTCCTCCCATGCTGATGGGGAGAAGAACATTCTAAGCCTTTTCCTGGGAGCCCTGGAGCCCAAGAGGGAGGGGACGACCCCACCCCACAGGCCTGGCAGCTCCACCCCAGCGCCTGTTTACCACTTGGGAAGGGGCCGTATTTCTTTCGTGTTAGTAGTTAGTGCTAGTTTTGAATTTGATGTTAAAATCCTGTTTCTGTTCCAGCCTGCGAGTCACGGTCTGGTTCTTTCCCCTCCTGTGCTCGTGTCAAGGAGACACAGACTCTCGCGTTCCTCCTGGAATGAAGAAATCTTGCAGGGTCTCGGCTTATTGTATGTGAGAGAAGGGAGAAGGGCCAGGCCCCTCCCTGGATACTGAGGGACACCTCCGCGCCCCCCCTTACTCAGAGGACGGCTTCATTTCAGTGTGGTTCACGTGGGCCAGGAGCAGAGACAGCACCCAGAGCTCCTGGCATTTAGAGGGTGGAGGTACTTTCACAGGCAGAGCCACAACCACTGGAATGCGGGTGTCTTTAAAATGGCACGGGCCAGCACCACGACCTGCCCCAGGACAGTGGCTGCTTTTCCACCCCTTTGGAGGAGAGGCCACGTGTTCGGCTTCTCTTGTGGAGGTTCCTCTTCACCAGATGTTAGGAACTTGTCGTTTTCTAATGAGGCTCTGGACAGCAGCAGCTCTAAGTGCAGAGAACGATGTAAAAGCTCAAAACGTGCATGTGGAGGGTCAAGGCCGGAGAAGGTCATGTGCAGATGGACTAAGGGCAGGCAGGACCCTCCCTCCCCCGGCCCCTCTGGGGGCTCCATGTTCACCCTTCACCTGGATTGGAATCCTCTGGGATCCTGGTCCACGGCTCTGAATTCCTTTCCCTGCAAGTTTGGTATCCAGGGGGACAGATCTGTGATGCAGCTTTGAAGGCTACATCTGGGCATCCTTCCCGACGCATCACTGCTCCTTGTCCACCAGGATTTCCTGCCTCCGTGCACTTCCTTCTGCAATTCTTGGAAGGGCAGAAATTCCCTCGAATGCCTCGGCCTCTCTGTCCCGTACCTCGTGGCCACTCCTCCCTGGCAGGGTCTGACGGATCACGGGTGGAGTCTGCTTTGCAAACATTAGATACCCTAATCCTGGCCAAAGAATGACCTATACTCTCCCTCGCTGCCCAGGGTGACATCTGGGCCCCTGTGGTTCTGAGGTGTGTGGTCTCAGGCAATCACCTGTTCACACACTCAGGCATGTTGTTTCTGACTCATCCTAACGGGGCAGGAGGACCTGAGCCTATAAACCATGCAGCCCCTCGGAGGGCTGTGTTCTCTTGCCCAGCCTTATGCTCCGTTTATGGTGTGGGTGTGAACCTTTCCCGTTGGAAGCTTTCAGAGATGAGTCGTGAGAGGAGGGTGGTTGAGGGGTCCAGCAGGGAACGCAAGCAAACGGATGACGGGTAAACACAGCCTGACAAAATTAAAACACTTAAATGGTTCCAGTCTGGTGGTGAGCAGACACTGCTCCGAGCTCACTCCAAGAACCCACCCGGTGACCAGGAGCTAGAGGGTTACCACCTGGCATTTAGAACGCCCCCCCCCACCCCACCCCGGGAAAGACCCTGTAAGACTAGGACCACAGGAAGTGCTTGGCCCTTCTGAGTTCTCCCCTCCTTTCTGATGGCTGCAAGTGTCACCCAGACACACAGCAGCGTGAACCCTGCCAGGGAGGCCTCCTCAGTACGGCCAGCAGCTGAGGAGAAATGCTGGTTCCCAGCAGCCCAGGCCCTTCTTGGTATGGCACAGCCATCCAGGAAGGTGACTTTCTAAATGGAAGCCGGAGCCGGCTGTACCTTCCCGCCACAGAGAAAGAGAAGTGCCAAGTCCCAAGGCTAGTCCAGGCCCAGGAGGAAGACACCGTGTCCAAGGGGTTTCCCTCACAGGGCCGTGAGGCTCCTGAGAGCCGACCCTTTGGTTGCAGCGCTTTGTTTGTCATGAGCCTACCAGACGGCAGAGGACAATAACTCGCTGCCTCTTTGGGCTTCCAATGGCCAAAAATGAACTGATCGCCAGCAAAAAGAGGCCCACATGTGCAGCACCTGTATCTCATCAGTCTTTATGTTACTTTGATATAAATTTTAGAGAGAGAGCTATATATATATGTTCACTCACACACAAATATATCATGCACTCTAACTTATTCCAAACAGAATCAAGAAATAATACTCATACTCCTCAAATGCACGGTTTTGCAGCTGGTTCCCTCTCGGTAGCTGGTATTTATAAGCACCTTCTTCCAGGACCCATTTCATCTTCCCTTCGCCCTCCACAAACCCCGCGGCTGGTCATGGTGCTCTGCCTGGTTAGGGGACCATAACCTGCCTTCCTGAAGGGTCTGGGTCATGGCAGTCCTACCTGGATTGGATTCTGCTCATTCCCTGGGGACTTCAAGCCCAGGACGTGCTAGCCCACAAAACGCGGTCAGGAATCTCCTGAAGTCCACACGTGGGCTTCCTCCTCTCCAGGCTGAGGAGCAGAGGGAAGCCCGAGTCCCAGAGGAACACGAGGGCTCCAGACAGTGTCTGCTTTGCATGTCAAGATGGAGAAAACTCAGGGGAAACTCTGAGGGTGAAGCAAGGCAGTCCGTTGTCATCATTCTCTGCACTGAATCCACCCAGACGGTTCCAGCAGAGGCTCCACAACAAGCAGCCCCAAGCACCCAGGCGGGAGGCCGGCTGCGCTGTCCTGCCTGGGCTTGCCCAGTACATGCATGGTCTACATATTTTGCAAATGACCACAGCTGAAGATGCCCAAGGGCTAAGATTCACCCTGAGCTAACATCCATTGCCAATCTTCCTCGGTTTTTTTTTTTTTTCCCTTGAGGAAGACTAGCCTTGGGCTAAGATCTGTGCCCATCTTCCTCTATTTAACACGTGGGATGTCTGCCACAGCATGGCCCGATAAGCGGTGTGAATGTCCACAACCGTGACCCGAACGTGCCAATGCCGGGCCTCCAAAGTGGAGTGGGCCAGTTTAAGCCCTGCGCCACCCTAGGTTATTTTAACACATCACTCTCAGAAACTGATAAATCTGTCACGTGAAGGTAAGCAATTCTAAAGAGGATTTCCATAATACTGCAAGCTCCATCCCTCCAATAGACAATCAAGTCCTAACAAGCAGCGGTTTATTGTCACGTTGCTGATGCCGGAAAAGGTCTCTGTTGACAGCACGATCCCTCAAAGGCCTTGTCCATTTCTGTGAATCCAATTTCCAGCACATAGAGATCTAAAGATTGAGGCAAATGTGGTCTTTCCTCCTTGCAACTCTGAATTAACATGCAATAAAGAGCAGAAAAATGGAGACCTGGAAGCAGACCTCTTATTTGAGAACAGAGATATACCAGCGCTTTTGAAATGATCTTTGGAGTCTACCGGAGTATTGCACAGAAGGAATGATCCATTCCGACTAGGTAGGTTTTACTGTGTCGCTGTGAGGGCGACAACGGAATCATCCCGCGAATCGGTAACTCTCTGTGACTTTCAAGCGCAGATAAATAATATACTTCGGAAAGGAAAATGCGAGAGCACCGTGAAACGGAAAGCCCTCCTTGCTCTACTCAGCTGAAATCCAGTCTCTCCTCCACAAGAAATCCCTGTCTATGCTTCCTACGTCCCACAGAGGAGTTTAATAAAAGAAAAGGATTGGTATGTCTTGAAGTTGCAAGAGCTCAAGCAAGAAAACGTGGGACCCTTCAAGGAGACGTCAGTGAAGTGCCGGGCTCCATCTCAGGGGCACCAGCGTCTCCTCTCTTTCCTGGTGCTGTCAGCACATCCTTCTTGGGCGCTCACTTTCTCTGCCTGGCTGCTGAGCCTGTCCACAATCGCTCTCTCCCGCCCTCTTCCCCGTCCCCTCCTGTTTGCTCAGATCTTCCACAGTCACCAGCAATTGTTGGCCGTGGAGCTATGGGATGCCCAGACCAGTTCCCAGAATCATCTCTGCCAAATCTGAGGAAGGGCAGGGGTGTGTATGGGACTGGACGGGGCACCCCATGCGAGCGCACCCCGCAGGAATTCACCTCTGCTGCAAGGTGCAATTTTGCAAGGCTACGGCAAGTTCCAAAGGGCTTGCCACTTCTCTCCTGCCAGCAGACCTGTTGGGGCTGGTGCCACGTGCTCTCCCAGTGACCCCTCACTGCTGGGTGGGATGGCATTCTAGTAACTGGCCTTCTGAATATGTAACTGCGCATCCTCAAAGAGATGGGAATTCTTAATCCGGGCTTTGGTTTGGGTTGATTCCCACGATCACGCAGCTTCCTCTGCGAAGACTTGACCATCATCACTTCTTTTCCTCTCATCCTGTAAAAGTAATCATGAAACTGGACCCAAATGAGAAATGAAGCATGGCTTCTTAGGACAATTATCTCAGTTTCCCTGTACTTCCACCCTTCCTCTCTCCCTCTGGAGCTCTTCTGACCTGTGTCCCAGGACATCGTCAAGCAGATTTGGGTCAAGGACAGAAAGCTCAAGGTCAAAACTCAGGACTGCTCCAGATCAGTTTTCCTCCCCCGTCTCGTAACACCCCCTCCTTGTTTCAGTGTGATTTTATTCTCTTTTATTGCTCTTGCCATTCTCATCTGTGCAAGTCCTGGCACTCTCTCTGAGGACACGTGATCCCCCAGCTTACTATAGATCCCAATTCCCATCCTTTCTGTGTTTTCTGACTATTCCTTTGGTTAACCCATTGGCCAGTTGTTGCTCTTAGCCTCTTTAGGGTCTAAATCAATTGTGACATTATCAACTACCCCACTCTTAGCGACTCACTCCCAGGTCCTGACATTTACATAACCCAAACGATCATGTTCACAACTAAATAAGTTAGAGTCCAGCCCCATGGCTGAGTGGTTAAAGTTGCGTGTGTTCTGCTTCAGGGGCCTGAGGTTTGCGGGTTCAGATCCCAGGTGCAGACCTACTCCACTCATCGGCCACGCTGTGGAGGCATCCCACGGACAAAGGAGAGGAAGACTGGCACAGATGTTAGCTCAGGGTAATCTTCCTCCTAAATAAAGAAATAAACCCTTCAGAAAATGTATTCATCCACCACAAATTCCTGATTTCCAATATGTCTTCAAACATTCATACAGAAGATACCTGTTCCTTCAGATCGGAAGTGATGCCAGATCACCATGTCCTCACTTTAATTTCCTCGTGGACCTGTCAGTCCTACATTCCACGGACTGTGATCTCAATAATTTCCTTGAAATAATCAAAAATTCCTTACCACTCGTCTTATTTGTGTTGTAAAACTGGAAACCCGGGAGATCCTGATTATCTGCTTTGCCATTCTACTGCTAGTCTTATGATAACTGCTGAAGAAAAAGCACACAACACGATATTTTGTCATCACCATAAAGACAAAATCATCTGCATCAACTGGGAAGCATCCATAATGCCTGGACATTTTTTTTCTTTTTTCATCTCTCGGGTCAATAGCAAAAACACCAAGGCACTCAGTTAACCAATGGGCAAAGGAGTAGAATAGCCATTTTTCCAAAGAAGACACACAAATGGCCAACAGCCACATGAAAAGGTGCTCAGCATCACTAATCTTTAGGGAAATGCAAATCAAAACCACAAGGAGATATCACTTGACACCGGTTAGGGCGGCTATTATCAAAAAAAGTAGAGGTGACAAATGTTGGTGAGGTTGTGGAGGAAAAGGAAGCCTTGCAACTGTTGATGGGAATGTAAACTAATACTGTAATGATGGAAAATAGTCTGGAGGTTCCTCTAAAAATTAAACCTAGCGTATAATGTAGCAATCTCACGGTATTGTGTTTTGTACTTCAAATTTCTAACAGAGTATATATTCTGTTAAGTGTTCTTAAAGCAAAATAATGATAATAGTAAAGGGGGTGGGAGAAAACTTTGGTAGATGATGGATATGTTTATGGCCTCGATGGTGGTGATGGTCTCATGGGTGGACACTTATGTTCAAATTCATCAAGTTGCATACGGAAAAGTATGACATCATTACCGATTCTTCTGCACCTTAAAACACAACATGTCCTCATCCAGAAAATGAATATTGACTACGTCTGGGGACAGACGTTAGTTAGACTTATCGTGGTGATTATTTCACGATACATGCAAATCATTATATTGTACAAATGAAACTAATATAAAGTATATGTCAATTATACCTCAATTAACAAGCGCACACATCATACAAGACTATTTGAACATTGTAAACGAGTTCAGTGAATCCCTGAAACTATCCCATCCCCAAATGTCACAGGAAGCAAGGAGGATGAAGTAAGATGGAAAGTTGTTGTGCAAAGCTGCATGCAAATTAAAATCCTTTAAGTTGCGTTCAGCTGCTGTCACTGCAAACCAAGACAAGCATGGACAGTCCTTGGTGAGTCAGCTTCCGGTCAGCTCTTCCCCAAGGCCCGGCAGTCATGCGCCCCTCCCCTAGTGGGTCACTCTGCTCTGTCCTCCAAAGTGGCCAGCAGGAAACCCTGGTAAGATTCTGGAGGACAGCCGCTTTCTATCCTAGATACTCACGTTTTAACAGACACTCGAGATGAAATGTCAAGACTTAAAAGCATAAGTGTCTATTTGTGTAGTGTAGGGTATAAGGGAAACCATAGGAGGTCTTTTCAGCATCTCTCAACTCATAATGCAAACATAGCCCTGTCTTCAGAAGGACCGTCCTTGGTCTTTGGTGCAGAGTAGGGCATGTCGCAGGTGGCACGAAGGACAGGTTGTAGCAGCACTATCCTCACTCCAACAGAACTATCTCACTGGACATGACCCCGTGGGTCTCCAAAATTAGTTACTGAACATAAAGAAAAATAACTATCTCTCTAGAGGGGCAATTTTACCGATCAAGGGAAAACTTCTGAATTTTCGCATCTTATAACAAATAAATGATATGTCCTATTCTATCCTAATGAGGTAGCATGGGTACTTCCATAATAAATACTTTTCATTTTCAGTTCAAACATGCTCAGCTGCTTTCAAAAACCAAAAAACCAAAACAGAAACCCAGGCATGTAAAATTAAGTGTTTTAACTTGATAAAGTACTAACACAGCAGTGGCTTCTAAGGGAAGAGCTTTCAAACGAAATGATCACTTTTGGTAATGACCGTAGAAGATGGTGCTATCGCTGTGAAAGGATGGAACCAATCCAGAACGAGCCAGCTTTTGATTAAGGACAACGGAATTGAATCAGATGCCAGAAATACTCACTTGGAAATCAAAGTCCCATCATCATCCCTGGAAGCATTTCTGGAACTTTCCCTTTGGACACAAATTTTTGTCTTCCAAAGGAGCAGACATAATACAGAGCAAATAGCAGACAGAGGAAGATGAGTCCCAGTTTGCCAGGCACCAAAAGGGAATTAGTGGCCCTGAGTCACATCTCTAGGAGCCCCACTGGGTGAGGGCTTTCACCAGGACCACACATGTCCACTCAGCAAGGGGAGTCCTCAGGGATGTTCACCTTACTCCCCAGCCCATCGAAACTGAAACAAGACAACCCAGAGAGAGAGAGAGAGAGAGAGAGAGCACATGTTAAATTCAATGAGTTGGGGGGCCAGCCCCACGGCCACGTGGTGGAGTTCCCGTGCCCCGCTTCAGCAGCCCATGGTTCGGATCCTGGACAGGGACATGGCACGGCTCATCAGGCCATGCTGAGAGGGCATCCCACATGGCACAACCAGAAGGTCCTACAACTAGGATACACAACTATGAACTGGGGAGGGGAGGTTGGGGAGAAGAAGAAGGGGAAGAAGAAGAAAAAGATTGGCAACAGATGTTGGTTCAGGCGCCAATCTGGAAAAGAAACAAAAAAAATCAAATGAATTGCTCACGTAGGGCACGCAAAGCGTCTAACTGTGAGGTGAAACAATGGAAAAACAAACTTTCTGGCCTCCTGGCAGGAACCTTGTTCTTTAATGAGCACAGGCCTCGTGCTTCACTGTCTCATCCCCTGGGATGATGCTGTTTGGTGCGACAGAGGATGAACTTTCCCTGCAGAGGTCAACATGCATTTGTTTTTATAAAATCAGGATTCTGCTCTCTACTTTCATATCTCGGTTGTCAAATATCCACTGTGATTATAATCATTTTACTATTATTTGAGACAATTTCAAAGGTTACACAATATGCAATCAAAAGAATGTCCTAATTTGTTCCACAGTGGCCTGAAGGGAAAGTCACCAGACAACAGGCGGGGAGGGAAGGCTTACTTCAGCAGCAGTTTGAACAAAGGGATCTCGGAGGACCTGACGTTTTGAACTGAAACGGAGTATAGAGTAGGAATACGTGTGTGGATCCTGGGGCGGAGATGAAGGGTGACTGCTCAGTGTGCTGGCAGCAGCAGTGCTTGTTCTGTCAGGTGGTTCTGAGAGTTTGCGTTAAACATCACTCCCTGGATGTCAACTGTAGTCATCGGATGAGATCGGAGACCGAGAGGAGAAGGGGTGTCTAGTTGGCGAGGGGGAGTTAACAGCTTCCGTTGGAAATATGTTTGCTTAAGGTGCCTATAACATACACCTGGAGCATTATAGCTCAGAAATAAGATCTGGACGTGGTTTTTAGACATCGTCATCATAGAGATAACAGTGGAAGGCATTGAAGCAATAGAAGAAATGCACAAGAGTACTGAGACAACGTAGGGTCAATGGAGAGAATAGGGCTCACATTGAGTCCTGAGCTTTCGCAATAGTGCTGTGTGAGAAGGACCCTGTGAAGGACACCAGGGAGTGTGAGCTGGTTCACAGGCAGTCAGGAGCCTGAGATGTCGAGAAACGGAGGACAGGGAATCATTCCAAAAGAAAATCGTGGCCCGGTTCTGCGTTTGTTCCAAGTAATAGAAAGATGCAGAAACACTCTTTGGATTTAATTATGGGGAGATAGCTGTGATATTATCAAGATTGATTAATACACAGACCATTGTCTGAAGTGTGGGGGAGTGAGGAGCTGGTAATTCCATGAACACTGATCTTTCAGGTTCATTGTGAAGGGGAAGGAAGACGTGGGGCGAGAACTAGAGAGAAATGGGTTCAGGAGAGGCTGTTGTTTCAACAATGAAGAGATTGAATGAGTGAAAGGAATTCGATGGGGGAGGGGAGGGGAGATTGCTAGCAGAGAACATGACGTTTGGAATCAATAATAAAACTTCTCTAGAGAGGAGGAAGAAGGGAGACAATTAGGCTAAACCAAGGATCAAGATGAATTTTCAATGGAATCAGGAGAGGAGTCATTGATGGTTAAGAATGGTGGGATATTTGTAGACTTTGCGGCAGTGAGCTCAAGTATTTCTTGTAATGATCTAACTCATCAACATAGCAGGAGATGACCCCCTTGGTGGAAAGTGAGGGGAAAGGCAAGAAGTTTTTAGATTGGAAAGGCTCGGTGAAGGTCTGAACTGTTTCTGAAGCCCGGAAGGACGCACCAACTATCACGGCGCCGTAGGATGTAAAGGGAAGGAAAAGGAGGACATGTCGCTTCTCTCCTGTCAGGATGCGTGTCTGCTGGCACAGCCTGAGCCAGCAGCTGGGATGGCTGCTTTGTGTCCTGAGAAAACAGGGTCCGAGGTGGAAACCTACACCGAGGACCGGGCCGGGCAGTTCTACGGGAGATGTGCTGCTCAAATCACAGCCTAATGTGCTAATGACATCTGAATCCCCCAATACACAAACACGCACTGTGGTAATGTCTGGTAACACCAGCTAAATTGACAGGAAAAATGTCACAGCTCAGTGTCATGAGATGGACACTGAGCATCCTGGCTGCTAGAGTATTTCGGGTCTTCGTTGTTGTCAATCTGGATGTTTCAGACATGCATCTCTCTTCTCACCACTGAGACTGTGCCTGTCGCCTCCTACTCAACCTCTGAGGCCCCACTGTGATGCCGTCGTCTTCCCTGACGCTTCCTCCTTGGCTGGTTCACCTTGTGCTCTCTGTGCTCCTGACGGTTTGCCCCTCTTTAGAGCTCTTTGCACGTGGACCCAGAGTTATTTCTTTACCTTGCATCTTTCTGGCTGGTTTGTGAGCAGGGTCTGTCTCTTATTCATCTTTGCAGCTCTGTTCTTCCACACAAGAATGCCAGCAGAAGTTGAGGGACATACCCTAAAGGGAAGACTTAGTGATTGTATTATTGGCGGTACTTTGATGTTTTGTTTTGATTTTGGTGAGGGTGCTAGAGGGTGGACTGCCAATCAGTGACAGTCCCAATCGCTCAGTGCTCAGCTTATTATTTTGACTTGAATTTTACTAATGAGTTTGTGTCATTTACTCAGTATACAACATGCTTGATTGGGCTAAATGAGGAGAATTCCATAACTCAGGACCTGCAGGGAGGCTGATGCATGCACAGCAATCTGCAGTACTGTCCCCAAAGTGGGATTACACAAGTCTGGGCAAAGTCCTCGGAGGACCAGGAGAGGGGGCCCAAGGAGGATGTGGTTGAAAACCAGAACAGTGATGACATCGCTTCACATTTTGCTCCCTTGACACCCTCAGACCTCAGGGCTTTGCTGTCTATGATCATTCTCAGAGTGCTGGGAAGCCCGTTATGTATCGCACTACTGCCGTCCCCACTACTGTAGATTTTGGTAGAGTGTTTACCTTGGCTTTGATTGTGTCTCTACAGAGCCAGCCACCTGGTGGTCTGCTCATGTCGGGTCACACTTGATATTTAGCCTTTTGTGGTCAGAGACAGCGCTGTCCTGTGTATTCATTCCTCTGGGGCCTAGAACACAGCAGGTGTCCAATCACTAGGTGGAAGGCATCCATCCTCATAGAGCCTTCAACTCTGTGCTTTGTAATTATCGACTTTAACAGAAAGATTTGAAAGTACAGTGCTTCGCAGTAATTTTCTGATATTGTCAAGAAAGACTGTCCCATCAAGAATATGAAGCGTATCTTTATGAAGTGTCTTTACTTGAATGGGGATTAAGTTGGCTGCCCTGGAGACATTTTCCTGTCATTTCTGTTCGTCTACTTGCTAGTTGCATTGTATCTTTGATAAGTACTTTCTCAAGATATTGAGCAGTGTTTGCTAAATCTTGACTTCTGTTTCTTTTATAGATAGTCACTGATGATTTTCTCCCATTCCTATCGGTCCAAAACTCTTTCATAAAGAACAGATTTGAGTATCTTCTTATTCACTGTGGAGGCTTTTGTGGTCATGATGTATATCTCATAGACTAGACCTCAGGGATATGATGCTTTTGATTAAAGATGAGTATTTATTATATTATTATGGTGTATGTAGGAGGAGAAAAATTGAGAAGGAGTGATGGTTTTCAGTTTCTCAGGTATGTGTATATATATATATATAAACATATATATTGAAAATTTTGGGGGCCGGCCCAGTGGCGCAGTGGTTAAGTTTGCACGTTCTGCTTCTCGGCAGCCTGGGGTTTGCTGGTTTGGATCCCAGGTGCGGACATGGTACCGCTTGGCAAAAGCCATGCTGTGGTAGGCATCCCACGTATAAAGTAGAGGACGATAGGCACGGATGTTAGCTCAGAGCCAGTCTTCCTCAGCAAAAAGAGGAGGATTGGCAGTAGTTAGCTCAGGGCTAATCTTCCTCAAAAAAAAAAAAAGTTTCTTAATAATGAACGTGTTACTTTTTAACTCAGGATAAGATAAAATTTAAAAAAAAGAAGCTTGTTTATGATATAAAGGTGGAGTTGAGAACTGGGATATAATGCAGGTAAGTCATACCCAATGGAATTTACTGCAGAGCCGTGTGTTTTCATCCCGCCATTGACAAGGTGGACATTCACGCGGGTCCAAGTCAGGCTGAGTTTGCCTGGTGACCAGCTCTTTCTTCTGACCATCACCTCTGGGATGTGAGTTGCTGTCAGTGGCCCTGCTGTGGGGACCAGGGCCGGTCACAAGGTCTGCTGCAAGCCCAGGAGAGTCCCCAGTGATCCTGCTCCAGGGCCAGAACATCAGCATACCGGTGACTCCGTGTGGCTTTGTTTCCTGGGTGTATCTTGTAGGTAGCCTTGTAGACTCATCGGGTCATATTCTGATCCCTGGAATCTATGACCACGTGGCTCCTCTTACTGAAGAGGAAAAAACAAATGTACGAAGCCATTGACCTGGACCTAGAAGAATACCGGAATAGCAGCCAGGTTAAGAAATTTCTGTTTGACACCAAGGTATGATCACAAGTTGATGGATAATCTGAACAAAGAATGATGGTAACAAATATTTTCCCAAGGCTTAATTTACTGTGTCCTGTTTATCTGCACATCTTAGAACTGAAAGCAGATGTTAATTCCAAGGGGGACTTTCACTTTCAAGGCCACTTCCCTGTGGTCTAGATCAAGCAGACCTTTATCTGGGGTCCCACTGGCACCGGACTCAGGCACCTAACCGTGGAGCAATTGCTCATTTCACAGATGCGTTTTTCCAAATCAGTTTTCTGGACTCAATCCCAAGCCGGCCTGCAGCCGGTGAGCTGGGCTCCCTAACTGTTTAAAGATTGAGAATAGTCTGAGGTTATTCCAGCTCCATGACCCTAATTGTTCATTTTTCTAGACAAAACCAAGAGACTTAGGGGCTAATCTGTAGACTGCCACGTCACTGCTGCCTTGGTGTAATAAGTAGACCCAAAGCCGAAAGCGTTACTGGCAAATTTAGATTTTTTCCTTTTCCCTTCTCCTCCTCCTCCTCCTCCTTTCTAAAACGCTTGCCTGCTAGGGTGTTTGCTAGCTATGGCTGGTTCCTGGGGGAACAGCCAAGAGAGGGAGAAGCATGCAGAAGAGAGCGATAGAGTTTCTTATCATGAAGTGTAGCTCTTCCTCAGACTAGCTCTACAGCGGCCATAGCAAGATTGAAAACTGGCTCAAACATCTGCAGAGTTCTTTGAAGCCTTCTGAAAAATAAAATACATTTAGCACACAAATTATCATCGCAATGACTGGGATAGAAATTTATAAATGAACCCAAGTTTCTGAAAGGGCCCCTTTGCCATCTAGTAACTGCAAACTTCAGCGACGAGGGGCCCTCGCCAATGGGAGTGGCTTGGGCAGGCGAAGGCAGCAGAGATCTCGTGTCCTGAGGGGAAAGTCCACTTGTACTGTTTGTCCAGACATATCTAAGTGAGGCGATAATTAACTTGCCATTAACCGTGTCACAGATGTACAGAAATTGGTGATGCAAGCAATACAATTCAACTGAGTTTTAATTAAACATTCTTTCATATAATAAAATACTTTTATTTCAATTTAGGAGGAAATTCTAATGCACCTATGGAGGTACCCATCTCTTTCTATTCACGGGACTGAGGGCGCCTTTGAGGAGCCTGGAGCTAAAACAGTCATACCTGGCCGAGTTGTAGGAAAATTTTCAATCCGTCTAGTCCCTCACATGAACATGTCCGTGGTGGAAACACAGGTAACAAACGTGCATTGTTCTTCTGTCCAGCAGCGCCGTTCCTGAGAGCCACATGCCACACAGTAGTGAGCAACTCAGTTGTTAGCATTGAAGTATCACTTTTTTCCAATACAGAAGGGACTGGAACAAATGTCAAGAAACCAACAGGATTTTTGTTCAGTAAAAATCTCTTCCCTCAATTATATGCAATTACAGTCATCAGACAAATAACCATTTGGAGTTGGAGTGATGGGAAATTTTTGAAAACTAAATGGTGCATAAAAAGGCAAGATGGGTTTTACACACAGACGGAGAAGCTACTTGTCTACGGCTGGACTGAGCCGGAAAATCTTTACCCCCAGCGTTGGTTCGTCCATGATGTCTGAAATGAACCCCCTGAAAGCAGCCACCTTAATGAAAATGTTTGTGTCTGGAAGGAGGTGCGTGCCTGAAGTATCGACCTATCATCAGTGTACCTCAAGTTGCACAGAAGGTAGACTCTGAAGAAGGGAGCTCAAGGAATACCTCGGCGCCCTCTCTCCATCCACTGTCCGCTTTTATCGTCGTCTTAGCGCTAATTACATTCTCAAAGATCCTCCTTCCCCTCTGCGTCCCTCCGTCTTTTTGTTTCCATCTTCCTCCCTCCTTCCCTTTCTGGATGGACTGTTCCTCCTCCTCACAGCACACACTTTACATGAGCGCAGGACGGTCTTCGTCTTGCTCACAGCTATGTCCCAGCACCTAGAACAGTTCCTGCCACGTGACAGGTGTGCCTTAAATGTTTGTCGAAGGGATGAATATTTCAGAGTATGGAGTTTTTCTCTGGTGGATTTCCATAATGGCAACCGGAATGGAGCCCAGGGGAGAGAGAAAGATGCTGTCAATGAGCCTCCTTCACAGCTTAGCGTGAAATTGCTCCCACTTTTTGGAAATTTCCAAGTGTGTAATGTTCCCAAAATATTCCTTAAGATACTGATAAGTCCAAAAAGAGGGATATTCAAATTGAGAAGTTCTACTTGTGTTGTGTTTCATAATTACCTCAAACATTCATCATATTTGTATTACCCACAATATCATTCAAGGTTTCATAATTACCCAAATTCATAATAAGCCGACATTAACAGTGAGACACTGTGGTCGGGGAGGGGTGGGGACAGGAGGGGGGATTGGGGGGTCTCGGGAGGGGTGGGAGTGAGAGCAAGCATTCCTCACACTGGGCGCAGCTCTCCGTCCTGGAGACCCGGCTCACTCCGCGTCCTCCCTCTGGAAGAGCTGAGGGAAAATCAGAACGCTTGAATGCGTCAGCTTGGGATTCCAATCAGTTTCTTGATACAAGGCTATGAGAGCTACTCAAAATTTTCTCTTACAACTGAAAATGTTACCTTTAGGTAAAGCAGCATCTTGAATATATATTTTCCCAAAGAAATCGTTCCAACCAGATGGTTGTTTCTATGGCACTAGGACTACACCCATGGATCGCAAATATTAAAGATAATCAGTATCTTGCAGCAAAAAGAGCCATCAAAACAGGTTAGACTTATGCTATTTTGATTGCTGGTTTACACTGGGAACAAGGGGTGGTACCCGGTGGGGCTGTAGATAAAGCAGACACTTTTAAAACTTCACTGTGGACTCTCCTTTTATATGGGCTGCATTACTGACGGTAAACGGTGTGGTTCAGGGCTCTTTACACACACTGTCTCATGAATCCTCCCAACAGCCCTCCCCGGGGTGCAGATTAAGGCGAGAAGAGATTAAATAATTTGCTGGAGGGCACTCAGCTAGAAGTAGCGAAGCCAGGGTTCAAACTCACGTTCTGGAGACCTGAATTTGGGGGAAAATGATGGACTTGGAAACCTCCCAACCCTCCTTCTGCAAAACTCATGGAAATATTGGCCGATACATAAAAACTTTTAAAAGCACAGCTGAACTTGCACGAAAGTAAAGGAAGTCCTCTGGGGTTAAAAATGAAGAAGCTAAACTGTAGTGGAGCGAGCAAGCTGGCACCGGGCTGCCCTGTGGGGACTTGCTCTTCCCGGTCACAGAGCTCTGGGTTTAATGGCCTCCAGACCTCCTTGGAGCACTAACTCTCTGCATCTATGAGTACGAGGGACACAGACGTCAAAAATTAGAGGACAAGTCCAACACCGAGAGCCATACTTCTCTACACAATCATCCCCACTGCCCTCAATTGTAGCAGTATTTTACCAGTAAAATTTGGGGGTGAAGAAAAGAGGAAGAAGAGTTAGGAAGTTAAATGGAATGCCAGCTGAAGAGAGATGTGTGATTGAAATGTCAAATTCAACAGTAAAGACATGAAATACAGGAAAATGCAGGAATGCATAAGGCACCTTTTTGTCTGTCTGTGTGCTAAACCAGTCCTGCCAACAAAGGACAGTCGTCTGCCACATAATGAGTTTTTCGTCAACAACGGACTGCATGTATGACAGTGGTCCCATAAGATTAGCACCATATCACCTAGGCGTGTGGTAGGCTATACCACCTAGGTTTGTGTGAGTACACAACAATTAAACCATCTAACAATTAAATCACCTAACGATGCATGTCTCAGAATGTATCCTGTCGTTAAGCAATGCACGAGTGTACATCATCTTTATTCACATTCACACCTTGCTCTGTGGATCCAGAAGACACGGCATGTTCTCTTTTGTGTCTTCATTTATTTTTCATTCCCACTCCATCTCTGGCAACTTTCCCTATAGCCTAGAAGGTTTCAACTCATCTCTTTCTAGACCCCAGGATATCCATTAAAACTGTTTCCTGGGATACCTTGAAAGTTGAGTACAAACACTGCAACATTCAGGTGAAAGTTGAGTACAGCGATTTATTCATATGTTGGTTACAAAAGAAACACAAAACACCAAAGAAATGTGTTCCTAATATTTAATATTAGTGTTTCTAATACTTAATTCGTGAAGCAACCATAAAAGTAGGTAGGTACATCTTCTGTGGTACTCTGGCCAAAAACACATGACCTCTTCCAATCGTGAAAAAACGTCAGATAAACCCAAACTGAGGGACATTTTACAAAACAACTGATCAGTACTCTTCAGCAGGGTCAAGGTCATGAAAGACAAGGGAAGACTGAGAAACAGTCACAGACAAGAGGAGACTAAGGAGCAATGACAAAATGCCGTGTGGGATTCTGCATTGGATCCTGGTACAGCAGAAGGGAAAGAGTGAAATTCAAATAAAGGCTGAGTCTAGTTAATAATATTATCCAATGTTAATTTCCTATTCTTGATAATTGTACAATAGTTATGTAAGATGTTAACATTAGGGAAAGCAGAGTAAGGAATATATGAGAACTCTCTCTGTACTACTTTTGCAACTTTTCTGTAAGTCTAACGTTACTTTAAAATATTATTTAAAAATATTTTTTGAAAGTAGATAATAGTAAATAAGGCAACCACAGTTTTCTTCTTGACTCTATTGACTATTTTAGAATATAAATTGCATGATATCAAGACGCTTACTTATCCCAGCCACCAAATTTCATGGTGGGAAAAAAAAAAAAAAAAGAAAGAAAGATAAAGTGAACACGACATTTGCGGAGATCACTGGGGGTAGTCTTCTCATTAATTTATTCAATGCCTTCTTTTCCTGTGTTTCAGTGTTTGGAACAGAACCAGATATGATCCGGGATGGATCAACCACACCAATTGCCAATATATTCCAGGATGTTATCCAAAAGAGTGTGATGATGCTCCCGCTGGGCACTGTGGACGATGGAGAGCACGCGCAGAAGGAGAAAATCAACAGTGAGCAGGTTCTTGAGGGGGCTGATCTCTCAGTGTGCAAACCACAGGGTGTCCACATCAGTAACCTTCCGACATGCTGCATATTTTAGATTGAATTTATGTCATCAAATCTTCCTGTTTAAATTGTAGACTACTTTTCCTCCATTATTTGAATGGAAATAACAGTTTCTCTTTATTTCTTCTTTTGTTAGGTGGAACTACATAGAAGGATCCCAATTATTTGCTGCCTTTTTCCTAGAGACGGCTAAGCTGCATTAACAACGACGGGAACCTTCCAGCTTACATCTGAGCTGCTGACATATCCCCTCTCTCACATCCCTGGACAGGAATAGAATCTAAATATCCAGAGAATTTCTGTCCAGTAAACAATATTTTCCCTCTTTAATACGTCTTTGGACATTTGGACCAGTAATAAACTATTTTAAAGGTAGAGACACTGGAAATGGCTTAATGTCTCTGTTGCACACCTCTCTAAAGTCACAGCTACCTTCAACAACTTGATTTCCCCAAGTCTGGCCCCAGTAGTCCCCGGACTGGACTCATTCTGCCCTTCCAGCACAAGGATGGTTCTTCGATTAGACTTCTCTTGCCATTTGATTGGTGGAATTGCTCTAGTTTGCTGTGTCCTGAGGTGCTCAGGACACATAATCATTCATCCACTGACTGTCAGTACTTATGTCACCGTTGCTTTCACCACACATTCCTTTTATATTGTTAATAAAAACATTGGTCTACCCCACCGGCTACCATGATTTCCCTGGGGGTTCATTTTCAGATGAGTTATTGAAGCGTGATACATATTCACTTCTTGCCTCCCCTTCACTTTTTCCTTTCTTGAAAAGTTTTGAAACAGAAATGACCAATATTCACACTCTTATGCCATTTGGGATTCCTTGTGAGAAGATGCGTCTATCTTTATTCTAAGCCTCTTTACCTTTGCTGTGAGTGACGCCAGCCCACCGCCCCTCCTGCATCCTGTTCTGTCTCACTACCCCATCGGGAGAGGCCACTCTCCCTCTGACACCTGCGCACGTGGAAATTCACCACAGCAGAATCAGCCCTGATGGAATTCTCTCACCCCGTTGGGATTTTACTCAGTGACTACATCTAAATTGTTCAAAGCTTTAAATAGCATCAATTTTAGACAGAGAACTGATCAACCTGACATCAGTAACACATCCCAAATTTGAAGCTGTCAGCTCAGGTTGCATTCATCAGTCATTTCAGTCGACCATCTTGTTTGGCTTGATTGGATTTGATGGTGTAAACAAATAAACAAAAGCACGTAAGTTTTCTACAGCTAAGTATAAGTAAACAAATCACTTCAGTCTTTATGAATTCACTATTTAAATAGCATTAATGGAGAAGAAGTTAAGGGTTTATTAAAAATGTTTCTCTTATGATTCCAAATAAAAACAAAGTGCCACACATTCCATCTCTTTGTGGGTGCTTGAAATGTCAGTTTTAAAGCTTGCTGCGTCATGTCTAAAACGGCTGGATCATGGGGCCAGCTTACCCTGTCTCTTGTCACAGAAACGGGACCCACCTGTGGCATCAGCCTCGCTGAGGCATCCATAAGGAGCCACTTCTTCTCTGGTGCTGGACAACATCAAGTCCTCTTGGTTAAATATTCGCAGGTGTTTGGTACTCGTCACTATTTAAGCACAGTCCATGCTCGCCAGATTTGGTTGAATCTTGTGAGGTTTTCGGATTCCGTGGACCTACCTGATGTATTTGGCAGAGGTCCCAAGGACTAATTGTACACGAGGTTTCTGACGCCAATTTATATTTTAACAAGGGTGTTCATAGTAGTCAATTAACAAAAGTTGGTTGTAAAATATAACCATTTCTGAGCAAGGGAACATCAGTTTTACCAAGTCACTAAATAAGAAGATGTATTTGCTGATCTGCATTCCTGCTGAATCTCTGAGACCTGCAGTGTCTTGGTCAATTATTCAGCTGCCACCAGGTGAGGAGAGGAGGAGGACGAATGAGGTCATTGAATCTAGGAGATTCCAACCCTGGGATGCCTGAGTCCAGAGCCGTGGTTTTCTGCCTCCCCGGGTCATGATGGGTCTCCCCAGCTCTCATTGATGGGTCCACGTTTTCTACCCAAACCCAAGCCATGTGGCTACCTGGGTCTTGCTGTGGTTTGGGAGCCAGATAGGAAGTATTTTCCAGATAGATTACATTCAGAGGGATGACAGAAATCCGCCCAGTGATTAGCCAGAAGACCAATTAACTAGTAATAAGAAGACAAAGAGGTTGGGGATAGAGAAATTTAAGTATTTGCTTTAAAAAATTTTACCAAAGAAGCATATGCACATGGATAAAGATGACCACCCAGTATACTTATTGGGAGTATATAGTGACATGATCAGGAGGGGACGTCATCGTATTGAAGGAGGGCAACATGTCAGGTTTGGGACTGTCCAGGTTTGGACTGTCAGTTAGATTTGGTAGATGCTCTTATGGAAGATAACGAGGACTGGGAATGTTCTTGGTTTTACGTTGTATTCATAAAAATAAACCTTGTGTGAGTGTGTGCTGGACAGTGCAAGAGCCCTGTGGTGACACACGTTCTCTGCACTTGCAGCTGGAGGAAGGCAGTCGGCCACAGACACACAAAGAACCTGGTCTGGGCTTCTTCGCGCTCCACATGTTCATTCCAGCGCATCCCTCCCTCAGCCTCTGTGTTAGCCAGACACCAGCCCAGCCCAGCGCAGCCCAGCCCCCTCTTCTGAGAACTGGACCCCGATCCTCCTGCATTTTTCATTAGAACCCGTTAGAATCCGAATTCGGCTCGTGGCTTCCTAGGGTCTGCGACTCTGAGGACCCCTGCTAGGAGCATCCAGAGGCTGTTCTCCTAACCCGGAGGTGCGCACGCGCCTGGCACAGCAGGAAAACCTCGCTCCGTTAGAGGAGGCCTCAGAGGCGCCGGGCATCGCTTGGGCCGGTGGAGGCGGAGGCCGGCCGCCCGGCCCGCAGGCCTCCGGCTCCCGCCCGGCCCGGGCGCGTCCGTTTCTCCCGCACCGCCCTCGGGGTTCTTTACCGCGGGCGGGCGAGCGAAGGGGTGGAGTGAGGAGGGATGGAGAGGGAGGAGGCGGGATCGCCCGGGGGTTACCCGCTCGGGGAGCCGCTGGAAGTGCCAGGTGGCCTTCCCGGTCAGACGCCGCCAGGCTCTCAGCCTGACGCGCGTCTCCCCTTCCTTAGATTGACTCCTTCGGCTTTCCGTTTTCCTCTTGGGGAGGGGTGGGACTTCCGGTTTCATCACCGGAAGACGACGAGCCGGAGGAGTCCGTCAGAGGGGCCAGCAGGAGCGATTGCGTCGGCAAACGGGTAAGTTATTCTCTGACCGGGCCGGGGGGGGGGAGGTTTGGAGGCGGGGACCGTCCAGCGTCTGCGCGGGGCCTGGGGGCGGTGGCTTGAGGGCTCGGGCCGGGCAGCTGGGCGCCGGGAGTCCCGCCAGGGCCCTTCGCTCTTCCTCCTCCCTCCTCCCCCCGCCTCAGCCCCTCCCCCGCTCGCCGGTCCCTCCCGACGCCGCCCAGACTCGCCCGACACCCGCCCGCCGCCCGCGCGGCGTCGCAGCCGCCCTGCCCCCGCCGTCACCTGCTCGCTCCGCGAGCCGGGCTCCCGGGGACCCGGCGGGCCTCCGTTTCCCCGCGGGCCCGGGCTCTCGGCGCGGAAGCGGCGCCCCGGGCGCCCCACGCACCCCTGCACGCAGTCGCGGCGCTTCCGACCGCCTGGCTTCTCCGACTGGAACGCGGGCGCCCAGGCGGGGAGCTGCCCGGTGTGGGTTTCTAGTCCGGGCGGTGGTGTCCGTGGCTGCCCGCCCACTCCCTGTTTTCCCCAGCGCACCGATGCGCTGCTGCCACCCTCGCCTCCTTCGGTTGAGGATGCTGGTGCCCGAGAGCACCACGCCTGGAAGTGGACGGTCCTGGCCACTCAGGGTCCAGCTGCTCTCAGCAACTAGCGGGAGACCCCAGGCTGCCGCACGTCGCTGTTGGCAGCAGCGGGATCGTCCCTGGAGATACCCACCTCTTCCTAGTGGGCGAGCACGGCCTGAGTGTGCGTGCCCGCTTTCTGGAGCTTAGTCGGGGGGAGGTGGGTGCCAGGAGCTGCTGACCCCTGCGCTTGCGTTGAGTTTTGAATAGCCTGTTTATTGGGTTGGGGGGTTCTGGACTAGGACATCTTGGCAGGGTTGGCATCTGTGGACACATATGTAGGATTATTTTCTAGGTAATCATAGCCCGAATGGTGATTGTGTCGGGACTTTACAGTCCGTGCCGGTGGAACTAGTTACAGTATGCACCTGGTTTGCGGTGAAGCGTTAGTCCAGATGCAACACTGCCTGGGGAAGGTCACTAACACGTATTGATTAGAACATCGTTAGGAGAGCTCATTTGATGTATACTCTGTAGACTTCATGTAGCACGGCAGCCGTGTAGGGTCGGAATTACTATCCCCTTTTAACAAACTGAGACTAAAGTTAAACAGTTTGACCAAAGTTAAGGTCAGGATTAGCGTCTCAAGTGTTTGTTACTCATTGTTTTTCAAGTTTGCTACATGTAAGGTTACTGACTTCTGCTGGCACGTCTGAAAAACACTGAGGCAAGGCTCTCTAGTAGCTGTTGTCTTCTTGCGTGACATGTAAGGCAGGTGTGATTATTACTGATAATACAGTGGCTCCTGGTGCCTTTTTTAAAAAACCTGTTTATTTCGGAATAATCTCAGATTTGCAGAAAAGCTGTGAGATAGCACAGAGAGTTCCTCTTGTATTCAGCCAAGCAGAGTGGCTCCACTTGAGCAAACTGCTTCATGCCAGTCACCATTCTAGGTGCTGGAGAGAGTAACACGCTGCCCTAGATGATTTCAAGGTCTGGTGGAAGAGACAGATCCATAAGCAAGTATAGTGCCTTTTGCTCAGTGCTGAAATGGAGAAAGGGGAGCACAGAGTAATTTATGACTGACTGCCTGGGAAGGAGTGGCGCGAGCTTGCAGGATACAGCATTTGAGTTAGGTCTCAAGGATTAGTGGGTATTCACTTGATTGGTGGGACATTTCTGCCCACATTCATGCTACCTAGGTTTGTGTTCGAAGAGAACTCTCTAACCTTTATAAAACGGACTCTTCTTATTTGACTCTCCTCTCTCCCTCTTTCTCACATCTCCCCTGAGAGGTTTTTGTCATAGTTTCCACAGGCTGTGAGAAGAATCGCGGTTTATAAATCCATGACTAGGAGATGAAATTAAGCTGTGTTTCTTAGTAATGGAAGTATCTAGATCTGTACGTTTTAAAATTCTTTCTCTTTCATAGTTGCTGAGTACTTCAGTGGTCTGATCACACACATTCTTTATGCGAGGTTGGAGCACAGTTCTTCTGAACTATGCCCACAGCAGAGGGGTATTTTGAGTGAGTGTGTTGGTCGTTGTGGGCTGCTCTAGGAAAACACCATAACCCCAGGTGGCTGAAACAACAGTCATTTACTTCTCCCAGTTCTGGAGGTTAAGTCCAAGATCAAGGTGCTGATTCCTGGTGAGGGCTCTTCCTTGCTTACAGACAGCCACCTTCTTGCTGTGTCTTCACATGGCAGAGATGGAGAGAGAACTCTGGTCTCTCTTCGTCTTCTTCTAAAGACGCTGATCCCGTCTTGGAGACCCTACCGTTCTGACCTCATCTAAACCTAAGTACCTCTCAAAGACCTCATTTCCAAATACCATCACATTGGTGATTAGGGCTTCGGCATCAAAATTGGGTGTGTGTGTGTGTGTGTGTGTAGGGGGGGGTGCACAATTCAGTCTGTAGTAGGTGGGTTTCTTGGAATTTTTGTTATTATGAGGAATTGCTCCAAAATAGGCTTGATAGAGAACTAAATAGGAAACTGTAAAATTAGCGTTTATATGGCTTTTGCTACAGCAAAGTAGTGAACACAATTTTATTTAAAATCAGAAGAAATTATTGTAGCTATGTTAAGTCTGATTCAGAGGCTGGTGGATGCCAAGAAGAAATTTTAATTGTTTCATTTGGATGAAAGAGAGAAATACGTGGTGAAATACTGCAGTGGTGTTTTCACTTTTAGGCCTTATACAAATGAATGCTTTCATGGTTATCAAATTAGGGTGTAAGGACTGTGGTAGTGAGCTATTGCAGTTCCCTCACTGATCAGGAGGCTGAGCCCCACAGAAGCTGAGCGGCTAATGCATTGTAGAGGTGTTAGTGGCAGAGCAAGGATTGGAATCAGGCCTCCGGATTCACGGGGCCAGTCTTTCTGCTGTTCCATCAGTGGTTCTCAAACTGATGGTGCATCAGAGTCAGCTGGGGGGGCTTGTGAAAACGCAGATGCTGGGCTGGGTCTCTGAATCAGCGGGTCTGGACTGGGACTGAGAATTTGCATTTCTGACAAGTTCCTGGGTGATGTTAAAGCTGCTGACTCTGAGGGCACACTTTGAGAACCCCGGCCTTCTGTGATGTTGCCTTTGACCTCTTCTAAGAGGATAGTAAGTAAACGTCTGTGGGTTTATACCAGCTTGACCCTTCCTTGACGTTCAGAGAATCAAGTTCTTTAATTTTGTGTTGTGTACTGTAATGCACCAACAACATAATGATTAGATGGAAAAAAAGTACTAGAAATGGAGTATGTTTTAGAGTCATTTTGGCATCTTCAGGGATAATTTTTGGAGATAATTGTAGAGGTCAGAACCGCTTATGCTGAAGGGGATGCACTTGAGCTCCTAGCAGCAATCACACTAAAAAGGGTGCCGGTATTGATTGCTAGATTGTATGGGAGTGAAAAGTTCCTTCCAGTTTTGTTACTCTCTGTTTTTCTTTCTCATTTTGTGTACTGAAATGTTCTTAATGTATCAAAATCTGATCAGGCCCCAGCACAGTTCCATGCCCATAGTAGATGTTAAATAAATATAAGTTGAATTGAATTAAAAAAGATTAATAGGGAAAATGAGGTAGATTATTTATCTGGAGAGACTTCAGTGCCCTAGGAAAGTTAGTCGGCTCTCTAGATTATCCCAATCACAGGTTTTTAGTGAATACTTACAGATTATTCTGGTTTACGCCTTATTTGCAATTACTGGGTTTTTTTTAGCACAATTATTGGAGGAGGTAGCATATTTTTTTTTTCCTTTTTCTCCCCAAAGCCCCCCAGGACATAGTTGTAGATTCTTCGTTGTAGGTCCTTCTAGTTGTGGCATGTGGGACACCACCTCAGCGTGGTTTGGTGAGCAGTGCCATGTCCACGCCCAGGATTCGAAGCAACGAAACACTGGGCCACCTGCAGTGGAGCGCACGAACTTAACCGCTCAGCCACAGGGCCAGCCCCGAGGAGGTAGCATATTTTTATGTAAGAGTTATTGAGTGATCCCCCATATCTCTTTATCATTCATGTGAAGTTACTTTTTCAAACATTTTACTTTGAAATAATTTTAGAAGTAGAAAAAAATGGCAAAATTAGCCCAGAGAATTCCTATATACCTTAGAACCAGCGTCCCTTTGTTAGCATCTTATGTAACCATAGTGTGGTTATTGAAACCAGGCAGTTGATAGAGTTAATCTAAAGTCTTTAGTCGGGGGGCTGGCCCCGTGGCCGAGTGGTTAAGTTCGCGCGCTCCGCTGCAGGCGGCCCAGTGTTTCGTTAGTTCGAATCCTGGGCGCGGACATGGCACTGCTCATCGAACCACGCTGAGGCAGCGTCCCACATGCCACAACTAGAAGGACCCACAACGAAGAATACACAACTATGTACCGGAGGGCTTTGGGGAGAAAAAAGGAAAAAATAAAATCTTTAAAAAAAAATAGAAATAAAAAATAAAGTCTTTATTCGGGTTTCACCCCTGATGTCTTTTTTCTGGTCGAGGATCCAGTCCAGTAGCCCACACTGCATTTAGTTATGGTGTCTCCTTGGTGTCTTCCAATTTGTGACAGTTTTTTATCTTTCGTGATCTTGGTACTTTTCCAGAGTACCGGTCAGTTATTTTGCAGAATGTCCCTCAGTTTGGATTTATCTGGTGTTCTTTCATGATTAAATTGAGGGTTAAGCATTTGTGACAAGAATACCACAGTGGTGAGGTTGTTCCCTTCTCAGTGCATCATATTGGCACATGTGTGATGTAGATAGGTCTTATCGCTGGTGAATGTTAACTTTTGATCTCTTGGTTGAGGTGTCTGACATGTTTCTGTGCTCTAAAGAAAAAAATTTTCCCTTTGTAATTAATGACTCTCGTAAGTTTACTGATTGTAGTGCAGATGTTTAAATGAAATGGATATAGAATGTCAGAATCCTTTGAGCCTGACCCTAATTATGAGATCTTTCTTATCTTGGAGGCTTCATTATTATTTGTTAGATCCCAACATAGTAGGGAAGGGTAAAGCTGTAGACTTGTAGAAGAACAGTTATTTGTTCAAGAACTTGTACCTGATCTTGGTCAGTCTTAGTCTTGAATTGTCAACAGCGGAAGCTCTTTGTTCCAATTCTTTTTCTGTGGTTCTGCGATCTGTCTCGCATCTGTCTTCCAGTGGATGACTTTCCATAACTACATTGCGTTTCTTAAGATTCTCCCTAGAGCATTTTTGTAGAAGATTTGTGTGCTTCAGTTCATCACAAGGCAGTTGCTCCAAGTATCCTCTTGTTGACCCACTTCCTAGTCCATACGGCTGAGTGTGTGTGTTCTCTTTGTAGACTATGCTGATGAGGTGCTGCAGATATTACATAGATACACAGACACATAGAAATGGTCTGTATTTTCAAAACGTATATCCCTTTAATATGCCAACAGGAGTCAGTTGGAAGATATATATGTGGCCTGTCTCCCTCCCCCTCATCCCCCTCCAAAGCTTGTAAGCTCCTTAGAAGCAGGGAACAGATCTCTTTTTGTTTACCAGTCACTTGCTTGGTGCTTGGCATACACAAGGCTCTCCATAAATATTTGAGAATAAAAGAATATCATATGTGCATCTTGTTAACTGGTTTTAGAAATTACCAGACTATTAGAAACATCTTTCCACATTAACACAGCTATGTAATCATCATAGTATTCCACTATAGTCATGCCTTGCTTAACAATGGGGATACGTTCTGAGAAATGTGTCAGTAAGTGATTTTATCATTGTGCAAACATCATAAAGTGTACTTTCACAAACCTAGATGGTCGAGCTGTTGACACGAATAATCAATAGTCATTCTACAGCGGGGAGTTTTATTCGAGCCAAGCTGAGGACTGCAGCCTGGGAGTGCAGCCTTCGTAAGTGCTGTGAAGAAGAGTGATTTTTCAGCACCATTATATACCATTTCCAAACAGACATACATCAAGTGTGACAGGGGTACATTCTCTCAAGGGTTCAAGGAGATACTTTGTTATAGATTAGTACATACACAGTGGGTCAGCATGATCCCAGTGTCATGGGAAAGGACACTTATCTTCAAAAAGTACTGGTGTCATAAGAAGAGAGGCATTGGTTCTTACCTTCAAAGAGTACATTCTGGGGCCGGCTCTGTGGCTGAGTGGCTAAGTTCGCGCACTCTACTGCGGCGGCCCAGGGTTCGCATCCTGGGTGCGGACATGGCACCACTCATCAGGCCACGTTGAGGCGGCGTCCCACATCCCACAACTAGAAGTGCCTGCAACTAAGATATACAACTGTGTGTGGGGGGGGGGGAGGGGGGGTTGGGGAGATAAAGCAGAAAAAGAAATATTGAAAAAAAAGAGTACATTCTTTATTTTGGGACAATATACAACGAACATTTGACAGGCTGTAAGTCAGGCTTCTTTGGTTTAAATAAAATTTAGTCCAAATCGCATTTAAACCAGAACGGCTTCCCCGTACACCTCAATATATAAAATTTTCTTCTATCATAGCCTCCTACACATGTAGGCTCTGTGGTACTAATCTCATGGGATGGCCATCATCTACGTGATCTACTGTTGACTGAAACGTCCTTAGGTGGCGCATGACCATATATGGATGTGCTGCAGCAGCTACGTCTGTAACCCATCCTGCGTTGTTGGAGATTAGGCTGTTTCCAATTTTTTCTATTAGAAAGAGTTCCATGGTGAATATTCCTAAATATGTATTTTGTTCAGTTGTTTCCTTAAGATAAGTTCTGTAAAGAGTCATTGATAGCTCAAAGAAGATATGTATTTTAAGGCTTTTGATATATTGCAAATAACCCTCTAGAAAGTTTGTATAGATTTATATTCCAGCCAGTACTGTTGAGAATGCTCATTTTGCCACACTTTCCCCAATGCTCAACTTTCAGTTCTTTAGAATAAGACTAAATTTAGAGTTAAAAAGATTTGTTTTTTGTTTTTACGATTTGCACCTTTGTTTTTCTTCTTCTTCTCCCCAAAGCTCCCCAGTGCATAGCTGTGTATTGTACTTGTAGGCCTTCCTGGTTGTGCTCTGTGGGACGCTGCCTCAGCATGGCCTGATGAGTGGTGCCATGGCCCTGCCTGCAGCCAGGATCCGAACTGGCAAAAGCTGGGGCTGCTGAAGCCGAGTGTGTAAACTTAACCACTTGGCCACAGGGCTGGCCTCTTTTTTTGTGTGTGTGGTATTTTTAAGGATTCTTCCTGGAGTATGGTGGGGTGGGGATCATAGTCTGACTAATTTGCTAATAACCCTCCAAGTTTTCCGTATGGAAATTATCCAGTGTTTGGTTTGCCTCGATGAGAGAGCAGAATAAACCTCAATAAGGTAGGGGTTAACAGGAATCATTATCGTCTCTGAAGTTATAGTTGGTCATATCTGTGGGCCTTAGCCAATAGGAAACTCCTTGAGAGTGGGATACATTTCTAATTCATATCATTCAGAAAAATCAACTACAGGTGAATTAAAGGCTTAAATACAGAAGGCAAAACTATGAAATTTTTGGAAGACAATGTAGGACAGTAATTGTGTGAGTCTAATACAAGGAAGAGCTTCTTAAACAGATCACAGAAGGTGTAGACCATAAAGGAAAAGATTGACCGCTTTGACAGCATTAATTTGACAGCTTGTGGTTATGAAAAGAAACCATCAAGAAAGTGAACAGACAAGTCACAAGTGAGAATAGATATTTTCAGTACGTATTATTGAGAAAGGATTGTATCTAGAAAGGTAAACAGTGACAAATCAGTAAGAACAATAGAAAAATGGGCCTATGACCCAAGTAGGCATCTCACAGAAGAGGAAACCTGCATGCAGAGATTCTCGACTTCATTAGCAATTAGGGAAAGGCAGTTTAGGACCAACGTGGTGTATAGTTTCATAACATTGGGTTGGCAACAGTGTAAAAATCTGACAATGTCTGCTGTTTAGGAAGGTCGGAAATAACTGGAATGCTTACACACAACTGGTGGGATTGTAAATTGGTACCATAACTTTGGGATTACCTAGTAAAGTTAAAGATGGATGTACACTTTGACCCAGTGATTCTACTCCTGGGTCTTTATCCTGGAGCAGTGCTTCTAAATTGTGTTTTCAGCATCTCACAGGAACTTCTTGTAAATGCAAAATTTGGGGCTCCACCCTAGACCTATTGAATCAGAAGCTTTGGGGATGAGCCAGCTTTCAGTCTTAACAAGCCGTTCAGGTGGTTTAATGCATGCTAAAATTGGCAAACTGGTGCCCCAGAGAAACGCATGTATGTGAGTGCCTGAGGACATGACAAAATGCTCACAGTTGCACTGTTTGTAAAAGGCAAAAACTGGAAGCAGTGTCCATCCGAGGAGAATGGATAAATTGTATTCCTATAGGAGTGCAACTGAATGGATTTTAGCCACCTGCACCACTGAGGATTATTGTCAGGAATATCATATTGAGGAAAAAAAGCTACTTCCAGAAGAATGCACATAGTATTTTTCCTTTTTTAAAGTTTTGAAACATGTGAAGCAAAAGTCCATACTGTTAGGAATACAGATATGGCAAAGTAATAAAGCAGATTAATTACAAACACATTCAAATTAGTGGGTAGCTCTATTAGAAGAGAGAAGGTGATAGGGATCCCGAAACGGAACTGAAAGATAGGAATTTAATTTTTTTCTTTTTTTTTTTTGGTGGGGAAGACTCGTCTTGAGCTAAATCTGTTGCCTGTCTCCCTCTGTTTTGTGTGTGGGATGCCTCCACAGCATGGCTGATGAGTGGAGTAGGTTTGTATCTGGGATGCGAAGCTGTGAACCCAGGCTCCTGAAGCTGAGTGTGCAGAATTTTAACTGCTTGGTCATGGGGCTGGCCCCCTGAATTTAATTTTCTTAAACTGTGATCTGTACTCGGGGTTTTCTTATGTTATGCTTAGTGCCTCGCACATATTCAAATTATTTTTTGTACCTGCCAAATTTTTAAAAAACATACACTTATGTCTTTTCTTTTTGCGAAGTCTGTCTACAGAGGGACTATTCAGTTTGTATGAAAAAGATATGGTGGGGGTGATGGTGGAGAAGATATGTTCTTGCAGCATTATGGTCTGAAAGTACTTTCAGCAGTAGGGATATCAAACAGAAGATTGTTTTTGATGATGATGATGGTTAATACTTGCTGAGCACTTGCCAGGTGCCAAACACTGGTCTAAGGACATTACGTACTGAGTTTATCCTCAGTTAACTGAGGATTGAGCCTCACAGTGAGCATTTGGGGGTTGGTACCACGACTCCTGTTTCCTAGGGGAGGAAAGGTGTGTGTGGATACAGAGGTGAAAACGGTAGAGGCTGGCTGACTCCTAACACTCTGTCAGACCTGGTCAGAGGGAGAGGACAGCCAGACAAGTCTGTTATGCCTGAGAGTGTTGGAGTTTCGAGACAAAAAGGAAAAGTCAAAATAGGAATGGGAGTGTGGAAGACTGTGGAGAGGGAAGGCTGTATATACCCGCATTTTTGAAGTTGCTTTCTTTATCTTAGTAGGTTTGTTTCTAAACCAGCGTATATGACTGTCATTCTAGCAGATGCTGAGTCCCTAAAGCAGAAAAGTAATTGGATTTTGTTTTTAGTTTTAAGGATTGCATCTTCCAGTTCATTAGAAATTGGTAAGATCACACCATAGGATTTGGGAAATCTTACTTCTTTGCTTAGGCAGTTTGGTTGCTAAAAAGGGCACTTTTGGGGACTCTCCCTTTGCCTATTGTTTTCTAGCCTTTGATAATTGTTTTTGTATCATGATTATCTCATATTATGAGGACTATTTCTTAGATACACATTGGTTATATTGTAAACTTTATTTTAAGCCACCGTAGTATGACAGTCACTCCTTAAAATTAACAAATACAGAAAAAATTAAAAGATGTTCCAGAAGCCATAAGTCAAATTATATGAAACCAAATAGCACTACTGTTTTTGTTTGGTATTCAATTCAGAGTGCTCAAATTGTCTAAACCACATGAACTGTCAAGCATTTGTAATTGTGTAATGTCATACTTTCCAGCAGAGTCAGCCCCTTACTAAGCTGACAGCCAGGAGAGTCCTTCCATAGCAGGGATGTCTGCATTTGAGACACATGTAGTGCTTGTTGGAGATCCGAACATAGGCTTCTTAAAACAAATTTTAAGTACTTCAGCTCTTCTAGTTTCAGATGCATTTTGCTGAAGCTGGATAATCTCAGTCTTAATTGCCAGTGCTTTTCAATGTGTTTCATGTTCCTATTTCTCTTTTATTTTCTCTTATATGCTTTTCCCCCCTTTAAACAAAAACACGAAAAGTTTTAAATAAAAGCAAGTAAGGTAATAGGAAGCCTAATAGGAAAAAGATATTTATTGTTTGATGCATTTGGAATAATAGCAGTGTAATCATCAAATGTAGCCAAAGCCCAGCATGCTTGTCAGTTACTAAGGATAATGGAAACTTTGTGTTTTAAACCTAGAGCAAGCAACAAACCACTTCTTTCAAAGTGTGTAATTCACTTGTGATTTCTGCTGATCGTGGATTCCGGACCAGAATTTGATGCGTATTATTGGATCAATTATTCTAGAATGAGAAATCACAGTTATAGAAGTTCATATAACTATAAAACCATTAGAATTTAAACTAAGGTGGTAATCTACTTTTACAAATAGCTTAGACAATTTAGATCATTCGAGGAGAGGTAGTAGGAATTATAGTCTTTCAAAAAATGAGACCAAATGGTTTTCATTAAGAATCTTCAGGGTCTGTAATCTGGTTTTCCATATGGGTGGTGTTTAACACCCTAGGATTTCAGGGTGGGAGGTGGAGGCAGTGTTTGCTAAAAGTGACATTCCTCAGAGTCATTTTGCATGAGAGATTGTTTTGGAATCCCTGTGTGACATCCCTATTGAGTGCGTTTGTTTACTCTCCTTCCTCATTCACCTTTCTTCTCCTTTTTTCCCCTCTTCTCCACACTTCAGCTCTCTGTCTAGTAAATATATGTTAGGTTTATATTATTTTTTTTTGAAGTTAGAAGGGACTTTACTCCAGGGGGTCCCAAATCTGGCTCATCAGAATCACTCAGGGAGCTCTCTGAAACTACAGATCCTTGTCCTTACCCCAGACTCTCTTAATCAGGATCTCTCCATGGGTGGGACCAAGGGATTCATGTTTGGCTGATTAGCTAAACTGATAAATGATTGGTATTGTCTGTGGCTCCCTTGTGTTACAGACGTGGAGGTAGTAAGTCCAGGCATGCTCTTCCAGGGACAGTTGCGTTTCTCAGAAAAGGTTGTCGAAGGTCTTGCAAAGCCTTCATTAATGGTAGAGTGACAAGCGATATGATAATTTTTGGGCATTGGTATGTGGCAGAGATGGCTAGCTGTCCATCTAAATCGGTTCTGTCCTTCCATAAGATACAGTTCTACAGCTCCAGGTTTCACTTTTCAGATTCCCTTGCGGCGAAGCAGGTATGAGTGGAAGTGGTAGATGCCCCTGTCCGGGAGGGGGAAATTTCCCCCTTATTCCTCTTGAGTTCTTGTGGCTGGCCTCATAGTAAAATGAACACAAGACAGATTAAAGAGAAAACTCGAATGTAATGCGTACACGTGGGAGATCATAAAATTAACGCTCAGAAGTGACCAAAGCAGGCAGCTTTTATACTTTTTACACACAGAAACACTAAATTTGTGAGGATTTGACAGGACAAAGATACTTAGGTTTGGGTGCTTCATTAGTAAGCAATCTAAGCAGAGTTTGGACTTGTGGTGGTAAATTAGTAAAAAAGTAACAAGGTGTGTTTATACAGGCCTCTCCGCCCTGAATTCCACCCCCTCCCAGCCCCACCCTTTTTGCTTGAGGAAGATTGTTCCTGAGCTATCATCTGTGCCAACCTTCCTCTGTTTTATGTGGGATGACGCTGCAGTGTGGCTTGATGAGCGGTGCTAGGTCCGCCCCGGGATCCGGACCTGCAAACCCTGGGCCGCCGAAGCAGAGCACGCCAACTTAACCCTTATGCCGTTGGGTCAGCCTCGTGAGGAAGCTGTTTTTCACATGGGAGATTCGTTTGCTGCTTTCAGGGGGAAATGGAAAGGGTCAAAGTGCAATTTTTGCATCAGCTGCTTCTCAAATAACTAAGTCAAAATAATCAGCGTGCCATTGTAGCATATTTTGGGGGCAGTCTGCCCTGGGTCCCAACACTGCTTTTGAGTCAAGATTGCAAGACTACTGTTAGTTATGTCTGACCAGATACTGAAAGTCAAAGGTCAGCAGATGGAAGCAGAGCTGGTTGGGACATGGAGAATTGTCTCAGAGCACGTCTCGATGATACTTCATCAAGAGTCTGCTGCTTCCAGGCTTGCTTTCTTCAGTCAGCTGAATGCAGGGAACGAGGAAGCTCCAGGGCAGAGCTGCAAGATGGAAGGAGCCAGGATCCCTGAGTCGGCCTGCAACAGACCGCCTGCTGACCAGGAACACCTGCCGTGGAAGTTTACCAGAGCGAGAGAGAGACTTCTGTTGTGCTTTGGCCAGTTGTAAGTGCACGTTTTATACCAGTATGGTATTAGGGCATTATCTTCTTGTTAGATGGATTCTAGCCACTGTATCCAAATCTCAAAGGAAAGGCAGGTTCTGAGTATGTAGAAAATTAGTATTCTGCAGTTTTCCTTCTCCACGTGTATAATTCTGTTATCTGTTCCTCAGAATGTAGACGTGTGATGTGACAGAGTTGGGACGTTTTATTAGGCTGCAGTACTTTCTTAGAGGTGTAATCTGAAGGAGGCTACTACTCAGGTGAAAACTGGTGAATGAGGATTTGTGATGCCAACTGTGAAGGTTGCCAGCAGTGGAGGAGAGACTGATCTTCAGAGCACTCTCGTTTAATAATGATCTTAGGGCTAAGAATTATTAGTTTTTATTGATTTCCTAGAATTTACATAATTGAAAAATTAGCAAATGTATAAGGTATGTATGATGTGGCATTTTCCAAACTTAAGTCATTTCCCTACTCCTTCATTGTTTTTGCTGTGTTTTATACCACAGCATTTTATCTCACTCTTGTTTTTTGTTTGTTGTTCTGTTTGTTTGGTAACGTCTGTTGCCAAGCTTCCTTTTTTTGCTTGAGGAAGATTCTCCCTGAGCTAACATCTGTGCCAGTCTTCCTCTATTTTGCATGTGGGATGCTGCCACAGCATGGCCGATGAGTGGTGTAGGTCTGCACCTGGGACCCGAACCCACCAACCTGGGCCACTGAAGTGGAGTGTGCCGAACTTAACCACTACACCACAGGGTCGGCCCCTTTCTCACTTTTTTCTTTTTAAACTTAGCATTGTCATAAGAAGTAATACATGTGGAGTCATAGGTTGGTGTGTTATTTTTTCCTAATATCTATGTGAATAATACATACTTATTTAAAAATCCCAACATGTGGTAGATAACTTTATTTTAAACGCCACTAGTGATATTTCTGTCATACCTGGGAAATACTGTTCACATAATGAATATTATTTTTTAGGATCTTCAGTGCTTAATCCATAAAATCCTAATAGAAATAGATGCAGTCACAGGAAACTAGCGGACGTACTGTGTCTGACAGGGCTTTGGTTACAGCTTTTTCCTATCACAGATTAGTATTCTGTTTGATTAATATCTACATTTGTTTGTGACTGAGGGACAACGAAAACAGTGTATTTAAATAATTTTTGAACAGTGTTAAGCAGGATGTGCTTCTAAAGTTAGTGAGGAATGGGCCTAAGGAAGTGCTAATGACCGTGACATTAAGATACAAAAATCTTGGAAAATACTGATACTTGTGGTAGAGAAAGAATTGGATAATCCCGTGATCCGAGGGTGAAGAAGATAATGAGGCTTGAACGGCCCGGGGAAGCGTTGTTCCCTGCTCAGGTGAGTGTCAGGGCATCGCTGCTGGTGAACAGATGGGAAGGTCTCGAGCCCCTCCTTCCTGACTCTGACCAGCTCATTCCCTAGAGACCATCACAGACAATAAGAGGCTCGTGTGGTTTCTGAGGCAGCGGCTTGGTCAGAATCTAAAATGTTTTGACTACAAATTACTTCTGGGTACCTGCATTAATTTCCTAGGGTCACTGTAACAAGTTGCCACAAACTGGGTGCCTAAAAAAACCATAAATGTCCTCTCCTCCAGCTCTGGAGGCAAGATTCTCAGATCCAGTTGTCGGCAGGGCCGCGTTCCCTGCAGAGACTGCGGGGAGCATCCACTTCACGCCCCTGTGGCTTCTGGTGGCTGAAGCTTCCTCAGCTGGTGGCCACATCCCTCCAATGTGTCTCTGTCCTCACGTCGCCCCCTCTTCTATGTCTGTCTTCTCTTGTGTGTGTCTTATAAGAACAGCTGTCACTGGATTGAGGGCCCACCTGGATCCTACAGGATGATCTCATCTCAAATCTGTAATTTAACTACAACTGCAAAGGCCCTTTTTCCAAATAAGGTAACAGTCACCAATTTCAGGGGTTAGGATGTGGACATATCTTTTGGGGACCACCGTGCAGCCCACTACAGTATTTGAATAATGTCTATGAAGTTTAGGGCTCATTTTATTACATTTCCCATATTTCCCTAATTCTTAGCTGTTTTTCCTCTTATTTCTTTCATTAATAAAAACAAAAACAAAGAATGCATCCCTCTATGTCAGGCATCTGTTGTCACAATAACGAGCATAATAAACCCACTTCAAAACGTAACTTGGGTAGAACAAAAAACCTGTTACTGACCATTTCTGCACAGTCTCGGGGGTAGCTGGCTGCTTGCGCTGGTCTCGGACGGGCTCTGCCGAGCTCTGTTGGGCTCACTCAGGTGTCCGCATTCAGCTGGCTTGTCAGCTGGGTGCTGGCTGGTCTGGAATGTCCTCTAGGGGGAGTGAGGCATCTCTCCTCCACATGGTTCCTGATCCCCCAACAGGCTACACAGACGTGTTCTCATGATCACGACAGAGGGGAAATCAACTCCACAGGCACACACAGCTTCTGAAGGCCTAGGGTCAGAACTGGCACACTGGCACATTTGCCCACTCTGTTGACCAAAGCAGCTCACAAGTCTAGGCCTGTTTCGAAGGGCTGAGTTGGCAGACGCTGCAAGTCACATGGCGAAGGGCACAGAAACCGAGGGATGTGAAATATTGGAGCCTCCGTGCCACCCAGCCACAGCAACTTCCTACACCCAACCAGGAATCTGCCACTTCTAACAGGGTTCATTGAAACTCTTCCAAATGTCATTTCAGTTAAGATAGAGGATTCAAACTTTATTAGCTTTTTAAATACATATTTTGCATCTCATTTGTGAATGGGTTTCTCCTCTAATTCAGCAAAAATATGTTTTAGTTTTCAGAACCTTGCTGTACTCACCTTACAAGGCTTGAACAGCTGTATAATGAGCATCTTATTACATTTAAATGATAAAGAAAAACTCAAGTTGCTCTGTAGTCAACATATTCCACATAATAGCCAAATTCCCAAAGAAAATGTAAACTATTGTAAAATATTGAAATAGTCAACAGCATGAGGAACTGTGGTAGAAGCCTTTACTCCAATGAAAAAAAGGACATGCGCTGCACCTGACGTATTTTGTGACACTGTTGTGTCACAACGGTGCAGGATGAATCAGCACAGTGGAGAGTGGTCATCTTGCTACATCTGTTCTAAATAACTTAATACAGATGTGACTGCAAACCACAAAAATCAGTGCCATTCAGCCAAATTTAGTCATACCCTAAGTCAGCTTTGTCGTTCTCAAGCCTTCTGATACGAGAGAATATGGGATGTAGGGAAAGTTGAGAGTTGGAGACAGGAGTCAGTTGCATTTAAAACTATTTCAACGTTACAAAAAAATCTCTGACCAGGTGAACAAACTGCTGGATTTTATCCCAAGGCCCTTAAGGAGTGCAAGCAAGTGTAGGAACCCTGATGGCTGAGCTTCATTAGCTTGATGGAAAATGCTTAAGATCATAGCTTTTATGGATTAATCTAGGATCAGAGTGGCAGCCGCTAAAGGGAATAGTTCCAAATTTGCTTGAAGCAGAGGACCGTCTCTGGACCTCACTGTCACATAGCTGCAACTGGCTGAAGGATCAATAATACAGATGATGATCCCTGGGAAGGATCAATAATACAGATGATGACCCTCCCCCAGGCTTTCATATGATTCCTGAAACAGGGTTTTATCTTCTCTCTCTCTTACTTTCGTGATATTTTAACAATTTTAATAACTGTCATTCATTTAAGAATGTCTAAAGTTAGTTATGATTAGTCTCCTCCCAAGATATACAAGATGACGCATATAATTTATAGGTATTCACTTTGGTTCTTTTCCAAATCTGCCTGGTCCTTACTGAAAGAGTTTTTCTTTTTCTTATTTTCAATTCCTTCTTTTATCTGTTTAATCACTTACACATATTTTATAGTTTATTGATTTGTTTAGTGCTAGCTGTTGCTGCAAAAACGCAATCAGTCTCTGTGCCATGTATTCCTTGCAAACAGAAATCAGATCAACAGGTATTTGGGGCTGAGTGGTCTTCCTTGTGCCTATTTGAGTATACATCTTGGATCCTCCTCCTCCAAACCCATACTGTTCTCTCCATTCTGCAAGGTTGAGAATGGAGGATTGTATTTTGGAAGTTTATATCAAGTAGGCCTGAAAGTGACACATTCCATAGGCCAGAACTTGGTCATATGGCCATAGCCAACCATAAGGGAAACTTGGAGATGTAATGACTCCATCTCTGAATCCGAGAGGAAGATGAAATACATTGAGAGAACAGCTAGCCAGTCTACACCACATAGTCTCCGTCCAATAATTCTATTCTGCTTTTCTTGACAGATTAATGATGCGATCTGTTTCTGTCTGCTGCTGACATCATGATAGCTTGCTTCCTCTTGTATTTTGTTATTTTAGATTCAAAGTTTCCATTTGGTGCGACTTTATCTCAGAAATCCTGTGTCGTCTGAGTTCCCAGACCTCATAAGTAAAGCAATACAAATATGAGCACAAAAATCCATGTGAATGGAAGCATGTGGTCATAAAATGTTAGGGGGAAAATTTTTTTTCTACCCTTTCCACAGCCAGAACTGAAGCAGACAATATTTCTTTTCATTTCCTATTGAAGGTGGGCATTTTCTTTTGGTCCACATTTACACGGAGAGCAGAGATCCTTTGCAAGTCCAGGCTTCATGCTCAAATCTGTTTCTCAAATTCCCACATCCTATGTGACCATTAGCACTCAAGCCCTTTGATCACCACTATCAACAATTGCCACAAGCACGGCTGAAGCATCGGTGCTCCCTTTCAGCCCTAGTGTAGAACTTACACGTTGTCTTGTGGACGACTATCAGCCAAGCCTTCGGTCACCACTATACAGACGTGCCTCCTGGCACAGCAGCTGTGTCAGCTCTCACTTTCCACTCCAGCTGTCCATTCACTCTTTGTTTTTGGAGCCGAGGTGTTACACTTTCAATCATGAGCATTTCAGTATACCTTTACAATGGTGTTTGCAATATTCTAAGTGCTTTTGTCATGAGAGAATTTTCAAAGTCCCTTCTCTTCTATATTCCTGAAACAGAGTTTTATCTTCTCTCTCTGACTTTTGTGATATTTTAACAATTTTAATAACCGTAATTCATTTAAGAATGTCTAAAGTGAGTTATGATTAGTCTCCTCCCAAGATATACAAGATGCTTATTATCTGTTACTTCCAGTTACTCCACTGCCTCCTGTCTTACACACTTTTCTTTTCCATAATTTTTTATATCTCCAGAACTTGGGTAAACCTTAATTGGACTTACCCATGTATGTAACAGATTCTTCGATCCCCATTGGATCTAGTATCCTATTCCTTCCTAGTGTGGAGACTTCCCTCCTCCTAAATGACACCCTTTGTAAGTTCTTTTATGAATGTCTATAAGTGGTAGACACCTCCTGCCTCGTGGTTTCTCTAGAAAATGTCTATTTCATGCCTACGCTTAATGGTAGTTTACCTGGGCTTGGAATTCTAGAATGATAGTTAATTTTTCTGAGCACCATGAATATATAATATTATCTTTCGACATTTTATTGATGTTAACTTTAACGTCAAGCTTACTGTTTTTTGTAGTTATCCTGTCTTTTTTCCCCAGGCTGCTTGTAAGATCTGACTCTGAAATTTCCTTTAGAATATTTCTAGGTATAGATTTATTGTTACTTATCCTTTTGGGGGGTAATTATACTTCTGGGATCTAACGATTTAAGATAAGTCTGGAATATTTTCAATCATTTTCACATCATATATTGCCTCTTTCCTTTCCTCAAAGACATTCCATTAGATATGTTAGACCATACAGTTTTATCCCACAAGCTCATTAAACCTTACATATTTGTTTTTCACTCTAATCTGCATTCCCTTTAGTCCTTTCTTCTGGTTAACTAATTCTGTCTTCAGTTGTATCTAAACTGTTATTTTACCCGTGTAAGGTGTTTTAAATTTTAATAAAACTTTTGTTTATAAAATTCTACTTTTTTATACCTACCCCTTCGTGGTATCTTATTTTTCAGATTTTAAGATTGTGTCTTAATCATTTAAAATATGCTTTTTATAATTTATCATACCACTTTTATAAATTCTTAGCATTCTAAACCTACTTTCAGTTGATATTAATTACATTCAATCATGTTAGGTTTTTTCATAATGGGCCTTATAACTTGGCATCTTTAGCTCATAATTTGTCATGCTTTATCTATGGAAATACCGTGCAGCTTGTCAGAGTACAGAACCAAGAAACCAGAAGTCAAAGCCAAGCACCATGGGGAAAGCAAAACAAAAGCAAGAAAAAAACCCTCCAGAGAGTAGGGCTGAGCCTACATCAGAGAACTGCCAGCATGCACCTGGGTGTACCTCAGAATTGCTGTGGATACACAGCATATGTATCCGACACTGTATCACTGTTACATAACAAATTTTTTTTTTTGCCATCTTTTTAAGTGGGTATATCAGTAGCAGTTATCCAATGCCTGTATCCCCACAGATGTGTATGTTTGGAAGAGGGGTGTGGCTAGAGGGGGCAGAAAACTTACCTCTTTGCTTCACAGGTCTTCATATCAAGGGTGACTGTATCTGAAGAACTTAATCTGGCCTGGATCTGATTTAGATTATGAGATCCTGGGCCTTGAACCGGACCCAAATGCTGTAATGAAATCAAATTTTTGAGGGGTCTTGGGAGAAGGTAAGTATGTTTTGCAAGTGAGAGGAATTTAAATAATTTGTAGCCCAAATGCAGACTGTGGTGTTTTTAAAATATGTCCATAAATCCTTTAACACTCTTCTCATTGAGGGCAGTTTCCGTGTCCCCTTCCTTCAAATCTCAGCTGATATAAGTAACTCACTTTTAACAAATAGAATATAGCAGATGTGATGCTGCAGGACTCCTGAAGCTATGTCATGAAAGGCAATGTTGATTCTGACTTGTTTGCAAAGACGCTTGCTTTTGGAACCTTGGGGCCACCATGCAGTGGAAATCCCAAGTCACACGGAGAGGCCAAATGCTGGTGCTCCTGTGAACCCTCACTGAGGACCCAGACTACAGCCAAAATCAACTCACAGACATGTGAAGACTCCTCTGATTGATTCCAGCCACCAGCCACGGAGTCACCCTGACCTGTCAAGTCTTCACGAGCCTGTGCCCCAGACACCATGCAACATGTAGAAGCTTCCTCCTATGCTTTTCCTGAATTCTAAACCCACAGAACCCATAAGTATATGGAAAGGTGGTTTTCAGCCAGTAGTTTTGTAAGAATTTGTTATCTAACAATAGAAACCCCAATATAGGATTTGTAAATTTATATTTATACTAGAAGCTAAAACTTCATAATGCTTTATCTTGAAACTGTTGTGTAGCCTGGGTGTAGAGTTTCTCTTGCTACGGAAATGCAATTAATTTAGAATATACTTTTATATTTATTTTTCGGCTAGACTTTTCCTAGGTACAGTTGTGGTGGACACTGAAGCCACACCAACTGGATGGCACACATTTAGTGACAAATTCTTAGAGGAATCCCAGCTGGAGTCCAAGAAAAAAACAAAGACTTGTCTGTCAACTCCCTGTGTTTGTGGGTTTCTATTTCAGCCAAGTTTTTCATTGAGGGTTAGTTTTACTGTAGGGGTTTCATTGTGAAACACGGATCCTTCAGGGTCCCAGTACAGAGTTCCTCTTCCAGTAGGGATAGTAAAACCCAATCCTCTAGGTTCTAGAGAAGCTCCCCACCCATCCTCCCATACCCATCAACTTAGGGAAGCGGTACACCAGCCTCAGCACTGGATGCTCATTGAGCTTGTTCTGAACTCCTCCTCCTTTGTGGAAAACGAGGCATTGTGCTTTCCTTTATATGACCTCAATTTTGCAGGTACAAGAATGCTTGATATAATTTGTCTTGCATATCCAGGCGTTTACAGTGGAAGGTTTTTCAGATTAGCTACTCATGCACAGTGCCATGCCTTATTTTATTTTTTGTTATGAACAAAAAATGGTGCCTTTAGAAAACATAAATAAGCATTTTCAATGTTTTTTACTATGTATTTGTTCAAATAATGATAAATGTTTTTATTTTACCAAAATGAAGTAATATCAGACACAGTGTCTTCTAACTCTTTTTACTTAAAGATACTTCATGGCTATATTATCCATGTTATTAAACACAACATTTATTAAATACTCATAACTTTTATTGCCTCTATTTTGTACTATTGGATTACTTCAAATATTTTCTGTTAGTCTTCTAATATTGGCTGGTTATGTTTCAAATATTTCAAAATTAAAAGCAGATTTGTGATGATTATCTAAATATTTTCTGATGTGTGGTCTATGTTTTGGCTTATGGTACCTGCTTGATTTCTCTCCAAGGGGAGGTGGTTTTGTATTTTAATTAGGCATGCATCTTCATTATGCACATCAATTCATATAGAACTATTTTAACCCACCACCGAACTTGATTGTCACGGTAGCTGTGCTGCTTTAGTCAACTGGAAACAGAGCAGCTAAATCCCAGATACTCTGGAGTTGGACTGTCCAACACAGTAGCCATTAGCCACATTTGGCTATTGAACACTTGAAATGCAGATAGTCTGAATTGAGATAGGCTGTAAAAGCCAGATTTTGAAAACTTAGTACAAAAAAAGAAGATCAAATATCTCATTACTAAGTGTACACTACGTACATATTGAAATGACAATACTTGGAAATACTGGCTTAAGTAAAACAAATCATTAAAATTAATTTCACCCGTTTAGTCTTACTTCTATTTTTAGTGCTTAGGGGACTGCTGAAGGGCCAGATGGTGAATGGGAAGTTCCTTTTGATAGCGAAAGTACACAACTTTATTCCAAGTGGAGACAAAGGTTGGGGTTACAAGCTGAACAGGTGAAATCCAGTCACATTCGTCTCTCCATCTGACGTTGGGAATGGATCCAGAGAATGGAGATGATGGTTTCACCCAAGTATTTCCGCAATTAGGAGCTCCTTTATGAAATAAATGCATATCTAGCCAGGAAAATAGTCCATTTTTATTCTGGTCTCACGGATATGTACAGGAGAAGAAATTAATAGTAAAATGGTGTGTTCATACATTGTTGTAGACTTTCAAAATACATTTTTAAAAGAACAATTTAATGAAACACATTTATAGCACTTTTTCCATTCTTGAAACTTCCAAAAGTGACTTTTTTCAGATTGAAAACAAAAATGAATTTGCCTCAACTTTTGTTATACTGTTACTAATGAGCTCAGAGTGAAAATTATGTCTTAAAAACATAATAATAATATCTTAAACATAATAATGATAATCTTGAACATAATAAAGATACTATTAAACAGTTGTCTTAAATTTACCAAATAAATAGATGTGCTATTATAAGATAATACTATTCCTGTTGTTTCTCTATCTCTTTCAGGATCATATATGTAACTTCAAAATTAAATCGCCCCTTTTAATTTTCTCTTTTCCACGGCCCAATATTTTCTCACAGAACACAATGTGTTATTATCATCTACCCTAAGTCTATCCTATTGCGTTAGTAAGAAAAACCAACTTAATAGCAGCAGCAACGGATCAACGAGTATATAAAAGCTACGGTGCCTGGCAGCACATTGTTAAACCCTCTGTCATGTGCATTATGGGTACATCAGCCCTTTATGTTCTCACAGAAACATCTTTATATCTACAAGTTTTTGCTACAACTATTTACTTCTGTTTTCTAGCGTAGTACCATTCAAACTGCAATACCTGTTTTCATTACATTTTCCAGAATGCCTAGGTACAGTTTTTGAAAGCACATTTTAAAAAATGTACATTGAAAACTTCTATTATGATCTTTTTTTGAAGTAGTGCACCTTTTCTAAAGTATTTTTAATTATTTTATATTTATAAAAATATATTTTGTAAATATCAAGTACCCTGTAAAATATATGTATATTATGTTATTTAAATAGAACCTAGAATACTTGACATTCAACAAATATATACTGAATGAATAACTTTTTTGATGACGTTGGCAGTCCTTAGTGGTTGGCTAATCAATTTCCATCCCCAAGGATGTTCTGCCTCTCCCATCTACCAACTGTAGAGGCAGGCATAGTTAAGTCTCAGTGCGTCAGCCTCATTGCCCTTAGAGGGAATCAAATGACACAGCTATGGATAATAAGATGTATATGAAAGTCTGCAAGGGGTGGTCATGAGAAAACTTTTGCTTCCTTATGAACAGGGCAGCTATAGCTTGAACCATTCTCCCCGCTTCTTCCTGCCCTTTAAGGTTATTCTTACTGGAGCCATGGTGATCATCTTAGGGTCTTGGGGAGAGGCCATGAGAATTGCAGATACAGAAACTGCAAGATTATTGAACTGCTATGGCTATTACCGTCACTACCAATTCTTCTTAGGTGATAAAAAATAAGAAAAAAACTAATTTGTTTAAGCCATTGCTAGGCAGACTTTCCTTGATAATGACTATGATAAGAAATAATACAATGACCAAGATGAAAGTATTATTGAGAGCCAGGTCGTAGACATCACTCAAACACAGTGACCGCACCAATTCTTTGTTTTATCGCATGGCCTCCTTTTCCAGTCCTCTTTTCCAACTCTGCTTTCTTGGAAGGGAATTCATGAGCTGTAATACTTGAGGACATTCTCCTCTGTAGGTTTCAGGATTTTCTTATCTGCCATATTCACCACCCGTCCAGGAGCAAGACCAAAGAAAATCTGCCTTGGGTCCTTTCGAGTAGTAACTTTGAAGAGTTCATCTTTAGTAACGTCAGGTAAAATATAACCATACTTCTGGGCGAGTTCAAGTCTTGCTTCAGGAAATTTGGCCGGATCCGCCAGGTCACCACGATTCTTTGCATCAGTATAATACGGCACCAGTGCTTCAGGTGCAAGCATTCGTTTTGGAATGGGTTGTCCACGCAGAAAGAATGGAACAGGTTTGCATAGAATTTCTAAAACAATTTTTAAATTAAAAAAAGAGAAAGGCAAATGTTGACTATTTTATTTACATGATGGTTTTCTTTTAATAATGGTATTTTATAATCATTAATTTTTAAATATGACCAAGACGAGAACTTAATTCCAAGAACTCTTTTAATTAAATAAGCTTGTTTTAAGTAAACAAATGGAAATGCTTAATTTTCAAAAGTTTGTATCTTGAAAGTCAGAGTTACTCCTGGGTTACCAACCATTAGTGAGTTTCTAGACATAGGTAACATTGTATTTAAGCCCTGTGTTCAAAAACAAAAACAAAACCTTTTTATGACCTACTGGCTGAGGTCTATCAGAGGACAGAGCCCCACCAGCCACAGCACTAATAAGAAATCCTGAAACAGAAAACAGAGGTGTCCAAACGGCAAGTCAAACAGCCATGAGGACTTTTACAATCCTCACATGCAGCCAGCATGAGACAAAGAGGGAGAGAAGAAAATGACTGCGGAGCAAGCTTACCCAGACTTCTGGGATCACAGAAGGCTGTAGTAACGACACCACCACTCTCTTCGATTGCAGCAATGGCTACTTCCGAAGCCAACTGTACTTCAATATTAACTTTCGCCTTAAAGGTATCAGCACCCTGTAACACGTCAAAATAGTCTGTGAGTAGCTAGCTTGGCTAAAAGTAAATTAACTATGGCAAGCTTCCTTTTTACACTGTGTTTCCTCCTCCAAAATGCCCACAATGTAACAGCAATTCCTACTTCAAAGACTTCTGCTTCCAGGTCCTATCAAATAACATCAAATTCTTTTACATTTTCTAGGCCCCCTTCTTTTACCAATTTTCCTTCCCTGTGAGCAGAGATGACTATATTTTCACTTGATGTATTTCGTAGACACCAATATAAGCACCCATTCCCAGTACTTCGGTAATAGTTGGCTGTTTAACCCTCATAACAACCCTATGACAGGATTATTGCTAAACCAACTTCACAGATGGGGAAACTGAAGCACAGATAGGTTAAATACCTTGCCCAAAATCACAAAGCTAGGATTCTAACCCAGACAGTCCAGCCACAGTATGTGTTCTTAACCACAACATTATGCTGTAGGATACAGATCATGACTTATCTTCCTATCCCTTAACAAGCAAGAGGCCAAGAGAAGGTTAAAGAGGGGGACGAGTGGGCTAGAATCAGCGAAAGAATAAAATATCTGAGCTTTGGAGGGGTCACCCCCTCTAAGAAAAAAGGGAGCAAAGGACAACAGAAATTCACTTTGCATTCATTATTGACTTTACTACAGCCTCTAAACTGACAGAAAATAAGTTTACCTTTCCCTACCATGGTCAACACTGAAAAATGTAGTCCTGAACTTTTTTAAGTTCTACTTTTGATCACTTTAGTTAGGATGTGCTATATTTTAATTTCAAAACAGATTCTGACAAAAATAAAAAGATGGCATCATTACCATTCTTTTTGTAGTGATAAGAATTTTTTCCTATTTTGGTGTGGTTGAAACAAGCTGGCTCCCAATCAAGTTCCTTTTATTAATTATGAACCTTTAATATATTTAAAAAATATTCCATCAATTCTAAGATACACTTTTTCCATCTATGATACCGACCTGCATTTTAATAATTATGGTACGTTTGACTCAATAAAGTAAGGTCTTGCCATATTATTTGTGATTTTTTTTTTTTTTCTGCTGAGGAAGATTCACCCTGAGCTAACATCTGTTGCCCGTCTTTCTCTATTTTGTCTGCGGGTTGCTGCCAGAGCATGGCCGTCGACGAGTGGTGTGGGTCTGTACCCAGGAACTGAACCCAGGCCACAGAAGGGGAGGGCGCCAAACTTAACCACTAGGCCACAGGGCCAGCCCCTATAATTTGTGATTTTTAATTACTATTCCATAGATTGCTTGACCACTCCCCATCCTTGGACATTGGGGTTAGTTGCAGTATTTTAAGTATTATAAAAGCATTTTTAGGAATGTCTTTCTATCAGTTAGGTTTATTTTGTTTTTCCTTGAAAACATGTCTTTCCAAATTGGTAATTTTATGCTGAAGGATCAGAAAGTCTTATTATCCACTATTTACTACAAATCGGAAATCAATTTACAGAGCTGTAAACGATGTGGAACTGTACTTACACAACCACTGCCCTGGTGTCGTTTTCAGGATTATTTTTGTTAGTTTAATAGACACATACCTGTGAGTTGCTGGGATGCGCAGTTTAACAGCTGAAGAGGTCACGGATTTTTCCATGTCAATTTACATGTGCATTCCCTTATACACCCAGAGTAGGATACTGAGACTTAATCGCATATTTGGTAATCTATCTTCAAATCATCTTATTTGAAAATCCTTTATCCGTAAGGTTTACTTTTTCAAAGGAATCTAAAAGGTTTTTCCATAAACATATGCCTCCCTCTAGTGGACACTAAGTTACTCACACAGTTACATTACTGACAACAAGGAGGAGGAGCAGTTAATTAACAACACGTTTATTTGCTTATGAAATGCCTGGCCAATGTCTATAAATAGAAAAGTCCTTTACTGCGATTAGAATTGGATTTGATCCCTTTCTTCCATAAATACTGAATTATTATCATGAGCCAATATTTCCAATATTGCAAACATAGGAATGAATCACAGTACCTGCTCTCAAAGAACTTACATCACACTGAGGAAGACAATGAAAAATAAATGCATTACTTAGTAATAAATGTCAGGTGTTCATATATTCAAAGAAAAAATACTTCGGGCAGAGTAATGCAGACAGAGTACGACTGTGGGGGAAGCGGGTGGGGGCTGAGTGTTCCTTTATAAAAGAAAATCAAAAAAGACCTTTCTGATATTATCAGATCTGAACAGAGAACCAAAGGGAGGGAGGGAACAAGCTGAACGGACACACGGGAGAAGAGCATTCCCGGACCATGGGAACAGAGGCCCCTCGACGTGATCATGCTGGCTTTCTAAAACCACAACTGAGTATAAACACAATCACCACTATGTAATGGTTATAACAATTCAAAAGGGATAAAAACAAAGGAGGCAGAGTATAGATTATATGAAAATCAGAAATAGCCTCCTATCTAACTCCAAAAATACTAATCCAGACTTACCTCCTCTACCAGCTGGACACCATAATCCCTTTTATATGGCTGGATGGTCACACCTCTCCCATTGACAAGCTGGGTTAAGTCAATAGGCTGAGTAGGATCAACTCGACCCAAATCACTAAGATACTGCAGCCTGTTGAGACTCAAAGGCTGATAGTGGCGTCCGAAGCTACAAAACAAGAAAGTAACAGTTGGAAAACTCAACTCTCTTCCTCTAAGTTCTCCAAATCAACTTAAAAGTTTTGTTCTCTATTTTCCTCCAACAATTTAGATGGTAACAAAATAAGACCCTCCTGACTACAACAGAAACGTTATACTGCTTGATTTTTGGTAACGAAACAAAACCAGTATTTCCTTTATTTTGCTAAAAATACTTTGCCTCTTAAGCATTTTACTTCACTCATTCACACAAATCAACAAACAAATTTGGGGAAAATTTAACCCACTATCTGAATTATGCATTAATGGAACTCAAAGTAACCATGGTAGTTGTCATTTTATTGGGTAATCACAATGAGCCAGGTTTTTATATATATTATTGCTAAGCCTCTAAACAACAAGGAGAGCAGGCATCATTATCTCCATTTTGCAGTCTCAATGTCTGGGCTATTTTCCCTACTATTCCAAACTAATTGCACGACTAAAGATGCTTCAGAGGAACAGGGGCAAAAGTTTGCTTCAAAGTGACTATCAATTTCTACCAAGCTATTTTTTAGGTGATTCTCAGCGAAAAACAGGGCTTTCTACTTTAAAAAGCAAAGCAACCTACCTATGTCCTTCATTAAACACGTATTTTGGGATTTGTATGTAAAATGGAGTCTGGCCTCCCTCAAAGCCCAGTCGGGGCCGGGTTCCTCTCTGTCGTTCTCCTTTATCTGTCGCCTCTGCCACATCTTCTACCTCTTCTCCGCCCCCTCGGTCGTCTTTCCTAAAGGAAAGAACAAAGTTTTATGATCTACAGATGCCTTTTTATAAACTGTATCTCATCTTTTCGTTGTATATTTTTTGTTACACCATTTATTCATCCAACCAACCAGTACTAGCTAACACTACCTTGTGCCAAGCACTGTCCTAGCTGCTCTAGCGTCCAAACACTCTAAATCAGCATCTTTGCCTCTGAAGATGTACCTAATTCTTGCAACCAAAGTGCAAGCTGTGTTTCAAAGGCAAACTTCCAAGGATGGGATGGGGATAAGGGTTCTACAACAGGCTCGAACGGAAAATAACCTAGAGTTAAACATCCACAACAAACAAAGCTTACATGATAGTTAAGAAATTTTATTTTGGAATTGTAAATATGTCATTGCTACCCATACATTATTTTATTTAAAGATTAATTTATAAAGAAAACATTTTTCTTAATTTACTTCCTGTCACTTCACGAAGGCAACGAACTGATTTTCAAAATTACAGTACGTCACCTAACAGCTTTTCTGGCTGTATTTAGTGATTTGAAGAGACATCTAACGGAATAAATCAATTCAACTCTTTCCCATGAAGCTATACTGGAAAAGTCCTTCATTTTAATTCCAATTTTGAACGGGACAATCATTTTGCAGTGCGACTTCGCTCCTACGCCCTAGCATAATTATGCTTTTAAGCATAAACCGTATTACGAGTTGACACCACGCGAGAAGATTTTCCTCTGCAGTTAAGGAGAACAGGGACTCAGAAACCCTACCTCCATCCCAATACCCTCTGGAGTAAGCAGTCCCCGGAAAGCGCGGGCAGTGCAGGGCCGCTTCCATCGCCCCGTGCGCCAGCGCTTGCCCGCAACGCCACCAGCCACTTACCAGTTTCCTGGAGCCCGGATTCGGCTTTAAGTTGGCCAGGCTAACCCGGGGCAGGGTCCGGAGCAGGTCCAGAGCCCTGGACCCACTGCCCTGCACCGAACCTGCCATGACCCCCCAGCAAGAGCCTCCAAGGGCACCGGGCCGCGTCGGAGCCCATGTGGTCTGGGGCGCTGCTTTACGGCTGCGGCCCCGCCCCTGTCGCAGTGCCGCGAGCGCGCCAGCGCCCTGGAATCCGGCAGCGGCTTCGGAAGCTTTAGAAGACTGACATGTCGGTGTTGCTCTGCCTTTTTTTTTTTTGTAAATTCGCTGCGGATGTCTTCATGGTTTGAGAGATCGTGGCTTGAGCCCGGGCTTGAACGTCCGGTGTTCTCTTCCGCCACAGCAAACGCGCACTGCAAACGCTGCGGTCTGCGGTCCTCAAGAGGCAGCGTCTTCTCTGACCGCGCCGTGGAGAATGAGATAACCTGAGCGCAGAATTACTAATTTTGAATTTGGCTAATCAAACACAGTGAGATTAAACAATACTCAGAGTCCAGCTAGTAAAATGCCTGGCTAATACTAACCTGTGTAATGAAATTCAACCTACGCATTCCCATCAGTGTGCTTCTACGTGTACTGCATTGACCCACCGAGTCGCTGAGATACGAACTTCACTGAGCTGCTCGTGATGACAGGTGCCATAGGAGCGCTTGGCACGTGTCATCGCTGTGTTGTCAGCCTTATTCGATCAATAGCTTGTGGAGGTAGATGTTACTACCTTTTACGGACGGGGACGGTAAGGGTTGGCAAGGTCGGGTAGCTTGACCAAGGTCTCACAACAAGCGGCAGAGCCAGGACTCACACTTACACTGCCTCCTAGTAGAACAGTAGTGTTTCCTAGGATATAAAATTGAATATCTGCAGCATAGAACACATAACATTATTTTCAAGCTAAAAAATAGCTTCCCTATTTTTGTCTTAAGTGAATGTGGTATAGAAAACAAGGTTCCTTTCTTTTTCTTTCTCTTATTCTTTTTATATTTCACTTGTCTCGCTGGGGAGTTTTCTTTCTGGTTCCTCTTAGTGATCACAAATAGTGAAGGAGAGAAATTTTTGGAGGGGAGCTACTTCTATGTTTAATTAAACCCTTTTCAACTTATTTTAAAACAAGTATAAAATACTACAGAAAGAAAAATTTGCATTCATGCTTTATTTAAGCAATATTTATGAGCAAGACACTGAAACCTGTTACTGAAAAATATACGTGGATGAAGTCAAACAAGATCTCGCTCCCACGTTGTTTGAAATCGAGTAGGACAGACTTTCCCAAATTGAGTATTTTATAAGTTAAAAAAAAAAAAGTACGTCTCTTGTGGACCTAATAATGCAAATTCAAGAAAAATACAGATATATGAGTTCTATAAAACAATGTGAAGATAAAGTCCAGACTCTATTTAGAAGTACAAAAGAAAATACTGAAAAAAAATAAGCTAGTTCCTGCCTTTAAGAGGTTTCACTTCAATATATTTCATAATCTTTTCTTTAGAATTTTCATACTTCTGAGAGGAAAATTACAAAATATGTTGCAAAATGTGCCCTCATCTACAGAAATATATACAATTTTTTTCTCTACCTAGAAAATCGTTTGCATTAAGTAATGAACTTTTGGATGAGTGTTAACACCAATAATGTTTCTCATGGAAAAAATGTGTATTGAATAAATGAGATACAGGAAATAAAAAACAATGTGCTGCATTTCTTGCAAGTAGATGCTCTTTGTTGTGTAGGTTATATAATGCTATTGGTGAACATCCGTTAATAATAGTGGAAATAATTGTTTGTAGTTAATTGTAGGCCGTTTGTTTATCCCATATCCAACATGTTGATGAAGCATATAAAACTGTCAAAATAATTTAATGAGTTTCATCTGTGTTTTAAGAATGTAGTTTAAGGTGTGTGGTGAATAAGTCATCAACCCTTACCTGAAGCCTATAGTTTTACATCATCATTATCATTGCATGATAATACTTATTAAGCACCCACCTGCTTGGGGTGTTGTGCTATACTCTGTTTAAATGATGTTAATGAGACCTTGCCATAAGAAAACATCTCAACAAGAGATTTAAAGTCCATCCTAATTCCAGTCCCAGTTGATAGTGACTACTGAATCATTATGTAAAAAGAATAAAACAAGCCCTGTAAAGATGGTGTAATTTGAAGTTCCTTGGGAAGGCCTCTTTCTCACACACTCCCAAATAATTTTCCCCTACCTATCCCAGTGCCTTAACAGTCTGCCAACAGAGATGAATTCTTTTGAGCTCATTATTTAGAGTTAAAATTCTCAAGGTGGGTAGAGAATGAGAGAGGGGGATGAAAATAAAAGGGGATAAATTTATCACATGAGGTACTTGGTATGAACCATAATACTAATACACCGTGAAGTGAAGCATCTGATCAATTTAACCCTCTGTTTCTGAGATTAAAAAACAAAAACATGCATATAAAACTCTCCCATCTAATCTCCCTAAATGAGATCACACATTAAATAATATTTGGCAGGGATGGGAACAGGAGGAGGAAGGGAATTTCAGTTATTAGATTATTACTGATTTTTACCATGAGCCAAAACCAAATCATTTTTATTTTTTATTTATTTTTTAAATTTAAGTGCAAAAGCACTGAAGAGCTTTACTACAAATTACAACCTAGAAACACGTTAACTGAACAATTAAAATTCATACAATCAGATTTAGATATATAACAACACAAAGTAGGAACAGAATTACAGTACAACACAAGACAGATACATGAATTCATTAGAAAATATTGTAATAAATAATTCATGAATCATAGAGCAATTGATTTATGCATAAATATAACTAATTGCCTAACAATCAGTTTATATTAACAAAATCTGTCAAAATCAAGGCAGCCAGAGTTTTACTAAATTACTGTGACAATGGAAATACTGCAATTAAAAAACAAATACAAGTATTTGTACTGTAAACAACTAAAAAAATCAGTCTCACTAAAGTTAGTATACAATTTAATATAAAATTATCATTAGCTACCAGAAATGGTTTAAACAACTTTACTGAGCAGTAGTTTTCTAAAAACAGAGGCACCGTTTTTTCTTTTCCTTCTTTTTTTTTTAAAATATAAAATACTTGAGGAACATTCAAATAAGTAGAAAGCACATAATGGTTGCTTTCACCTTCATTAAAAGTCTGCTGAAACTGGATTTTTCAGAAAATTGTCAATTAATAAGTAATAACTGGTAACTAAATTTATAAAGTACTTTGAAAGTTTAACATAGAGAATATCTTAATGGAATCACTGGGGGGAAGGGGAAGCCATAAATTTCCCTGCCTTTCCAAGTTTGTATGATCAAAAGTGAACTCAGTAACTAGAAACATTTTGTTTCTTTTAAAAGTTAGGAGTTGGGGGCTGGCCCCGTGGCCGAGTGGTTAAGTTCGCGCGCTCCGCTGCAGGCGACCCAGTGTTTCGTTAGTTCGAATCCTGGGCGCGGACATGGCACTGCTCATCAGACCACGCTGAGGCAGCGTCCCACATGCCACAACTAGAAGAACACACAACGAAGAATATACAACTATGTACCGGGGGGCTTTGGGGAGAAAAAGGAAAAAATAAAAAAATCTTAAAAGTTAGGAGTTGATCATTACCTACAAACTATCAAAAAATATTTGATTTACTATTTCTGACCAAAAATAAATAATACAAGTACTAAAACGCGGCAAATTAACTATAATATTACCTATAAAACTACTGAGCACTGTGAAGTCAATAGCAAAATGATCCCTGATTTTATGAATCCTGTCAAGTTTTTGGTCAGGTCATCTTTTAAATGATATAAAAGTGTTCTGTAAATATCCCTTTACTATAAACTTCTCAATCAATTTATTAATGTAAATATAGTGTGAGGAATAAAAAAGCTCAATACAATATAAATATTATGTAATGCCTTCAAGCCCCCAAATTTTTGCAAGTAAAATTCTGTATAAAGAGGTCAATAAAATTGTGTTGAAACATTAACTTTGCTTTTCACTGGGGGCGCGGGGGGCGGGGAGGGGAAATACATTAAATCATCCAAGTTCTGGCCCTCACAAAATATGGCTTAATTCTTTAAAAAGAAAGATGACCCTGACATCTGCTGTTTTGCAATCTATTATGTATACTTTCTTGGGGGAATAAAAAAGAGCGAGAGGATTCATACCCTAGCATGCAGGTAACATTAATTGCTGAAGAGGGTTCAGTATAGATCGAAGAGACCAAATATCTACTTGGTTGTGTATTTCCCTCTCTTCAGTTTCCTTATACATATGTAAGCAGTTTTTCAATGTAATAGCTGAAAATCTCTTTAGTATTACATGTATATGTGATTATTAGATACACACAAACACAAGTGTAAAAACACAAGTATTTGACAAGGTGTACTTATTTTTTAAATTCAGCTTTAAGTATTCCTTTTGGACTTAGGAAAACTGGCTTAGAAAAATGATCAGAACCTGACTTTTAACAGAGCAAAGGGGCACTCGGAGAACTGTGAACATATGAAGCAAATCCCCAATCTTTATATGGAGGCACATGCTTTATAACATTTTACCACTAAAACGGCATACTCCATAAATCCAACATGGATACTCTGAACCACATTTTAAAACTGCTATATAAAAATTACTGGTCTCTTTTATGAGGCTAGTAAAAGTTAAAATGCACTGCCCAGCTTCTAACTGCCCAATTAGTAGAGTTTACATTACTGAAAGTTCAAAACAGCTTCAGTGTTAAATATTTGTAAATCCATTTAAGACCCTGAACAAACTGCAAATTTGGTTATTAGCAAAACGATAATGTATCGCCCACCAAAATGAAATCTGTAATTCATTTTTGATAAACTGAAAATGTTTTGAAATGTCACAGCAGCAAATATATTAAAGTTACACTGAGGTTTTTCAATAGTAGGAGTCTATCACAATCCTTAAAATTTAAAGTAGTCATAACATCAACCAACCAGCACATTTAAACCAAAATGATCATTCGCAAGCTTTTTCTGTGCCCATTATAAACATGCTCTAAGTTGCATTCCAACTTTCTTTTCTAATCTTACACATTAGCTTATTTTTCAAATGAAAAACAAAATTAAATTATTTTAATAATTAAATTTAAATTACTTTTTGTTCTTAGTATTCCATCTTATATTAAAGGATTTTATAGCTCCTGGGGTTAACAATGTGTCAGTTTTTTTCAAAAAGTGTATACCTTATAAACCCCAACTTCCTGCTACAACAACTGTTAAATGATAAATATTAAATTTCATTATACATATCATTTAAGGTTTTCTTGTCTATTCCTGGTGGATGCACTTGAGTGCATTTCATATTTCATAGAATGCACTGTAGTGTCCTAATACTGTATATATTAATTTTTCTTAGTATGGAGATAGCTGCGTATTTAAACTCTGATTGGTTGGTTGACGTACTTACAGTAACTCTAAGTATGTTAGGTAAAAATGTTTAAAAACTATTAATATCATATTTCCATTATAAGATGGTTTAACTGAATGGCTGGGGTGGTCTTTCACCTATAAAAATGTTTCACTTGACAATTACTTGTTTTCCCACAACGCTTTATGCTATTGACTACTAAAGAAAACCTCAATCTTTTTCACCTATTTATACAAGGATTAAATACAAACTATCAGAATTAAGTAAGCAACTATATAATTCTGTCCACAGTGAAAACCCTGAATAAAACTTTTTTTCAAAAGGCATGTAAGTGGTTTTTGAACTGCAAAATTTCATGTCTCCTGTCAGAGTGAGCATCTGTAATTCCCACGTGTGTGTATATAGACACACAAACACACACCTGTGCACATACACACACACACAAACACACGTACAAACATTTTCCTAACAAGTAATCTACACAGGCTTGCTGCTGTTTTTGCAGCTGCCAGTCCCTGAATCTGTCATATTATATAACCCAGTGTCTGGTACTCGGAGTTTCTTCGGAGGAGGAGTCTTCAGTGTTCCAGATCTTTCTTTTACCTTGTATTCTAAAGTGCCGTGAGGTACCCCATAAATTCCTTGTGCTTTGGAAGCACTCATTTTGCCACTCATCACCATTGCAATAGCCTCTTCCATTATTTCATGATCATACTGCCGATAACGGCCACGTTTTTTCCTGGGCTGCTTATTATCTTTTCGATCCAATCCATCTTCAGTATTTTCAGAGGTTCCATCAACTGTTCCATTTTTAGAATTAAGACACAAAGGAGAGAGGTCCCCGGGTAGAAAGTAAGAGTCAACACTTGAGTGAGTTACGGGCCCAGAACATTCTATTTTCTTCTGTTTAGGGAGTATATTTTTCAGTTTTTGGAGAGCTGATCCTTCTAGGACTGGAGAGGTTTTGGAAACTTGATACATAACATCCAGCAGACCAGGACCATCAGGTTGTGGTTTTGAAACAGAACTTACTCGTAGTTGAGGAATTTTTAACTGTACAGTAGGACGTGAAGTTTCATATTGTAGGCTTTCATTTTTTTCTTTAAATTAGATTGAGTTTACTTTTTTCTGTGCGCTCTGCTTGAGCTCTTGCCCACAGGGCTACTTTATGCAGCACTGCACAAGTTTCTTTACTGTCTTTATATGAGTAACTATCACTGAAATCTCGAGCTTTGTTTTTAAAAGATGCAGGCTTCCCTGCTGGTAAGGCTTCTAAGTGGAGAAGTAAAGTTTTTTGAGGTATGCCTGCTTTATTTCTGTCCAGTGCTCCAGACTGAATGTCTTTCAAAGCTTTTGAGAGCAAACCATCTGCAAACTCAGCACTTCTCTCCACATAGTCCTCTCTGTTTCTCTGTAGTCTCCCAGCCATTGAATTTTCAGAAGAAGGATCGCATACGGACGACTCTTCAGATTTTATGCTGGTTTTCTTTGTAGAGAGATCTAACACTCCATCCCCTTGCTGAGTATTTTGTTCTTGCATTCGATTCACAGTGAGGTCTAAGGGGCCTTCCTGTTCTTCCTGAAGGGAGTTTTCTGCTTGATTCATTTGAATACTTTTACATATTAGACTTGGTCCAATTGAACCATTTCTATTCTCTTGAATTTTACCACTTTTTGAAATATACTCAATTGCAAACTGACGTATCATCTTTTTCATTAATTCCTGAGCAACTAGGGGAATGTTAGGATCACAGTTCTGAGGAAGGTCTTTCTTTCGAAAGAGTGCATTTAGCTAATTTTCTGCTTGGCATTCAGTCTTTCAGTGTTGGACTGGCCCTGAGATGACAGTTCCTCTGTTGGTGTTGACTGTGAAGAATCAAGAGATGGTAGACAATCCTTCAAATAAACTCAGGGCTCTTCGTAGCCGTGGTCCATAAAGCCCTTCTAAAATACTCTCAAAACCTACACAGTGCATGAGACGGTGGCGCCAAGAGTCGAGTTCCCGCCGGCATCCTCTCCTCTCCGCCGCGCACCGAGGGCTCCGGCACCGGGCGGCGAGGGCAGCGGCCACTCTCTCTCTTCCCTTGTCCATCCGCGTCCCGCGTCACGCGCCCTCATTTACATACGAGCGGCGCAGGCACGAGGCAGGGGCGCGAGCCCCGGAGCGCCAAAAACAAATCATTTTAAGAATGAGACCAAGAATAGACTCATTTTGTAGTGATCAAAGTTGAGGAGCAGAAAACAACCAGAGATGTGCTTTTCCTCAGTGAAGGCGGGAGGAAGCCAGGGGCAGGAGGGCAGTGAATCCCTTTGATACTGGGAGAAAACCAATTCCGAGAGAGCCAATCAGAGGGCACGGGAAGGGGCTGGAAATAAATGTCACCTCGACAAAACCTACCCAGTTGTATCAAAGCTTGGCCCTGACTTCAAGGCCTTCATTCGCAGCTAAATAGTTTCTGTTTTAATTTTATTAAAGTATACTAACGCATACATTTGTTATGAAAAACATCAAGTCATACAAAATAATAATGAGGGACAAAAGTTCTCCACAGGCAATTACTTTTCACTTTGTTTTTTATTTCTTCCGGTGACTGCCTCCATATTTATAAATTAAAGGATCTCAATCACTAATTGTTTTATCAATTTTTGACATTGTGGATTCACTTATGACAGGTGAGGATTTAGATAATTTAAACTATTTCCTCTTAGTATTTTAGTTATTTTATGATAAACCGTATAATTTAAATAAGGTAAGTACTTCAAACATCTGTTTTTTTGGATTTTCAACTTTCAAAATTATACATTAGCTCCTCACTCTGTGCGAGATGAAGATACTTACACACCTAACCTCTCACACTTCTTTGCTCCTTCTACTTGCCAACTTCTGTTAGCTATATATTTTCTTTAACATTGTTATAGATTATAATGTACTTATACACTTTAAGTGATCATTTAGGGTAAATAAGAAGCTACAACAATCACTGTATTTGCTCTCTCTAGAACACTTTTCATTATTGCCCTCTTTCCTGGCCACAAAGAACTGGCTTTCAGGTTGACAAGCTTTCTTTAAATTCCTGATCACAAACCTTAAGCTGGTCATCCTTTTCCAGGGTTTTAGAAAACTTACTTTTTCGCTCTCAGCGATGACTATTTTGTATGTTCTCTCTTGGCCAATGATTTTCCTTTACACTTCAGAAAAAAGTCACGAGATAGGGAACTTCTCCCACATCCCACCACTAAATGTACAATCCTTCCTACAACTGCATTTATCTTCTGCATCATATTAAAGAGAAGGAAGTGGCTTTTCTTCTGTTAATCTTCAGTCTTTCCAGCTGTGATCTGGACTCCTATGTCTGCTACCCACTTAGGGATTTAGTTGTTTTCCTTATCCCCTCTCTTTACTGCATCATCAATCTCTCCTCAGGCTGGATGGTCTCTTCATCATAAAAAATGTTGTAATATCGCTCACCTTAAAAAAACAAAGACAAAACACCACTTTTCTTTACCCCGTAATCCCTCTAGCTGAGCCTATTTCTCTGCTTGCTTTCATAGCAAAACTTCTTGAAAGAGTTCTACGTGGACTCTCTTTTCCTCCTCTTTGATTCATACGTTTTCCTATGAATAACCTCCATATTGCCAAATCTGATAAGAAATGCAAATCAAAATCACAATTGAGATATCACCTCACAAATGTTAGGATGACTATTACCAAAAAACAAAAAATGGCAAGTGTTGGCAAGGATGCGGAGAAATTGGAACCCTTGCACACTGTCGATGGGAATGTAAAATGGTGCAGCCACTATGGAAAACAGTATGGAGGTTCCTCAAAAAATTAAAAGTAGGGGCTGGCCCAGTGGTGTAGTGGTTAAGTTCAGCTCTCTCCGCTTCTGCAGCCCAGGTTTGCAGGTTCAGATCCCGGGTGCAGACATACACCGCTTGTCAAGCCATGCTGTGGTAGCAACCCACATATAAAATAGAGGGAGATTGGCACAGACGTTAGTTCAAGGCCACTCTTCCTCAAGCACAAAGGGGAAGATTGGCAGCAGATGTTAGCTTAGGGCCAGTCTTCCTCAAAAAAAAGAAAAATTAAAAATAGAGGCTGGCCTGGTGGTATAGTGGCGAAGTTCATTCGCTCCACTTTGGCGGCTGGGGTTTCATGGGTTCAGATCCCAGGTGTGGGCCGACACACCATTCATCAAGCCACTCTGTGGTGGCATCCCACGTACAAAAAATAGAGGAAGATTGCGGCCAACCCGACGGCATAGTGGTTAAGTTCGTGTGCTCCACTTTGGCGACCTGGGGTTCGGAGGTTCAGATCCTGGGCATGGACCTAGCACCATTCGTCAAGCCACACTGTGAAAGCATCCCACATACAGTAGAGGAAGATTAGCACAGATGTTAGCTCAGCGACAATCTTCCTCAAGCAAAAAGAGGAAGATTGGCAACAGGTGTGTTAGCTCAGGGTCAATCTTCCTCACCAAAAAAAACCACATTAAAATAGACTACCACATGATCCTGCAATTCTACTCCTCGGTATATATGCAAAGACTTGAAATTAGGATTGTGAAGAGATATCTACACTCCCACATTTATTGCAGCATTATTCACAATAGTCAAGATATAGAAACAACTCAAATGTCCATCAATAGTCAAGTGGATAAAGAAAATGAGGAAAATGCGAGATAGACACACAATTAAACATTATTCAAACTTAAAAATTAAGGAAATACTACCATTTGTAAAAGCATAGATGGACCCGGAAGATATTATGCTAACTGAATACCATTCACAATCGCAACAAAAAGAATAAAATACCTCGGGGTAAATTTAACCAAGGAAGTGAAGGACCTATATAATGAAAATTGCAAGGCCTTTCTGAGAGAATTGGATGACGACATAAGGAGATGGAAAGACATTCCATGTACATGGATTGGAAGAATAAACATAGTTAAAATGTCCGTTCTACCTCAAGCAATCTACAGATTCAACGCTATCTCATCAGAATCCCAATGACATTCTTTACAGAATTAGAACAAAGAATCCTAAAATTTATATGGGGCCACAAAAGACCCCGAATTGCTAAAGCAATCCTGAGAAAAAAGAACAAAACGGGAGGCATCACAATCCCTGACTTCAAAACTTACTACAAAGCTACAGTAATCAAAACAGCATGGTACTGGTACAAAAACAGGTGAACAGATCAATGGAATAGAATTGAAAGCCCAGAAATAAAACCACACATCTATGGACAGCTTACCTTCGACAAAGGAGCTGAGTGCATACAATGGAGAAAAGAAAGTCTTTTCCAAAAATGGTGCTGGGAAAACTGGAAAGCCACATGTAAAAGAATGAAAACTGACCATTCTTTTTCACCATTCACTAAAATAAACTCAAAATGGATCAAAGACCTAAAGGTGAGACCTGAAACCATAAGGCTTCTAGAAGAAAACGTAGGCAAGTACACTCTCTGACATCAGTATTAAAAGGATCTTTTCGGACACCATGTCTTCTCAGAGAAGGGAAACAACAGAAAGAGTAAACAAATGGGACTTCATCAGACTAAAGAGCTTCTTCAAGGCACATGAAAACAGGATTGAAACAAAAAAAACAACCCACTAACTGGGAAAAAATATTTGCAAGTCATATATCTGACAAAGGCTTGATATCCATAATATATAAGGAACTCTCACAACTCAACAACAAAAAAATCAAACCACCCGATCAAAAAATGGGCTGGAGACATGAACAGACATTTCTCCAAAGAAGATATACAGATGGCTAATAGGCACATGAAAAGACGCTCATCATCGCTGATCATCAGGAAAATGCAAATGAAAACTACACTGAGATATCACCTTACACCCATTAGAATGACAAAAATATCTAAAGCTAATAGTAACAAATGTTGGAGAGGTTGTGGAGAGAATGGAACCCTCATACACTGCTGGTGGGAATGCAAACTACTGCAGCCGCTATGGAAAACAGTATGGAGATTCCTCAAAAAACTAAAAATAGAACTACCATACGATCCAGCCATTCCACTACTGGGTATCTATCCAAAGAGCTTGAAGTCAGCAATCCCAAAAGTCCTATGCACCCCAATGTTCACTGCAGCATTATTTACAATAGCCAAGACATGGAAGCAACCTAAGTGCCCATCAACAGATGAATGGATAAAGAAGTTGTGGTATATATATACAATGGAATACTACTCAGCTGCAAAACAGAACAAAATCATCCCATTTGCAACAACATGGATGGACCTTGAGGGAATTACGTTAAGTGAAATAAGCCAGTTAGAGAAGGATAATCTCTGTATGACTCCACTCATAGGAGGAATTTAAAAATGTGGACAAAGAGAACAGATTAGTGGCTACCAGGGGAAAGGGGGGGTGGGGGGCGGGCACAAAGGGTGAAATGGTGCACCTACAACACGAATGACAAACATTAATGTACAACTGAAATCACACAAGATTGTAACCTATCATTAACTCAATAAAAAAAAAGATATTATGCTAACTGAAACAAGTCAGTCACAGAATGACAAATATAGCATGATTTCTCCTATAGGAGGTATCTAAAATAGTCAAACTTAGACAAGCAGAAAATAGATTGGTGGTTGCCAGGGGACGGGAGTGGGGAAAATGGAGAGTTGTTGTTCAGCATCAAGTTTTAGTTATGCAGGATACATAAGTTCTAGAGATCTACAACATTATAAACTTAAGAGGATAAGTCTTAGGTTAAATGTTCTTCCCACACACACACACAAAAGCAAAGGGACGTAAGAAATCTTTTGGAGGTGATGGATATATTTATTACCAGGATTGTGGTGATGGTATCATGGGTGTAAGCATATTGTCCAACTTCATCACAATGTATACATTAACTATGTACAATTTTTTAATGTTAATTATACCTCAATAAAGCTGAAAAAAATATAAATTCTCTGTTCTCTTAAATGAGTTCTTAGCAGCATTCAAAGCAGTTGAGCACTTGCTCCTTGAAATACTTTTCTTGTTGGGTTTCTGGATAGCCCATGCTTCTCTCACTTTTAGTGGCTCCTCTTATACTATCTAACCCCTAAATGTTGAAATCTATTTTTCCTATGCAGGTGATGGGGTTCAGGGCATGCCCACACCCCCGCCCCGCCCACCGCAAGATGCACCACTCTGGTATGTGGATTATTTCAAGCTGAAGAAAATAAAGGCTCAGAAGACTCAGGAAGAACATTCCACCTTCTCCCCAACTGACTAAAAGAAATTTAAAATAAAGGCCAGTCCCCAGGACAAGCCATCACCTTAGATAACTCTGGGTATCTGGTAGACTGGGAGGATCCTTGCTAAGCCCATTCTTATCAAAGTTCTATTTACCAAACATTTGCTTTTCCATTTCCAGGAGTTGCCTTCCTCCCCTTTGAAGCTCCAAATCACTACCCCCAACATCCTCCTTGTCTGTAGCTGAAGAAATTTAAACAGGCAGCCTCAGCCAGATGACTGAGTTACTGTTTCTCCTGAGTTTCTCCCATGTATACATGCTATTAAACTTTGTTTGATTTTTCTCCTGCTAACCTGCCTTTTAAATTATTTGACCAGCCATAAGAACCTTAAGAAAAAGGGGTGGGGGAGGAATTCTCCCACTTCCCCAACACAGGTGATCTTAAATGGTTTATAAATTCTCAGGTTTATATCTGCATCCCAAATATGAGTTCAACTTGTTTGTATTGACAAATAAAAATGGCAAGCAATAGGATATATTGGAGAATATGAGGAAGCCATTTGGTGTAAACCTAATTCGGCCTGACCTTGTCTTTCCAAAAGGGCCTGACCGTGGCTGTTGAGCATGCATTGTATATCTGCTTTAGATATTCCCTATGGCAAGAACAAAGGCCCTTGAGATAAAGGTGCAACTTCCCTCCCTCTCCCAAAGTTGGCATCTCCTTAAGGCTTAAGCGTCTTTCCTTAGGCTAGAAACTGACTGCTGTGCTCACCTGTGACTGCCCAGCTCGAGACAACAGACTTGCCTCCTGCTACGCCCTCTGAGATAGCAGACCCACTACCTGCGGTGTCCATCAAGAGCTGTGCCGACAGGGCAATCTTGTGACTATTGTGGGAGGGACATTTCAATCATATGTGAAACGTCCTGCTTGGGGGTATATAACCACTCTGTACACCTCACTTCTTTGGTGCCCTTTCTTCCTGTGGGAAGAAAGGCCCCGGGCCATGGTCCTCAGATTTCAGCTCAGAACAAATTCACCCAAATTTTCGTTTATAGATTGGTTATAGATTATTTTCATGGACAGTATCTAGCTGTTTAATTGATATCTTGACTAGGATGTCTTCATAACATAGTCAGAAGGAAATTCTAGATATCCAACTCTCTGCCACAGTCCCCCCAAAGTGCTCTTCCCTTATATTCCCCATCTCATTAAATGGCACCTCCATTTATCTAGTTATTAAAGCCAGCAACCTAAGAGTCTTCTTGATGCTTCTCTTCCCTAATTCCCACATAAACAAGACCTATCTTTTTGATCTGCAAACACCATACTTGTTCAACCCCCCTTTATCTTGCCTAGAACAATGCTAGAGTTTACTGACTGATCTACTTTCACTTCCACTGTTGCCCACTTCCAGTCCATTCTCCAAAAGTAGTCAGAGTCTCATTACCCTTCAGTGACTTCACATTGCACTTACCATGGCCTGTAAAAATCAGGCTAATCTGATTCTTTCATGTCTCTCTATCCTCAAAGTGCTGGGAATACTGCAGTGAATGAAACAGGCAAGTCTTCTATTCTCATGGAGTATTCTGGGGGCTTTTTTTGGCAGGGGGTGGGGAATAGAATAAAGAAGTGCAGATAAATAAAACCATTTCTGAAAGTAAAGAGTACTATGAAGACAATTAAACAGGGGATTGTGTTAGACAGCAACTGATATTTGCGGTGGGTTTTAGACTGCGTGGTCAAGGATTGCCTCTCTGAAGGGACATTTGAACTGAATGATACAAAGGAATTTTTAGCACTTTCTCAGCAAAGGTTTATTTCTTGATTGTATCATAATCTCATCAAGGATCATCTGGGAACTCTAGTTTTTATCTAATTCCAGGACCCAGGCTGAGAGAGCAGCCACCAAACTGAAACTTGCAGGTTGCTGTGACAAAAGGAAGTAAGATTCTGAAGGGCCTCACACCAGCAATGAAAAGCTCTAGTCTGTAAGTGACACAGATTTCTTCCACCTATACTTTATTAACCAGAACTATTCACATGACCCCACCCAAACCAAGAATCTGGGAATCGCAGTCCTACCACGTCCTGGAAGGCAGAGAATCAGAAATATTCGGAAAACATAATTAACTACTACTATAGTCCTTCATGTTCACAGGGGAAAATATAAAGGAGGGAAAGTCATAGATACATGCATGGTAGTGGCAGGAGTTCTCCTACAACTGTGCAAGGCCATTAGAATTGCTAGTTCTGGTTCCTCTGGGAGGCATATGGTAGAAACAGAAGACAGTTTGGTGAAGCTTTCCGAGTCTTGCTGCTATCTGATCCCTCTAATACTGAGGAAATGGTTTCTTACTGTTTTGCAGACCTGGAAGAATGAATCCACAGAATGTGACCTCATTGTCCCTACTCAGGATTCTAGTTTGCTCACTTCAGTCAAGGTGCCTTAAACTTTTCTAAAAGTCAAGAACAGTCTGGAAATACATATATTCTCCATATCAACTTCTCAGAGCAAAAATCAAAGAAATGGGCACAAGACCGGCTCAATGTTTTTTATGAATGATTGATAATATTAATTTGAAGACTATTTCTTACATATTATACATCCATTTGTAGAGGGAGTAAAAGGTTATAGACACCACTAAGACATACCTGCTTTTTCTTCTAGCATTTTCAGTTTGTCTTTTTAAAAAACTTAATCCTTTGTTCTGTTTGAAATCTTTCAATTGTGAAATATTTCAGGACTGATATTAAATGTGACTAACACTAAGCCAAATACCTATGTGCCCAATACCCAGCTTATGAAATAAAATATTATAAAAATAGTCATAGGTCTTGTTTTTGCACGCTTTTTGGTGAGGAAGATTGGCCCTGAGCTAACATCTGTTGCCAAGCTTCCTCTTTTTTGTCTCCCAAAAGCCCCAGTACATAGTTCTATATCCTAGTTATAAGTCATTCTAGTTCTTCTATGTGGGAGGCTGCCACAGCATGGCTTGATGAGCGGTGTGTAGGTCTATGCCGAGGATCCGAACCAGCGAACCCCAGGCCGTGGAAGTGGAGAGCATGAACTTAACCACTCGGCCATGGGGATGGCCCCCTATAGGTCTCTTTTTATACCTAATCACATTCCTCTTTCTCCCAGCTTCCCCAGAAGTAACCACTATTCTGAATTTAGAATTTATCCTTCTTGTGCTTTTCTTTGTACTTTTACTACATCTGTATGTATCTGTTATCAATATGTAGTATTTTTGAGATTTGGGGTTCTAGCAATGATGGGGTAAACACAACTGGATTAAAAAGAAAACAACAAGACTTATCCTCCCACCACACACAACTAAGAAACCGGACAAAACATACAGTGGTTTCCAGATATTAGACAACAGTCAGTGAAAGATAATGATCTCTGAGAGAAATGAAACAAAAGATGTGAGCCATATTATTGCCCCAGCTTACAGCTTGGAGAGAATTTTTAGGCTATGTGCAGGCAGGAAGTACCCAAACGGAGCCTGCTGGTTCCAGGAGCTAAAGATACAGAGCTCATACAAGGAAATCTTATGAGCATTTATGGGATGAAGTATGAGAGAAGACAGATCTGCACAGGAAGAGCTCCAAATGAGTACTGATCAATGCAGGTGTGTGAGGAAACTACTCAAGGCCAGTGAAAGACCATGAGAAAGATTCAAGTATAGCCATCCCAGAACTCACACAGGGCTGGTAATACTCTATATTCCCACTAGCCAAATAAAAAAAACCTCCTAATACAAGGACATTCTCAAGAGGGTATCACATCAGTGTTGGGACCAAATTAGTCCTATACTAAAAGTTGTACTGGATCCACCTAACAAAGCAAGAAAGCAAGCCTCAAAATGGCAGAGTTGATTACAAATGGCTTAACTGAATCTCAAAACAAAGCCTGAAAATATTTTAGAAAAAAAATACAGAAACTCCAACAACTAAGAAAATAAAATTCACACTATGTGGCACTTGACAAAAAAAAATTACCAGATATGCAAGAGACAGGAAAATAAGACCTAAAATGAAAAGAAAAATCAATCGATATGAACAGACCCAGAGATGACAGAAATAGTTGGCAAGAATGTTTAAACACTTAGTATAAATATAGTTCATATGTTCAAGAAGGATGAAAGATGAGCATTTTAAGGAGATATGGAAGATGTAAAAGAAATCTATTCCTCAGCAATATGAATTTACTTAACACTACTGAATTGTGCTACACTCATAAATGGTTAAGATGGTATATTTTATATTTTTAGCATGGTAAAAGAACCTTTGTTAATCTAAAAGGAAACAAACAAAACAAACCACAAATAAACATCTAGAAGTGAAAATACAATGTCTGAGAAGAAAAACAGTATGGTTAAAATTATCAACAGGTTAGACACTGTAGAAGAAGATTAATGAACTTAAAGACAACAGAAATCATCTAAAATGAGAGAGAGGAAAGATTGGAAAAAACTAAACATCAGCGAGCTATAGAAAAACATCATGTGCCCTAATACAGATATAACTGCACTCCCAAAAAGGAGGAGACGGATAGGACTGAAAATTTTGAAGGACTTACGGATGAAATTTTTCCAAATTTAATGAAAACCATAAACTCATATTTCCAAGAAGCTCAATGAACCCCAAGCAGAAGAAACAAAGAAAACTACACCAATGCACATCATAATCGTATTGCTTAAAATCAGTGATAAGGAAAAAACGTAAAAGCAGCCCAAAAAAAGACACGTGTACAGAAGAAAAATGAGAATTACAGCAGACTTCTCACTGGATTGAATGAAAGCCAGAAGACAACGGAGCAACACCTTTAAAGAGCTGAAAGAAAAATAATGGTTGCCCAGAATTCTATATACAGTAAACATACATTTCAGAAATGAAAATGAAATAAATACTATTTCAGACATATCAAAGCTAAAATTCATCACCAGCAGCCCAGCAATATAATACATATTAAAGAAAATCCTCCAGACAGAAGGAAAATGACACCAACTATAATTCTGGATATACACAAGGAAATAAAGAGCACTGGAAACGCAAAGTTTGTGAGTAAATACAAAATACACTTTTCCCTAATTTTTAAACATCTTTAAAACATTACTGACCGGTTAAAACAAAAATGTAACAATGCATGTGGGGTTACTAATATATGTAGAAATAAAATGTATATCCACAATAACCTAAAATCTAGGAAAGGTGAAATGAAAGTAAACTATTGTAATGAGCTTATACTATACATGAAGGATAATAATATGATCAGAAGGTAGAGCGCAATAAGTGGAAGATGTCTAATATAAACCCTAAAACAACTTATAAAATAAAGAAAACAAAGAGTACAGATAACATGAAAAGAATATTGACTTATTCCTAACAAGTCAATAAAGGAGATTAAATGGAATTAGAAAATGTAAAATTTTCTGCCTTCTAAAAGAAGGCAGAAAAAAAATACAAAGAGATCACAAATAAGAGAGAGAATGAATAAATAGCACAATGGTACATTTAACCACTTTAATCACAACAACCAGTAATCATTTTAACTGTGAATGCTGTAAAAAAAATCAAAAGGCAGAGATTTTTGAAACAGGAAAAGATAGAGACTGTCATGAAAAGGTAGAGACTGTCAAATTGTACGGAAAAGAACAACAACACTAAATACATATTCACCTAATGACAGAACTTCAAGATACATAAAACAGAAAATGATAAAATTAAAAGAACTGCACCAATCCACAATTATAGCCACTATTATAGATGTCAATACCCTTCTCTCAATAAATGACAAATGAAGTAGACAGAAAAATCAGTAAAGGAAGACCCGAATAACTCTATCAACCAACATTCTACCTAACATTTTTCCCAAATACAACTGGATCACTGACCAAGATAGACTGTAAGATTGGCCGTAAAGAAAGTCTCAATAAATGTAAAAGAATTCAAATAATAAAAACTATGCTTTCTGGCCACAATGGTATTACATTAGAAACTAACAACAAGCCAAAGCAATCTCGAGAAAAACCAACAAAGCTGGAGGTATCACAATCTCTGAATTCAAAACATACTACAAAACTACAGTAATCACAACAGCATGGTACTGGTACAAAACACACACACAGCTCAATGGAACAGAACTGAGAGTCCAGAAATAAAACCACACATTTACGGACAGCTAATTTTCGACAAAGGAGCTAAGTACAGACAATAGAGAAAGGAAAGTCTCTTCAATAAATGGTGTTGGGAAAACTGGACAGCCACAGGCAAAAGAATGAAAGTAGACTATTATCTTACACCATACACAAAAATCAACTCAAAATGGATTAAAGAGATGAATGTAAGACATGAAACCATAATACTCCTAGCTGAAAACATAGCCAGTATGCTCTTCAACATTAGTCTTCGCAGTATCTTTTTGAATACCATGTCTCCTCAGGCACTGGAAACAAAGAAAAAAATTAACAAACGGGACTACATCAAACTAAAAGTCTTCCCCATCAACAAAATGAAAAGACAATCCACCAACTAGGAGAAAGTATTTGCAAGTCATATATCCAATAAGGGGTTAATTTCCAAAATATATAAAGAACTCACACAACTCAACAACAACAAAACAAACAATCCAATCAAAAAATGGGCAGAGGATATGAACAGACATTTTTCCAAAGAAGATTTACAGATGGCCAACAGGCACATGAAAAGATGTTCAGGGGACGGCCCGTTGGCACAGCGGTTAAGTTCACACCTTCCACTTTGGCAACCTGGGGTCTCCAGTTCAGATCCCGGGGGCAGACCTACACAATGCTTCTCAAGCCATGCTCTGGCAGGCATCCCACATAAAATAGAGGAAGATGGGCACGGATGTTAGCTCAGGGCCAGTCTTCCTCGGCAAAAAAAGGAGGATTGGCAGCAGAAGTTAGCTCAGGGCTAATCTTCTCCAAAAAGGAAAGAAAAGAAAAGATGCTCAACATCACTGATAATTAGAGAAATGCAAACCAAAGCTACAATGAGATATCACCTCACATCCATTGGAATGGCTATTACTAAAATGACATGAAATAACAAGAGTTGCAGAGGATGTGGAGAAAAGGGGAGCCTCATATACTGCTCGTGGGAATGCAAACTGCTACAGCCGCTACGGAAAACAGTATGGGGATTTCTCAAAATATTAAGAATAGAACTACCATACAATCCAGCTATTCCACTTCGGGGTAGATATCCAAAGAAGACGAAAACACTAATTTGAAAAGATACATGTACCCCTATGTTCATTGCAGCATTATTCACAATAGCCACAACCGGGAAGCAACCTAAGTGCCCATCAACAGATGATGGATAAAGATGTGGTATATGCACACAATGGAATACTACCCAGCCATAAAAAAGACGAAATTGTGCCATTTGAGACAACACGGATGGACCTTGAGGGTATTATGCTAAGTGAAATGTTAGACAGAGAAGGACAAATACTGTATGATTTCACTCATGTGGAATATAAACAAACAAACAAACAAACACACAGAAACAGAGAACAGATTGGTGGTTACCAAAGGGGAAGAGGGTGGGGGAAGGCCAAAAGGGGTAAAGGGGCACATATATATGGTGACAGACGGAAACTAGACTTTTGGTGGTGGACATGATGTAACTTATACAGAAGCTGAAATATAATGATGTACACCTGAAATTTACACAATATTAAAAACCAATGTGACCTCAATTACAAAAATTTTCAAACTCAGAGAAAACAGTATTTGAAAGAGAACTGAGGGGCTGGCCCCGTGGCCGAGTGGTTAAGATCACGCGCTCCGCTGCAGGCGGCCCAGTGTTTCGTTGGTTTGAATCCTGGGCGCGGACTGGGCACTGCTCATCAAACCACGCTGAGGCAGCGTCCCACACGCCACAACTAGAAGGACCCACAACGAAGAATATACAACTATGTACCAGGGGGCTTTGGGGAGAAAAAGGAAAAAAATAAAATCTTAAAAAGAAAAAAAGATAACTGAAAAATCCGCATATATATGGAATCTAAACGTATTTCTAAATAACTCATGCATCAAAGAAGAAATCCCAGAAGAAATTTTAAAATATTTTGAATAGAATGGAAATGAAAGCATGACATATCAAAATTTGTGGGGTATACCCAGGCAGTTCTTAGAGGAAAATTTATAGCATTAAAAACTCAGAAGAGAAGAAAATTCTCAAAACTATGGTTAAAGCTTAAGAAGCCAGAAAAAGAAGAGCAAAGTAAACCCAAATAAGTAGGAAAAAAGTAAATAAAAGGAAGAAATCAATAAAAATAAAAAACAACCAAAAATGACAAAAAGAGAGAAAACCAATTAAACCAAAAACGATTTGTCTGAGATCAATAAAATTGACAAATCTCAAGCAAGTCCAATAAGGATAAAAAAGAGAAAAGACACAAATAAATAATATCAGGAAAGAGAGAGAAGACATCACTACAGAACCTTCAAACATTAAAAGTGATATGGGAATAGAGTAGACAATTTTACGCCAACAAACTAATGACTTAGATTGAATAGACAAATTCCTTGAAAGACACAAACTAGCCAAGTTGACTCAAGAAGTAATAGAGACAGGACTTCCAGAATGGTGGTATAAGGAGCTCGGCAGAACATTTCCCCATGAAACGATCATTTAAATGATCAAAATTGGAGCCAGCCTGTGGCACAGTGGTTAAGTTCGCACATTGCACTTTGGCGGCCCGGGGTTCGCCGCTTCGGATCCTGGGTGTGGACATGGCACCACTTGGCAAGCCATGCTGTGGTAGGCATCCCACACATAAAGTAGAGCAAGATGGGCACAGACGTTAGCTCAGGGCCAGTCTTCCTCAGCAAAAAAAGAGGAGGATTGGCAGCAGATGTTAGCTCAGGGCTAATCTTCCTCAAAAAAAAAATGGTAAAAATTATTATTATTTTTAAATTTAAATTTTCTGGAAATTGTCCTAATGGCATACAGCAAATTAAAAAACATTTACTCAGGAAAATCTAGTAAATCTGGGTAAGAACAGCAAGTCTGTGCCATTTGAGCCATGTCCCACTCCTACCTCCACCCCTCCTACAAGTCGGAGTGATCCAGCTTTACAAGAAAATGAGACCCTCTCTCTCCTCTTAGCTCGCAGTCTAGGGTGAGAGTTTCTCCCTGGGAGAGCAGGCTGCTGCAGTCTCTAACGTTCTCAGCTTCATGTTGCAGAAGTTCTATTCCAGGCAAATGTAGCCAAGAGGACTGGGGCTCTGTTACCTCAAGTAGCCCCTACTTGGAAGGTGGAACTCTACCACAGGTAGGAGCAGGTTGAAAACACTGGGCCCTGAGCACCCACACCCCAGCTTGCTGACAGGATGCAGGTTCCATACCAGGAAGTATGTCACGGGCTGAAGTGTGTTCCTGAAAAATTCGTATGTTGAAGTCCTAACTCCCAGTACCTCATAATGTGATTGTATTTGGAGAAAAGGTCTTTAATGAGGTAATTAAGCTAAAATGAGGTCATTAGGATGGGCTCTAATCCAAGATGACCGGCGTCCAAACAAGAAGAAGAAATTTGGACAAAGACTCGTCTAAAGGGAAGACCTCGTGAAGACACAGGGAGAAGACGGTAACCTACAAACCACGGAGAGAGGCCTCAGAAGAAACAGCTCTGCCCACAACTTGATCTTGGACTCCTCACCTCCAGAACTGTGAAAAAATTAATTTCCGTAGTTTAAGCCCCCCAGTCTGTGGTAATTTGTTAAGGCAGCCCTAGCAAACTAATACAGATTTTGGTACCAGGATGTAGGGTGCTGCTGTAACAGATACTTAAAATTGTGGAAGTGGCTTTAGAACTGGGGAATGGGTAGAGGCTGGAAGAGTTTTGAGGTGCAAGTTAGAAAAAGAAACCAAAATTGAAGATTTGAAAGTTCTCAACCTATCTACATTACAAAAAAATGAGAAAATCTGTTCTGGAGAGAACATCAAGGGTGTGGCTGGACAATCACTCACTAAAGGAGCCCAACAATAAATCTGAACCGAAAGATGGACAAACCCGAAAACTTAAACACAGACTGATGGAGATTATGCAATCTGAGGAGCAGAGAGAAAAAAGAATGAGGAAAAATGAACAGAGCCTTAGAGAATTGTGGAACACCATTAGGCACACCAACCTATGTGTAATGGAAGTAACAGAAGGAGAGGAGAGAGAGAAAAGAGCAGAAAAATATTGACTATGTAGTGATCGAAAACTTCCCAAATATGATAAAAACAATATATATCCCTGAAGCTCAACAAACTCTAAGTCGGAGAAATGAAAGGAGGGCTACACCAAGACGCATCATGGTCAGATGTTGAAAGCTGAAAGTATATATCCAAAGGAATTCAAAGCAGGGACTCAAACAGATATTTTTATGCCAATGTTCATTGAAGCATTATTCACTAAAACCAAAAGGTGAAAACAATCCAAGTGTCCATCCACAGATGAAAGGATAAGCAAAACGTAGTGTATATGTACAAAGGTATATTATTCAATGATAAAAAGGAATAAAGATCTGATACATGACACAACATGGATGAACACTGAAAACATTATGCTAAATGAAATAAGCCATGCAAATGGACAAATACTGTATGAATCCACTGATATGAAGTATCTAGAATAGGCAAATTCATAGAAATAGAAAGTAGATTAGACATAACCAGGGGTTAGAGAGAGGGTAGGGTGGAGACTTATTGCTTAACAATTACAGACTTTCTGTTGGGGGTGATGAAAAAGTTTTGAAAACAGTGGTGAAGGTTGCACAACATTTTGAATGGAATTAGTGCTACTGAATTGTACACTTAAAAATGGTTAAAATGACAAATTTTATGTTGAATATATTTTACCACAATTTTAAAAAATCAATAATGTAATATATCGAAACCCACTGAATTGTACACTTGTAATGGGTGAGTGGTATGGTATGTAAATTATATCTCAATAAAGCTGTTTTTTACCCTTAATAAAAAGATATAAAGAACATAACTAGCTTTATGCCTACTAAGGAAATTGATTTCCACTTCAGGCCTAGATGACTTTATGGCTGAATTCTACTAAACATTTTTTTTCGAACTTTACAGAAGTATAATTGACAATAAAAATTGCATGTACTTAAGGTGTACAATGCAAACCGTTGATATACACATACATTGTGAAATGATTATTACAGTCAAGTTAACTAACACATCCATCACAGTTACTTTTTTGTTGTGTGTGGTGAGAACACTTCAGATCTACTGTCTTGGGGCTGGCCCAGTGGCATAGCAGTTAAGTTTGCGTGCTCTGCTTTAGCGGCCCAGGGTTCACCGGTTCGGATCCTGGGCACGGACATGGGAACCACTTATCAAGCCATGCTGTGGCAGGCGTCCCACATGTAAAGTAGAGGAAGATGGGCACATATGTTAGCTAAGGGCCAATCTTCCTCAGCAAAAAGAGGAAGATTGGTGGCAGATGCTAGCTCAGAGCTAATCTTCCTCAAACAAAACTACTCTCTTAAAAAATTTCAAGTATACAATACAGTATCATTAACTATAATCACTATGCTGTACAATAGGACCCAAAGGTTATTTGTCTTATAACTACAAGTTTGTACCCTTTGACAAGCATTTCCCTATTCCCCCCCCACCTTCTTCCAAACATCCCAGGAGGGAGTATACCAGTTCTACGCAAAATCTTCCAGACTTTTAAAGAGGAAGGAATACTGTCCAACTCACTTTATGTAGCCAACATTATCCTGATACCAAAACCAGATAAAGACATTACAAGAAAAAAGAACTATAAACCAATATCCCTCATGAAAATAGATGGAAAAATTCTTCACAATTTTTGAACAAACAACTTATCATGAATTGAGTGAAAAAACAAAATATATCATGACCAAGTGGGGTTTAACCCAGGAATGCAAAGTTGACTTAATGTTAAAATCAATTAATATAGTTCACCATGTCAACAAACTAAAGAAAAAATAATCATTTTAATATATATATAAAAACATTCGATGCACAAAGATTCATTCAGTACAATAACTCTCAACAAACAAGGAATAAAAGGGAATTCTTTCCACCTGATAAAGAGTATCTACAAAAACCCTACAGTTGACATTCTATTTCAGGATGCAAGACTGAATGCTTTTACCCTAAGATCTGGAATGAAGCAACAATGTTTACCTACCACTTCTATTGGAGGTCCTAGACAGTACCGTAAGGCAAAAGAAAAAATCAAACATGCAGATTGGAAAAGAAGTAAAACTGTCTTTATTTTCAAGTGCATAATTGTCTAAGAAAACCCTGAGGAATCTACAAATAAAAGCTACTAGAACTTTTAAGTGAGTCTAGCAACATTGCAGATACGAGGTCAATATGCAAAAATTAGTTACATTTCTATGTCTAGCAAGAAATGGTCAAACTGAAATTTAAAGTACCATTTTCAATAACGTAAACATGGATTTTCTAGGAATAAATTTGAGAAAAGATATTCAGGACTATACACTGAGAAGTGTAAAACATTGCTGACAGAAATCCAAGATTACCTTAATAAATGGAGAGAGATACTGGTTCATGGATCGGAAGACTCAGTTGTCATTTTTCCTCAAATTGACCTGTAGATTTGAGAGAATCTCAATGAAAATCTCAATAGGTTCTTTTGAAGAAATACATTAGTCAACCCTAAAATGAATATGGAACTACAAAGGATATAGAATAGCCAAAACAACTTGGAAATAGAAGAGCAAAGTAGAAGGACTAAAACTACTTGATTCCAAGCTTATCATAAAGAGACAGTAATCCAGACAACGTGGTATTGGAATAGTCACAGGCCAGCGGAACACCATAGAGAGTTCAGAAGTAGACTCACAAATTTATGGACAATAGATTTTTAAAGTAACAGTTTTATTAAGATATAATTCACATACAATACAATTCACGCATTTTAAATGTACGATTAAATGGTTTTTCGTATATTCAGAGAGTTGCGCAACCATCATTACTATTTAATTTTAGAAAATTTAGGTCACCCACAAAAGAAACCCTGTATCAATTAGCAGTCACTCCCCATTTCCTCCTGAATCCTCCTACCCTGGCCCTAGGCAGCCACCAATCTACTTTCTGTTTCAATGGACTCGCCTATTCTAGACATTTCACATAAATGGTATCATACAATATGTGGTCTTTTGTGACTGGATTCTTCACTTAGTTTAATGCTTTCAATGTTGTAGCATGTATCATTTCTTTTCCTTGCTTAGTAATATTTCATTGTATGGATATACCACCTTTTGGTTATTTATTCATGAGTTGATGGACATTTGCTTCCCCTTTGGGGCTTTTACAAATCATTCTGCTATGAGCATTTGTTTACAAGTTTTTGCGAGGACATACGTTTTCAGTTATCTTGGTTATATACTTGGGAGTGAAATTGCTGGGTAACTTTATGCTTAACCTTTTGAAGAACTGCCAGACTTTGGAAAATATCCCAAGCAGTTGCGCTATTTTACATTCCCAACAGCATGAATGTTCCAATTTTTCTACACCCTAGCCAACACTTACCTGTCTTTGGTGATTATGGCCATCCAAGCAGATGTGAAGTGGTATCTCATTTGGTTTTAATTTGCATTTCCCTATTAGTTAATTATGTTGAGCATTTTTTCATGTGTTTATTGGCCATTTGTATATCTTCTTTGGAGAAATGTCTATTCAAATCTGAGAAACCATTGCCTAATCCAAGGTCACAAAGATTTAAATCTACGTAGTCTTGTAAGAGTTTATAGGTTTAGCTCTTGCATTTAGCTCTTTGATCCATTTGAGTAAATTTTTGTATATGGTATGAGATAGCTGTACAACTTCATTCTTTTTATGTGGCTATCCTGTGGACAAATGATTTTTGACAAAGAAGCCAAGAGAATTCAAAGAGGAAATGATCATCTTTTCAATAAATGGTGATAGGAAATTGGAGAGCCATACGCAAAAAAAGGTCTTAATCGTTGTTTCACACCATATGGAAATATTAGTTCAAAATGGATCATAATAAGTGTCTAAATATAAGAGCCAAAATTATAAATTTTCTAGAAGAAAATATAGGAGAAAATCTTAGTGATGTTGGGTTAAGCAAAAATTTCTTAAATAAAGCATAAACTAAAATAAAAGGCATAAACTATAAAAGAAAAGTCAATAAATTTGACTTCATGAAAATTAAAAATTTTTGTTCCTTAAAAGACACATAAGAAAATAGACGATCCAGCCACAGATTGAGAGAAAGTGTTTTCAAAACACGTATCTGACAAAGTAACTGTATCTAGAATAGACATAAAATTCTTACAACTCAATAATAATAAGACAATCCAGTTTATCACATGGGCAAAAGATTTGATCAGATGTTTAAACTAACTATTTTGGAAAACATTTTGGCAGGTTCTTAAACAGCCAAGACTTCACCTTCCAGTTGATTCAGTACTCCCACTCCTAGAGAAATGTGAACATACATGCACATGAAAACTTGTACAAGATTCTTTATAGCAGCTTTATTTGTAATAGCCCCAAACCGCAAACAACTCAAAAGCCCATCAGCGGGGGAACAGATAAACAAATTGCGTTATATCTATATAATGGGTGCTACTTAGCAATAAAAGAAATGACAACTGATACAACAACATGGATGAATCTCTAAACAGTGATGCTGAGAGAAAGAAGTGTTAGAAAATGCAAACAAATCTATTGTGACAAAATAATCAGAGGTCTCCTGGGGATGGGGCACAGAGGGAAGAGACAGGGATAGACTACAAAGGAGCAAGAGAAGTTTTGTGTGTGATGGATATGTTCCTTATTTTGATTGTGGTTATAGTTTGAGTAGTATATAACAAGACAAAACTTATCAAATTGTACACTTTAGGTATGTGCAGTTCATTGCACATCACATATCTTAAAACATCGGAAAGAAACAATATATGGTACTTTAATGTGTTTTCACATATAAATGAATTTATCCGTTTTCTTGTTGATGAGTGTCTAGGTTGTTCTCAGTTTTCAATTTAGAAAGAGCGCTGCAGTTAATATTCTTATATGTCTCTCTGTGTACGTACATGTGAGGGTTTCCAAAGTAGGCCCCCAGAGTAGAGTTGCTGGGTCATAGCTATGCACATCTGCCACTTTACTGGATCTTCCCAAATTGTTCTTCAGGGTCATTCCCTTTTATACCACACACCATTAGCAGTGTACGCAATTTAAGCTTGTTCCACTCTTTCCAATATCATGGATCTAAAGTAATAAATTGTTTTAATTTGTACTTCTTTAATTATTAGAAAAGTTGGGCACTTCCTTGTAAATGCTAGTCATTTGAATTTCTGGATACTGACTAAAATTTGGTGGGAGGAATAATGGAGGAACCACCTGAATTTTCTCCCAAATGTAGCCAATTACTTTAATATCATTTGCTGAAAAATTATCATTTTCCACTGATTTGAAATGCCACCTCTAATATGTACTTATTTCTCCCGTGTGCTTTTTTTTTTTTCCTGGAGTTTTAATTCTGTTCTAGAAATAAATCTGAGTAACTAAGGGCATTCAGTAAATGACCTGATCTGCTTATCCTTTCCTACATTGGTAATTTACTCTTGCAATTTTTGTAATTCTAGATGATGTTGATGAGGAGGAAAAAAATTTTTTCCTTTACTTTCTCAGGTTCAATAACTGGGGTCTTGCAAATTGAACTGACAAAAGACAGATTAACAGGAGAAAAAGGTTTATTTCATATGCATATGGTGGAGGGGCCTCAGAAATGACATGAAAATCCTAAAGAGGCAGACTGTTACCATTTTCACAAAGGGAAATAAATTTGTGAAGAAATGACAAGACAAAGGAAAAGAGGTTTGAGCTTCTAAGGGTGGTAAATTGTGAGGAGGTAAATATAGGGGGAAACTAAGGAAAGATAAAGGTTATTTATTAAAATTTGTTTGTGCAGGCTCATGTTGGTGCCGATTTTCTGTCTTCTTCATAGCCATAAAACTCCCTTAGGAGAAGAGACTTATGGCAGCCCTCAGTTTTTAGAAGTTTCTGCTCTTAGTCAGATAAAGAATCTCCAAGAAGGCTTCTTTCTGTATCTGTTGATTCTCAATGGCCTTACCTCAAAATAATCCATATGGCATATTTTGGGTGGTGCATTCTAATCCCCTTCAATAAACTGCCAATTACTCTATTTCTTTTTTAACATTCCTGGATACTCCTACATGTTTATGAATTTTAGAATTAGTTTTTAAGATTAAAAGAATTTCCAGAACTAAAAGAAACAACTGGGTTCAAGCAGAACAAGAATTAATAACCTGGGACTGAATAAGCTGAGAAGGATAGTTACAATTTTTACGACTTCTTGTTTGAAACATTTCTGGTTCTTTGGTGTTTTGTTTTTCCAGATTTAAGGAAACTTTTTCTCTTAAGCTACCTATGATTTACAATTGGTAAAGTATACCTTTGTAAACAAAGAGGAAACATTTACTTTTTCTCCCTGTATGATCCCTCCAGAATTTAGAAACTCAAGTGTTCTTTTCATGGCAATACAGTAAGTTACTTGCATAATTTCAATAAGAATCTGTTCTCCTTCTAACAGGGTACAATTGAAAACACTGGCTATGTTACCAAGGCTTTGACTGGAATGTCATAGTTGAGAGAGAGATGCATAGATTCAGACATGACCAGACAGCTGTAAGGAACTGCCTGAAACTTGGCTCGGCTTCCTGGCCTCAGAGGCTTTGAAAGAGTCAAATCTGAGATTCCTTATAAAAAGTTCCAGCAAAGCAGTCTTAAAAGAGCTTATGTGGTCAATCACCATTCTTGCTACACTCATGTAAATAATCAGGCCAAGTTTAATACAAACAAATTAGTTTTACTCTGATTATCTTTGGTAAAAAATGGGGTAATTGTAGAGAGAAAAATTATGTTTGCACCTTTGTAGATATTTAGATTCTAACCCTGTTAATTGTCTTTGAGGTTTTGTTATATACCTGTAAACTGAACTGGATCCTAAATTCTTCTAATTTTCTCAAATATCTGGCTACCACTCTCCAACCGAATGTTTCCTATTTCCTCCCATCCTTCTGATTTGGAATCACTGAGACCAAAGACTGTCCTTGAATCTCCTTGGAAAGGAATATACTAGGTCTTCCTCCCGACCCAGATGGCAGCCAAACCTCCAGGACTTAAACCTTGGCTACACATCTCACAGTGGAAGAAAGCTCCTCCTGACCTCTGGTCCTTTACAAACACTGAAGACCTCTGAATCAAACTGATGAGCAGGAGAAGCAGCTGACATTGACGTAGACTGCTTCCACCCAAGACACCAGATCAAGATTTCCCATTTTAACTAAACATGAAACACTGTCTTCCTCTCTTTCTTTCCTTTACTCTGGCATTGGCCTGGCAAGATAATGTCACCATCATATCTCCCAAGCCATTACTAAGGGAGAGCAACCTTTCAGACAGCTGGATTCATCATCAAAAACTCCAATCTGTTCATGATGCTGGAACCCATGAACAATGCCACCTGAGCAGTAATGGTTTACGCCCCAACAGGATTTAATTTCATCGGTGGTGGTGATCATTCTCCTTGGACCAATAAATGCTTAGATGGCTAACACATAACTGGGCAATGCCCCTTAGGTTATCTAACTGTGCCACTCAACTGTTCTCAAATAGGCTAAGACACTTCATTGGTCAACTCCCCTAATCATCCAATTCGAAAAGACCTGCCAGGAGGCCTTCATGATTCAGGATGTGCTTCTTTCGGCAGGTCCCTACTTCCTTTGTTAGGAGTGAGTACAAATGAGGCTGTGATCAGAAATCCCTCCTTAACTCTTGAAAGTATTGCAGAATTCGCTGCTAAAGCAATAGCTGCCCAATGAAAATCTCTAGACTCTCAGCTCAAAGTAGTTCTTGATAATATGACAGCCCTTGATCATTTGTTAGCTGAGCAAGGATGTGTCTGTGCTGTGGCCACCACCCGCTGCACCTGGATTAACACTTCTGGGGAAGCTGAAATTTAGTTACATAAAATCACTGAGTGCGCCACTTGGCTTAAAAAGGTGACTCCTTCAACAGAGTATTTCTTTCACTTATTGGATTTTGATTGGTTTGGGTCTTGGGGACCATGGCTCTGAAGTGCACTCCAGACATGGGAATTATCCTACCAGTAACAGTCATAGTAATCTCCCTGATGCACCGTATTCTCTCAAAAGCTTTAAATGCGTGTTTGCAGCTGCTAACCATCAAGCAAATGAATGTGAAGTCGTGACCTGTGAATACCACAGGATTCAGCAGAAAACCTCATGACCTGTGACTATAACACGGAGAAACAGTAAAAGCTGCGAGACCAACAGAGCGGTAGCTGAGAGTGGCACTAATGCCTTAAATTTTGATCACATCTTTCAAGTTATGCTAAGAGTCTCACGCAAAGGGGGAGAACTGTTAAAAAAGAAAAAACAGGAACAAAATGGTGTCACTTGTGCTAAGTCCCACATCAATAAATCAAGACTTAATTGCACTTTCAGTCTCTCACAGGAATGTGACCTTTAACTAGTCAATCTGGAATTACCTGGTCGGCATGAGTGAGTAATCTGCCTCATAGATCCCCACACTACTCTTCCCCAAAGGAAGGTGATCTTGCCCGAATCTGCTCTTTGCTAGAAACTTCCTTTATTCCGTCCCTTCTGCCCATAACAGCCTTCCACTTTGCATAGCTCCTTGGACCTCCCTTCTATTTGCTAGCTGGGATGCTGCTCAATTCATGAATTGTTGGATAGAGCCAATTCGATCTTCAAATTTACTCAGTTGGCTTTTGCTTGAAACACCTTAGCATCATCATCCTCTGAAAATAATGCTAATTTTGTCTTTTTTCTATTACTATATTTCTTTCTTTCTCTTATCTGGGGGACAAAGAGATTAATTAGAACACTAAGGTTCCTTAGAGGATGAAAGACTTCGGTGAATCTTGCAGGAATAGCAGCATTTGGACTGGCTAAGAGGGGAGGATGACAGAAATATAGCCACGCATTGCTCAATGATGGGGATACATTCTGAGAAATGTGTTAGGCAGTTTCATCATTGAGCGTACTTACACAATTCATCATAGAGTGTACTCACACAAACCTAGATGGTATAGACTACTACACACCTAGGCTATATGGTACTAATCTTACGGGACCACCCTCCTATATGCCCTCCGTCCTTGACCCAAACGCTGTTATGCTGTGCATGTCTCTAGATAAAATTGAGCTGTCCTACTCCCAACTAACGGAAGTCAGTTGATAGAACCGCTGGTGGCACCTGGAACTCTACATACTACATCACAGAAAAACTCAGACTAGTAGTGTCTTGGAACATGTTTTGTTCATAGTAAGTGTGAAAATAAAGGAAAACCTCTTTTAAAATGGAGTCATGAAACCCTGAAGGGGGACCTCTCACGTACATACCACTCACTGCTGCCTGCCTAACTGGCAGGAAGATGGACGATAAGAATTATTTTAACCAGGCCTATTTGTATAAAATTCTCTCAGTCCCAACTTCTTATCCGTGATGATAAGAATGTAACTTTTCTGCTGGTGCAACGGAGGACATCTTCACCTAGGAATTTCATCTCCTGCTTTTAAGAAAAGGAAGGAAGATCCGTCCCTGCCGCAGCGACAACGCATTGTCACAACCTTACACTCTTGTTCTTCTCCAATGAACTTTTATTCTAAATAACCCTCCTTAATTTCCTCCTAACACCTAATAAAAACTAACTTTCCCCTTGTCTCTTCCAACTTGCCTATGGTTCACCATAGTTTGCACGTCCAGAATTGCAATTCCTCGGCTATTCCCAAATAAACTCATTTTTTGAGCTTGCCCCCCAGACAGCTTCATTTAGGTTGACATAACAGCTAAAGATAGTTTTAGTCTCTATTAACATCACAACCAAATACTTAAATCACAACCAAGTACTTAAAAGCCTGACATAATTGTAGACTCATAAGTGAAATGTCACATTATCATTTTCAATAAATCAGCATCAATTTAACATTTCGGAGAGCCCCCCAAATTCTCAGCACTCAAATCCAAGACAAGAAAGATAAAAAACAGTACGACTGCATTCTGGTTATCCTATGAATTAAAGTGGAGTGAGTGTGAGTGAGTGTGTGTGTGTGTGTGTGTGTGTGTGTGTTTTAAAGCCTTTTGTTCACCAGCTTCTTTCCCTATCTTACACTGTACTCCCTAAGGACTGTGTATATCATTTAACTTTCTCCATTGAACGATAAACTTCAGAAGGTCTGGCCATTTTGGTTCTACGGGGTTTCTATCTCTTGCGCTTTCCCAGATCATACCATGTATTTAATATGCATTGACCCACCTGTGCAGAAAAGGGACCGTCTAGTCTCATGCTTAAATCAGTACTATGTCACTATCCATCGATCAATAAGTTGTGCATTCTCGGTGACAACTGAATGTTTTCTCTTTCAGCTGAAGTTTAAAGGAGGAGGGGAGTCGACTCCAAAACTGCACACTGGTGTAGCCCCAAACGGAAATACAGCGAAAGCTCGAGCGACCTCTCCCAGCGCAAACGAGTCCACCCCAGCTTCAGGAAACGAAGGAGTATGTGGGGTTGCGGATGACTGGCTTTGGGGCTCATTCTTTTCACTACAGCGCCCCAGGAGCGGAAGGCAAGCCCAGGCTCCAGGGACCACGCAGTCCCGCTGGGGCTGAGAGCGTCTCCCCCAGGGTGTCCCGGACGCCCGGCAGGAAAGAGCGCCGCCGGGCCGCCGACACCTGAGCGCGCGCCCGGTGGGGCGGGCCGGGAGCCCTCTCTCCCTTCCGCCTGCGACGCGCGTTGTCGGTCGAGCCGGTGTATGTGCGGTAATAACATGTCTGCCCCGCTTCCCGCCATCATCCCCGCCGCCCGGAAGGCCACTGCTGCGGTGAGTGGCGGCAGCCGGGGCTCGGAGGGGACCCTCGGCCCGCTGCTCACCACTGCCCTTCGCGCAGGGTTGGCGTCGCTGACCGCCTGGCGGCCGGTGGGTGGGTTCCCTCCGCCGGGTCCGGGGTGGGCTGGGTGGGGTGGGGTGGGGTGGGGTGGTCGGTGTCGGGAGGGCGCCGGGGCTGCGGCCGGGCCGGAGGATCAGCGCGCCCGCCCCCGTCAGCCCCGAGCCCTCTGCATTGCGGAGCGAGTCCCCAGCTTGTAGGGACCGGCGTTAGCGGCCAGGCACCCTAACTCGAGGTGGCTCCGTTGCTCGTTTCTCTCTTGTTTGTGGGTGAGGGAAGTCTGAAGTCCTCAAGAAAATGACTTTATTTTCTTACCTTGCACTCGTGTCCTGAATTAAAGAAGTTTGAAGATTGGCAACTTATGACATCACAGGGTGCTGTTTTTTAGAAAACCGTGTACGAGGAGCTCAAATGTCTTTTTAACCCCGGAAGCTCCTTTTTGTGATGGAAAAAGTCTACAGTTTACATGAGACTTGCATGGTTTGACTTGAAACAAACTATTTTTCCTAGAATGTTATTTGCACTTAAGAATGTCTAACTGGGACCTCTTTAAGTGCTAAGGCCGCACATTAATTATCTTCGGAACTACAGTGAGAGAAATTAAGTATTTTTCCCACTGAAGAGAGCTCTATGGAGTTTGATTTGCTGAAGGTAGTGTTCTGAAATTCTGGCATCCAGAATTGACCAACGCTAGTGTGTATCAATTCTGTGTGGGTTTATTTGGGCATTGTTTATTAATTTTTTCTCTTGTAGGTGATTTTCCTTCATGGATTGGGAGATACAGGGTAGGTACCATTATTTTTAATAACAGTAATGAAATGGGGTCATGCAACTCTACTTACATGATCAAAGGTTTAATGTTAATGAACTCTAGGATTGTATGAAAAAAGATTGCTAGTGATATTTCTTACAGTCCAGTAATATGATAGAATCTTTTCTTTTTTAAAAACCTCCAGAATTTCCTCTCATCATCGTGAATTCGTCATTTTTCAACTCCTGTTTCTGGAACGTATTAAAATTGCAAACGCCTCCTTGAGTTGCTGTGGGCATTGGATACCAGAGATGGGTGGAATGTTTGTAGAGAGTGTGCAACTGAGAGCTTTCCGGAGGAGTTAAAATTTCAGGGCAAGTTGAGGAGAACAACTGGTTGATTTTGATAAGAGCAATAATCGCAATGTGAGGTATACGGCATTCTGAATGAAAGCTTAATTATGCCCTTAAGAGAAAAAATCAGTTCAAGGGTCGGGGAGGCAACTCAAAGATTTATTTGGCAGTTTATCAAACACATTTTGTTGTGCTAACTTGAGATGTACAATTTATCTTTCAGTCAGGCTTTTCCTATATTGTGAAGTGTTTGTTTTTAATTTAAATTGTGATTATCTGTTTGAAACTTAGGTAAAACTGTAACAACATTGCAGAATTAGAGGAAAACTGAAGATAAACAAATTTTGAGTAGGTGGTCAAATAAACTATTAAATAAACTATTAAATCTTCTTTATAAGGGTGAGTTGGGCTAGATTAATTCTTCAAAGTGATTCCTGATATTCTTTTATGCCCTTTAAGTAGAGGTACATGACAACACGGAAAAGATTGTAGGACTCTTTCTGGCAATGAGGTAGTCCTATGAAAATGATAGACTTATATTTTACTATTTATTTTCCTGAACAGGTTTAGAGAAGCTCTCTTTTATAATCAAACCCTTCTTGATACTGAGAGCCGGGGAGGAACTTGCTACCCTGTCACTTGCCCAATAAAGAGAGCTTCTAGGCCTGAAGAATCAGTCCAAGAAAAAAAACTTCAGTGTAGAAAGCTTCTCTGTGGGCCCCCATTTTGACATATTCTGTAGACTGAAGTTAAGAGTGAAAATGAACAATGTGAGATTAAAAATACCAAGAGCATCCAGGACATCTTGACCGAGAATTAAGTTTACATACAAAATTAGCTGGCCAGCCCCATGGCCGATTGGTTAAGTTCACGTGCTCCGCTCCGGTGACTCAGGGTTCACCGGTTCCGATCCTGGGCGCAGACCTGCACGCTGCTCATCAAGCCATTCTGTGGCAGCATCCCACGTGGAAGAACTAGAATGACTTACAACAATTCAGGCGTGAGGAGGGGAGAAGTCCTAAGGCTCTGACATTCATACCGTGTCCCTGGTTCCATTCTAAGCTAGGAAATGCTAACTCTTATGAGGTTCATGTAGAAGAGTGAGCTTCGGGTCTTTTCTCTCAAAATTCTATGACGAGACTAACCAAAGGCGGGAATTCTAATGAGGGAACTTGGCTGAACTTTAGGCTTTGAACACTGAATCTAGGATATCGCTGAGAGTGTAAGTACATGAAGTGGATTAAGTGACGGAGTGATGGCCATAGTGAAGATTTACTGGGCTCCGAAATAGGAGAGAAATCACTGAACATGAGGCTCAACTTATGTCCTATCTACGGAAAGCCCATTAAGGGAAGATCAATTTTAGAAAATGTTAAAGAACAACCAGGTTTAAATTTAGTACCAATACTGAATACTCATTGATTTTAAAGAAAAATATATATGCATATGCTATAATGCTAGTACCCCATTTTAAATAGAAAAATTACCATACCTGACTCACCTTCTCTTCACTGAAAGAGAAATTACTAATCTTAAAAATGAAACTGTCTAATTGCCATTATATTTACATTTCTCTACATTTTATCGGTGCCAAAACATTTAAAATATATCCTTCTAGAAAATAAATATACTACAGAAGATAAAACTAGTTGAAAACACAACCATGTAACGTTTTAAGGCACTGCATTCCATTAGACAGAACCCAAAGTGAACTGAGTACAAAGACACAATGTGAAGTTTATACGTGAGACTCTTCCCTTCTCTCCGATTTTGGACTCCAGTGTTAATCTACATGAAGTCAGCTCCCTAGCTACACAAAACATAACTTCTCAGGATTTATTTGAATTGTTATAAGCAGGTAATTAAGTAAACTAAAAGAAGTCTAACTGAAAATTCAATGTGCAAGTAAGCCGAGATACACTTGATAAGGATTCCATATGCTAATGGCCTTGGTGCCACGCCAGCTCTTTCCTCTGAAGTTCTCAGATTTCATCAATCTTTGTGGACTGGCAGCTCAGCAGCTCCCTCACCTTCACTGAGCCACAAACACGTCTGGGCCATCTGTGTCCTGAAGACAGGGGAGGACATATCAGCATTTCCCCTTCCCCAGGAATTCAGTTGACATTCTTTAGTAAAATACACAAAAGAACAGATTGCGCTTCATCTATAGGGCAATTTCACATTTCGCAAAGCTGTATGGTGCACAAATCTCATCCATACACATCTGAGGTCGTCAATTCATCATCTCATTATAGCAAGAAAGAACAAACATTCAACAAATATATATTGAGTGCCTAGCATACGAAAGGAAGGACACTGATATGAACCCATTCTTTGCCCTCATATTCTATTAGAAGCCATGTGACATATACGCAAAGGAACTCACACAAGGCCAAATAGGATCACGTGTGTGATACACACCAAGATCTAGAGCAGTATAATGAGCAAGAGATCCTACTCCCAAGTAGAATAGCTGGCTAAAATAGTAGAAATGTTATTTCAGCTAAACCTTGAAGAAACTAAAACCGTTTTTGTCTTCTGTTGAAGAAGCAGATAGGAAGAGTTAAACATCTCAAGTAGAAGGAAGGGATTAGGCAAAGCCAAAAACACACACAGTGAGTGTGCAAGGCCGTGAGCAGTCCAGACAGCGACAGCACTGGCTGTCTACTGCACAGCAACTTAAAACAAAGGCAAATGACCAGCCCGGACCAGACCACAGAAGGCTCTGACTTCAAAGCTGGGATTTATCCAGTAGCGTCAGTGGGGAGTCACCAAAACACAGCACCGCTTAAGGAAGGTTAATTTTTCAGTACACAGGACATAGTATAGGTCGAGAAAGCCTCGAGACAGAAAAAGTACATTCTAATAGTTTAACTGATAAAGCCCAGAACTAGAATGATGTCAGTAAGCGGGAGTGCAAGGTGATTTAATAAGTATCTTAAAGTGATCTAGAAAAGTATCTTATAGTGATCTACAGAAGATGAAACAGAAATGAGGAAATTTATGCAAATATAAATTAAAAGGAAAAATCTTCATCAGAAAGCTTATTCGAACAAGTACCTTGTAACCAACGGAGACAGGGGATGGGGTCTTTCTTAAAGAAGAATTCAAAAATCACCCAATTGGGACGGACAGTTTAAGGGCTCATTTTTCTGGAGACAGATTTCGTTTACTCATTCAACAAACACTTATTGCAAGCCTACTGTGTACCAGAAAGCATCGTTAATTCCCTCAAGAACAAAGCAAACAACAGAACAAGCAGGGGATTCACTGTTGGCCCTTAAGAAAGGCATCATCTCTGTCCTCTCTGAAAGAACTGGGACTTGTTCCACTGGAGAAAGAAAATGAGCCTCGAATTTCTTCCCATAGTCAGGTTTCAAGACTCACAAGACATAGCAGGTGTTCAGACTACAATAATGAGATATGTTATTCCCAAATCTTAAAGCACATGCTGCCTATGCAAATTCAACAACATCCAACTCCACAAAGATTTTCAAATATGCAATTCCACTTAGACTATCAACTCTTATCCAAATTCTCAACTAGCTGTTCCTTGACTAAAAAGTTACCTGTAACTTGATCTTCAGTGTTACCCATAAAAAATTATTAGCCCAGCAAGAAACTCCCAAAAGAAAGTCCCCGCTCTGACTGAAACAGTCTCTGCTGTGGTTTAAAAAGAAGAAAAAAAAAACACACTTGCAAGAAAGAAATCGAAACACTCCAATACTCTTTAAGAACAAGAACAAAACAAATCAATAGCAGCCCTCTGATGACACCTGGTGGCCGCTTCTCACAGGAAGTTTCTTTCAGCATTTTAAAGAAATTATTCCAGGAAACGTTAACAGTTCTCAACCACTTCACATGCTATCTTGACTATGGGCAGCACACATGAAGTCTCTCCCCTCATTTCCCTCCTTTTTGTTCCAGTTTTCACTTATTTTGTTCCAGTCTTCACTTCTCTTTTCATCTCTTCTCTCTTTTCTAACCAGTAGACATTAAGGCAGCTTGAGCTTGCTTTCTGTCTCTTTCTCACACCCTCTCTCACTCACTCACACACACACACACACACACACTCACACTCACAGACATCCTCTCTCACTGGTACAAGGCCACCCACACAGGAAACCACCTTCTCCCTGCCTCCGTCCCACGCCATCTCACCCTTCACCCCTCCTAGACTTACCCAAATTAGTGGTGCAAGCAGTGTGCAGTTAGCACGTGTTGGCACCAGGCCCATGGTAAAGTCACAACAGGGGATAGTGTGCAGCATGGCTGGCGTGCACACACGTGCATTTATAAAAGCTCCCAATGCTCTTTTGCCCTTTCCCTTTGAGGAGGTCAAAAAAGGACGAACTCCAGAAGTTGTGGAGATCCTACAGCACAGTCTCCTCCTGGAAGGGCAAGGTAGGACACGTAAGACTTCCTACAAGCCTATTGCGAGCTGAGCAAGACAGGAATAAACGGAAATTAGCGGACTGCTCAGATCTCTTTCTTAATCTACCATTTTCAATTGGACCTTTTATCGAAAGTATATGTCTTATACGATTACCTGATTTAATAAAGTACCACCAAGTCCATATATAGTCTGTTCAGGAGAAAACTGTAGTATTCGTTGTCGTTACAAAACACCATGTGCATAACCTAAGGGGAACCAAAGGGAGCTGTGCTTTATGTAATCCTCCTCTCACCACACTCTCCCATCAGAAACATCACTTTGTAACAGAGACCACAAAATAAAGTATCTGATCCTACAAAGAAAGAAATCACTCTTCTATGAAAATGCTAACAGTCACAAGTTGAATAACTTCTTCCATGACAAAAGAGTAAAATTTAACACCCTAAAAACCATTTATTGGTAACATCAGAAGCAATTTTACCACAAATGGATGTGTAACATAGTTGTTTATTCACAATGGGATCAGCTCCTGAACACTCGGGTCCAGCCAAACCCACCTCCATCAACGTGCCAGGGACAGGCTGCATTGCATTCCTAAGGGTAAGTCTGTTAACTCTACCTTCCCCCACTAGGAAAATGCCTGTGGCGATTCAGAATGAGTCCACAAATTCTCTGACACTCCCTTCAAAAGGTGGAGCCTAATTCCCTCCCCTTGGTGTGGGCTGGCCTTGGTGACCAAGTGCTTGCAAGGGACAGAAAACAGTGGCAGTGAGGGTTTTCGGCTCTGGAGACACAGTCACAGAGGTGCCGGTATCCTGCTTGCCCCCTCTCTTGATCACTCCGCCCAGGGAAGTGGGGGACCTGTCGCAAGAACACTTCTGCAGCCTGTGCACATGGAGGCCCAGGGGGCAAGGAACCGAAGCCTCCTACCAAGAGCCAAAGAGGAACTGGGGCCTCCTGCCAACAGCCATGGGAGTGAGCTGCCTGGAGAGCAGCTCCTCCAGCCCCAGGCAAGCCTTCAGATGATTGCAGCCCCTACAAAATCCTGACTGCAGCCACGACCAACTGGGTAATGAGCCTACTCCACACCCTGACCCACAGAAACTGGGGGATAATAAATGCTTATTTGCTTTAAGCCACTAAGTTCTGACATAATTTGTTACACATCGGTAGATAACTAATATAATGCCCTCTCTCTCCTTTGCACCTTGGCAAGAGTAGATAGGGCTCAAGTTCACCCCTCGTTTGTATATATTTTACATAGATTTCCTTTCCTATACCCTCCAACCTTTAACAAGAATGTTCTATACTATCACAATAGTATTAAGGTACACGGGAGGAGGTCCACGAAGTATACTGGTTGAAGAGAAGAATTCCCATCAAACTTCTGAAAGATTTCAAAACTTAATAAACTGACATTTACATTTATGCCTCTCCCACTACCAAAACCAGACTTGACACGGCTTACAATGAAAAACTGGGATACTAAAATCAAGAATTATTAAAGAGCTAACTAACAAAGACATGAGGTAGAGAGTTTCAAATTTAGATTTGTATGGAATAAAAGAAATGTCTTCATGTTTCCTGAAAAACCTCATTTTGGATGAAGGCATTCATTCTTATTGGCCCCTAGAATCATTTATAGCAAACAACTTGCCTCAAAGATAACAGTAGCCATGAGTTCCTGTCCAGCTAAGCTCAGAAATGTTAGCAACCTCTATTTCTACTCTTCCCCAAACCTGATGGGGCAGCCCATGCAGTAAACACCTATACAGCCACATGCCACTGGGGCTGAATGAGTCACAATCCTTTTGGCCACACAGAATACAAAACTTCCTCACCCTCACCTAGCAGGAGGCATTCAAACTTCGGAGATGTAGGGGCCTCTGGTCACAGGACTCACATCTGATTAAGTTCCACCTCCAAAGCATCTCACATGCCATGTCTAGCCTACTTCTAAAAATAACCTTCCCCAGCCAGAGTCCAAGGACAAACCCAAGACAAGCTAGAACTATGTGCTCTTAAGCCCAAATGGTCAGAGTAAATAAAACTATCGACAGAGAGAAAAAAATTCGCACTCAAGTCAGAAGAGAATACTGTTCCTATTCCAGGGGATACCCATGTTCTGTTTCAAATACCTAATTTGATTCTGCCTGCAAGTTAAAAATTAGAATATTTGCTTAGTGCTTAAGTTAGAGCTAAAACAATCATTAAAAAGCCATACTAATAGGGATCAAGCCATGGTGACTGTAACAGAATAAACAGACCTCACCCCTTTCATTATCAAAGAGTCTCCCCTTCCCAACACTACTCGTGAGGATGTAGTAACAGCAACATAACGTGACAAGTCATGGGACAAAAATAAACTGTAACATTAGCCCAGTTTTCTTACTTGGCTGTTTCTTTTATTAAAATGTTCCTACACTTCAAGTACTATTTTCCAAATACATTAAATTGATCCAGTAATAAAGTCAATTTTATGGCGATCTTAACCACCTCTGACAAAGCTATCTTGTGTAGTAGGAAAGATTTTACACAAAAAGTTAAAATCCAATATATCTCCTTTCAAAATGTATTTTTAAAATTAATGCTTTGTTAATATTTCCATCTAATTGTTTTGATTTTTCTCAAAAGGAAGAAAATTCTTATTGGAACAGGAAAACAGCATAAAAAAAGGAAAATTCTATGAGTAAAACAGAAAATGAAAAATTTCAATGCCATTAAAAGCAGACACACACGATCATTCGTGTCGTATGCCATTTGAAAAGGTTGTTTTATCATCAATGTAACTAATCACAATGAAACCATCTCTTACAACTGAAGACATTATAACGAATTTTCTTCACAGCTACAGAGAGACGGGATTTGCTGTTTCACATCAAATAGAACAGGCTACATAAATTCTTCTTCCTATTTATTGTAAAATATAATTTCATCTATAAAATCAGTCATGAAATATTAAAACAAACAACAGACTTTATATCCTTTTCTTAATTTAGTTTGAACGGTCTATTCGCTCAAAAAGGGGGGAGGTTTGCAATCACACACATCTCTAGACTCTTTCACCATCTCAGCAGGTTCTCTCTATAAACGTTATGCCATTCATTCGAGAATGCTATCATTTTTCTGTAACTTTCCTGATCCCCTTTTCCTTAGTTTTCACCTAGCAAAACTGCATTTCCATTTTCAAGTTTTCCCTCTAAATTCTCCTTCTGAATTCCATTTTGCTGCTTTTCACTAAAGCTCTGTCAGTGTCTCTCACATCTCACTGTCAATTAATTGTTCTAAGTGAGAAAAGGGCAAAAAATCTCCAAAGTTTAAACGATTGTTCTTTGACTATTTTAACATACTCCTGTTTTAACTGATCTAACACAAATTACAAAATTAACTCATCTGAAGTTCTATCACTTTTCCTTTATTTACCTTGCCTGCTTTTACTATCCTGCCTGCTGGTATAGGGTGTTAATGATTCAAATCATAAAAAATGGGTAAAGGAAGTCAGGAGCGAAAACAGGACTATATATGAAGTTAGACTCTTCAAAAGGAAAACCAAAAAGACTAAGTTTCAATGTGCTCACTGTCTATAGTGTATAAGACTCATCTACAAAGTTCTGGAACACCTGAAATAAGCAACTTGCTTTTCAACTTTAAACACAGATGTTTTAGAACAAATTTAAAGTATTAATTTATACACCAAGGGACAAACTTACCAAAATGACGGAAGAAGTTAACATTTAAATTATATATAAATCCAATGGTTTAGGCAAATTCTAGAACTTTAAAACCATTTGAGAGGGGAGAGAAGCAGCACGTGGGTACTTCCTCAGCTACCAAGGATCGCCAGGGCACCCCTCCAACAAAGTACTCTTTCCTGCTGACACTGATAGGAAATGTCCCCAGGACAACATCTTACATACTCTCAAGTGAACAAAAAGATATGGGCAAATAAAAGGAGAAGAAGAGGAAAATGCGAAAAACTTCCCTACTGGAATTCTTTCCTCAATACCTGAAATTTAAGTCACTAATCTAACAACGCTTCCCCGGGGCCGGTCAAGCCTCATTATCTTCTTCACCCTCGGATCACGGGATTATCAAATTCTTTCTCTACCACAAGTATCAGTATTTTCCAAGATTTTTGTATCTTAATGTCACGGTCATTAGCACTTCCTTAGGCCCATTCCTCACTAACTTTAGAAGCACATCCTGCTTAACACTGTTCAAAAATTATTTAAATACACTGTTTTCGTTGTCCCTCAGTCACAAACAAATGTAGATATTAATCAAACAGAATACTAATCTGTGATAGGAAAAAGCTGTAACCAAAGCCCTGTTAGACACAGTACGTCCGCTAGTTCCTGTGACTGCATCTATTTCTATTAGAATTTTATGGATTAAGCACTGAAGATCCTAAAAAATAATATTCATTATGTGAACAGCATTTCCCAGGTATGATAGAAATATCACTAGTGGCGTTTAAAATAAAGTTATCTACCACATGTTGGGATTTTTAAATAAGTATGTATTATTCAAATAGATATTAGGAAAAAATAACACACCAACCTATGACTCCACATGTATTACTTCTTATGACAATGCTAAGTTTAAAAAGAAAAAAGTGAGAAAGGGGCCGGCCCTGTGGTGTAGTGGTTAAGTTCGGCACACTCCACTTCAGTGGCCCAGGTTGGTGGGTTCGGGTCCCAGGTGCAGACCTACACCACTCATCGGCCATGCTGTGGCAGCATCCCACATGCAAAATAGAGGAAGACTGGCACAGATGTTAGCTCAGGGAGAATCTTCCTCAAGCAAAAAAAGGAAGCTTGGCAACAGACGTTACCAAACAAACAGAACAACAAACAAAAAACAAGAGTGAGATAAAATGCTGTGGTATAAAACACAGCAAAAACAATGAAGGAGTAGGGAAATGACTTAAGTTTGGAAAATGCCACATCATACATACCTTATACATTTGCTAATTTTTCAATTATGTAAATTCTAGGAAATCAATAAAAACTAATAATTCTTAGCCCTAAGATCATTATTAAACGAGAGTGCTCTGAAGATCAGTCTCTCCTCCACTGCTGGCAACCTTCACAGTTGGCATCACAAATCCTCATTCACCAGTTTTCACCTGAGTAGTAGCCTCCTTCAGATTACACCTCTAAGAAAGTACTGCAGCCTAATAAAACGTCCCAACTCTGTCACATCACACGTCTACATTCTGAGGAACAGATAACAGAATTATACACGTGGAGAAGGAAAACTGCAGAATACTAATTTTCTACATACTCAGAACCTGCCTTTCCTTTGAGATTTGGATACAGTGGCTAGAATCCATCTAACAAGAAGATAATGCCCTAATACCATACTGGTATAAAACGTGCACTTACAACTGGCCAAAGCACAACAGAAGTCTCTCTCTCGCTCTGGTAAACTTCCACGGCAGGTGTTCCTGGTCAGCAGGCGGTCTGTTGCAGGCCGACTCAGGGATCCTGGCTCCTTCCATCTTGCAGCTCTGCCCTGGAGCTTCCTCGTTCCCTGCATTCAGCTGACTGAAGAAAGCAAGCCTGGAAGCAGCAGACTCTTGATGAAGTATCATCGAGACGTGCTCTGAGACAATTCTCCATGTCCCAACCAGCTCTGCTTCCATCTGCTGACCTTTGACTTTCAGTATCTGGTCAGACATAACTAACAGTAGTCTTGCAATCTTGACTCAAAAGCAGTGTTGGGACCCAGGGCAGACTGCCCCCAAAATATGCTACAATGGCACGCTGATTATTTTGACTTAGTTATTTGAGAAGCAGCTGATGCAAAAATTGCACTTTGACCCTTTCCATTTCCCCCTGAAAGCAGCAAACGAATCTCCCATGTGAAAAACAGCTTCCTCACGAGGCTGACCCAACGGCATAAGGGTTAAGTTGGCGTGCTCTGCTTCGGCGGCCCAGGGTTTGCAGGTCCGGATCCCGGGGCGGACCTAGCACCGCTCATCAAGCCACACTGCAGCGTCATCCCACATAAAACAGAGGAAGGTTGGCACAGATGATAGCTCAGGAACAATCTTCCTCAAGCAAAAAGGGTGGGGCTGGGAGGGGGTGGAATTCAGGGCGGAGAGGCCTGTATAAACACACCTTGTTACTTTTTTACTAATTTACCACCACAAGTCCAAACTCTGCTTAGATTGCTTACTAATGAAGCACCCAAACCTAAGTATCTTTGTCCTGTCAAATCCTCACAAATTTAGTGTTTCTGTGTGTAAAAAGTATAAAAGCTGCCTGCTTTGGTCACTTCTGAGCGTTAATTTTATGATCTCCCACGTGTACGCATTACATTCGAGTTTTCTCTTTAATCTGTCTTGTGTTAATTTTACTATGAGGCCAGCCACAAGAACTCAAGAGGAATAAGGGGGAAATTTCCCCCTCCCGGACAGGGGCATCTACCACTTCCACTCATACCTGCTTCGCCGCAAGGGAATATGAAAAGTGAAACCTGGAGCTGTAGAACTGTATCTTATGGAAGGACAGAACTGATTTAGATGGACAGCTAGCCATCTCTGCCACATACCAATGCCCAAAAATTATCATATCGCTTGTCACTCTACCATTAATGAAGGCTTTTCGAGACCTTCGACAACCTTTTCTGAGAAACGCAACTGTCCCTGGAAGAGCATGCCTGGACTTACTACCTCCACGTCTGTAACACAAGGGAACCACAGACAATACCAATCATTTATCAGTTTAGCTAATCAGCCAAACATGAATCCCTTGGTCCCACCCATGGAGAGATCCTGATTAAGAGAGTCTGGGGTAAGGACAAGGATCTGTAGTTTCAGAGAGCTCCCTGAGTGATTCTGATGAGCCAGATTTGGGACCCCCTGGAGTAAAGTCCCTTCTAACTTCAAAAAAAATAATATAAACCTAACATATATTTACTAGACAGAGAGCTGAAGTGTGGAGAAGAGGGGAAAAAAGGAGAAGAAAGGTGAATCAGGAAGGAGAGTAAACAAAGTGCACTCAATAGGGATGTCAACAATCTGTCATGCAAAATGACTCTGAGGAATGTCACTTTTAGCAAACACTGCCTCCACCTCCCACCCTGAAATCCTAGGGTGTTAAACACCACCCATATGGAAAACCAGATTACAGACCCTGAAGATTCTTAATGAAAACCATTTGGTCTCATTTTTTGAAAGACTATAATTCCTACTACCTCTCCTCGAATGATCTAAATTGTCTAAGCTATTTGTAAAAGTAGATTACCACCTTAGTTTAAATTCTAATGGTTTTATAGTTATATGAACTTCTATAACTGTGATTTCTCATTCTAGAATAATTGATCCAATAATACGCATCAAATTCTGGTCCGGAATCCACGATCAGCAGAAATCACAAGTGAATTACACACTTTGAAAGAAGTGGTTTGTTGCTTGCTCTAGGTTTAAAACACAAAGTTTCCATTATCCTTAGTAACTGACAAGCATGCTGGGCTTTGGCTACATTTGATGATTACACTGCTATTATTCCAAATGCATCAAACAATAAATATCTTTTTCCTATTAGGCTTCCTATTACCTTACTTGCTTTTATTTAAAACTTTTCGTGTTTTTGTTTAAAGGGGGGAAAAGCATATAAGAGAAAATAAAAGAGAAATAGGAACATGAAACACATTGAAAAGCACTGGCAATTAAGACTGAGATTATCCAGCTTCAGCAAAATGCATCTGAAACTAGAAGAGCTGAAGTACTTAAAATTTGTTTTAAGAAGCCTATGTTCGGATCTCCAACAAGCACTACATGTGTCTCAAATGCAGACATCCCTGCTATGGAAGGACTCTCCTGGCTGTCAGCTTAGTAAGGGGCTGACTCTGCTGGAAAGTATGACATTACACAATTACAAATGCTTGACAGTTCATGTGGTTTAGACAATTTGAGCACTCTGAATTGAATACCAAACAAAAACAGTAGTGCTATTTGGTTTCATATAATTTGACTTATGGCTTCTGGAACATCTTTTAATTTTTTCTGTATTTGTTAATTTTAAGGAGTGACTGTCATACTACGGTGGCTTAAAATAAAGTTTACAATATAACCAATGTGTATCTAAGAAATAGTCCTCATAATATGAGATAATCATGATACAAAAACAATTATCAAAGGCTAGAAAACAATAGGCAAAGGGAGAGTCCCCAAAAGTGCCCTTTTTAGCAACCAAACTGCCTAAGCAAAGAAGTAAGATTTCCCAAATCCTATGGTGTGATCTTACCAATTTCTAATGAACTGGAAGATGCAATCCTTAAAACTAAAAACAAAATCCAATTACTTTTCTGCTTTAGGGACTCAGCATCTGCTAGAATGACAGTCATATACGCTGGTTTAGAAACAAACCTACTAAGATAAAGAAAGCAACTTCAAAAATGCGGGTATATACAGCCTTCCCTCTCCACAGTCTTCCACACTCCCATTCCTATTTTGACTTTTCCTTTTTGTCTCGAAACTCCAACACTCTCAGGCATAACAGACTTGTCTGGCTGTCCTCTCCCTCTGACCAGGTCTGACAGAGTGTTAGGAGTCAGCCAGCCTCTACCGTTTTCACCTCTGTATCCACACACACCTTTCCTCCCCTAGGAAACAGGAGTCGTGGTACCAACCCCCAAATGCTCACTGTGAGGCTCAATCCTCAGTTAACTGAGGATAAACTCAGTACGTAATGTCCTTAGACCAGTGTTTGGCACCTGGCAAGTGCTCAGCAAGTATTAACCATCATCATCATCAAAAACAATCTTCTGTTTGATATCCCTACTGCTGAAAGTACTTTCAGACCATAATGCTGCAAGAACATATCTTCTCCACCATCACCCCCACCATATCTTTTTCATACAAACTGAATAGTCCCTCTGTAGACAGACTTCGCAAAAAGAAAAGACATAAGTGTATGTTTTTTAAAAATTTGGCAGGTACAAAAAATAATTTGAATATGTGCGAGGCACTAAGCATAACATAAGAAAACCCCGAGTACAGATCACAGTTTAAGAAAATTAAATTCAGGGGGCCAGCCCCATGACCAAGCAGTTAAAATTCTGCACACTCAGCTTCAGGAGCCTGGGTTCACAGCTTCGCATCCCAGATACAAACCTACTCCACTCATCAGCCATGCTGTGGAGGCATCCCACACACAAAACAGAGGGAGACAGGCAACAGATTTAGCTCAAGACGAGTCTTCCCCACCAAAAAAAAAAAAGAAAAAAATTAAATTCCTATCTTTCAGTTCCGTTTCGGGATCCCTATCACCTTCTCTCTTCTAATAGAGCTACCCACTAATTTGAATGTGTTTGTAATTAATCTGCTTTATTACTTTGCCATATCTGTATTCCTAACAGTATGGACTTTTGCTTCACATGTTTCAAAACTTTAAAAAAGGAAAAATACTATGTGCATTCTTCTGGAAGTAGCTTTTTTTCCTCAATATGATATTCCTGACAATAATCCTCAGTGGTGCAGGTGGCTAAAATCCATTCAGTTGCACTCCTATAGGAATACAATTTATCCATTCTCCTCGGATGGACACTGCTTCCAGTTTTTGCCTTTTACAAACAGTGCAACTGTGAGCATTTTGTCATGTCCTCAGGCACTCACATACATGCGTTTCTCTGGGGCACCAGTTTGCCAATTTTAGCATGCATTAAACCACCTGAACGGCTTGTTAAGACTGAAAGCTGGCTCATCCCCAAAGCTTCTGATTCAATAGGTCTAGGGTGGAGCCCCAAATTTTGCATTTACAAGAAGTTCCTGTGAGATGCTGAAAACACAATTTAGAAGCACTGCTCCAGGATAAAGACCCAGGAGTAGAATCACTGGGTCAAAGTGTACATCCATCTTTAACTTTACTAGGTAATCCCAAAGTTATGGTACCAATTTACAATCCCACCAGTTGTGTGTAAGCATTCCAGTTATTTCCGACCTTCCTAAACAGCAGACATTGTCAGATTTTTACACTGTTGCCAACCCAATGTTATGAAACTATACACCACGTTGGTCCTAAACTGCCTTTCCCTAATTGCTAATGAAGTCGAGAATCTCTGCATGCAGGTTTCCTCTTCTGTGAGATGCCTACTTGGGTCATAGGCCCATTTTTCTATTGTTCTTACTGATTTGTCACTGTTTACCTTTCTAGATACAATCCTTTCTCAATAATACGTACTGAAAATATCTATTCTCACTTGTGACTTGTCTGTTCACTTTCTTGATGGTTTCTTTTCATAACCACAAGCTGTCAAATTAATGCTGTCAAAGCGGTCAATCTTTTCCTTTATGGTCTACACCTTCTGTGATCTGTTTAAGAAGCTCTTCCTTGTATTAGACTCACACAATTACTGTCCTACATTGTCTTCCAAAAATTTCATAGTTTTGCCTTCTGTATTTAAGCCTTTAATTCACCTGTAGTTGATTTTTCTGAATGATATGAATTAGAAATGTATCCCACTCTCAAGGAGTTTCCTATTGGCTAAGGCCCACAGATATGACCAACTATAACTTCAGAGACGATAATGATTCCTGTTAACCCCTACCTTATTGAGGTTTATTCTGCTCTCTCATCGAGGCAAACCAAACACTGGATAATTTCCATACGGAAAACTTGGAGGGTTATTAGCAAATTAGTCAGACTATGATCCCCACCCCACCATACTCCAGGAAGAATCCTTAAAAATACCACACACACAAAAAAAGAGGCCAGCCCTGTGGCCAAGTGGTTAAGTTTACACACTCGGCTTCAGCAGCCCCAGCTTTTGCCAGTTCGGATCCTGGCTGCAGGCAGGGCCATGGCACCACTCATCAGGCCATGCTGAGGCAGCGTCCCACAGAGCACAACCAGGAAGGCCTACAAGTACAATACACAGCTATGCACTGGGGAGCTTTGGGGAGAAGAAGAAGAAAAACAAAGGTGCAAATCGTAAAAACAAAAAACAAATCTTTTTAACTCTAAATTTAGTCTTATTCTAAAGAACTGAAAGTTGAGCATTGGGGAAAGTGTGGCAAAATGAGCATTCTCAACAGTACTGGCTGGAATATAAATCTATACAAACTTTCTAGAGGGTTATTTGCAATATATCAAAAGCCTTAAAATACATATCTTCTTTGAGCTATCAATGACTCTTTACAGAACTTATCTTAAGGAAACAACTGAACAAAATACATATTTAGGAATATTCACCATGGAACTCTTTCTAATAGAAAAAATTGGAAACAGCCTAATCTCCAACAACGCAGGATGGGTTACAGACGTAGCTGCTGCAGCACATCCATATATGGTCATGCGCCACCTAAGGACGTTTCAGTCAACAGTAGATCACGTAGATGATGGCCATCCCATGAGATTAGTACCACAGAGCCTACATGTGTAGGAGGCTATGATAGAAGAAAATTTTATATATTGAGGTGTACGGGGAAGCCGTTCTGGTTTAAATGCGATTTGGACTAAATTTTATTTAAACCAAAGAAGCCTGACTTACAGCCTGTCAAATGTTCGTTGTATATTGTCCCAAAATAAAGAATGTACTCTTTTTTTTCAATATTTCTTTTTCTGCTTTATCTCCCCAACCCCCCCTCCCCCCCCCCCACACACAGTTGTATATCTTAGTTGCAGGCACTTCTAGTTGTGGGATGTGGGACGCCGCCTCAACGTGGCCTGATGAGTGGTGCCATGTCCGCACCCAGGATGCGAACCCTGGGCCGCCGCAGTAGAGTGCGCGAACTTAGCCACTCAGCCACAGAGCCGGCCCCAGAATGTACTCTTTGAAGGTAAGAACCAATGCCTCTCTTCTTATGACACCAGTACTTTTTGAAGATAAGTGTCCTTTCCCATGACACTGGGATCATGCTGACCCACTGTGTATGTACTAATCTATAACAAAGTATCTCCTTGAACCCTTGAGAGAATGTACCCCTGTCACACTTGATGTATGTCTGTTTGGAAATGGTATATAATGGTGCTGAAAAATCACTCTTCTTCACAGCACTTACGAAGGCTGCACTCCCAGGCTGCAGTCCTCAGCTTGGCTCGAATAAAACTCCCCGCTGTAGAATGACTATTGATTATTCGTGTCAACAGCTCGACCATCTAGGTTTGTGAAAGTACACTTTATGATGTTTGCACAATGATAAAATCACTTACTGACACATTTCTCAGAACGTATCCCCATTGTTAAGCAAGGCATGACTATAGTGGAATACTATGATGATTACATAGCTGTGTTAATGTGGAAAGATGTTTCTAATAGTCTGGTAATTTCTAAAACCAGTTAACAAGATGCACATATGATATTCTTTTATTCTCAAATATTTATGGAGAGCCTTGTGTATGCCAAGCACCAAGCAAGTGACTGGTAAACAAAAAGAGATCTGTTCCCTGCTTCTAAGGAGCTTACAAGCTTTGGAGGGGGATGAGGGGGAGGGAGACAGGCCACATATATATCTTCCAACTGACTCCTGTTGGCATATTAAAGGGATATACGTTTTGAAAATACAGACCATTTCTATGTGTCTGTGTATCTATGTAATATCTGCAGCACCTCATCAGCATAGTCTACAAAGAGAACACACACACTCAGCCGTATGGACTAGGAAGTGGGTCAACAAGAGGATACTTGGAGCAACTGCCTTGTGATGAACTGAAGCACACAAATCTTCTACAAAAATGCTCTAGGGAGAATCTTAAGAAACGCAATGTAGTTATGGAAAGTCATCCACTGGAAGACAGATGCGAGACAGATCGCAGAACCACAGAAAAAGAATTGGAACAAAGAGCTTCCGCTGTTGACAATTCAAGACTAAGACTGACCAAGATCAGGTACAAGTTCTTGAACAAATAACTGTTCTTCTACAAGTCTACAGCTTTACCCTTCCCTACTATGTTGGGATCTAACAAATAATAATGAAGCCTCCAAGATAAGAAAGATCTCATAATTAGGGTCAGGCTCAAAGGATTCTGACATTCTATATCCATTTCATTTAAACATCTGCACTACAATCAGTAAACTTACGAGAGTCATTAATTACAAAGGGAAAATTTTTTTCTTTAGAGCACAGAAACATGTCAGACACCTCAACCAAGAGATCAAAAGTTAACATTCACCAGCGATAAGACCTATCTACATCACACATGTGCCAATATGATGCACTGAGAAGGGAACAACCTCACCACTGTGGTATTCTTGTCACAAATGCTTAACCCTCAATTTAATCATGAAAGAACACCAGATAAATCCAAACTGAGGGACATTCTGCAAAATAACTGACCGGTACTCTGGAAAAGTACCAAGATCACGAAAGATAAAAAACTGTCACAAATTGGAAGACACCAAGGAGACACCATAACTAAATGCAGTGTGGGCTACTGGACTGGATCCTCGACCAGAAAAAAGACATCAGGGGTGAAACCCGAATAAAGACTTTATTTTTTATTTCTATTTTTTTTTAAAGATTTTATTTTTTCCTTTTTTCTCCCCAAAGCCCTCCGGTACATAGTTGTGTATTCTTCGTTGTGGGTCCTTCTAGTTGTGGCATGTGGGACGCTGCCTCAGCGTGGTTCGATGAGCAGTGCCATGTCCGCGCCCAGGATTCGAACTAACGAAACACTGGGCCGCCTGCAGCGGAGCGCGCGAACTTAACCACTCGGCCACGGGGCCAGCCCCCCGACTAAAGACTTTAGATTAACTCTATCAACTGCCTGGTTTCAATAACCACACTATGGTTACATAAGATGCTAACAAAGGGACGCTGGTTCTAAGGTATATAGGAATTCTCTGGGCTAATTTTGCCATTTTTTTCTACTTCTAAAATTATTTCAAAGTAAAATGTTTGAAAAAGTAACTTCACATGAATGATAAAGAGATATGGGGGATCACTCAATAACTCTTACATAAAAATATGCTACCTCCTCGGGGCTGGCCCTGTGGCTGAGCGGTTAAGTTCGTGCGCTCCACTGCAGGTGGCCCAGTGTTTCGTTGCTTCGAATCCTGGGCGTGGACATGGCACTGCTCACCAAACCACGCTGAGGTGGTGTCCCACATGCCACAACTAGAAGGACCTACAACGAAGAATCTACAACTATGTCCTGGGGGGCTTTGGGGAGAAAAAGGAAAAAAAAAATATGCTACCTCCTCCAATAATTGTGCTAAAAAAAACCCAGTAATTGCAAATAAGGCGTAAACCAGAATAATCTGTAAGTATTCACTAAAAACCTGTGATTGGGATAATCTAGAGAGCCGACTAACTTTCCTAGGGCACTGAAGTCTCTCCAGATAAATAATCTACCTCATTTTCCCTATTAATCTTTTTTAATTCAATTCAACTTATATTTATTTAACATCTACTATGGGCATGGAACTGTGCTGGGGCCTGATCAGATTTTGATACATTAAGAACATTTCAGTACACAAAATGAGAAAGAAAAACAGAGAGTAACAAAACTGGAAGGAACTTTTCACTCCCATACAATCTAGCAATCAATACCGGCACCCTTTTTAGTGTGATTGCTGCTAGGAGCTCAAGTGCATCCCCTTCAGCATAAGCGGTTCTGACCTCTACAATTATCTCCAAAAATTATCCCTGAAGATGCCAAAATGACTCTAAAACATACTCCATTTCTAGTACTTTTTTTCCATCTAATCATTATGTTGTTGGTGCATTACAGTACACAACACAAAATTAAAGAACTTGATTCTCTGAACGTCAAGGAAGGGTCAAGCTGGTATAAACCCACAGACGTTTACTTACTATCCTCTTAGAAGAGGTCAAAGGCAACATCACAGAAGGCCGGGGTTCTCAAAGTGTGCCCTCAGAGTCAGCAGCTTTAACATCACCCAGGAACTTGTCAGAAATGCAAATTCTCAGTCCCAGTCCAGACCCGCTGATTCAGAGACCCAGCCCAGCATCTGCGTTTTCACAAGCCCCCCCAGCTGACTCTGATGCACCATCAGTTTGAGAACCACTGATGGAACAGCAGAAAGACTGGCCCCGTGAATCCGGAGGCCTGATTCCAATCCTTGCTCTGCCACTAACACCTCTACAATGCATTAGCCGCTCAGCTTCTGTGGGGCTCAGCCTCCTGATCAGTGAGGGAACTGCAATAGCTCACTACCACAGTCCTTACACCCTAATTTGATAACCATGAAAGCATTCATTTGTATAAGGCCTAAAAGTGAAAACACCACTGCAGTATTTCACCACGTATTTCTCTCTTTCATCCAAATGAAACAATTAAAATTTCTTCTTGGCATCCACCAGCCTCTGAATCAGACTTAACATAGCTACAATAATTTCTTCTGATTTTAAATAAAATTGTGTTCACTACTTTGCTGTAGCAAAAGCCATATAAACGCTAATTTTACAGTTTCCTATTTAGTTCTCTATCAAGCCTATTTTGGAGCAATTCCTCATAATAACAAAAATTCCAAGAAACCCACCTACTACAGACTGAATTGTGCACCCCCCCCTACACACACACACACACACACACACACCCAATTTTGATGCCGAAGCCCTAATCACCAATGTGATGGTATTTGGAAATGAGGTCTTTGAGAGGTACTTAGGTTTAGATGAGGTCAGAACGGTAGGGTCTCCAAGACGGGATCAGCGTCTTTAGAAGAAGACGAAGAGAGACCAGAGTTCTCTCTCCATCTCTGCCATGTGAAGACACAGCAAGAAGGTGGCTGTCTGTAAGCAAGGAAGAGCCCTCACCAGGAATCAGCACCTTGATCTTGGACTTAACCTCCAGAACTGGGAGAAGTAAATGACTGTTGTTTCAGCCACCTGGGGTTATGGTGTTTTCCTAGAGCAGCCCACAACGACCAACACACTCACTCAAAATACCCCTCTGCTGTGGGCATAGTTCAGAAGAACTGTGCTCCAACCTCGCATAAAGAATGTGTGTGATCAGACCACTGAAGTACTCAGCAACTATGAAAGAGAAAGAATTTTAAAACGTACAGATCTAGATACTTCCATTACTAAGAAACACAGCTTAATTTCATCTCCTAGTCATGGATTTATAAACCGCGATTCTTCTCACAGCCTGTGGAAACTATGACAAAAACCTCTCAGGGGAGATGTGAGAAAGAGGGAGAGAGGAGAGTCAAATAAGAAGAGTCCGTTTTATAAAGGTTAGAGAGTTCTCTTCGAACACAAACCTAGGTAGCATGAATGTGGGCAGAAATGTCCCACCAATCAAGTGAATACCCACTAATCCTTGAGACCTAACTCAAATGCTGTATCCTGCAAGCTCGCGCCACTCCTTCCCAGGCAGTCAGTCATAAATTACTCTGTGCTCCCCTTTCTCCATTTCAGCACTGAGCAAAAGGCACTATACTTGCTTATGGATCTGTCTCTTCCACCAGACCTTGAAATCATCTAGGGCAGCGTGTTACTCTCTCCAGCACCTAGAATGGTGACTGGCATGAAGCAGTTTGCTCAAGTGGAGCCACTCTGCTTGGCTGAATACAAGAGGAACTCTCTGTGCTATCTCACAGCTTTTCTGCAAATCTGAGATTATTCCGAAATAAACAGGTTTTTTAAAAAAGGCACCAGGAGCCACTGTATTATCAGTAATAATCACACCTGCCTTACATGTCACGCAAGAAGACAACAGCTACTAGAGAGCCTTGCCTCGGGGTTTTTCAGACGTGCCAGCAGAAGTCAGTAACCTTACATGTAGCAAACTTGAAAAACAATGAGTAACAAACACTTGAGACGCTAATCCTGACCTTAACTTTGGTCAAACTGTTTAACTTTAGTCTCAGTTTGTTAAAAGGGGATAGTAATTCCGACCCTACACGGCTGCCGTGCTACATGAAGTCTACAGAGTATACATCAAATGAGCTCTCCTAACGATGTTCTAATCAATACGTGTTAGTGACCTTCCCCAGGCAGTGTTGCATCTGGACTAACGCTTCACCGCAAACCAGGTGCATACTGTAACTAGTTCCACCGGCACGGACTGTAAAGTCCCGACACAATCACCATTCGGGCTATGATTACCTAGAAAATAATCCTACATATGTGTCCACAGATGCCAACCCTGCCAAGATGTCCTAGTCCAGAACCCCCCAACCCAATAAACAGGCTATTCAAAACTCAACGCAAGCGCAGGGGTCAGCAGCTCCTGGCACCCACCTCCCCCCGACTAAGCTCCAGAAAGCGGGCACGCACACTCAGGCCGTGCTCGCCCACTAGGAAGAGGTGGGTATCTCCAGGGACGATCCCGCTGCTGCCAACAGCGACGTGCGGCAGCCTGGGGTCTCCCGCTAGTTGCTGAGAGCAGCTGGACCCTGAGTGGCCAGGACCGTCCACTTCCAGGCGTGGTGCTCTCGGGCACCAGCATCCTCAACCGAAGGAGGCGAGGGTGGCAGCAGCGCATCGGTGCGCTGGGGAAAACAGGGAGTGGGCGGGCAGCCACGGACACCACCGCCCGGACTAGAAACCCACACCGGGCAGCTCCCCGCCTGGGCGCCCGCGTTCCAGTCGGAGAAGCCAGGCGGTCGGAAGCGCCGCGACTGCGTGCAGGGGTGCGTGGGGCGCCCGGGGCGCCGCTTCCGCGCCGAGAGCCCGGGCCCGCGGGGAAACGGAGGCCCGCCGGGTCCCCGGGAGCCCGGCTCGCGGAGCGAGCAGGTGACGGCGGGGGCAGGGCGGCTGCGACGCCGCGCGGGCGGCGGGCGGGTGTCGGGCGAGTCTGGGCGGCGTCGGGAGGGACCGGCGAGCGGGGGAGGGGCTGAGGCGGGGGGAGGAGGGAGGAGGAAGAGCGAAGGGCCCTGGCGGGACTCCCGGCGCCCAGCTGCCCGGCCCGAGCCCTCAAGCCACCGCCCCCAGGCCCCGCGCAGACGCTGGACGGTCCCCGCCTCCAAACCTCCCCCCCCCCGGCCCGGTCAGAGAATAACTTACCCGTTTGCCGACGCAATCGCTCCTGCTGGCCCCTCTGACGGACTCCTCCGGCTCGTCGTCTTCCGGTGATGAAACCGGAAGTCCCACCCCTCCCCAAGAGGAAAACGGAAAGCCGAAGGAGTCAATCTAAGGAAGGGGAGACGCGCGTCAGGCTGAGAGCCTGGCGGCGTCTGACCGGGAAGGCCACCTGGCACTTCCAGCGGCTCCCCGAGCGGGTAACCCCCGGGCGATCCCGCCTCCTCCCTCTCCATCCCTCCTCACTCCACCCCTTCGCTCGCCCGCCCGCGGTAAAGAACCCCGAGGGCGGTGCGGGAGAAACGGACGCGCCCGGGCCGGGCGGGAGCCGGAGGCCTGCGGGCCGGGCGGCCGGCCTCCGCCTCCACCGGCCCAAGCGATGCCCGGCGCCTCTGAGGCCTCCTCTAACGGAGCGAGGTTTTCCTGCTGTGCCAGGCGCGTGCGCACCTCCGGGTTAGGAGAACAGCCTCTGGATGCTCCTAGCAGGGGTCCTCAGAGTCGCAGACCCTAGGAAGCCACGAGCCGAATTCGGATTCTAACGGGTTCTAATGAAAAATGCAGGAGGATCGGGGTCCAGTTCTCAGAAGAGGGGGCTGGGCTGCGCTGGGCTGGGCTGGTGTCTGGCTAACACAGAGGCTGAGGGAGGGATGCGCTGGAATGAACATGTGGAGCGCGAAGAAGCCCAGACCAGGTTCTTTGTGTGTCTGTGGCCGACTGCCTTCCTCCAGCTGCAAGTGCAGAGAACGTGTGTCACCACAGGGCTCTTGCACTGTCCAGCACACACTCACACAAGGTTTATTTTTATGAATACAACGTAAAACCAAGAACATTCCCAGTCCTCGTTATCTTCCATAAGAGCATCTACCAAATCTAACTGACAGTCCAAACCTGGACAGTCCCAAACCTGACATGTTGCCCTCCTTCAATACGATGACGTCCCCTCCTGATCATGTCACTATATACTCCCAATAAGTATACTGGGTGGTCATCTTTATCCATGTGCATATGCTTCTTTGGTAAAATTTTTTAAAGCAAATACTTAAATTTCTCTATCCCCAACCTCTTTGTCTTCTTATTACTAGTTAATTGGTCTTCTGGCTAATCACTGGGCGGATTTCTGTCATCCCTCTGAATGTAATCTATCTGGAAAATACTTCCTATCTGGCTCCCAAACCACAGCAAGACCCAGGTAGCCACATGGCTTGGGTTTGGGTAGAAAACGTGGACCCATCAATGAGAGCTGGGGAGACCCATCATGACCCGGGGAGGCAGAAAACCACGGCTCTGGACTCAGGCATCCCAGGGTTGGAATCTCCTAGATTCAATGACCTCATTCGTCCTCCTCCTCTCCTCACCTGGTGGCAGCTGAATAATTGACCAAGACACTGCAGGTCTCAGAGATTCAGCAGGAATGCAGATCAGCAAATACATCTTCTTATTTAGTGACTTGGTAAAACTGATGTTCCCTTGCTCAGAAATGGTTATATTTTACAACCAACTTTTGTTAATTGACTACTATGAACACCCTTGTTAAAATATAAATTGGCGTCAGAAACCTCGTGTACAGTTAGTCCTTGGGACCTCTGCCAAATACATCAGGTAGGTCCACGGAATCCGAAAACCTCACAAGATTCAACCAAATCTGGCGAGCATGGACTGTGCTTAAATAGTGACGAGTACCAAACACCTGCGAATATTTAACCAAGAGGACTTGATGTTGTCCAGCACCAGAGAAGAAGTGGCTCCTTATGGATGCCTCAGCGAGGCTGATGCCACAGGTGGGTCCCGTTTCTGTGACAAGAGACAGGGTAAGCTGGCCCCATGATCCAGCCGTTTTAGACATGACGCAGCAAGCTTTAAAACTGACATTTCAAGCACCCACAAAGAGATGGAATGTGTGGCACTTTGTTTTTATTTGGAATCATAAGAGAAACATTTTTAATAAACCCTTAACTTCTTCTCCATTAATGCTATTTAAATAGTGAATTCATAAAGACTGAAGTGATTTGTTTACTTATACTTAGCTGTAGAAAACTTACGTGCTTTTGTTTATTTGTTTACACCATCAAATCCAATCAAGCCAAACAAGATGGTCGACTGAAATGACTGATGAATGCAACCTGAGCTGACAGCTTCAAATTTGGGATGTGTTACTGATGTCAGGTTGATCAGTTCTCTGTCTAAAATTGATGCTATTTAAAGCTTTGAACAATTTAGATGTAGTCACTGAGTAAAATCCCAACGGGGTGAGAGAATTCCATCAGGGCTGATTCTGCTGTGGTGAATTTCCACGTGCGCAGGTGTCAGAGGGAGAGTGGCCTCTCCCGATGGGGTAGTGAGACAGAACAGGATGCAGGAGGGGCGGTGGGCTGGCGTCACTCACAGCAAAGGTAAAGAGGCTTAGAATAAAGATAGACGCATCTTCTCACAAGGAATCCCAAATGGCATAAGAGTGTGAATATTGGTCATTTCTGTTTCAAAACTTTTCAAGAAAGGAAAAAGTGAAGGGGAGGCAAGAAGTGAATATGTATCACGCTTCAATAACTCATCTGAAAATGAACCCCCAGGGAAATCATGGTAGCCGGTGGGGTAGACCAATGTTTTTATTAACAATATAAAAGGAATGTGTGGTGAAAGCAACGGTGACATAAGTACTGACAGTCAGTGGATGAATGATTATGTGTCCTGAGCACCTCAGGACACAGCAAACTAGAGCAATTCCACCAATCAAATGGCAAGAGAAGTCTAATCGAAGAACCATCCTTGTGCTGGAAGGGCAGAATGAGTCCAGTCCGGGGACTACTGGGGCCAGACTTGGGGAAATCAAGTTGTTGAAGGTAGCTGTGACTTTAGAGAGGTGTGCAACAGAGACATTAAGCCATTTCCAGTGTCTCTACCTTTAAAATAGTTTATTACTGGTCCAAATGTCCAAAGACGTATTAAAGAGGGAAAATATTGTTTACTGGACAGAAATTCTCTGGATATTTAGATTCTATTCCTGTCCAGGGATGTGAGAGAGGGGATATGTCAGCAGCTCAGATGTAAGCTGGAAGGTTCCCGTCGTTGTTAATGCAGCTTAGCCGTCTCTAGGAAAAAGGCAGCAAATAATTGGGATCCTTCTATGTAGTTCCACCTAACAAAAGAAGAAATAAAGAGAAACTGTTATTTCCATTCAAATAATGGAGGAAAAGTAGTCTACAATTTAAACAGGAAGATTTGATGACATAAATTCAATCTAAAATATGCAGCATGTCGGAAGGTTACTGATGTGGACACCCTGTGGTTTGCACACTGAGAGATCAGCCCCCTCAAGAACCTGCTCACTGTTGATTTTCTCCTTCTGCGCGTGCTCTCCATCGTCCACAGTGCCCAGCGGGAGCATCATCACACTCTTTTGGATAACATCCTGGAATATATTGGCAATTGGTGTGGTTGATCCATCCCGGATCATATCTGGTTCTGTTCCAAACACTGAAACACAGGAAAAGAAGGCATTGAATAAATTAATGAGAAGACTACCCCCAGTGATCTCCGCAAATGTCGTGTTCACTTTATCTTTCTTTCTTTTTTTTTTTTTTTTCCCACCATGAAATTTGGTGGCTGGGATAAGTAAGCGTCTTGATATCATGCAATTTATATTCTAAAATAGTCAATAGAGTCAAGAAGAAAACTGTGGTTGCCTTATTTACTATTATCTACTTTCAAAAAATATTTTTAAATAATATTTTAAAGTAACGTTAGACTTACAGAAAAGTTGCAAAAGTAGTACAGAGAGAGTTCTCATATATTCCTTACTCTGCTTTCCCTAATGTTAACATCTTACATAACTATTGTACAATTATCAAGAATAGGAAATTAACATTGGATAATATTATTAACTAGACTCAGCCTTTATTTGAATTTCACTCTTTCCCTTCTGCTGTACCAGGATCCAATGCAGAATCCCACACGGCATTTTGTCATTGCTCCTTAGTCTCCTCTTGTCTGTGACTGTTTCTCAGTCTTCCCTTGTCTTTCATGACCTTGACCCTGCTGAAGAGTACTGATCAGTTGTTTTGTAAAATGTCCCTCAGTTTGGGTTTATCTGACGTTTTTTCACGATTGGAAGAGGTCATGTGTTTTTGGCCAGAGTACCACAGAAGATGTACCTACCTACTTTTATGGTTGCTTCACGAATTAAGTATTAGAAACACTAATATTAAATATTAGGAACACATTTCTTTGGTGTTTTGTGTTTCTTTTGTAACCAACATATGAATAAATCGCTGTACTCAACTTTCACCTGAATGTTGCAGTGTTTGTACTCAACTTTCAAGGTATCCCAGGAAACAGTTTTAATGGATATCCTGGGGTCTAGAAAGAGATGAGTTGAAACCTTCTAGGCTATAGGGAAAGTTGCCAGAGATGGAGTGGGAATGAAAAATAAATGAAGACACAAAAGAGAACATGCCGTGTCTTCTGGATCCACAGAGCAAGGTGTGAATGTGAATAAAGATGATGTACACTCGTGCATTGCTTAACGACAGGATACATTCTGAGACATGCATCGTTAGGTGATTTAATTGTTAGATGGTTTAATTGTTGTGTACTCACACAAACCTAGGTGGTATAGCCTACCACACGCCTAGGTGATATGGTGCTAATCTTATGGGACCACTGTCATACATGCAGTCCGTTGTTGACGAAAAACTCATTATGTGGCAGACGACTGTCCTTTGTTGGCAGGACTGGTTTAGCACACAGACAGACAAAAAGGTGCCTTATGCATTCCTGCATTTTCCTGTATTTCATGTCTTTACTGTTGAATTTGACATTTCAATCACACATCTCTCTTCAGCTGGCATTCCATTTAACTTCCTAACTCTTCTTCCTCTTTTCTTCACCCCCAAATTTTACTGGTAAAATACTGCTACAATTGAGGGCAGTGGGGATGATTGTGTAGAGAAGTATGGCTCTCGGTGTTGGACTTGTCCTCTAATTTTTGACGTCTGTGTCCCTTGTACTCATAGATGCAGAGAGTTAGTGCTCCAAGGAGGTCTGGAGGCCATTAAACCCAGAGCTCTGTGACCGGGAAGAGCAAGTCCCCACAGGGCAGCCCGGTGCCAGCTTGCTCGCTCCACTACAGTTTAGCTTCTTCATTTTTAACCCCAGAGGACTTCCTTTACTTTCGTGCAAGTTCAGCTGTGCTTTTAAAAGTTTTTATGTATCGGCCAATATTTCCATGAGTTTTGCAGAAGGAGGGTTGGGAGGTTTCCAAGTCCATCATTTTCCCCCAAATTCAGGTCTCCAGAACGTGAGTTTGAACCCTGGCTTCGCTACTTCTAGCTGAGTGCCCTCCAGCAAATTATTTAATCTCTTCTCGCCTTAATCTGCACCCCGGGGAGGGCTGTTGGGAGGATTCATGAGACAGTGTGTGTAAAGAGCCCTGAACCACACCGTTTACCGTCAGTAATGCAGCCCATATAAAAGGAGAGTCCACAGTGAAGTTTTAAAAGTGTCTGCTTTATCTACAGCCCCACCGGGTACCACCCCTTGTTCCCAGTGTAAACCAGCAATCAAAATAGCATAAGTCTAACCTGTTTTGATGGCTCTTTTTGCTGCAAGATACTGATTATCTTTAATATTTGCGATCCATGGGTGTAGTCCTAGTGCCATAGAAACAACCATCTGGTTGGAACGATTTCTTTGGGAAAATATATATTCAAGATGCTGCTTTACCTAAAGGTAACATTTTCAGTTGTAAGAGAAAATTTTGAGTAGCTCTCATAGCCTTGTATCAAGAAACTGATTGGAATCCCAAGCTGACGCATTCAAGCGTTCTGATTTTCCCTCAGCTCTTCCAGAGGGAGGACGCGGAGTGAGCCGGGTCTCCAGGACGGAGAGCTGCGCCCAGTGTGAGGAATGCTTGCTCTCACTCCCACCCCTCCCGAGACCCCCCAATCCCCCCTCCTGTCCCCACCCCTCCCCGACCACAGTGTCTCACTGTTAATGTCGGCTTATTATGAATTTGGGTAATTATGAAACCTTGAATGATATTGTGGGTAATACAAATATGATGAATGTTTGAGGTAATTATGAAACACAACACAAGTAGAACTTCTCAATTTGAATATCCCTCTTTTTGGACTTATCAGTATCTTAAGGAATATTTTGGGAACATTACACACTTGGAAATTTCCAAAAAGTGGGAGCAATTTCACGCTAAGCTGTGAAGGAGGCTCATTGACAGCATCTTTCTCTCTCCCCTGGGCTCCATTCCGGTTGCCATTATGGAAATCCACCAGAGAAAAACTCCATACTCTGAAATATTCATCCCTTCGACAAAGATTTAAGGCACACCTGTCACGTGGCAGGAACTGTTCTAGGTGCTGGGACATAGCTGTGAGCAAGACGAAGACCGTCCTGCGCTCATGTAAAGTGTGTGCTGTGAGGAGGAGGAACAGTCCATCCAGAAAGGGAAGGAGGGAGGAAGATGGAAACAAAAAGACGGAGGGACGCAGAGGGGAAGGAGGATCTTTGAGAATGTAATTAGCGCTAAGACGACGATAAAAGCGGACAGTGGATGGAGAGAGGGCGCCGAGGTATTCCTTGAGCTCCCTTCTTCAGAGTCTACCTTCTGTGCAACTTGAGGTACACTGATGATAGGTCGATACTTCAGGCACGCACCTCCTTCCAGACACAAACATTTTCATTAAGGTGGCTGCTTTCAGGGGGTTCATTTCAGACATCATGGACGAACCAACGCTGGGGGTAAAGATTTTCCGGCTCAGTCCAGCCGTAGACAAGTAGCTTCTCCGTCTGTGTGTAAAACCCATCTTGCCTTTTTATGCACCATTTAGTTTTCAAAAATTTCCCATCACTCCAACTCCAAATGGTTATTTGTCTGATGACTGTAATTGCATATAATTGAGGGAAGAGATTTTTACTGAACAAAAATCCTGTTGGTTTCTTGACATTTGTTCCAGTCCCTTCTGTATTGGAAAAAAGTGATACTTCAATGCTAACAACTGAGTTGCTCACTACTGTGTGGCATGTGGCTCTCAGGAACGGCGCTGCTGGACAGAAGAACAATGCACGTTTGTTACCTGTGTTTCCACCACGGACATGTTCATGTGAGGGACTAGACGGATTGAAAATTTTCCTACAACTCGGCCAGGTATGACTGTTTTAGCTCCAGGCTCCTCAAAGGCGCCCTCAGTCCCGTGAATAGAAAGAGATGGGTACCTCCATAGGTGCATTAGAATTTCCTCCTAAATTGAAATAAAAGTATTTTATTATATGAAAGAATGTTTAATTAAAACTCAGTTGAATTGTATTGCTTGCATCACCAATTTCTGTACATCTGTGACACGGTTAATGGCAAGTTAATTATCGCCTCACTTAGATATGTCTGGACAAACAGTACAAGTGGACTTTCCCCTCAGGACACGAGATCTCTGCTGCCTTCGCCTGCCCAAGCCACTCCCATTGGCGAGGGCCCCTCGTCGCTGAAGTTTGCAGTTACTAGATGGCAAAGGGGCCCTTTCAGAAACTTGGGTTCATTTATAAATTTCTATCCCAGTCATTGCGATGATAATTTGTGTGCTAAATGTATTTTATTTTTCAGAAGGCTTCAAAGAACTCTGCAGATGTTTGAGCCAGTTTTCAATCTTGCTATGGCCGCTGTAGAGCTAGTCTGAGGAAGAGCTACACTTCATGATAAGAAACTCTATCGCTCTCTTCTGCATGCTTCTCCCTCTCTTGGCTGTTCCCCCAGGAACCAGCCATAGCTAGCAAACACCCTAGCAGGCAAGCGTTTTAGAAAGGAGGAGGAGGAGGAGGAGAAGGGAAAAGGAAAAAATCTAAATTTGCCAGTAACGCTTTCGGCTTTGGGTCTACTTATTACACCAAGGCAGCAGTGACGTGGCAGTCTACAGATTAGCCCCTAAGTCTCTTGGTTTTGTCTAGAAAAATGAACAATTAGGGTCATGGAGCTGGAATAACCTCAGACTATTCTCAATCTTTAAACAGTTAGGGAGCCCAGCTCACCGGCTGCAGGCCGGCTTGGGATTGAGTCCAGAAAACTGATTTGGAAAAACGTATCTGTGAAATGAGCAATTGCTCCACGGTTAGGTGCCTGAGTCCGGTGCCAGTGGGACCCCAGATAAAGGTCTGCTTGATCTAGACCACAGGGAAGTGGCCTTGAAAGTGAAAGTCCCCCTTGGAATTAACATCTGCTTTCAGTTCTAAGATGTGCAGATAAACAGGACACAGTAAATTAAGCCTTGGGAAAATATTTGTTACCATCATTCTTTGTTCAGATTATCCATCAACTTGTGATCATACCTTGGTGTCAAACAGAAATTTCTTAACCTGGCTGCTATTCCGGTATTCTTCTAGGTCCAGGTCAATGGCTTCGTACATTTGTTTTTTCCTCTTCAGTAAGAGGAGCCACGTGGTCATAGATTCCAGGGATCAGAATATGACCCGATGAGTCTACAAGGCTACCTACAAGATACACCCAGGAAACAAAGCCACACGGAGTCACCGGTATGCTGATGTTCTGGCCCTGGAGCAGGATCACTGGGGACTCTCCTGGGCTTGCAGCAGACCTTGTGACCGGCCCTGGTCCCCACAGCAGGGCCACTGACAGCAACTCACATCCCAGAGGTGATGGTCAGAAGAAAGAGCTGGTCACCAGGCAAACTCAGCCTGACTTGGACCCGCGTGAATGTCCACCTTGTCAATGGCGGGATGAAAACACACGGCTCTGCAGTAAATTCCATTGGGTATGACTTACCTGCATTATATCCCAGTTCTCAACTCCACCTTTATATCATAAACAAGCTTCTTTTTTTTAAATTTTATCTTATCCTGAGTTAAAAAGTAACACGTTCATTATTAAGAAACTTTTTTTTTTTTTGAGGAAGATTAGCCCTGAGCTAACTACTGCCAATCCTCCTCTTTTTGCTGAGGAAGACTGGCTCTGAGCTAACATCCGTGCCTATCGTCCTCTACTTTATACGTGGGATGCCTACCACAGCATGGCTTTTGCCAAGCGGTACCATGTCCGCACCTGGGATCCAAACCAGCAAACCCCAGGCTGCCGAGAAGCAGAACGTGCAAACTTAACCACTGCGCCACTGGGCCGGCCCCCAAAATTTTCAATATATATGTTTATATATATATATATACACATACCTGAGAAACTGAAAACCATCACTCCTTCTCAATTTTTCTCCTCCTACATACACCATAATAATATAATAAATACTCATCTTTAATCAAAAGCATCATATCCCTGAGGTCTAGTCTATGAGATATACATCATGACCACAAAAGCCTCCACAGTGAATAAGAAGATACTCAAATCTGTTCTTTATGAAAGAGTTTTGGACCGATAGGAATGGGAGAAAATCATCAGTGACTATCTATAAAAGAAACAGAAGTCAAGATTTAGCAAACACTGCTCAATATCTTGAGAAAGTACTTATCAAAGATACAATGCAACTAGCAAGTAGACGAACAGAAATGACAGGAAAATGTCTCCAGGGCAGCCAACTTAATCCCCATTCAAGTAAAGACACTTCATAAAGATACGCTTCATATTCTTGATGGGACAGTCTTTCTTGACAATATCAGAAAATTACTGCGAAGCACTGTACTTTCAAATCTTTCTGTTAAAGTCGATAATTACAAAGCACAGAGTTGAAGGCTCTATGAGGATGGATGCCTTCCACCTAGTGATTGGACACCTGCTGTGTTCTAGGCCCCAGAGGAATGAATACACAGGACAGCGCTGTCTCTGACCACAAAAGGCTAAATATCAAGTGTGACCCGACATGAGCAGACCACCAGGTGGCTGGCTCTGTAGAGACACAATCAAAGCCAAGGTAAACACTCTACCAAAATCTACAGTAGTGGGGACGGCAGTAGTGCGATACATAACGGGCTTCCCAGCACTCTGAGAATGATCATAGACAGCAAAGCCCTGAGGTCTGAGGGTGTCAAGGGAGCAAAATGTGAAGCGATGTCATCACTGTTCTGGTTTTCAACCACATCCTCCTTGGGCCCCCTCTCCTGGTCCTCCGAGGACTTTGCCCAGACTTGTGTAATCCCACTTTGGGGACAGTACTGCAGATTGCTGTGCATGCATCAGCCTCCCTGCAGGTCCTGAGTTATGGAATTCTCCTCATTTAGCCCAATCAAGCATGTTGTATACTGAGTAAATGACACAAACTCATTAGTAAAATTCAAGTCAAAATAATAAGCTGAGCACTGAGCGATTGGGACTGTCACTGATTGGCAGTCCACCCTCTAGCACCCTCACCAAAATCAAAACAAAACATCAAAGTACCGCCAATAATACAATCACTAAGTCTTCCCTTTAGGGTATGTCCCTCAACTTCTGCTGGCATTCTTGTGTGGAAGAACAGAGCTGCAAAGATGAATAAGAGACAGACCCTGCTCACAAACCAGCCAGAAAGATGCAGGGTAAAGAAATAACTCTGGGTCCACGTGCAAAGAGCTCTAAAGAGGGGCAAACCGTCAGGAGCACAGAGAGCACACGGTGAACCAGCCAAGGAGGAAGCGTCAGGGAAGACGACGGCATCACAGTGGGGCCTCAGAGGTTGAGTAGGAGGCGACAGGCACAGTCTCAGTGGTGAGAAGAGAGATGCATGTCTGAAACATCCAGATTGACAACAACGAAGACCCGAAATACTCTAGCAGCCAGGATGCTCAGTGTCCATCTTATGACACTGAGCTGTGACATTTTTCCTGTCAATTTAGCTGGTGTTACCAGACATTACCACAGTGCGTGTTTGTGTATTGGGGGATTCAGATGTCATTAGCACATTAGGCTGTGATTTGAGCAGCACATCTCCCGTAGAACTGCCCGGCCCGGTCCTCGGTGTAGGTTTCCACCTCGGACCCTGTTTTCTCAGGACACAAAGCAGCCATCCCAGCTGCTGGCTCAGGCTGTGCCAGCAGACACGCATCCTGACAGGAGAGAAGCGACATGTCCTCCTTTTCCTTCCCTTTACATCCTACGGCGCCGTGATAGTTGGTGCGTCCTTCCGGGCTTCAGAAACAGTTCAGACCTTCACCGAGCCTTTCCAATCTAAAAACTTCTTGCCTTTCCCCTCACTTTCCACCAAGGGGGTCATCTCCTGCTATGTTGATGAGTTAGATCATTACAAGAAATACTTGAGCTCACTGCCGCAAAGTCTACAAATATCCCACCATTCTTAACCATCAATGACTCCTCTCCTGATTCCATTGAAAATTCATCTTGATCCTTGGTTTAGCCTAATTGTCTCCCTTCTTCCTCCTCTCTAGAGAAGTTTTATTATTGATTCCAAACGTCATGTTCTCTGCTAGCAATCTCCCCTCCCCTCCCCCATCGAATTCCTTTCACTCATTCAATCTCTTCATTGTTGAAACAACAGCCTCTCCTGAACCCATTTCTCTCTAGTTCTCGCCCCACGTCTTCCTTCCCCTTCACAATGAACCTGAAAGATCAGTGTTCATGGAATTACCAGCTCCTCACTCCCCCACACTTCAGACAATGGTCTGTGTATTAATCAATCTTGATAATATCACAGCTATCTCCCCATAATTAAATCCAAAGAGTGTTTCTGCATCTTTCTATTACTTGGAACAAACGCAGAACCGGGCCACGATTTTCATTTGGAATGATTCCCTGTCCTCCGTTTCTCGACATCTCAGGCTCCTGACTGCCTGTGAACCAGCTCACACTCCCTGGTGTCCTTCACAGGGTCCTTCTCACACAGCACTATTGCGAAAGCTCAGGACTCAATGTGAGCCCTATTCTCTCCATTGACCCTACGTTGTCTCAGTACTCTTGTGCATTTCTTCTATTGCTTCAATGCCTTCCACTGTTATCTCTATGATGGCGATGTCTAAAAACCACGTCCAGATCTTATTTCTGAGCTATAATGCTCCAGGTGTATGTTATAGGCACCTTAAGCAAACATATTTCCAACGGAAGCTGTTAACTCCCCCTCGCCAACTAGACACCCCTTCACCTCTCGGTCTCCGATCTCGTCTGATGACTACAGTTGACATCCAGGGAGTGATGTTTAACGCAAACTCTCAGAACCACCTGACAGAACAAGCACTGCTGCTGCCAGCACACTGAGCAGTCACCCTTCATCTCCGCCCCAGGATCCACACACGTATTCCTACTCTATACTCCGTTTCAGTTCAAAACGTCAGGTCCTCCGAGATCCCTTTGTTCAAACTGCTGCTGAAGTAAGCCTTCCCTCCCCGCCTGTTGTCTGGTGACTTTCCCTTCAGGCCACTGTGGAACAAATTAGGACATTCTTTTGATTGCATATTGTGTAACCTTTGAAATTGTCTCAAATAATAGTAAAATGATTATAATCACAGTGGATATTTGACAACCGAGATATGAAAGTAGAGAGCAGAATCCTGATTTTATAAAAACAAATGCATGTTGACCTCTGCAGGGAAAGTTCATCCTCTGTCGCACCAAACAGCATCATCCCAGGGGATGAGACAGTGAAGCACGAGGCCTGTGCTCATTAAAGAACAAGGTTCCTGCCAGGAGGCCAGTAAGTTTGTTTTTCCATTGTTTCACCTCACAGTTAGACGCTTTGCGTGCCCTACGTGAGCAATTCATTTGATTTTTTTTGTTTCTTTTCCAGATTGGCGCCTGAACCAACATCTGTTGCCAATCTTTTTCTTCTTCTTCCCCTTCTTCTTCTCCCCAACCTCCCCTCCCCAGTTCATAGTTGTGTATCCTAGTTGTAGGACCTTCTGGTTGTGCCATGTGGGATGCCCTCTCAGCATGGCCTGATGAGCCGTGCCATGTCCCTGTCCAGGATCCGAACCCTGGGCTGCTGAAGCGGGGCACGGGAACTCCACCACGTGGCCGTGGGGCTGGCCCCCCAACTCATTGAATTTAACATGTGCTCTCTCTCTCTCTCTCTCTCTCTCTGGGTTGTCTTGTTTCAGTTTCGATGGGCTGGGGAGTAAGGTGAACATCCCTGAGGACTCCCCTTGCTGAGTGGACATGTGTGGTCCTGGTGAAAGCCCTCACCCAGTGGGGCTCCTAGAGATGTGACTCAGGGCCACTAATTCCCTTTTGGTGCCTGGCAAACTGGGACTCATCTTCCTCTGTCTGCTATTTGCTCTGTATTATGTCTGCTCCTTTGGAAGACAAAAATTTGTGTCCAAAGGGAAAGTTCCAGAAATGCTTCCAGGGATGATGATGGGACTTTGATTTCCAAGTGAGTATTTCTGGCATCTGATTCAATTCCGTTGTCCTTAATCAAAAGCTGGCTCGTTCTGGATTGGTTCCATCCTTTCACAGCGATAGCACCATCTTCTACGGTCATTACCAAAAGTGATCATTTCGTTTGAAAGCTCTTCCCTTAGAAGCCACTGCTGTGTTAGTACTTTATCAAGTTAAAACACTTAATTTTACATGCCTGGGTTTCTGTTTTGGTTTTTTGGTTTTTGAAAGCAGCTGAGCATGTTTGAACTGAAAATGAAAAGTATTTATTATGGAAGTACCCATGCTACCTCATTAGGATAGAATAGGACATATCATTTATTTGTTATAAGATGCGAAAATTCAGAAGTTTTCCCTTGATCGGTAAAATTGCCCCTCTAGAGAGATAGTTATTTTTCTTTATGTTCAGTAACTAATTTTGGAGACCCACGGGGTCATGTCCAGTGAGATAGTTCTGTTGGAGTGAGGATAGTGCTGCTACAACCTGTCCTTCGTGCCACCTGCGACATGCCCTACTCTGCACCAAAGACCAAGGACGGTCCTTCTGAAGACAGGGCTATGTTTGCATTATGAGTTGAGAGATGCTGAAAAGACCTCCTATGGTTTCCCTTATACCCTACACTACACAAATAGACACTTATGCTTTTAAGTCTTGACATTTCATCTCGAGTGTCTGTTAAAACGTGAGTATCTAGGATAGAAAGCGGCTGTCCTCCAGAATCTTACCAGGGTTTCCTGCTGGCCACTTTGGAGGACAGAGCAGAGTGACCCACTAGGGGAGGGGCGCATGACTGCCGGGCCTTGGGGAAGAGCTGACCGGAAGCTGACTCACCAAGGACTGTCCATGCTTGTCTTGGTTTGCAGTGACAGCAGCTGAACGCAACTTAAAGGATTTTAATTTGCATGCAGCTTTGCACAACAACTTTCCATCTTACTTCATCCTCCTTGCTTCCTGTGACATTTGGGGATGGGATAGTTTCAGGGATTCACTGAACTCGTTTACAGTGTTCAAATAGTCTTGTATGATGTGTGCGCTTGTTAATTGAGGTATAATTGACATATACTTTATATTAGTTTCATTTGTACAATATAATGATTTGCATGTATCGTGAAATAATCACCACGATAAGTCTAACTAACGTCTGTCCCCAGACGTAGTCAATATTCATTTTCTGGATGAGGACATGTTGTGTTTTAAGGTGCAGAAGAATCGGTAATGATGTCATACTTTTCCGTATGCAACTTGATGAATTTGAACATAAGTGTCCACCCATGAGACCATCACCACCATCGAGGCCATAAACATATCCATCATCTACCAAAGTTTTCTCCCACCCCCTTTACTATTATCATTATTTTGCTTTAAGAACACTTAACAGAATATATACTCTGTTAGAAATTCGAAGTACAAAACACAATACCGTGAGATTGCTGCATTATACGCTAGGTTTAATTTTTAGAGGAACCTCCAGACTATTTTCCATCATTACAGTATTAGTTTACGTTCCCATCAACAGTTGCAAGGCTTCCTTTTCCTCCACAACCTCACCAACATTTGTCACCTCTACTTTTTTTGATAATAGCCGCCCTAACCGGTGTCAAGTGATATCTCCTTGTGGTTTTGATTTGCATTTCCCTAAAGATTAGTGATGCTGAGCACCTTTTCATGTGGCTGTTGGCCATTTGTGTGTCTTCTTTGGAAAAATGGCTATTCTACTCCTTTGCCCATTTGTTAACTGAGTGCCTTGGTGTTTTTGCTATTGACCCGAGAGATGAAAAAAGAAAAAAAAATGTCCAGGCATTATGGATGCTTCCCAGTTGATGCAGATGATTTTGTCTTTATGGTGATGACAAAATATCGTGTTGTGTGCTTTTTCTTCAGCAGTTATCATAAGACTAGCAGTAGAATGGCAAAGCAGATAATCAGGATCTCCCGGGTTTCCAGTTTTACAACACAAATAAGACGAGTGGTAAGGAATTTTTGATTATTTCAAGGAAATTATTGAGATCACAGTCCGTGGAATGTAGGACTGACAGGTCCACGAGGAAATTAAAGTGAGGACATGGTGATCTGGCATCACTTCCGATCTGAAGGAACAGGTATCTTCTGTATGAATGTTTGAAGACATATTGGAAATCAGGAATTTGTGGTGGATGAATACATTTTCTGAAGGGTTTATTTCTTTATTTAGGAGGAAGATTACCCTGAGCTAACATCTGTGCCAGTCTTCCTCTCCTTTGTCCGTGGGATGCCTCCACAGCGTGGCCGATGAGTGGAGTAGGTCTGCACCTGGGATCTGAACCCGCAAACCTCAGGCCCCTGAAGCAGAACACACGCAACTTTAACCACTCAGCCATGGGGCTGGACTCTAACTTATTTAGTTGTGAACATGATCGTTTGGGTTATGTAAATGTCAGGACCTGGGAGTGAGTCGCTAAGAGTGGGGTAGTTGATAATGTCACAATTGATTTAGACCCTAAAGAGGCTAAGAGCAACAACTGGCCAATGGGTTAACCAAAGGAATAGTCAGAAAACACAGAAAGGATGGGAATTGGGATCTATAGTAAGCTGGGGGATCACGTGTCCTCAGAGAGAGTGCCAGGACTTGCACAGATGAGAATGGCAAGAGCAATAAAAGAGAATAAAATCACACTGAAACAAGGAGGGGGTGTTACGAGACGGGGGAGGAAAACTGATCTGGAGCAGTCCTGAGTTTTGACCTTGAGCTTTCTGTCCTTGACCCAAATCTGCTTGACGATGTCCTGGGACACAGGTCAGAAGAGCTCCAGAGGGAGAGAGGAAGGGTGGAAGTACAGGGAAACTGAGATAATTGTCCTAAGAAGCCATGCTTCATTTCTCATTTGGGTCCAGTTTCATGATTACTTTTACAGGACGAGAGGAAAAGAAGTGATGATGGTCAAGTCTTCGCAGAGGAAGCTGCGTGATCGTGGGAATCAACCCAAACCAAAGCCCGGATTAAGAATTCCCATCTCTTTGAGGATGCGCAGTTACATATTCAGAAGGCCAGTTACTAGAATGCCATCCCACCCAGCAGTGAGGGGTCACTGGGAGAGCACGTGGCACCAGCCCCAACAGGTCTGCTGGCAGGAGAGAAGTGGCAAGCCCTTTGGAACTTGCCGTAGCCTTGCAAAATTGCACCTTGCAGCAGAGGTGAATTCCTGCGGGGTGCGCTCGCATGGGGTGCCCCGTCCAGTCCCATACACACCCCTGCCCTTCCTCAGATTTGGCAGAGATGATTCTGGGAACTGGTCTGGGCATCCCATAGCTCCACGGCCAACAATTGCTGGTGACTGTGGAAGATCTGAGCAAACAGGAGGGGACGGGGAAGAGGGCGGGAGAGAGCGATTGTGGACAGGCTCAGCAGCCAGGCAGAGAAAGTGAGCGCCCAAGAAGGATGTGCTGACAGCACCAGGAAAGAGAGGAGACGCTGGTGCCCCTGAGATGGAGCCCGGCACTTCACTGACGTCTCCTTGAAGGGTCCCACGTTTTCTTGCTTGAGCTCTTGCAACTTCAAGACATACCAATCCTTTTCTTTTATTAAACTCCTCTGTGGGACGTAGGAAGCATAGACAGGGATTTCTTGTGGAGGAGAGACTGGATTTCAGCTGAGTAGAGCAAGGAGGGCTTTCCGTTTCACGGTGCTCTCGCATTTTCCTTTCCGAAGTATATTATTTATCTGCGCTTGAAAGTCACAGAGAGTTACCGATTCGCGGGATGATTCCGTTGTCGCCCTCACAGCGACACAGTAAAACCTACCTAGTCGGAATGGATCATTCCTTCTGTGCAATACTCCGGTAGACTCCAAAGATCATTTCAAAAGCGCTGGTATATCTCTGTTCTCAAATAAGAGGTCTGCTTCCAGGTCTCCATTTTTCTGCTCTTTATTGCATGTTAATTCAGAGTTGCAAGGAGGAAAGACCACATTTGCCTCAATCTTTAGATCTCTATGTGCTGGAAATTGGATTCACAGAAATGGACAAGGCCTTTGAGGGATCGTGCTGTCAACAGAGACCTTTTCCGGCATCAGCAACGTGACAATAAACCGCTGCTTGTTAGGACTTGATTGTCTATTGGAGGGATGGAGCTTGCAGTATTATGGAAATCCTCTTTAGAATTGCTTACCTTCACGTGACAGATTTATCAGTTTCTGAGAGTGATGTGTTAAAATAACCTAGGGTGGCGCAGGGCTTAAACTGGCCCACTCCACTTTGGAGGCCCGGCATTGGCACGTTCGGGTCACGGTTGTGGACATTCACACCGCTTATCGGGCCATGCTGTGGCAGACATCCCACGTGTTAAATAGAGGAAGATGGGCACAGATCTTAGCCCAAGGCTAGTCTTCCTCAAGGGAAAAAAAAAAAAACCGAGGAAGATTGGCAATGGATGTTAGCTCAGGGTGAATCTTAGCCCTTGGGCATCTTCAGCTGTGGTCATTTGCAAAATATGTAGACCATGCATGTACTGGGCAAGCCCAGGCAGGACAGCGCAGCCGGCCTCCCGCCTGGGTGCTTGGGGCTGCTTGTTGTGGAGCCTCTGCTGGAACCGTCTGGGTGGATTCAGTGCAGAGAATGATGACAACGGACTGCCTTGCTTCACCCTCAGAGTTTCCCCTGAGTTTTCTCCATCTTGACATGCAAAGCAGACACTGTCTGGAGCCCTCGTGTTCCTCTGGGACTCGGGCTTCCCTCTGCTCCTCAGCCTGGAGAGGAGGAAGCCCACGTGTGGACTTCAGGAGATTCCTGACCGCGTTTTGTGGGCTAGCACGTCCTGGGCTTGAAGTCCCCAGGGAATGAGCAGAATCCAATCCAGGTAGGACTGCCATGACCCAGACCCTTCAGGAAGGCAGGTTATGGTCCCCTAACCAGGCAGAGCACCATGACCAGCCGCGGGGTTTGTGGAGGGCGAAGGGAAGATGAAATGGGTCCTGGAAGAAGGTGCTTATAAATACCAGCTACCGAGAGGGAACCAGCTGCAAAACCGTGCATTTGAGGAGTATGAGTATTATTTCTTGATTCTGTTTGGAATAAGTTAGAGTGCATGATATATTTGTGTGTGAGTGAACATATATATATAGCTCTCTCTCTAAAATTTATATCAAAGTAACATAAAGACTGATGAGATACAGGTGCTGCACATGTGGGCCTCTTTTTGCTGGCGATCAGTTCATTTTTGGCCATTGGAAGCCCAAAGAGGCAGCGAGTTATTGTCCTCTGCCGTCTGGTAGGCTCATGACAAACAAAGCGCTGCAACCAAAGGGTCGGCTCTCAGGAGCCTCACGGCCCTGTGAGGGAAACCCCTTGGACACGGTGTCTTCCTCCTGGGCCTGGACTAGCCTTGGGACTTGGCACTTCTCTTTCTCTGTGGCGGGAAGGTACAGCCGGCTCCGGCTTCCATTTAGAAAGTCACCTTCCTGGATGGCTGTGCCATACCAAGAAGGGCCTGGGCTGCTGGGAACCAGCATTTCTCCTCAGCTGCTGGCCGTACTGAGGAGGCCTCCCTGGCAGGGTTCACGCTGCTGTGTGTCTGGGTGACACTTGCAGCCATCAGAAAGGAGGGGAGAACTCAGAAGGGCCAAGCACTTCCTGTGGTCCTAGTCTTACAGGGTCTTTCCCGGGGTGGGGTGGGGGGGGGGGCGTTCAAAATGCCAGGTGGTAACCCTCTAGCTCCTGGTCACCGGGTGGGTTCTTGGAGTGAGCTCGGAGCAGTGTCTGCTCACCACCAGACTGGAACCATTTAAGTGTTTTAATTTTGTCAGGCTGTGTTTACCCGTCATCCGTTTGCTTGCGTTCCCTGCTGGACCCCTCAACCACCCTCCTCTCACGACTCATCTCTGAAAGCTTCCAACGGGAAAGGTTCACACCCACACCATAAACGGAGCATAAGGCTGGGCAAGAGAACACAGCCCTCCGAGGGGCTGCATGGTTTATAGGCTCAGGTCCTCCTGCCCCGTTAGGATGAGTCAGAAACAACATGCCTGAGTGTGTGAACAGGTGATTGCCTGAGACCACACACCTCAGAACCACAGGGGCCCAGATGTCACCCTGGGCAGCGAGGGAGAGTATAGGTCATTCTTTGGCCAGGATTAGGGTATCTAATGTTTGCAAAGCAGACTCCACCCGTGATCCGTCAGACCCTGCCAGGGAGGAGTGGCCACGAGGTACGGGACAGAGAGGCCGAGGCATTCGAGGGAATTTCTGCCCTTCCAAGAATTGCAGAAGGAAGTGCACGGAGGCAGGAAATCCTGGTGGACAAGGAGCAGTGATGCGTCGGGAAGGATGCCCAGATGTAGCCTTCAAAGCTGCATCACAGATCTGTCCCCCTGGATACCAAACTTGCAGGGAAAGGAATTCAGAGCCGTGGACCAGGATCCCAGAGGATTCCAATCCAGGTGAAGGGTGAACATGGAGCCCCCAGAGGGGCCGGGGGAGGGAGGGTCCTGCCTGCCCTTAGTCCATCTGCACATGACCTTCTCCGGCCTTGACCCTCCACATGCACGTTTTGAGCTTTTACATCGTTCTCTGCACTTAGAGCTGCTGCTGTCCAGAGCCTCATTAGAAAACGACAAGTTCCTAACATCTGGTGAAGAGGAACCTCCACAAGAGAAGCCGAACACGTGGCCTCTCCTCCAAAGGGGTGGAAAAGCAGCCACTGTCCTGGGGCAGGTCGTGGTGCTGGCCCGTGCCATTTTAAAGACACCCGCATTCCAGTGGTTGTGGCTCTGCCTGTGAAAGTACCTCCACCCTCTAAATGCCAGGAGCTCTGGGTGCTGTCTCTGCTCCTGGCCCACGTGAACCACACTGAAATGAAGCCGTCCTCTGAGTAAGGGGGGGCGCGGAGGTGTCCCTCAGTATCCAGGGAGGGGCCTGGCCCTTCTCCCTTCTCTCACATACAATAAGCCGAGACCCTGCAAGATTTCTTCATTCCAGGAGGAACGCGAGAGTCTGTGTCTCCTTGACACGAGCACAGGAGGGGAAAGAACCAGACCGTGACTCGCAGGCTGGAACAGAAACAGGATTTTAACATCAAATTCAAAACTAGCACTAACTACTAACACGAAAGAAATACGGCCCCTTCCCAAGTGGTAAACAGGCGCTGGGGTGGAGCTGCCAGGCCTGTGGGGTGGGGTCGTCCCCTCCCTCTTGGGCTCCAGGGCTCCCAGGAAAAGGCTTAGAATGTTCTTCTCCCCATCAGCATGGGAGGAGCCGGCCTGGGGCCCCGCGTGTTTCCCAGCCGCGTCCCCGCCGCTGAAGAGCAGGCTGCACTCGAGCTGTTGGAAGGACCGGGATCTGCCACTGTTGCTGGGTTCTGCGTCAGGGGTCTGGTGACTGAAGAGAAGACACTGATGATTGGGGGGGTCACACCAGTATCCCAGCCCAACACCTCAGCCCCACTGCATTCTGCTCCAAACCTTGTCCTGAGTGTTCAGTCAACACTACCCCATTGTCCCTGACATGGGAGCTGGCATTTCGCTTCACCCATTTCACAGAAGAGGAAGCTGAGTCCCACAAAGGTCAAGGGAATTGTCCCTCACAGGCCTGGTCAGCAGTGGAGCTGGGATCCCCGTGCCGGCTGTCCATCTCCCTAGGCCCGTGCTTAGCCCGAAGCTTTCCGGAGCCCCTGGCTTCAGTCCCTGCCTGTCTGGACACTCACCGAGCCCTGAGCTGAGAGACGCGCGGTTCTTCTTGGGCAGGAAAAACCGGCGCATCTTGCCGGCCCTCTCCTGTGGGGGCTCCAGGTGGCAGGACAGGCTGTAGCTAAAGGACAGAGGGGACTTTTCAGCTACCGGGAGCCACACCTCAGGTGACCCTCCCAGAGACGGCCAGCAGTTGGAGTCCCAGGGCCCCACGGGTGACCATGCGACAAGCCCCGGGACTGACCCGGAAGCCACGGGCACGGGCTCCCTGGAGCTGGCCATCAGAGAGAGTCCGCCTTGCCCTCACCAACTCCTGCCCCGCCTCACCTCTCATCCTCGCTGAGGGGCTCCATGGCCTCGAACCAGGCCCCAAATCGCTCCTCAGCCTCAATGTGGTAAAGATGGACTGCCTCCTGGAGCAGGAAGATCTGCTCGGTGACTTTGAATTCCTGGGAGAAAGGACATGATGCAGACGGGGCCTGGGTGGGGGACCGTGCTGGGGACTCAGACAGGTGAGAAGAGGGTCAAGGAGCTGGTCTGGGGTCTTGGCCCACATGGGAACCCTCCTTCCCTCCAATTCCGTGCAGGACTTGCTCGTTCTCACAGTTGGCTTGAAATAGCTCCTCCTGCAGGAAGGTGTCCTTGGTGCCAGCCCCTTCCCCCACGCACCAATGGGACGGCTTTCCCAGCTCTGGGTGCCGAACTCTCCCAAGAAAAGCAAGGCCCAAGGCATCGGGCCAGAGAAGGTCTTCCCCGGAGGAGTCTCTGATTGCCACAGCCCCACCCTCCGCACGGGGAGGCCACAGCTGCTCACCTCACTCCTTTTCTCAAAATTGATCTCATTTCCCTGGAAGGCAGAGAGCCAAAGCCCATGAGCAACAGCCCCCTTAGCCCATAGCTAGCCCCCGTCTCCACCCTTTCTCAGGTTGCTCTACCAGCAGGGTCGACCAGGGAGCAGGCGCTACCAGAAACGGGAATGGGTCCCGGGCAAGACTCTGAGCTCCAGAGCAAGGAGGCCACGGGGCTATGGCTCAGGGACATTCTAAGACAGCCCTCTCTGACAGACAGACAGACTGAGGCCTCAGGCAGGAAGGGATGCTCAGCCACTCGTGTGCTTCCTGCCTTGGAGGGGCCTGGCTTCACTCCCTGCAGGGGCGGGGCCTGAGGGAGAGGCTGAGTCCAGCTCAGACACACCCTCCAGCAGCTCCGCAGTCAGGCAGCCTGGACTGGCGGCTCACCTGGATCCTATATTCACTCATCACTAAGATGGCCATGACACCCAGCTCCCGGGGTGGCTGTGAGGCCCTCACGAGAGGACTCTGCCAAGGGTTGTGAGCTCAGGCCTCAGTGCAAGTCTCTCCTCCCAAATCTCCGAATCCTGATCCCCAGCCCCACCTCCAGGCTCACTCACCTCCAGGTAATCCTCCATGTTGGTGTCCAGCAGCAGTAGGTAATTGAGGAATGTGCCAAGGAAGGGGATGAGCCCCTGTGCCAGCGGGGTGGAGACGGTGATGAGATCCCGCTCTCAGGAGCCGTCAAAGACCTCTCCTCCACTCCTCACCCCAGCCTCCTGCCCAGCCCAAGCTACCCACCTAGGCGGCCTCCCCCCAATTTCCTCCTCTTCTCTCCTCCAGGAACCCCAAACTCCTCCAGGCACCTCCCAGCAGCCGGCTCTGGCAAAACCCAGGGTACGTGGTCCCCGCCCCTCCCTGTCCCAAATCCGTTGTGCGCCCATCCGTTCCAGGCCTCCTCCTGGTCACTTCCAATGCAGGCATTTCAGGTCTGTGGCACCAGGAGCAGGGCTGGAGGAGAAAGGCTCCCTCTCTGCTGGTAGAGACCTCCGGCTAGGAAGGGGAGTCCCCTCTCCTGCGACTCCTGGGCCCCTCCTCCACAGGCACCCTTACCTTCTGGGCACCTGTGGGGCCCGTCTCCAGGCTGGTCAACATAGAGGTCGCCTCCTGCCAGGGTGTTGACAGGGCCAGTGAGCCGACGCTCCCCTCCAAGTGTCCTCCCAGACCCCTCCCAGATCGGGGACCCTGGACATGTGGCCCCAGTCACCTGGTGCCCCTGCGGCTCCCGCCTCCAGGGTGCTCTGATTCCAGAGCCATCCCAGCTCCAACACTCACTCCTGTGTGACCTTGGGCCCGCCCAGGCCTCCCTGAACCTGTTACCTCGTCTGGAAGGTTTGACGAACTCTGTCTGCCTCCCACAGTCTCCTGAGGCCCAAGCGTCATCTGACCGTCATCACTGCTCTCCGCTCAAGCCTGCCTTTGGAGCCAGGTCCAAGCTCCCCACATTCCTCCCCACCCTTGAGCCTCGGCACCCACTGTGAGGCCTGCACCACGGCTCATCTCCCTCTGGCTCCCAGATGAGGAGACCAAGGCCCACACAGGGGCAGGGACTTGCTCAGGGGGCCCCAGAGGAGAGGCTGCTCCCCCTCCCAGCCACAGGCCCTGTCTCCTCTGCCTTCACACCACCCTCTGCCCAGCCGCTGACCACAGTGCTGTCCTCGGGACTCTCAGGCTGTGTTCGGGCCCCCAGCTGGGCCGAGCCACGGATGGAGGGAGATGAGGTGTCTCAGGAGGCCTGGTCAAGTGGCTTCTGCCAGCCCCAACGCCCAGGAGTCTCTGATCCCAGGCCGAGGCCAAGGCCTTGCTAAAGCCCTCAGCTCCCTAGGATCCCCTCAGGGAGTTCCCCTGCACAGAATTCTTTCTTCATCCGCTCAGGATGGGGACCCCGAATGCCACGTCTGACTAGCAGGGGAGGGGGCGACCAGGGCACTGCGGGGTGGCATTTCCTTTCTGTTTTACGAGGAAACTTCTGACGTCTGGGCGGGAAGGATCCCTGAAGAAGCCATCAGTTCCCTGGGCACTTGCCCTTGCCCTCCGGGGCACATGTCATCGCCAACAAGGACCTGGGTGAGCATCCCACTGGGACTGTCTGCAGCGCCCACTTTAGGGGCCAGAGTGGGGAGTCACCGAGGGGACACAGATCTGTCCCAGGTCCAGTGTCCGTCCCAAGGCTGGGAAGCCCCTGAGTGCCCCTGGCCCGTGGGATCCGGCAGTGCCCATCCCTCAGGCAGGCAGGGTGCCCTTCTTGAGAGGCACAGTGAAGACAGAAGGAGCAGTGGGGCCCTGGCTTCCTGAGCACAGACTGGGCTGACTTCGGAAGAAAGGAAGCCCGCCCACTCGCTCCAGCCAGTGGCCAGGAGGAAGATGCAGGGCAGCTGATGGAGCAGCATGGAAGCCAGACACCGGCACCTTCTGCCAGGTCCTCAGCCTCCTGGAACAGTCCAGCCCGCACCATTCTATCCCATGCCCCTGGCCTCCTGTCCCAAACTGCCCCCACCTGCCCATGGAGCTAGCACATCCCTCTTCCTGTCCATCTTTTCCTGACCAACTTCACGTGACAGGAGAACCAAAGCTCATCCTGCCGGGTCCCCTCCCCTCTCGCTCCCCCTCCTTCCAGATGTGCAGCCTCCGTCTTACCTTCACCAGCTGCCTCCTGCTCACCCACTGGTCTTTGATGAACCTCTTCAACTTTCGAGAGCTCTTCCTGAGGGGAGAGGAAAGGAGGAAAGAAAACCCGGGGCGGTTGAAGGCGAAATGCCTTTGGCTGAGAACCCGGAAGGTTCAAAGGGCCTGGGGCCTGGACGAGGGTTTTCCCCGGGTTCTTCGGAGCTCTGAGGTCACCGTGGGACTCGGGTGGAGGCTCTCCTGCGGTCACCTGGGGCCTCCATTCCCACTCCGACTGAGCACATTGTTTCTAACAGCGTTGGTTGCCGATGAGGGCTCCGTTGCTGCGAAGTACACCCTTGGAAATCTCCAGTGTGGCTCAATCCAGGATGTGACAAGGGGGGAGCCACTGCCTAGGGTCTCAGAGAGTCTCAGAGACCCGAGCAAGGAGGCCAGTCCCCATCCCTAGGGTCCGCTGCCTCCCAGATGGTCCTAGCTGAATGAGGGGTCCATGGCAGTCGCACGGGGGATGTCTGGTCCGCCCTGGTGGTGCTTGGATGGAGCACGGCCTACCCACCTGGCAACTCGTCCCCATGTCTTTTGCAGACGGCTGATGGAGGGGCTCTGCAGAGCAGACACGATGGCACGCAGGGACGCATAATTTCCAAGGACTCGGCACTCCTGAGGAAGGGAAGGGAATGAGCTGCGACGGCGGGCTGGAGCCCTGCTTCCTCTGGCTTGTGTCCCCTCGTGGGCTTCTGCTGTCCTGGATGAGGCAGATGCCCAGGGAAGCGAGGGAGGGCACACCTGGGAGCTGATGAGTAACGCTCGCGGGCAGGAAGATTTTAGCTCAACCCAGGGCGGGAAGGGAGCTTCCCACCACTGGGACCAGCACTCAAGGTCAGCAGGCCCTTGGCAGCAAGGGGCCTAGGACTTTGCCGAGGCCCAGACCACCGACTTCAAGGCTGAAAGCTGCGAGAGGAGAAGGGGCAGTCCCCCTGACTCCAGGGAGGGGCTCCCTGGGCCCTGCCGCTACTGACCTTGGCCACCTGAATCCACAGCTCGACGACTCTGGCCCTGTCCTGGGCCGTCATGCTGAGGTCCCCAAGGCACGTCGTGATGACGCAGCCGGACACGTGAAGAAACTGGTTGATAGTGGCCCGAACCGTGGGAGCCAGGTACTCCTTGCTCCCATTGGGCCGCTGGCACCACACAAAACCCAGGCAGTGGCGGGGCTCCACCTTCTTGAACAGCTCCTGGGGAGGATGGGGACTGTCACCTGACCCTGCCACACCCGAGCTCAGAGTCTGCAGGCCCCCGCAGCCCCAGGCAGGAGGCACTGGTCAGCTGCAGCTCAGGAACCTGAGGAGGTGGCCTGAAGCTTCTGGGAGTCTCTGGGTTTTGTCTGTGTCCGCTGAGGCCGCCCAGCGCAGGATGACCGAGGACCCAATAGGGGCGGGGAAGAGAAGTCCCATTGGCTCGCAGCCCAGTCTTGCTTCCCCCAAGCACCAGAACACGGCTCACACCTGCCCATCTCAAGGGGCATCTTCCACCCGTTCTCATCACCCCCTGGTCCCACTCCCCTTTCAGCTGCACGTTCCCCCGAGGCAGCAACAACCATGGGCTTTGTTTGCCTGTCTTCCATGTAGGTAAGGACGCACTAGGTGTCTAATAAGTACGGAGGCTGTTGAGGCCTCCTGGGCCGATGGGTGAGTGACCCAGGACTTGGCAGCACTCCAGTGAGCTTCCCTCCCCCACCAGAGGGCTATTCTCTGCCCCGCTTCCTCTCTGTTCGACCTCATCCATCCGCACAGCCACTCTGCCCAGCAGGTGCCCGCCCTTGGTGTGCTCTCTACTGTCCATGTGGGGACAGCAAGGACTTGGGGGCCAGAAGGTGGCCCAGGTCACCCGGTGGGTGAGTGGGGGAGCTGTGACTTGCACCCACATCGTTGGATTGCGGCTGAGGGAACAGGAGGTCTGGGGCAGCTGATGGCCCACCAAGGCGGGCCCCACCTAGCCCAAGAGCCCCGCTGCTCACCGCATCCATCCGGGTCAGCTGCTCGGCCACCAGCTTCGGAGGGAAGTCCAGCAGCTTAGGCCTCTCCTCTCTCAGCTCGGCGCTCGCTTCTGCGGTGACTTCGGCAGCTGGAGGCAGAGATCGTCCAAAAGTCAATGGCGCATCTTGCTCCAGCTCAGAAGCTGGCACTGGGGCTGAAGCTGATGGCGCTCGCTCCGGCCCTGGAGAGGCCGATGGAGGTGAGGCTGCTGGAGGTGAGGCTGCTGGTGGTGAGGCCGCCTCCAGCTCCGGCGCGGACGGTGGAACTACAGCTGGAGCTGCCTCTGGCCCCGGAGCTGGCCCTTGCTCTGGCTCTAGAGCCGGCAGGAGCTCTGGAACTGGCGCTGCAGCGGGAGAAAGAGAAAGTTTCACCTACGTACCCGACTTTACAAGACAGGAGAGACTCCGCTGTCTTGAAGGGAACCCCAGCCCGTGAACCCCACCGCAGACAGTCTTCCCAGACTGCTGTGCCCTCACCTTCCAGCTCTGCCCTCCTGGGCCCCAGATGTTGCAGCTGGACCTGGGGAAGGTAGGCAGGGCCTCCCAGGTGCGACCCAGGCCAGATGACACGCAGAGAGGCCAGCCGCATCCTGAAAGAGGGAAAGGGCGTGGGCTCCCAGAAATCCTGCATTGGGTCCAGCCAGGTTCCCACCATAGAAGACGCGGTACTGGGCGGAAGCAGTTGGGCCACAGAGCCAGAGGCCTGGCCGTCGCTTCCACACTGTCCTCCCAAGGCACCCTGCTTTGGGTCTGGGCCCTGTGCCTGCCCCTTTCCACCAGGGGGGAGTCCCACCCCGGCGCTGACTCCTGTGTGGCCATCCTGGCAGTGGCAGGCCTGCTCATCCAGCAGGTGGAACACGGGGTTTGTGTGAGTCTCTTCTTCCCACTGCCACTCTTCTCGCAAAGAGGCTGGACACAGTCCAGCCCAGCCCTCCACGCCCTTGTGCAAGTGGACTGAGGACTGAGGCCGATGTGTGAGCGGCTCGCTAACACCCCTTCTCTTCTGGGCCTGCTGGTGGTGGTCAGAAGGGGTGGATATGGAGAAGGGGAAGCGGAGGGAGACGGGACTGTGGTGGGGATGGGTCGCCAGGGAACAGCTCAAGCCAGCCTCCCCTCTGGTTCCCAGGGGCTCTGGGACCCCACCCACAGCTCTCTTTCACTCCTATCCCCTTGCAGTAGAAGCCATCAGACCTCAGCCCTCCCAGAGGAATCAAAAGATGAGTGAGATCAGAGTTGTGCCGGGCCCGCCCCAGCCACAGTCCTCTGTCCTCTTGTTCTCCCCCAGCCCTGTTCTGTGGAGACAGGAGGCCCTCGTCTGGCACTCAAAGAACACTCAGGTCTTTAGTTGGCGCTGGGGTCCATCATGCATGAGAACGTGGGAAGAGGCCTCCAGTCGTAAAGGAGCATAGGAGGGCATCCCCTGGGACAGGCGGGGGACAGGATCTGTGGATGATATGGTGTGTGACTATCTGAGTCTCAGGCTGCTGCGGGGGTCCAGGGGCTGTGTCTGCTTCATTCACTGCGTTGTGCCAAGTGTCTCTAAAGCTCCCGCATGTCACAGGTGCTTAATATACAGTGTTCTCGAATGAACTCCAACCAGAAGCATCCCCGGTAGCTGAGTGGGCCTGGGGCCCCTCTGCGGCCCCGGAGACCCCTCCTTGGCTACTCCAAGGACCCGCCCCACGACCAGCTGCATGGAATCCCACACTCCCTGCCAGAGTGCTTTCCGTGTGCCTTTGCAAACTCAGAAAGGCCCCATCCCAGCGATGGGGGAGCAGACTGCTCTTCATCGGGGAGAGGGAAAGAATAACCAGGAACAACCACAGCACGTCTCTCAGCCCCTTCTGTAGAGCCAGGCCCCAGGGAAGCACCTGCCGTGGCTCATCCCATTCGTGCCCACCAGAACCCGATGAAGTTTATCCTCTCCCACTCCACTTTGCAGAGGAGCAATCGAAGCTCAGAGAGATGGAGGGCCGTTTCCAAGACACACAGCTGGCAGTGGGCAGAGTCACCACTGTGCTGAGGAGGGGCTGGGCACTCACGTAGCAAGTAGGTGGTCCAGGACCCCGTGGGAGGTGAGGACAGCCGCGCAGTCAAACACGATGGTGGTGACGTTGGCCATGTTTCGAGGCGCCAAGGCTGGTCCTATGGACGGCGGCAGCCTCTCCAGCAGGCCTGCCTGGAGGGCCCGCATCCTGCAGGCCTCATTCCGCTGCCCGAGTGACTCTCCGCGCTGGGTGAGATGAGGAAGGACACAGAGTCACCAGCACCAGCGTGAACCTCCAGGAAGTCAAGGTCTGGAGGTCCCCCAGGAACTGTGAGCCCCTCAGGGATGTGTGCAGAGGAGGGACAGGATTGCCCACAGCCAACCGGTTTCCAGGCTTGAAAAGTCCAATTTGAGTTTGGGCGGGGGGAGGATTATACGATGAGTTCCTCAGGACACTTGGCTGGCTTGGCAAGGACAGACCGCCCCGCACCAAAGCGTGCATTAAGAGCACTGACCAGCGAATCCAACACAAACATCCCCATTCTAGAGATGAGAGGACGGAAGCTTCGGGCTGCCAAGTGGCTGCTCAGGGTCCTGTGGGTCGGAACTGAGAACCGCCCTAAGCCAGGGCTGCAGGACTCCCCCGCTCCCCCACCTGAGGCTTCATGTGCTCCTGACATGAAGGGAAATGTCTGGTGGGAACCTCAGCCCTCCCCAGTCGGGAGACAGTGCACGGGCAGACAGACGCTGTGAGGATCTGGCTGACTACAAGAAAGGACGCTGGTTTTTCTTTCTTTTACACGAAAGGGAGGTTTGAGACCCTCGTTACAGAGGTTTCAGATTCAGAAAATGGCAGATTTCAAAGATGCCCCTGGCCGAGTGTGAAGCGCAAACATCAGTGTTTTGTCTACTCCGCCTAGGGTTAGGAAAGAGCGACTTCCCACCCTCCTAGGTAGCTGGTGAGGAGGCGTGGAAGTCCAGATTCCTTTGGGACTGGGCCCTTGGGACACTCCAGTGGGAAAGCCCTGGGCGGGTCCAGGGGAGGGCTCCAGATTTGACTCTGGATTGTGGACACACCCCGGTGATCTCAGGGCCCCGGGTGTCACTCACTCTCCCCTCAGTCCAGCCCCGGGCAAGGTCGGTGGTCTGCTGCACTTGCCCCCTGTCCAGGGAGATGGAGCCGTAGGACCCATGCGCCAGCTCCTGGACCATCTCCTGGGTGGAGCTCTGCAAAGACAGCGTCCGGTGGCCGCGGCGGCAGGTAGCAGGGGCCTGCCTGCACTTGCCCACAGGGGGAAAACTCTCCCGCACACCGAGCACAGACAGAGGGGCATCCGCATAGACCTCCAGACAGGGAGCGAATGAGATGACACCTCACGGGCTTGGGATTCACCTACGGGTAGGGCGGCTTGGCTCCCAGCACTCACCTTCCATCCTGCCAGCCACCACCCGGGATATGAACACGACATACCGCCAGGCTTCCAAGCCCTAACTGTCTGCTCCCGTCCAGGGTAGCTCCACGCTCATCCCTGCCTTCCGTCACTCCATGCCCGCCAACACACACACACAATAAGGGTCAAGGGGTGTGGGGCTGCCCGCATGGGAGGGTGGGATCACACTTGTGGCCTGACCCGGAGTGGCCCGCCCTGGGCTGCCTTGTGTTACCTGAGGGTTCCTTCTTCCGAATGGCCTGAGGTCTTGGAGGTGCGGTCTCAGCCAATGTCGACAGCGCTGGAGAAGACTGTCATTGTTGGCTCTCTGTGCGCCAGAGCCTCGCAAAGAGGGGATACACGAACACATCCTCCTGTGTCGAGTGTCTCTGGTCAAATGGGCTATGTGTACAAAATGGCTGCCTGGTGACCAGAGTTCTAAGCTCTGTTGGGGTCGGTCGCCAAGGAAGTGAGGTCATGTCTCCAAGGTTCCAGGATGGGGGGCCCTTCCCTCCATCAGACCCACCCAAAGCCCCCTCGGGGCTGTTGACCGCTCACCCTCCTTGCCCGTGTCATCTCCCGAGCTGTACAGAAAGTTCCATCACAGCCCTCCCCACAGCTCCTTGGGATCGGAACCAGCGCCCCAGCTTTGAAGAGAGAGCGCCCAGTTCGGATCTCCTTTTTCCTAGCAGTTCTGTGTCCTGGAAAAGCCACTGTGCCTCTCAGGGCCTCCCCAGTCTCCCAACCTGCACGATGGGATGGCGCTAGAAACACATTCCCAGGGACGTCTTCGGGTGGACATGTGATAACGCCTCCCATATCTGGGAGGTGGTGCCGCCTGGGTCTGGTCCCCGAACTTAGAGGTGGAAGAATTACAAGAAGGGGTGGATGCAGTCGGGAATACCTCTCCAAACAGGCCTGGATTCCAGCCGTGTGATTTGGGAAAAGTCCCTGCCCCTTGGGGGCTCCTTGTCAGGTCTGCACCTTCAAGGGTTGGAAGTTCGAGGAAATTCAGATATTGTCATTCACTAGCATTCAACCTTTCCCAGTCTCCTGTTGGCCTTAGAACCAGACCCAAGCGCCTCATTGTGGCCTATGTGGTGGGCAGCCTCCACCAAGGCTCCCAGCGCTCCCTCCCTCCTGCTGTGCACATCCTTGTGGAACCACTACATCCTGAGTAACTGGTTTCTGAGCAATAGAATACAGCCCAGCTGATGGAATGTCACATCCAAGTTTTAATTACAAAAACTCTGTCACTTCCCTCTTGCTTGCTTTCCTGAGTTCCCTCCCTTTATCTCCCCCTCTGTTTCCATCTCTTGCGCTCTCTCTCTGTCACATTTCTGGAAATGAGATAGCAAGTGGCGATGATTTCAGTTGCCCTATGTAGAGGCCAAGGGAGGCGAGATCTGAGGGAGCGCCCAGCCAACAGTCACATGGAGACTCAGACTCTCAGTCCCAATGACTCCTGACACCACCCGTGTGAGTGACTTGGGAGCAAATCCTCCCCTAGTCTAGCCTCAGTTGAGACTGAAGGTCCTGCTTCACGGAGACCTGGAGGCAGAGGCTCCCAGCTAAGCCGTGCCCAATGCCTAGACCACGGAAACCGGGAGAAGTTCAATATTCGTACTTCAGAGGTGCAACTTTTGGGAGCAGTGTTGTGAGAGAGAAACCCAAATGAACGCAGACTACCGGGTTCCCCGGTCTGGCCCCATTAACCGCCGCCCCTGCCGCAGCTCCTGTTGCTTCTCAGGCTCCCTCCAGCCGCCTGGGCAGCTTTCTGACCTCCTCTGCTCACGCTCACTTCTGCCCCAGAGTCTCAGCACCAACAGCGCCTTTCCCCCGACTCCCTGTTCCCGGACCTACGCAGGCGTGGCTCAGTCTTGTCCTTCTGGTCACAGCCTAGGTCACTTCAGTGAGGCCTTTCAGAATCTCCCAGGCACAGTCTCTGCCACCACACATCTCACATCTGGAAGCGTCTTCAATTGTTTCCTCCTTCTTGCTCCCATTTGGATAAAGTGAGCCCAGGACGAGGGGCTGTCTGCTTTGGCTGAAGGAGACGTAATTCCTTCTGGTTACCCCGGGCACACGGCTGTCTCCTCCAGGCTGAGTTTTTCCCACCACCAGTCCGTCGGGAAGGCGCACTAGCCTTCCCTCTCTCCCGTGGGGCTGGTGTCCCAGGAACACGGTGAGCCGTCCTCTCTCCCTGTCATGCAGCACCAGCCCCTCACCCCACGGCCAGAGAACTAGCACCCGGTCTGAGACTCCACCACATCCTGAATTCAGTTACTGCTGAGACCCTCCCATCCATTTGGGGATTCCCTGGTACCTCCTGAGGGCGTCTTTCCCTGAGACCCCACTCCCAGCCTGCCCTTGCTTATTCCAGTAACAATGGCCTTTCCTCAGAGCCCCCCCAGTCTGGAGAAGAAATGTGTTGAAAGGTTCTCCGTGTTAATTTTCAGGGCCGGGGGAAATTGGTAGAAGTAATTTGGGTGTTTCTGTGCAATAGTTCCCAGGAAGAAGATTCAGCCCTAAAAACAAATGAACTTCTGACACATGGTACAACGTGGATGAACCTTGCAAACCTTACGCTCAGTGAAATAAACGCAACCCAGAAAGACACCTATGATACGGTTCCCCTTACATGACGTGCCGAGCACAGGCAAATTCATCGAGATGGAAGGAAGAATAGAAGTTCACAGGGGCTGGAGCTGAGGGTCATGGGGAGGCAGTGTTTAATGGGGACAGAGTTTCTGTTTGAGATGATGAAAAGAAGTCTTGGAAATGAACACGGTGATGGTTGCGCAGTATTGTGAATGCATTTGATGCCACTGAATTGTCCACGGAAAAATGGTTCAAATGGCCAAGTCTAGGTTATGCATACTTTGCCACAATCAAAAGGCACTTAAAAATGCAGCGGGGGGTCAAGATGCAGGTTCTGGGGCCCTCAAGTCAGCATATGGGCCAGGTAGGTGTCCAGGGTCTGAGATCTTGGACCCTGGTGAGGCTCTGGAGTGGTCCTGATTGATGCTAGTTTACAAGTTCAAAGTAACAGGATTGGAGCAATTTCACCGATTGGGGGATAAGAAAGGAAACAACTGCATTCAGTCCCATCCAACGTGGAAGAGACCTTTTTCTTAATGGGAAGCAAATGTCAGTCCTTCAAGGAAGTCACTTCTCAACGTCTCTACCCCTCCCCAACCCCACCCGCTACTCCCAGAAAGACGCCGCAGTGCAGAGCTCGGGTACCGTGGTTGTGGCCTCATCCGTGAGTCATGTTTGGGGTCAGATCCCCTGTTTTCCTTCCCCAGCCATGTGACCCTGGGCATGTCACTCAACATGACTGAACCTCCATTTCTTCAACCGTAAAATGGGGAGAATCATCCTGGTAGGGAAATTATGAAGGTCACAAGACTTTCTCAGAGGAGGTAGCACATGGCAGAGGCATTATGCTGAGAGCCGCGCCCCACAGGTCACACGTTTTCTGATTCTGTTGATACGACCTTCTCAAAACAACAGCATTATAAAGATGGAGAACAGATGAGTGAAGGCCAGGGGCTGGCCGGGCAGATGTGACTACGAAAGAGCAGCACGAGGGAGGGCTTGTGGGGATGGGACAGTTCTGTGTGTGGATTGCAGTGGTGGTGGCGCAAATCTGCATGTGTCATAAAATGGCATTGAACCGCGCGCGCGCGCATACACGCACACGCACACACACACACACCCCCCAGTGAGCTCACGTCAAACTAGCAACATCAGAAGTCTGCGGTCTGTGGGTTTAACACTGCCAATTCATGTCCTGGTCGTGACACTGTACTAGAGTCCCGCAAGATGTTAACCCCCGGCGGAAGCTGGTGGAAGGGTCCAAGGCACTCTGTACTATTTTTGTTGCAACTTCATGTGCTTTCATATTTATTCAAAGGGAAAAGTTAACAGTGAAAGACACAACAGGACACAGCCTGGCACGTAGTAAGTGGCAAACAACACGGTTCTCGGTGACAATTCTTTGCGATTGTAATTGCACGTTCATTTCCAGTCTCTCTCCATACACAGTGACCTTGGTGAGGGACGGACACACCTCACTAACGTCGTCTGCCCTCTGCCCAGCACAGAGCACGCGCCCACTCAATATTTGTCCACTAAATCCCCCGTGGTCCCTGCGCCAGGTGTTCTTACGTCCACGTTCACGGACCCTCCACGACAACCTTAGGCAGTGTTATTCTTCGTGCTGGGCAGGTGAGGAAACTGAGGCACAGAGAGGGAAAGTAAATTGTTCCAGGTCAACACACTGGACCGACGAGGAGGTGCCATGCCCTGCTCTGGAGGAGAGCAGAGGCTGTCCATGGCAGCTCCAGGGTCCCTCACGGCGGCTCCTCTCTGCGACTGCCAGGTCCTAACTTTGAGGCCAAATAGCTTGACTTCCTAGAGGGAGCTGGAGAGAGAAGTCACCTACCTGTGGCGCTGGGGGGGGGGGGGTCGGTGGCACCAGTGGGTTCTGTGGGAGGAGCATGGAGGTCACAGCAGCTGAGGAGAAATGGTCTGGAGTGAGACCGGGGACTCCGAGGGGGGGCATGGAGGCCACCGCGTGCATCTTTCCTATCCAGCCTGAGCCACTGATTGCGGGTCCTCTGGCTTCTTCTCCCGTGGGTGCCCTGGGATGAGGAGATCAGTCGCTCTCCCTAAGGGGCCTGCAGCACACGGTCATCAGAGCCCTGAGGACTCACCGCGGGGAGTGAGGGCTGAGGTCCGATGTGTAACCTGCTGTGAGAAAAGGAGACAGAATTGGCATGCAAGAGGGGCACGAATGTCCAAAATACAGCCCGAGGACCAGCAGCCCCACCCACAACTGACACTTCCAGTCTACACGGTTCCACATTAGGATTTAGGAGCAACTATCTCTTATTCCTAAAAGGCTGACAAATCAAAGATCCAGTCCCTGTTTTCATGAGTTTGCAATTTATGTGTGAGATCAATGCGCTAACCTTGCTCGAACATGGGTTTGCAAATTGTGCTCTTCAGGTTCCAGAGGTATTTAGAGGTGCTGGCAGGGAGAGAGAGGAATAGCCAGACTCTTGAATGCCCATTGGCTTCAGAGGGATACTCTCTTTCATCTGACTGGAGAAAGGCTTCTGTGCCTCAGGCAAGGGGACGAATCACAGCCCCAGAGTGCAGAGCTGCAAAGGGAAGAGAAGGATTCACAAAGTGCAGGGCCTTGGGGTCCCTGAGCCTTGAGGGAGGTTGCTCAGCTGGAAGACTAGACACACAGGATGGCTCCTGAGGAACACTGGAGAGTGCACATCCTCCTGGGGCCCATCCTTAGCTTCAGTATGGGGTTACTAAATAGATGCTCCCCAACGACGTAGAGGCTGTCGCTGTCCAGGATGAAGGAGCCCAGCTGAGTGCCCCCACAGGTCTCATGTCTCAGCTTCCGTGACAGCCCCTCTTTTTCCAGCTTAAGGCCCACAGTGTCAGGATGGTGAGTGAGGACAGTATCATCTCCGCCGGCTGTTGCAGTTTTCTCAGGCCTGGAGCTGGAGGGACACAGGCATGGGGAGGTGGGGACTCCAGGCAGGGGCGCTGAAACGCCTCCCTGAGGGAGGGGACAGAGACAGCAGGAAGACTGACGGGCAGCTTGGAACAGCCTTGGTGCTGGGGGAGGGTTGTAAGTGAATAGGACAGCCAAGGTCCCTGAACACAGAGGACGTAGCACCTCCAAATGTTGGTGTCGGTGCTCAACTCTGAAAGGACGTTCATGATACGGCAACGCACACCCTAACAACAAAGCATGCGGCAGCGAGCGGAGGAGGACTCTGGGCACAGGACCAGGTGAAGCAAGGCAACATCAAGTTGCTTAAATTGCAGCTCTGCCACTCACTTTCTGCATGCCTCTGGGTAAGTCTCCCAACCCCTCTGGCTCCTTTTCTTCATCTGTCCAGTGAGGTGAGAGTTCAGACCTCACAGCACTTAGCACTAGTAACTGTTCGATGAAAAGCGGCCATTTTCCTTAGGTATTAATAGGGCCCGCATTCTTGGTGTCAATGGACCTGGCAGGGAGAGAGACTGAGCCTTTTGAAGGCAACACTTAGGGCAAGCAGCCGTCCTGGGATGGAGGCGGCGATTGGGCTGTGTGGGATCTCAGAGCCAGAAACATCTCAGGGCCAGTGGAAAGGGAAGACACGCTGCATCACGGCTGCAGGACAATGGCGAGGACCTTTGGAGCTGGGTCGTTTCATCCTCAGACAAACGGGTTCACGACTGGGAGGTTCACACGAGGGCTGAGGCCACCCAAGTGCTCCTGCGGGGGTTCCCACGTGCTGGGGTCCTTCTCACAGTTGGGTGTAAGAAAGGGTGCGAGTCCTTTACCGCTTGTTGTCTACATGTCGGGACCTTTGCTAAGCACTTTTCATTTTCATCCTCACACAAATTCCTCTCCCCAGTGAGAAGCAGAGTCTACTTCCCCATCTCTTGAATCTGGGCTCGGCCACATGACAGGCCTTGGCTAATGGATGTTAGTGAATGTGACGGAAGCAGAGGCTTGGGAAGCACGTGTACACTAGGGCTTGCCATTTCTTGCTGCTCCTGGAACTCGGAGCAGCTCAATGAGCCCAAGGTGCCCACTGGGGGATGAGAGAATGTGCGGGAGACCCGAGGTCCGCCAGCCAGCGGCCGACCGCAGGCACATCAGTGAGCCTCAGCTGAGATCAGCTGAGCCAGCCCCGGCAGGAGAACTTCCCAGCAGCATTCAGAACAAATCACTATCCAGCAGAATGTGGGCTAAATTGGTTCTGCAGAAAAGCAAACTGAGCCCTTCCGATTGACCGATGAGGTGGCCGAGGCACAGAGATGTTTAGCAACTGGTCAGGGACACACAGTCTTGAAGCAGGGAACTAGGATCGGAACACAGGCCTGTCAGACCCCCCAAAAACCATGTGACCACTGTGCTCTACTGCTCAGGAATCCTTCTGGGGGCGCGCAGACATAACTTGGTCTGTAGCACATGTCACATATTTAACATTCTGCTGGAACTAGGCATGTTACACAAATGGTTGAGCTGGTCAGGACGGAGCGGTGAGGAAGTGGAGAGTGTGCATCATGTCTACAGCATGTAGAAAATGTGCAGGGTCTTGACTCACGAAACAAAGAATTCCTGAAGGCGGAATTCAAATTTCAGGACTCCAGTTTATATCCCATGACTCCAGACTCACATGGCAGGATTAAGGGATGGGGAGGCCCAGCCTGGGTCAGGACACAAGCATGAAAAAGACTCATAGACTTGACTTTTTTCTTCTTTTTTTTGAGGAAGATTAACCCTGAGCTAACATGCACTGCCAATCCTCCTTGTGTGCTGAGGAAGATTTGCCCTGAGCTAACATCTGTGCTGATCTTCCTCTATTTTATACGTGGGATGCCTGCCAAAGCGTGGCTTGAGAAGTGGTACATAGGTCCACGCCCGGGAGCTGAGTGGGCCAGTTCACCGGAACCACAGACCGCTGAAGCAGAGTGTGCACACTTAACTGCTACGCCACCGGGCCAGCCCCCATGGACTCAATTTTAAAAATGAATCTTCAGAGCTGGGGTACGACAGGTTCCACGGCATCAATCAAGCCTCTATATCAGGTTCCTGGAAACTCAGGGGCTCTCAGATCCACATTGGGGCCAGATGAGGAGACAGGGCTAGAGTCAAAGTCATGACTAAGATCCAGAAAGATTTTCTGTCTGTTCAAATAGAACCCACAAATGTGGACACGTACAGACATTGCTACATTCATGCATTCATTCCAGCAAGCAGCATAAAGCGAGTGTCAACTAGGTACTCGGCGCCAAGGTGACAAATGCATAAAGACTGAATACAGCAAATGATAGTAAATTCCATGAAAGAAATACTCAGGGTGATATGGGAAGAGAAAACCTGAGGGCCAGGTGTGTATTCAGAAGTGCTACTTCATAGAAGGTGGTCTGGCAAGGTCTTTCAGAGCAGCTGATGGTTGAGCTGAGATTTGAACGGCAGTGAGGTGCCAGGCATAGCTGCTCTGCAGGAAGAGGCAGGATAAAGGCCTGATAGAGGTTAGGACATTAGTAGAACAGACAAGTGTCTGAAGTGGTTAACGACAGAAAGAAACCGAGAGAAAAGATGAAATGAGACAGCTATGAGGAACAAAGATTGGGAATGTGGAGGTCCTCACACACAGGAGAGACAAGACTGAAATTCTTTTGCTAAACGTTGTTTTCTTTCCTCCTCTTCTTCTTCTCCCCAGTGCCTCCCAGTACATAGCTGTCTATTCTAGTTGCAGATCCTTCTAGTTGCACTATGTGAGACACGGCCTCAGCGTGGCCTGATGAGTGGTGCCAGGTCCGCACCCAGGATCCAAACGGGTGAAACCCTGGGCCACTAAAGCAAACCACATAAACTCAGCCACTTGGCCACGGGGCCGGCCCCCTAGACTGAAACTCTAGCCCAACGCTCAGCAGCCCTGCTATCTCTTCCCTCCAGGGCAAAGGCACCTGCTGAAACGACAAGTGTTAAGCAACCCCAAAAGGACTACGAAGGACAGAGGCATCTCATGAGGAAACAGTGCACAGCTACTGAGCCTCTCCCCACTCTTCTCAGGACAAGAGCATGTTGATCAATCTTTTAGAAGCATTATCTATTGTTTCAACGTGGGAACCCCCGCAGGAGCACTTGGGTGGCCTCAGCCCTCGTGTGAACCTCCCAGTCGTGAACCCGTTTGTCTGAGGATGAAACGACCCAGCTCCAAAGGTCCTCGCCATTGTCCTGCAGCCGTGATGCAGCGTGTCTTCCCTTTCCACTGGCCCTGAGATGTTTCTGGCTCTGAGATCCCACACAGCCCAATCGCCGCCTCCATCCCAGGACGGCTGCTTGCCCTAAGTGTTGCCTTCAAAAGGCTCAGTCTCTCTCCCTGCCAGGTCCATTGACACCAAGAATGCGGGCCCTATTAATACCTAAGGAAAATGGCCGCTTTTCATCGAACAGTTACTAGTGCTAAGTGCTGTGAGGTCTGAACTCTCACCTCACTGGACAGATGAAGAAAAGGAGCCAGAGGGGTTGGGAGACTTACCCAGAGGCATGCAGAAAGTGAGTGGCAGAGCTGCAATTTAAGCAACTTGATGTTGCCTTGCTTCACCTGGTCCTGTGCCCAGAGTCCTCCTCCGCTCGCTGCCGCATGCTTTGTTGTTAGGGTGTGCGTTGCCGTATCATGAACGTCCTTTCAGAGTTGAGCACCGACACCAACATTTGGAGGTGCTACGTCCTCTGTGTTCAGGGACCTTGGCTGTCCTATTCACTTACAACCCTCCCCCAGCACCAAGGCTGTTCCAAGCTGCCCGTCAGTCTTCCTGCTGTCTCTGTCCCCTCCCTCAGGGAGGCGTTTCAGCGCCCCTGCCTGGAGTCCCCACCTCCCCATGCCTGTGTCCCTCCAGCTCCAGGCCTGAGAAAACTGCAACAGCCGGCGGAGATGATACTGTCCTCACTCACCATCCTGACACTGTGGGCCTTAAGCTGGAAAAAGAGGGGCTGTCACGGAAGCTGAGACATGAGACCTGTGGGGGCACTCAGCTGGGCTCCTTCATCCTGGACAGCGACAGCCTCTACGTCGTTGGGGAGCATCTATTTAGTAACCCCATACTGAAGCTAAGGATGGGCCCCAGGAGGATGTGCACTCTCCAGTGTTCCTCAGGAGCCATCCTGTGTGTCTAGTCTTCCAGCTGAGCAACCTCCCTCAAGGCTCAGGGACCCCAAGGCCCTGCACTTTGTGAATCCTTCTCTTCCCTTTGCAGCTCTGCACTCTGGGGCTGTGATTCGTCCCCTTGCCTGAGGCACAGAAGCCTTTCTCCAGTCAGATGAAAGAGAGTATCCCTCTGAAGCCAATGGGCATTCAAGAGTCTGGCTATTCCTCTCTCTCCCTGCCAGCACCTCTAAATACCTCTGGAACCTGAAGAGCACAATTTGCAAACCCATGTTCGAGCAAGGTTAGCGCATTGATCTCACACATAAATTGCAAACTCATGAAAACAGGGACTGGATCTTTGATTTGTCAGCCTTTTAGGAATAAGAGATAGTTGCTCCTAAATCCTAATGTGGAACCGTGTAGACTGGAAGTGTCAGTTGTGGGTGGGGCTGCTGGTCCTCGGGCTGTATTTTGGACATTCGTGCCCCTCTTGCATGCCAATTCTGTCTCCTTTTCTCACAGCAGGTTACACATCGGACCTCAGCCCTCACTCCCCGCGGTGAGTCCTCAGGGCTCTGATGACCGTGTGCTGCAGGCCCCTTAGGGAGAGCGACTGATCTCCTCATCCCAGGGCACCCACGGGAGAAGAAGCCAGAGGACCCGCAATCAGTGGCTCAGGCTGGATAGGAAAGATGCACGCGGTGGCCTCCATGCCCCCCCTCGGAGTCCCCGGTCTCACTCCAGACCATTTCTCCTCAGCTGCTGTGACCTCCATGCTCCTCCCACAGAACCCACTGGTGCCACCGACCCCCCCCCCCCCCAGCGCCACAGGTAGGTGACTTCTCTCTCCAGCTCCCTCTAGGAAGTCAAGCTATTTGGCCTCAAAGTTAGGACCTGGCAGTCGCAGAGAGGAGCCGCCGTGAGGGACCCTGGAGCTGCCATGGACAGCCTCTGCTCTCCTCCAGAGCAGGGCATGGCACCTCCTCGTCGGTCCAGTGTGTTGACCTGGAACAATTTACTTTCCCTCTCTGTGCCTCAGTTTCCTCACCTGCCCAGCACGAAGAATAACACTGCCTAAGGTTGTCGTGGAGGGTCCGTGAACGTGGACGTAAGAACACCTGGCGCAGGGACCACGGGGGATTTAGTGGACAAATATTGAGTGGGCGCGTGCTCTGTGCTGGGCAGAGGGCAGACGACGTTAGTGAGGTGTGTCCGTCCCTCACCAAGGTCACTGTGTATGGAGAGAGACTGGAAATGAACGTGCAATTACAATCGCAAAGAATTGTCACCGAGAACCGTGTTGTTTGCCACTTACTACGTGCCAGGCTGTGTCCTGTTGTGTCTTTCACTGTTAACTTTTCCCTTTGAATAAATATGAAAGCACATGAAGTTGCAACAAAAATAGTACAGAGTGCCTTGGACCCTTCCACCAGCTTCCGCCGGGGGTTAACATCTTGCGGGACTCTAGTACAGTGTCACGACCAGGACATGAATTGGCAGTGTTAAACCCACAGACCGCAGACTTCTGATGTTGCTAGTTTGACGTGAGCTCACTGGGGGGTGTGTGTGTGTGTGCGTGTGCGTGTATGCGCGCGCGCGCGGTTCAATGCCATTTTATGACACATGCAGATTTGCGCCACCACCACTGCAATCCACACACAGAACTGTCCCATCCCCACAAGCCCTCCCTCGTGCTGCTCTTTCGTAGTCACATCTGCCCGGCCAGCCCCTGGCCTTCACTCATCTGTTCTCCATCTTTATAATGCTGTTGTTTTGAGAAGGTCGTATCAACAGAATCAGAAAACGTGTGACCTGTGGGGCGCGGCTCTCAGCATAATGCCTCTGCCATGTGCTACCTCCTCTGAGAAAGTCTTGTGACCTTCATAATTTCCCTACCAGGATGATTCTCCCCATTTTACGGTTGAAGAAATGGAGGTTCAGTCATGTTGAGTGACATGCCCAGGGTCACATGGCTGGGGAAGGAAAACAGGGGATCTGACCCCAAACATGACTCACGGATGAGGCCACAACCACGGTACCCGAGCTCTGCACTGCGGCGTCTTTCTGGGAGTAGCGGGTGGGGTTGGGGAGGGGTAGAGACGTTGAGAAGTGACTTCCTTGAAGGACTGACATTTGCTTCCCATTAAGAAAAAGGTCTCTTCCACGTTGGATGGGACTGAATGCAGTTGTTTCCTTTCTTATCCCCCAATCGGTGAAATTGCTCCAATCCTGTTACTTTGAACTTGTAAACTAGCATCAATCAGGACCACTCCAGAGCCTCACCAGGGTCCAAGATCTCAGACCCTGGACACCTACCTGGCCCATATGCTGACTTGAGGGCCCCAGAACCTGCATCTTGACCCCCCGCTGCATTTTTAAGTGCCTTTTGATTGTGGCAAAGTATGCATAACCTAGACTTGGCCATTTGAACCATTTTTCCGTGGACAATTCAGTGGCATCAAATGCATTCACAATACTGCGCAACCATCACCGTGTTCATTTCCAAGACTTCTTTTCATCATCTCAAACAGAAACTCTGTCCCCATTAAACACTGCCTCCCCATGACCCTCAGCTCCAGCCCCTGTGAACTTCTATTCTTCCTTCCATCTCGATGAATTTGCCTGTGCTCGGCACGTCATGTAAGGGGAACCGTATCATAGGTGTCTTTCTGGGTTGCGTTTATTTCACTGAGCGTAAGGTTTGCAAGGTTCATCCACGTTGTACCATGTGTCAGAAGTTCATTTGTTTTTAGGGCTGAATCTTCTTCCTGGGAACTATTGCACAGAAACACCCAAATTACTTCTACCAATTTCCCCCGGCCCTGAAAATTAACACGGAGAACCTTTCAACACATTTCTTCTCCAGACTGGGGGGGCTCTGAGGAAAGGCCATTGTTACTGGAATAAGCAAGGGCAGGCTGGGAGTGGGGTCTCAGGGAAAGACGCCCTCAGGAGGTACCAGGGAATCCCCAAATGGATGGGAGGGTCTCAGCAGTAACTGAATTCAGGATGTGGTGGAGTCTCAGACCGGGTGCTAGTTCTCTGGCCGTGGGGTGAGGGGCTGGTGCTGCATGACAGGGAGAGAGGACGGCTCACCGTGTTCCTGGGACACCAGCCCCACGGGAGAGAGGGAAGGCTAGTGCGCCTTCCCGACGGACTGGTGGTGGGAAAAACTCAGCCTGGAGGAGACAGCCGTGTGCCCGGGGTAACCAGAAGGAATTACGTCTCCTTCAGCCAAAGCAGACAGCCCCTCGTCCTGGGCTCACTTTATCCAAATGGGAGCAAGAAGGAGGAAACAATTGAAGACGCTTCCAGATGTGAGATGTGTGGTGGCAGAGACTGTGCCTGGGAGATTCTGAAAGGCCTCACTGAAGTGACCTAGGCTGTGACCAGAAGGACAAGACTGAGCCACGCCTGCGTAGGTCCGGGAACAGGGAGTCGGGGGAAAGGCGCTGTTGGTGCTGAGACTCTGGGGCAGAAGTGAGCGTGAGCAGAGGAGGTCAGAAAGCTGCCCAGGCGGCTGGAGGGAGCCTGAGAAGCAACAGGAGCTGCGGCAGGGGCGGCGGTTAATGGGGCCAGACCGGGGAACCCGGTAGTCTGCGTTCATTTGGGTTTCTCTCTCACAACACTGCTCCCAAAAGTTGCACCTCTGAAGTACGAATATTGAACTTCTCCCGGTTTCCGTGGTCTAGGCATTGGGCACGGCTTAGCTGGGAGCCTCTGCCTCCAGGTCTCCGTGAAGCAGGACCTTCAGTCTCAACTGAGGCTAGACTAGGGGAGGATTTGCTCCCAAGTCACTCACACGGGTGGTGTCAGGAGTCATTGGGACTGAGAGTCTGAGTCTCCATGTGACTGTTGGCTGGGCGCTCCCTCAGATCTCGCCTCCCTTGGCCTCTACATAGGGCAACTGAAATCATCGCCACTTGCTATCTCATTTCCAGAAATGTGACAGAGAGAGAGCGCAAGAGATGGAAACAGAGGGGGAGATAAAGGGAGGGAACTCAGGAAAGCAAGCAAGAGGGAAGTGACAGAGTTTTTGTAATTAAAACTTGGATGTGACATTCCATCAGCTGGGCTGTATTCTATTGCTCAGAAACCAGTTACTCAGGATGTAGTGGTTCCACAAGGATGTGCACAGCAGGAGGGAGGGAGCGCTGGGAGCCTTGGTGGAGGCTGCCCACCACATAGGCCACAATGAGGCGCTTGGGTCTGGTTCTAAGGCCAACAGGAGACTGGGAAAGGTTGAATGCTAGTGAATGACAATATCTGAATTTCCTCGAACTTCCAACCCTTGAAGGTGCAGACCTGACAAGGAGCCCCCAAGGGGCAGGGACTTTTCCCAAATCACACGGCTGGAATCCAGGCCTGTTTGGAGAGGTATTCCCGACTGCATCCACCCCTTCTTGTAATTCTTCCACCTCTAAGTTCGGGGACCAGACCCAGGCGGCACCACCTCCCAGATATGGGAGGCGTTATCACATGTCCACCCGAAGACGTCCCTGGGAATGTGTTTCTAGCGCCATCCCATCGTGCAGGTTGGGAGACTGGGGAGGCCCTGAGAGGCACAGTGGCTTTTCCAGGACACAGAACTGCTAGGAAAAAGGAGATCCGAACTGGGCGCTCTCTCTTCAAAGCTGGGGCGCTGGTTCCGATCCCAAGGAGCTGTGGGGAGGGCTGTGATGGAACTTTCTGTACAGCTCGGGAGATGACACGGGCAAGGAGGGTGAGCGGTCAACAGCCCCGAGGGGGCTTTGGGTGGGTCTGATGGAGGGAAGGGCCCCCCATCCTGGAACCTTGGAGACATGACCTCACTTCCTTGGCGACCGACCCCAACAGAGCTTAGAACTCTGGTCACCAGGCAGCCATTTTGTACACATAGCCCATTTGACCAGAGACACTCGACACAGGAGGATGTGTTCGTGTATCCCCTCTTTGCGAGGCTCTGGCGCACAGAGAGCCAACAATGACAGTCTTCTCCAGCGCTGTCGACATTGGCTGAGACCGCACCTCCAAGACCTCAGGCCATTCGGAAGAAGGAACCCTCAGGTAACACAAGGCAGCCCAGGGCGGGCCACTCCGGGTCAGGCCACAAGTGTGATCCCACCCTCCCATGCGGGCAGCCCCACACCCCTTGACCCTTATTGTGTGTGTGTGTTGGCGGGCATGGAGTGACGGAAGGCAGGGATGAGCGTGGAGCTACCCTGGACGGGAGCAGACGGTTAGGGCTTGGAAGCCTGGCGGTATGTCGTGTTCATATCCCGGGTGGTGGCTGGCAGGATGGAAGGTGAGTGCTGGGAGCCAAGCCGCCCTACCCGTAGGTGAATCCCAAGCCCGTGAGGTGTCATCTCATTCGCTCCCTGTCTGGAGGTCTATGCGGATGCCCCTCTGTCTGTGCTCGGTGTGCGGGAGAGTTTTCCCCCTGTGGGCAAGTGCAGGCAGGCCCCTGCTACCTGCCGCCGCGGCCACCGGACGCTGTCTTTGCAGAGCTCCACCCAGGAGATGGTCCAGGAGCTGGCGCATGGGTCCTACGGCTCCATCTCCCTGGACAGGGGGCAAGTGCAGCAGACCACCGACCTTGCCCGGGGCTGGACTGAGGGGAGAGTGAGTGACACCCGGGGCCCTGAGATCACCGGGGTGTGTCCACAATCCAGAGTCAAATCTGGAGCCCTCCCCTGGACCCGCCCAGGGCTTTCCCACTGGAGTGTCCCAAGGGCCCAGTCCCAAAGGAATCTGGACTTCCACGCCTCCTCACCAGCTACCTAGGAGGGTGGGAAGTCGCTCTTTCCTAACCCTAGGCGGAGTAGACAAAACACTGATGTTTGCGCTTCACACTCGGCCAGGGGCATCTTTGAAATCTGCCATTTTCTGAATCTGAAACCTCTGTAACGAGGGTCTCAAACCTCCCTTTCGTGTAAAAGAAAGAAAAACCAGCGTCCTTTCTTGTAGTCAGCCAGATCCTCACAGCGTCTGTCTGCCCGTGCACTGTCTCCCGACTGGGGAGGGCTGAGGTTCCCACCAGACATTTCCCTTCATGTCAGGAGCACATGAAGCCTCAGGTGGGGGAGCGGGGGAGTCCTGCAGCCCTGGCTTAGGGCGGTTCTCAGTTCCGACCCACAGGACCCTGAGCAGCCACTTGGCAGCCCGAAGCTTCCGTCCTCTCATCTCTAGAATGGGGATGTTTGTGTTGGATTCGCTGGTCAGTGCTCTTAATGCACGCTTTGGTGCGGGGCGGTCTGTCCTTGCCAAGCCAGCCAAGTGTCCTGAGGAACTCATCGTATAATCCTCCCCCCGCCCAAACTCAAATTGGACTTTTCAAGCCTGGAAACCGGTTGGCTGTGGGCAATCCTGTCCCTCCTCTGCACACATCCCTGAGGGGCTCACAGTTCCTGGGGGACCTCCAGACCTTGACTTCCTGGAGGTTCACGCTGGTGCTGGTGACTCTGTGTCCTTCCTCATCTCACCCAGCGCGGAGAGTCACTCGGGCAGCGGAATGAGGCCTGCAGGATGCGGGCCCTCCAGGCAGGCCTGCTGGAGAGGCTGCCGCCGTCCATAGGACCAGCCTTGGCGCCTCGAAACATGGCCAACGTCACCACCATCGTGTTTGACTGCGCGGCTGTCCTCACCTCCCACGGGGTCCTGGACCACCTACTTGCTACGTGAGTGCCCAGCCCCTCCTCAGCACAGTGGTGACTCTGCCCACTGCCAGCTGTGTGTCTTGGAAACGGCCCTCCATCTCTCTGAGCTTCGATTGCTCCTCTGCAAAGTGGAGTGGGAGAGGATAAACTTCATCGGGTTCTGGTGGGCACGAATGGGATGAGCCACGGCAGGTGCTTCCCTGGGGCCTGGCTCTACAGAAGGGGCTGAGAGACGTGCCGTGGTTGTTCCTGGTTATTCTTTCCCTCTCCCCGATGAAGAGCAGTCTGCTCCCCCATCGCTGGGATGGGGCCTTTCTGAGTTTGCAAAGGCACACGGAAAGCACTCTGGCAGGGAGTGTGGGATTCCATGCAGCTGGTCGTGGGGCGGGTCCTTGGAGTAGCCAAGGAGGGGTCTCCGGGGCCGCAGAGGGGCCCCAGGCCCACTCAGCTACCGGGGATGCTTCTGGTTGGAGTTCATTCGAGAACACTGTATATTAAGCACCTGTGACATGCGGGAGCTTTAGAGACACTTGGCACAACGCAGTGAATGAAGCAGACACAGCCCCTGGACCCCCGCAGCAGCCTGAGACTCAGATAGTCACACACCATATCATCCACAGATCCTGTCCCCCGCCTGTCCCAGGGGATGCCCTCCTATGCTCCTTTACGACTGGAGGCCTCTTCCCACGTTCTCATGCATGATGGACCCCAGCGCCAACTAAAGACCTGAGTGTTCTTTGAGTGCCAGACGAGGGCCTCCTGTCTCCACAGAACAGGGCTGGGGGAGAACAAGAGGACAGAGGACTGTGGCTGGGGCGGGCCCGGCACAACTCTGATCTCACTCATCTTTTGATTCCTCTGGGAGGGCTGAGGTCTGATGGCTTCTACTGCAAGGGGATAGGAGTGAAAGAGAGCTGTGGGTGGGGTCCCAGAGCCCCTGGGAACCAGAGGGGAGGCTGGCTTGAGCTGTTCCCTGGCGACCCATCCCCACCACAGTCCCGTCTCCCTCCGCTTCCCCTTCTCCATATCCACCCCTTCTGACCACCACCAGCAGGCCCAGAAGAGAAGGGGTGTTAGCGAGCCGCTCACACATCGGCCTCAGTCCTCAGTCCACTTGCACAAGGGCGTGGAGGGCTGGGCTGGACTGTGTCCAGCCTCTTTGCGAGAAGAGTGGCAGTGGGAAGAAGAGACTCACACAAACCCCGTGTTCCACCTGCTGGATGAGCAGGCCTGCCACTGCCAGGATGGCCACACAGGAGTCAGCGCCGGGGTGGGACTCCCCCCTGGTGGAAAGGGGCAGGCACAGGGCCCAGACCCAAAGCAGGGTGCCTTGGGAGGACAGTGTGGAAGCGACGGCCAGGCCTCTGGCTCTGTGGCCCAACTGCTTCCGCCCAGTACCGCGTCTTCTATGGTGGGAACCTGGCTGGACCCAATGCAGGATTTCTGGGAGCCCACGCCCTTTCCCTCTTTCAGGATGCGGCTGGCCTCTCTGCGTGTCATCTGGCCTGGGTCGCACCTGGGAGGCCCTGCCTACCTTCCCCAGGTCCAGCTGCAACATCTGGGGCCCAGGAGGGCAGAGCTGGAAGGTGAGGGCACAGCAGTCTGGGAAGACTGTCTGCGGTGGGGTTCACGGGCTGGGGTTCCCTTCAAGACAGCGGAGTCTCTCCTGTCTTGTAAAGTCGGGTACGTAGGTGAAACTTTCTCTTTCTCCCGCTGCAGCGCCAGTTCCAGAGCTCCTGCCGGCTCTAGAGCCAGAGCAAGGGCCAGCTCCGGGGCCAGAGGCAGCTCCAGCTGTAGTTCCACCGTCCGCGCCGGAGCTGGAGGCGGCCTCACCACCAGCAGCCTCACCTCCAGCAGCCTCACCTCCATCGGCCTCTCCAGGGCCGGAGCGAGCGCCATCAGCTTCAGCCCCAGTGCCAGCTTCTGAGCTGGAGCAAGATGCGCCATTGACTTTTGGACGATCTCTGCCTCCAGCTGCCGAAGTCACCGCAGAAGCGAGCGCCGAGCTGAGAGAGGAGAGGCCTAAGCTGCTGGACTTCCCTCCGAAGCTGGTGGCCGAGCAGCTGACCCGGATGGATGCGGTGAGCAGCGGGGCTCTTGGGCTAGGTGGGGCCCGCCTTGGTGGGCCATCAGCTGCCCCAGACCTCCTGTTCCCTCAGCCGCAATCCAACGATGTGGGTGCAAGTCACAGCTCCCCCACTCACCCACCGGGTGACCTGGGCCACCTTCTGGCCCCCAAGTCCTTGCTGTCCCCACATGGACAGTAGAGAGCACACCAAGGGCGGGCACCTGCTGGGCAGAGTGGCTGTGCGGATGGATGAGGTCGAACAGAGAGGAAGCGGGGCAGAGAATAGCCCTCTGGTGGGGGAGGGAAGCTCACTGGAGTGCTGCCAAGTCCTGGGTCACTCACCCATCGGCCCAGGAGGCCTCAACAGCCTCCGTACTTATTAGACACCTAGTGCGTCCTTACCTACATGGAAGACAGGCAAACAAAGCCCATGGTTGTTGCTGCCTCGGGGGAACGTGCAGCTGAAAGGGGAGTGGGACCAGGGGGTGATGAGAACGGGTGGAAGATGCCCCTTGAGATGGGCAGGTGTGAGCCGTGTTCTGGTGCTTGGGGGAAGCAAGACTGGGCTGCGAGCCAATGGGACTTCTCTTCCCCGCCCCTATTGGGTCCTCGGTCATCCTGCGCTGGGCGGCCTCAGCGGACACAGACAAAACCCAGAGACTCCCAGAAGCTTCAGGCCACCTCCTCAGGTTCCTGAGCTGCAGCTGACCAGTGCCTCCTGCCTGGGGCTGCGGGGGCCTGCAGACTCTGAGCTCGGGTGTGGCAGGGTCAGGTGACAGTCCCCATCCTCCCCAGGAGCTGTTCAAGAAGGTGGAGCCCCGCCACTGCCTGGGTTTTGTGTGGTGCCAGCGGCCCAATGGGAGCAAGGAGTACCTGGCTCCCACGGTTCGGGCCACTATCAACCAGTTTCTTCACGTGTCCGGCTGCGTCATCACGACGTGCCTTGGGGACCTCAGCATGACGGCCCAGGACAGGGCCAGAGTCGTCGAGCTGTGGATTCAGGTGGCCAAGGTCAGTAGCGGCAGGGCCCAGGGAGCCCCTCCCTGGAGTCAGGGGGACTGCCCCTTCTCCTCTCGCAGCTTTCAGCCTTGAAGTCGGTGGTCTGGGCCTCGGCAAAGTCCTAGGCCCCTTGCTGCCAAGGGCCTGCTGACCTTGAGTGCTGGTCCCAGTGGTGGGAAGCTCCCTTCCCGCCCTGGGTTGAGCTAAAATCTTCCTGCCCGCGAGCGTTACTCATCAGCTCCCAGGTGTGCCCTCCCTCGCTTCCCTGGGCATCTGCCTCATCCAGGACAGCAGAAGCCCACGAGGGGACACAAGCCAGAGGAAGCAGGGCTCCAGCCCGCCGTCGCAGCTCATTCCCTTCCCTTCCTCAGGAGTGCCGAGTCCTTGGAAATTATGCGTCCCTGCGTGCCATCGTGTCTGCTCTGCAGAGCCCCTCCATCAGCCGTCTGCAAAAGACATGGGGACGAGTTGCCAGGTGGGTAGGCCGTGCTCCATCCAAGCACCACCAGGGCGGACCAGACATCCCCCGTGCGACTGCCATGGACCCCTCATTCAGCTAGGACCATCTGGGAGGCAGCGGACCCTAGGGATGGGGACTGGCCTCCTTGCTCGGGTCTCTGAGACTCTCTGAGACCCTAGGCAGTGGCTCCCCCCTTGTCACATCCTGGATTGAGCCACACTGGAGATTTCCAAGGGTGTACTTCGCAGCAACGGAGCCCTCATCGGCAACCAACGCTGTTAGAAACAATGTGCTCAGTCGGAGTGGGAATGGAGGCCCCAGGTGACCGCAGGAGAGCCTCCACCCGAGTCCCACGGTGACCTCAGAGCTCCGAAGAACCCGGGGAAAACCCTCGTCCAGGCCCCAGGCCCTTTGAACCTTCCGGGTTCTCAGCCAAAGGCATTTCGCCTTCAACCGCCCCGGGTTTTCTTTCCTCCTTTCCTCTCCCCTCAGGAAGAGCTCTCGAAAGTTGAAGAGGTTCATCAAAGACCAGTGGGTGAGCAGGAGGCAGCTGGTGAAGGTAAGACGGAGGCTGCACATCTGGAAGGAGGGGGAGCGAGAGGGGAGGGGACCCGGCAGGATGAGCTTTGGTTCTCCTGTCACGTGAAGTTGGTCAGGAAAAGATGGACAGGAAGAGGGATGTGCTAGCTCCATGGGCAGGTGGGGGCAGTTTGGGACAGGAGGCCAGGGGCATGGGATAGAATGGTGCGGGCTGGACTGTTCCAGGAGGCTGAGGACCTGGCAGAAGGTGCCGGTGTCTGGCTTCCATGCTGCTCCATCAGCTGCCCTGCATCTTCCTCCTGGCCACTGGCTGGAGCGAGTGGGCGGGCTTCCTTTCTTCCGAAGTCAGCCCAGTCTGTGCTCAGGAAGCCAGGGCCCCACTGCTCCTTCTGTCTTCACTGTGCCTCTCAAGAAGGGCACCCTGCCTGCCTGAGGGATGGGCACTGCCGGATCCCACGGGCCAGGGGCACTCAGGGGCTTCCCAGCCTTGGGACGGACACTGGACCTGGGACAGATCTGTGTCCCCTCGGTGACTCCCCACTCTGGCCCCTAAAGTGGGCGCTGCAGACAGTCCCAGTGGGATGCTCACCCAGGTCCTTGTTGGCGATGACATGTGCCCCGGAGGGCAAGGGCAAGTGCCCAGGGAACTGATGGCTTCTTCAGGGATCCTTCCCGCCCAGACGTCAGAAGTTTCCTCGTAAAACAGAAAGGAAATGCCACCCCGCAGTGCCCTGGTCGCCCCCTCCCCTGCTAGTCAGACGTGGCATTCGGGGTCCCCATCCTGAGCGGATGAAGAAAGAATTCTGTGCAGGGGAACTCCCTGAGGGGATCCTAGGGAGCTGAGGGCTTTAGCAAGGCCTTGGCCTCGGCCTGGGATCAGAGACTCCTGGGCGTTGGGGCTGGCAGAAGCCACTTGACCAGGCCTCCTGAGACACCTCATCTCCCTCCATCCGTGGCTCGGCCCAGCTGGGGGCCCGAACACAGCCTGAGAGTCCCGAGGACAGCACTGTGGTCAGCGGCTGGGCAGAGGGTGGTGTGAAGGCAGAGGAGACAGGGCCTGTGGCTGGGAGGGGGAGCAGCCTCTCCTCTGGGGCCCCCTGAGCAAGTCCCTGCCCCTGTGTGGGCCTTGGTCTCCTCATCTGGGAGCCAGAGGGAGATGAGCCGTGGTGCAGGCCTCACAGTGGGTGCCGAGGCTCAAGGGTGGGGAGGAATGTGGGGAGCTTGGACCTGGCTCCAAAGGCAGGCTTGAGCGGAGAGCAGTGATGACGGTCAGATGACGCTTGGGCCTCAGGAGACTGTGGGAGGCAGACAGAGTTCGTCAAACCTTCCAGACGAGGTAACAGGTTCAGGGAGGCCTGGGCGGGCCCAAGGTCACACAGGAGTGAGTGTTGGAGCTGGGATGGCTCTGGAATCAGAGCACCCTGGAGGCGGGAGCCGCAGGGGCACCAGGTGACTGGGGCCACATGTCCAGGGTCCCCGATCTGGGAGGGGTCTGGGAGGACACTTGGAGGGGAGCGTCGGCTCACTGGCCCTGTCAACACCCTGGCAGGAGGCGACCTCTATGTTGACCAGCCTGGAGACGGGCCCCACAGGTGCCCAGAAGGTAAGGGTGCCTGTGGAGGAGGGGCCCAGGAGTCGCAGGAGAGGGGACTCCCCTTCCTAGCCGGAGGTCTCTACCAGCAGAGAGGGAGCCTTTCTCCTCCAGCCCTGCTCCTGGTGCCACAGACCTGAAATGCCTGCATTGGAAGTGACCAGGAGGAGGCCTGGAACGGATGGGCGCACAACGGATTTGGGACAGGGAGGGGCGGGGACCACGTACCCTGGGTTTTGCCAGAGCCGGCTGCTGGGAGGTGCCTGGAGGAGTTTGGGGTTCCTGGAGGAGAGAAGAGGAGGAAATTGGGGGGAGGCCGCCTAGGTGGGTAGCTTGGGCTGGGCAGGAGGCTGGGGTGAGGAGTGGAGGAGAGGTCTTTGACGGCTCCTGAGAGCGGGATCTCATCACCGTCTCCACCCCGCTGGCACAGGGGCTCATCCCCTTCCTTGGCACATTCCTCAATTACCTACTGCTGCTGGACACCAACATGGAGGATTACCTGGAGGTGAGTGAGCCTGGAGGTGGGGCTGGGGATCAGGATTCGGAGATTTGGGAGGAGAGACTTGCACTGAGGCCTGAGCTCACAACCCTTGGCAGAGTCCTCTCGTGAGGGCCTCACAGCCACCCCGGGAGCTGGGTGTCATGGCCATCTTAGTGATGAGTGAATATAGGATCCAGGTGAGCCGCCAGTCCAGGCTGCCTGACTGCGGAGCTGCTGGAGGGTGTGTCTGAGCTGGACTCAGCCTCTCCCTCAGGCCCCGCCCCTGCAGGGAGTGAAGCCAGGCCCCTCCAAGGCAGGAAGCACACGAGTGGCTGAGCATCCCTTCCTGCCTGAGGCCTCAGTCTGTCTGTCTGTCAGAGAGGGCTGTCTTAGAATGTCCCTGAGCCATAGCCCCGTGGCCTCCTTGCTCTGGAGCTCAGAGTCTTGCCCGGGACCCATTCCCGTTTCTGGTAGCGCCTGCTCCCTGGTCGACCCTGCTGGTAGAGCAACCTGAGAAAGGGTGGAGACGGGGGCTAGCTATGGGCTAAGGGGGCTGTTGCTCATGGGCTTTGGCTCTCTGCCTTCCAGGGAAATGAGATCAATTTTGAGAAAAGGAGTGAGGTGAGCAGCTGTGGCCTCCCCGTGCGGAGGGTGGGGCTGTGGCAATCAGAGACTCCTCCGGGGAAGACCTTCTCTGGCCCGATGCCTTGGGCCTTGCTTTTCTTGGGAGAGTTCGGCACCCAGAGCTGGGAAAGCCGTCCCATTGGTGCGTGGGGGAAGGGGCTGGCACCAAGGACACCTTCCTGCAGGAGGAGCTATTTCAAGCCAACTGTGAGAACGAGCAAGTCCTGCACGGAATTGGAGGGAAGGAGGGTTCCCATGTGGGCCAAGACCCCAGACCAGCTCCTTGACCCTCTTCTCACCTGTCTGAGTCCCCAGCACGGTCCCCCACCCAGGCCCCGTCTGCATCATGTCCTTTCTCCCAGGAATTCAAAGTCACTGAGCAGATCTTCCTGCTCCAGGAGGCAGTCCATCTTTACCACATTGAGGCTGAGGAGCGATTTGGGGCCTGGTTCGAGGCCATGGAGCCCCTCAGCGAGGATGAGAGGTGAGGCGGGGCAGGAGTTGGTGAGGGCAAGGCGGACTCTCTCTGATGGCCAGCTCCAGGGAGCCCGTGCCCGTGGCTTCCGGGTCAGTCCCGGGGCTTGTCGCATGGTCACCCGTGGGGCCCTGGGACTCCAACTGCTGGCCGTCTCTGGGAGGGTCACCTGAGGTGTGGCTCCCGGTAGCTGAAAAGTCCCCTCTGTCCTTTAGCTACAGCCTGTCCTGCCACCTGGAGCCCCCACAGGAGAGGGCCGGCAAGATGCGCCGGTTTTTCCTGCCCAAGAAGAACCGCGCGTCTCTCAGCTCAGGGCTCGGTGAGTGTCCAGACAGGCAGGGACTGAAGCCAGGGGCTCCGGAAAGCTTCGGGCTAAGCATGGGCCTAGGGAGATGGACAGCCGGCACGGGGATCCCAGCTCCACTGCTGACCAGGCCTGTGAGGGACAATTCCCTTGACCTTTGTGGGACTCAGCTTCCTCTTCTGTGAAATGGGTGAAGCGAAATGCCAGCTCCCATGTCAGGGACAATGGGGTAGTGTTGACTGAACACTCAGGACAAGGTTTGGAGCAGAATGCAGTGGGGCTGAGGTGTTGGGCTGGGATACTGGTGTGACCCCCCCAATCATCAGTGTCTTCTCTTCAGTCACCAGACCCCTGACGCAGAACCCAGCAACAGTGGCAGATCCCGGTCCTTCCAACAGCTCGAGTGCAGCCTGCTCTTCAGCGGCGGGGACGCGGCTGGGAAACACGCGGGGCCCCAGGCCGGCTCCTCCCATGCTGATGGGGAGAAGAACATTCTAAGCCTTTTCCTGGGAGCCCTGGAGCCCAAGAGGGAGGGGACGACCCCACCCCACAGGCCTGGCAGCTCCACCCCAGCGCCTGTTTACCACTTGGGAAGGGGCCATATTTCTTTCGTGTTAATAGTTAGTACTAGTTTTGAATTTGATGTTAAAATCCTGTTTCTGTTCCAGCCTGCGAGTCACGGTCTGGTTCTTTCCCCTCCTGTGCTCGTGTCAAGGAGACACAGACTCTCGCGTTCCTCCTGGAATGAAGAAATCTTGCAGGGTCTCGGCTTATTGTATGTGAGAGAAGGGAGAAGGGCCAGGCCCCTCCCTGGATACTGAGGGACACCTCCGTGCCCCCCCTTACTCAGAGGACGGCTTCATTTCAGTGTGGTTCACGTGGGCCAGGAGCAGAGACAGCACCCAGAGCTCCTGGCATTTAGAGGGTGGAGGTACTTTCACAGGCAGAGCAACAACCACTGGAATGCGGGTGTCTTTAAAATGGCACGGGCCAGCACCACGACCTGCCCCAGGACAGTGGCTGCTTTTCCACCCCTTTGGAGGAGAGGCCACGTTTTCGGCTTCTCTTGTGGAGGTTCCTCTTCACCAGATGTTAGGAACTTGTCGTTTTCTAATGAGGCTCTGGACAGCAGCAGCTCTAAGTGCAGAGAACGATGTAAAAGCTCAAAACGTGCATGTGGAGGGTCAAGGCCGGAGAAGGTCATGTGCAGATGGACTAAGGGCAGGCAGGACCCTCCCTCCCCCGGCCCCTCTGGGGGCTCCATGTTCACCCTTCACCTGGATTGGAATCCTCTGGGATCCTGGTCCACGGCTCTGAATTCCTTTCCCTGCAAGTTTGGTATCCAGGGGGACAGATCTGTGATGCAGCTTTGAAGGCTACATCTGGGCATCCTTCCCGACGCATCACTGCTCCTTGTCCACCAGGATTTCCTGCCTCCGTGCACTTCCTTCTGCAATTCTTGGAAGGGCAGAAATTCCCTCGAATGCCTCGGCCTCTCTGTCCCGTACCTCGTGGCCACTCCTCCCTGGCAGGGTCTGACGGATCACGGGTGGAGTCTGCTTTGCAAACATTAGATACCCTAATCCTGGCCAAAGAATGACCTATACTCTCCCTCGCTGCCCAGGGTGACATCTGGGCCCCTGTGGTTCTGAGGTGTGTGGTCTCAGGCAATCACCTGTTCACACACTCAGGCATGTTGTTTCTGACTCATCCTAACGGGGCAGGAGGACCTGAGCCTATAAACCATGCAGCCCCTCGGAGGGCTGTGTTCTCTTGCCCAGCCTTATGCTCCGTTTATGGTGTGGGTGTGAACCTTTCCCGTTGGAAGCTTTCAGAGATGAGTCGTGAGAGGAGGGTGGTTGAGGGGTCCAGCAGGGAACGCAAGCAAACGGATGACGGGTAAACACAGCCTGACAAAATTAAAACACTTAAATGGTTCCAGTCTGGTGGTGAGCAGACACTGCTCCGAGCTCACTCCAAGAACCCACCCGGTGACCAGGAGCTAGAGGGTTACCACCTGGCATTTTGAACGCCCCCCCCCCCCCACCCCGGGAAAGACCCTGTAAGACTAGGACCACAGGAAGTGCTTGGCCCTTCTGAGTTCTCCCCTCCTTTCTGATGGCTGCAAGTGTCACCCAGACACACAGCAGCGTGAACCCTGCCAGGGAGGCCTCCTCAGTACGGCCAGCAGCTGAGGAGAAATGCTGGTTCCCAGCAGCCCAGGCCCTTCTTGGTATGGCACAGCCATCCAGGAAGGTGACTTTCTAAATGGAAGCCGGAGCCGGCTGTACCTTCCCGCCACAGAGAAAGAGAAGTGCCAAGTCCCAAGGCTAGTCCAGGCCCAGGAGGAAGACACCGTGTCCAAGGGGTTTCCCTCACAGGGCCGTGAGGCTCCTGAGAGCCGACCCTTTGGTTGCAGCGCTTTGTTTGTCATGAGCCTACCAGACGGCAGAGGACAATAACTCGCTGCCTCTTTGGGCTTCCAATGGCCAAAAATGAACTGATCGCCAGCAAAAAGAGGCCCACATGTGCAGCACCTGTATCTCATCAGTCTTTATGTTACTTTGATATAAATTTTAGAGAGAGAGCTATATATATATGTTCACTCACACACAAATATATCATGCACTCTAACTTATTCCAAACAGAATCAAGAAATAATACTCATACTCCTCAAATGCACGGTTTTGCAGCTGGTTCCCTCTCGGTAGCTGGTATTTATAAGCACCTTCTTCCAGGACCCATTTCATCTTCCCTTCGCCCTCCACAAACCCCGCGGCTGGTCATGGTGCTCTGCCTGGTTAGGGGACCATAACCTGCCTTCCTGAAGGGTCTGGGTCATGGCAGTCCTACCTGGATTGGATTCTGCTCATTCCCTGGGGACTTCAAGCCCAGGACGTGCTAGCCCACAAAACGCGGTCAGGAATCTCCTGAAGTCCACACGTGGGCTTCCTCCTCTCCAGGCTGAGGAGCAGAGGGAAGCCCGAGTCCCAGAGGAACACGAGGGCTCCAGACAGTGTCTGCTTTGCATGTCAAGATGGAGAAAACTCAGGGGAAACTCTGAGGGTGAAGCAAGGCAGTCCGTTGTCATCATTCTCTGCACTGAATCCACCCAGACGGTTCCAGCAGAGGCTCCACAACAAGCAGCCCCAAGCACCCAGGCGGGAGGCCGGCTGCGCTGTCCTGCCTGGGCTTGCCCAGTACATGCATGGTCTACATATTTTGCAAATGACCACAGCTGAAGATGCCCAAGGGCTAAGATTCACCCTGAGCTAACATCCATTGCCAATCTTCCTCGGTTTTTTTTTTTTTTCCCTTGAGGAAGACTAGCCTTGGGCTAAGATCTGTGCCCATCTTCCTCTATTTAACACGTGGGATGTCTGCCACAGCATGGCCCGATAAGCGGTGTGAATGTCCACAACCGTGACCCGAACGTGCCAATGCCGGGCCTCCAAAGTGGAGTGGGCCAGTTTAAGCCCTGCGCCACCCTAGGTTATTTTAACACATCACTCTCAGAAACTGATAAATCTGTCACGTGAAGGTAAGCAATTCTAAAGAGGATTTCCATAATACTGCAAGCTCCATCCCTCCAATAGACAATCAAGTCCTAACAAGCAGCGGTTTATTGTCACGTTGCTGATGCCGGAAAAGGTCTCTGTTGACAGCACGATCCCTCAAAGGCCTTGTCCATTTCTGTGAATCCAATTTCCAGCACATAGAGATCTAAAGATTGAGGCAAATGTGGTCTTTCCTCCTTGCAACTCTGAATTAACATGCAATAAAGAGCAGAAAAATGGAGACCTGGAAGCAGACCTCTTATTTGAGAACAGAGATATACCAGCGCTTTTGAAATGATCTTTGGAGTCTACCGGAGTATTGCACAGAAGGAATGATCCATTCCGACTAGGTAGGTTTTACTGTGTCGCTGTGAGGGCGACAACGGAATCATCCCGCGAATCGGTAACTCTCTGTGACTTTCAAGCGCAGATAAATAATATACTTCGGAAAGGAAAATGCGAGAGCACCGTGAAACGGAAAGCCCTCCTTGCTCTACTCAGCTGAAATCCAGTCTCTCCTCCACAAGAAATCCCTGTCTATGCTTCCTACGTCCCACAGAGGAGTTTAATAAAAGAAAAGGATTGGTATGTCTTGAAGTTGCAAGAGCTCAAGCAAGAAAACGTGGGACCCTTCAAGGAGACGTCAGTGAAGTGCCGGGCTCCATCTCAGGGGCACCAGCGTCTCCTCTCTTTCCTGGTGCTGTCAGCACATCCTTCTTGGGCGCTCACTTTCTCTGCCTGGCTGCTGAGCCTGTCCACAATCGCTCTCTCCCGCCCTCTTCCCCGTCCCCTCCTGTTTGCTCAGATCTTCCACAGTCACCAGCAATTGTTGGCCGTGGAGCTATGGGATGCCCAGACCAGTTCCCAGAATCATCTCTGCCAAATCTGAGGAAGGGCAGGGGTGTGTATGGGACTGGACGGGGCACCCCATGCGAGCGCACCCCGCAGGAATTCACCTCTGCTGCAAGGTGCAATTTTGCAAGGCTACGGCAAGTTCCAAAGGGCTTGCCACTTCTCTCCTGCCAGCAGACCTGTTGGGGCTGGTGCCACGTGCTCTCCCAGTGACCCCTCACTGCTGGGTGGGATGGCATTCTAGTAACTGGCCTTCTGAATATGTAACTGCGCATCCTCAAAGAGATGGGAATTCTTAATCCGGGCTTTGGTTTGGGTTGATTCCCACGATCACGCAGCTTCCTCTGCGAAGACTTGACCATCATCACTTCTTTTCCTCTCGTCCTGTAAAAGTAATCATGAAACTGGACCCAAATGAGAAATGAAGCATGGCTTCTTAGGACAATTATCTCAGTTTCCCTGTACTTCCACCCTTCCTCTCTCCCTCTGGAGCTCTTCTGACCTGTGTCCCAGGACATCGTCAAGCAGATTTGGGTCAAGGACAGAAAGCTCAAGGTCAAAACTCAGGACTGCTCCAGATCAGTTTTCCTCCCCCGTCTCGTAACACCCCCTCCTTGTTTCAGTGTGATTTTATTCTCTTTTATTGCTCTTGCCATTCTCATCTGTGCAAGTCCTGGCACTCTCTCTGAGGACACGTGATCCCCCAGCTTACTATAGATCCCAATTCCCATCCTTTCTGTGTTTTCTGACTATTCCTTTGGTTAACCCATTGGCCAGTTGTTGCTCTTAGCCTCTTTAGGGTCTAAATCAATTGTGACATTATCAACTACCCCACTCTTAGCGACTCACTCCCAGGTCCTGACATTTACATAACCCAAACGATCATGTTCACAACTAAATAAGTTAGAGTCCAGCCCCATGGCTGAGTGGTTAAAGTTGCGTGTGTTCTGCTTCAGGGGCCTGAGGTTTGCGGGTTCAGATCCCAGGTGCAGACCTACTCCACTCATCGGCCACGCTGTGGAGGCATCCCACGGACAAAGGAGAGGAAGACTGGCACAGATGTTAGCTCAGGGTAATCTTCCTCCTAAATAAAGAAATAAACCCTTCAGAAAATGTATTCATCCACCACAAATTCCTGATTTCCAATATGTCTTCAAACATTCATACAGAAGATACCTGTTCCTTCAGATCGGAAGTGATGCCAGATCACCATGTCCTCACTTTAATTTCCTCGTGGACCTGTCAGTCCTACATTCCACGGACTGTGATCTCAATAATTTCCTTGAAATAATCAAGAATTCCTTACCACTCGTCTTATTTGTGTTGTAAAACTGGAAACCCGGGAGATCCTGATTATCTGCTTTGCCATTCTACTGCTAGTCTTATGATAACTGCTGAAGAAAAAGCACACAACACGATATTTTGTCATCACCATAAAGACAAAATCATCTGCATCAACTGGGAAGCATCCATAATGCCTGGACATTTTTTTTCTTTTTTCATCTCTCGGGTCAATAGCAAAAACACCAAGGCACTCAGTTAACAAATGGGCAAAGGAGTAGAATAGCCATTTTTCCAAAGAAGACACACAAATGGCCAACAGCCACATGAAAAGGTGCTCAGCATCACTAATCTTTAGGGAAATGCAAATCAAAACCACAAGGAGATATCACTTGACACCGGTTAGGGCGGCTATTATCAAAAAAAGTAGAGGTGACAAATGTTGGTGAGGTTGTGGAGGAAAAGGAAGCCTTGCAACTGTTGATGGGAACGTAAACTAATACTGTAATGATGGAAAATAGTCTGGAGGTTCCTCTAAAAATTAAACCTAGCGTATAATGCAGCAATCTCACGGTATTGTGTTTTGTACTTCGAATTTCTAACAGAGTATATATTCTGTTAAGTGTTCTTAAAGCAAAATAATGATAATAGTAAAGGGGGTGGGAGAAAACTTTGGTAGATGATGGATATGTTTATGGCCTCGATGGTGGTGATGGTCTCATGGGTGGACACTTATGTTCAAATTCATCAAGTTGCATACGGAAAAGTATGACATCATTACCGATTCTTCTGCACCTTAAAACACAACATGTCCTCATCCAGAAAATGAATATTGACTACGTCTGGGGACAGACGTTAGTTAGACTTATCGTGGTGATTATTTCACGATACATGCAAATCATTATATTGTACAAATGAAACTAATATAAAGTATATGTCAATTATACCTCAATTAACAAGCGCACACATCATACAAGACTATTTGAACACTGTAAACGAGTTCAGTGAATCCCTGAAACTATCCCATCCCCAAATGTCACAGGAAGCAAGGAGGATGAAGTAAGATGGAAAGTTGTTGTGCAAAGCTGCATGCAAATTAAAATCCTTTAAGTTGCGTTCAGCTGCTGTCACTGCAAACCAAGACAAGCATGGACAGTCCTTGGTGAGTCAGCTTCCGGTCAGCTCTTCCCCAAGGCCCGGCAGTCATGCGCCCCTCCCCTAGTGGGTCACTCTGCTCTGTCCTCCAAAGTGGCCAGCAGGAAACCCTGGTAAGATTCTGGAGGACAGCCGCTTTCTATCCTAGATACTCACGTTTTAACAGACACTCGAGATGAAATGTCAAGACTTAAAAGCATAAGTGTCTATTTGTGTAGTGTAGGGTATAAGGGAAACCATAGGAGGTCTTTTCAGCATCTCTCAACTCATAATGCAAACATAGCCCTGTCTTCAGAAGGACCGTCCTTGGTCTTTGGTGCAGAGTAGGGCATGTCGCAGGTGGCACGAAGGACAGGTTGTAGCAGCACTATCCTCACTCCAACAGAACTATCTCACTGGACATGACCCCGTGGGTCTCCAAAATAAGTTACTGAACATAAAGAAAAAAACCTTTCTTGAGAGGGGCAATTTTACCGATCAAGGGAAAACTTCTGAATTTTCGCATCTTATAACAAATAAATGATATGTCCTATTCTATCCTAATGAGGTAGCATGGGTACTTCCATAATAAATACTTTTCATTTTCAGTTCAAACATGCTCAGCTGCTTTCAAAAACCAAAAAACCAAAACAGAAACCCAGGCATGTAAAATTAAGTGTTTTAACTTGATAAAGTACTAACACAGCAGTGGCTTCTAAGGGAAGAGCTTTCAAACGAAATGATCATTTTTGGTAATGACCGTAGAAGATGGTGCTATCGCTGTGAAAGGATGGAACCAATCCAGAACGAGCCAGCTTTTGATTAAGGACAACGGAATTGAATCAGATGCCAGAAATACTCACTTGGAAATCAAAGTCCCATCATCATCCCTGGAAGCATTTCTGGAACTTTCCCTTTGGACACAAATTTTTGTCTTCCAAAGGAGCAGACATAATACAGAGCAAATAGCAGACAGAGGAAGATGAGTCCCAGTTTGCCAGGCACCAAAAGGGAATTAGTGGCCCTGAGTCACATCTCTAGGAGCCCCACTGGGTGAGGGCTTTCACCAGGACCACACATGTCCACTCAGCAAGGGGAGTCCTCAGGGATGTTCACCTTACTCCCCAGCCCATCGAAACTGAAACAAGACAACCCAGAGAGAGAGAGAGAGAGAGAGAGCACATGTTAAATTCAATGAGTTGGGGGGCCAGCCCCACGGCCACGTGGTGGAGTTCCCGTGCCCCGCTTCAGCAGCCCAGGGTTCGGATCCTGGGCAGGGACATGGCACGGCTCATCAGGCCATGCTGAGAGGGCATCCCACATGGCACAACCAGAAGGTCCTACAACTAGGATACACAACTATGAACTGGGGAGGGGAGGTTGGGGAGAAGAAGAAGGGGAAGAAGAAGAAAAAGATTGGCAACAGATGTTGGTTCAGGCGCCAATCTGGAAAAGAAACAAAAAAAATCAAATGAATTGCTCACGTAGGGCACGCAAAGCGTCTAACTGTGAGGTGAAACAATGGAAAAACAAACTTACTGGCCTCCTGGCAGGAACCTTGTTCTTTAATGAGCACAGGCCTCGTGCTTCACTGTCTCATCCCCTGGGATGATGCTGTTTGGTGCGACAGAGGATGAACTTTCCCTGCAGAGGTCAACATGCATTTGTTTTTATAAAATCAGGATTCTGCTCTCTACTTTCATATCTCGGTTGTCAAATATCCACTGTGATTATAATCATTTTACTATTATTTGAGACAATTTCAAAGGTTACACAATATGCAATCAAAAGAATGTCCTAATTTGTTCCACAGTGGCCTGAAGGGAAAGTCACCAGACAACAGGCGGGGAGGGAAGGCTTACTTCAGCAGCAGTTTGAACAAAGGGATCTCGGAGGACCTGACGTTTTGAACTAAAACGGAGTAGAGAGTAGGAATACGTGTGTGGATCCTGGGGCGGAGATGAAGGGTGACTGCTCAGTGTGCTGGCAGCAGCAGTGCTTGTTCTGTCAGGTGGTTCTGAGAGTTTGCGTTAAACATCACTCCCTGGATGTCAACTGTAGTCATCAGACGAGATCGGAGACCGAGAGGTGAAGGGGTGTCTAGTTGGCGAGGGGGAGTTAACAGCTTCCGTTGGAAATATGTTTGCTTAAGGTGCCTATAACATACACCTGGAGCATTATAGCTCTGAAATAAGATCTGGACGTGGTTTTTAGACATCGTCATCATAGAGATAACAGTGGAAGGCATTGAAGCAATAGAAGAAATGCACAAGAGTACTGAGACAACGTAGGGTCAATGGAGAGAATAGGGCTCACATTGAGTCCTGAGCTTTCGCAATAGTGCTGTGTGAGAAGGACCCTGTGAAGGACACCAGGGAGTGTGAGCTGGTTCACAGGCAGTCAGGAGCCTGAGATGTCGAGAAACGGAGGACAGGGAATCATTCCAAATGAAAATCGTGGCCCGGTTCTGCGTTTGTTCCAAGTAATAGAAAGATGCAGAAACACTCTTTGGATTTAATTATGGGGAGATAGCTGTGATATTATCAAGATTGATTAATACACAGACCATTGTCTGAAGTGTGGGGGAGTGAGGAGCTGGTAATTCCATGAACACTGATCTTTCAGGTTCATTGTGAAGGGGAAGGAAGACGTGGGGCGAGAACTAGAGAGAAATGGGTTCAGGAGAGGCTGTTGTTTCAACAATGAAGAGATTGAATGAGTGAAAGGAATTCGATGGGGGAGGGGAGGGGAGATTGCTAGCAGAGAACATGACGTTTGGAATCAATAATAAAACTTCTCTAGAGAGGAGGAAGAAGGGAGACAATTAGGCTAAACCAAGGATCAAGATGAATTTTCAATGGAATCAGGAGAGGAGTCATTGATGGTTAAGAATGGTGGGATATTTGTAGACTTTGCGGCAGTGAGCTCAAGTATTTCTTGTAATGATCTAACTCATCAACATAGCAGGAGATGACCCCCTTGGTGGAAAGTGAGGGGAAAGGCAAGAAGTTTTTAGATTGGAAAGGCTCGGTGAAGGTCTGAACTGTTTCTGAAGCCCGGAAGGACGCACCAACTATCACGGCGCCGTAGGATGTAAAGGGAAGGAAAAGGAGGACATGTCGCTTCTCTCCTGTCAGGATGCGTGTCTGCTGGCACAGCCTGAGCCAGCAGCTGGGATGGCTGCTTTGTGTCCTGAGAAAACAGGGTCCGAGGTGGAAACCTACACCGAGGACCGGGCCGGGCAGTTCTACGGGAGATGTGCAGTGACATGTGGAGAGCCCGTGCTGCTCAAATCACAGCCTAATGTGCTAATGACATCTGAATCCCCCAATACACAAACACGCACTGTGGTAATGTCTGGTAACACCAGCTAAATTGACAGGAAAAATGTCACAGCTCAGTGTCATAAGATGGACACTGAGCATCCTGGCTGCTAGAGTATTTCGGGTCTTCGTTGTTGTCAATCTGGATGTTTCAGACATGCATCTCTCTTCTCACCACTGAGACTGTGCCTGTCGCCTCCTACTCAACCTCTGAGGCCCCACTGCGATGCCGTCGTCTTCCCTGACGCTTCCTCCTTGGCTGGTTCACCGTGTGCTCTCTGTGCTCCTGACGGTTTGCCCCTCTTTAGAGCTCTTTGCACGTGGACCCAGAGTTATTTCTTTACCCTGCATCTTTCTGGCTGGTTTGTGAGCAGGGTCTGTCTCTTATTCATCTTTGCAGCTCTGTTCTTCCACACAAGAATGCCAGCAGAAGTTGAGGGACATACCCTGAAGGGAAGACTTAGTGATTGTATTATTGGCGGTACTTTGATGTTTTGTTTTGATTTTGGTGAGGGTGCTAGAGGGTGGACTGCCAATCAGTGACAGTCCCAGTCGCTCAGTGCTCAGCTTATTATTTTGACTTGAATTTTACTAATGAGTTTGTGTCATTTACTCAGTATACAACATGCTTGATTGGGCTAAATGAGGAGAATTCCATAACTCAGGACCTGCAGGGAGGCTGATGCATGCACAGCAATCTGCAGTACTGTCCCCAAAGTGGGATTACACAAGTCTGGGCAAAGTCCTCGGAGGACCAGGAGAGGGGGCCCAAGGAGGATGTGGTTGAAAACCAGAACAGTGATGACATCGCTTCACATTTTGCTCCCTTGACACCCTCAGACCTCAGGGCTTTGCTGTCTATGATCATTCTCAGAGTGCTGGGAAGCCCGTTATGTATCGCACTACTGCCGTCCCCACTACTGTAGATTTTGGTAGAGTGTTTACCTTGGCTTTGATTGTGTCTCTACAGAGCCAGCCACCTGGTGGTCTGCTCATGTCGGGTCACACTTGATATTTAGCCTTTTGTGGTCAGAGACAGCGCTGTCCTGTGTATTCATTCCTCTGGGGCCTAGAACACAGCAGGTGTCCAATCACTAGGTGGAAGGCATCCATCCTCATAGAGCCTTCAACTCTGTGCTTTGTAATTATCGACTTTAACAGAAAGATTTGAAAGTACAGTGCTTCGCAGTAATTTTCTGATATTGTCAAGAAAGACTGTCCCATCAAGAATATGAAGCGTATCTTTATGAAGTGTCTTTACTTGAATGGGGATTAAGTTGGCTGCCCTGGAGACATTTTCCTGTCATTTCTGTTCGTCTACTTGCTAGTTGCATTGTATCTTTGATAAGTACTTTCTCAAGATATTGAGCAGTGTTTGCTAAATCTTGACTTCTGTTTCTTTTATAGATAGTCACTGATGATTTTCTCCCATTCCTATCGGTCCAAAACTCTTTCATAAAGAACAGATTTGAGTATCTTCTTATTCACTGTGGAGGCTTTTGTGGTCATGATGTATATCTCATAGACTAGACCTCAGGGATATGATGCTTTTGATTAAAGATGAGTATTTATTATATTATTATGGTGTATGTAGGAGGAGAAAAATTGAGAAGGAGTGATGGTTTTCAGTTTCTCAGGTATGTGTGTATATATATATATATAAACATATATATTGAAAATTTTGGGGGCCGGCCCAGTGGCGCAGTGGTTAAGTTCGCACGTTCTGCTTCTCGGCAGCCCGGGGTTTGCGGGTTTGGATCCCAGGTGCGAACATGGCACCGCTTGGCAAAAGCCATGCTGTGGTAGGCATCCCACGTATAAAGTAGAGGACGATAGGCACAGATGTTAGCTCAGAGCCAGTCTTCCTCAGCAAAAAGAGGACGATTGGCAGTAGTTAGCTCAGGGCTAATCTTCCTCAAAAAAAAAAAAAGTTTCTTAATAATGGACGTGTTACTTTTTAACTCAGGATAAGATAAAATTTAAAAAAAAGAAGCTTGTTTATGATATAAAGGTGGAGTTGAGAACTGGGATATAATGCAGGTAAGTCATACCCAATGGAATTTACTGCAGAGCCGTGTGTTTTCATCCCTCCATTGACAAGGTGGACATTCACGCGGGTCCAAGTCAGGCTGAGTTTGCCTGGTGACCAGCTCTTTCTTCTGACCATCACCTCTGGGATGTGAGTTGCTGTCAGTGGCCCTGCTGTGGGGACCAGGGCCGGTCACAAGGTCTGCTGCAAGCCCAGGAGAGTCCCCAGTGATCCTGCTCCAGGGCCAGAACATCAGCATACCGGTGACTCCGTGTGGCTTTGTTTCCTGGGTGTATCTTGTAGGTAGCCTTGTAGACTCATCGGGTCATATTCTGATCCCTGGAATCTATGACCACGTGGCTCCTCTTACTGAAGAGGAAAAAACAAATGTACGAAGCCATTGACCTGGACCTAGAAGAATACCGGAATAGCAGCCAGGTTAAGAAATTTCTGTTTGACACCAAGGTATGATCACAAGTTGATGGATAATCTGAACAAAGAATGATGGTAACAAATATTTTCCCAAGGCTTAATTTACTGTGTCCTGTTTATCTGCACATCTTAGAACTGAAAGCAGATGTTAATTCCAAGGGGGACTTTCACTTTCAAGGCCACTTCCCTGTGGTCTAGATCAAGCAGACCTTTATCTGGGGTCCCACTGGCACCGGACTCAGGCACCTAACCGTGGAGCAATTGCTCATTTCACAGATGCGTTTTTCCAAATCAGTTTTCTGGACTCAATCCCAAGCCGGCCTGCAGCCGGTGAGCTGGGCTCCCTAACTGTTTAAAGATTGAGGATAGTCTGAGGTTATTCCAGCTCCATGACCCTAATTGTTCATTTTTCTAGACAAAACCAAGAGACTTAGGGGCTAATCTGTAGACTGCCACGTCACTGCTGCCTTGGTGTAATAAGTAGACCCAAAGCCGAAAGCGTTACTGGCAAATTTAGATTTTTTCCTTTTCCCTTCTCCTCCTCCTCCTCCTCCTTTCTAAAACGCTTGCCTGCTAGGGTGTTTGCTAGCTATGGCTGGTTCCTGGGGGAACAGCCAAGAGAGGGAGAAGCATGCAGAAGAGAGCGATAGAGTTTCTTATCATGAAGTGTAGCTCTTCCTCAGACTAGCTCTACAGCGGCCATAGCAAGATTGAAAACTGGCTCAAACATCTGCAGAGTTCTTTGAAGCCTTCTGAAAAATAAAATACATTTAGCACACAAATTATCATCGCAATGACTGGGATAGAAATTTATAAATGAACCCAAGTTTCTGAAAGGGCCCCTTTGCCATCTAGTAACTGCAAACTTCAGCGACGAGGGGCCCTCGCCAATGGGAGTGGCTTGGGCAGGCGAAGGCAGCAGAGATCTCGTGTCCTGAGGGGAAAGTCCACTTGTACTGTTTGTCCAGACATATCTAAGTGAGGCGATAATTAACTTGCCATTAACCGTGTCACAGATGTACAGAAATTGGTGATGCAAGCAATACAATTCAACTGAGTTTTAATTAAACATTCTTTCATATAATAAAATACTTTTATTTCAATTTAGGAGGAAATTCTAATGCACCTATGGAGGTACCCATCTCTTTCTATTCACGGGACTGAGGGCGCCTTTGAGGAGCCTGGAGCTAAAACAGTCATACCTGGCCGAGTTGTAGGAAAATTTTCAATCCGTCTAGTCCCTCACATGAACATGTCCGTGGTGGAAACACAGGTAACAAACGTGCATTGTTCTTCTGTCCAGCAGCGCCGTTCCTGAGAGCCACATGCCACACAGTAGTGAGCAACTCAGTTGTTAGCATTGAAGTATCACTTTTTTCCAATACAGAAGGGACTGGAACAAATGTCAAGAAACCAACAGGATTTTTGTTCAGTAAAAATCTCTTCCCTCAATTATATGCAATTACAGTCATCAGACAAATAACCATTTGGAGTTGGAGTGATGGGAAATTTTTGAAAACTAAATGGTGCATAAAAAGGCAAGATGGGTTTTACACACAGACGGAGAAGCTACTTGTCTACGGCTGGACTGAGCCGGAAAATCTTTACCCCCAGCGTTGGTTCGTCCATGATGTCTGAAATGAACCCCCTGAAAGCAGCCACCTTAATGAAAATGTTTGTGTCTGGAAGGAGGTGCGTGCCTGAAGTATCGACCTATCATCAGTGTACCTCAAGTTGCACAGAAGGTAGACTCTGAAGAAGGGAGCTCAAGGAATACCTCGGCGCCCTCTCTCCATCCACTGTCCGCTTTTATCGTCGTCTTAGCGCTAATTACATTCTCAAAGATCCTCCTTCCCCTCTGCGTCCCTCCGTCTTTTTGTTTCCATCTTCCTCCCTCCTTCCCTTTCTGGATGGACTGTTCCTCCTCCTCACAGCACACACTTTACATGAGCGCAGGACGGTCTTCGTCTTGCTCACAGCTATGTCCCAGCACCTAGAACAGTTCCTGCCACGTGACAGGTGTGCCTTAAATGTTTGTCGAAGGGATGAATATTTCAGAGTATGGAGTTTTTCTCTGGTGGATTTCCATAATGGCAACCGGAATGGAGCCCAGGGGAGAGAGAAAGATGCTGTCAATGAGCCTCCTTCACAGCTTAGCGTGAAATTGCTCCCACTTTTTGGAAATTTCCAAGTGTGCAATGTTCCCAAAATATTCCTTAAGATACTGATAAGTCCAAAAAGAGGGATATTCAAATTGAGAAGTTCTACTTGTGTTGTGTTTCATAATTACCTCAAACATTCATCATATTTGTATTACCCACAATATCATTCAAGGTTTCATAATTACCCAAATTCATAATAAGCCGACATTAACAGTGAGACACTGTGGTCGGGGAGGGGTGGGGACGGGAGGGGGGATTGGGGGGTCTCGGGAGGGGTGGGAGTGAGAGCAAGCATTCCTCACACTGGGCGCAGCTCTCCGTCCTGGAGACCCGGCTCACTCCGCGTCCTCCCTCTGGAAGAGCTGAGGGAAAATCAGAACGCTTGAATGCGTCAGCTTGGGATTCCAATCAGTTTCTTGATACAAGGCTATGAGAGCTACTCAAAATTTTCTCTTACAACTGAAAATGTTACCTTTAGGTAAAGCAGCATCTTGAATATATATTTTCCCAAAGAAATCGTTCCAACCAGATGGTTGTTTCTATGGCACTAGGACTACACCCATGGATCGCAAATATTAAAGATAATCAGTATCTTGCAGCAAAAAGAGCCATCAAAACAGGTTAGACTTATGCTATTTTGATTGCTGGTTTACACTGGGAACAAGGGGTGGTACCCGGTGGGGCTGTAGATAAAGCAGACACTTTTAAAACTTCACTGTGGACTCTCCTTTTATATGGGCTGCATTACTGACGGTAAACGGTGTGGTTCAGGGCTCTTTACACACACTGTCTCATGAATCCTCCCAACAGCCCTCCCCGGGGTGCAGATTAAGGCGAGAAGAGATTAAATAATTTGCTGGAGGGCACTCAGCTAGAAGTAGCGAAGCCAGGGTTCAAACTCACGTTCTGGAGACCTGAATTTGGGGGAAAATGATGGACTTGGAAACCTCCCAACCCTCCTTCTGCAAAACTCATGGAAATATTGGCCGATACATAAAAACTTTTAAAAGCACAGCTGAACTTGCACGAAAGTAAAGGAAGTCCTCTGGGGTTAAAAATGAAGAAGCTAAACTGTAGTGGAGCGAGCAAGCTGGCACCGGGCTGCCCTGTGGGGACTTGCTCTTCCCGGTCACAGAGCTCTGGGTTTAATGGCCTCCAGACCTCCTTGGAGCACTAACTCTCTGCGTCTATGAGTACAAGGGACACAGACGTCAAAAATTAGAGGACAAGTCCAACACCGAGAGCCATACTTCTCTACACAATCATCCCCACTGCCCTCAATTGTAGCAGTATTTTACCAGTAAAATTTGGGGGTGAAGAAAAGAGGAAGAAGAGTTAGGAAGTTAAATGGAATGCCAGCTGAAGAGAGATGTGTGATTGAAATGTCAAATTCAACAGTAAAGACATGAAATACAGGAAAATGCAGGAATGCATAAGGCACCTTTTTGTCTGTCTGTGTGCTAAACCAGTCCTGCCAACAAAGGACAGTCGTCTGCCACATAATGAGTTTTTCGTCAACAACGGACTGCATGTATGACAGTGGTCCCATAAGATTAGCACCATATCACCTAGGCGTGTGGTAGGCTATACCACCTAGGTTTGTGTGAGTACACAACAATTAAACCATCTAACAATTAAATCACCTAACGATGCATGTCTCAGAATGTATCCTGTCGTTAAGCAATGCACGAGTGTACATCATCTTTATTCACATTCACGCCTTGCTCTGTGGATCCAGAAGACACGGCATGTTCTCTTTTGTGTCTTCATTTATTTTTCATTCCCACTCCATCTCTGGCAACTTTCCCTATAGCCTAGAAGGTTTCAACTCATCTCTTTCTAGACCCCAGGATATCCATTAAAACTGTTTCCTGGGATACCTTGAAAGTTGAGTACAAACACTGCAACATTCAGGTGAAAGTTGAGTACAGCGATTTATTCATATGTTGGTTACAAAAGAAACACAAAACACCAAAGAAATGTGTTCCTAATATTTAATATTAGTGTTTCTAATACTTAATTCGTGAAGCAACCATAAAAGTAGGTAGGTACATCTTCTGTGGTACTCTGGCCAAAAACACATGACCTCTTCCAATCGTGAAAAAACGTCAGATAAACCCAAACTGAGGGACATTTTACAAAACAACTGATCAGTACTCTTCAGCAGGGTCAAGGTCATGAAAGACAAGGGAAGACTGAGAAACAGTCACAGACAAGAGGAGACTAAGGAGCAATGACAAAATGCCGTGTGGGATTCTGCATTGGATCCTGGTACAGCAGAAGGGAAAGAGTGAAATTCAAATAAAGGCTGAGTCTAGTTAATAATATTATCCAATGTTAATTTCCTATTCTTGATAATTGTACAATAGTTATGTAAGATGTTAACATTAGGGAAAGCAGAGTAAGGAATATATGAGAACTCTCTCTGTACTACTTTTGCAACTTTTCTGTAAGTCTAACGTTACTTTAAAATATTATTTAAAAATATTTTTTGAAAGTAGATAATAGTAAATAAGGCAACCACAGTTTTCTTCTTGACTCTATTGACTATTTTAGAATATAAATTGCATGATATCAAGACGCTTACTTATCCCAGCCACCAAATTTCATGGTGGGAAAAAAAAAAAAAAAAGAAAGAAAGATAAAGTGAACACGACATTTGCGGAGATCACTGGGGGTAGTCTTCTCATTAATTTATTCAATGCCTTCTTTTCCTGTGTTTCAGTGTTTGGAACAGAACCAGATATGATCCGGGATGGATCAACCACACCAATTGCCAATATATTCCAGGATGTTATCCAAAAGAGTGTGATGATGCTCCCGCTGGGCACTGTGGACGATGGAGAGCACGCGCAGAAGGAGAAAATCAACAGTGAGCAGGTTCTTGAGGGGGCTGATCTCTCAGTGTGCAAACCACAGGGTGTCCACATCAGTAACCTTCCGACATGCTGCATATTTTAGATTGAATTTATGTCATCAAATCTTCCTGTTTAAATTGTAGACTACTTTTCCTCCATTATTTGAATGGAAATAACAGTTTCTCTTTATTTCTTCTTTTGTTAGGTGGAACTACATAGAAGGATCCCAATTATTTGCTGCCTTTTTCCTAGAGACGGCTAAGCTGCATTAACAACGACGGGAACCTTCCAGCTTACATCTGAGCTGCTGACATATCCCCTCTCTCACATCCCTGGACAGGAATAGAATCTAAATATCCAGAGAATTTCTGTCCAGTAAATAATATTTTCCCTCTTTAATACGTCTTTGGACATTTGGACCAGTAATAAACTATTTTAAAGGTAGAGACACTGGAAATGGCTTAATGTCTCTGTTGCACACCTCTCTAAAGTCACAGCTACCTTCAACAACTTGATTTCCCCAAGTCTGGCCCCAGTAGTCCCTGGACTGGACTCATTCTGCCCTTCCAGCACAAGGATGGTTCTTCGATTAGACTTCTCTTGCCATTTGATTGGTGGAATTGCTCTAGTTTGCTGTGTCCTGAGGTGCTCAGGACACATAATCATTCATCCACTGACTGTCAGTACTTATGTCACCGTTGCTTTCACCACACATTCCTTTTATATTGTTAATAAAAACATTGGTCTACCCCACCGGCTACCATGATTTCCCTGGGGGTTCATTTTCAGATGAGTTATTGAAGCGTGATACATATTCACTTCTTGCCTCCCCTTCACTTTTTCCTTTCTTGAAAAGTTTTGAAACAGAAATGACCAATATTCACACTCTTATGCCATTTGGGATTCCTTGTGAGAAGATGCGTCTATCTTTATTCTAAGCCTCTTTACCTTTGCTGTGAGTGACGCCAGCCCACCGCCCCTCCTGCATCCTGTTCTGTCTCACTACCCCATCGGGAGAGGCCACTCTCCCTCTGACACCTGCGCACATGGAAATTCACCACAGCAGAATCAGCCCTGATGGAATTCTCTCACCCCGTTGGGATTTTACTCAGTGACTACATCTAAATTGTTCAAAGCTTTAAATAGCATCAATTTTAGACAGAGAACTGATCAACCTGACATCAGTAACACATCCCAAATTTAAAGCTGTCAGCTCAGGTTGCATTCATCAGTCATTTCAGTCGACCATCTTGTTTGGCTTGATTGGATTTGATGGTGTAAACAAATAAACAAAAGCACGTAAGTTTTCTACAGCTAAGTATAAGTAAACAAATCACTTCAGTCTTTATGAATTCACTATTTAAATAGCATTAATGGAGAAGAAGTTAAGGGTTTATTAAAAATGTTTCTCTTATGATTCCAAATAAAAACAAAGTGCCACACATTCCATCTCTTTGTGGGTGCTTGAAATGTCAGTTTTAAAGCTTGCTGTGTCATGTCTAAAACGGCTGGATCATGGGGCCAGCTTACCCTGCCTCTTGTCACAGAAACGGGACCCACCTGTGGCATCAGCCTCGCTGAGGCATCCATAAGGAGCCACTTCTTCTCTGGTGCTGGACAACATCAAGTCCTCTTGGTTAAATATTCGCAGGTGTTTGGTACTCGTCACTATTTAAGCACAGTCCATGCTCGCCAGATTTGGTTGAATCTTGTGAGGTTTTCGGATTCCGTGGACCTACCTGATGTATTTGGCAGAGGTCCCAAGGACTAACTGTACACGAGGTTTCTGACGCCAATTTATATTTTAACAAGGGTGTTCATAGTAGTCAATTAACAAAAGTTGGTTGTAAAATATAACCATTTCTGAGCAAGGGAACATCAGTTTTACCAAGTCACTAAATAAGAAGATGTATTTGCTGATCTGCATTCCTGCTGAATCTCTGAGACCTGCAGTGTCTTGGTCAATTATTCAGCTGCCACCAGGTGAGGAGAGGAGGAGGACGAATGAGGTCATTGAATCTAGGAGATTCCAACCCTGGGATGCCTGAGTCCAGAGCCGTGGTTTTCTGCCTCCCCGGGTCATGATGGGTCTCCCCAGCTCTCATTGATGGGTCCACGTTTTCTACCCAAACCCAAGCCATGTGGCTACCTGGGTCTTGCTGTGGTTTGGGAGCCAGATAGGAAGTATTTTCCAGATAGATTACATTCAGAGGGATGACAGAAATCCGCCCAGTGATTAGCCAGAAGACCAATTAACTAGTAATAAGAAGACAAAGAGGTTGGGGATAGAGAAATTTAAGTATTTGCTTTAAAAAATTTTACCAAAGAAGCATATGCACATGGATAAAGATGACCACCCAGTATACTTATTGGGAGTATATAGTGACATGATCAGGAGGGGACGTCATCGTATTGAAGGAGGGCAACATGTCAGGTTTGGGACTGTCCAGGTTTGGACTGTCAGTTAGATTTGGTAGATGCTCTTATGGAAGATAACGAGGACTGGGAATGTTCTTGGTTTTATGTTGTATTCATAAAAATAAACCTTGTGTGAGTGTGTGCTGGACAGTGCAAGAGCCCTGTGGTGACACACGTTCTCTTCACTTGCAGCTGGAGGAAGGCAGTCGGCCACAGACACACAAAGAACCTGGTCTGGGCTTCTTCGCGCTCCACATGTTCATTCCAGCGCATCCCTCCCTCAGCCTCTGTGTTAGCCAGACACCAGCCCAGCCCAGCGCAGCCCAGCCCCCTCTTCTGAGAACTGGACCCCGATCCTCCTGCATTTTTCATTAGAACCCGTTAGAATCCGAATTCGGCTCGTGGCTTCCTAGGGTCTGCGACTCTGAGGACCCCTGCTAGGAGCATCCAGAGGCTGTTCTCCTAACCCGGAGGTGCGCACGCGCCTGGCACAGCAGGAAAACCTCGCTCCGTTAGAGGAGGCCTCAGAGGCGCCGGGCATCGCTTGGGCCGTTGGAGGCGGAGGCCGGCCGCCCGGCCCGCAGGCCTCCGGCTCCCGCCCGGCCCGGGCGCGTCCGTTTCTCCCGCACCGCCCTCGGGGTTCTTTACCGCGGGCGGGCGAAGGGGTGGAGTGAGGAGGGATGGAGAGGGAGGAGGCGGGATCGCCCGGGGGTTACCCGCTCGGGGAGCCGCTGGAAGTGCCAGGTGGCCTTCCCGGTCAGACGCCGCCAGGCTCTCAGCCTGACGCGCGTCTCCCCTTCCTTAGATTGACTCCTTCGGCTTTCCGTTTTCCTCTTGAGGAGGGGTGGGACTTCCGGTTTCATCACCGGAAGACGACGAGCCGGAGGAGTCTGTCAGAGGGGCCAGCAGGAGCGATTCCGTCGGCAAACGGGTAAGTTATTCTCTGACCGGGCCTGGGGGGGGAGGTTTGGAGGCGGGGACCGTCCAGCGTCTGCGCGGGGCCTGGGGGCGGTGGCTTGAGGGCTCGGGCCGGGCAGCTGGGCGCCGGGAGTCCCGCCAGGGCCCTTCGCTCTTCCTCCTCCCTCCTCCCCCCGCCTCAGCCCCTCCCCCGCTCGCCGGTCCCTCCCGACGCCGCCCAGACTCGCCCGACACCCGCCCGCCGCCCGCGCGGCGTCGCAGCCGCCCTGCCCCCGCCGTCACCTGCTCGCTCCGCGAGCCGGGCTCCCGGGGACCCGGCGGGCCTCCGTTTCCCCGCGGGCCCGGGCTCTTGGCGCGGAAGCGGCGCCCCGGGCGCCCCACGCACCCCTGCACGCAGTCGGGGCGCTTCCGACCGCCTGGCTTCTCCGACTGGAACGCGGGCGCCCAGGCGGGGAGCTGCCCGGTGTGGGTTTCTAGTCCGGGCGGTGGTGTCCGTGGCTGCCCGCCCACTCCCTGTTTTCCCCAGCGCACCGATGCGCTGCTGCCACCCTCGCCTCCTTCGGTTGAGGATGCTGGTGCCCAAGAGCACCACGCCTGGAAGTGGACGGTCCTGGCCACTCAGGGTCCAGCTGCTCTCAGCAACTAGCGGGAGACCCCAGGCTGCCGCACGTCGCTGTTGGCAGCAGCGGGATCGTCCCTGGAGATACCCACCTCTTCCTAGTGGGCGAGCACGGCCTGAGTGTGCGTGCCCGCTTTCTGGAGCTTAGTCGGGGGGGAGGTGGGTGCCAGGAGCTGCTGACCCCTGCGGTTGCGTTGAGTTTTGAATAGCCTGTTTATTGGGTTGGGGGGTTCTGGACTAGGACATCTTGGCAGGGTTGGCATCTGTGGACACATATGTAGGATTATTTTCTAGGTAATCATAGCCCGAATGGTGATTGTGTCGGGACTTTACAGTCCGTGCCGGTGGAACTAGTTACAGTACGCACCTGGTTTGCGGTGAAGCGTTAGTCCAGATGCAGCACTGCCTGGGGAAGGTCACTAACACGTATTGATTAGAACATCGTTAGGAGAGATTTTGATGCCTTTTGCTTTAATTAGCAAAAGGGAATGAACAGATATAATTGGGTTTTGTAATAAGCCTGTCACTATCAACAAGCATCCTGTTTCCTCCAACTTTGTTAAATGTACTTCTAGAGGCAGAATTCTGTGGAGGGAATGACGTTTTTCTGTTATTGTCCACATTAAAATGTTGCCATATTAACATTAATGCAAATTTTTGAACACTTCAAATAGTTATATTTTAACAGAATTTTGACCTGAAAAAGTCTGTAACTTCCGTTCAAAGAGGTGATAATTATTTTGTTTGTTCATGTGAATATACCAAAGATGGAACTTTCACTGCAATTTTGTACTTGTATATTTGTGATAGATTTTTAACCCAGTTTTCAATTAGGAAAGATAAATTTTAACTTTTAAAAGTTTACCAAAATGTATAAACTTTCATGATTTTTGGATATTATGTCTATTTTATTTAATTACTTTGGCTAGTTCTACAGAGTTTACACACATTAATAGAAAAATGAAATTGAAGAAATGGTATAAACTTTTCCAGTGTGGTATGAGATTTCTAATTTTCATTTTTTCTAGTGTAGGAGTATTGATTTTTGTTTTAATATTTTCAATTTAAAATTCTAATTAATTCAGATTTCTCTTACTGAGTAGAAATGTGTAATTATACATTTTCTTCATTTTTTTTTCTAATGATCATATCTAAAATAATTGAATAGTGTAGTTTGGGGAAATGTTATAATGTTTTTACTGAATTTAGGTTTTCCCCCTCTATCCTTAATAGGTACTATTCTTTTTCCCACAGCTATTCAGACAGTGTGAATACTGTCCTCATGGGCCGAGGCAGCTGTACACTTAATAACTTTGGGATTGTCAACATCACCTCTCTTCTCTGAGTGTTATTGAAAAATTTGAGTAATATTTCTGTAACTATACCTCACAGTGATGCTAGCGTCAAATGAGATAATAAGAATGCTTTTTAAGTGGTAAAGAGCTATAAGTTTTACTACTGTATTTTTAGTATCTAATATGTTTACTAATGTTCACTAGCTTACAAGTTGACAATCAAAATGAGTTAGTCATTGTCTTTGAGTTTTGCCCTCTGCATTTTAAATCAATGTAGTGAACCTGAGTGGAGAAGGGAAAAACAGTCTCTGAAAATAAAAGTCAGAGCAGTCAAACTTAGTTGTATAAGAAGGAATAGTTCCAAGTTCAATGAATGTGATAAATCCTTCATTTTACTGGGTAATTGGGCAGAGTCTTTTAAAGTAGCACTCTTGTTATTTTATCTGATGTCCTGTCAGAATTAGACAAGTGGATATGAGTTGTTTCTGTCCATTCCTCATGGACCCATTTCATGGAGAGGGGGCACAAAACTTCAAAATTAAATTTGGATTTTAATTAGTATCCAATTGTAATCTTGCTTATTTTGGTTGGCAGAATAATGCAACTCCTCCTTAGCCCTATCCCTCCCAATACAAAAGATTCCACGTCCTAGTTGCTAGAATCTGTGACTATGTTATGTTACATAGTCTATGGAATATGTAGTAACGTGTAAAATGTAATAATATGTAGTGTTATAATTTAAAGCAAAGTTATTCGTTAAGGTCTATTTCAAAGTGAAATATTTTTTTTGGTAAGGTTGATTGGCCCTGAGCTAATGTCTGTTGCCAATCTTCCTCTTTTTGCTTGTACACTTAATAACTTTGGGATTGTCAACTGACCTAACGTCTGAGCCCATCTTCCTCTATTTTATGTAGGATACTGCGAAAGTGTGGCTTGACAAGTGGTGCTAGATCCGTGCCCAGGATTGGAACCTGCGAACCCCTGGCTGCTGGAGCAGAGTGTATGAACTAACCATTACACCACTGGGACGGCTCCAAAAGTGAACCATTTTATTAATGTTCATTCATTCTGTTTTTTATTGTGAACTTCAGAAGAACGCTAGGTGAGTGGTTTGGCCCTGGCATGCATCATGTATGTGTCCTGGGTTAGTGTTCTGAGGCCTGTATTGGACATCTTTAAAATGTGGTTGTTAGGGAGGCAATGTAGTTAGTGTTAGAATTCTTGGGGGTTCATATTCCAGCCTCTATGTATTAGTTGTAGGAAAATGGCCTTAGTTTCTTCCTCTCCAAGTGGAGAAATGATGTGTCTTTGAGTAGTTGATGAGATAATGTGTGTGAGCGTGGCTTAGAAACTATAAAATGCTGTCTCTGCACAGATTATTAAGACTACTCTACAGTCTTTAAATCCAGCCTTAATACATGCAACGTGAGAGTTCTGCACAACAAGAGGTCGGAAACATGGATTCTGTACCATGGGTTCTGTGGAGCAGGCAGAACCTTACCTTGCTGCCATATTGGTTTTGCCTTCTCTTACTTGAAAAACCAGACAGGCGCTTCCTTCCTTCTTTTTAGTCCCATTTGTAAGATTGATTCAGAATGGGAGTATAGGAATTAGTTTGCATTTTTCCAGAACTAATTTGTTACCTTTTTCATTTCTTGTCAAACATTTTAAGTTTAAAGAAAATGATTATTTTCCGTTTATTTAAATTCCCAAAATGCTTTATGTTCCAACAAATTCACTTCATTTAAAATTAATGAAGTTTTTGAAAAGTCTTTGTGCTAGGCACAAAAAGTAAACCATCCCACTTCTTGTCCTTGTAATCTTCAGTAACCCCAGCAGTCAGTCCCAAGATACTGGCTGTAACAGAACATTTGTCAGTGCCAGAGGTGCACGGCGGAGTAATTAGCTTGGCCTGGAGAAGTCACAGAAAATATCACAGCAACGTGGAAGACCCATGGGAGTTTTCTGTGCGGATGTAGGAGGAGAGGGCTTTTTAGGCAAAGAGGGCAGCTTGTTGGAAGGCACACCTGGTTGAGAACCAGTCAGCAGCCTAATGTGGGTCTTAGCAGGGCCTAAAAGAGGGAGAAGCGCCGAAAGAGGACAAGGTTTAGTTTGTCAAGGGCTTTGAATTGAAGGCTGTGTGCTTTACTTGGTACTTTTTCCTATGGTCAAGTTGAAACCGTCAAAGCTGTCAGATCTCCCACCCTCTGGTGTTGTCCCTTTTCCTTAATAGGTACCATTCCCTTTCGCACAGCTATTCAGACACTGAATACTGTCCTCAGGGGCTGTGTGAGAAGCTCGCTTCAGTAACTGAGGCTTTTCTGTGGAGGCCCCATTAGAGGAGGCTCTCTCCCTGGAGCCACTGAGGCACGCGAGAGGCTGGAGTTGATGACGTTCCACATAAGGCAGTAGAAGTAGAGTACAGAGGATAGAGTGGAGAGACATTTTTGATGTGGAAAGGACAGGATTAAGGGCCAGTGAAGGAGGAGGTGAGAGAGGGAGGAACTAAGAATAGTTTAGAGCACTGATCTTTGTGTAGAGAGCTGGCAGACTAGCTCCATGGAAGCAGGTTTGGGAGAGGAGAGCAAGATGAATTTGTTTTTGGTTGTATTGAGTGTTTGATATCTGTAGGTCATCCAGGAAGAGATGCTGAGATTAGAAGTAAGGTAGAGACTGGAAATAAAGGCAATGAGTCCCTGGACCATTTGAGGTGGCTGGAGAGCACGCAGAATGAATGAAGTAGACCAGGGAGGAAGATCGAGGCTGGGCAGGGGAAAGAAAAATACAAATAGCTGGGATTTGAGCATGTTCCTTCTTAGTATATGCCCGATGACGTCTGCAGAGTTTATCATTCCCTTTTAAATAGCAGGGGTCAGAACAAAGAGGACCCGAAAGGCCAGGTATTTGCTTTATTGGTGATTGTGTTTCAGCTCTGTGTGCTTTATGTTTCTCCTGTTGTACGATCAGTGTCTGAGTTGGTGATCTCTAAGCAGACGTGGAACCGTGAAATAGCATATCTCAAATTGCAGTCCAAGTTAGGAAAAAAACACACGAGGGATTTGAAATAAAAGATTTCCAAGATTCTCAAAATTCTAGGACTTTTTATTAAGTCTTGAATATACATTGAGTTGACACCTTCACAAACACAAACCCCTTTAGATTAGGAAATGACGTGGGAACGACGTTACACATTAAAAAAATCGGTCATTATATATTTATTAAAATCCTGAGGAAAACTTCAGATTTATCTAGAGCATTTTAGTATCTTACGTTCCTTTTGTATAATGCAGTGAAAATATCCATTTTGTTAGTATTATGTAATTAAAACATAACTTCTATTAAATTTTAAGTCTCTAAGTGATAGAGTTTTTAAAAAAAAATATATTACATAGTTATTTTTTAAATATCCTCCTCCAGTGAGCAGATTTGACCTAGGCATTTGGAAAACTTGGCTCAGGTTGTTTTGTCCTGATAATTAACATTAATCTTTAAATAACTCTTTTGGCTTCAACATGGGGGAAGTTTATTAAAAGGGAAATGTCATTTGCTCTCTTTTAATGAATAAAACAAAACATAATAGCTGCCAAATTTTGTAGTATGTGCACAAAGATACTATATTATAGGGAATAGCCTGTGTTTTAGCAATGTATGATGTCCTACTGTTTTATTACTATTGAGTATGTGACAGTGACCGTCATTGCAAATATTTTAAATTTAAAACAATTTACGCCCTGCGGATAGATTATTGTGCAATAGCCATTTCTTTCTAAATGACGGTTAATGGATTTATCCTTTGAATACTATGTTTAGCATAATATAGCAGAACTAAAAGTAATGATCAAAAGACCAAGGTTAGCATGTGACGTTTCCTAAAGGCTTGAAATAACTTGGCGTTATGTATTAATAACATTCAGAAAACATAGTCATGCCTTAACATATTAATCTGCTTATATATTTCAGCTGAGGTGGTGATTTTTACTTTTGGCCGTCTTATAGAAAAGCTTTTTGAAAAGTTAACTTTCTCACATCAGCTGAAGTCTTTAAAAAATCTGATTAGTATTTTATAGAGAATACTTTCTTGCCTCTTTTGAATAATATAGGCTAATCATAGGCAGTAGCTTCATATATTGTTGGAAGAAGTGTAATTACAAAAATTAACTTGTCATACACCACAGCTCAGCAAAGTAACTTTCTTATAAGTCCATGGTCACAGTATGTTTTTGCAATTCAGCATCTGGCTCTGTGGGATATCGATGGCTTCTATGAAGAAAAGTACCAGGGTGAGCAATTAAATGCAAAATGACAGCATAAAATATGATCATTATGGTTATACAAAAGACGCATTTATGAATTTTGCAGATAACTGTCATTTTTCTGCTCATATTTTTCTGTTGCTTTGTTAGCTTAATAATTTTAGTACAATTTATTTTTTTCTTCTAAAAAATGAACACTGCCATTTTTATTATCCTGGCACTTGTTTATATGTCTTTTTTGTTTGTCAGTTTTGAAGATTAATGATAGTTGTTTCACTGTCTTTTGACACAATACTTTCAACTTGATTTCAAAATTGAAGAATTTAAAAAAATTGCATAGCAGTTGTATTATAAGAGTACCACTTCTTATGATGAGTAGTATTTTATCACGTGTGGTTTGGATAATAATCACCACCCGAAAGTAAGTTTTGCCAGTAGTTTCCTCGTAACATCACGTAGTGTTTTGAAGTATTTTTTATGGTATCAACTCTCTGATTTGGTCCAGGGTAAAACAGTGTTGACATGAGGAATCATATAGCAAAGTTGTTGTCTTTCTTTTGTCTCTTACTTGCAAAATGTATTCTACATGCAATGAAACTGCTGGACGTTGCGGAGAGGGAGTCACTCTGGAGGACTAAGTGTCCGTGTGACCTTTGGAGCATGCCATTGTGTGAAGCTCCGTAATGTTAACCTCCATTTTGTTAAGTTCCATTATGTTAACCCCTCTTGGCTCTTCTGCAGCCCTGCCTGTCTTTCCAGCCTTACCTTTCACTGCTGCCATTTTTGAAAACCTATGTGTTACCCAGTTGCTCTCGTTTTCTTTTACTTGTGCTTATAGTATCCCTGTCTCCCGAAATACAGTAGTCCCCCCTTATGTGGGGGGGATACGTTCTAAGACTCCCAGTGGGTGCTTGAAACTGCATAGTACTGAAGCCTGCATATACGTTTTTTCCGACATGTACACTGCTGTGATAAACTTAGAAATTGGGCAAAGTAAGAGAGTAACAGCAATAACTTCTGTTTGGCATATCCAGATTTCCAGCACGACTGCTCTTACACGTTGGGGAAATTATTAAATAAAATACGGGTGACTTGAACACCAGCACTGTGATACCTTGACAGGCGCTCTGATAACCAAGAGGGCTACTGAGTGACTGACAGGCGGGTATCGTGGATCCGGTGGAGAAAGGGATGATTCACGGCCCCGGTGAGAGGGAGCTAGATGGCACAAGATTTCATCACGCTACCTAGAATGGCGAGAAATTTAAAATTTGTGTATTGTTTATTTCTGGAATTTTCCATCGAATATTTTTAGACCTCTGCTGACTATAAGTAAGTGAAATTGCAGAAAGTGAAACCACAGGTAAGGGGGGGACCATTGTACTTTTTTTAGCCGTTTGGTTAAATTCATCCTGAGCTTGAATGTGTGGTTGGAACTCTGTCCATTCTGTGAAGACTTTCTAATCTTAGCAGTCAACAGGAACTTCTTACTTTATGCTCTTGTGGCATATTTTGGGTGTCTGTTGTTATTATCAAAATATGCTTTGCAGATAGAGCATAGCTTAAGTTTTTTTTAATAAGTTTAAAAAAATCGTATTTACTGAAATCCTACTATATGCTGAGTACTGTGCTGGGTTCTGGGATGCTAGTGAAAGAGTTTATTTCTTCTGCTCAAGAAGGTCACATGCCAGTTGTAACGCAGAGTAGTAAGAACTGTGGTGGGGGCAGATGGGAATGTGCAGGCAGAGGGCTAATCCAGTGTCAGGGTTGGCAGTCTGGTTCTTGGAGGAGGCAGCAAGCCTGAGGCCTGAGGACAGCAGAGCACAGCCATGGAGCACGCGCAGGCCTTGCCCACCAGCCATAACTGCTTAGATGGCTTGGTGGATGGACCCGAATCATTGGGGACTTATGTCTCATGATGTTCTTGTTTTTTGTTTTTTTTTTTTTAAATTTAATCATTTTCGTGAGAACCTTTGAAAAAATTAATTTCCTAGTTTTCAACTTTTGGAACCTCTCCATAACCTGATTTAATATTGTCTCAGTGACTTAGGATTATTATTTTGTGCGTTGTCATGTTGGGCTCTAAGAAATCATGTCCTCTGGGCATTTTGACCCAGAGAAGGGTGTTTTTAAATATCTGAATGTTCCCTGATTACTTTTAATTTTTTCTGTCTGCTTTTTCTAGTTTTTCTTCCCTTTTCCCGTTTCACTGCTATCAGTGATCTTGTCTAGAGTAGCACAATTGCTCTCCATTATTTGCCATCGATAAGAAGCCAATGAATCAGGTTTATCAGTAAGTATCAGGAAGGGGTGATGGATCTGAGGAAGGAACTTAGAGACTCACCTTCAATCCCAGTACCTAAATTCAAACATCATCTCTTCAAATATGTTTTGCCGCTCCAAGCCCTTTTGGGCAGGTTTCTTACTTTTAGCTAAGGCTTGGTGGGTGATGTTGCTGCCTTGGTGAGTTTTTGATAGCTGAGGTGTTCGTGTTTCCCTGCATCACGATTCAGGTCATTTTGTTTTCGTTGCTCTCCTGATGTGGTCTAACTGTTTTGTCTGATTTCAGGAATGCTTTTAAATGGTTTATGTTTTAAGAATTAATAGACAAGGCTTATATTATCCATTTGTTCTTATATAACTTACTTCAATTATAGTATCAAAGCAGGCATTTTTTATTGTGATCAATTTTGAAGAAATTAGGTATATCAGTTTTATTTATTCATTATTAATTTCGTTAATAATCAAGTTCATGAATGATGAGTTTAGGAATCAGTGACACCCTCTGAATTAATTGCTTTGTTTATTTGGCAGTAAAGCAAAACTAGGACAGTATTATACATTTGCGATATGTTTCTATATTTAGATAGAGAGAGGTACTATCTGTTGTTATTAATGTTACTGTTATCTTTACCTTTTAAAAACAAATATATATACTAACAAACATGTCTGTGTGTGACTGAGAGAGAGAGTGTGTAAGTGTGTGTTTTTGTGTGTGTCCATACATATCTTTTAGCATTTCCAAATTGGCCCAGGTGATTCTAATCTAACCTTTCTGGTCAGAATTTTAAGTATGTAAAAATTCTGTATGAAAATGGTAATAAAAACGCAGTCATTCAGTTTCATAGTGCAATTACTTATTGTGACAATTCTTGTTCAGGAGGAGTCTGTTTCCACCAGCATTGTTTTGGACAGGGAGATGGCAAGTGTAGACTATACTCTTGAGTCTGTTAGGGAGTGACGCTTTTTCTACTGTAGTGCTGTAATAGCTTTACATTTTGTGATTCTGTGGGCTACGCAGACGTGATGTGTTCAAGATGAATCAGACGATAAAATTGACTTGTTTTCCATCTGATAGCTGGTACTGCTTTCAGCAGTAAAACTGAATTATTTCTACAGATCGAAAAACAATCTATGAGATATGAGGTCATTTTCCTTATATAGCCATAGTTAAATGATTTGTTTCTATGACTGGTTTTTATAGTATAACCTGTTAAGGTTTTATCCCCTTATGCTCAAGACAGATTGAAGACTTAAAACAGACAAATTAGAAGAAACAAAACTAGAGATTTTTTAAAAAGTGTAACTTGTTTACAGAGTTTCCTCACCATTTAAATTTTATTCTTTCCTTTTCAACAGGTGTATAATGCTTATTTGCTTTAAAACCCTTGTTCATTCACTCACTTATTCTTTTGTTTATTTTTTTGCTCAAAAACTTTATTGCAGAATAGTTTACATACAATAAACAGCATCTATATAAAGTGCACAATTTGATGGGTTTTGACAGTTCTATACACCTCTGAAGCCATCTACAGAATCAAGATAAAAGAACATTTCTCTTACCCCCTTAAGTATCCCCATGCCTCTTTGCAGCCCACCACCTCTTCCTGCCTGCCACAGGGAACCCGTGACCTGTTTTCTGTCACTGTAAATTAATTTGCTATATCTTGTCGTATGTGCTGTTGTCTGAGTCTTTGTGTGAACACGTGTTTTCATTTCTCTTGGGTAATTACCTAGGAGGGAAATGACTGGGGTAATGTGATGACTCTGTGTTTAACTTTTTAAGAAACTGCCATCGAGTCTTCTTTAATTTCTCTCAGTCGTGTTCTCTAGTCTTTAGTGCATAGGCCTTGCACATTTTTTGGTTAAATTTATTTTTGCACAATTTTAAATCAAATCGCATGCTGTTAATATTTAAAAGTGCAATTGATTTTTGTTTATTATCCTTTGAATTTCCTAAATTCATTTAATTGTTCTAGTGTGGGCGTGTGTGTGTGTATGTGTGTATTTTGCATCCTGAGGATTTTCTATGTAAACGAGAATGGAAGTAGTTTTACTTGTATTTATCCGGTATTTATGCCTTCACTTCTTTGTTCCTCTTCACTTTTAGTAAGTCTTCTTCCTAAAATCTGTTCTTAGATCTGGCATTCATCTACCCACTGTGGCTGTCCTGTGGTTACAGATTGCATGAGAGTATCATTTCCAGGTTTTATATTTTGAATATTTTTGTCTCTGAATGTTAATTGTGTCTTTTATGCTTAGCACATAGTTTTGATCTTTTAATACAATCTGATAATTCTTTTTAACTGTAGTGTTTATTAACATTTAATGTAATGTAGTTGGTTGGATTTATACTATTTTGCTCTTTATTATTCTGCGTCTCCTGTGTTTTCTTTGTCTGTTCCTCCTTTACTGCCTTATTCTGTGTTGACATGAATTCTGTCATCTTCTATTTATCTGGGAATGTCTTTACTGCCCCTTCATTATTAAAGTATAGTTTTGCTGGATATGTGATTCTTTATTGATGGTTTTTCTTTCAGCACTTTGACTGTATTATTATTCTGGCTTTCGGCCTCTGTTATTTCTTCTAAGTCAGCTCTTATTTGTATTTTTTTCTCCTCAGTGTGATGCAAAGTCACCTGTTGAACATGTAGCTGTTCCTTGTATGTGGTGGATTTGATTGCTTTCCAGATTTTCTTATTGTCTTTTTCTTTTTAGTAATTTGACTATGATGTTTGTAGGTGTGACTCTCTTCGTGTTTGTACTTATTCATGTTTGTTAAGCTTCTTGTATCTGTAGATCAATGTATTTCATCAAATTTAGAAAGTTTTCAGCTATTACGTTTTAAAATATTTCTTCTACCCCTTTCCCTCTTTTCTCTGTTATTGGGATTCTTACTGCACATTTGTTGAAATACTTCAAATTGTCCCATAGGTCTCTGAAGCTCTTTTCATTTTCCTTAAAGTTTTCTTTCATTTCCAATCTTCTGAGTCGATAATTAATATCATTCTATCTTTAATTTGACTGATTCTTTCCTCTGCCTTCTCAAATCTGCTGTTTTCCCATGTAATAATTTTTTCATTTCTCTTATAGTGCTTTTCATCTCTAGCATTTGTTTGGTTGTTTTTATCATTCTCATTTCCTTATTCGCATTCCCTATTTGTGGAATCACTGTTATTATATTTTTAAAAAATTTTTGAAAATTTGAAAGAGTTCTTAGAACCTCTTTACAGGAGATACTTGAAGACTTTCTCTGCTACATTGACATCTGGGCCAATTTTCCATTGACGTTTTTCTCTTCCTGAATCTGGACCATAGTTTATATTTTCTTATAAACACAGCTTATGATTTCTTTCTTTGTTGTTGTTGAAAATAAGACATTTTGTATAGTGTGATGTGGTAAGTTTGGATTTTGATGCACTTTTCTAGAATGTCTTTTTTTCCCTTAACTTGCATGGTCTTAAAAGCATAGAATTTTATCTCCCTGTGGTGTACAGACACTGATGTTTATGTTCAGTTTTTAAATGCTTGCTTACTTGTATTTTGCTTTACTCTCTGGGTGTTTCCCCTGTAAATGTAAGAATTAATGGTCACACAATGATTTGGGCAGAATTTGTAGTCAAACACCTTGAGCCCATTATGATCTTTGCCATCTGTCTTTCTGTTTGTGGGTGTACAGGGGGCACATTCAAAGTTTACCTAGTTACCAAGCCTCTGTTCTGGGGCTTTTACTGTCTACCATGTTCCCTCGAAGTTGCTTTGCTTAGTCAACCAGGCATGTGTGGGGAACTTCATCTGGTCCTTTTATTGGCCTTTCATTTATAGGATCTCCTTGCTGAGTTTCTTGCTAGTCTGACAGTTGCCCAGACTGGGCTCATACCTCTGTGGACCAATGTTGTGAGATTTCTTTGGTTGCTTCCCACCAACTTTGGTCCCTTCTGGCTGACAGAGCGATAGAGGTTTGCTGCCTGCTCCAAATAGCTTCCTCCCTCCACCACCTTAGCTCATAGCTCCTCTTTTTGTGCCAGTCATGTGTTGGTAGAGCTAGCATGCTCTCTCACCAAGTCGCGGGGATGGTAGTCTCCCAGGCAAGTGCTCCTTTCTCAGCCTCTTACCTAGGGCTTTGGATAAAGTGCATTTTCCACTCGTTGCCTGAATATGGTTTTCAGAATCATAAAATTGTTGCTTTTGACAGTCCTATGCAGTTTTATACTTGTATCTGCTGAGAAGGTTCACTGACTTCTTTATTTTGCCAAAGCTGGATATTCCTGAGTAAGCCGTTGTTTCTTCAGAAGTGTCTTCTGCTCCGTTTTCTTTCTCTCTCTCTCTTTTCCTCTGGGACTCTAGCTAATTAGTTATACATTAGACCTTTTGTAGTCCTCAGATAGGACCCTGAGAGTCTCTTTTCTTTTTTAAATTTATTTTTTATTTATTTTTCTGAGGAAGAGTGGCCCTGAGCTAATGTCTGTGCCATTCTTTCTCTATTGTGTATGTGGGATGCTGCCACAGCATGGCTTGATGATGGTGTTGTAAGTCCTCATGCGGGGTCTGAACTCATGAACCCTGAGCCGCTGAAGCAGAGTCCGTGAACTTAACCCCTACACCACCAGGCTGGCCCCTCTTTACTTTTTTTTTTAATTCTGTCTTTTTCCTTAGATTCTTTTTGTTAGATGATTGCTGTTGATCTGTCCTCAAACTCACTGATTCTTTACTTTGTCATTTCCATTTTGTTATTAAGCCCCTTTTTTTATTCTAAATATTTTATCTTTTGTTTCTGACATTAACATGTGGCTTTTTAAAGAATAATGTTTATTTCTTTGCTGAAATTTATTATTTTTTTTTCCATTTGTTTCAAACATATTTTCTTTACTTCACTTAATATTGTTGTAACAGCTACTGTATGGTTCTTTTAAAATAATTCCATCATTTTGACCATCATGTTTGCCATACATCTTTTTGCTTGAGATTTGGACACGGTTTTCTGACTCTTCCTAACTCAAGTAATTTTGGTCATTTTGAATTTTATGTTGTGTGGTCTCTGGATTTTGTTGTGTTGCTTTAAATATTGTTGGTGTTTTCATTTTAGCAGGCGGATGACTTGACTACGACCACATCGTTATCTGTCATGTCTGCAGTAGTCAGCCACTCCTATCTCATTCCTGGTGTTTAATTGCAATCTGCTTTCACTCTTGTTCATACATGGTTTATGTTTTCTGGGTTTATTCATAGATTCAGGTGTTCCTTTAGCTCTCTCCTTTATGGTATTTACTTCTTACTCTTCTGTGGCTATCATTGCATTCGGACACTTTCCCGCTGATCCAGAAGTACAACTGGTTTTTCCCTTGTGATTTAGCTGCCTGTCTTTCGTCAGTGGTCTCCGACCCTGGATATCCTCTGGGTAAAGCCTCCCAAAAGGGGAGGCGTGCTGGATTACCTTTTGCCATTTGCTTGCTTTGGGCCTTGACTCCACACTAAAAACTTCCAGCTTTTGTTTAGTCTCCAGAGCCATCGCATAGTTATTTTTTTAGTATTTTATCCAGACTTCGTAGCTGTTATTTGTGAAAGGTTTGGTTTGTTAGAAGCTTAGTATTTTGTACCAGAAGTATATGAAGTGAAAGAAAAAAAAACCAAACCTCTTTTTTTTTTTTTTCCAAATTGAGGAAGATCAGCCCTGAGCTAACATCTGCTGCCAATCCTCCTCTTTGTGCTGAGGAAGACTGGCCCTGAGCTAACATCTGTGCCCATCTTCCTCCACTTTATATGTGGGACACCTACCACAGCATGGCTTTTGCCAAGCGGTGCCATATTTGCACCCATGATCCAAACTGGCAAACCCTGGGCCGCCAAAGCAGAACGTGCACAGTTAACTGCTGCACCACCGGGCCAGCCCCCAAACCTCTTTAAAAATAGTTCTAAATTTTGTTGTCAAGGCATTATATGCTCGTTGTAGGAAATTGAGAGGAATTAATAAATTCTAATGAATCTGAAAAAAAATTACCCATATCCACTTTAATATTTTGATTTTTTGGGGGGGTATTACACAACTGAATGTGCTATGCATAATATTTTAAAATCTGCTTTTGGTTAAAATCATGTGAGAAGTGTTTTTCTTTGTCATTAGATATTCTTGGTAGATATTTTTATGGCAGTATAATACTTCGTATGCATGCATACGTTGGTTTATATGACCATTTTTTAATGCTTGTTACGTTGGTTGTTCAGTTTTTTACTTTTATATATGACCCTGTGGTGGACATCTTTTTGTATACATCATTGCAACCTTTTCGTATTATTTTCTTAGGACAGGCCCCTAGAAGTAGACATACTGGGTTTCAAAGTGAATGATGAGGTTTTAAAGTTGTTCTTAGATACAACTGAATTGCTTTTCAGAAAGTCTGACCCATTTGACACTTGTGAGTGCTGTCCAGCTTACTGCACCTTCTAACCATTAGCATTAGATTTTTGGTATTTTCTCATTTAATGGATGGAAACTCTCATAATCTGCTTTTGGCAGTTTTTGATGAACTATTTTGGCCAAACTTCTTTATCTAATTTTTAAAAATTTACATCTCTCTGTTTTAAAATGATCCATTCATGTTCTATGCCTATTAAATGTATGTTTCAGTCTATTGTTTAAATAACTGCTTTTAAAACTATTTTAATGGTAGATGAGACAGAACCTAATTTTGTACCTGTAATACTATTAACTATGAAAACAGTTTTTTAGTATATCATTTCTTTTTGACTATCTCTTTGAATATCTTCATGTTTGCGTCTCCCCTTCCTTAGATTGACTCCTTCGGCTTTCCGTTTTCCTCTTGGGGAGGGGTGGGACTTCCGGTTTCATCTCCGGAAGACGACGAGCCGGAGGAGTCAGTCAGAGGGGCCAGCAGGAGCGATTCCGTCGGCAAACGGGTAAGTTATTCTCTGGCCGGGCCTGGGGGGAGGTTTGGAGGCGGGGACCGTCCAGCGTCTGCGCGGGGCCTGGGGGCGGTGGCTTGAGGGCTCGGGCCGGGCAGCTGGGCGCCGGGAGTCCCGCCAGGGCCCTAGGCTCTTCCTCCTCCCTCCTCGCCCCGCCTCCGCCCCTCCCCCGCTCGCCGGTCCCTCCCGGCGCCGCCCCGACTCGCCCGACACCCGCCCGCCGCCTGCGCTGCGTCGCAGCCGCCCTGCCCCCGCCGTCACCTGCTCGCTCCGCGAGCCGGGCTCCCGGGGACCCGGCGGGCCTCCGTTTCCCCGCGGGCCCGGGCTGTCGGCTCGGGAGCGGCTCCCCGGGCGCCCCACGCAGCCCTGCACGCAGTCGGGGCGCTTCCGACCGCCTGGCTTCTCCGACTGGAACGCGGGCGCCCAGGCGGGGAGCTCCCCGGTGTGGGTTTCTAGTCCGGGCGGTGGTGTCCGTGGCTGCCCGCCCACTCCCTGTTTTCCCCAGCGCACCGATGCGCTGCTGCCACCCGCGCCTCCTTCGGTTGAGGATGCTGGTGCCCGAGAGCACCACGCCTGGAAGTGGACGGTCCTGGCCACTCAGGGTCCAGCTGCTCTCAGCAACTAGCGGGAGACCCCAGGCTGCCGCACGTCGCTGTTGGCAGCAGCGGGATCGTCCCTGGAGATACCCACCTCTTCCTAGTGGGCGAGCACGGCCTGAGTGTGCGTGCCCGCTTTCTGGAGCTTAGTCGGGGGGAGGTGGGTGCCAGGAGCTGCTGACCCCTGCGGTTGCGTTGAGTTTTGAATAGCCTGTTTATTGGGTTGGGGGGTTCTGGACTAGGACATCTTGGCAGGGTTGGCATCTGTGGACACATATGTAGGATTATTTTCTAGGTAATCATAGCCCGAATGGTGATTGTGTCGGGACTTTACAGTCCGTGCCGGTGGAACTAGTTACAGTACGCACCTGGTTTGCGGTGAAGCGTTAGTCCAGATGCAACACTGCCTGGGGAAGGTCACTAACACGTATTGATTAGAACATCGTTAGGAGAGCTCATTTGATGTATACTCTGTAGACTTCATGTAGCACGGCAGCCGTGTAGGGTCGGAAATACTAGTCCCTTTTCACAAACTGAGACTAAAGTTAAACAGTTTGACCAAAGTTAAGGTCAGGATTAGCGTCTCAAGTGTTTGTTACTCATTGTTTTTCAAGTTTGCTACATGTAAGGTTACTGACTCCTGCTGGCACGTCTGAAAAACACTGAGGCAAGGCTCTCTAGTAGCTGGTGTCTTCTTGCGTGACATGTAAGGCAGGTGTGATTATTACTGATAATACACTGGCTCCTGGTGCCTTTTTTAAAAAACCTGTGTATTTTGGAATAATCTCAGATTTGCAGAAAAGCTGTGAGATAGCACAGAGAGTTCCTCTTGTATTCAGCAAAGCAGAGTGGCTCCACTTGAGCAAACTGCTTCATGCCAGTCACCATTCTAGGTGCTGGAGAGAGTAACACGCTGCCCTAGATGATTCCAAGGTCTGGTGGAAGAGACAGATCCATAAGCAAGTATAGTGCCTTTTGCTCAGTGCTGAAATGGAGAAAGGGGAGCACAGAGTGATTTATGTCTGACTGCCCGGGAAGGAGTGGCGCGAGCTTGCAGGATACAGCATTTGAGTTAGGTCTCAAGGATTAGTGGGTATTCACTTGATTGATGGGACATTTCTGCCCACATTCGTGCTACCTAGGTTTGTGTTCGAAGAGAACTCTCTAACCTTTATAAAACGGACTCTTCTTATTTGATTCTCCTCTCTCCCTCTTTCTCACATCTCCTCTGAGAGGTTTTTGTCATAGTTTCCACAGGCTGTGAGAAGAATCGCGGTTTATAAATCCATGACTAGGAGATGAAATTAAGCTGTGTTTCTTAGTAATGGAAGTATCTAGATCTGTACGTTTTAAAATTCTTTCTCTTTCATAGTTGCTGAGTACTTCAGTGGTCTGATCACACACGTTCTTTATGCGAGGTTGGAGCACAGTTCTTCTGAACTATGCCCACAGCAGAGGGGTATTTTGAGTGAGTGTGTTGGTCGTTGTGGGCTGCTCTAGGAAAACACCATAACCCCAGGTGGCTGAAACAACAGTCATTTACTTCTCCCAGTTCTGGAGGTTAAGTCCAAGATCAAGGTGCTGATTCCTGGTGAGGGCTCTTCCTTGCTTACAGACAGCCACCTTCTTGCTGTGTCTTCACATGGCAGAGATGGAGAGAGAACTCTGGTCTCTCTTCGTCTTCTTCTAAAGACGCTGATCCCGTCTTGGAGACCCTACCGTTCTGACCTCATCTAAACCTAAGTACCTCTCAAAGACCTCATTTCCAAATACCATCACATTGGTGATTAGGGCTTCGGCATCAAAATTGGGTGTGTGTGTGTGTGTGTGTGTGTGTAGGGGGGGGTGCACAATTCAGTCTGTAGTAGGTGGGTTTCTTGGAATTTTTGTTATTATGAGGAATTGCTCCAAAATAGGCTTGATAGAGAACTAAATAGGAAACTGTAAAATTAGCGTTTATATGGCTTTTGCTACAGCAAAGTAGTGAACACAATTTTATTTAAAATCAGAAGAAATTATTGTAGCTATGTTAAGTCTGATTCAGAGGCTGGTGGATGCCAAGAAGAAATTTTAATTGTTTCATTTGGATGAAAGAGAGAAATACGTGGTGAAATACTGCAGTGGTGTTTTCACTTTTAGGCCTTATACAAATGAATGCTTTCATGGTTATCAAATTAGGGTGTAAGGACTGTGGTAGTGAGCTATTGCAGTTCCCTCACTGATCAGGAGGCTGAGCCCCACAGAAGCTGAGCGGCTAATGCATTGTAGAGGTGTTAGTGGCAGAGCAAGGATTGGAATCAGGCCTCCGGATTCACGGGGCCAGTCTTTCTGCTGTTCCATCAGTGGTTCTCAAACTGATGGTGCATCAGAGTCAGCTGGGGGGGCTTGTGAAAACGCAGATGCTGGGCTGGGTCTCTGAATCAGCGGGTCTGGACTGGGACTGAGAATTTGCATTTCTGACAAGTTCCTGGGTGATGTTAAAGCTGCTGACTCTGAGGGCACACTTTGAGAACCCCGGCCTTCTGTGATGTTGCCTTTGACCTCTTCTAAGAGGATAGTAAGTAAACGTCTGTGGGTTTATACCAGCTTGACCCTTCCTTGACGTTCAGAGAATCAAGTTCTTTAATTTTGTGTTGTGTACTGTAATGCACCAACAACATAATGATTAGATGGAAAAAAAGTACTAGAAATGGAGTATGTTTTAGAGTCATTTTGGCATCTTCAGGGATAATTTTTGGAGATAATTGTAGAGGTCAGAACCGCTTATGCTGAAGGGGATGCACTTGAGCTCCTAGCAGCAATCACACTAAAAAGGGTGCCGGTATTGATTGCTAGATTGTATGGGAGTGAAAAGTTCCTTCCAGTTTTGTTACTCTCTGTTTTTCTTTCTCATTTTGTGTACTGAAATGTTCTTAATGTATCAAAATCTGATCAGGCCCCAGCACAGTTCCATGCCCATAGTAGATGTTAAATAAATATAAGTTGAATTGAATTAAAAAAGATTAATAGGGAAAATGAGGTAGATTATTTATCTGGAGAGACTTCAGTGCCCTAGGAAAGTTAGTCGGCTCTCTAGATTATCCCAATCACAGGTTTTTAGTGAATACTTACAGATTATTCTGGTTTACGCCTTATTTGCAATTACTGGGTTTTTTTTAGCACAATTATTGGAGGAGGTAGCATATTTTTTTTTTCCTTTTTCTCCCCAAAGCCCCCCAGGACATAGTTGTAGATTCTTCGTTGTAGGTCCTTCTAGTTGTGGCATGTGGGACACCACCTCAGCGTGGTTTGGTGAGCAGTGCCATGTCCACGCCCAGGATTCGAAGCAACGAAACACTGGGCCACCTGCAGTGGAGCGCACGAACTTAACCGCTCAGCCACAGGGCCAGCCCCGAGGAGGTAGCATATTTTTATGTAAGAGTTATTGAGTGATCCCCCATATCTCTTTATCATTCATGTGAAGTTACTTTTTCAAACATTTTACTTTGAAATAATTTTAGAAGTAGAAAAAAATGGCAAAATTAGCCCAGAGAATTCCTATATACCTTAGAACCAGCGTCCCTTTGTTAGCATCTTATGTAACCATAGTGTGGTTATTGAAACCAGGCAGTTGATAGAGTTAATCTAAAGTCTTTAGTCGGGGGGCTGGCCCCGTGGCCGAGTGGTTAAGTTCGCGCGCTCCGCTGCAGGCGGCCCAGTGTTTCGTTAGTTCGAATCCTGGGCGCGGACATGGCACTGCTCATCGAACCACGCTGAGGCAGCGTCCCACATGCCACAACTAGAAGGACCCACAACGAAGAATACACAACTATGTACCGGAGGGCTTTGGGGAGAAAAAAGGAAAAAATAAAATCTTTAAAAAAAAATAGAAATAAAAAATAAAGTCTTTATTCGGGTTTCACCCCTGATGTCTTTTTTCTGGTCGAGGATCCAGTCCAGTAGCCCACACTGCATTTAGTTATGGTGTCTCCTTGGTGTCTTCCAATTTGTGACAGTTTTTTATCTTTCGTGATCTTGGTACTTTTCCAGAGTACCGGTCAGTTATTTTGCAGAATGTCCCTCAGTTTGGATTTATCTGGTGTTCTTTCATGATTAAATTGAGGGTTAAGCATTTGTGACAAGAATACCACAGTGGTGAGGTTGTTCCCTTCTCAGTGCATCATATTGGCACATGTGTGATGTAGATAGGTCTTATCGCTGGTGAATGTTAACTTTTGATCTCTTGGTTGAGGTGTCTGACATGTTTCTGTGCTCTAAAGAAAAAAATTTTCCCTTTGTAATTAATGACTCTCGTAAGTTTACTGATTGTAGTGCAGATGTTTAAATGAAATGGATATAGAATGTCAGAATCCTTTGAGCCTGACCCTAATTATGAGATCTTTCTTATCTTGGAGGCTTCATTATTATTTGTTAGATCCCAACATAGTAGGGAAGGGTAAAGCTGTAGACTTGTAGAAGAACAGTTATTTGTTCAAGAACTTGTACCTGATCTTGGTCAGTCTTAGTCTTGAATTGTCAACAGCGGAAGCTCTTTGTTCCAATTCTTTTTCTGTGGTTCTGCGATCTGTCTCGCATCTGTCTTCCAGTGGATGACTTTCCATAACTACATTGCGTTTCTTAAGATTCTCCCTAGAGCATTTTTGTAGAAGATTTGTGTGCTTCAGTTCATCACAAGGCAGTTGCTCCAAGTATCCTCTTGTTGACCCACTTCCTAGTCCATACGGCTGAGTGTGTGTGTTCTCTTTGTAGACTATGCTGATGAGGTGCTGCAGATATTACATAGATACACAGACACATAGAAATGGTCTGTATTTTCAAAACGTATATCCCTTTAATATGCCAACAGGAGTCAGTTGGAAGATATATATGTGGCCTGTCTCCCTCCCCCTCATCCCCCTCCAAAGCTTGTAAGCTCCTTAGAAGCAGGGAACAGATCTCTTTTTGTTTACCAGTCACTTGCTTGGTGCTTGGCATACACAAGGCTCTCCATAAATATTTGAGAATAAAAGAATATCATATGTGCATCTTGTTAACTGGTTTTAGAAATTACCAGACTATTAGAAACATCTTTCCACATTAACACAGCTATGTAATCATCATAGTATTCCACTATAGTCATGCCTTGCTTAACAATGGGGATACGTTCTGAGAAATGTGTCAGTAAGTGATTTTATCATTGTGCAAACATCATAAAGTGTACTTTCACAAACCTAGATGGTCGAGCTGTTGACACGAATAATCAATAGTCATTCTACAGCGGGGAGTTTTATTCGAGCCAAGCTGAGGACTGCAGCCTGGGAGTGCAGCCTTCGTAAGTGCTGTGAAGAAGAGTGATTTTTCAGCACCATTATATACCATTTCCAAACAGACATACATCAAGTGTGACAGGGGTACATTCTCTCAAGGGTTCAAGGAGATACTTTGTTATAGATTAGTACATACACAGTGGGTCAGCATGATCCCAGTGTCATGGGAAAGGACACTTATCTTCAAAAAGTACTGGTGTCATAAGAAGAGAGGCATTGGTTCTTACCTTCAAAGAGTACATTCTGGGGCCGGCTCTGTGGCTGAGTGGCTAAGTTCGCGCACTCTACTGCGGCGGCCCAGGGTTCGCATCCTGGGTGCGGACATGGCACCACTCATCAGGCCACGTTGAGGCGGCGTCCCACATCCCACAACTAGAAGTGCCTGCAACTAAGATATACAACTGTGTGTGGGGGGGGGGGAGGGGGGGTTGGGGAGATAAAGCAGAAAAAGAAATATTGAAAAAAAAGAGTACATTCTTTATTTTGGGACAATATACAACGAACATTTGACAGGCTGTAAGTCAGGCTTCTTTGGTTTAAATAAAATTTAGTCCAAATCGCATTTAAACCAGAACGGCTTCCCCGTACACCTCAATATATAAAATTTTCTTCTATCATAGCCTCCTACACATGTAGGCTCTGTGGTACTAATCTCATGGGATGGCCATCATCTACGTGATCTACTGTTGACTGAAACGTCCTTAGGTGGCGCATGACCATATATGGATGTGCTGCAGCAGCTACGTCTGTAACCCATCCTGCGTTGTTGGAGATTAGGCTGTTTCCAATTTTTTCTATTAGAAAGAGTTCCATGGTGAATATTCCTAAATATGTATTTTGTTCAGTTGTTTCCTTAAGATAAGTTCTGTAAAGAGTCATTGATAGCTCAAAGAAGATATGTATTTTAAGGCTTTTGATATATTGCAAATAACCCTCTAGAAAGTTTGTATAGATTTATATTCCAGCCAGTACTGTTGAGAATGCTCATTTTGCCACACTTTCCCCAATGCTCAACTTTCAGTTCTTTAGAATAAGACTAAATTTAGAGTTAAAAAGATTTGTTTTTTGTTTTTACGATTTGCACCTTTGTTTTTCTTCTTCTTCTCCCCAAAGCTCCCCAGTGCATAGCTGTGTATTGTACTTGTAGGCCTTCCTGGTTGTGCTCTGTGGGACGCTGCCTCAGCATGGCCTGATGAGTGGTGCCATGGCCCTGCCTGCAGCCAGGATCCGAACTGGCAAAAGCTGGGGCTGCTGAAGCCGAGTGTGTAAACTTAACCACTTGGCCACAGGGCTGGCCTCTTTTTTTGTGTGTGTGGTATTTTTAAGGATTCTTCCTGGAGTATGGTGGGGTGGGGATCATAGTCTGACTAATTTGCTAATAACCCTCCAAGTTTTCCGTATGGAAATTATCCAGTGTTTGGTTTGCCTCGATGAGAGAGCAGAATAAACCTCAATAAGGTAGGGGTTAACAGGAATCATTATCGTCTCTGAAGTTATAGTTGGTCATATCTGTGGGCCTTAGCCAATAGGAAACTCCTTGAGAGTGGGATACATTTCTAATTCATATCATTCAGAAAAATCAACTACAGGTGAATTAAAGGCTTAAATACAGAAGGCAAAACTATGAAATTTTTGGAAGACAATGTAGGACAGTAATTGTGTGAGTCTAATACAAGGAAGAGCTTCTTAAACAGATCACAGAAGGTGTAGACCATAAAGGAAAAGATTGACCGCTTTGACAGCATTAATTTGACAGCTTGTGGTTATGAAAAGAAACCATCAAGAAAGTGAACAGACAAGTCACAAGTGAGAATAGATATTTTCAGTACGTATTATTGAGAAAGGATTGTATCTAGAAAGGTAAACAGTGACAAATCAGTAAGAACAATAGAAAAATGGGCCTATGACCCAAGTAGGCATCTCACAGAAGAGGAAACCTGCATGCAGAGATTCTCGACTTCATTAGCAATTAGGGAAAGGCAGTTTAGGACCAACGTGGTGTATAGTTTCATAACATTGGGTTGGCAACAGTGTAAAAATCTGACAATGTCTGCTGTTTAGGAAGGTCGGAAATAACTGGAATGCTTACACACAACTGGTGGGATTGTAAATTGGTACCATAACTTTGGGATTACCTAGTAAAGTTAAAGATGGATGTACACTTTGACCCAGTGATTCTACTCCTGGGTCTTTATCCTGGAGCAGTGCTTCTAAATTGTGTTTTCAGCATCTCACAGGAACTTCTTGTAAATGCAAAATTTGGGGCTCCACCCTAGACCTATTGAATCAGAAGCTTTGGGGATGAGCCAGCTTTCAGTCTTAACAAGCCGTTCAGGTGGTTTAATGCATGCTAAAATTGGCAAACTGGTGCCCCAGAGAAACGCATGTATGTGAGTGCCTGAGGACATGACAAAATGCTCACAGTTGCACTGTTTGTAAAAGGCAAAAACTGGAAGCAGTGTCCATCCGAGGAGAATGGATAAATTGTATTCCTATAGGAGTGCAACTGAATGGATTTTAGCCACCTGCACCACTGAGGATTATTGTCAGGAATATCATATTGAGGAAAAAAAGCTACTTCCAGAAGAATGCACATAGTATTTTTCCATTTTTAAAGTTTTGAAACATGTGAAGCAAAAGTCCATACTGTTAGGAATACAGATATGGCAAAGTAATAAAGCAGATTAATTACAAACACATTCAAATTAGTGGGTAGCTCTATTAGAAGAGAGAAGGTGATAGGGATCCCGAAACGGAACTGAAAGATAGGAATTTAATTTTTTTCTTTTTTTTTTTTGGTGGGGAAGACTCGTCTTGAGCTAAATCTGTTGCCTGTCTCCCTCTGTTTTGTGTGTGGGATGCCTCCACAGCATGGCTGATGAGTGGAGTAGGTTTGTATCTGGGATGCGAAGCTGTGAACCCAGGCTCCTGAAGCTGAGTGTGCAGAATTTTAACTGCTTGGTCATGGGGCTGGCCCCCTGAATTTAATTTTCTTAAACTGTGATCTGTACTCGGGGTTTTCTTATGTTATGCTTAGTGCCTCGCACATATTCAAATTATTTTTTGTACCTGCCAAATTTTTAAAAAACATACACTTATGTCTTTTCTTTTTGCGAAGTCTGTCTACAGAGGGACTATTCAGTTTGTATGAAAAAGATATGGTGGGGGTGATGGTGGAGAAGATATGTTCTTGCAGCATTATGGTCTGAAAGTACTTTCAGCAGTAGGGATATCAAACAGAAGATTGTTTTTGATGATGATGATGGTTAATACTTGCTGAGCACTTGCCAGGTGCCAAACACTGGTCTAAGGACATTACGTACTGAGTTTATCCTCAGTTAACTGAGGATTGAGCCTCACAGTGAGCATTTGGGGGTTGGTACCACGACTCCTGTTTCCTAGGGGAGGAAAGGTGTGTGTGGATACAGAGGTGAAAACGGTAGAGGCTGGCTGACTCCTAACACTCTGTCAGACCTGGTCAGAGGGAGAGGACAGCCAGACAAGTCTGTTATGCCTGAGAGTGTTGGAGTTTCGAGACAAAAAGGAAAAGTCAAAATAGGAATGGGAGTGTGGAAGACTGTGGAGAGGGAAGGCTGTATATACCCGCATTTTTGAAGTTGCTTTCTTTATCTTAGTAGGTTTGTTTCTAAACCAGCGTATATGACTGTCATTCTAGCAGATGCTGAGTCCCTAAAGCAGAAAAGTAATTGGATTTTGTTTTTAGTTTTAAGGATTGCATCTTCCAGTTCATTAGAAATTGGTAAGATCACACCATAGGATTTGGGAAATCTTACTTCTTTGCTTAGGCAGTTTGGTTGCTAAAAAGGGCACTTTTGGGGACTCTCCCTTTGCCTATTGTTTTCTAGCCTTTGATAATTGTTTTTGTATCATGATTATCTCATATTATGAGGACTATTTCTTAGATACACATTGGTTATATTGTAAACTTTATTTTAAGCCACCGTAGTATGACAGTCACTCCTTAAAATTAACAAATACAGAAAAAATTAAAAGATGTTCCAGAAGCCATAAGTCAAATTATATGAAACCAAATAGCACTACTGTTTTTGTTTGGTATTCAATTCAGAGTGCTCAAATTGTCTAAACCACATGAACTGTCAAGCATTTGTAATTGTGTAATGTCATACTTTCCAGCAGAGTCAGCCCCTTACTAAGCTGACAGCCAGGAGAGTCCTTCCATAGCAGGGATGTCTGCATTTGAGACACATGTAGTGCTTGTTGGAGATCCGAACATAGGCTTCTTAAAACAAATTTTAAGTACTTCAGCTCTTCTAGTTTCAGATGCATTTTGCTGAAGCTGGATAATCTCAGTCTTAATTGCCAGTGCTTTTCAATGTGTTTCATGTTCCTATTTCTCTTTTATTTTCTCTTATATGCTTTTCCCCCCTTTAAACAAAAACACGAAAAGTTTTAAATAAAAGCAAGTAAGGTAATAGGAAGCCTAATAGGAAAAAGATATTTATTGTTTGATGCATTTGGAATAATAGCAGTGTAATCATCAAATGTAGCCAAAGCCCAGCATGCTTGTCAGTTACTAAGGATAATGGAAACTTTGTGTTTTAAACCTAGAGCAAGCAACAAACCACTTCTTTCAAAGTGTGTAATTCACTTGTGATTTCTGCTGATCGTGGATTCCGGACCAGAATTTGATGCGTATTATTGGATCAATTATTCTAGAATGAGAAATCACAGTTATAGAAGTTCATATAACTATAAAACCATTAGAATTTAAACTAAGGTGGTAATCTACTTTTACAAATAGCTTAGACAATTTAGATCATTCGAGGAGAGGTAGTAGGAATTATAGTCTTTCAAAAAATGAGACCAAATGGTTTTCATTAAGAATCTTCAGGGTCTGTAATCTGGTTTTCCATATGGGTGGTGTTTAACACCCTAGGATTTCAGGGTGGGAGGTGGAGGCAGTGTTTGCTAAAAGTGACATTCCTCAGAGTCATTTTGCATGACAGATTGTTGACATCCCTATTGAGTGCACTTTGTTTACTCTCCTTCCTGATTCACCTTTCTTCTCCTTTTTTCCCCTCTTCTCCACACTTCAGCTCTCTGTCTAGTAAATATATGTTAGGTTTATATTATTTTTTTTGAAGTTAGAAGGGACTTTACTCCAGGGGGTCCCAAATCTGGCTCATCAGAATCACTCAGGGAGCTCTCTGAAACTACAGATCCTTGTCCTTACCCCAGACTCTCTTAATCAGGATCTCTCCATGGGTGGGACCAAGGGATTCATGTTTGGCTGATTAGCTAAACTGATAAATGATTGGTATTGTCTGTGGTTCCCTTGTGTTACAGACGTGGAGGTAGTAAGTCCAGGCATGCTCTTCCAGGGACAGTTGCGTTTCTCAGAAAAGGTTGTCGAAGGTCTCGAAAAGCCTTCATTAATGGTAGAGTGACAAGCGATATGATAATTTTTGGGCATTGGTATGTGGCAGAGATGGCTAGCTGTCCATCTAAATCAGTTCTGTCCTTCCATAAGATACAGTTCTACAGCTCCAGGTTTCACTTTTCATATTCCCTTGCGGCGAAGCAGGTATGAGTGGAAGTGGTAGATGCCCCTGTCCGGGAGGGGGAAATTTCCCCCTTATTCCTCTTGAGTTCTTGTGGCTGGCCTCATAGTAAAATTAACACAAGACAGATTAAAGAGAAAACTCGAATGTAATGCGTACACGTGGGAGATCATAAAATTAACGCTCAGAAGTGACCAAAGCAGGCAGCTTTTATACTTTTTACACACAGAAACACTAAATTTGTGAGGATTTGACAGGACAAAGATACTTAGGTTTGGGTGCTTCATTAGTAAGCAATCTAAGCAGAGTTTGGACTTGTGGTGGTAAATTAGTAAAAAAGTAACAAGGTGTGTTTATACAGGCCTCTCCGCCCTGAATTCCACCCCCTCCCAGCCCCACCCTTTTTGCTTGAGGAAGATTGTTCCTGAGCTATCATCTGTGCCAACCTTCCTCTGTTTTATGTGGGATGACGCTGCAGTGTGGCTTGATGAGCGGTGCTAGGTCCGCCCCGGGATCCGGACCTGCAAACCCTGGGCCGCCGAAGCAGAGCACGCCAACTTAACCCTTATGCCGTTGGGTCAGCCTCGTGAGGAAGCTGTTTTTCACATGGGAGATTCGTTTGCTGCTTTCAGGGGGAAATGGAAAGGGTCAAAGTGCAATTTTTGCATCAGCTGCTTCTCAAATAACTAAGTCAAAATAATCAGCGTGCCATTGTAGCATATTTTGGGGGCAGTCTGCCCTGGGTCCCAACACTGCTTTTGAGTCAAGATTGCAAGACTACTGTTAGTTATGTCTGACCAGATACTGAAAGTCAAAGGTCAGCAGATGGAAGCAGAGCTGGTTGGGACATGGAGAATTGTCTCAGAGCACGTCTCGATGATACTTCATCAAGAGTCTGCTGCTTCCAGGCTTGCTTTCTTCAGTCAGCTGAATGCAGGGAACGAGGAAGCTCCAGGGCAGAGCTGCAAGATGGAAGGAGCCAGGATCCCTGAGTCGGCCTGCAACAGACCGCCTGCTGACCAGGAACACCTGCCGTGGAAGTTTACCAGAGCGAGAGAGAGACTTCTGTTGTGCTTTGGCCAGTTGTAAGTGCACGTTTTATACCAGTATGGTATTAGGGCATTATCTTCTTGTTAGATGGATTCTAGCCACTGTATCCAAATCTCAAAGGAAAGGCAGGTTCTGAGTATGTAGAAAATTAGTATTCTGCAGTTTTCCTTCTCCACGTGTATAATTCTGTTATCTGTTCCTCAGAATGTAGACGTGTGATGTGACAGAGTTGGGACGTTTTATTAGGCTGCAGTACTTTCTTAGAGGTGTAATCTGAAGGAGGCTACTACTCAGGTGAAAACTGGTGAATGAGGATTTGTGATGCCAACTGTGAAGGTTGCCAGCAGTGGAGGAGAGACTGATCTTCAGAGCACTCTCGTTTAATAATGATCTTAGGGCTAAGAATTATTAGTTTTTATTGATTTCCTAGAATTTACATAATTGAAAAATTAGCAAATGTATAAGGTATGTATGATGTGGCATTTTCCAAACTTAAGTCATTTCCCTACTCCTTCATTGTTTTTGCTGTGTTTTATACCACAGCATTTTATCTCACTCTTGTTTTTTGTTTGTTGTTCTGTTTGTTTGGTAACGTCTGTTGCCAAGCTTCCTTTTTTTGCTTGAGGAAGATTCTCCCTGAGCTAACATCTGTGCCAGTCTTCCTCTATTTTGCATGTGGGATGCTGCCACAGCATGGCCGATGAGTGGTGTAGGTCTGCACCTGGGACCCGAACCCACCAACCTGGGCCACTGAAGTGGAGTGTGCCGAACTTAACCACTACACCACAGGGCCGGCCCCTTTCTCACTTTTTTCTTTTTAAACTTAGCATTGTCATAAGAAGTAATACATGTGGAGTCATAGGTTGGTGTGTTATTTTTTCCTAATATCTATTTGAATAATACATACTTATTTAAAAATCCCAACATGTGGTAGATAACTTTATTTTAAACGCCACTAGTGATATTTCTATCATACCTGGGAAATGCTGTTCACATAATGAATATTATTTTTTAGGATCTTCAGTGCTTAATCCATAAAATTCTAATAGAAATAGATGCAGTCACAGGAACTAGCGGACGTACTGTGTCTAACAGGGCTTTGGTTACAGCTTTTTCCTATCACAGATTAGTATTCTGTTTGATTAATATCTACATTTGTTTGTGACTGAGGGACAACGAAAACAGTGTATTTAAATAATTTTTGAACAGTGTTAAGCAGGATGTGCTTCTAAAGTTAGTGAGGAATGGGCCTAAGGAAGTGCTAATGACCGTGACATTAAGATACAAAAATCTTGGAAAATACTGATACTTGTGGTAGAGAAAGAATTTGATAATCCCGTGATCCGAGGGTGAAGAAGATAATGAGGCTTGACCGGCCCCGGGGAAGCGTTGTTAGATTAGTGACTTAAATTTCAGGTATTGAGGAAAGAATTCCAGTAGGGAAGTTTTTCGCATTTTCCTCTTCTTCTCCTTTTATTTGCCCATATCTTTTTGTTCACTTGAGAGTATGTAAGATGTTGTCCTGGGGACATTTCCTATCAGTGTCAGCAGGAAAGAGTACTTTGTTGGAGGGGTGCCCTGGCGATCCTTGGTAGCTGAGGAAGTACCCACGTGCTGCTTCTCTCCCCTCTCAAATGGTTTTAAAGTTCTAGAATTTGCCTAAACCATTGGATTTATATATAATTTAAATGTTAACTTCTTCCGTCATTTTGGTAAGTTTGTCCCTTGGTGTATAAATTAATACTTTAAATTTGTTCTAAAACATCTGTGTTTAAAGTTGAAAAGCAAGTTGCTTATTTCAGGTGTTCCAGAACTTTGTAGATGAGTCTTATACACTATAGACAGTGAGCACATTGAAACTTAGTCTTTTTGGTTTTCCTTTTGAAGAGTCTAACTTCATATATAGTCCTGTTTTCGCTCCTGACTTCCTTTACCCATTTTTTATGATTTGAATCATTAACACCCTATACCAGCAGGCAGGATAGTAAAAGCAGGCAAGGTAAATAAAGGAAAAGTGATAGAACTTCAGATGAGTTAATTTTGTAATTTGTGTTAGATCAGTTAAAACAGGAGTATGTTAAAATAGTCAAAGAACAATCGTTTAAACTTTGGAGATTTTTTGCCCTTTTCTCACTTAGAACAATTAATTGACAGTGAGATGTGAGAGACACTGACAGAGCTTTAGTGAAAAGCAGCAAAATGGAATTCAGAAGGAGAATTTAGAGGGAAAACTTGAAAATGGAAATGCAGTTTTGCTAGGTGAAAACTAAGGAAAAGGGGATCAGGAAAGTTACAGAAAAATGATAGCATTCTCGAATGAATGGCATAACGTTTATAGAGAGAACCTGCTGAGATGGTGAAAGAGTCTAGAGATGTGTGTGATTGCAAACCTCCCCCCTTTTTGAGCGAATAGACCGTTCAAACTAAATTAAGAAAAGGATATAAAGTCTGTTGTTTGTTTTAATATTTCATGACTGATTTTATAGATGAAATTATATTTTACAATAAATAGGAAGAAGAATTTATGTAGCCTGTTCTATTTGATGTGAAACAGCAAATCCCGTCTCTCTGTAGCTGTGAAGAAAATTCGTTATAATGTCTTCAGTTGTAAGAGATGGTTTCATTGTGATTAGTTACATTGATGATAAAACAACCTTTTCAAATGGCATACGACACGAATGATCGTGTGTGTCTGCTTTTAATGGCATTGAAATTTTTCATTTTCTGTTTTACTCATAGAATTTTCCTTTTTTTATGCTGTTTTCCTGTTCCAATAAGAATTTTCTTCCTTTTGAGAAAAATCAAAACAATTAGATGGAAATATTAACAAAGCATTAATTTTAAAAATACATTTTGAAAGGAGATATATTGGATTTTAACTTTTTGTGTAAAATCTTTCCTACTACACAAGATAGCTTTGTCAGAGGTGGTTAAGATCGCCATAAAATTGACTTTATTACTGGATCAATTTAATGTATTTGGAAAATAGTACTTGAAGTGTAGGAACATTTTAATAAAAGAAACAGCCAAGTAAGAAAACTGGGCTAATGTTACAGTTTATTTTTGTCCCATGACTTGTCACGTTATGTTGCTGTTACTACATCCTCACGAGTAGTGTTGGGAAGGGGAGACTCTTTGATAATGAAAGGGGTGAGGTCTGTTTATTCTGTTACAGTCACCATGGCTTGATCCCTATTAGTATGGCTTTTTAATGATTGTTTTAGCTCTAACTTAAGCACTAAGCAAATATTCTAATTTTTAACTTGCAGGCAGAATCAAATTAGGTATTTGAAACAGAACATGGGTATCCCCTGGAATAGGAACAGTATTCTCTTCTGACTTGAGTGCGAATTTTTTTCTCTCTGTCGATAGTTTTATTTACTCTGACCATTTGGGCTTAAGAGCACATAGTTCTAGCTTGTCTTGGGTTTGTCCTTGGACTCTGGCTGGGGAAGGTTATTTTTAGAAGTAGGCTAGACATGGCATGTGAGATGCTTTGGAGGTGGAACTTAATCAGATGTGAGTCCTGTGACCAGAGGCCCCTACATCTCCGAAGTTTGAATGCCTCCTGCTAGGTGAGGGTGAGGAAGTTTTGTATTCTGTGTGGCCAAAAGGATTGTGACTCATTCAGCCCCAGTGGCATGTGGCTGTATAGGTGTTTACTGCATGGGCTGCCCCATCAGGTTTGGGGAAGAGTAGAAATAGAGGTTGCTAACATTTCTGAGCTTAGCTGGACAGGAACTCATGGCTACTGTTATCTTTGAGGCAAGTTGTTTGCTATAAATGATTCTAGGGGCCAATAAGAATGAATGCCTTCATCCAAAATGAGGTTTTTCAGGAAACATGAAGACATTTCTTTTATTCCATACAAATCTAAATTTGAAACTCTCTACCTCATGTCTTTGTTAGTTAGCTCTTTAATAATTCTTGATTTTAGTATCCCAGTTTTTCATTGTAAGCCGTGTCAAGTCTGGTTTTGGTAGTGGGAGAGGCATAAATGTAAATGTCAGTTTATTAAGTTTTGAAATCTTTCAGAAGTTTGATGGGAATTCTTCTCTTCAACCAGTATACTTCGTGGACCTCCTCCCGTGTACCTTAATACTATTGTGATAGTATAGAACATTCTTGTTAAAGGTTGGAGGGTATAGGAAAGGAAATCTATGTAAAATATATACAAACGAGGGGTGAACTTGAGCCCTATCTACTCTTGCCAAGGTGCAAAGGAGAGAGAGGGCATTATATTAGTTATCTACCGATGTGTAACAAATTATGTCAGAACTTAGTGGCTTAAAGCAAATAAGCATTTATTATCCCCCAGTTTCTGTGGGTCAGGGTGTGGAGTAGGCTCATTACCCAGTTGGTCGTGGCTGCAGTCAGGATTTTGTAGGGGCTGCAATCATCTGAAGGCTTGCCTGGGGCTGGAGGAGCTGCTCTCCAGGCAGCTCACTCCCATGGCTGTTGGCAGGAGGCCCCAGTTCCTCTTTGGCTCTTGGTAGGAGGCTTCGGTTCCTTGCCCCCTGGGCCTCCATGTGCACAGGCTGCAGAAGTGTTCTTGCGACAGGTCCCCCACTTCCCTGGGCGGAGTGATCAAGAGAGGGGGCAAGCAGGATACCGGCACCTCTGTGACTGTGTCTCCAGAGCCGAAAACCCTCACTGCCACTGTTTTCTGTCCCTTGCAAGCACTTGGTCACCAAGGCCAGCCCACACCAAGGGGAGGGAATTAGGCTCCACCTTTTGAAGGGAGTGTCAGAGAATTTGTGGACTCATTCTGAATCGCCACAGGCATTTTCCTAGTGGGGGAAGGTAGAGTTAACAGACTTACCCTTAGGAATGCAATGCAGCCTGTCCCTGGCACGTTGATGGAGGTGGGTTTGGCTGGACCCGAGTGTTCAGGAGCTGATCCCATTGTGAATAAACAACTATGTTACACATCCATTTGTGGTAAAATTGCTTCTGATGTTACCAATAAATGGTTTTTAGGGTGTTAAATTTTACTCTTTTGTCATGGAAGAAGTTATTCAACTTGTGACTGTTAGCATTTTCATAGAAGAGTGATTTCTTTCTTTGTAGGATCAGATACTTTATTTTGTGGTCTCTGTTACAAAGTGATGTTTCTGATGGGAGAGTGTGGTGAGAGGAGGATTACATAAAGCACAGCTCCCTTTGGTTCCCCTTAGGTTATGCACATGGTGTTTTGTAACGACAACGAATACTACAGTTTTCTCCTGAACAGACTATATATGGACTTGGTGGTACTTTATTAAATCAGGTAATCGTATAAGACATATACTTTCGATAAAAGGTCCAATTGAAAATGGTAGATTAAGAAAGAGATCTGAGCAGTCCGCTAATTTCCGTTTATTCCTGTCTTGCTCAGCTCGCAATAGGCTTGTAGGAAGTCTTACGTGTCCTACCTTGCCCTTCCAGGAGGAGACTGTGCTGTAGGATCTCCACAACTTCTGGAGTTCGTCCTTTTTTGACCTCCTCAAAGGGAAAGGGCAAAAGAGCATTGGGAGCTTTTATAAATGCACGTGTGTGCACGCCAGCCATGCTGCACACTATCCCCTGTTGTGACTTTACCATGGGCCTGGTGCCAACACGTGCTAACTGCACACTGCTTGCACCACTAATTTGGGTAAGTCTAGGAGGGGTGAAGGGTGAGATGGCGTGGGACGGAGGCAGGGAGAAGGTGGTTTCCTGTGTGGGTGGCCTTGTACCAGTGAGAGAGGATGTCTGTGAGTGTGAGTGTGTGTGTGTGTGTGTGTGTGTGTGAGTGAGTGAGAGAGGGTGTGAGAAAGAGACAGAAAGCAAGCTCAAGCTGCCTTAATGTCTACTGGTTAGAAAAGAGAGAAGAGATGAAAAGAGAAGTGAAGACTGGAACAAAATAAGTGAAAACTGGAACAAAAAGGAGGGAAATGAGGGGAGAGACTTCATGTGTGCTGCCCATAGTCAAGATAGCATGTGAAGTGGTTGAGAACTGTTAACGTTTCCTGGAATAATTTCTTTAAAATGCTGAAAGAAACTTCCTGTGAGAAGCGGCCACCAGGTGTCATCAGAGGGCTGCTATTGATTTGTTTTGTTCTTGTTCTTAAAGAGTATTGGAGTGTTTCGATTTCTTTCTTGCAAGTGTGTTTTTTTTTTCTTCTTTTTAAACCACAGCAGAGACTGTTTCAGTCAGAGCGGGGACTTTCTTTTGGGAGTTTCTTGCTGGGCTAATAATTTTTTATGGGTAACACTGAAGATCAAGTTACAGGTAACTTTTTAGTCAAGGAACAGCTAGTTGAGAATTTGGATAAGAGTTGATAGTCTAAGTGGAATTGCATATTTGAAAATCTTTGTGGAGTTGGATGTTGTTGAATTTGCATAGGCAGCATGTGCTTTAAGATTTGGGAATAACATATCTCATTATTGTAGTCTGAACACCTGCTATGTCTTGTGAGTCTTGAAACCTGACTATGGGAAGAAATTCGAGGCTCATTTTCTTTCTCCAGTGGAACAAGTCCCAGTTCTTTCAGAGAGGACAGAGATGATGCCTTTCTTAAGGGCCAACAGTGAATCCCCTGCTTGTTCTGTTGTTTGCTTTGTTCTTGAGGGAATTAACGATGCTTTCTGGTACACAGTAGGCTTGCAATAAGTGTTTGTTGAATGAGTAAACGAAATCTGTCTCCAGAAAAATGAGCCCTTAAACTGTCCGTCCCAATTGGGTGATTTTTGAATTCTTCTTTAAGAAAGACCCCATCCCCTGTCTCCGTTGGTTACAAGGTACTTGTTCGAATAAGCTTTCTGATGAAGATTTTTCCTTTTAATTTATATTTGCATAAATTTCCTCATTTCTGTTTCATCTTCTGTAGATCACTATAAGATACTTTTCTAGATCACTTTAAGATACTTATTAAATCACCTTGCACTCCCGCTTACTGACATCATTCTAGTTCTGGGCTTTATCAGTTAAACTATTAGAATGTACTTTTTCTGTCTCGAGGCTTTCTCGACCTATACTATGTCCTGTGTACTGAAAAATTAACCTTCCTTAAGCGGTGCTGTGTTTTGGTGACTCCCCACTGACGCTACTGGATAAATCCCAGCTTTGAAGTCAGAGCCTTCTGTGGTCTGGTCCGGGCTGGTCATTTGCCTTTGTTTTAAGTTGCTGTGCAGTAGACAGCCAGTGCTGTCGCTGTCTGGACTGCTCACGGCCTTGCACACTCACTGTGTGTGTTTTTGGCTTTGCCTAATCCCTTCCTTCTACTTGAGATGTTTAACTCTTCCTATCTGCTTCTTCAACAGAAGACAAAAACGGTTTTAGTTTCTTCAAGGTTTAGCTGAAATAACATTTCTACTATTTTAGCCAGCTATTCTACTTGGGAGTAGGATCTCTTGCTCATTATACTGCTCTAGATCTTGGTGTGTATCACACACGTGATCCTATTTGGCCTTGTGTGAGTTCCTTTGCGTATATGTCACATGGCTTCTAATAGAATATGAGGGCAAAGAATGGGTTCATATCAGTGTCCTTCCTTTCGTATGCTAGGCACTCAATATATATTTGTTGAATGTTTGTTCTTTCTTGCTATAATGAGATGATGAATTGACGACCTCAGATGTGTATGGATGAGATTTGTGCACCATACAGCTTTGCGAAATGTGAAATTGCCCTATAGATGAAGCGCAATCTGTTCTTTTGTGTATTTTACTAAAGAATGTCAACTGAATTCCTGGGGAAGGGGAAATGCTGATATGTCCTCCCCTGTCTTCAGGACACAGATGGCCCAGACGTGTTTGTGGCTCAGTGAAGGTGAGGGAGCTGCTGAGCTGCCAGTCCACAAAGATTGATGAAATCTGAGAACTTCAGAGGAAAGAGCTGGCGTGGCACCAAGGCCATTAGCATATGGAATCCTTATCAAGTGTATCTCGGCTTACTTGCACATTGAATTTTCAGTTAGACTTCTTTTAGTTTACTTAATTACCTGCTTATAACAATTCAAATAAATCCTGAGAAGTTATGTTTTGTGTAGCTAGGGAGCTGACTTCATGTAGATTAACACTGGAGTCCAAAATCGGAGAGAAGGGAAGAGTCTCACGTATAAACTTCACATTGTGTCTTTGTACTCAGTTCACTTTGGGTTCTGTCTAATGGAATGCAGTGCCTTAAAACGTTACATGGTTGTGTTTTCAACTAGTTTTATCTTCTGTAGTATATTTATTTTCTAGAAGGATATATTTTAAATGTTTTGGCACCGATAAAATGTAGAGAAATGTAAATATAATGGCAATTAGACAGTTTCATTTTTAAGATTAGTAATTTCTCTTTCAGTGAAGAGAAGGTGAGTCAGGTATGGTAATTTTTCTATTTAAAATGGGGTACTAGCATTATAGCATATGCATATATATTTTTCTTTAAAATCAATGAGTATTCAGTATTGGTACTAAATTTAAACCTGGTTGTTCTTTAACATTTTCTAAAATTGATCTTCCCTTAATGGGCTTTCCGTAGATAGGACATAAGTTGAGCCTCATGTTCAGTGATTTCTCTCCTATTTCGGAGCCCAGTAAATCTTCACTATGGCCATCACTCCGTCACTTAATCCACTTCATGTACTTACACTCTCAGCGATATCCTAGATTCAGTGTTCAAAGCCTAAAGTTCAGCCAAGTTCCCTCATTAGAATTCCCGCCTTTGGTTAGTCTCGTCATAGAATTTTGAGAGAAAAGACCCGAAGCTCACTCTTCTACATGAACCTCATAAGAGTTAGCATTTCCTAGCTTAGAATGGAACCAGGGACACGGTATGAATGTCAGAGCCTTAGGACTTCTCCCCTCCTCACGCCTGAATTGTTGTAAGTCATTCTAGTTCTTCCACGTGGGATGCTGCCACAGAATGGCTTGATGAGCAGCGTGCAGGTCTGCGCCCAGGATCGGAACCGGTGAACCCTGAGTCACCGGAGCGGAGCACGTGAACTTAACCAATCGGCCATGGGGCTGGCCAGCTAATTTTGTATGTAAACTTAATTCTCGGTCAAGATGTCCTGGATGCTCTTGGTATTTTTAATCTCACATTGTTCATTTTCACTCTTAACTTCAGTCTACAGAATATGTCAAAATGGGGGCCCACAGAGAAGCTTTCTACACTGAAGTTTTTTTTCTTGGACTGATTCTTCAGGCCTAGAAGCTCTCTTTATTGGGCAAGTGACAGGGTAGCAAGTTCCTCCCCGGCTCTCAGTATCAAGAAGGGTTTGATTATAAAAGAGAGCTTCTCTAAACCTGTTCAGGAAAATAAATAGTAAAATATAAGTCTATCATTTTCATAGGACTACCTCATTGCCAGAAAGAGTCCTACAGTCTTTTCCGTGTTGTCATGTACCTCTACTTAAAGGGCATAAAAGAATATCAGGAATCACTTTGAAGAATTAATCTAGCCCAACACACCCTTATAAAGAAGATTTAATAGTTTATTTAATAGTTTATTTGACCACCTACTCAAAATTTGTTTATCTTCAGTTTTCCTCTAATTCTGCAATTTTGTTACAGTTTTACCTAAGTTTCAAACAGATAATCACAATTTAAATTAAAAACAAACACTTCACAATATAGGAAAAGCCTGACTGAAAGATAAATTGTACATCTCAAGTTAGCACAACAAAATGTGTTTGATAAACTGCCAAATAAATCTTTGAGTTGCCTCCCCGACCCTTGAACTGATTTTTTCTCTTAAGGGCATAATTAAGCTTTCATTCAGAATGCCATATACCTCACATTGCGATTATTGCTCTTATCAAAATCAACCAGTTGTTCTCCTCAACTTGCCCTGAAATTTTAACTCCTCCGGAAAGCTCTCAGTTGCACACTCTCTACAAACATTCCACCCATCTCTGGTATCCAATGCCCACAGCAACTCAAGGAGGCGTTTGCAATTTTAATACGTTCCAGAAACAGGAGTTGAAAAATGACGAATTCACGATGATGAGAGGAAATTCTGGAGGTTTTTAAAAAAGAAAAGATTCTATCATATTACTGGACTGTAAGAAATATCACTAGCAATCTTTTTTCATACAATCCTAGAGTTCATTAACATTAAACCTTTGATCATGTAAGTAGAGTTGCATGACCCCATTTCATTACTGTTATTAAAAATAATGGTACCTACCCTGTATCTCCCAATCCATGAAGGAAAATCACCTACAAGAGAAAAAATTAATAAACAATGCCCAAATAAACCCACACAGAATTGATACACACTAGCGTTGGTCAATTCTGGATGCCAGAATTTCAGAACACTACCTTCAGCAAATCAAACTCCATAGAGCTCTCTTCAGTGGGAAAAATACTTAATTTCTCTCACTGTAGTTCCGAAGATAATTAATGTGCGGCCTTAGCACTTAAAGAGGTCCCAGTTAGACATTCTTAAGTGCAAATAACATTCTAGGAAAAATAGTTTGTTTCAAGTCAAACCATGCAAGTCTCATGTAAACTGTAGACTTTTTCCATCACAAAAAGGAGCTTCCGGGGTTAAAAAGACATTTGAGCTCCTCGTACACGGTTTTCTAAAAAACAGCACCCTGTGATGTCATAAGTTGCCAATCTTCAAACTTCTTTAATTCAGGACACGAGTGCAAGGTAAGAAAATAAAGTCATTTTCTTGAGGACTTCAGACTTCCCTCACCCACAAACAAGAGAGAAACGAGCAACGGAGCCACCTCGAGTTAGGGTGCCTGGCCGCTAACGCCGGTCCCTACAAGCTGGGGACTCGCTCCGCAATGCAGAGGGCTCGGGGCTGACGGGGGCGGGCGCGCTGATCCTCCGGCCCGGCCGCAGCCCCGGAGCCCTCCCGACACCGACCACCCCACCCCACCCAGCCCACCCCGGACCCGGCGGAGGGAACCCACCCACCGGCCGCCAGGCGGTCAGCGACGCCAACCCTGCGCGAAGGGCAGTGGTGAGCAGCGGGCCGAGGGTCCCCTCCGAGCCCCGGCTGCCGCCACTCACCGCAGCAGTGGCCTTCCGGGCGGCGGGGATGATGGCGGGAAGCGGGGCAGACGTGTTATTACCGCACATACACCGGCTCGACCGACAACGCGCGTCGCAGGCGGAAGGGAGAGAGGGCTCCCGGCCCGCCCCACCGGGCGCGCGCTCAGGTGTCGGCGGCCCGGCGGCGCTCTTTCCTGCCGGGCGTCCGGGACACCCTGGGGGAGACGCTCTCAGCCCCAGCGGGACTGCGTGGTCCCTGGAGCCTGGGCTTGCCTTCCGCTCCTGGGGCGCTGTAGTGAAAAGAATGAGCCCCAAAGCCAGTCATCCGCAACCCCACATACTCCTTCGTTTCCTGAAGCTGGGGTGGACTCGTTTGCGCTGGGAGAGGTCGCTCGAGCTTTCGCTGTATTTCCGTTTGGGGCTACACCAGTGTGCAGTTTTGGAGTCGACTCCCCTCCTCCTTTAAACTTCAGCTGAAAGAGAAAACATTCAGTTGTCACCGAGAATGCACAACTTATTGATCGATGGATAGTGACATAGTACTGATTTAAGCATGAGACTAGACGGTCCCTTTTCTGCACAGGTGGGTCAATGCATATTAAATACATGGTATGATCTGGGAAAGCGCAAGAGATAGAAACCCCGTAGAACCAAAATGGCCAGACCTTCTGAAGTTTATCGTTCAATGGAGAAAGTTAAATGATATACACAGTCCTTAGGGAGTACAGTGTAAGATAGGGAAAGAAGCTGGTGAACAAAAGGCTTTAAAACACACACACACACACACACACACACACACACTCACTCACACTCACTCCACTTTAATTCATAGGATAACCAGAATGCAGTCGTACTGTTTTTTATCTTTCTTGTCTTGGATTTGAGTGCTGAGAATTTGGGGGGCTCTCCGAAATGTTAAATTGATGCTGATTTATTGAAAATGATAATGTGACATTTCACTTATGAGTCTACAATTATGTCAGGCTTTTAAGTACTTGGTTGTGATTTAAGTATTTGGTTGTGATGTTAATAGAGACTAAAACTATCTTTAGCTGTTATGTCAACCTAAATGAAGCTGTCTGGGGGGCAAGCTCAAAAAATGAGTTTATTTGGGAATAGCCGAGGAATTGCAATTCTGGACGTGCAAACTATGGTGAACCATAGGCAAGTTGGAAGAGACAAGGGGAAAGTTAGTTTTTATTAGGTGTTAGGAGGAAATTAAGGAGGGTTATTTAGAATAAAAGTTCATTGGAGAAGAACAAGAGTGTAAGGTTGTGACAATGCGTTGTCGCTGCGGCAGGGACGGATCTTCCTTCCTTTTCTTAAAAGCAGGAGATGAAATTCCTAGGTGAAGATGTCCTCCGTTGCACCAGCAGAAAAGTTACATTCTTATCATCACGGATAAGAAGTTGGGACTGAGAGAATTTTATACAAATAGGCCTGGTTAAAATAATTCTTATCGTCCATCTTCCTGCCAGTTAGGCAGGCAGCAGTGAGTGGTATGTACGTGAGAGGTCCCCCTTCAGGGTTTCATGACTCCATTTTAAAAGAGGTTTTCCTTTATTTTCACACTTACTATGAACAAAACATGTTCCAAGACACTACTAGTCTGAGTTTTTCTGTGATGTAGTATGTAGAGTTCCAGGTGCCACCAGCGGTTCTATCAACTGACTTCCGTTAGTTGGGAGTAGGACAGCTCAATTTTATCTAGAGACATGCACAGCATAACAGCGTTTGGGTCAAGGACGGAGGGCATATAGGAGGGTGGTCCCGTAAGATTAGTACCATATAGCCTAGGTGTGTAGTAGTCTATACCATCTAGGTTTGTGTGAGTACACTCTATGATGAATTGTGTAAGTACGCTCAATGATGAAACTGCCTAACACATTTCTCAGAATGTATCCCCATCATTGAGCAATGCGTGGCTATATTTCTGTCATCCTCCCCTCTTAGCCAGTCCAAATGCTGCTATTCCTGCAAGATTCACCGAAGTCTTTCATCCTCTAAGGAACCTTAGTGTTCTAATTAATCTCTTTGTCCCCCAGATAAGAGAAAGAAAGAAATATAGTAATAGAAAAAAGACAAAATTAGCATTATTTTCAGAGGATGATGATGCTAAGGTGTTTCAAGCAAAAGCCAACTGAGTAAATTTGAAGATCGAATTGGCTCTATCCAACAATTCATGAATTGAGCAGCATCCCAGCTAGCAAATAGAAGGGAGGTCCAAGGAGCTATGCAAAGTGGAAGGCTGTTATGGGCAGAAGGGACGGAATAAAGGAAGTTTCTAGCAAAGAGCAGATTCGGGCAAGATCACCTTCCTTTGGGGAAGAGTAGTGTGGGGATCTATGAGGCAGATTACTCACTCATGCCGACCAGGTAATTCCAGATTGACTAGTTAAAGGTCACATTCCTGTGAGAGACTGAAAGTGCAATTAAGTCTTGATTTATTGATGTGGGACTTAGCACAAGTGACACCATTTTGTTCCTGTTTTTTCTTTTTTAACAGTTCTCCCCCTTTGCGTGAGACTCTTAGCATAACTTGAAAGATGTGATCAAAATTTAAGGCATTAGTGCCACTCTCAGCTACCGCTCTGTTGGTCTCGCAGCTTTTACTGTTTCTCCGTGTTATAGTCACAGGTCATGAGGTTTTCTGCTGAATCCTGTGGTATTCACAGGTCACGACTTCACATTCATTTGCTTGATGGTTAGCAGCTGCAAACACGCATTTAAAGCTTTTGAGAGAATACGGTGCATCAGGGAGATTACTATGACTGTTACTGGTAGGATAATTCCCATGTCTGGAGTGCACTTCAGAGCCATGGTCCCCAAGACCCAAACCAATCAAAATCCAATAAGTGAAAGAAATACTCTGTTGAAGGAGTCACCTTTTTAAGCCAAGTGGCGCACTCAGTGATTTTATGTAACTAAATTTCAGCTTCCCCAGAAGTGTTAATCCAGGTGCAGCGGGTGGTGGCCACAGCACAGACACATCCTTGCTCAGCTAACAAATGATCAAGGGCTGTCATATTATCAAGAACTACTTTGAGCTGAGAGTCTAGAGATTTTCATTGGGCAGCTATTGCTTTAGCAGCGAATTCTGCAATACTTTCAAGAGTTAAGGAGGGATTTCTGATCACAGCCTCATTTGTACTCACTCCTAACAAAGGAAGTAGGGACCTGCCGAAAGAAGCACATCCTGAATCATGAAGGCCTCCTGGCAGGTCTTTTCGAATTGGATGATTAGGGGAGTTGACCAATGAAGTGTCTTAGCCTATTTGAGAACAGTTGAGTGGCACAGTTAGATAACCTAAGGGGCATTGCCCAGTTATGTGTTAGCCATCTAAGCATTTATTGGTCCAAGGAGAATGATCACCACCACCGATGAAATTAAATCCTGTTGGGGCGTAAACCATTACTGCTCAGGTGGCATTGTTCATGGGTTCCAGCATCATGAACAGATTGGAGTTTTTGATGATGAATCCAGCTGTCTGAAAGGTTGCTCTCCCTTAGTAATGGCTTGGGAGATATGATGGTGACATTATCTTGCCAGGCCAATGCCAGAGTAAAGGAAAGAAAGAGAGGAAGACAGTGTTTCATGTTTAGTTAAAATGGGAAATCTTGATCTGGTGTCTTGGGTGGAAGCAGTCTACGTCAATGTCAGCTGCTTCTCCTGCTCATCAGTTTGATTCAGAGGTCTTCAGTGTTTGTAAAGGACCAGAGGTCAGGAGGAGCTTTCTTCCACTGTGAGATGTGTAGCCAAGGTTTAAGTCCTGGAGGTTTGGCTGCCATCTGGGTCGGGAGGAAGACCTAGTATATTCCTTTCCAAGGAGATTCAAGGACAGTCTTTGGTCTCAGTGATTCCAAATCAGAAGGATGGGAGGCAATAGGAAACATTCGGTTGGAGAGTGGTAGCCAGATATTTGAGAAAATTAGAAGAATTTAGGATCCAGTTCAGTTTACAGGTATATAACAAAACCTCAAAGACAATTAACAGGGTTAGAATCTAAATATCTACAAAGGTGCAAACATAATTTTTCTCTCTACAATTACCCCATTTTTTACCAAAGATAATCAGAGTAAAACTAATTTGTTTGTATTAAACTTGGCCTGATTATTTACATGAGTGTAGCAAGAATGGTGATTGACCACATAAGCTCTTTTAAGACTGCTTTGCTGGAACTTTTTATAAGGAATCTCAGATTTGACTCTTTCAAAGCCTCTGAGGCCAGGAAGCCGAGCCAAGTTTCAGGCAGTTCCTTACAGCTGTCTGGTCATGTCTGAATCTATGCATCTCTCTCTCAACTATGACATTCCAGTCAAAGCCTTGGTAACATAGCCAATGTTTTCAATTGTACCCTGTTAGAAGGAGAACAGATTCTTATTGAAATTATGCAAGTAACTTACTGTATTGCCATGAAAAGAACACTTGAGTTTCTAAATTCTGGAGGGATCATACAGGGAGAAAAAGTAAATGTTTCCTCTTTGTTTACAAAGGTATACTTTACCAATTGTAAATCATAGGTAGCTTAAGAGAAAAAGTTTCCTTAAATCTGGAAAAACAAAACACCAAAGAACCAGAAATGTTTCAAACAAGAAGTCGTAAAAATTGTAACTATCCTTCTCAGCTTATTCAGTCCCAGGTTATTAATTCTTGTTCTGCTTGAACCCAGTTGTTTCTTTTAGTTCTGGAAATTCTTTTAATCTTAAAAACTAATTCTAAAATTCATAAACATGTAGGAGTATCCAGGAATGTTAAAAAAGAAATAGAGTAATTGGCAGTTTATTGAAGGGGATTAGAATGCACCACCCAAAATATGCCATATGGATTATTTTGAGGTAAGGCCATTGAGAATCAACAGATACAGAAAGAAGCCTTCTTGGAGATTCTTTATCTGACTAAGAGCAGAAACTTCTAAAAACTGAGGGCTGCCATAAGTCTCTTCTCCTAAGGGAGTTTTATGGCTATGAAGAAGACAGAAAATCGGCACCAACATGAGCCTGCACAAACAAATTTTAATAAATAACCTTTATCTTTCCTTAGTTTCCCCCTATATTTACCTCCTCACAATTTACCACCCTTAGAAGCTCAAACCTCTTTTCCTTTGTCTTGTCATTTCTTCACAAATTTATTTCCCTTTGTGAAAATGGTAACAGTCTGCCTCTTTAGGATTTTCATGTCATTTCTGAGGCCCCTCCACCATATGCATATGAAATAAACCTTTTTCTCCTGTTAATCTGTCTTTTGTCAGTTCAATTTGCAAGACCCCAGTTATTGAACCTGAGAAAGTAAAGGAAAAAATTTTTTTCCTCCTCATCAACATCATCTAGAATTACAAAAATTGCAAGAGTAAATTACCAATGTAGGAAAGGATAAGCAGATCAGGTCATTTACTGAATGCCCTTAGTTACTCAGATTTATTTCTAGAACACAATTAAAACTCCAGGAAAAAAAAAAAGCACACGGGAGAAATAAGTACATATTAGAGGTGGCATTTCAAATCAGTGGAAAATGATAATTTTTCAGCAAATGATATTAAAGTAATTGGCTACATTTGGGAGAAAATTCAGGTGGTTCCTCCATTATTCCTCCCACCAAATTTTAGTCAGTATCCAGAAATTCAAATGACTAGCATTTACAAGGAAGTGCCCAACTTTTCTAATAATTAAAGAAGTACAAATTAAAACAATTTATTACTTTAGATCCATGATATTGGAAAGATTGGAACAAGCTTAAATTGCGTACACTGCTAATGGTGTGTGGTATAAAAGGAAATGACCCTGAAGAACAATTTGGGAAGATCCAGTAAAGTGGCAGATGTGCATAGCTATGACCCAGCAACTCTACTCTGGGGGCCTACTTTGGAAACCCTCACATGTACGTACACAGAGAGACATATAAGAATATTAACTGCAGCGCTCTTTCTAAATTGAAAACTGAGAACAACCTAGACACTCATCAACAAGAAAACGGATAAATTCATTTATATGTGAAAACACATTAAAGTACCATATATTGTTTCTTTCCGATGTTTTAAGATATGTGATGTACAATGAACTGCACATACCTAAAGTGTACAATTTGATAAGTTTTGTCTTGTTATATACTACTCAAACTATAACCACGATCAAAATAAGGAACATATCCATCACACACAAAACTTCTCTTGCTCCTTTGTAGTCTATCCCTGTCTCTTCCCTCTGTGCCCCATCCCCAGGAGACCTCTGATTATTTTGTCACAATAGATTTGTTTGCATTTTCTAACACTTCTTTCTCTCAGCATCACTGTTTAGAGATTCATCCATGTTGTTGTATCAGTTGTCATTTCTTTTATTGCTAAGTAGCACCCATTATATAGATATAACGCAATTTGTTTATCTGTTCCCCCGCTGATGGGCTTTTGAGTTGTTTGCGGTTTGGGGCTATTACAAATAAAGCTGCTATAAAGAATCTTGTACAAGTTTTCATGTGCATGTATGTTCACATTTCTCTAGGAGTGGGAGTACTGAATCAACTGGAAGGTGAAGTCTTGACTGTTTAAGAACCTGCCAAAATGTTTTCCAAAATAGTTAGTTTAAACATCTGATCAAATCTTTTGCCCATGTGATAAACTGGATTGTCTTATTATTATTGAGTTGTAAGAATTTTATGTCTATTCTAGATACAGTTACTTTGTCAGATACGTGTTTTGAAAACACTTTCTCTCAATCTGTGGCTGGATCGTCTATTTTCTTATGTGTCTTTTAAGGAACAAAAATTTTTAATTTTCATGAAGTCAAATTTATTGACTTTTCTTTTATAGTTTATGCCTTTTATTTTAGTTTATGCTTTATTTAAGAAATTTTTGCTTAACCCAACATCACTAAGATTTTCTCCTATATTTTCTTCTAGAAAATTTATAATTTTGGCTCTTATATTTAGACACTTATTATGATCCATTTTGAACTAATATTTCCATATGGTGTGAAACAACGATTAAGACTTTTTTTTGCGTATATGGCTCTCCAATTTCCTATCACCATTTATTGAAAAGATGATCATTTCCTCTTTGAATTCTCTTGGCTTCTTTGTCAAAAATCATTTGTCCACAGGATAGCCACATAAAAAGAATGAAGTTGTACAGCTATCTCATACCATATACAAAAATTTACTCAAATGGATCAAAGAGCTAAATGCAAGAGCTAAACCTATAAACTCTTACAAGACTACGTAGATTTAAATCTTTGTGACCTTGGATTAGGCAATGGTTTCTCAGATTTGAATAGACATTTCTCCAAAGAAGATATACAAATGGCCAATAAACACATGAAAAAATACTCAACATAATTAACTAATAGGGAAATGCAAATTAAAACCAAATGAGATACCACTTCACATCTGCTTGGATGGCCATAATCACCAAAGACAGGTAAGTGTTGGCTAGGGTGTAGAAAAATTGGAACATTCATGCTGTTGGGAATGTAAAATAGTGCAACTGCTTGGGATATTTTCCAAAGTCTGGCAGTTCTTCAAAAGGTTAAGCATAAAGTTACTCAGCAATTTCACTCCCAAGTATATAACCAAGATAACTGAAAACGTATGTCCTCGCAAAAACTTGTAAACAAATGCTCATAGCAGAATGATTTGTAAAAGCCCCAAAGGGGAAGCAAATGTCCATCAACTCATGAATAAATAACCAAAAAGGTGGTATATCCATACAATGAAATATTACTAAGCAAGGAAAAGAAATGATACATGCTACAACATTGAAAGCATTAAACTAAGTGAAGAATCCAGTCACAAAAGACCACATATTGTATGATACCATTTATGTGAAATGTCTAGAATAGGCGAGTCCATTGAAACAGAAAGTAGATTGGTGGCTGCCTAGGGCCAGGGTAGGAGGATTCAGGAGGAAATGGGGAGTGACTGCTAATTGATACAGGGTTTCTTTTGTGGGTGACCTAAATTTTCTAAAATTAAATAGTAATGATGGTTGCGCAACTCTCTGAATATACGAAAAACCATTTAATCGTACATTTAAAATGCGTGAATTGTATTGTATGTGAATTATATCTTAATAAAACTGTTACTTTAAAAATCTATTGTCCATAAATTTGTGAGTCTACTTCTGAACTCTCTATGGTGTTCCGCTGGCCTGTGACTATTCCAATACCACGTTGTCTGGATTACTGTCTCTTTATGATAAGCTTGGAATCAAGTAGTTTTAGTCCTTCTACTTTGCTCTTCTATTTCCAAGTTGTTTTGGCTATTCTATATCCTTTGTAGTTCCATATTCATTTTAGGGTTGACTAATGTATTTCTTCAAAAGAACCTATTGAGATTTTCATTGAGATTCTCTCAAATCTACAGGTCAATTTGAGGAAAAATGACAACTGAGTCTTCCGATCCATGAACCAGTATCTCTCTCCATTTATTAAGGTAATCTTGGATTTCTGTCAGCAATGTTTTACACTTCTCAGTGTATAGTCCTGAATATCTTTTCTCAAATTTATTCCTAGAAAATCCATGTTTACGTTATTGAAAATGGTACTTTAAATTTCAGTTTGACCATTTCTTGCTAGACATAGAAATGTAACTAATTTTTGCATATTGACCTCGTATCTGCAATGTTGCTAGACTCACTTAAAAGTTCTAGTAGCTTTTATTTGTAGATTCCTCAGGGTTTTCTTAGACAATTATGCACTTGAAAATAAAGACAGTTTTACTTCTTTTCCAATCTGCATGTTTGATTTTTTCTTTTGCCTTACGGTACTGTCTAGGACCTCCAATAGAAGTGGTAGGTAAACATTGTTGCTTCATTCCAGATCTTAGGGTAAAAGCATTCAGTCTTGCATCCTGAAATATAATGTCAACTGTAGGGTTTTTGTAGATACTCTTTATCAGGTGGAAAGAATTCCCTTTTATTCCTTGTTTGTTGAGAGTTATTGTACTGAATGAATCTTTGTGCATCGAATGTTTTTATATATATATTAAAATGATTATTTTTTCTTTAGTTTGTTGACATGGTGAACTATATTAATTGATTTTAACATTAAGTCAACTTTGCATTCCTGGGTTAAACCCCACTTGGTCATGATATATTTTGTTTTTTCACTCAATTCATGATAAGTTGTTTGTTCAAAAATTGTGAAGAATTTTTCCATCTATTTTCATGAGGGATATTGGTTTATAGTTCTTTTTTCTTGTAATGTCTTTATCTGGTTTTGGTATCAGGATAATGTTGGCTACATAAAGTGAGTTGGACAGTATTCCTTCCTCTTTAAAAGTCTGGAAGATTTTGCGTAGAACTGGTATACTCCCTCCTGGGATGTTTGGAAGAAGGTGGGGGGGGAATAGGGAAATGCTTGTCAAAGGGTACAAACTTGTAGTTATAAGACAAATAACCTTTGGGTCCTATTGTACAGCATAGTGATTATAGTTAATGATACTGTATTGTATACTTGAAATTTTTTAAGAGAGTAGTTTTGTTTGAGGAAGATTAGCTCTGAGCTAGCATCTGCCACCAATCTTCCTCTTTTTGCTGAGGAAGATTGGCCCTTAGCTAACATATGTGCCCATCTTCCTCTACTTTACATGTGGGACGCCTGCCACAGCATGGCTTGATAAGTGGTTCCCATGTCCGTGCCCAGGATCCGAACCGGTGAACCCTGGGCCGCTAAAGCAGAGCACGCAAACTTAACTGCTATGCCACTGGGCCAGCCCCAAGACAGTAGATCTGAAGTGTTCTCACCACACACAACAAAAAAGTAACTGTGATGGATGTGTTACTTAACTTGACTGTAATAATCATTTCACAATGTATGTGTATATCAACGGTTTGCATTGTACACCTTAAGTACATGCAATTTTTATTGTCAATTATACTTCTGTAAAGTTCGAAAAAAAATGTTTAGTAGAATTCAGCCATAAAGTCATCTAGGCCTGAAGTGGAAATCAATTTCCTTAGTAGGCATAAAGCTAGTTATGTTCTTTATATCTTTTTATTAAGGGTAAAAAACAGCTTTATTGAGATATAATTTACATACCATACCACTCACCCATTACAAGTGTACAATTCAGTGGGTTTCGATATATTACATTATTGATTTTTTAAAATTGTGGTAAAATATATTCAACATAAAATTTGTCATTTTAACCATTTTTAAGTGTACAATTCAGTAGCACTAATTCCATTCAAAATGTTGTGCAACCTTCACCACTGTTTTCAAAACTTTTTCATCACCCCCAACAGAAAGTCTGTAATTGTTAAGCAATAAGTCTCCACCCTACCCTCTCTCTAACCCCTGGTTATGTCTAATCTACTTTCTATTTCTATGAATTTGCCTATTCTAGATACTTCATATCAGTGGATTCATACAGTATTTGTCCATTTGCATGGCTTATTTCATTTAGCATAATGTTTTCAGTGTTCATCCATGTTGTGTCATGTATCAGATCTTTATTCCTTTTTATCATTGAATAATATACCTTTGTACATATACACTACATTTTGCTTATCCTTTCATCTGTGGATGGACACTTGGATTGTTTTCACCTTTTGGTTTTAGTGAATAATGCTTCAATGAACATTGGCATAAAAATATCTGTTTGAGTCCCTGCTTTGAATTCCTTTGGATATATACTTTCAGCTTTCAACATCTGACCATGATGCGTCTTGGTGTAGCCCTCCTTTCATTTCTCCGACTTAGAGTTTGTTGAGCTTCAGGGATATATATTGTTTTTATCATATTTGGGAAGTTTTCGATCACTACATAGTCAATATTTTTCTGCTCTTTTCTCTCTCTCCTCTCCTTCTGTTACTTCCATTACACATAGGTTGGTGTGCCTAATGGTGTTCCACAATTCTCTAAGGCTCTGTTCATTTTTCCTCATTCTTTTTTCTCTCTGCTCCTCAGATTGCATAATCTCCATCAGTCTGTGTTTAAGTTTTCGGGTTTGTCCATCTTTCGGTTCAGATTTATTGTTGGGCTCCTTTAGTGAGTGATTGTCCAGCCACACCCTTGATGTTCTCTCCAGAACAGATTTTCTCATTTTTTTGTAATGTAGATAGGTTGAGAACTTTCAAATCTTCAATTTTGGTTTCTTTTTCTAACTTGCACCTCAGAACTCTTCCAGCCTCTACCCATTCCCCAGTTCTAAAGCCACTTCCACAATTTTAAGTATCTGTTACAGCAGCACCCTACATCCTGGTACCAAAATCTGTATTAGTTTGCTAGGGCTGCCTTAACAAATTACCACAGACTGGGGGGCTTAAACTACGGAAATTAATTTTTTCACAGTTCTGGAGGTGAGGAGTCCAAGATCAAGTTGTGGGCAGAGCTGTTTCTTCTGAGGCCTCTCTCCGTGGTTTGTAGGTTACCGTCTTCTCCCTGTGTCTTCACGAGGTCTTCCCTTTAGACGAGTCTTTGTCCAAATTTCTTCTTCTTGTTTGGACGCCAGTCATATTGGATTAGAGCCCATCCTAATGACCTCATTAAAGACCTTTTCTCCAAATACAATCACATTATGAGGTACTGGGAGTTAGGACTTCAACATACGAATTTTTCAGGAACACACTTCAGCCCGTGACATACTTCCTGGTATGGAACCTGCATCCTGTCAGCAAGCTGGGGTGTGGGTGCTCAGGGCCCAGTGTTTTCAACCTGCTCCTACCTGTGGTAGAGGTCCACCTTCCAAGTAGGGGCTACTTGGGGTAACAGAGCCCCAGTCCTCTTGGCTACATTTGCCTGGAATAGAACTTCTGCAACATGAAGCTGAGAACGTTAGAGACTGCAGCAGCCTGCTCTCCCAGGGAGAAACTCTCACCCTAGACTGCGAGCTAAGAGGAGAGAGAGGGTCTCATTTTCTTGTAAAGCTGGATCACTCCGACTTGTAGGAGGGGTGGAGGTAGGAGTGGGACATGGCTCAAATGGCACAGACTTGCTGTTCTTACCCAGATTTACTAGATTTTCCTGAGTAAATGTTTTTTAATTTGCTGTATGCCATTAGGACAATTTCCAGAAAATTTAAATTTAAAAATAATAATAATTTTTACCATTTTTTTTTTGAGGAAGATTAGCCCTGAGCTAACATCTGCTGCCAATCCTCCTCTTTTTTTGCTGAGGAAGACTGGCCCTGAGCTAACGTCTGTGCCCATCTTGCTCTACTTTATGTGTGGGATGCCTACCACAGCATGGCTTGCCAAGTGGTGCCATGTCCACACCCAGGATCCGAAGCGGCGAACCCCGGGCCGCCAAAGTGCAATGTGCGAACTTAACCACTGTGCCACAGGCTGGCTCCAATTTTGATCATTTAAATGATCGTTTCATGGGGAAATGTTCTGCCGAGCTCCTTATACCACCATTCTGGAAGTCCTGTCTCTATTACTTCTTGAGTCAACTTGGCTAGTTTGTGTCTTTCAAGGAATTTGTCTATTCAATCTAAGTCATTAGTTTGTTGGCGTAAAATTGTCTACTCTATTCCCATATCACTTTTAATGTTTGAAGGTTCTGTAGTGATGTCTTCTCTCTCTTTCCTGATATTATTTATTTGTGTCTTTTCTCTTTTTTATCCTTATTGGACTTGCTTGAGATTTGTCAGTTTTATTGATCTCAGACAAATCGTTTTTGGTTTAATTGGTTTTCTCTCTTTTTGTCATTTTTGGTTGTTTTTTATTTTTATTGATTTCTTCCTTTCATTTACTTTTTTCCTACTTATTTGGGTTTACTTTGCTCTTCTTTTTCTGGCTTCTTAAGCTTTAACCATAGTTTTGAGAATTTTCTTCTCTTCTCTTCTGAGTTTTTAATGCTATAAATTTTCCTCTAAGAACTGCCTGGGTATACCCCACAAATTTTGATATGTCATGCTTTCATTTCCATTCTATTCAAAATATTTTAAAATTTCTTCTGGGATTTCTTCTTTGATGCATGAGTTATTTAGAAATACGTTTAGATTCCATATATATGCGGATTTTTCAGTTATCTTTTTTAAGATTTTATTTTTTTCCTTTTTCTCCCCAAAGCCCCCTGGTACATAGTTGTATATTCTTCGTTGTGGGTCCTTCTAGTTGTGGCGTGTGGGACGCTGCCTCAGCGTGGTTTGATGAGCAGTGCCCAGTCCGCGCCCAGGATTCAAACCAACGAAACACTGGGCCGCCTGCAGCGGAGCGCGTGATCTTAACCACTCGGCCACGGGGCCAGCCCCTCAGTTCTCTTTCAAATACTGTTTTCTCTGAGTTTGAAAATTTTTGTAATTGAGGTCACGTTGGTTTTTAATATTGTGTAAATTTCAGGTGTACATCATTATATTTCAGCTTCTGTATAAGTTACATCATGTCCACCACCAAAAGTCTAGTTTCCGTCTGTCACCATATATATGTGCCCCTTTACCCCTTTTGGCCTTCCCCCACCCTCTTCCCCTTTGGTAACCACCAATCTGTTCTCTGTTTCTGTGTGTTTGTGTGTTTGTTTGTTTATATTCCACATGAGTGAAATCATACAGTATTTGTCCTTCTCTGTCTAACATTTCACTTAGCATAATACCCTCAAGGTCCATCCGTGTTGTCTCAAATGGCACAATTTCGTCTTTTTTATGGCTGGGTCGTATTCCATTGTGTGCATATACCACATCTTTATCCATCATCTGTTGATGGGCACTTAGGTTGCTTCCCGGTTGTGGCTATTGTGAATAATGCTGCAATGAACATAGGGGTACATGTATCTTTTCAAATTAGTGTTTTCGTCTTCTTTGGATATCTACCCCGAAGTGGAATAGCTGGATTGTATGGTAGTTCTATTCTTAATATTTTGAGAAATCCCCATACTGTTTTCCGTAGCGGCTGTAGCAGTTTGCATTCCCACGAGCAGTATATGAGGCTCCCCTTTTCTCCACATCCTCTGCAACTCTTGTTATTTCATGTCATTTTAGTAATAGCCATTCCAATGGATGTGAGGTGATATCTCATTGTAGCTTTGGTTTGCATTTCTCTAATTATCAGTGATGTTGAGCATCTTTTCTTTTCTTTCCTTTTTGGAGAAGATTAGCCCTGAGCTAACTTCTGCTGCCAATCCTCCTTTTTTTGCCGAGGAAGACTGGCCCTGAGCTAACATCCGTGCCCATCTTCCTCTATTTTATGTGGGATGCCTGCCAGAGCATGGCTTGAGAAGCATTGTGTAGGTCTGCCCCCGGGATCTGAACTGGAGACCCCAGGTTGCCAAAGTGGAAGGTGTGAACTTAACCGCTGTGCCAACGGGCCGTCCCCTGAACATCTTTTCATGTGCCTGTTGGCCATCTGTAAATCTTCTTTGGAAAAATGTCTGTTCATATCCTCTGCCCATTTTTTGATTGGATTGTTTGTTTTGTTGTTGTTGAGTTGTGTGAGTTCTTTATATATTTTGGAAATTAACCCCTTATTGGATATATGACTTGCAAATACTTTCTCCTAGTTGGTGGATTGTCTTTTCATTTTGTTGATGGGGAAGACTTTTAGTTTGATGTAGTCCCGTTTGTTAATTTTTTTCTTTGTTTCCAGTGCCTGAGGAGACATGGTATTCAAAAAGATACTGCGAAGACTAATGTTGAAGAGCATACTGGCTATGTTTTCAGCTAGGAGTATTATGGTTTCATGTCTTACATTCATCTCTTTAATCCATTTTGAGTTGATTTTTGTGTATGGTGTAAGATAATAGTCTACTTTCATTCTTTTGCCTGTGGCTGTCCAGTTTTGCCAACACCATTTATTGAAGAGACTTTCCTTTCTCTATTGTCTGTACTTAGCTCCTTTGTCGAAAATTAGCTGTCCGTAAATGTGTGGTTTTATTTCTGGACTCTCAGTTCTGTTCCATTGAGCTGTGTGTGTGTTTTGTACCAGTACCACGCTGTTGTGATTACTGTAGTTTTGTAGTATGTTTTGAATTCAGAGATTGTGATACCTCCAGCTTTGTTGGTTTTTCTCGAGATTGCTTTGGCTTGTTGTTAGTTTCTAATGTAATACCATTGTGGCCAGAAAGCATAGTTTTTATTATTTGAATTCTTTTACATTTATTGAGACTTTCTTTACGGCCAATCTTACAGTCTATCTTGGTCAGTGATCCAGTTGTATTTGGGAAAAATGTTAGGTAGAATGTTGGTTGATAGAGTTATTCGGGTCTTCCTTTACTGATTTTTCTGTCTACTTCATTTGTCATTTATTGAGAGAAGGGTATTGACATCTATAATAGTGGCTATAATTGTGGATTGGTGCAGTTCTTTTAATTTTATCATTTTCTGTTTTATGTATCTTGAAGTTCTGTCATTAGGTGAATATGTATTTAGTGTTGTTGTTCTTTTCCGTACAATTTGACAGTCTCTACCTTTTCATGACAGTCTCTATCTTTTCCTGTTTCAAAAATCTCTGCCTTTTGATTTTTTTTTACAGCATTCACAGTTAAAATGATTACTGGTTGTTGTGATTAAAGTGGTTAAATGTACCATTGTGCTATTTATTCATTCTCTCTCTTATTTGTGATCTCTTTGTATTTTTTTTCTGCCTTCTTTTAGAAGGCAGAAAATTTTACATTTTCTAATTCCATTTAATCTCCTTTATTGACTTGTTAGGAATAAGTCAATATTCTTTTCATGTTATCTGTACTCTTTGTTTTCTTTATTTTATAAGTTGTTTTAGGGTTTATATTAGACATCTTCCACTTATTGCGCTCTACCTTCTGATCATATTATTATCCTTCATGTATAGTATAAGCTCATTACAATAGTTTACTTTCATTTCACCTTTCCTAGATTTTAGGTTATTGTGGATATACATTTTATTTCTACATATATTAGTAACCCCACATGCATTGTTACATTTTTGTTTTAACCGGTCAGTAATGTTTTAAAGATGTTTAAAAATTAGGGAAAAGTGTATTTTGTATTTACTCACAAACTTTGCGTTTCCAGTGCTCTTTATTTCCTTGTGTATATCCAGAATTATAGTTGGTGTCATTTTCCTTCTGTCTGGAGGATTTTCTTTAATATGTATTATAATACTGGGCTGCTGGTGATGAATTTTAGCTTTGATATGTCTGAAATAGTATTTATTTCATTTTCATTTCTGAAATGTATGTTTACTGGATATAGAATTCTGGGCAACCATTATTTTTCTTTCAGCTCTTTAAAGGTGTTGCTCCGTTGTCTTCTGGCTTTCATTCAATCCAGTGAGAAGTCTGCTGTAATTCTCATTTTTCTTCTGTACACGTGTCTTTTTTTGGGCTGCTTTTACGTTTTTTCCTTATCACTGATTTTAAGCAATACGATTATGATGTGCATTGGTGTAGTTTTCTTTGTTTCTTCTGCTTGGGGTTCATTGAGCTTCTTGGAAATATGAGTTTATGGTTTTCATTAAATTTGGAAAAATTTCATCCGTCAGTCCTTCAAAATTTTCAGTCCTATCCGTCTCCTCCTTTTTGGGAGTGCAGTTATATCTGTATTAGGGCACATGATGTTTTTCTATAGCTCGCTGATGTTTAGTTTTTTCCAATCTTTCCTCTCTCTCATTTTAGATGATTTCTGTTGTCTTTAAGTTCATTAATCTTCTTCTACAGTGTCTAACCTGTTGATAATTTTAACCATACTGTTTTTCTTCTCAGACATTGTATTTTCACTTCTAGATGTTTATTTGTGGTTTGTTTTGTTTGTTTCCTTTTAGATTAACAAAGGTTCTTTTACCATGCTAAAAATATAAAATATACCATCTTAACCATTTATGAGTGTAGCACAATTCAGTAGTGTTAAGTAAATTCATATTGCTGAGGAATAGATTTCTTTTACATCTTCCATATCTCCTTAAAATGCTCATCTTTCATCCTTTTTGAACATATGAACTATATTTATACTAAGTGTTTAAACATTCTTGCCAACTATTTCTGTCATCTCTGGGTCTGTTCATATCGATTGATTTTTCTTTTCATTTTAGGTCTTATTTTCCTGTCTCTTGCATATCTGGTAATTTTTTTTTGTCAAGTGCCACATAGTGTGAATTTTATTTTCTTAGTTGTTGGAGTTTCTGTATTTTTTTTCTAAAATATTTTCAGGCTTTGTTTTGAGATTCAGTTAAGCCATTTGTAATCAACTCTGCCATTTTGAGGCTTGCTTTCTTGCTTTGTTAGGTGGATCCAGTACAACTTTTAGTATAGGACTAATTTGGTCCCAACACTGATGTGATACCCTCTTGAGAATGTCCTTGTATTAGGAGGTTTTTTTTATTTGGCTAGTGGGAATATAGAGTATTACCAGCCCTGTGTGAGTTCTGGGATGGCTATACTTGAATCTTTCTCATGGTCTTTCACTGGCCTTGAGTAGTTTCCTCACACACCTGCATTGATCAGTACTCATTTGGAGCTCTTCCTGCGCAGATCTGTCTTCTCTCATACTTCATCCCATAAATGCTCATAAGATTTCCTTGTATGAGCTCTGTATCTTTAGCTCCTGGAACCAGCAGGCTCCGTTTGGGTACTTCCTGCCTGCACATAGCCTAAAAATTCTCTCCAGGCTGTAAGCTGGGGCAATAATATGGCTCACATCTTTTGTTTCATTTCTCTCAGAGATCATTATCTTTCACTGACTGTTGTCTAATATCTGGAAACCACTGTATGTTTTGTCCGGTTTCTTAGTTGTGTGTGGTGGGAGGATAAGTCTTGTTGTTTTCTTTTTAATCCAGTTGTGTTTACCCCATCATTGCTAGAACCCCAAATCTCAAAAATACTACATATTGATAACAGATACATACAGATGTAGTAAAAGTACAAAGAAAAGCACAAGAAGGATAAATTCTAAATTCAGAATAGTGGTTACTTCTGGGGAAGCTGGGAGAAAGAGGAATGTGATTAGGTATAAAAAGAGACCTATAGGGGGCCATCCCCATGGCCGAGTGGTTAAGTTCATGCTCTCCACTTCCACGGCCTGGGGTTCGCTGGTTCGGATCCTCGGCATAGACCTACACACCGCTCATCAAGCCATGCTGTGGCAGCCTCCCACATAGAAGAACTAGAATGACTTATAACTAGGATATAGAACTATGTACTGGGGCTTTTGGGAGACAAAAAAGAGGAAGCTTGGCAACAGATGTTAGCTCAGGGCCAATCTTCCTCACCAAAAAGCGTGCAAAAACAAGACCTATGACTATTTTTATAATATTTTATTTCATAAGCTGGGTATTGGGCACATAGGTATTTGGCTTAGTGTTAGTCACATTTAATATCAGTCCTGAAATATTTCACAATTGAAAGATTTCAAACAGAACAAAGGATTAAGTTTTTTAAAAAGACAAACTGAAAATGCTAGAAGAAAAAGCAGGTATGTCTTAGTGGTGTCTATAACCTTTTACTCCCTCTACAAATGGATGTATAATATGTAAGAAATAGTCTTCAAATTAATATTATCAATCATTCATAAAAAACATTGAGCCGGTCTTGTGCCCATTTCTTTGATTTTTGCTCTGAGAAGTTGATATGGAGAATATATGTATTTCCAGACTGTTCTTGACTTTTAGAAAAGTTTAAGGCACCTTGACTGAAGTGAGCAAACTAGAATCCTGAGTAGGGACAATGAGGTCACATTCTGTGGATTCATTCTTCCAGGTCTGCAAAACAGTAAGAAACCATTTCCTCAGTATTAGAGGGATCAGATAGCAGCAAGACTCGGAAAGCTTCACCAAACTGTCTTCTGTTTCTACCATATGCCTCCCAGAGGAACCAGAACTAGCAATTCTAATGGCCTTGCACAGTTGTAGGAGAACTCCTGCCACTACCATGCATGTATCTATGACTTTCCCTCCTTTATATTTTCCCCTGTGAACATGAAGGACTATAGTAGTAGTTAATTATGTTTTCCGAATATTTCTCATTCTCTGCCTTCCAGGACGTGGTAGGACTGCGATTCCCAGATTCTTGGTTTGGGTGGGGTCATGTGAATAGTTCTGGTTAATAAAGTATAGGTGGAAGAAATCTGTGTCACTTACAGACTAGAGCTTTTCATTGCTGGTGTGAGGCCCTTCAGAATCTTACTTCCTTTTGTCACAGCAACCTGCAAGTTTCAGTTTGGTGGCTGCTCTCTCAGCCTGGGTCCTGGAATTAGATAAAAACTAGAGTTCCCAGATGATCCTTGATGAGATTATGATACAATCAAGAAATAAACCTTTGCTGAGAAAGTGCTAAAAATTCCTTTGTATCATTCAGTTCAAATGTCCCTTCAGAGAGGCAATCCTTGACCACGCAGTCTAAAACCCACCGCAAATATCAGTTGCTGTCTAACACAATCCCCTGTTTAATTGTCTTCATAGTACTCTTTACTTTCAGAAATGGTTTTATTTATCTGCACTTCTTTATTCTATTCCCCACCCCCTGCCAAAAAAAGCCCCCAGAATACTCCATGAGAATAGAAGACTTGCCTGTTTCATTCACTGCAGTATTCCCAGCACTTTGAGGATAGAGAGACATGAAAGAATCAGATTAGCCTGATTTTTACAGGCCATGGTAAGTGCAATGTGAAGTCACTGAAGGGTAATGAGACTCTGACTACTTTTGGAGAATGGACTGGAAGTGGGCAACAGTGGAAGTGAAAGTAGATCAGTCAGTAAACTCTAGCATTGTTCTAGGCAAGATAAAGGGGGGTTGAACAAGTATGGTGTTTGCAGATCAAAAAGATAGGTCTTGTTTATGTGGGAATTAGGGAAGAGAAGCATCAAGAAGACTCTTAGGTTGCTGGCTTTAATAACTAGATAAATGGAGGTGCCATTTAATGAGATGGGGAATATAAGGGAAGAGCACTTTGGGGGGACTGTGGCAGAGAGTTGGATATCTAGAATTTCCTTCTGACTATGTTATGAAGACATCCTAGTCAAGATATCAATTAAACAGCTAGATACTGTCCATGAAAATAATCCATAAGCAATCTATAAACGAAAATATGGGTGAATTTGTTCTGAGCTGAAATCTGAGGACCATGGCCCGGGGCCTTTCTTCCCACAGGAAGAAAGGGCACCAAAGAAGTGAGGTGTACAGAGTGGTTATATACCGCCAAGCAGGACGTTTCACATATGATTGAAATGTCCCTCCCACAATAGTCACAAGATTGCCCTGTCGGCACAGCTCTTGATGGACACCGCAGGTAGTGGGTCTGCTATCTCAGAGGGCGTAGCAGGAGGCAAGTCTGTTGTCTCGAGCTGGGCAGTCACAGGTGAGCACAGCAATCAGTTTCTAGCCTAAGGAAAGACGCTTAAGCCTTAAGGAGATGCCAACTTTGGGAGAGGGAGGGAAGTTGCACCTTTATCTCAAGGGCCTTTGTTCTTGCCATAGGGAATATCTAAAGCAGATATACAATGCATGCTCAACAGCCACGGTCAGGCCCTTTTGGAAAGACAAGGTCAGGCCGAATTAGGTTTACACCAAATGGCTTCCTCATATTCTCCAATATATCCTATTGCTTGCCATTTTTATTTGTCAATACAAACAAGTTGAACTCAGATTTGGGATGCAGATATAAACCTGAGAATTTATAAACCATTTAAGATCACCTGTGTTGGGGAAGTGGGAGAATTCCTCCCCCACCCCTTTTTCTTAAGGTTCTTATGGCTGGTCAAATAATTTAAAAGGCAGGTTAGCAGGAGAAAAATCAAACAAAGTTTAATAGCATGTATACATGGGAGAAACTCAGGAGAAACAGTAACTCAGTCATCTGGCTGAGGCTGCCTGTTTAAATTTCTTCAGCTACAGACAAGGAGGATGTTGGGGGTAGTGATTTGGAGCTTCAAAGGGGAGGAAGGCAACTCCTGGAAATGGAAAAGCAAATGTTTGGTAAATAGAACTTTGATAAGAATGGGCTTAGCAAGGATCCTCCCAGTCTACCAGATACCCAGAGTTATCTAAGGTGATGGCTTGTCCTGGGGACTGGCCTTTATTTTAAATTTCTTTTAGTCAGTTGGGGAGAAGGTGGAATGTTCTTCCTGAGTCTTCTGAGCCTTTATTTTCTTCAGCTTGAAATAATCCACATACCAGAGTGGTGCATCTTGCGGTGGGCGGGGCGGGGGTGTGGGCATGCCCTGAACCCCATCACCTGCATAGGAAAAATAGATTTCAACATTTAGGGGTTAGATAGTATAAGAGGAGCCACTAAAAGTGAGAGAAGCATGGGCTATACAGAAACCCAACAAGAAAAGTATTTCAAGGAGCAAGTACTCAACTGCTTTGAATGCTGCTAAGAACTCATTTAAGAGAACAGAGAATTTATATTTTTTTCAGCTTTGTTGAGGTATAATTAACATTAAAAAATTGTACATAGTTAATGTATACATTGTGATGAAGTTGGACAATATGCTTACACCCATGATACCATCACCACAATCCTGGTAATAAATATATCCATCACCTCCAAAAGATTTCTTACGTCCCTTTGCTTTTGTGTGTGTGTGTGGGAAGAACATTTAACATAAGACTTATCCTCTTAAGTTTATAATGTTGTAGATCTCTAGAACTTATGTATCCTGCATAACTAAAACTTGATGCTGAACAACAACTCTCCATTTTCCCCACTCCCGTCCCCTGGCAACCACCAATCTATTTTCTGCTTGTCTAAGTTTGACTATTTTAGATACCTCCTATAGGAGAAATCATGCTATATTTGTCATTCTGTGACTGACTTGTTTCAGTTAGCATAATATCTTTTTTTTTATTGAGTTAATGATAGGTTACAATCTTGTGTGATTTCAGTTGTACATTAATATTTGTCATTCGTGTTGTAGGTGCACCATTTCACCCTTTGTGCCCGCCCCCCACCCCCCCTTTCCCCTGGTAGCCACTAATCTGTTCTCTTTGTCCACATTTTTAAATTCCTCCTATGAGTGGAGTCATACAGAGATTATCCTTCTCTAACTGGCTTATTTCACTTAACGTAATTCCCTCAAGGTCCATCCATGTTGTTGCAAATGGGATGATTTTGTTCTGTTTTGCAGCTGAGTAGTATTCCATTGTATATATATACCACAACTTCTTTATCCATTCATCTGTTGATGGGCACTTAGGTTGCTTCCATGTCTTGGCTATTGTAAATAATGCTGCAGTGAACATTGGGGTGCATAGGACTTTTGGGATTGCTGACTTCAAGCTCTTTGGATAGATACCCAGTAGTGGAATGGCTGGATCGTATGGTAGTTCTATTTTTAGTTTTTTGAGGAATCTCCATACTGTTTTCCATAGCGGCTGCAGTAGTTTGCATTCCCACCAGCAGTGTATGAGGGTTCCATTCTCTCCACAACCTCTCCAACATTTGTTACTATTAGCTTTAGATATTTTTGTCATTCTAATGGGTGTAAGGTGATATCTCAGTGTAGTTTTCATTTGCATTTTCCTGATGATCAGCGATGATGAGCGTCTTTTCATGTGCCTGTTAGCCATCTGTATATCTTCTTTGGAGAAATGTCTGTTCATGTCTCCAGCCCATTTTTTGATCGGGTGGTTTGATTTTTTGTTGTTGAGTTGTGAGAGTTCCTTATATATTATGGATATCAAGCCTTTGTCAGATATATGACTTGCAAATATTTTTTCCCAGTTAGTGGGTTGTTTTTTTTGTTTCAATCCTGTTTTCATGTGCCTTGAAGAAGCTCTTTAGTCTGATGAAGTCCCATTTGTTTACTCTTTCTGTTGTTTCCCTTCTCTGAGAAGACATGGTGTCCGAAAAGATCCTTTTAATACTGATGTCAGAGAGTGTACTTGCCTACGTTTTCTTCTAGAAGCCTTATGGTTTCAGGTCTCACCTTTAGGTCTTTGATCCATTTTGAGTTTATTTTAGTGAATGGTGAAAAAGAATGGTCAGTTTTCATTCTTTTACATGTGGCTTTCCAGTTTTCCCAGCACCATTTTTGGAAAAGACTTTCTTTTCTCCATTGTATGCACTCAGCTCCTTTGTCGAAGGTAAGCTGTCCATAGATGTGTGGTTTTATTTCTGGGCTTTCAATTCTATTCCATTGATCTGTTCACCTGTTTTTGTACCAGTACCATGCTGTTTTGATTACTGTAGCTTTGTAGTAAGTTTTGAAGTCAGGGATTGTGATGCCTCCCGTTTTGTTCTTTTTTCTCAGGATTGCTTTAGCAATTCGGGGTCTTTTGTGGCCCCATATAAATTTTAGGATTCTTTGTTCTAATTCTGTAAAGAATGTCATTGGGATTCTGATGAGATAGCGTTGAATCTGTAGATTGCTTGAGGTAGAACGGACATTTTAACTATGTTTATTCTTCCAATCCATGTACATGGAATGTCTTTCCATCTCCTTATGTCGTCATCCAATTCTCTCAGAAAGGCCTTGCAATTTTCATTATATAGGTCCTTCACTTCCTTGGTTAAATTTACCCCGAGGTATTTTATTCTTTTTGTTGCGATTGTGAATGGTATTCAGTTAGCATAATATCTTCCGGGTCCATCTATGCTTTTACAAATGGTAGTATTTCCTTAATTTTTAAGTTTGAATAATGTTTAATTGTGTGTCTATCTCGCATTTTCCTCATTTTCTTTATCCACTTGACTATTGATGGACATTTGAGTTGTTTCTATATCTTGACTATTGTGAATAATGCTGCAATAAATGTGGGAGTGTAGATATCTCTTCACAATCCTAATTTCAAGTCTTTGCATATATACCGAGGAGTAGAATTGCAGGATCATGTGGTAGTCTATTTTAATGTGGTTTTTTTTGGTGAGGAAGATTGACCCTGAGCTAACACACCTGTTGCCAATCTTCCTCTTTTTGCTTGAGGAAGATTGTCGCTGAGCTAACATCTGTGCTAATCTTCCTCTACTGTATGTGGGATGCTTTCACAGTGTGGCTTGACGAATGGTGCTAGGTCCATGCCCAGGATCTGAACCTCCGAACCCCAGGTCGCCAAAGTGGAGCACACGAACTTAACCACTATGCCATCGGGTTGGCCCCAGTCTTCCTCTATTTTTTGTACGTGGGATGCCACCACAGAGTGGCTTGATGAATGGTGTGTCGGCCCACACCTGGGATCTGAACCCATGAAACCCCAGCCGCCAAAGTGGAGCGAATGAACTTCGCCACTATACCACCAGGCCAGCCTCTATTTTTAATTTTTCTTTTTTTTGAGGAAGACTGGCCCTAAGCTAACATCTGCTGCCAATCTTCCCCTTTGTGCTTGAGGAAGAGTGGCCTTGAACTAACGTCTGTGCCAATCTCCCTCTATTTTATATGTGGGTTGCTACCACAGCATGGCTTGACAAGCGGTGTATGTCTGCACCCGGGATCTGAACCTGCAAACCTGGGCTGCAGAAGCGGAGAGAGCTGAACTTAACCACTACACCACTGGGCCAGCCCCTACTTTTAATTTTTTGAGGAACCTCCATACTGTTTTCCATAGTGGCTGCACCATTTTACATTCCCATCGACAGTGTACAAGGGTTCCAATTTCTCCACATCCTTGCCAACACTTGCCATTTTTTGTTTTTTGGTAATAGTCATCCTAACATTTGTGAGGTGATATCTCAATTGTGATTTTGATTTGCATTTCTTATCAGATTTGGCAATATGGAGGTTATTCATAGGAAAACGTATGAATCAAAGAGGAGGAAAAGAGAGTCCACGTAGAACTCTTTCAAGAAGTTTTGCTATGAAAGCAAGCAGAGAAATAGGCTCAGCTAGAGGGATTACGGGGTAAAGAAAAGTGGTGTTTTGTCTTTGTTTTTTTAAGATGAGCGATATTACAACATTTTTTATGATGAAGAGACCATCCAGCCTGAGGAGAGATTGATGATGCAGTAAAGAGAGGGGATAAGGAAAACAACTAAACCCCTAAGTGGGTAGCAGACATAGGAGTCCAGATCACAGCTGGAAAGACTGAAGATTAACAGAAGAAAAGCCACTTCCTTCTCTTTAATATGATGCAGAAGATAAATGCAGTTGTAGGAAGGATTGTACATTTAGTGGTGGGATGTGGGAGAAGTTCCCTATCTCGTGACTTTTTTCTGAAGTGTAAAGGAAAATCATTGGCCAAGAGAGAACATACAAAATAGTCATCGCGGAGAGTGAAAAAGTAAGTTTTCTAAAACCCTGGAAAAGGATGACCAGCTTAAGGTTTGTGATCAGGAATTTAAAGAAAGCTTGTCAACCTGAAAGCCAGTTCTTTGTGGCCAGGAAAGAGGGCAATAATGAAAAGTGTTCTAGAGAGAGCAAATACAGTGATTGTTGTAGCTTCTTATTTACCCTAAATGATCACTTAAAGTGTATAAGTACATTATAATCTATAACAATGTTAAAGAAAATATATAGCTAACAGAAGTTGGCAAGTAGAAGGAGCAAAGAAGTGTGAGAGGTTAGGTGTGTAAGTATCTTCATCTCGCACAGAGTGAGGAGCTAATGTATAATTTTGAAAGTTGAAAATCCAAAAAAACAGATGTTTGAAGTACTTACCTTATTTAAATTATACGGTTTATCATAAAATAACTAAAATACTAAGAGGAAATAGTTTAAATTATCTAAATCCTCACCTGTCATAAGTGAATCCACAATGTCAAAAATTGATAAAACAATTAGTGATTGAGATCCTTTAATTTATAAATATGGAGGCAGTCACCGGAAGAAATAAAAAACAAAGTGAAAAGTAATTGCCTGTGGAGAACTTTTGTCCCTCATTATTATTTTGTATGACTTGATTTTTTTCATAACAAATGTATGCGTTAGTATACTTTAATAAAATTAAAACAGAAACTATTTAACTGCGAATGAAGGCCTTGAAGTCAGGGCCAAGCTTTGATACAACTGGGTAGGTTTTGTCGAGGTGACATTTATTTCCAGCCCCTTCCCGTGCCCTCTGATTGGCTCTCTCGGAATTGGTTTTCTCCCAGTATCAAAGGGATTCACTGCCCTCCTGCCCCTGGCTTCCTCCCGCCTTCACTGAGGAAAAGCACATCTCTGGTTGTTTTCTGCTCCTCAACTTTGATCATTACAAAATGAGTCTATTCTTGGTCTCATTCTTAAAATGATTTGTTTTTGGCGCTCCGGGGCTCGCGCCCCTGCCTCGTGCCTGCGCCGCTCGTATGTAAATGAGGGCGCGTGACGCGGGACGCGGATGGACAAGGGAAGAGAGAGAGTGGCCGCTGCCCTCGCCGCCCGGTGCTGGAGCCCTCGGTGCGCGGCGGAGAGGAGAGGATGGAGAGGAGAGGATGCCGGCGGGAACTCGACTCTTGGCGCCACCGTCTCATGCACTGTGTAGGTTTTGAGAGTATTTTAGAAGGGCTTTATGGACCACGGCTACGAAGAGCCCTGAGTTTATTTGAAGGATTGTCTACCATCTCTTGATTCTTCACAGTCAACACCAACAGAGAAACTGTCATCTCAGGGCCAGTCCAACACTGAAAGACTGAATGCCAAGCAGAAAATTAGCTAAATGCACTCTTTCGAAAGAAAGACCTTCCTCAGAACTGTGATCCTAACATTCCCCTAGTTGCTCAGGAATTAATGAAAAAGATGATACGTCAGTTTGCAATTGAGTATATTTCAAAAAGTGGTAAAATTCAAGAGAATAGAAATGGTTCAATTGGACCAAGTCTAATATGTAAAAGTATTCAAATGAATCAAGCAGAAAACTCCCTTCAGGAAGAACAGGAAGGCCCCTTAGACCTCACTGTGAATCGAATGCAAGAACAAAATACTCAGCAAGGGGATGGAGTGTTAGATCTCTCTACAAAGAAAACCAGCATAAAATCTGAAGAGTCGTCCGTATGCGATCCTTCTTCTGAAAATTCAATGGCTGGGAGACTACAGAGAAACAGAGAGGACTATGTGGAGAGAAGTGCTGAGTTTGCAGATGGTTTGCTCTCAAAAGCTTTGAAAGACATTCAGTCTGGAGCACTGGACAGAAATAAAGCAGGCATACCTCAAAAAACTTTACTTCTCCACTTAGAAGCCTTACCAGCAGGGAAGCCTGCATCTTTTAAAAACAAAGCTCGAGATTTCAGTGATAGTTACTCATATAAAGACAGTAAAGAAACTTGTGCAGTGCTGCATAAAGTAGCCCTGTGGGCAAGAGCTCAAGCAGAGCGCACAGAAAAAAGTAAACTCAATCTAATTTAAAGAAAAAAATGAAAGCCTACAATATGAAACTTCACGTCCTACTGTACAGTTAAAAATTCCTCAACTACGAGTAAGTTCTGTTTCAAAACCACAACCTGATGGTCCTGGTCTGCTGGATGTTATGTATCAAGTTTCCAAAACCTCTCCAGTCCTAGAAGGATCAGCTCTCCAAAAACTGAAAAATATACTCCCTAAACAGAAGAAAATAGAATGTTCTGGGCCCGTAACTCACTCAAGTGTTGACTCTTACTTTCTACCCGGGGACCTCTCTCCTTTGTGTCTTAATTCTAAAAATGGAACAGTTGATGGAACCTCTGAAAATACTGAAGATGGATTGGATCGAAAAGATAATAAGCAGCCCAGGAAAAAACGTGGCCGTTATCGGCAGTATGATCATGAAATAATGGAAGAGGCTATTGCAATGGTGATGAGTGGCAAAATGAGTGCTTCCAAAGCACAAGGAATTTATGGGGTACCTCACGGCACTTTAGAATACAAGGTAAAAGAAAGATCTGGAACACTGAAGACTCCTCCTCCGAAGAAACTCCGAGTACCAGACACTGGGTTATATAATATGACAGATTCAGGGACTGGCAGCTGCAAAAACAGCAGCAAGCCTGTGTAGATTACTTGTTAGGAAAATGTTTGTACGTGTGTTTGTGTGTGTGTGTGTATGTGCACAGGTGTGTGTTTGTGTGTCTATATACACACACGTGGGAATTACAGATGCTCACTCTGACAGGAGACATGAAATTTTGCAGTTGAAAAACCACTTACATGCCTTTTGAAAAAAAGTTTTATTCAGGGTTTTCACTGTGGACAGAATTATATAGTTGCTTACTTAATTCTGATAGTTTGTATTTAATCCTTGTATAAATAGGTGAAAAAGATTGAGGTTTTCTTTAGTAGTCAATAGCATAAAGCGTTGTGGGAAAACAAGTAATTGTCAAGTGAAACATTTTTATAGGTGAAAGACCACCCCAGCCATTCAGTTAAACCATCTTATAATGGAAATATGATATTAATAGTTTTTAAACATTTTTACCTAACATACTTAGAGTTACTGTAAGTACGTCAACCAACCAATCAGAGTTTAAATACGCAGCTATCTCCATACTAAGAAAAATTAATATATACAGTATTAGGACACTACAGTGCATTCTATGAAATATGAAATGCACTCAAGTGCATCCACCAGGAATAGACAAGAAAACCTTAAATGATATGTATAATGAAATTTAATATTTATCATTTAACAGTTGTTGTAGCAGGAAGTTGGGGTTTATAAGGTATACACTTTTTGAAAAAAACTGACACATTGTTAACCCCAGGAGCTATAAAATCCTTTAATATAAGATGGAATACTAAGAACAAAAAGTAATTTAAATTTAATTATTAAAATAATTTAATTTTGTTTTTCATTTGAAAAATAAGCTAATGTGTAAGATTAGAAAAGAAAGTTGGAATGCAACTTAGAGCATGTTTATAATGGGCACAGAAAAAGCTTGAGAATGATCATTTTGGTTTAAATGTGCTGGTTGGTTGATGTTATGACTACTTTAAATTTTAAGGATTGTGATAGACTCCTACTATTGAAAAACCTCAGTGTAACTTTAATATATTTGCTGCTGTGACATTTCAAAACATTTTCAGTTTATCAAAAATGAATTACAGATTTCATTTTGGTGGGCGATACATTATCGTTTTGCTAATAACCAAATTTGCAGTTTGTTCAGGGTCTTAAATGGATTTACAGATATTTCACACTGAAGCTGTTTTGAACTTTCAGTAATGTAAACTCTACTAATTGGGCAGTTAGAAGCTGGGCAGTGCATTTTAACTTTTACTAGCCTCATAAAAGAGACCAGTAATTTTTATATAGCAGTTTTAAAATGTGGTTCAGAGTATCCATGTTGGATTTATGGAGTATGCCGTTTTAGTGGTAAAATGTTATAAAGCATGTGCCTCCATATAAAGATTGGGGATTTGCTTCATATGTTCACAGTTCTCCGAGTGCCCCTTTGCTCTGTTAAAAGTCAGGTTCTGATCATTTTTCTAAGCCAGTTTTCCTAAGTCCAAAAGGAATACTTAAAGCTGAATTTAAAAAATAAGTGCACCTTGTCAAATACTTGTGTTTTTACACTTGTGTTTGTGTGTATCTAATAATCACATATACATGTAATACTAAAGAGATTTTCAGCTATTACATTGAAAAACTGCTTACATATGTATAAGGAAACTGAAGAGAGGGAAATACACAACCAAGTAGATATTTGGTCTCTTCGATCTATACTGAACCCTCTTCAGCAATTAATGTTACCTGCATGCTAGGGTATGAATCCTCTCGCTCTTTTTTATTCCCCCAAGAAAGTATACATAATAGATTGCAAAACAGCAGATGTCAGGGTCATCTTTCTTTTTAAAGAATTAAGCCATATTTTGTGAGGGCCAGAACTTGGATGATTTAATGTATTTCCCCTCCCCGCCCCCCGCGCCCCCAGTGAAAAGCAAAGTTAATGTTTCAACACAATTTTATTGACCTCTTTATACAGAATTTTACTTGCAAAAATTTGGGGGCTTGAAGGCATTACATAATATTTATATTGTATTGAGCTTTTTTATTCCTCACACTATATTTACATTAATAAATTGATTGAGAAGTTTATAGTAAAGGGATACTTACAGAACACTTTTATATCATTTAAAAGATGACCTGACCAAAAACTTGACAGGATTCATAAAATCAGGGATCATTTTGCTATTGACTTCACAGTGCTCAGTAGTTTTATAGGTAATATTATAGTTAATTTGCCGCGTTTTAGTACTTGTATTATTTATTTTTGGTCAGAAATAGTAAATTAAATATTTTTTGATAGTTTGTAGGTAATGATCAACTCCTAACTTTTAAGATTTTTTTATTTTTTCCTTTTTCTCCCCAAAGCCCCCCGGTACATAGTTGTATATTCTTCGTTGTGTGTTCTTCTAGTTGTGGCATGTGGGACGCTGCCTCAGCGTGGTCTGATGAGCAGTGCCATGTCCGCGCCCAGGATTCGAACTAACGAAACACTGGGTCGCCTGCAGCGGAGCGCGCGAACTTAACCACTCGGCCACGGGGCCAGCCCCCAACTCCTAACTTTTAAAAGAAACAAAATGTTTCTAGTTACTGAGTTCACTTTTGATCATACAAACTTGGAAAGGCAGGGAAATTTATGGCTTCCCCTTCCCCCCAGTGATTCCATTAAGATATTCTCTATGTTAAACTTTCAAAGTACTTTATAAATTTAGTTACCAGTTATTACTTATTAATTGACAATTTTCTGAAAAATCCAGTTTCAGCAGACTTTTAATGAAGGTGAAAGCAACCATTATGTGCTTTCTACTTATTTGAATGTTCCTCAAGTATTTTATATTTTAAAAAAAAAAGAAGGAAAAGAAAAAACGGTGCCTCTGTTTTTAGAAAACTACTGCTCAGTAAAGTTGTTTAAACCATTTCTGGTAGCTAATGATAATTTTATATTAAATTGTATACTAACTTTAGTGAGACTGATTTTTTTAGTTGTTTACAGTACAAATACTTGTATTTGTTTTTTAATTGCAGTATTTCCATTGTCACAGTAATTTAGTAAAACTCTGGCTGCCTTGATTTTGACAGATTTTGTTAATATAAACTGATTGTTAGGCAATTAGTTATATTTATGCATAAATCAATTGCTCTATGATTCATGAATTATTTATTACAATATTTTCTAATGAATTCATGTATCTGTCTTGTGTTGTACTGTAATTCTGTTCCTACTTTGTGTTGTTATATATCTAAATCTGATTGTATGAATTTTAATTGTTCAGTTAACGTGTTTCTAGGTTGTAATTTGTAGTAAAGCTCTTCAGTGCTTTTGCACTTAAATTTAAAAAATAAATAAAAAATAAAAATGATTTGGTTTTGGCTCATGGTAAAAATCAGTAATAATCTAATAACTGAAATTCCCTTCCTCCTCCTGTTCCCATCCCTGCCAAATATTATTTAATGTGTGATCTCATTTAGGGAGATTAGATGGGAGAGTTTTATATGCATGTTTTTGTTTTTTAATCTCAGAAACAGAGGGTTAAATTGATCAGATGCTTCACTGCACGGTGTATTAGTATTACGGTTCATACCAAGTACCTCATGTGATAAATTTATCCCCTTTTATTTTCATCCCCCTCTCTCATTCTCTACCCACCTTGAGAATTTTAACTCTAAATAATGAGCTCAAAAGAATTCATCTCTGTTGGCAGACTGTTAAGGCACTGGGATAGGTAGGGGAAAATTATTTGGGAGTGTGTGAGAAAGAGGCCTTCCCAAGGAACTTCAAATTACACCATCTTTACAGGGCTTGTTTTATTCTTTTTACGTAATGATTCAGTAGTCACTATCAACTGGGACTGGAATTAGGATGGACTTTAAATCTCTTGTTGAGATGTTTTCTTATGGCAAGGTCTCATTAACATCATTTAAACAGAGTATAGCACAACACCCCAAGCAGGTGGGTGCTTAGTAAGTATTATCATGCAATGATAATGATGATGTAAAACTATAGGCTTCAGGTAAGGGTTGATGACTTATTCACCACACACCTTAAACTACATTCTTAAAACACAGATGAAACTCATTAAATTATTTTGACAGTTTTATATGCTTCATCAACATGTTGGATATGGGATAAACAAACGGCCTACAATTAACTACAAACAGTTATTTCCACTATTATTAACGGATGTTCACCAATAGCATTATATAACCTACACAACACAGAGCATCTACTTGCAAGAAATGCAGCACATTGTTTTCTATTTCCTGTATCTCATTTATTCAATACACATTTTTTCCATGAGAAACATTATTGGTGTTAACACTCATCCAAAAGTTCATTACTTAATGCAAACGATTTTCTAGGTAGAGAAAAAAATTGTATATATTTCTGTAGATGAGGGCACATTTTGCAACATATTTTGTAATTTTCCTCTCAGAAGTATGAAAATTCTAAAGAAAAGATTATGAAATATATTGAAGTGAAACCTCTTAAAGGCAGGAACTAGCTTATTTTTTTTCAGTATTTTCTTTTGTACTTCTAAAGAGTCTGGACTTTATCTTCACATTGTTTTATAGAACTCATATATCTGTATTTTTCTTGAATTTGCATTATTAGGTCCACAAGAGACGTACTTTTTTTTTTTTAACTTTTATAAAATACTCAATTTGGGAAAGTCTGTCCTACTCGATTTCAAACAACGTGGGAGCGAGATCTTGTTTGACTTCATCCACGTATATTTTTCAGTAACAGGTTTCAGTGTCTTGCTCATAAATATTGCTTAAATAAAGCATGAATGCAAATTTTTCTTTCTGTAGTATTTTATACTTGTTTTAAAATAAGTTGAAAAGGGTTTAATTAAACATAGAAGTAGCTCCCCTCCAAAAATTTCTCTCCTTCACTATTTGTGATCACTAAGAGGAACCAGAAAGAAAACTCCCCAGCGAGACAAGTGAAATATAAAAAGAATAAGAGAAAGAAAAAGAAAGGAACCTTGTTTTCTATACCACATTCACTTAAGACAAAAATAGGGAAGCTATTTTTTAGCTTGAAAATAATGTTATGTGTTCTATGCTGCAGATATTCAATTTTATATCCTAGGAAACACTACTGTTCTACTAGGAGGCAGTGTAAGTGTGAGTCCTGGCTCTGCCGCTTGTTGTGAGACCTTGGTCAAGCTACCCGACCTTGCCAACCCTTACCGTCCCGGTCCGTAAAAGGTAGTAACATCTACCTCCACAAGCTATTGATCGAATAAGGCTGACAACACAGCGATGACACGTGCCAAGCGCTCCTATGGCACCTGTCATCACGAGCAGCTCAGTGAAGTTCGTATCTCAGCGACTCGGTGGGTCAATGCAGTAGACGTAGAAGCACACTGATGGGAATGCGTAGGTTGAATTTCATTACACAGGTTAGTATTAGCCAGGCATTTTACTAGCTGGACTCTGAGTATTGTTTAATCTCACTGTGTTTGATTAGCCAAATTCAAAATTAGTAATTCTGCGCTCAGGTTATCTCATTCTCCACGGCGCGGTCAGAGAAGACGCTGCCTCTTGAGGACCGCAGACCGCAGCGTTTGCAGTGCGCGTTTGCTGTGGCGGAAGAGAACACCGGACGTTCAAGCCCGGGCTCAAGCCACGATCTCTCAAACCATGAAGACATCCGCAGCGAATTTACAAAAAAAAAAAAAGGCAGAGCAACACCGACATGTCAGTCTTCCAAAGCTTCCGAAGCCGCTGCCGGATTCCAGGGCGCTGGCGCGCTCGCGGCACTGCGACAGGGGCGGGGCCGCAGCCGTAAAGCAGCGCCCCAGACCACGTGGGCTCCGACGCGGCCCGGTGCCCTTGGAGGCTCTTGCTGGGGGGTCATGGCAGGTTCGGTGCAGGGCAGTGGGTCCAGGGCTCTGGACCTGCTCCGGACCCTGCCCCGGGTTAGCCTGGCCAACTTAAAGCCGAATCCGGGCTCCAGGAAACTGGTAAGTGGCTGGTGGCGTTGCGGGCAAGCGCTGGCGCACGGGGCGATGGAAGCGGCCCTGCACTGCCCGCGCTTTCCGGGGACTGCTTACTCCAGAGGGTATTGGGATGGAGGTAGGGTTTCTGAGTCCCTGTTCTCCTTAACTGCAGAGGAAAATCTTCTCGCGTGGTGTCAACTCGTAATACGGTTTATGCTTAAAAGCATAATTATGCTAGGGCGTAGGAGCGAAGTCGCACTGCAAAATGATTGTCCCGTTCAAAATTGGAATTAAAATGAAGGACTTTTCCAGTATAGCTTCATGGGAAAGAGTTGAATTGATTTATTCCGTTAGATGTCTCTTCAAATCACTAAATACAGCCAGAAAAGCTGTTAGGTGACGTACTGTAATTTTGAAAATCAGTTCGTTGCCTTCGTGAAGTGACAGGAAGTAAATTAAGAAAAATGTTTTCTTTATAAATTAATCTTTAAATAAAATAATGTATGGGTAGCAATGACATATTTACAATTCCAAAATAGAATTTCTTAACTATCATGTAAGCTTTGTTTGTTGTGGATGTTTAACTCTAGGTTTTTTTCCGTTCGAGCCTGTTGTAGAACCCTTATCCCCATCCCATCCTTGGAAGTTTGCCTTTGAAACACAGCTTGCACTTTGGTTGCAAGAATTAGGTACATCTTCAGAGGCAAAGATGCTGATTTAGAGTGTTTGGACGCTAGAGCAGCTAGGACAGTGCTTGGCACAAGGTAGTGTTAGCTAGTACTGGTTGGTTGGATGAATAAATGGTGTAACAAAAAATATACAACGAAAAGATGAGATACAGTTTATAAAAAGGCATCTGTAGATCATAAAACTTTGTTCTTTCCTTTAGGAAAGACGACCGAGGGGGCGGAGAAGAGGTAGAAGATGTGGCAGAGGCGACAGATAAAGGAGAACGACAGAGAGGAACCCGGCCCCGACTGGGCTTTGAGGGAGGCCAGACTCCATTTTACATACAAATCCCAAAATACGGGTTTAATGAAGGACATAGGTAGGTTGTTCTGCTTTTTAAAGTAGAAAGCCCTGTTTTTCGCTGAGAATCACCTAAAAAATAGCTTGGTAGAAATTGATAGTCACTTTGAAGCAAACTTTTGCCCCTGTTCCTCTGAAGCATCTTTAGTCGTGCAATTAGTTTGGAATAGCAGGGAAAAAAGCCCAGACATTGAGCCTGCAAAATGGAGATAATGATGCCTGCTCTCCTGGTTGTTTAGAGGCTTAGCAATAATATATATAAAAACCTGGCTCATTGTGATTACCCAATAAATGACAACTACCATGGTTACTTTGAGTTCCATTAATGCATAATTCAGATAGTGGGTTAAATTTTCCCCAAATTTGTTTGTTGATTTGTGTAAATGAGTGAAGTAAAATGCTTAAGAGGCAAAGTATTTTTAGCAAAATAAAGGAAATACTGGTTTTGTGTCGTTACCAAAAATCAAGCAGTATAACGTTTCTGTTGTAGTCAGGAGGGTCTTATTTTGTTACCATCTAAATTGTTGGAGGAAAATAGAGAACAAAACTTTTAAGTTGATGTGGAGAACTTAAGAGGAAGAGAGTTGAGTTTTCCAACTGTTACTTTCTTGTTTTGTAGCTTCAGACGCCGGTATCAGCCTTTGAGTCTCAACAGGCTGCAGTGTCTTATTGATTTGGGTCGAGTTGATCCTACTCAGCCTATTGACTTAACCCAGCTTGTCAATGGGAGAGGTGTGACCATCCAGCCATATAAAAGGGATTATGGTGTCCAGCTGGTAGAGGAGGTAAGTCTGGATTAGTATTTTTGGAGTTAGATAGGAGGCTATTTCTGATTTTCATATAATCTATACTCTGCCTCCTTTGTTTTTATCCCTTTTGAATTGTTATAACCATTACATAGTGGTGATTGTGTTTATACTCAGTTGTGGTTTTAGAAAGCCAGCATGATCACGTCGAGGGGCCTCTGTTCCCATGGTCCGGGAATGCTCTTCTCCCGTGTGTCCGTTCAGCTTGTTCCCTCCCTCCCTTTGGTTCTCTGTTCAGATCTGATAATATCAGAAAGGTCTTTTTTGATTTTCTTTTATAAAGGAACACTCAGCCCCCACCCGCTTCCCCCACAGTCGTACTCTGTCTGCATTACTCTGCCCGAAGTATTTTTTCTTTGAATATATGAACACCTGACATTTATTACTAAGTAATGCATTTATTTTTCATTGTCTTCCTCAGTGTGATGTAAGTTCTTTGAGAGCAGGTACTGTGATTCATTCCTATGTTTGCAATATTGGAAATATTGGCTCATGATAATAATTCAGTATTTATGGAAGAAAGGGATCAAATCCAATTCTAATCGCAGTAAAGGACTTTTCTATTTATAGACATTGGCCAGGCATTTCATAAGCAAATAAACGTGTTGTTAATTAACTGCTCCTCCTCCTTGTTGTCAGTAATGTAACTGTGTGAGTAACTTAGTGTCCACTAGAGGGAGGCATATGTTTATGGAAAAACCTTTTAGATTCCTTTGAAAAAGTAAACCTTACGGATAAAGGATTTTCAAATAAGATGATTTGAAGATAGATTACCAAATATGCGATTAAGTCTCAGTATCCTACTCTGGGTGTATAAGGGAATGCACATGTAAATTGACATGGAAAAATCCGTGACCTCTTCAGCTGTTAAACTGCGCATCCCAGCAACTCACAGGTATGTGTCTATTAAACTAACAAAAATAATCCTGAAAACGACACCAGGGCAGTGGTTGTGTAAGTACAGTTCCACATCGTTTACAGCTCTGTAAATTGATTTCCGATTTGTAGTAAATAGTGGATAATAAGACTTTCTGATCCTTCAGCATAAAATTACCAATTTGGAAAGACATGTTTTCAAGGAAAAACAAAATAAACCTAACTGATAGAAAGACATTCCTAAAAATGCTTTTATAATACTTAAAATACTGCAACTAACCCCAATGTCCAAGGATGGGGAGTGGTCAAGCAATCTATGGAATAGTAATTAAAAATCACAAATTATAGGGGCTGGCCCTGTGGCCTAGTGGTTAAGTTTGGCGCCCTCCCCTTCTGTGGCCTGGGTTCAGTTCCTGGGTACAGACCCACACCACTCGTCGACGGCCATGCTCTGGCAGCAACCCGCAGACAAAATAGAGAAAGACGGGCAACAGATGTTAGCTCAGGGTGAATCTTCCTCAGCAGAAAAAAAAAAAAAATCACAAATAATATGGCAAGACCTTACTTTATTGAGTCAAACGTACCATAATTATTAAAATGCAGGTCGGTATCATAGATGGAAAAAGTGTATCTTAGAATTGATGGAATATTTTTTAAATATATTAAAGGTTCATAATTAATAAAAGGAACTTGATTGGGAGCCAGCTTGTTTCAACCACACCAAAATAGGAAAAAATTCTTATCACTACAAAAAGAATGGTAATGATGCCATCTTTTTATTTTTGTCAGAATCTGTTTTGAAATTAAAATATAGCACATCCTAACTAAAGTGATCAAAAGTAGAACTTAAAAAAGTTCAGGACTACATTTTTCAGTGTTGACCATGGTAGGGAAAGGTAAACTTATTTTCTGTCAGTTTAGAGGCTGTAGTAAAGTCAATAATGAATGCAAAGTGAATTTCTGTTGTCCTTTGCTCCCTTTTTTCTTAGAGGGGGTGACCCCTCCAAAGCTCAGATATTTTATTCTTTCGCTGATTCTAGCCCACTCGTCCCCCTCTTTAACCTTCTCTTGGCCTCTTGCTTGTTAAGGGATAGGAAGATAAGTCATGATCTGTATCCTACAGCATAATGTTGTGGTTAAGAACACATACTGTGGCTGGACTGTCTGGGTTAGAATCCTAGCTTTGTGATTTTGGGCAAGGTATTTAACCTATCTGTGCTTCAGTTTCCCCATCTGTGAAGTTGGTTTAGCAATAATCCTGTCATAGGGTTGTTATGAGGGTTAAACAGCCAACTATTACCGAAGTACTGGGAATGGGTGCTTATATTGGTGTCTACGAAATACATCAAGTGAAAATATAGTCATCTCTGCTCACAGGGAAGGAAAATTGGTAAAAGAAGGGGGCCTAGAAAATGTAAAAGAATTTGATGTTATTTGATAGGACCTGGAAGCAGAAGTCTTTGAAGTAGGAATTGCTGTTACATTGTGGGCATTTTGGAGGAGGAAACACAGTGTAAAAAGGAAGCTTGCCATAGTTAATTTACTTTTAGCCAAGCTAGCTACTCACAGACTATTTTGACGTGTTACAGGGTGCTGATACCTTTAAGGCGAAAGTTAATATTGAAGTACAGTTGGCTTCGGAACTAGCCATTGCTGCAATCGAAGAGAGTGGTGGTGTCGTTACTACAGCCTTCTGTGATCCCAGAAGTCTGGGTAAGCTTGCTCCGCAGTCATTTTCTTCTCTCCCTCTTTGTCTCATGCTGGCTGCATGTGAGGATTGTAAAAGTCCTCATGGCTGTTTGACTTGCCGTTTGGACACCTCTGTTTTCTGTTTCAGGATTTCTTATTAGTGCTGTGGCTGGTGGGGCTCTGTCCTCTGATAGACCTCAGCCAGTAGGTCATAAAAAGGTTTTGTTTTTGTTTTTGAACACAGGGCTTAAATACAATGTTACCTATGTCTAGAAACTCACTAATGGTTGGTAACCCAGGAGTAACTCTGACTTTCAAGATACAAACTTTTGAAAATTAAGCATTTCCATTTGTTTACTTAAAACAAGCTTATTTAATTAAAAGAGTTCTTGGAATTAAGTTCTCATCTTGGTCATATTTAAAAATTAATGATTATAAAATACCATTATTAAAAGAAAACCATCATGTAAATAAAATAGTCAACATTTGCCTTTCTCTTTTTTTAATTTAAAAATTGTTTTAGAAATTCTATGCAAACCTGTTCCATTCTTTCTGCGTGGACAACCCATTCCAAAACGAATGCTTGCACCTGAAGCACTGGTGCCGTATTATACTGATGCAAAGAATCGTGGTGACCTGGCGGATCCGGCCAAATTTCCTGAAGCAAGACTTGAACTCGCCCAGAAGTATGGTTATATTTTACCTGACGTTACTAAAGATGAACTCTTCAAAGTTACTACTCGAAAGGACCCAAGGCAGATTTTCTTTGGTCTTGCTCCTGGACGGGTGGTGAATATGGCAGATAAGAAAATCCTGAAACCTACAGAGGAGAATGTCCTCAAGTATTACAGCTCATGAATTCCCTTCCAAGAAAGCAGAGTTGGAAAAGAGGACTGGAAAAGGAGGCCATGCGATAAAACAAAGAATTGGTGCGGTCACTGTGTTTGAGTGATGTCTACGACCTGGCTCTCAATAATACTTTCATCTTGGTCATTGTATTATTTCTTATCATAGTCATTGTCAAGGAAAGTCTGCCTAGCAATGGCTTAAACAAATTAGTTTTTTTCTTATTTTTTATCACCTAAGAAGAATTGGTAGTGACGGTAATAGCCATAGCAGTTCAATAATCTTGCAGTTTCTGTATCTGCAATTCTCATGGCCTCTCCCCAAGACCCTAAGATGATCACCATGGCTCCAGTAAGAATAACCTTAAAGGGCAGGAAGAAGCGGGGAGAATGGTTCAAGCTATAGCTGCCCTGTTCATAAGGAAGCAAAAGTTTTCTCATGACCACCCCTTGCAGACTTTCATATACATCTTATTATCCATAGCTGTGTCATTTGATTCCCTCTAAGGGCAATGAGGCTGACGCACTGAGACTTAACTATGCCTGCCTCTACAGTTGGTAGATGGGAGAGGCAGAACATCCTTGGGGATGGAAATTGATTAGCCAACCACTAAGGACTGCCAACGTCATCAAAAAAGTTATTCATTCAGTATATATTTGTTGAATGTCAAGTATTCTAGGTTCTATTTAAATAACATAATATACATATATTTTATAGGGTACTTGATATTTACAAAATATATTTTTATAAATATAAAATAATTAAAAATACTTTAGAAAAGGTGCACTACTTCAAAAAAAGATCATAATAGAAGTTTTCAATGTACATTTTTTAAAATGTGCTTTCAAAAACCGTACCTAGGCATTCTGGAAAATGTAATGAAAACAGGTATTGCAGTTTGAATGGTACTACGCTAGAAAACAGAAGTAAATAGTTGTAGCAAAAACTTGTAGATATAAAGATGTTTCTGTGAGAACATAAAGGGCTGATGTACCCATAATGCACATGACAGAGGGTTTAACAATGTGCTGCCAGGCACCGTAGCTTTTATATACTCGTTGATCCGTTGCTGCTGCTATTAAGTTGGTTTTTCTTACTAACGCAATAGGATAGACTTAGGGTAGATGATAATAACACATTGTGTTCTGTGAGAAAATATTGGGCCGTGGAAAAGAGAAAATTAAAAGGGGCGATTTAATTTTGAAGTTACATATATGATCCTGAAAGAGATAGAGAAACAACAGGAATAGTATTATCTTATAATAGCACATCTATTTATTTGGTAAATTTAAGACAACTGTTTAATAGTATCTTTATTATGTTCAAGATTATCATTATTATGTTTAAGATATTATTATTATGTTTTTAAGACATAATTTTCACTCTGAGCTCATTAGTAACAGTATAACAAAAGTTGAGGCAAATTCATTTTTGTTTTCAATCTGAAAAAAGTCACTTTTGGAAGTTTCAAGAATGGAAAAAGTGCTATAAATGTGTTTCATTAAATTGTTCTTTTAAAAATGTATTTTGAAAGTCTACAACAATGTATGAACACACCATTTTACTATTAATTTCTTCTCCTGTACATATCCGTGAGACCAGAATAAAAATGGACTATTTTCCTGGCTAGATATGCATTTATTTCATAAAGGAGCTCCTAATTGCGGAAATACTTGGGTGAAACCATCATCTCCATTCTCTGGATCCATTCCCAACGTCAGATGGAGAGACGAATGTGACTGGATTTCACCTGTTCAGCTTGTAACCCCAACCTTTGTCTCCACTTGGAATAAAGTTGTGTACTTTCGCTATCAAAAGGAACTTCCCATTCACCATCTGGCCCTTCAGCAGTCCCCTAAGCACTAAAAATAGAAGTAAGACTAAACGGGTGAAATTAATTTTAATGATTTGTTTTACTTAAGCCAGTATTTCCAAGTATTGTCATTTCAATGTGTACGTAGTGTACACTTAGTAATGAGATATTTGATCTTCTTTTTTTGTACTAAGTTTTCAAAATCTGGCTTTTACAGCCTATCTCAATTCAGACTATCTGCATTTCAAGTGTTCAATAGCCAAATGTGGCTAATGGCTACTGTGTTGGACAGTCCAACTCCAGAGTATCTGGGATTTAGCTGCTCTGTTTCCAGTTGACTAAAGCAGCACAGCTACCGTGACAATCAAGTTCGGTGGTGGGTTAAAATAGTTCTATATGAATTGATGTGCATAATGAAGATGCATGCCTAATTAAAATACAAAACCACCTCCCCTTGGAGAGAAATCAAGCAGGTACCATAAGCCAAAACATAGACCACACATCAGAAAATATTTAGATAATCATCACAAATCTGCTTTTAATTTTGAAATATTTGAAACATAACCAGCCAATATTAGAAGACTAACAGAAAATATTTGAAGTAATCCAATAGTACAAAATAGAGGCAATAAAAGTTATGAGTATTTAATAAATGTTGTGTTTAATAACATGGATAATATAGCCATGAAGTATCTTTAAGTAAAAAGAGTTAGAAGACACTGTGTCTGATATTACTTCATTTTGGTAAAATAAAAACATTTATCATTATTTGAACAAATACATAGTAAAAAACATTGAAAATGCTTATTTATGTTTTCTAAAGGCACCATTTTTTGTTCATAACAAAAAATAAAATAAGGCATGGCACTGTGCATGAGTAGCTAATCTGAAAAACCTTCCACTGTAAACGCCTGGATATGCAAGACAAATTATATCAAGCATTCTTGTACCTGCAAAATTGAGGTCATATAAAGGAAAGCACAATGCCTCGTTTTCCACAAAGGAGGAGGAGTTCAGAACAAGCTCAATGAGCATCCAGTGCTGAGGCTGGTGTACCGCTTCCCTAAGTTGATGGGTATGGGAGGATGGGTGGGGAGCTTCTCTAGAACCTAGAGGATTGGGTTTTACTATCCCTACTGGAAGAGGAACTCTGTACTGGGACCCTGAAGGATCCGTGTTTCACAATGAAACCCCTACAGTAAAACCTCAATGAAAAACTTGGCTGAAATAGAAACCCACAAACACAGGGAGTTGACAGACAAGTCTTTGTTTTTTTCTTGGACTCCAGCTGGGATTCCTCTAAGAATTTGTCACTAAATGTGTGCCATCCAGTTGGTGTGGCTTCAGTGTCCACCACAACTGTACCTAGGAAAAGTCTAGCCGAAAAATAAATATAAAAGTATATTCTAAATTAATTGCATTTCCGTAGCAAGAGAAACTCTACACCCAGGCTACACAACAGTTTCAAGATAAAGCATTATGAAGTTTTAGCTTCTAGTATAAATATAAATTTACAAATCCTATATTGGGGTTTCTATTGTTAGATAACAAATTCTTACAAAACTACTGGCTGAAAACCACCTTTCCATATACTTATGGGTTCTGTGGGTTTAGAATTCAGGAAAAGCATAGGAGGAAGCTTCTACATGTTGCATGGTGTCTGGGGCACAGGCTCGTGAAGACTTGACAGGTCAGGGTGACTCCGTGGCTGGTGGCTGGAATCAATCAGAGGAGTCTTCACATGTCTGTGAGTTGATTTTGGCTGTAGTCTGGGTCCTCAGTGAGGGTTCACAGGAGCACCAGCATTTGGCCTCTCCGTGTGACTTGGGATTTCCACTGCATGGTGGCCCCAAGGTTCCAAAAGCAAGCGTCTTTGCAAACAAGTCAGAATCAACATTGCCTTTCATGACATAGCTTCAGGAGTCCTGCAGCATCACATCTGCTATATTCTATTTGTTAAAAGTGAGTTACTTATATCAGCTGAGATTTGAAGGAAGGGGACACGGAAACTGCCCTCAATGAGAAGAGTGTTAAAGGATTTATGGACATATTTTAAAAACACCACAGTCTGCATTTGGGCTACAAATTATTTAAATTCCTCTCACTTGCAAAACATACTTACCTTCTCCCAAGACCCCTCAAAAATTTGATTTCATTACAGCATTTGGGTCCGGTTCAAGGCCCAGGATCTCATAATCTAAATCAGATCCAGGCCAGATTAAGTTCTTCAGATACAGTCACCCTTGATATGAAGACCTGTGAAGCAAAGAGGTAAGTTTTCTGCCCCCTCTAGCCACACCCCTCTTCCAAACATACACATCTGTGGGGATACAGGCATTGGATAACTGCTACTGATATACCCACTTAAAAAGATGGCAAAAAAAAAAATTTGTTATGTAACAGTGATACAGTGTCGGATACATATGCTGTGTATCCACAGCAATTCTGAGGTACACCCAGGTGCATGCTGGCAGTTCTCTGATGTAGGCTCAGCCCTACTCTCTGGAGGGTTTTTTTCTTGCTTTTGTTTTGCTTTCCCCATGGTGCTTGGCTTTGACTTCTGGTTTCTTGGTTCTGTACTCTGACAAGCTGCACAGTATTTCCATAGATAAAGCATGACAAATTATGAGCTAAAGATGCCAAGTTATAAGGCCCATTATGAAAAAACCTAACATGATTGAATGTAATTAATATCAACTGAAAGTAGGTTTAGAATGCTAAGAATTTATAAAAGTGTTATGATAAATTATAAAAAGCATATTTTAAATGATTAAGACACAATCTTAAAATCTGAAAAATAAGATACCATGAAGGGGTAGGTATAAAAAAGTAGAATTTTATAAACAAAAGTTTTATTAAAATTTAAAACACCTTACACGGGTAAAATAACAGTTTAGATACAACTGAAGACAGAATTAGTTAACCAGAAGAAAGGACTAAAGGGAATGCAGATTAGAGTGAAAAACAAATATGTAAGGTTTAATGAGCTTGTGGGATAAAACTGTATGGTCTAACATATCTAATGGAATGTCTTTGAGGAAAGGAAAGAGGCAATATATGATGTGAAAATGATTGAAAATATTCCAGACTTATCTTAAATCGTTAGATCCCAGAAGTATAATTACCCCCCAAAAGGATAAGTAACAATAAATCTATACCTAGAAATATTCTAAAGGAAATTTCAGAGTCAGATCTTACAAGCAGCCTGGGGAAAAAAGACAGGATAACTACAAAAAACAGTAAGCTTGACGTTAAAGTTAACATCAATAAAATGTCGAAAGATAATATTATATATTCATGGTGCTCAGAAAAATTAACTATCATTCTAGAATTCCAAGCCCAGGTAAACTACCATTAAGCGTAGGCATGAAATAGACATTTTCTAGAGAAACCACGAGGCAGGAGGTGTCTACCACTTATAGACATTCATAAAAGAACTTACAAAGGGTGTCATTTAGGAGGAGGGAAGTCTCCACACTAGGAAGGAATAGGATACTAGATCCAATGGGGATCGAAGAATCTGTTAGATACATGGGTAAGTCCAATTAAGGTTTACCCAAGTTCTGGAGATATAAAAAATTATGGAAAAGAAAAGTGTGTAAGACAGGAGGCAGTGGAGTAACTGGAAGTAACAGATAATAAGCATCTTGTATATCTTGGGAGGAGACTAATCATAACTCACTTTAGACATTCTTAAATGAATTACGGTTATTAAAATTGTTAAAATATCACAAAAGTCAGAGAGAGAAGATAAAACTCTGTTTCAGGAATATAGAAGAGAAGGGACTTTGAAAATTCTCTCATGACAAAAGCACTTAGAATATTGCAAACACCATTGTAAAGGTATACTGAAATGCTCATGATTGAAAGTGTAACACCTCGGCTCCAAAAACAAAGAGTGAATGGACAGCTGGAGTGGAAAGTGAGAGCTGACACAGCTGCTGTGCCAGGAGGCACGTCTGTATAGTGGTGACCGAAGGCTTGGCTGATAGTCGTCCACAAGACAACGTGTAAGTTCTACACTAGGGCTGAAAGGGAGCACCGATGCTTCAGCCGTGCTTGTGGCAATTGTTGATAGTGGTGATCAAAGGGCTTGAGTGCTAATGGTCACATAGGATGTGGGAATTTGAGCAACAGATTTGAGCATGAAGCCTGGACTTGCAAAGGATCTCTGCTCTCCGTGTAAATGTGGACCAAAAGAAAATGCCCACCTTCAATAGGAAATGAAAAGAAATATTGTCTGCTTCAGTTCTGGCTGTGGGAAGGGTAGAAAAAAAATTTTCCCCCTAACATTTTATGACCACATGCTTCCATTCACATGGATTTTTGTGCTCATATTTGTATTGCTTTACTTATGAGGTCTGGGAACTCAGACGACACAGGATTTCTGAGATAAAGTCGCACCAAATGGAAACTTTGAATCTAAAATAACAAAATACAAGAGGAAGCAAGCTATCATGATGTCAGCAGCAGACAGAAACAAATCGCATCACTAATCTGTCAAGAAAAGCAGAATAGAATTATTGGACGGAGACTATGTGGTGTAGAGTGGCTAGCTGTTCTCTCAATGTATTTCATCTTCCTCTCGGATTCAGAGATGGAGTCATTACATCTCCAAGTTTCCCTTATGGTTGGCTATGGCCATATGACCAAGTTCTGGCCTATGGAATGTGTCACTTTCAGGCCTACTTGATAGAAACTTCCAAAATACAATCCTCCATTCTCAACCTTGCAGAATGGAGAGAACAGTATGGGTTTGGAGGAGGAGGATCCAAGATGTATACTCAAATAGGCACAAGGAAGACCACTCAGCCCCAAATACCTGTTGATCTGATTTCTGTTTGCAAGGAATACATGGCACAGAGACTGATTGCGTTTTTGCAGCAACAGCTAGCACTAAACAAATCAATAAACTATAAAATATGTGTAAGTGATTAAACAGATAAAAGAAGGAATTGAAAATAAGAAAAAGAAAAACTCTTTCAGTAAGGACCAGGCAGATTTGGAAAAGAACCAAAGTGAATACCTATAAATTATATGCGTCATCTTGTATATCTTGGGAGGAGACTAATCATAACTAACTTTAGACATTCTTAAATGAATGACAGTTATTAAAATTGTTAAAATATCACGAAAGTAAGAGAGAGAGAAGATAAAACCCTGTTTCAGGAATCATATGAAAGCCTGGGGGAGGGTGTGGTCTTTACTCCCAGGGATCATCATCTGTATTATTGATCCTTCAGCCAGTTGCAGCTATGTGACAGTGAGGTCCAGAGACGGTCCTCTGCTTCAAGCAAATTTGGAACTATTCCCTTTAGCGGCTGCCACTCTGATCCTAGATTAATCCATAAAAGCTATGATCTTAAGCATTTTCCATCAAGCTAATGAAGCTCAGCCATCAGGGTTCCTACACTTGCTTGCACTCCTTAAGGGCCTTGGGATAAAATCCAGCAGTTTGTTCACCTGGTCAGAGATTTTTTTGTAACGTTGAAATAGTTTTAAATGCAACTGACTCCTGTCTCCAACTCTCAACTTTCCCTACATCCCATATTCTCTCGTATCAGAAGGCTTGAGAACGACAAAGCTGACTTAGGGTATGACTAAATTTGGCTGAATGGCACTGATTTTTGTGGTTTGCAGTCACATCTGTATTAAGTTATTTAGAACAGATGTAGCAAGATGACCACTCTCCACTGTGCTGATTCATCCTGCACCGTTGTGACACAACAGTGTCACAAAATACGTCAGGTGCAGCGCATGTCCTTTTTTTCATTGGAGTAAAGGCTTCTACCACAGTTCCTCATGCTGTTGACTATTTCAATATTTTACAATAGTTTACATTTTCTTTGGGAATTTGGCTATTATGTGGAATATGTTGACTACAGAGCAACTTGAGTTTTTCTTTATCATTTAAATGTAATAAGATGCTCATTATACAGCTGTTCAAGCCTTGTAAGGTGAGTACAGCAAGGTTCTGAAAACTAAAACATATTTTTGCTGAATTAGAGGAGAAACCCATTCACAAATGAGATGCAAAATATGTATTTAAAAAGCTAATAAAGTTTGAATCCTCTATCTTAACTGAAATGACATTTGGAAGAGTTTCAATGAACCCTGTTAGAAGTGGCAGATTCCTGGTTGGGTGTAGGAAGTTGCTGTGGCTGGGTGGCACGGAGGCTCCAATATTTCACATCCCTCGGTTTCTGTGCCCTTCGCCATGTGACTTGCAGCGTCTGCCAACTCAGCCCTTCGAAACAGGCCTAGACTTGTGAGCTGCTTTGGTCAACAGAGTGGGCAAATGTGCCAGTGTGCCAGTTCTGACCCTAGGCCTTCAGAAGCTGTGTGTGCCTGTGGAGTTGATTTCCCCTCTGTCGTGATCATGAGAACACGTCTGTGTAGCCTGTTGGGGGATCAGGAACCATGTGGAGGAGAGATGCCTCACTCCCCCTAGAGGACATTCCAGACCAGCCAGCACCCAGCTGACAAGCCAGCTGAATGCGGACACCTGAGTGAGCCCAACAGAGCTCGGCAGAGCCCGTCCGAGACCAGCGCAAGCAGCCAGCTACCCCCGAGACTGTGCAGAAATGGTCAGTAACAGGTTTTTTGTTCTACCCAAGTTACGTTTTGAAGTGGGTTTATTATGCTCGTTATTGTGACAACAGATGCCTGACATAGAGGGATGCATTCTTTGTTTTTGTTTTTATTAATGAAAGAAATAAGAGGAAAAACAGCTAAGAATTAGGGAAATATGGGAAATGTAATAAAATGAGCCCTAAACTTCATAGACATTATTCAAATACTGTAGTGGGCTGCACGGTGGTCCCCAAAAGATATGTCCACATCCTAACCCCTGAAATTGGTGACTGTTACCTTATTTGGAAAAAGGGCCTTTGCAGTTGTAGTTAAATTACAGATTTGAGATGAGATCATCCTGTAGGATCCAGGTGGGCCCTCAATCCAGTGACAGCTGTTCTTATAAGACACACACAAGAGAAGACAGACATAGAAGAGGGGGCGACGTGAGGACAGAGACACATTGGAGGGATGTGGCCACCAGCTGAGGAAGCTTCAGCCACCAGAAGCCACAGGGGCGTGAAGTGGATGCTCCCCGCAGTCTCTGCAGGGAACGCGGCCCTGCCGACAACTGGATCTGAGAATCTTGCCTCCAGAGCTGGAGGAGAGGACATTTATGGTTTTTTTAGGCACCCAGTTTGTGGCAACTTGTTACAGTGACCCTAGGAAATTAATGCAGGTACCCAGAAGTAATTTGTAGTCAAAACATTTTAGATTCTGACCAAGCCGCTGCCTCAGAAACCACACGAGCCTCTTATTGTCTGTGATGGTCTCTAGGGAATGAGCTGGTCAGAGTCAGGAAGGAGGGGCTCGAGACCTTCCCATCTGTTCACCAGCAGCGATGCCCTGACACTCACCTGAGCAGGGAACAACGCTTCCCCGGGCCGTTCAAGCCTCATTATCTTCTTCTCCCTCGGATCACGGGATTATCCAATTCTTTCTCTACCACAAGTATCAGTATTTTCCAAGATTTTTGTATCTTAATGTCACGGTCATTAGCACTTCCTTAGGCCCATTCCTCACTAACTTTAGAAGCACATCCTGCTTAACACTGTTCAAAAATTATTTGAATACACTGTTTTCGTTGTCCCTCAGTCACAAACAAATGTAGATATTAATCAAACAGAATACTAATCTGTGATAGGAAAAAGCTGTAACCAAAGCCCTGTCAGACACAGTACGTCCGCTAGTTTCCTGTGACTGCATCTATTTCTATTAGGATTTTATGCATTAAGCACTGAAGATCCTAAAAAATAATATTCATTATGTGAACAGTATTTCCCAAGTATGACAGAAATATCACTAGTGGCGTTTAAAATAAAGTTATCTACCACATGTTGGGATTTTTAAATAAGTATGTATTATTCAAATAGATATTAGGAAAAAATAACACACCAATCTATGACTCCACATGTATTACTTCTTATGACAATGCTAAGTTTAAAAAAAAAAAAAGTGAGAAAGGGGCCGGCCCTGTGGTGTAGTGCTTAAGTTCGGCACACTCCACTTCAGTGGCCCAGGTTGGTGGGTTCGGGTCCCAGGTGCAGACCTACACCACTCATCGGCCATGCTGTGGCAGCATCCCACATGCAAAATAGAGGAAGACTGGCACAGATGTTAGCTCAGGGAGAATCTTCCTCAAGCAAAAAAAGGAAGCTTGGCAACAGACGTTACCAAACAAACAGAACAACAAACAAAAAACAAGAGTGAGATAAAATGCTGTGGTATAAAACACAGCAAAAACAATGAAGGAGTAGGGAAATGACTTAAGTTTGGAAAATGCCACATCATACATACCTTATACATTTGCTAATTTTTCAATTATGTAAATTCTAGGAAATCAATAAAAACTAATAATTCTTAGCCCTAAGATCATTATTAAACGAGAGTGCTCTGAAGATCAGTCTCTCCTCCACTGCTGGCAACCTTCACAGTTGGCATCACAAATCCTCATTCACCAGTTTTCACCTGAGTAGTAGCCTCCTTCAGATTACACCTCTAAGAAAGTACTGCAGCCTAATAAAACGTCCCAACTCTGTCACATCACACGTCTACATTCTGAGGAACAGATAACAGAATTATACACGTGGAGAAGGAAAACTGCAGAATACTAATTTTCTACATACTCAGAACCTGCCTTTCCTTTGAGATTTGGATACAGTGGCTAGAATCCATCTAACAAGAAGATAATGCCCTAATACCATACTGGTATAAAACGTGCACTTACAACTGGCCAAAGCACAACAGAAGTCTCTCTCTCGCTCTGGTAAACTTCCACGGCAGGTGTTCCTGGTCAGCAGGCGGTCTGTTGCAGGCCGACTCAGGGATCCTGGCTCCTTCCATCTTGCAGCTCTGCCCTGGAGCTTCCTCGTTCCCTGCATTCAGCTGACTGAAGAAAGCAAGCCTGGAAGCAGCAGACTCTTGATGAAGTATCATCGAGACGTGCTCTGAGACAATTCTCCATGTCCCAACCAGCTCTGCTTCCATCTGCTGACCTTTGACTTTCAGTATCTGGTCAGACATAACTAACAGTAGTCTTGCAATCTTGACTCAAAAGCAGTGTTGGGACCCAGGGCAGACTGCCCCCAAAATATGCTACAATGGCACGCTGATTATTTTGACTTAGTTATTTGAGAAGCAGCTGATGCAAAAATTGCACTTTGACCCTTTCCATTTCCCCCTGAAAGCAGCAAACGAATCTCCCATGTGAAAAACAGCTTCCTCACGAGGCTGACCCAACGGCATAAGGGTTAAGTTGGCGTGCTCTGCTTCGGCGGCCCAGGGTTTGCAGGTCCGGATCCCGGGGCGGACCTAGCACCGCTCATCAAGCCACACTGCAGCGTCATCCCACATAAAACAGAGGAAGGTTGGCACAGATGATAGCTCAGGAACAATCTTCCTCAAGCAAAAAGGGTGGGGCTGGGAGGGGGTGGAATTCAGGGCGGAGAGGCCTGTATAAACACACCTTGTTACTTTTTTACTAATTTACCACCACAAGTCCAAACTCTGCTTAGATTGCTTACTAATGAAGCACCCAAACCTAAGTATCTTTGTCCTGTCAAATCCTCACAAATTTAGTGTTTCTGTGTGTAAAAAGTATAAAAGCTGCCTGCTTTGGTCACTTCTGAGCGTTAATTTTATGATCTCCCACGTGTACGCATTACATTCGAGTTTTCTCTTTAATCTGTCTTGTGTTCATTTTACTATGAGGCCAGCCACAAGAACTCAAGAGGAATAAGGGGGAAATTTCCCCCTCCCGGACAGGGGCATCTACCACTTCCACTCATACCTGCTTCGCCGCAAGGGAATCTGAAAAGTGAAACCTGGAGCTGTAGAACTGTATCTTATGGAAGGACAGAACCGATTTAGATGGACAGCTAGCCATCTCTGCCACATACCAATGCCCAAAAATTATCATATCGCTTGTCACTCTACCATTAATGAAGGCTTTGCAAGACCTTCGACAACCTTTTCTGAGAAACGCAACTGTCCCTGGAAGAGCATGCCTGGACTTACTACCTCCACGTCTGTAACACAAGGGAGCCACAGACAATACCAATCATTTATCAGTTTAGCTAATCAGCCAAACATGAATCCCTTGGTCCCACCCATGGAGAGATCCTGATTAAGAGAGTCTGGGGTAAGGACAAGGATCTGTAGTTTCAGAGAGCTCCCTGAGTGATTCTGATGAGCCAGATTTGGGACCCCCTGGAGTAAAGTCCCTTCTAACTTCAAAAAAAAATAATATAAACCTAACATATATTTACTAGACAGAGAGCTGAAGTGTGGAGAAGAGGGGAAAAAAGGAGAAGAAAGGTGAATGAGGAAGGAGAGTAAACAAACGCACTCAATAGGGATGTCACACAGGGATTCCAAAACAATCTCTCATGCAAAATGACTCTGAGGAATGTCACTTTTAGCAAACACTGCCTCCACCTCCCACCCTGAAATCCTAGGGTGTTAAACACCACCCATATGGAAAACCAGATTACAGACCCTGAAGATTCTTAATGAAAACCATTTGGTCTCATTTTTTGAAAGACTATAATTCCTACTACCTCTCCTCGAATGATCTAAATTGTCTAAGCTATTTGTAAAAGCAGATTACCACCTTAGTTTAAATTCTAATGGTTTTATAGTTATATGAACTTCTATAACTGTGATTTCTCATTCTAGAATAATTGATCCAATAATACGCATCAAATTCTGGTCCGGAATCCACGATCAGCAGAAATCACAAGTGAATTACACACTTTGAAAGAAGTGGTTTGTTGCTTGCTCTAGGTTTAAAACACAAAGTTTCCATTATCCTTAGTAACTGACAAGCATGCTGGGCTTTGGCTACATTTGATGATTACACTGCTATTATTCCAAATGCATCAAACAATAAATATCTTTTTCCTATTAGGCTTCCTATTACCTTACTTGTTTTTATTTAAAACTTTTCGTGTTTTTGTTTAAAGGGAGGAAAAAAGCATATAAGAGAAAATAAAAGAGAAATAGGAACATGAAACACATTGAAAAGCACTGGCAATTAAGACTGAGATTATCCAGCTTCAGCAAAATGCATCTGAAACTAGAAGAGCTGAAGTACTTAAAATTTGTTTTAAGAAGCCTATGTTCGGATCTCCAACAAGCACTACATGTGTCTCAAATGCAGACATCCCTGCTATGGAAGGACTCTCCTGGCTGTCAGCTTAGTAAGGGGCTGACTCTGCTGGAAAGCATGACATTACACAATTACAAATGCTTGACAGTTCATGTGGTTTAGACAATTTGAGCACTCTGAATTGAATACCAAACAAAAACAGTAGTGCTATTTGGTTTCATATCATTTGACTTATGGCTTCTGGAACATCTTTTAATTTTTTCTGTATTTGTTCATTTTAAGGAGTGACTGTCATACTACGGTGGCTTAAAATAAAGTTTACAATATAACCAATGTGTATCTAAGAAATAGTCCTCATAATATGAGATAATTATGATACAAAAACAATTATCAAAGGCTAGAAAACAATAGGCAAAGGGAGAGTCCCCAAAAGTGCCCTTTTTAGCAACCAAACTGCCTAAGCAAAGAAGTAAGATTTCCCAAATCCTATGGTGTGATCTTACCAATTTCTAATGAACTGGAAGATGCAATCCTTAAAACTAAAAACAAAATCCAATTACTTTTCTGCTTTAGGGACTCAGCATCTGCTAGAATGACACTCATATACGCTGGTTTAGAAACAAACCTACTAACATAAAGAAAGCAACTTCAAAAATGCGGGTATATACAGCCTTCCCTCTCCACAGTCTTCCACACTCCCATTCCTATTTTGACTTTTCCTTTTTGTCTCGAAACTCCAACACTCTCAGGCATAACAGTCTTGTCTGGCTGTCCTCTCCCTCTGACCAGGTCTGACAGAGTGTTAGGAGTCAGCCAGCCTCTACCGTTTTCACCTCTGTATCCACACACACCTTTCCTCCCCTAGGAAACAGGAGGAGTCGTGGTACCAACCCCCATATGCTCACTGTGAGGCTCAATCCTCAGTTAACTGAGGATAAACTCAGTACGTAATGTCCTTAGACCAGTGTTTGGCACCTGGCAAGTGCTCAGCAAGTATTAACCATCATCATCATCAAAAACAATCTTCTGTTTGATATCCCTACTGCTGAAAGTACTTTCAGACCATAATGCTGCAAGAACATATCTTCTCCACCATCACCCCCACCAGATCTTTTTCATACAAACTGAATAGTCCCTGTGTAGACAGACTTCGCAAAAAGAAAAGACATAAGTGTATGTTTTTTAAAAATTTGGCAGGTACAAAAAATAATTTGAATATGTGCGAGGCACTAAGCATAACATAAGAAAACCCTGAGTACAGATCACAGTTTAAGAAAATTAAATTCAGGGGGCCAGCCCCATGACCAAGCAGTTAAAATTCTGCACACTCAGCTTCAGGAGCCTGGGTTCACAGCTTCGCATCCCAGATACAAACCTACTCCACTCATCAGCCATGCTGTGGAGGCATCCCACACACAAAACAGAGGGAGACAGGCAACAGATGTTAGCTCAAGACGAGTCTTCCCCACCAAAAAAAAAAAAGAAAAAAATTAAATTCCTATCTTTCAGTTCCGTTTCGGGATCCCTATCACCTTCTCTCTTCTAATAGAGCTACCCACTAATTTGAATGTGTTTGTAATTAATCTGCTTTATTACTTTGCCATATCTGTATTCCTAACAGTATGGACTTTTGCTTCACATGTTTCAAAACTTTAAAAAAGGAAAAATACTATGTGCATTCTTCTGGAAGTAGCTTTTTTTCCTCAATATGATATTCCTGACAATAATCCTCAGTGGTGCAGGTGGCTAAAATCCATTCAGTTGCACTCCTATAGGAATACAATTTATCCATTCTCCTCGGATGGACACTGCTTCCAGTTTTTGCCTTTTACAAACAGTGCAACTGTGAGCATTTTGTCATGTCCTCAGGCACTCACATACATGCGTTTCTCTGGGGCACCAGTTTGCCAATTTTAGCATGCATTAAACCACCTGAACGGCTTGTTAAGACTGAAAGCTGGCTCATCCCCAAAGCCTCTGATTCAATAGGTCTAGGGTGGAGCCCCAAATTTTGCATTTATAAGAAGTTCCTGTGAGATGCTGAAAACACAATTTAGAAGCACTGCTCCAGGATAAAGACCCAGGAGTAGAATCACTGGGTCAAAGTGTACATCCATCTTTAACTTTACTAGGTAATCCCAAAGTTATGGTACCAATTTACAATCCCACCAGTTGTGTGTAAGCATTCCAGTTATTTCCGCCCTTCCTAAACAGCAGACATTGTCAGATTTTTACACTGTTGCCAACCCAATGTTATGAAACTATACACCACGTTGGTCCTAAACTGCCTTTCCCTAATTGCTAACGAAGTCGAGAATCTCTGCATGCAGGTTTCCTCTTCTGTGAGATGCCTACTTGGGTCATAGGCCCATTTTTCTATTGTTCTTACTGATTTGTCACTGTTTACCTTTCTAGATACAATCCTTTCTCAATAATACGTACTGAAAATATCTATTCTCACTTGTGACTTGTCTGTTCACTTTCTTGATGGTTTCTTTTCATAACCACAAGCTGTCAAATTAATGCTGTCAAAGCGGTCAATCTTTTCCTTTATGGTCTACACCTTCTGTGATCTGTTTAAGAAGCTCTTCCTTGTATTAGACTCACACAATTACTGTCCTACATTGTCTTCCAAAAATTTCATAGTTTTGCCTTCTGTATTTAAGCCTTTAATTCACCTGTAGTTGATTTTTCTGAATGATATGAATTAGAAATGTATCCCACTCTCAAGAAGTTTCCTATTGGCTAAGGCCCACAGATATGACCAACTATAACTTCAGAGAGGATAATGATTCCTGTTAACCCCTACCTTATTGAGGTTTATTCTGCTCTCTCATCAAGGCAAACCAAACACTGGATAATTTTCATACGGAAAACTTGGAGGGTTATTAGCAAATTAGTCAGACTATGATCCCCACCCCACCATACTCCAGGAAGAATCCTTAAAAATACCACACACACAAAAAAAGAGGCCAGCCCTGTGGCCAAGTGGTTAAGTTTACACACTCGGCTTCAGCAGCCCCAGCTTTTGCCAGTTCGGATCCTGGCTGCAGGCAGGGCCATGGCACCACTCATCAGGCCATGCTGAGGCAGCGTCCCACAGAGCACAACCAGGAAGGCCTACAAGTACAATACACAGCTATGCACTGGGGAGCTTTGGGGAGAAGAAGAAGAAAAACAAAGGTGCAAATCGTAAAAACAAAAAACAAATTTTTTTAACTCTAAATTTAGTCTTATTCTAAAAAACTGAAAGTTGAGCATTGGGGAAAGTGTGGCAAAATGAGCATTCTCAACAGTACTGGCTGGAATATAAATCTATACAAACTTTCTAGAGGGTTATTTGCAATATATCAAAAGCCTTAAAATACATATCTTCTTTGAGCTATCAATGACTCTTTACAGAACTTATCTTAAGGAAACAACTGAACAAAATACATATTTAGGAATATTCACCATGGAACTCTTTCTAATAGAAAAAATTGGAAACAGCCTAATCTCCAACAACGCAGGATGGGTTACAGACGTAGCTGCTGCAGCACATCCATATATGGTCATGCGCCACCTAAGGACGTTTCAGTCAACAGTAGATCACGTAGATGATGGCCATCCCATGAGATTAGTACCACAGAGCCTACATGTGTAGGAGGCTATGATAGAAGAAAATTTTATATATTGAGGTGTATGGGGAAGCCGTTCTGGTTTAAATGCGATTTGGACTAAATTTTATTTAAACCAAAGAAGCCTGACTTACAGCCTGTCAAATGTTCGTTGTATATTGTCCCAAAATAAAGAATGTACTCTTTTTTTTTCAATATTTCTTTTTCTGCTTTATCTCCCCAACCCCGCCCCCCCCCCGCACACAGTTGTATATCTTAGTTGCAGGCGCTTCTAGTTGTGGGATGTGGGAAGCCACCTCAACGTGGCCTGATGAGCGGTGCCATGTCCGCACCCAGGATGCGAACCCTGGGCCGCCGCAGCAGAGTGCGCGAACTTAGCCACTCAGCCACAGAGCCGGCCCCAGAATGTACTCTTTGAAGGTAAGAACCAATGCCTCTCTTCTTATGACACCAGTACTTTTTGAAGATAAGTGTCCTTTCCCATGACACTGGGGTCATGCTGACCCACTGTGTATGTACTCATCTATAACAAAGTATCTCCTTGAACCCTTGAGAGAATGTACCCCTGTCACACTTGATGTATGTCTGTTTGGAAATGGTATATAATGGTGCTGAAAAATCACTCTTCTTCACAGCACTTACGAAGGCTGCACTCCCAGGCTGCAGTCCTCAGCTTGGCTCGAATAAAACTCCCCGCTGTAGAATGACTATTGATTATTCGTGTCAACAGCTCGACCATCTAGGTTTGTGAAAGTACACTTTATGATGTTTGCACAATGATAAAATCACTTACACATTTGTCAGAACGTATCCCCATTGTTAAGCAAGGCATGACTATAGTGGAATACTATGATGATTATATAGCTGTGTTAATGTGGAAAGATGTTTCTAATAGTCTGGTAATTTCTAAAACCAGTTAACAAGATGCACATATGATATTCTTTTATTCTCAAATATTTATGGAGAGCCTTGTGTATGCCAAGCACCAAGCAAGTGACTGGTAAACAAAAAGAGATCTGTTCCCTGCTTCTAAGGAGCTTACAAGCTTTGGAGGGGAATGAGGGGGAGGGAGACAGGCCACATACATATCTTCCAACTGACTCCTGTTGGCATATTAAAGGGATATACGTTTTGAAAATACAGACCATTTCTATGTGTCTGTGTATCTATGTAATATCTGCAGCACCTCATCAGCATAGTCTACAAAGAGAACACACACGCTCAGCTGTATGGACTAGGAAGTGGGTCAACAAGAGGATACTTGGAGCAACTGCCTTGTGATGAACTGAAGCACACAAATCTTCTACAAAAATGCTCTAGGGAGAATCTTAAGAAACGCAATGTAGTTATGGAAAGTCATCCACTGGAAGACAGATGCGAGACAGATCGCAGAACCACAGAAAAAGAATTGGAACAAAGAGCTTCCGCTGTTGACAATTCAAGACTAAGACTGACCAAGATCAGGTACAAGTTCTTGAACAAATAACTGTTCTTCTACAAGTCTACAGCTTTACCCTTCCCTACTATGTTGGGATCTAACAAATAATAATGAAGCCTCCAAGATAAGAAAGATCTCATAATTAGGGTCAGGCTCAAAGGATTCTGACATTCTATATCCATTTCATTTAAACATCTGCACTACAATCAGTAAACTTACGAGAGTCATTAATTACAAAGGGAAAATTTTTTTCTTTGGAGCACAGAAACATGTCAGACACCTCAACCAAGAGATCAAAAGTTAACATTCACCAGCGATAAGACCTATCTACATCACACATGTGCCAATATGATGCACTGAGAAGGGAACAACCTCACCACTGTGGTATTCTTGTCACAAATGCTTAACCCTCAATTTAATCATGAAAGAACACCAGATAAATCCAAACTGAGGGACATTCTGCAAAATAACTGACCGGTACTCTGGAAAAGTACCAAGGTCACGAAAGATAAAAAACTGTCACAAATTGGAAGACACCAAGGAGACACCATAACTAAATGCAGTGTGGGCTACTGGACTGGATCCTCGACCAGAAAAAAGACACCAGGGGTGAAACCCGAATAGAAGACTTTAGATTAACTCTATCAACTGCCTGGTTTCAATAACCGCACTATGGTTACATAAGAGGCTAACAAAGGGACGCTGGGTGTAAGGTATATACGAATTCTCCGGGCTATTTTTGCCATTTTTTTCTACTTCTAAAATTATTTCAAAGTAAAAAGTTTGTAAAAGTAACTTCAGATGAATGATAAAGAGATATGGGGGATCACTCAATAACTCTTACATAAAAATATGCTACCTCCTCGGGGCTGGCCCTGTGGCTCAGCGGTTAAGTTCGTGCGCTCCACTGCAGGTGGCCCAGTGTTTCGTTGCTTCGAATCCTGGGCGTGGACATGGCACTGCTCACCAAACCACGCTGAGGTGGTGTCCCACATGCCACAACTAGAAGGACCTACAACGAAGAATCTACAACTATGTCCTGGGGGGCTTTGGGGAGAAAAAGGAAAAAAAAAACTATGCTACCTCCTCCAATAATTGTGCTAAAAAAAACCCAGTAATTGCAAATAAGGCGTAAACCAGAATAATCTGTAAGTATTCACTAAAAACCTGTGATTGGGATAATCTAGAGAGCCGACTAACTTTCCTAGGGCACTGAAGTCTCTCCAGATAAATAATCTACCTCATTTTCCCTATTAATCTTTTTTAATTCAATTCAACTTATATTTATTTAACATCTACTATGGGCATGGAACTGTGCTGGGGCCTGATCAGATTTTGATACATTAAGAACATTTCAGTACACAAAATGAGAAAGAAAAACAGAGAGTAACAAAACTGGAAGGAACTTTTCACTCCCATACAATCTAGCAATCAATACCGGCACCCTTTTTAGTGTGATTGCTGCTAGGAGCTCAAGTGCATCCCCTTCAGCATAAGCGGTTCTGACCTCTACAATTATCTCCAAAAATTATCCCTGAAGATGCCAAAATGACTCTAAAACATACTCCATTTCTAGTACTTTTTTTCCATCTAATCATTATGTTGTTGGTGCATTACAGTACACAACACAAAATTAAAGAACTTGATTCTCTGAACGTCAAGGAAGGGTCAAGCTGGTATAAACCCACAGACGTTTACTTACTATCCTCTTAGAAGAGGTCAAAGGCAACATCACAGAAGGCCGGGGTTCTCAAAGTGTGCCCTCAGAGTCAGCAGCTTTAACATCACCCAGGAACTTGTCAGAAATGCAAATTCTCAGTCCCAGTCCAGACCCGCTGATTCAGAGACCCAGCCCAGCATCTGCGTTTTCACAAGCCCCCCCAGCTGACTCTGATGCACCATCAGTTTGAGAACCACTGATGGAACAGCAGAAAGACTGGCCCCGTGAATCCGGAGGCCTGATTCCAATCCTTGCTCTGCCACTAACACCTCTACAATGCATTAGCCGCTCAGCTTCTGTGGGGCTCAGCCTCCTGATCAGTGAGGGAACTGCAATAGCTCACTACCACAGTCCTTACACCCTAATTTGATAACCATGAAAGCATTCATTTGTATAAGGCCTAAAAGTGAAAACACCACTGCAGTATTTCACCACGTATTTCTCTCTTTCATCCAAATGAAACAATTAAAATTTCTTCTTGGCATCCACCAGCCTCTGAATCAGACTTAACATAGCTACAATAATTTCTTCTGATTTTAAATAAAATTGTGTTTACTACTTTGCTGTAGCAAAAGCCATATAAACGCTAATTTTACAGTTTCCTATTTAGTTCTCTATCAAGTCTATTTTGGAGCAATTCCTCATAATAACAAAAATTCCAAGAAACCCACCTACTACAAACTGAATTGTGCACCCCCCCCCCCCACACACACACACAATTTTGATGCCGAAGCCCTAATCACCAATGTGATGGTATTTGGAAATGAGGTCTCTGAGAGGTACTTAGGTTTAGATGAGGTCAGAACGGTAGGGTCTCCAAGACGGGATCAGCGTCTTTAGAAGAAGACGAAGAGAGACCAGAGTTCTCTCTCCATCTCTGCCATGTGAAGACACAGCAAGAAGGTGGCTGTCTGTAAGCAAGGAAGAGCCCTCACCAGGAATCAGCACCTTAATCTTGGACTTAACCTCCAGAACTGGGAGAAGTAAATGACTGTTGTTTCAGCCACCTGGGGTTATGGTGTTTTCCTAGAGCAGCCCACAATGACCAACACACTCACTCAAAATACCCCTCTGCTGTGGGCATAGTTCAGAAGAACTGTGCTCCAACCTCGCATAAAGAACGTGTGTGATCAGACCACTGAAGTACTCAGCAACTATGAAAGAGAAAGAATTTTAAAACGTACAGATCTAGATACTTCCATTACTAAGAAACACAGCTTAATTTCATCTCCTAGTCATGGATTTATAAACCGCGATTCTTCTCACAGCCTGTGGAAACTATGACAAAAACCTCTCAGAGGAGATGTGAGAAAGAGGGAGAGAGGAGAATCAAATAAGAAGAGTCCGTTTTATAAAGGTTAGAGAGTTCTCTTCGAACACAAACCTAGGTAGCACGAATGTGGGCAGAAATGTCCCATCAATCAAGTGAATACCCACTAATCCTTGAGACCTAACTCAAATGCTGTATCCTGCAAGCTCGCGCCACTCCTTCCCAGGCAGTCAGACATAAATTACTCTGTGCTCCCCTTTCTCCATTTCAGCACTGAGCAAAAGGCACTATACTTGTTTATGGATCTGTCTCTTCCACCAGACCTTGAAATCATCTAGGGCAGCGTGTTACTCTCTCCAGCACCTAGAATGGTGACTGGCATGAAGCAGTTTGCTCAAGTGGAGCCACTCTGCTTTGCTGAATACAAGAGGAACTCTCTGTGCTATCTCACAGCTTTTCTGCAAATCTGAGATTATTCCAAAATAAACAGGTTTTTTAAAAAAGGCACCAGGAGCCAGTGTATTATCAGTAACAATCACACCTGCCTTACATGTCACGCAAGAAGACACCAGCTACTAGAGAGCCTTGCCTCAGTGTTTTTCAGACGTGCCAGCAGGAGTCAGTAACCTTACATGTAGCAAACTTGAAAAACAATGAGTAACAAACACTTGAGACGCTAATCCTGACCTTAACTTTGGTCAAACTGTTTAACTTTAGTCTCAGTTTGTGAAAAGGGACTAGTAATTCCGACCCTACACGGCTGCCGTGCTACATGAAGTCTACAGAGTATACATCAAATGAGCTCTCCTAACGATGTTCTAATCAATACGTGTTAGTGACCTTCCCCAGGCAGTGTTGCATCTGGACTAACGCTTCACCGCAAACCAGGTGCATACTGTAACTAGTTCCACCGGCACGGACTGTAAAGTCCCGACACAATCACCATTCGGGCTATGATTACCTAGAAAATAATCCTACATATGTGTCCACAGATGCCAACCCTGCCAAGATGTCCTAGTCCAGAACCCCCCAACCCAATAAACAGGCTATTCAAAACTCAACGCAAGCGCAGGGGTCAGCAGCTCCTGGCACCCACCTCCCCCCGACTAAGCTCCAGAAAGCGGGCACGCACACTCAGGCCGTGCTCGCCCACTAGGAAGAGGTGGGTATCTCCAGGGACGATCCCGCTGCTGCCAACAGCGACGTGCGGCAGCCTGGGGTCTCCCGCTAGTTGCTGAGAGCAGCTGGACCCTGAGTGGCCAGGACCGTCCACTTCCAGGCGTGGTGCTCTCGGGCACCAGCATCCTCAACCGAAGGAGGCGCGGGTGGCAGCAGCGCATCGGTGCGCTGGGGAAAACAGGGCGTGGGCGGGCAGCCACGGACACCACCGCCCGGACTAGAAACCCACACCGGGCAGCTCCCCGCCTGGGCGCCCGCGTTCCAGTCGGAGAAGCCAGGCGGTCAGAAGCGCCCCGACTGCGTGCAGGGGTGCGTGGGGCGCCCGGGGAGCCGCTCCCGAGCCGACAGCCCGGGCCCGCGGGGAAACGGAGGCCCGCCGGGTCCCCGGGAGCCCGGCTCGCGGAGCGAGCAGGTGACGGCGGGGGCAGGGCGGCTGCGACGCCGCGCGGGCGGCGGGCGGGTGTTGGGCGAGTCGGGGCGGCGCCGGGAGGGACCGGCGAGCGGGGGAGGGGCGGAGGCGGGGCGAGGAGGGAGGAGGAAGAGCCTAGGGCCCTGGCGGGACTCCCGGCGCCCAGCTGCCCGGCCCGAGCCCTCAAGCCACCGCCCCCAGGCCCCGCGCAGACGCTGGACGGTCCCCGCCTCCAAACCTCCCCCCAGGCCCGGCCAGAAAATAACTTCCCCGTTTGCCGACGGAATCGCTCCTGCTGGCCCCTCTGACGGACTCCTCCGGCTCGTCGTCTTCCGGAGATGAAACCGGAAGTCCCACCCCTCCCCAAGAGGAAAACGGAAAGCCGAAGGAGTCAATCTAAGGAAGGGGAGACGCAAACATGAAGATATTCAAAGAGATAGTCAAAAAGAAATGATATACTAAAAAACTGTTTTCATAGTTAATAGTATTACAGGTACAAAATTAGGTTCTGTCTCATCTACCATTAAAATAGTTTTAAAAGCAGTTATTTAAACAATAGACTGAAACATACATTTAATAGGCATAGAACATGAATGGATCATTTTAAAACAGAGAGATGTAAATTTTTAAAAATTAGATAAAGAAGTTTGGCCAAAATAGTTCATCAAAAACTGCCAAAAGCAGATTATGAGAGTTTCCATCCATTAAATGAGAAAATACCAAAAATCTAATGCTAATGGTTAGAAGGTGCAGTAAGCTGGACAGCACTCACAAGTGTCAAATGGGTCAGACTTTCTGAAAAGCAATTCAGTTGTATCTAAGAACAACTTTAAAACCTCATCATTCACTTTGAAACCCAGTATGTCTACTTCTAGGGGCCTGTCCTAAGAAAATAATATGAAAAGGTTGCAATGATGTATACAAAAAGATGTCCACCACAGGGTCATATATAAAAGTAAAAAACTGAACAACCAACGTAACAAGCATTAAAAAATGGTCATATAAACCAACATATGCATGCATACGAAGTATTATACTGCCATAAAAATATCTACCAAGAATATCTAATGACAAAGAAAAACACTTCTCACATGATTTTAACCAAAAGCAGATTTTAAAATATTATGCATAGCACATTCAGTTGTGTAATACCCCCCACCCCAAAAAATCAAAATATTAAAGTGGATATGGGTAATTTTTTTTCAGATTCATTAGAATTTATTAATTCCTCTCAATTTCCTACAACGAGCATATAATGCCTTGACAACAAAATTTAGAACTATTTTTAAAGAGGTTTGGGGGCTGGCCCGGTGGTGCAGCAGTTAACTGTGCACGTTCTGCTTTGGCGGCCCAGGGTTTGCCAGTTTGGATCATGGGTGCAAATATGGCACCGCTTGGCAAAAGCCATGCTGTGGTAGGTGTCCCACATATAAAGTGGAGGAAGATGGGCACAGATGTTAGCTCAGGGCCAGTCTTCCTCAGCACAAAGAGGAGGATTGGCAGCAGATGTTAGCTCAGGGCTGATCTTCCTCAATTTGGAAAAAAAAAAAAAAGAGGTTTGGTTTTTTTTTCTTTCACTTCATATACTTCTGGTACAAAATACTAAGCTTCTAACAAACCAAACCTTTCACAAATAACAGCTACGAAGTCTGGATAAAATACTAAAAAAATAACTATGTGATGGCTCTGGAGACTAAACAAAAGCTGGAAGTTTTTAGTGTGGAGTCAAGGCCCAAAGCAAGCAAATGTCAAAAGGTAATCCAGCACGCCTCCCCTTTTGGGAGGCTTTACCCAGAGGATATCCAGGGTCGGAGACCACTGACGAAAGACAGGCAGCTAAATCACAAGGGAAAAACCAGTTGTACTTCTGGATCAGAGGGAAAGTGTCCGAATGCAATGATAGCCACAGAAGAGTAAGAAGTAAATACCATAAAGGAGAGAGCTAAAGGAACACCTGAATCTATGAATAAACCCAGAAAACATAAACCATGTATGAACAAGAGTGAAAGCAGATTGCAATTAAACACCAGGAATGAGATAGGAGTGGCTGACTACTGCAGACATGACAGATAACGATGAGGTCGTAGTCAAGTCATCCGCCTGCTAAAATGAAAACACCAACAATATTTAAAGCAACACAACAAAATCCAGAGACCACACAACATAAAATTCAAAATGACCAAAATTACTTGAGTTAGGAAGAGTCAGAAAACCGTGTCCAAATCTCAAGCAAAAAGATGTATGGCAAACATGATGGTCAAAATGATGGAATTATTTTAAAAGAACCATACAGTAGCTGTTACAACAATATTAAGTGAAGTAAAGAAAATATGTTTGAAACAAATGGAAAAAAAAATAATAAATTTCAGCAAAGAAATAAACATTATTCTTTAAAAAGCCACATGTTAATGTCAGAAACAAAAGATAAAATATTTAGAATAAAAAAAGGGGCTTAATAACAAAATGGAAATGACAAAGTAAAGAATCAGTGAGTTTGAGGACAGATCAACAGCAATCATCTAACAAAAAGAATCTAAGGAAAAAGACAGAATTAAAAAAAAAAGTAAAGAGGGGCCAGCCTGGTGGTGTAGGGGTTAAGTTCACGGACTCTGCTTCAGCGGCTCAGGGTTCATGAGTTCAGACCCCGCATGAGGACTTACAACACCATCATCAAGCCATGCTGTGGCAGCATCCCACATACACAATAGAGAAAGAATGGCACAGACATTAGCTCAGGGCCACTCTTCCTCAGAAAAATAAATAAAAAATAAATTTAAAAAAGAAAAGAGACTCTCAGGGTCCTATCTGAGGACTACAAAAGGTCTAATGTATAACTAATTAGCTAGAGTCCCAGAGGAAAAGAGAGAGAGAGAAAGAAAACGGAGCAGAAGACACTTCTGAAGAAACAACGGCTTACTCAGGAATATCCAGCTTTGGCAAAATAAAGAAGTCAGTGAACCTTCTCAGCAGATACAAGTATAAAACTGCATAGGACTGTCAAAAGCAACAATTTTATGATTCTGAAAACCATATTCAGGCAACGAGTGGAAAATGCACTTTATCCAAAGCCCTAGGTAAGAGGCTGAGAAAGGAGCACTTGCCTGGGAGACTACCATCCCCGCGACTTGGTGAGAGAGCATGCTAGCTCTACCAACACATGACTGGCACAAAAAGAGGAGCTATGAGCTAAGGTGGTGGAGGGAGGAAGCTATTTGGAGCAGGCAGCAAACCTCTATCGCTCTGTCAGCCAGAAGGGACCAAAGTTGGTGGGAAGCAACCAAAGAAATCTCACAACATTGGTCCACAGAGGTATGAGCCCAGTCTGGGCAACTGTCAGACTAGCAAGAAACTCAGCAAGGAGATCCTATAAATGAAAGGCCAATAAAAGGACCAGATGAAGTTCCCCACACATGCCTGGTTGACTAAGCAAAGCAACTTCGAGGGAACGTGGTAGACAGTAAAAGCCCCAGAACAGAGGCTTGGTAACTAGGTAAACTTTGAATGTGCCCCCTGTACACCCACAAACAGAAAGACAGATGGCAAAGATCATAATGGGCTCAAGGTGTTTGACTACAAATTCTGCCCAAATCATTGTGTGACCATTAATTCTTACATTTACAGGGGAAACACCCAGAGAGTAAAGCAAAATACAAGTAAGCAAGCATTTAAAAACTGAACATAAACATCAGTGTCTGTACACCACAGGGAGATAAAATTCTATGCTTTTAAGACCATGCAAGTTAAGGGAAAAAAAGACATTCTAGAAAAGTGCATCAAAATCCAAACTTTCCACATCACACTATACAAAATGTCTTATTTTCAACAACAACAAAGAAAGAAATCATAAGCTGTGTTTATAAGAAAATATAAACTATGGTCCAGATTCAGGAAGAGAAAAACGTCAATGGAAAATTGGCCCAGATGTCAATGTAGCAGAGAAAGTCTTCAAGTATCTCCTGTAAAGAGGTTCTAAGAACTCTTTCAAATTTTCAAAAATTTTTTAAAAATATAATAACAGTGATTCCACAAATAGGGAATGCGAATAAGGAAATGAGAATGATAAAAACAACCAAACAAATGCTAGAGATGAAAAGCACTATAAGAGAAATGAAAAAATTATTACATGGGAAAACAGCAGATTTGAGAAGGCAGAGGAAAGAATCAGTCAAATTAAAGATAGAATGATATTAATTATCGACTCAGAAGATTGGAAATGAAAGAAAACTTTAAGGAAAATGAAAAGAGCTTCAGAGACCTATGGGACAATTTGAAGTATTTCAACAAATGTGCAGTAAGAATCCCAATAACAGAGAAAAGAGGGAAAGGGGTAGAAGAAATATTTTAAAACGTAATAGCTGAAAACTTTCTAAATTTGATGAAATACATTGATCTACAGATACAAGAAGCTTAACAAACATGAATAAGTACAAACACGAAGAGAGTCACACCTACAAACATCATAGTCAAATTACTAAAAAGAAAAAGACAATAAGAAAATCTGGAAAGCAATCAAATCCACCACATACAAGGAACAGCTACATGTTCAACAGGTGACTTTGCATCACACTGAGGAGAAAAAAATACAAATAAGAGCTGACTTAGAAGAAATAACAGAGGCCGAAAGCCAGAATAATAATACAGTCAAAGTGCTGAAAGAAAAACCATCAATAAAGAATCACATATCCAGCAAAACTATACTTTAATAATGAAGGGGCAGTAAAGACATTCCCAGATAAATAGAAGATGACAGAATTCATGTCAACACAGAATAAGGCAGTAAAGGAGGAACAGACAAAGAAAACACAGGAGACGCAGAATAATAAAGAGCAAAATAGTATAAATCCAACCAACTACATTACATTAAATGTTAATAAACACTACAGTTAAAAAGAATTATCAGATTGTATTAAAAGATCAAAACTATGTGCTAAGCATAAAAGACACAATTAACATTCAGAGACAAAAATATTCAAAATATAAAACCTGGAAATGATACTCTCATGCAATCTGTAACCACAGGACAGCCACAGTGGGTAGATGAATGCCAGATCTAAGAACAGATTTTAGGAAGAAGACTTACTAAAAGTGAAGAGGAACAAAGAAGTGAAGGCATAAATACCGGATAAATACAAGTAAAACTACTTCCATTCTCGTTTACATAGAAAATCCTCAGGATGCAAAATACACACATACACACACACACGCCCACACTAGAACAATTAAATGAATTTAGGAAATTCAAAGGATAATAAACAAAAATCAATTGCACTTTTAAATATTAACAGCATGCGATTTGATTTAAAATTGTGCAAAAATAAATTTAACCAAAAAATGTGCAAGGCCTATGCACTAAAGACTAGAGAACACGACTGAGAGAAATTAAAGAAGACTCGATGGCAGTTTCTTAAAAAGTTAAACACAGAGTCATCACATTACCCCAGTCATTTCCCTCCTAGGTAATTACCCAAGAGAAATGAAAACACGTGTTCACACAAAGACTCAGACAACAGCACATACGACAAGATATAGCAAATTAATTTACAGTGACAGAAAACAGGTCACGGGTTCCCTGTGGCAGGCAGGAAGAGGTGGTGGGCTGCAAAGAGGCATGGGGATACTTAAGGGGGTAAGAGAAATGTTCTTTTATCTTGATTCTGTAGATGGCTTCAGAGGTGTATAGAACTGTCAAAACCCATCAAATTGTGCACTTTATATAGATGCTGTTTATTGTATGTAAACTATTCTGCAATAAAGTTTTTGAGCAAAAAAATAAACAAAAGAATAAGTGAGTGAATGAACAAGGGTTTTAAAGCAAATAAGCATTATACACCTGTTGAAAAGGAAAGAATAAAATTTAAATGGTGAGGAAACTCTGTAAACAAGTTACACTTTTTAAAAAATCTCTAGTTTTGTTTCTTCTAATTTGTCTGTTTTAAGTCTTCAATCTGTCTTGAGCATAAGGGGATAAAACCTTAACAGGTTATACTATAAAAACCAGTCATAGAAACAAATCATTTAACTATGGCTATATAAGGAAAATGACCTCATATCTCATAGATTGTTTTTCGATCTGTAGAAATAATTCAGTTTTACTGCTGAAAGCAGTACCAGCTATCAGATGGAAAACAAGTCAATTTTATCGTCTGATTCATCTTGAACACATCACGTCTGCGTAGCCCACAGAATCACAAAATGTAAAGCTATTACAGCACTACAGTAGAAAAAGCGTCACTCCCTAACAGACTCAAGAGTATAGTCTACACTTGCCATCTCCCTGTCCAAAACAATGCTGGTGGAAACAGACTCCTCCTGAACAAGAATTGTCACAATAAGTAATTGCACTATGAAACTGAATGACTGCGTTTTTATTACCATTTTCATACAGAATTTTTACATACTTAAAATTCTGACCAGAAAGGTTAGATTAGAATCACCTGGGCCAATTTGGAAATGCTAAAAGATATGTATGGACACACACAAAAACACACACTTACACACTCTCTCTCTCAGTCACACACAGACATGTTTGTTAGTATATATATTTGTTTTTAAAAGGTAAAGATAACAGTAACATTAATAACAACAGATAGTACCTCTCTCTATCTAAATATAGAAACATATCGCAAATGTATAATACTGTCCTAGTTTTGCTTTACTGCCAAATAAACAAAGCAATTAATTCAGAGGGTGTCACTGATTCCTAAACTCATCATTCATGAACTTGATTATTAACGAAATTAATAATGAATAAATAAAACTGATATACCTAATTTCTTCAAAATTGATCACAATAAAAAATGCCTGCTTTGATACTATAATTGAAGTAAGTTATATAAGAACAAATGGATAATATAAGCCTTGTCTATTAATTCTTAAAACATAAACCATTTAAAAGCATTCCTGAAATCAGACAAAACAGTTAGACCACATCAGGAGAGCAACGAAAACAAAATGACCTGAATCGTGATGCAGGGAAACACGAACACCTCAGCTATCAAAAACTCACCAAGGCAGCAACATCACCCACCAAGCCTTAGCTAAAAGTAAGAAACCTGCCCAAAAGGGCTTGGAGCGGCAAAACATATTTGAAGAGATGATGTTTGAATTTAGGTACTGGGATTGAAGGTGAGTCTCTAAGTTCCTTCCTCAGATCCATCACCCCTTCCTGATACTTACTGATAAACCTGATTCATTGGCTTCTTATCGATGGCAAATAATGGAGAGCAATTGTGCTACTCTAGACAAGATCACTGATAGCAGTGAAACGGGAAAAGGGAAGAAAAACTAGAAAAAGCAGACAGAAAAAATTAAAAGTAATCAGGGAACATTCAGATATTTAAAAACACCCTTCTCTGGGTCAAAATGCCCAGAGGACATGATTTCTTAGAGCCCAACATGACAACGCACAAAATAATAATCCTAAGTCACTGAGACAATATTAAATCAGGTTATGGAGAGGTTCCAAAAGTTGAAAACTAGGAAATTAATTTTTTCAAAGGTTCTCACGAAAATGATTAAATTTAAAAAAAAAAAAACAAAAAACAAGAACATCATGAGACATAAGTCCCCAATGATTCGGGTCCATCCACCAAGCCATCTAAGCAGTTATGGCTGGTGGGCAAGGCCTGCGCGTGCTCCATGGCTGTGCTCTGCTGTCCTCAGGCCTCAGGCTTGCTGCCTCCTCCAAGAACCAGACTGCCAACCCTGACACTGGATTAGCCCTCTGCCTGCACATTCCCATCTGCCCCCACCACAGTTCTTACTACTCTGCGTTACAACTGGCATGTGACCTTCTTGAGCAGAAGAAATAAACTCTTTCACTAGCATCCCAGAACCCAGCACAGTACTCAGCATATAGTAGGATTTCAGTAAATACGATTTTTTTAAACTTATTAAAAAAAACTTAAGCTATGCTCTATCTGCAAAGCATATTTTGATAATAACAACAGACACCCAAAATATGCCACAAGAGCATAAAGTAAGAAGTTCCTGTTGACTGCTAAGATTAGAAAGTCTTCACAGAATGGACAGAGTTCCAACCACACATTCAAGCTCAGGATGAATTTAACCAAACGGCTAAAAAAAGTACAATGGTCCCCCCCTTACCTGTGGTTTCACTTTCTGCAATTTCACTTACTTATAGTCAGCAGAGGTCTAAAAATATTCGATGGAAAATTCCAGAAATAAACAATACACAAATTTTAAATTTCTCGCCATTCTAGGTAGCGTGATGAAATCTTGTGCCATCTAGCTCCCTCTCACTGGGGCCGTGAATCATCCCTTTCTCCACCGGATCCACGATACCCGCCTGTCAGTCACTCAGTAGCCCTCTTGGTTATCAGAGCGCCTGTCAAGGTATCACAGTGCTGGTGTTCAAGTCACCCGTATTTTATTTAATAATTTCCCCAACGTGTAAGAGCAGTCGTGCTGGAAATCTGGATATGCCAAACAGAAGTTATTGCTGTTACTCTCTTACTTTGCCCAATTTCTAAGTTTATCACAGCAGTGTACATGTCGGAAAAAACGTATATGCAGGCTTCAGTACTATGCAGTTTCAAGCACCCACTGGGAGTCTTAGAACGTATCCCCCCCACATAAGGGGGGACTACTGTATTTCGGGAGACAGGGATACTATAAGCACAAGTAAAAGAAAACGAGAGCAACTGGGTAACACATAGGTTTTCAAAAATGGCAGCAGTGAAAGGTAAGGCTGGAAAGACAGGCAGGGCTGCAGAGGAGCCAAGAGGGGTTAACATAATGGAACTTAACAAAATGGAGGTTAACATTACGGAGCTTCACACAATGGCATGCTCCAAAGGTCACACGGACACTTAGTCCTCCAGAGTGACTCCCTCTCCGCAACGTCCAGCAGTTTCATTGCATGTAGAATACATTTTGCAAGTAAGAGACAAAAGAAAGACAACAACTTTGCTATATGATTCCTCATGTCAACACTGTTTTACCCTGGACCAAATCAGAGAGTTGATACCATAAAAAATACTTCAAAACACTACGTGATGTTACGAGGAAACTACTGGCAAAACTTACTTTCGGGTGGTGATTATTATCCAAACCACACGTGATAAAATACTACTCATCATAAGAAGTGGTACTCTTATAATACAACTGCTATGCAATTTTTTTAAATTCTTCAATTTTGAAATCAAGTTGAAAGTATTGTGTCAAAAGACAGTGAAACAACTATCATTAATCTTCAAAACTGACAAACAAAAAAGACATATAAACAAGTGCCAGGATAATAAAAATGGCAGTGTTCATTTTTTAGAAGAAAAAAATAAATTGTACTAAAATTATTAAGCTAACAAAGCAACAGAAAAATATGAGCAGAAAAATGACAGTTATCTGCAAAATTCATAAATGCGTCTTTTGTATAACCATAATGATCATATTTTATGCTGTCATTTTGCATTTAATTGCTCACCCTGGTACTTTTCTTCATAGAAGCCATCGATATCCCACAGAGCCAGATGCTGAATTGCAAAAACATACTGTGACCATGGACTTATAAGAAAGTTACTTTGCTGAGCTGTGGTGTATGACAAGTTAATTTTTGTAATTACACTTCTTCCAACAATATATGAAGCTACTGCCTATGATTAGCCTATATTATTCAAAAGAGGCAAGAAAGTATTCTCTATAAAATACTAATCAGATTTTTTAAAGACTTCAGCTGATGTGAGAAAGTTAACTTTTCAAAAAGCTTTTCTATAAGACGGCCAAAAGTAAAAATCACCACCTCAGCTGAAATATATAAGCAGATTAATATGTTAAGGCATGACTATGTTTTCTGAATGTTATTAATACATAACGCCAAGTTATTTCAAGCCTTTAGGAAACGTCACATGCTAACCTTGGTCTTTTGATCATTACTTTTAGTTCTGCTATATTATGCTAAACATAGTATTCAAAGGATAAATCCATTAACCGTCATTTAGAAAGAAATGGCTATTGCACAATAATCTATCCGCAGGGCGTAAATTGTTTTAAATTTAAAATATTTGCAATGACGGTCACTGTCACATACTCAATAGTAATAAAACAGTAGGACATCATACATTGCTAAAACACAGGCTATTCCCTATAATATAGTATCTTTGTGCACATACTACAAAATTTGGCAGCTATTATGTTTTGTTTTATTCATTAAAAGAGAGCAAATGACATTTCCCTTTTAATAAACTTCCCCCATGTTGAAGCCAAAAGAGTTATTTAAAGATTAATGTTAATTATCAGGACAAAACAACCTGAGCCAAGTTTTCCAAATGCCTAGGTCAAATCTGCTCACTGGAGGAGGATATTTAAAAAATAACTATGTAATATATTTTTTTTTAAAAACTCTATCACTTAGAGACTTAAAATTTAATAGAAGTTATGTTTTAATTACATAATACTAACAAAATGGATATTTTCACTGCATTATACAAAAGGAACGTAAGATACTAAAATGCTCTAGATAAATCTGAAGTTTTCCTCAGGATTTTAATAAATATATAATGACCGATTTTTTTAATGTGTAACGTCGTTCCCACGTCATTTCCTAATCTAAAGGGGTTTGTGTTTGTGAAGGTGTCAACTCAATGTATATTCAAGACTTAATAAAAAGTCCTAGAATTTTGAGAATCTTGGAAATCTTTTATTTCAAATCCCTCGTGTGTTTTTTTCCTAACTTGGACTGCAATTTGAGATATGCTATTTCACGGTTCCACGTCTGCTTAGAGATCACCAACTCAGACACTGATCGTACAACAGGAGAAACATAAAGCACACAGAGCTGAAACACAATCACCAATAAAGCAAATACCTGGCCTTTCGGGTCCTCTTTGTTCTGACCCCTGCTATTTAAAAGGGAATGATAAACTCTGCAGACGTCATCGGGCATATACTAAGAAGGAACATGCTCAAATCCCAGCTATTTGTATTTTTCTTTCCCCTGCCCAGCCTCGATCTTCCTCCCTGGTCTACTTCATTCATTCTGCGTGCTCTCCAGCCACCTCAAATGGTCCAGGGACTCATTGCCTTTATTTCCAGTCTCTACCTTACTTCTAATCTCAGCATCTCTTCCTGGATGACCTACAGATATCAAACACTCAATACAACCAAAAACAAATTCATCTTGCTCTCCTCTCCCAAACCTGCTTCCATGGAGCTAGTCTGCCAGCTCTCTACACAAAGATCAGTGCTCTAAACTATTCTTAGTTCCTCCCTCTCTCACCTCCTCCTTCACTGGCCCTTAATCCTGTCCTTTCCACATCAAAAATGTCTCTCCACTCTATCCTCTGTACTCTACTTCTACTGCCTTATGTGGAACGTCATCAACTCCAGCCTCTCGCGTGCCTCAGTGGCTCCAGGGAGAGAGCCTCCTCTAATGGGGCCTCCACAGAAAAGCCTCAGTTACTGAAGCGAGCTTCTCACACAGCGCCTGAGGACAGTATTCAGTGTCTGAATAGCTGTGCGAAAGGGAATGGTACCTATTAAGGAAAAGGGACAACACCAGAGGGTGGGAGATCTGACAGCTTTGACGGTTTCAACTTGACCATAGGAAAAAGTACCAAGTAAAGCACACAGCCTTCAATTCAAAGCCCTTGACAAACTAAACCTTGTCCTCTTTCGGCGCTTCTCCCTCTTTTAGGCCCTGCTAAGACCCACATTAGGCTGCTGACTGGTTCTCAACCAGGTGTGCCTTCCAACAAGCTGCCCTCTTTGCCTAAAAAGCCCTCTCCTCCTACATCCGCACAGAGAACTCCCATGGGTCTTCCACGTTGCTGTGATATTTTCTGTGACTTCTCCAGGCCAACCTAATTACTCCGCCGTGCACCTCTGGCACTGACAAATGTTCTGTTGCAGCCAGTATCTTGGGACTGACTGCTGGGGTTACTGAAGATTACAAGGACAAGAAGTGGGATGGTTTACTTTTTGTGCCTAGCACAAAGACTTTTCAAAAACTTCATTAATTTTAAATGAAGTGAATTTGTTGGAACATAAAGCATTTTGGGAATTTAAATAAACGGAAAATAATCATTTTCTTTAAACTTAAAATGTTTGACAAGAAATGAAAAAGGTAACAAATTAGTTCTGGAAAAATGCAAACTAATTCCTATACTCCCATTCTGAATCAATCTTACAAATGGGACTAAAAAGAAGGAAGGAAGCGCCTGTCTGGTTTTTCAAGTAAGAGAAGGCAAAACCAATATGGCAGCAAGGTAAGGTTCTGCCTGCTCCACAGAACCCATGGTACAGAATCCATGTTTCCGACCTCTTGTTGTGCAGAACTCTCACGTTGCATGTATTAAGGCTGGATTTAAAGACTGTAGAGTAGTCTTAATAATCTGTGCAGAGACAGCATTTTATAGTTTCTAAGCCACGCTCACACACATTATCTCATCAACTACTCAAAGACACATCATTTCTCCACTTGGAGAGGAAGAAACTAAGGCCATTTTCCTACAACTAATACATAGAGGCTGGAATATGAACCCCCAAGAATTCTAACACTAACTACAATTGCCTCCCTAACAACCACATTTTAAAGATGTCCAATACAGGCCTCAGAACACTAACCCAGGACACATACATGATGCATGCCAGGGCCAAACCACTCACCTAGCGTTCTTCTGAAGTTCACAATAAAAAACAGAATGAATGAACATTAATAAAATGGTTCACTTTTGGAGCCGTCCCAGTGGTGTAATGGTTAGTTCATACACTCTGCTCCAGCAGCCAGGGGTTCGCAGGTTCCAATCCTGGGCACGGATCTAGCACCACTTGTCAAGCCACACTTTCGCAGTATCCTACATAAAATAGAGGAAGATGGGCTCAGACGTTAGGTCAGTTGACAATCCCAAAGTTATTAAGTGTACAAGCAAAAAGAGGAAGATTGGCAACAGACATTAGCTCAGGGCCAATCAACCTTACCAAAAAAAATATTTCACTTTGAAATAGACCTTAACGAATAACTTTGCTTTAAATTATAACACTACATATTATTACATTTTACACGTTACTACATATTCCATAGACTATGTAACATAACATAGTCACAGATTCTAGCAACTAGGACGTGGAATCTTTTGTATTGGGAGGGATAGGGCTAAGGAGGAGTTGCATTATTCTGCCAACCAAAATAAGCAAGATTACAATTGGATACTAATTAAAATCCAAATTTAATTTTGAAGTTTTGTGCCCCCTCTCCATGAAATGGGTCCATGAGGAATGGACAGAAACAACTCATATCCACTTGTCTAATTCTGACAGGACATCAGATAAAATAACAAGAGTGCTACTTTAAAAGACTCTGCCCAATTACCCAGTAAAATGAAGGATTTATCACATTCATTGAACTTGGAACTATTCCTTCTTATACAACTAAGTTTGACTGCTCTGACTTTTATTTTCAGAGACTGTTTTTCCCTTCTCCACTCAGGTTCACTACATTGATTTAAAATGCAGAGGGCAAAACTCAAAGACAATGACTAACTCATTTTGATTGTCAACTTGTAAGCTAGTGAACATTAGTAAACATATTAGATACTAAAAATACAGTAGTAAAACTTATAGCTCTTTACCACTTAAAAAGCATTCTTATTATCTCATTTGACGCTAGCATCACTGTGAGGTATAGTTACAGAAATATTACTCAAATTTTTCAATAACACTCAGAGAAGAGAGGTGATGTTGACAATCCCAAAGTTATTAAGTGTACAGCTGCCTCGGCCCATGAGGACAGTATTCACACTGTCTGAATAGCTGTGGGAAAAAGAATAGTACCTATTAAGGATAGAGGGGGAAAACCTAAATTCAGTAAAAACATTATAACATTTCCCCAAACTACACTATTCAATTATTTTAGATACGATCATTAGAAAAAAAAATGAAGAAAATGTATAATTACACATTTCTACTCAGTAAGAGAAATCTGAATTAATTAGAATTTTAAATTGAAAATATTAAAACAAAAATCAATACTCCTACACTAGAAAAAATGAAAATTAGAAATCTCATACCACACTGGAAAAGTTTATACCATTTCTTCAATTTCATTTTTCTATTAATGTGTGTAAACTCTGTAGAACTAGCCAAAGTAATTAAATAAAATAGACATAATATCCAAAAATCATGAAAGTTTATACATTTTGGTAAACTTTTAAAAGTTAAAATTTATCTTTCCTAATTGAAAACTGGGTTAAAAATCTATCACAAATATACAAGTACAAAATTGCAGTGAAAGTTCCATCTTTGGTATATTCACATGAACAAACAAAATAATTATCACCTCTTTGAACGGAAGTTATAGACTTTTTCAGGTCAAAATTCTGTTAAAATATAACTATTTGAAGTGTTCAAAAATTTGCATTAATGTTAATATGGCAACATTTTAATGTGGACAATAACAGAAAAACGTCATTCCCTCCACAGAATTCTGCCTCTAGAAGTACATTTAACAAAGTTGGAGGAAACAGGATGCTTGTTGATAGTGACAGGCTTATTTCAAAACCCAATTATATCTGTTCATTCCCTTTTGCTAATTAAAGCAAAAGGCATCAAAATCTCTCCTAACGATGTTCTAATCAATACGTGTTAGTGACCTTCCCCAGGCAGTGCTGCATCTGGACTAACGCTTCACCGCAAACCAGGTGCATACTGTAACTAGTTCCACCGGCACGGACTGTAAAGTCCCGACACAATCACCATTCGGGCTATGATTACCTAGAAAATAATCCTACATATGTGTCCACAGATGCCAACCCTGCCAAGATGTCCTAGTCCAGAACCCCCCAACCCAATAAACAGGCTATTCAAAACTCAACGCAACCGCAGGGGTCAGCAGCTCCTGGCACCCACCTCCCCCCGACTAAGCTCCAGAAAGCGGGCACGCACACTCAGGCCGTGCTCGCCCACTAGGAAGAGGTGGGTATCTCCAGGGACGATCCCGCTGCTGCCAGCAGCGACGTGCGGCAGCCTGGGGTCTCCCGCTAGTTGCTGAGAGCAGCTGGACCCTGAGTGGCCAGGACCGTCCACTTCCAGGCGTGGTGCTCTCGGGCACCAGCATCCTCAACCGAAGGAGGCGAGGGTGGCAGCAGCGCATCGGTGCGCTGGGGAAAACAGGGAGTGGGCGGGCAGCCACGGACACCACCGCCCGGACTAGAAACCCCCCCCCACCGGGCAGCTCCCCGCCTGGGCGCCCGCGTTCCAGTCGGAGAAGCCAGGCGGTCGGAAGCGCCCCGACTGCGTGCAGGGCTGCGTGGGGCGCCCGGGGCGCCGCTTCCGCGCCGAGAGCCCGGGCCCGCGGGGAAACGGAGGCCCGCCGGGTCCCCGGGAGCCCGGCTCGCGGAGCGAGCAGGTGACGGCGGGGGCAGGGCGGCTGCGACGCCGCGCGGGCGGCGGGCGGGTGTCGGGCGAGTCTGGGCGGCGTCGGGAGGGACCGGCGAGCGGGGGAGGGGCTGAGGCGGGGGGAGGAGGGAGGAGGAAGAGCGAAGGGCCCTGGCGGGACTCCCGGCGCCCAGCTGCCCGGCCCGAGCCCTCAAGCCACCGCCCCCAGGCCCCGCGCAGACGCTGGACGGTCCCCGCCTCCAAACCTCCCCCCCCCGGCCCGGTCAGAGAATAACTTACCCGTTTGCCGACGCAATCGCTCCTGCTGGCCCCTCTGACGGACTCCTCCGGCTCGTCGTCTTCCGGTGATGAAACCGGAAGTCCCACCCCTCCCCAAGAGGAAAACGGAAAGCCGAAGGAGTCAATCTAAGGAAGGGGAGACGCGCGTCAGGCTGAGAGCCTGGCGGCGTCTGACCGGGAAGGCCACCTGGCACTTCCAGCGGCTCCCCGAGCGGGTAACCCCCGGGCGATCCCGCCTCCTCCCTCTCCATCCCTCCTCACTCCACCCCTTCGCTCGCCCGCCCGCGGTAAAGAACCCCGAGGGCGGTGCGGGAGAAACGGACGCGCCCGGGCCGGGCGGGAGCCGGAGGCCTGCGGGCCGGGCGGCCGGCCTCCGCCTCCACCGGCCCAAGCGATGCCCGGCGCCTCTGAGGCCTCCTCTAACGGAGCGAGGTTTTCCTGCTGTGCCAGGCGCGTGCGCACCTCCGGGTTAGGAGAACAGCCTCTGGATGCTCCTAGCAGGGGTCCTCAGAGTCGCAGACCCTAGGAAGCCACGAGCCGAATTCGGATTCTAACGGGTTCTAATGAAAAATGCAGGAGGATCGGGGTCCAGTTCTCAGAAGAGGGGGCTGGGCTGCGCTGGGCTGGGCTGGTGTCTGGCTAACACAGAGGCTGAGGGAGGGATGCGCTGGAATGAACATGTGGAGGGAGAAGAAGCCCAGACCAGGTTCTTTGTGTGTCTGTGGCCGACTGCCTTCCTCCAGCTGCAAGTGCAGAGAACGTGTGTCACCACAGGGCTCTTGCACTGTCCAGCACACACTCACGCAAGGTTTATTTTTATGAATACAACGTAAAACCAAGAACATTCCCAGTCCTCGTTATCTTCCATAAGAGCATCTACCAAATCTAACTGACAGTCCAAACCTGGACAGTCCCAAACCTGACATGTTGCCCTCCTTCAATACGATGACGTCCCCTCCTGATCATGTCACTATATACTCCCAATAAGTATACTGGGTGGTCATCTTTATCCATGTGCATATGCTTCTTTGGTAAAATTTTTTAAAGCAAATACTTAAATTTCTCTATCCCCAACCTCTTTGTCTTCTTATTACTAGTTAATTGGTCTTCTGGCTAATCACTGGGCGGATTTCTGTCATCCCTCTGAATGTAATCTATCTGGAAAATACTTCCTATCTGGCTCCCAAACCACAGCAAGACCCAGGTAGCCACATGGCTTGGGTTTGGGTAGAAAACGTGGACCCATCAATGAGAGCTGGGGAGACCCATCATGACCCGGGGAGGCAGAAAACCACGGCTCTGGACTCAGGCATCCCAGGGTTGGAATCTCCTAGATTCAATGACCTCATTCGTCCTCCTCCTCTCCTCACCTGGTGGCAGCTGAATAATTGACCAAGACACTGCAGGTCTCAGAGATTCAGCAGGAATGCAGATCAGCAAATACATCTTCTTATTTAGTGACTTGGTAAAACTGATGTTCCCTTGCTCAGAAATGGTTATATTTTACAACCAACTTTTGTTAATTGACTACTATGAACACCCTTGTTAAAATATAAATTGGCGTCAGAAACCTCGTGTACAGTTAGTCCTTGGGACCTCTGCCAAATACATCAGGTAGGTCCACGGAATCCGAAAACCTCACAAGATTCAACCAAATCTGGCGAGCATGGACTGTGCTTAAATAGTGACGAGTACCAAACACCTGCGAATATTTAACCAAGAGGACTTGATGTTGTCCAGCACCAGAGAAGAAGTGGCTCCTTATGGATGCCTCAGCGAGGCTGATGCCACAGGTGGGTCCCGTTTCTGTGACAAGAGGCAGGGTAAGCTGGCCCCATGATCCAGCCGTTTTAGACATGACGCAGCAAGCTTTAAAACTGACATTTCAAGCACCCACAAAGAGATGGAATGTGTGGCACTTTGTTTTTATTTGGAATCATAAGAGAAACATTTTTAATAAACCCTTAACTTCTTCTCCATTAATGCTATTTAAATAGTGAATTCATAAAGACTGAAGTGATTTGTTTACTTATACTTAGCTGTAGAAAACTTACGTGCTTTTGTTTATTTGTTTACACCATCAAATCCAATCAAGCCAAACAAGATGGTCGACTGAAATGACTGATGAATGCAACCTGAGCTGACAGCTTCAAATTTGGGATGTGTTACTGATGTCAGGTTGATCAGTTCTCTGTCTAAAATTGATGCTATTTAAAGCTTTGAACAATTTAGATGTAGTCACTGAGTAAAATCCCAACGGGGTGAGAGAATTCCATCAGGGCTGATTCTGCTGTGGTGAATTTCCACGTGCGCAGGTGTCAGAGGGAGAGTGGCCTCTCCCGATGGGGTAGTGAGACAGAACAGGATGCAGGAGGGGCGGTGGGCTGGCGTCACTCACAGCAAAGGTAAAGAGGCTTAGAATAAAGATAGACGCATCTTCTCACAAGGAATCCCAAATGGCATAAGAGTGTGAATATTGGTCATTTCTGTTTCAAAACTTTTCAAGAAAGGAAAAAGTGAAGGGGAGGCAAGAAGTGAATATGTATCACGCTTCAATAACTCATCTGAAAATGAACCCCCAGGGAAATCATGGTAGTCGGTGGGGTAGACCAATGTTTTTATTAACAATATAAAAGGAATGTGTGGTGAAAGCAACGGTGACATAAGTACTGACAGTCAGTGGATGAATGATTATGTGTCCTGAGCACCTCAGGACACAGCAAACTAGAGCAATTCCACCAATCAAATGGCAAGAGAAGTCTAATCGAAGAACCATCCTTGTGCTGGAAGGGCAGAATGAGTCCAGTCCGGGGACTACTGGGGCCAGACTTGGGGAAATCAAGTTGTTGAAGGTAGCTGTGACTTTAGAGAGGTGTGCAACAGAGACATTAAGCCATTTCCAGTGTCTCTACCTTTAAAATAGTTTATTACTGGTCCAAATGTCCAAAGACGTATTAAAGAGGGAAAATATTGTTTACTGGACAGAAATTCTCTGGATATTTAGATTCTATTCCTGTCCAGGGATGTGAGAGAGGGGATATGTCAGCAGCTCAGATGTAAGCTGGAAGGTTCCCGTCGTTGTTAATGCAGCTTAGCCGTCTCTAGGAAAAAGGCAGCAAATAATTGGGATCCTTCTATGTAGTTCCACCTAACAAAAGAAGAAATAAAGAGAAACTGTTATTTCCATTCAAATAATGGAGGAAAAGTAGTCTACAATTTAAACAGGAAGATTTGATGACATAAATTCAATCTAAAATATGCAGCATGTCGGAAGGTTACTGATGTGGACACCCTGTGGTTTGCACACTGAGAGATCAGCCCCCTCAAGAACCTGCTCACTGTTGATTTTCTCCTTCTGCGCGTGCTCTCCATCGTCCACAGTGCCCAGCGGGAGCATCATCACACTCTTTTGGATAACATCCTGGAATATATTGGCAATTGGTGTGGTTGATCCATCCCGGATCATATCTGGTTCTGTTCCAAACACTGAAACACAGGAAAAGAAGGCATTGAATAAATTAATGAGAAGACTACCCCCAGTGATCTCCGCAAATGTCGTGTTCACTTTATCTTTCTTTCTTTTTTTTTTTTTTCCCACCATGAAATTTGGTGGCTGGGATAAGTAAGCGTCCTGATATCATGCAATTTATATTCTAAAATAGTCAATAGAGTCAAGAAGAAAACTGTGGTTGCCTTATTTACTATTATCTACTTTCAAAAAATATTTTTAAATAATATTTTAAAGTAACGTTAGACTTACAGAAAAGTTGCAAAAGTAGTACAGAGAGAGTTCTCATATATTCCTTACTCTGCTTTCCCTAATGTTAACATCTTACATAACTATTGTACAATTATCAAGAATAGGAAATTAACATTGGATAATATTATTAACTAGACTCAGCCTTTATTTGAATTTCACTCTTTCCCTTCTGCTGTACCAGGATCCAATGCAGAATCCCACACGGCATTTTGTCATTGCTCCTTAGTCTCCTCTTGTCTGTGACTGTTTCTCAGTCTTCCCTTGTCTTTCATGACCTTGACCCTGCTGAAGAGTACTGATCAGTTGTTTTGTAAAATGTCCCTCAGTTTGGGTTTATCTGACGTTTTTTCACGATTGGAAGAGGTCATGTGTTTTTGGCCAGAGTACCACAGAAGATGTACCTACCTACTTTTATGGTTGCTTCACGAATTAAGTATTAGAAACACTAATATTAAATATTAGGAACACATTTCTTTGGTGTTTTGTGTTTCTTTTGTAACCAACATATGAATAAATCGCTGTACTCAACTTTCACCTGAATGTTGCAGTGTTTGTACTCAACTTTCAAGGTATCCCAGGAAACAGTTTTAATGGATATCCTGGGGTCTAGAAAGAGATGAGTTGAAACCTTCTAGGCTATAGGGAAAGTTGCCAGAGATGGAGTGGGAATGAAAAATAAATGAAGACACAAAAGAGAACATGCCGTGTCTTCTGGATCCACAGAGCAAGGCGTGAATGTGAATAAAGATGATGTACACTCGTGCATTGCTTAACGACAGGATACATTCTGAGACATGCATCGTTAGGTGATTTAATTGTTAGATGGTTTAATTGTTGTGTACTCACACAAACCTAGGTGGTATAGCCTACCACACGCCTAGGTGATATGGTGCTAATCTTATGGGACCACTGTCATACATGCAGTCCGTTGTTGACGAAAAACTCATTATGTGGCAGACGACTGTCCTTTGTTGGCAGGACTGGTTTAGCACACAGACAGACAAAAAGGTGCCTTATGCATTCCTGCATTTTCCTGTATTTCATGTCTTTACTGTTGAATTTGACATTTCAATCACACATCTCTCTTCAGCTGGCATTCCATTTAACTTCCTAACTCTTCTTCCTCTTTTCTTCACCCCCAAATTTTACTGGTAAAATACTGCTACAACTGAGGGCAGTGGGGATGATTGTGTAGAGAAGTATGGCTCTCGGTGTTGGACTTGTCCTCTAATTTTTGACGTCTGTGTCCCTTGTACTCATAGATGCAGAGAGTTAGTGCTCCAAGGAGGTCTGGAGGCCATTAAACCCAGAGCTCTGTGACCGGGAAGAGCAAGTCCCCACAGGGCAGCCCGGTGCCAGCTTGCTCGCTCCACTACAGTTTAGCTTCTTCATTTTTAACCCCAGAGGACTTCCTTTACTTTCGTGCAAGTTCAGCTGTGCTTTTAAAAATTTTTATGTATCGGCCAATATTTCCATGAGTTTTGCAGAAGGAGGGTTGGGAGGTTTCCAAGTCCATCATTTTCCCCCAAATTCAGGTCTCCAGAACGTGAGTTTGAACCCTGGCTTCGCTACTTCTAGCTGAGTGCCCTCCAGCAAATTATTTAATCTCTTCTCGCCTTAATCTGCACCCCGGGGAGGGCTGTTGGGAGGATTCATGAGACAGTGTGTGTAAAGAGCCCTGAACCACACCGTTTACCGTCAGTAATGCAGCCCATATAAAAGGAGAGTCCACAGTGAAGTTTTAAAAGTGTCTGCTTTATCTACAGCCCCACCGGGTACCACCCCTTGTTCCCAGTGTAAACCAGCAATCAAAATAGCATAAGTCTAACCTGTTTTGATGGCTCTTTTTGCTGCAAGATACTGATTATCTTTAATATTTGCGATCCATGGGTGTAGTCCTAGTGCCATAGAAACAACCATCTGGTTGGAACGATTTCTTTGGGAAAATATATATTCAAGATGCTGCTTTACCTAAAGGTAACATTTTCAGTTGTAAGAGAAAATTTTGAGTAGCTCTCATAGCCTTGTATCAAGAAACTGATTGGAATCCCAAGCTGACGCATTCAAGCGTTCTGATTTTCCCTCAGCTCTTCCAGAGGGAGGACGCGGAGTGAGCCGGGTCTCCAGGACGGAGAGCTGCGCCCAGTGTGAGGAATGCTTGCTCTCACTCCCACCCCTCCCGAGACCCCCCAATCCCCCCTCCCGTCCCCACCCCTCCCCGACCACAGTGTCTCACTGTTAATGTCGGCTTATTATGAATTTGGGTAATTATGAAACCTTGAATGATATTGTGGGTAATACAAATATGATGAATGTTTGAGGTAATTATGAAACACAACACAAGTAGAACTTCTCAATTTGAATATCCCTCTTTTTGGACTTATCAGTATCTTAAGGAATATTTTGGGAACATTACACACTTGGAAATTTCCAAAAAGTGGGAGCAATTTCACGCTAAGCTGTGAAGGAGGCTCATTGACAGCATCTTTCTCTCTCCCCTGGGCTCCATTCCGGTTGCCATTATGGAAATCCACCAGAGAAAAACTCCATACTCTGAAATATTCATCCCTTCGACAAAGATTTAAGGCACACCTGTCACGTGGCAGGAACTGTTCTAGGTGCTGGGACATAGCTGTGAGCAAGACGAAGACCGTCCTGCGCTCATGTAAAGTGTGTGCTGTGAGGAGGAGGAACAGTCCATCCAGAAAGGGAAGGAGGGAGGAAGATGGAAACAAAAAGACGGAGGGACGCAGAGGGGAAGGAGGATCTTTGAGAATGTAATTAGCGCTAAGACGACGATAAAAGCGGACAGTGGATGGAGAGAGGGCGCCGAGGTATTCCTTGAGCTCCCTTCTTCAGAGTCTACCTTCTGTGCAACTTGAGGTACACTGATGATAGGTCGATACTTCAGGCACGCACCTCCTTCCAGACACAAACATTTTCATTAAGGTGGCTGCTTTCAGGGGGTTCATTTCAGACATCATGGACGAACCAACGCTGGGGGTAAAGATTTTCCGGCTCAGTCCAGCCGTAGACAAGTAGCTTCTCCGTCTGTGTGTAAAACCCATCTTGCCTTTTTATGCACCATTTAGTTTTCAAAAATTTCCCATCACTCCAACTCCAAATGGTTATTTGTCTGATGACTGTAATTGCATATAATTGAGGGAAGAGATTTTTACTGAACAAAAATCCTGTTGGTTTCTTGACATTTGTTCCAGTCCCTTCTGTATTGGAAAAAAGTGATACTTCAATGCTAACAACTGAGTTGCTCACTACTGTGTGGCATGTGGCTCTCAGGAACGGCGCTGCTGGACAGAAGAACAATGCACGTTTGTTACCTGTGTTTCCACCACGGACATGTTCATGTGAGGGACTAGACGGATTGAAAATTTTCCTACAACTCGGCCAGGTATGACTGTTTTAGCTCCAGGCTCCTCAAAGGCGCCCTCAATCCCGTGAATAGAAAGAGATGGGTACCTCCATAGGTGCATTAGAATTTCCTCCTAAATTGAAATAAAAGTATTTTATTATATGAAAGAATGTTTAATTAAAACTCAGTTGAATTGTATTGCTTGCATCACCAATTTCTGTACATCTGTGACACGGTTAATGGCAAGTTAATTATCGCCTCACTTAGATATGTCTGGACAAACAGTACAAGTGGACTTTCCCCTCAGGACACGAGATCTCTGCTGCCTTCGCCTGCCCAAGCCACTCCCATTGGCGAGGGCCCCTCGTCGCTGAAGTTTGCAGTTACTAGATGGCAAAGGGGCCCTTTCAGAAACTTGGGTTCAGTTATAAATTTCTATCCCAGTCATTGCGATGATAATTTGTGTGCTAAATGTATTTTATTTTTCAGAAGGCTTCAAAGAACTCTGCAGATGTTTGAGCCAGTTTTCAATCTTGCTATGGCCGCTGTAGAGCTAGTCTGAGGAAGAGCTACACTTCATGATAAGAAACTCTATCGCTCTCTTCTGCATGCTTCTCCCTCTCTTGGCTGTTCCCCCAGGAACCAGCCATAGCTAGCAAACACCCTAGCAGGCAAGCGTTTTAGAAAGGAGGAGGAGGAGGAGGAGAAGGGAAAAGGAAAAAATCTAAATTTGCCAGTAACGCTTTCGGCTTTGGGTCTACTTATTACACCAAGGCAGCAGTGACGTGGCAGTCTACAGATTAGCCCCTAAGTCTCTTGGTTTTGTCTAGAAAAATGAACAATTAGGGTCATGGAGCTGGAATAACCTCAGACTATCCTCAATCTTTAAACAGTTAGGGAGCCCAGCTCACCGGCTGCAGGCCGGCTTGGGATTGAGTCCAGAAAACTGATTTGGAAAAACGCATCTGTGAAATGAGCAATTGCTCCACGGTTAGGTGCCTGAGTCCGGTGCCAGTGGGACCCCAGATAAAGGTCTGCTTGATCTAGACCACAGGGAAGTGGCCTTGAAAGTGAAAGTCCCCCTTGGAATTAACATCTGCTTTCAGTTCTAAGATGTGCAGATAAACAGGACACAGTAAATTAAGCCTTGGGAAAATATTTGTTACCATCATTCTTTGTTCAGATTATCCATCACCTTGTGATCATACCTTGGTGTCAAACAGAAATTTCTTAACCTGGCTGCTATTCCGGTATTCTTCTAGGTCCAGGTCAATGGCTTCGTACATTTGTTTTTTCCTCTTCAGTAAGAGGAGCCACGTGGTCATAGATTCCAGGGATCAGAATATGACCCGATGAGTCTACAAGGCTACCTACAAGATACACCCAGGAAACAAAGCCACACGGAGTCACCGGTATGCTGATGTTCTGGCCCTGGAGCAGGATCACTGGGGACTCTCCTGGGCTTGCAGCAGACCTTGTGACCGGCCCTGGTCCCCACAGCAGGGCCACTGACAGCAACTCACATCCCAGAGGTGATGGTCAGAAGAAAGAGCTGGTCACCAGGCAAACTCAGCCTGACTTGGACCCGCGTGAATGTCCACCTTGTCAATGGAGGGATGAAAACACACGGCTCTGCAGTAAATTCCATTGGGTATGACTTACCTGCATTATATCCCAGTTCTCAACTCCACCTTTATATCATAAACAAGCTTCTTTTTTTTAAATTTTATCTTATCCTGAGTTAAAAAGTAACACGTTCATTATTAAGAAACTTTTTTTTTTTTGAGGAAGATTAGCCCTGAGCTAACTACTGCCAATCCTCCTCTTTTTGCTGAGGAAGACTGGCTCTGAGCTAACATCCGTGCCTATCGTCCTCTACTTTATACGTGGGATGCCTACCACAGCATGGCTTTTGCCAAGCGGTACCATGTCCGCACCTGGGATCCAAACCAGCAAACCCCAGGCTGCCGAGAAGCAGAACGTGCAAACTTAACCACTGCGCCACTGGGCCGGCCCCCAAAATTTTCAATATATATGTTTATATATATATATATACACACATACCTGAGAAACTGAAAACCATCACTCCTTCTCAATTTTTCTCCTCCTACATACACCATAATAATATAATAAATACTCATCTTTAATCAAAAGCATCATATCCCTGAGGTCTAGTCTATGAGATATACATCATGACCACAAAAGCCTCCACAGTGAATAAGAAGATACTCAAATCTGTTCTTTATGAAAGAGTTTTGGACCGATAGGAATGGGAGAAAATCATCAGTGACTATCTATAAAAGAAACAGAAGTCAAGATTTAGCAAACACTGCTCAATATCTTGAGAAAGTACTTATCAAAGATACAATGCAACTAGCAAGTAGACGAACAGAAATGACAGGAAAATGTCTCCAGGGCAGCCAACTTAATCCCCATTCAAGTAAAGACACTTCATAAAGATACGCTTCATATTCTTAATGGGACAGTCTTTCTTGACAATATCAGAAAATTACTGCAAAGCACTGTACTTTCAAATCTTTCTGTTAAAGTCGATAATTACAAAGCACAGAGTTGAAGGCTCTATGAGGATGGATGCCTTCCACCTAGTGATTGGACACCTGCTGTGTTCTAGGCCCCAGAGGAATGAATACACAGGACAGCGCTGTCTCTGACCACAAAAGGCTAAATATCAAGTGTGACCCGACATGAGCAGACCACCAGGTGGCTGGCTCTGTAGAGACACAATCAAAGCCAAGGTAAACACTCTACCAAAATCTACAGTAGTGGGGACGGCAGTAGTGCGATACATAACGGGCTTCCCAGCACTCTGAGAATGATCATAGACAGCAAAGCCCTGAGGTCTGAGAGTGTCAAGGGAGCAAAATGTGAAGCGATGTCATCACTGTTCTGGTTTTCAACCACATCCTCCTTGGGCCCCCTCTCCTGGTCCTCCGAGGACTTTGCCCAGACTTGTGTAATCCCACTTTGGGGACAGTACTGCAGATTGCTGTGCATGCATCAGCCTCCCTGCAGGTCCTGAGTTATGGAATTCTCCTCATTTAGCCCAATCAAGCATGTTGTATACTGAGTAAATGACACAAACTCATTAGTAAAATTCAAGTCAAAATAATAAGCTGAGCACTGAGCGATAGGGACTGTCACTGATTGGCAGTCCACCCTCTAGCACCCTCACCAAAATCAAAACAAAACATCAAAGTACCGCCAATAATACAATCACTAAGTCTTCCCTTTAGGATATGTCCCTCAACTTCTGCTGGCATTCTTGTGTGGAAGAACAGAGCTGCAAAGATGAATAAGAGACAGACCCTGCTCACAAACCAGCCAGAAAGATGCAGGGTAAAGAAATAACTCTGGGTCCACGTGCAAAGAGCTCTAAAGAGGGGCAAACCGTCAGGAGCACAGAGAGCACACGGTGAACCAGCCAAGGAGGAAGCGTCAGGGAAGACGACGGCATCACAGTGGGGCCTCAGAGGTTGAGTAGGAGGCGACAGGCACAGTCTCAGTGGTGAGAAGAGAGATGCATGTCTGAAACATCCAGATTGACAACAACGAAGACCCGAAATACTCTAGCAGCCAGGATGCTCAGTGTCCATCTTATGACACTGAGCTGTGACATTTTTCCTGTCAATTTAGCTGGTGTTACCAGACATTACCACAGTGCGGGTTTGTGTATTGGGGGATTCAGATGTCATTAGCACATTAGGCTGTGATTTGAGCAGCGCGGGCTCTCCACATGTCACTGCACATCTCCCGTAGAACTGCCCGGCCCGGTCCTCGGTGTAGGTTTCCACCTCGGACCCTGTTTTCTCAGGACACAAAGCAGCCATCCCAGCTGCTGGCTCAGGCTGTGCCAGCAGACACACATCCTGACAGGAGAGAAGCGACATGTCCTCCTTTTCCTTCCCTTTACATCCTACGGCGCCGTGATAGTTGGTGCGTCCTTCCGGGCTTCAGAAACAGTTCAGACCTTCACCGAGCCTTTCCAATCTAAAAACTTCTTGCCTTTCCCCTCACTTTCCACCAAGGGGGTCATCTCCTGCTATGTTGATGAGTTAGATCATTACAAGAAATACTTGAGCTCACTGCCGCAAAGTCTACAAATATCCCACCATTCTTAACCATCAATGACTCCTCTCCTGATTCCATTGAAAATTCATCTTGATCCTTGGTTTAGCCTAATTGTCTCCCTTCTTCCTCCTCTCTAGAGAAGTTTTATTATTGATTCCAAACGTCATGTTCTCTGCTAGCAATCTCCCCTCCCCTCCCCCATCGAATTCCTTTCACTCATTCAATCTCTTCATTGTTGAAACAACAGCCTCTCCTGAACCCATTTCTCTCTAGTTCTCGCCCCACGTCTTCCTTCCCCTTCACAATGAAGCTGAAAGATCAGTGTTCATGGAATTACCAGCTCCTCACTCCCCCACACTTCAGACAATGGTCTGTGTATTAATCAATCTTGATAATATCACAGCTATCTCCCCATAATTAAATCCAAAGAGTGTTTCTGCATCTTTCTATTACTTGGAACAAACGCAGAACCGGGCCACGATTTTCTTTTGGAATGATTCCCTGTCCTCCGTTTCTCGACATCTCAGGCTCCTGACTGCCTGTGAACCAGCTCACACTCCCTGGTGTCCTTCACAGGGTCCTTCTCACACAGCACTATTGCGAAAGCTCAGGACTCAATGTGAGCCCTATTCTCTCCATTGACCCTACGTTGTCTCAGTACTCTTGTGCATTTCTTCTATTGCTTCAATGCCTTCCACTGTTATCTCTATGATGGCGATGTCTAAAAACCACGTCCAGATCTTATTTCTGAGCTATAATGCTCCAGGTGTATGTTATAGGCACCTTAAGCAAACATATTTCCAACGGAAGCTGTTAACTCCCCCTCGCCAACTAGACACCCCTTCACCTCTCGGTCTCCGATCTCGTCTGATGACTACAGTTGACATCCAGGGAGTGATGTTTAACGCAAACTCTCAGAACCACCTGACAGAACAAGCACTGCTGCTGCCAGCACACTGAGCAGTCACCCTTCATCTCCGCCCCAGGATCCACACACGTATTCCTACTCTATACTCCGTTTCAGTTCAAAACGTCAGGTCCTCCGAGATCCCTTTGTTCAAACTGCTGCTGAAGTAAGCCTTCCCTCCCCGCCTGTTGTCTGGTGACTTTCCCTTCAGGCCACTGTGGAACAAATTAGGACATTCTTTTGATTGCATATTGTGTAACCTTTGAAATTGTCTCAAATAATAGTAAAATGATTATAATCACAGTGGATATTTGACAACTGAGATATGAAAGTAGAGAGCAGAATCCTGATTTTATAAAAACAAATGCATGTTGACCTCTGCAGGGAAAGTTCATCCTCTGTCGCACCAAACAGCATCATCCCAGGGGATGAGACAGTGAAGCACGAGGCCTGTGCTCATTAAAGAACAAGGTTCCTGCCAGGAGGCCAGAAAGTTTGTTTTTCCATTGTTTCACCTCACAGTTAGACGCTTTGCGTGCCCTACGTGAGCAATTCATTTGATTTTTTTTGTTTCTTTTCCAGATTGGCGCCTGAACCAACATCTGTTGCCAATCTTTTTCTTCTTCTTCCCCTTCTTCTTCTCCCCAACCTCCCCTCCCCAGTTCATAGTTGTGTATCCTAGTTGTAGGACCTTCTGGTTGTGCCATGTGGGATGCCCTCTCAGCATGGCCTGATGAGCCGTGCCATGTCCCTGTCCAGGATCCGAACCCTGGGCTGCTGAAGCGGGGCACGGGAACTCCACCACGTGGCCGTGGGGCTGGCCCCCCAACTCATTGAATTTAACATGTGCTCTCTCTCTCTCTCTCTCTCTCTCTGGGTTGTCTTGTTTCAGTTTCGATGGGCTGGGGAGTAAGGTGAACATCCCTGAGGACTCCCCTTGCTGAGTGGACATGTGTGGTCCTGGTGAAAGCCCTCACCCAGTGGGGCTCCTAGAGATGTGACTCAGGGCCACTAATTCCCTTTTGGTGCCTGGCAAACTGGGACTCATCTTCCTCTGTCTGCTATTTGCTCTGTATTATGTCTGCTCCTTTGGAAGACAAAAATTTGTGTCCAAAGGGAAAGTTCCAGAAATGCTTCCAGGGATGATGATGGGACTTTGATTTCCAAGTGAGTATTTCTGGCATCTGATTCAATTCCGTTGTCCTTAATCAAAAGCTGGCTCGTTCTGGATTGGTTCCATCCTTTCACAGCGATAGCACCATCTTCTACGGTCATTACCAAAAATGATCATTTCGTTTGAAAGCTCTTCCCTTAGAAGCCACTGCTGTGTTAGTACTTTATCAAGTTAAAACACTTAATTTTACATGCCTGGGTTTCTGTTTTGGTTTTTTGGTTTTTGAAAGCAGCTGAGCATGTTTGAACTGAAAATGAAAAGTATTTATTATGGAAGTACCCATGCTACCTCATTAGGATAGAATAGGACATATCATTTATTTGTTATAAGATGCGAAAATTCAGAAGTTTTCCCTTGATCGGTAAAATTGCCCCTCTCAAGAAAGGTTTTTTTCTTTATGTTCAGTAACTTATTTTGGAGACCCACGGGGTCATGTCCAGTGAGATAGTTCTGTTGGAGTGAGGATAGTGCTGCTACAACCTGTCCTTCGTGCCACCTGCGACATGCCCTACTCTGCACCAAAGACCAAGGACGGTCCTTCTGAAGACAGGGCTATGTTTGCATTATGAGTTGAGAGATGCTGAAAAGACCTCCTATGGTTTCCCTTATACCCTACACTACACAAATAGACACTTATGCTTTTAAGTCTTGACATTTCATCTCGAGTGTCTGTTAAAACGTGAGTATCTAGGATAGAAAGCGGCTGTCCTCCAGAATCTTACCAGGGTTTCCTGCTGGCCACTTTGGAGGACAGAGCAGAGTGACCCACTAGGGGAGGGGCGCATGACTGCCGGGCCTTGGGGAAGAGCTGACCGGAAGCTGACTCACCAAGGACTGTCCATGCTTGTCTTGGTTTGCAGTGACAGCAGCTGAACGCAACTTAAAGGATTTTAATTTGCATGCAGCTTTGCACAACAACTTTCCATCTTACTTCATCCTCCTTGCTTCCTGTGACATTTGGGGATGGCATAGTTTCAGGGATTCACTGAACTCGTTTACAGTGTTCAAATAGTCTTGTATGATGTGTGCGCTTGTTAATTGAGGTATAATTGACATATACTTTATATTAGTTTCATTTGTACAATATAATGATTTGCATGTATCGTGAAATAACCACCACGATAAGTCTAACTAACGTCTGTCCCCAGACGTAGTCAATATTCATTTTCTGGATGAGGACATGTTGTGTTTTAAGGTGCAGAAGAATCGGTAATGATGTCATACTTTTCCGTATGCAACTTGATGAATTTGAACATAAGTGTCCACCCATGAGACCATCACCACCATCGAGGCCATAAACATATCCATCATCTACCAAAGTTTTCTCCCACCCCCTTTACTATTATCATTATTTTGCTTTAAGAACACTTAACAGAATATATACTCTGTTAGAAATTTGAAGTACAAAACACAATACCGTGAGATTGCTACATTATACGCTAGGTTTAATTTTTAGAGGAACCTCCAGACTATTTTCCATCATTACAGTATTAGTTTACGTTCCCATCAACAGTTGCAAGGCTTCCTTTTCCTCCACAACCTCACCAACATTTGTCACCTCTACTTTTTTTGATAATAGCCGCCCTAACCGGTGTCAAGTGATATCTCCTTGTGGTTTTGATTTGCATTTCCCTAAAGATTAGTGATGCTGAGCACCTTTTCATGTGGCTGTTGGCCATTTGTGTGTCTTCTTTGGAAAAATGGCTATTCTACTCCTTTGCCCATTTGTTAACTGAGTGCCTTGGTGTTTTTGCTATTGACCCGAGAGATGAAAAAAGAAAAAAAAATGTCCAGGCATTATGGATGCTTCCCAGTTGATGCAGATGATTTTGTCTTTATGGTGATGACAAAATATCGTGTTGTGTGCTTTTTCTTCAGCAGTTATCATAAGACTAGCAGTAGAATGGCAAAGCAGATAATCAGGATCTCCCGGGTTTCCAGTTTTACAACACAAATAAGACGAGTGGTAAGGAATTTTTGATTATTTCAAGGAAATTATTGAGATCACAGTCCGTGGAATGTAGGACTGACAGGTCCACGAGGAAATTAAAGTGAGGACATGGTGATCTGGCATCACTTCCGATCTGAAGGAACAGGTATCTTCTGTATGAATGTTTGAAGACATATTGGAAATCAGGAATTTGTGGTGGATGAATACATTTTCTGAAGGGTTTATTTCTTTATTTAGGAGGAAGATTACCCTGAGCTAACATCTGTGCCAGTCTTCCTCTCCTTTGTCCGTGGGATGCCTCCACAGCGTGGCCGATGAGTGGAGTAGGTCTGCACCTGGGATCTGAACCCGCAAACCTCAGGCCCCTGAAGCAGAACACACGCAACTTTAACCACTCAGCCATGGGGCTGGACTCTAACTTATTTAGTTGTGAACATGATCGTTTGGGTTATGTAAATATCAGGACCTGGGAGTGAGTCGCTAAGAGTGGGGTAGTTGATAATGTCACAATTGATTTAGACCCTAAAGAGGCTAAGAGCAACAACTGGCCAATGGGTTAACCAAAGGAATAGTCAGAAAACACAGAAAGGATGGGAATTGGGATCTATAGTAAGCTGGGGGATCACGTGTCCTCAGAGAGAGTGCCAGGACTTGCACAGGTGAGAATGGCAAGAGCAATAAAAGAGAATAAAATCACACTGAAACAAGGAGGGGGTGTTACGAGACGGGGGAGGAAAACTGATCTGGAGCAGTCCTGAGTTTTGACCTTGAGCTTTCTGTCCTTGACCCAAATCTGCTTGACGATGTCCTGGGACACAGGTCAGAAGAGCTCCAGAGGGAGAGAGGAAGGGTGGAAGTATAGGGAAACTGAGATAATTGTCCTAAGAAGCCATGCTTCATTTCTCATTTGGGTCCAGTTTCATGATTACTTTTACAGGATGAGAGGAAAAGAAGTGATGATGGTCAAGTCTTCGCAGAGGAAGCTGCGTGATCGTGGGAATCAACCCAAACCAAAGCCCGGATTAAGAATTCCCATCTCTTTGAGGATGCGCAGTTACATATTCAGAAGGCCAGTTACTAGAATGCCATCCCACCCAGCAGTGAGGGGTCGCTGGGAGAGCACGTGGCACCAGCCCCAACAGGTCTGCTGGCAGGAGAGAAGTGGCAAGCCCTTTGGAACTTGCCGTAGCCTTGCAAAATTGCACCTTGCAGCAGAGGTGAATTCCTGCGGGGTGCGCTCGCATGGGGTGCCCCGTCCAGTCCCATACACACCCCTGCCCTTCCTCAGATTTGGCAGAGATGATTCTGGGAACTGGTCTGGGCATCCCATAGCTCCACGGCCAACAATTGCTGGTGACTGTGGAAGATCTGAGCAAACAGGAGGGGACGGGGAAGAGGGCGGGAGAGAGCGATTGTGGACAGGCTCAGCAGCCAGGCAGAGAAAGTGAGCGCCCAAGAAGGATGTGCTGACAGCACCAGGAAAGAGAGGAGACGCTGGTGCCCCTGAGATGGAGCCCGGCACTTCACTGACATCTCCTTGAAGGGTCCCACGTTTTCTTGCTTGAGCTCTTGCAACTTCAAGACATACCAATCCTTTTCTTTTATTAAACTCCTCTGTGGGACGTAGGAAGCATAGACAGGGATTTCTTGTGGAGGAGAGACTGGATTTCAGCTGAGTAGAGCAAGGAGGGCTTTCCGTTTCACGGTGCTCTCGCATTTTCCTTTCCGAAGTATATTATTTATCTGCGCTTGAAAGTCACAGAGAGTTACCGATTCGCGGGATGATTCCGTTGTCGCCCTCACAGCGACACAGTAAAACCTACCTAGTCGGAATGGATCATTCCTTCTGTGCAATACTCCGGTAGACTCCAAAGATCATTTCAAAAGCGCTGGTATATCTCTGTTCTCAAATAAGAGGTCTGCTTCCAGGTCTCCATTTTTCTGCTCTTTATTGCATGTTAATTCAGAGTTGCAAGGAGGAAAGACCACATTTGCCTCAATCTTTAGATCTCTATGTGCTGGAAATTGGATTCACAGAAATGGACAAGGCCTTTGAGGGATCGTGCTGTCAACAGAGACCTTTTCCGGCATCAGCAACGTGACAATAAACCGCTGCTTGTTAGGACTTGATTGTCTATTGGAGGGATGGAGCTTGCAGTATTATGGAAATCCTCTTTAGAATTGCTTACCTTCACGTGACAGATTTATCAGTTTCTGAGAGTGATGTGTTAAAATAACCTAGGGTGGCGCAGGGCTTAAACTGGCCCACTCCACTTTGGAGGCCCGGCATTGGCACGTTCGGGTCACGGTTGTGGACATTCACACCGCTTATCGGGCCATGCTGTGGCAGACATCCCACGTGTTAAATAGAGGAAGATGGGCACAGATCTTAGCCCAAGGCTAGTCTTCCTCAAGGGAAAAAAAAAAAAAACCGAGGAAGATTGGCAATGGATGTTAGCTCAGGGTGAATCTTAGCCCTTGGGCATCTTCAGCTGTGGTCATTTGCAAAATATGTAGACCATGCATGTACTGGGCAAGCCCAGGCAGGACAGCGCAGCCGGCCTCCCGCCTGGGTGCTTGGGGCTGCTTGTTGTGGAGCCTCTGCTGGAACCGTCTGGGTGGATTCAGTGCAGAGAATGATGACAACGGACTGCCTTGCTTCACCCTCAGAGTTTCCCCTGAGTTTTCTCCATCTTGACATGCAAAGCAGACACTGTCTGGAGCCCTCGTGTTCCTCTGGGACTCGGGCTTCCCTCTGCTCCTCAGCCTGGAGAGGAGGAAGCCCACGTGTGGACTTCAGGAGATTCCTGACCGCGTTTTGTGGGCTAGCACGTCCTGGGCTTGAAGTCCCCAGGGAATGAGCAGAATCCAATCCAGGTAGGACTGCCATGACCCAGACCCTTCAGGAAGGCAGGTTATGGTCCCCTAACCAGGCAGAGCACCATGACCAGCCGCGGGGTTTGTGGAGGGCGAAGGGAAGATGAAATGGGTCCTGGAAGAAGGTGCTTATAAATACCAGCTACCGAGAGGGAACCAGCTGCAAAACCGTGCATTTGAGGAGTATGAGTATTATTTCTTGATTCTGTTTGGAATAAGTTAGAGTGCATGATATATTTGTGTGTGAGTGAACATATATATATAGCTCTCTCTCTAAAATTTATATCAAAGTAACATAAAGACTGATGAGATACAGGTGCTGCACATGTGGGCCTCTTTTTGCTGGCGATCAGTTCATTTTTGGCCATTGGAAGCCCAAAGAGGCAGCGAGTTATTGTCCTCTGCCGTCTGGTAGGCTCATGACAAACAAAGCGCTGCAACCAAAGGGTCGGCTCTCAGGAGCCTCACGGCCCTGTGAGGGAAACCCCTTGGACACGGTGTCTTCCTCCTGGGCCTGGACTAGCCTTGGGACTTGGCACTTCTCTTTCTCTGTGGCGGGAAGGTACAGCCGGCTCCGGCTTCCATTTAGAAAGTCACCTTCCTGGATGGCTGTGCCATACCAAGAAGGGCCTGGGCTGCTGGGAACCAGCATTTCTCCTCAGCTGCTGGCCGTACTGAGGAGGCCTCCCTGGCAGGGTTCACGCTGCTGTGTGTCTGGGTGACACTTGCAGCCATCAGAAAGGAGGGGAGAACTCAGAAGGGCCAAGCACTTCCTGTGGTCCTAGTCTTACAGGGTCTTTCCCGGGGTGGGGTGGGGGGGGGGCGTTCAAAATGCCAGGTGGTAACCCTCTAGCTCCTGGTCACCGGGTGGGTTCTTGGAGTGAGCTCGGAGCAGTGTCTGCTCACCACCAGACTGGAACCATTTAAGTGTTTTAATTTTGTCAGGCTGTGTTTACCCGTCATCCGTTTGCTTGCGTTCCCTGCTGGACCCCTCAACCACCCTCCTCTCACGACTCATCTCTGAAAGCTTCCAACGGGAAAGGTTCACACCCACAACATAAACGGAGCATAAGGCTGGGCAAGAGAACACAGCCCTCCGAGGGGCTGCATGGTTTATAGGCTCAGGTCCTCCTGCCCCGTTAGGATGAGTCAGAAACAACATGCCTGAGTGTGTGAACAGGTGATTGCCTGAGACCACACACCTCAGAACCACAGGGGCCCAGATGTCACCCTGGGCAGCGAGGGAGAGTATAGGTCATTCTTTGGCCAGGATTAGGGTATCTAATGTTTGCAAAGCAGACTCCACCCGTGATCCGTCAGACCCTGCCAGGGAGGAGTGGCCACGAGGTACGGGACAGAGAGGCCGAGGCATTCGAGGGAATTTCTGCCCTTCCAAGAATTGCAGAAGGAAGTGCACGGAGGCAGGAAATCCTGGTGGACAAGGAGCAGTGATGCGTCGGGAAGGATGCCCAGATGTAGCCTTCAAAGCTGCATCACAGATCTGTCCCCCTGGATACCAAACTTGCAGGGAAAGGAATTCAGAGCCGTGGACCAGGATCCCAGAGGATTCCAATCCAGGTGAAGGGTGAACATGGAGCCCCCAGAGGGGCCGGGGGAGGGAGGGTCCTGCCTGCCCTTAGTCCATCTGCACATGACCTTCTCCGGCCTTGACCCTCCACATGCACGTTTTGAGCTTTTACATCGTTCTCTGCACTTAGAGCTGCTGCTGTCCAGAGCCTCATTAGAAAACGACAAGTTCCTAACATCTGGTGAAGAGGAACCTCCACAAGAGAAGCCGAAAACGTGGCCTCTCCTCCAAAGGGGTGGAAAAGCAGCCACTGTCCTGGGGCAGGTCGTGGTGCTGGCCCGTGCCATTTTAAAGACACCCGCATTCCAGTGGTTGTTGCTCTGCCTGTGAAAGTACCTCCACCCTCTAAATGCCAGGAGCTCTGGGTGCTGTCTCTGCTCCTGGCCCACGTGAACCACACTGAAATGAAGCCGTCCTCTGAGTAAGGGGGGGCGCGGAGGTGTCCCTCAGTATCCAGGGAGGGGCCTGGCCCTTCTCCCTTCTCTCACATACAATAAGCCGAGACCCTGCAAGATTTCTTCATTCCAGGAGGAACGCGAGAGTCTGTGTCTCCTTGACACGAGCACAGGAGGGGAAAGAACCAGACCGTGACTCGCAGGCTGGAACAGAAACAGGATTTTAACATCAAATTCAAAACTAGCACTAACTACTAACACGAAAGAAATACGGCCCCTTCCCAAGTGGTAAACAGGCGCTGGGGTGGAGCTGCCAGGCCTGTGGGGTGGGGTCGTCCCCTCCCTCTTGGGCTCCAGGGCTCCCAGGAAAAGGCTTAGAATGTTCTTCTCCCCATCAGCATGGGAGGAGCCGGCCTGGGGCCCCGCGTGTTTCCCAGCCGCGTCCCCGCCGCTGAAGAGCAGGCTGCACTCGAGCTGTTGGAAGGACCGGGATCTGCCACTGTTGCTGGGTTCTGCATCAGGGGTCTGGTGACTGAAGAGAAGACACTGATGATTGGGGGGGTCACACCAGTATCCCAGCCCAACACCTCAGCCCCACTGCATTCTGCTCCAAACCTTGTCCTGAGTGTTCAGTCAACACTACCCCATTGTCCCTGACATGGGAGCTGGCATTTCGCTTCACCCATTTCACAGAAGAGGAAGCTGAGTCCCACAAAGGTCAAGGGAATTGTCCCTCACAGGCCTGGTCAGCAGTGGAGCTGGGATCCCCGTGCCGGCTGTCCATCTCCCTAGGCCCGTGCTTAGCCCGAAGCTTTCCGGAGCCCCTGGCTTCAGTCCCTGCCTGTCTGGACACTCACCGAGCCCTGAGCTGAGAGACGCGCGGTTCTTCTTGGGCAGGAAAAACCGGCGCATCTTGCCGGCCCTCTCCTGTGGGGGCTCCAGGTGGCAGGACAGGCTGTAGCTAAAGGACAGAGGGGACTTTTCAGCTACCGGGAGCCACACCTCAGGTGACCCTCCCAGAGACGGCCAGCAGTTGGAGTCCCAGGGCCCCACGGGTGACCATGCGACAAGCCCCGGGACTGACCCGGAAGCCACGGGCACGGGCTCCCTGGAGCTGGCCATCAGAGAGAGTCCGCCTTGCCCTCACCAACTCCTGCCCCGCCTCACCTCTCATCCTCGCTGAGGGGCTCCATGGCCTCGAACCAGGCCCCAAATCGCTCCTCAGCCTCAATGTGGTAAAGATGGACTGCCTCCTGGAGCAGGAAGATCTGCTCGGTGACTTTGAATTCCTGGGAGAAAGGACATGATGCAGACGGGGCCTGGGTGGGGGACCGTGCTGGGGACTCAGACAGGTGAGAAGAGGGTCAAGGAGCTGGTCTGGGGTCTTGGCCCACATGGGAACCCTCCTTCCCTCCAATTCCGTGCAGGACTTGCTCGTTCTCACAGTTGGCTTGAAATAGCTCCTCCTGCAGGAAGGTGTCCTTGGTGCCAGCCCCTTCCCCCACGCACCAATGGGACGGCTTTCCCAGCTCTGGGTGCCGAACTCTCCCAAGAAAAGCAAGGCCCAAGGCATCGGGCCAGAGAAGGTCTTCCCCGGAGGAGTCTCTGATTGCCACAGCCCCACCCTCCGCACGGGGAGGCCACAGCTGCTCACCTCACTCCTTTTCTCAAAATTGATCTCATTTCCCTGGAAGGCAGAGAGCCAAAGCCCATGAGCAACAGCCCCCTTAGCCCATAGCTAGCCCCCGTCTCCACCCTTTCTCAGGTTGCACTACCAGCAGGGTCGACCAGGGAGCAGGCGCTACCAGAAACGGGAATGGGTCCCGGGCAAGACTCTGAGCTCCAGAGCAAGGAGGCCACGGGGCTATGGCTCAGGGACATTCTAAGACAGCCCTCTCTGACAGACAGACAGACTGAGGCCTCAGGCAGGAAGGGATGCTCAGCCACTCGTGTGCTTCCTGCCTTGGAGGGGCCTGGCTTCACTCCCTGCAGGGGCGGGGCCTGAGGGAGAGGCTGAGTCCAGCTCAGACACACCCTCCAGCAGCTCCGCAGTCAGGCAGCCTGGACTGGCGGCTCACCTGGATCCTATATTCACTCATCACTAAGATGGCCATGACACCCAGCTCCCGGGGTGGCTGTGAGGCCCTCACGAGAGGACTCTGCCAAGGGTTGTGAGCTCAAGCCTCAGTGCAAGTCTCTCCTCCCAAATCTCCGAATCCTGATCCCCAGCTCCACCTCCAGGCTCACTCACCTCCAGGTAATCCTCCATGTTGGTGTCCAGCAGCAGTAGGTAATTGAGGAATGTGCCAAGGAAGGGGATGAGCCCCTGTGCCAGCGGGGTGGAGACGGTGATGAGATCCCGCTCTCAGGAGCCGTCAAAGACCTCTCCTCCACTCCTCACCCCAGCCTCCTGCCCAGCCCAAGCTACCCACCTAGGCGGCCTCCCCCCAATTTCCTCCTCTTCTCTCCTCCAGGAACCCCAAACTCCTCCAGGCACCTCCCAGCAGCCGGCTCTGGCAAAACCCAGGGTACGTGGTCCCCGCCCCTCCCTGTCCCAAATCCGTTGTGCGCCCATCCGTTCCAGGCCTCCTCCTGGTCACTTCCAATGCAGGCATTTCAGGTCTGTGGCACCAGGAGCAGGGCTGGAGGAGAAAGGCTCCCTCTCTGCTGGTAGAGACCTCCGGCTAGGAAGGGGAGTCCCCTCTCCTGCGACTCCTGGGCCCCTCCTCCACAGGCACCCTTACCTTCTGGGCACCTGTGGGGCCCGTCTCCAGGCTGGTCAACATAGAGGTCGCCTCCTGCCAGGGTGTTGACAGGGCCAGTGAGCCGACGCTCCCCTCCAAGTGTCCTCCCAGACCCCTCCCAGATCGGGGACCCTGGACATGTGGCCCCAGTCACCTGGTGCCCCTGCGGCTCCCGCCTCCAGGGTGCTCTGATTCCAGAGCCATCCCAGCTCCAACACTCACTCCTGTGTGACCTTGGGCCCGCCCAGGCCTCCCTGAACCTGTTACCTCGTCTGGAAGGTTTGACGAACTCTGTCTGCCTCCCACAGTCTCCTGAGGCCCAAGCGTCATCTGACCGTCATCACTGCTCTCCGCTCAAGCCTGCCTCTGGAGCCAGGTCCAAGCTCCCCACATTCCTCCCCACCCTTGAGCCTCGGCACCCACTGTGAGGCCTGCACCACGGCTCATCTCCCTCTGGCTCCCAGATGAGGAGACCAAGGCCCACACAGGGGCAGGGACTTGCTCAGGGGGCCCCAGAGGAGAGGCTGCTCCCCCTCCCAGCCACAGGCCCCTGTCTCCTCTGCCTTCACACCACCCTCTGCCCAGCCGCTGACCACAGTGCTGTCCTCGGGACTCTCAGGCTGTGTTCGGGCCCCCAGCTGGGCCGAGCCACGGATGGAGGGAGATGAGGTGTCTCAGGAGGCCTGGTCAAGTGGCTTCTGCCAGCCCCAACGCCCAGGAGTCTCTGATCCCAGGCCGAGGCCAAGGCCTTGCTAAAGCCCTCAGCTCCCTAGGATCCCCTCAGGGAGTTCCCCTGCACAGAATTCTTTCTTCATCCGCTCAGGATGGGGACCCCGAATGCCACGTCTGACTAGCAGGGGAGGGGGCGACCAGGGCACTGCGGGGTGGCATTTCCTTTCTGTTTTACGAGGAAACTTCTGACGTCTGGGCGGGAAGGATCCCTGAAGAAGCCATCAGTTCCCTGGGCACTTGCCCTTGCCCTCCGGGGCACATGTCATCGCCAACAAGGACCTGGGTGAGCATCCCACTGGGACTGTCTGCAGCGCCCACTTTAGGGGCCAGAGTGGGGAGTCACCGAGGGGACACAGATCTGTCCCAGGTCCAGTGTCCGTCCCAAGGCTGGGAAGCCCCTGAGTGCCCCCGGCCCGTGGGATCCGGCAGTGCCCATCCCTCAGGCAGGCAGGGTGCCCTTCTTGCGAGGCACAGTGAAGACAGAAGGAGCAGTGGGGCCCTGGCTTCCTGAGCACAGACTGGGCTGACTTCGGAAGAAAGGAAGCCCGCCCACTCGCTCCAGCCAGTGGCCAGGAGGAAGATGCAGGGCAGCTGATGGAGCAGCATGGAAGCCAGACACCGGCACCTTCTGCCAGGTCCTCAGCCTCCTGGAACAGTCCAGCCCGCACCATTCTATCCCATGCCCCTGGCCTCCTGTCCCAAACTGCCCCCACCTGCCCATGGAGCTAGCACATCCCTCTTCCTGTCCATCTTTTCCTGACCAACTTCACGTGACAGGAGAACCAAAGCTCATCCTGCCGGGTCCCCTCCCCTCTCGCTCCCCCTCCTTCCAGATGTGCAGCCTCCGTCTTACCTTCACCAGCTGCCTCCTGCTCACCCACTGGTCTTTGATGAACCTCTTCAACTTTCGAGAGCTCTTCCTGAGGGGAGAGGAAAGGAGGAAAGAAAACCCGGGGCGGTTGAAGGCGAAATGCCTTTGGCTGAGAACCCGGAAGGTTCAAAGGGCCTGGGGCCTGGACGAGGGTTTTCCCCGGGTTCTTCGGAGCTCTGAGGTCACCGTGGGACTCGGGTGGAGGCTCTCCTGCGGTCACCTGGGGCCTCCATTCCCACTCCGACTGAGCACATTGTTTCTAACAGCGTTGGTTGCCGATGAGGGCTCCGTTGCTGCGAAGTACACCCTTGGAAATCTCCAGTGTGGCTCAATCCAGGATGTGACAAGGGGGGAGCCACTGCCTAGGGTCTCAGAGAGTCTCAGAGACCCGAGCAAGGAGGCCAGTCCCCATCCCTAGGGTCCGCTGCCTCCCAGATGGTCCTAGCTGAATGAGGGGTCCATGGCAGTCGCACGGGGGATGTCTGGTCCGCCCTGGTGGTGCTTGGATGGAGCACGGCCTACCCACCTGGCAACTCGTCCCCATGTCTTTTGCAGACGGCTGATGGAGGGGCTCTGCAGAGCAGACACGATGGCACGCAGGGACGCATAATTTCCAAGGACTCGGCACTCCTGAGGAAGGGAAGGGAATGAGCTGCGACGGCGGGCTGGAGCCCTGCTTCCTCTGGCTTGTGTCCCCTCGTGGGCTTCTGCTGTCCTGGATGAGGCAGATGCCCAGGGAAGCGAGGGAGGGCACACCTGGGAGCTGATGAGTAACGCTCGCGGGCAGGAAGATTTTAGCTCAACCCAGGGCGGGAAGGGAGCTTCCCACCACTGGGACCAGCACTCAAGGTCAGCAGGCCCTTGGCAGCAAGGGGCCTAGGACTTTGCCGAGGCCCAGACCACCGACTTCAAGGCTGAAAGCTGCGAGAGGAGAAGGGGCAGTCCCCCTGACTCCAGGGAGGGGCTCCCTGGGCCCTGCCGCTACTGACCTTGGCCACCTGAATCCACAGCTCGACGACTCTGGCCCTGTCCTGGGCCGTCATGCTGAGGTCCCCAAGGCACGTCGTGATGACGCAGCCGGACACGTGAAGAAACTGGTTGATAGTGGCCCGAACCGTGGGAGCCAGGTACTCCTTGCTCCCATTGGGCCGCTGGCACCACACAAAACCCAGGCAGTGGCGGGGCTCCACCTTCTTGAACAGCTCCTGGGGAGGATGGGGACTGTCACCTGACCCTGCCACACCCGAGCTCAGAGTCTGCAGGCCCCCGCAGCCCCAGGCAGGAGGCACTGGTCAGCTGCAGCTCAGGAACCTGAGGAGGTGGCCTGAAGCTTCTGGGAGTCTCTGGGTTTTGTCTGTGTCCGCTGAGGCCGCCCAGCGCAGGATGACCGAGGACCCAATAGGGGCGGGGAAGAGAAGTCCCATTGGCTCGCAGCCCAGTCTTGCTTCCCCCAAGCACCAGAACACGGCTCACACCTGCCCATCTCAAGGGGCATCTTCCACCCGTTCTCATCACCCCCTGGTCCCACTCCCCTTTCAGCTGCACGTTCCCCCGAGGCAGCAACAACCATGGGCTTTGTTTGCCTGTCTTCCATGTCGGTAAGGACGCACTAGGTGTCTAATAAGTACGGAGGCTGTTGAGGCCTCCTGGGCCGATGGGTGAGTGACCCAGGACTTGGCAGCACTCCAGTGAGCTTCCCTCCCCCACCAGAGGGCTATTCTCTGCCCCGCTTCCTCTCTGTTCGACCTCATCCATCCGCACAGCCACTCTGCCCAGCAGGTGCCCGCCCTTGGTGTGCTCTCTACTGTCCATGTGGGGACAGCAAGGACTTGGGGGCCAGAAGGTGGCCCAGGTCACCCGGTGGGTAAGTGGGGGAGCTGTGACTTGCACCCACATCGTTGGATTGCGGCTGAGGGAACAGGAGGTCTGGGGCAGCTGATGGCCCACCAAGGCGGGCCCCACCTAGCCCAAGAGCCCCGCTGCTCACCGCATCCATCCGGGTCAGCTGCTCGGCCACCAGCTTCGGAGGGAAGTCCAGCAGCTTAGGCCTCTCCTCTCTCAGCTCGGCGCTCGCTTCTGCGGTGACTTCGGCAGCTGGAGGCAGAGATCGTCCAAAAGTCAATGGCGCATCTTGCTCCAGCTCAGAAGCTGGCACTGGGGCTGAAGCTGATGGCGCTCGCTCCGGCCCTGGAGAGGCCGATGGAGGTGAGGCTGCTGGAGGTGAGGCTGCTGGTGGTGAGGCCGCCTCCAGCTCCGGCGCGGACGGTGGAACTACAGCTGGAGCTGCCTCTGGCCCCGGAGCTGGCCCTTGCTCTGGCTCTAGAGCCGGCAGGAGCTCTGGAACTGGCGCTGCAGCGGGAGAAAGAGAAAGTTTCACCTACGTACCCGACTTTACAAGACAGGAGAGACTCCGCTGTCTTGAAGGGAACCCCAGCCCGTGAACCCCACCGCAGACAGTCTTCCCAGACTGCTGTGCCCTCACCTTCCAGCTCTGCCCTCCTGGGCCCCAGATGTTGCAGCTGGACCTGGGGAAGGTAGGCAGGGCCTCCCAGGTGCGACCCAGGCCAGATGACACGCAGAGAGGCCAGCCGCATCCTGAAAGAGGGAAAGGGCGTGGGCTCCCAGAAATCCTGCATTGGGTCCAGCCAGGTTCCCACCATAGAAGACGCGGTACTGGGCGGAAGCAGTTGGGCCACAGAGCCAGAGGCCTGGCCGTCGCTTCCACACTGTCCTCCCAAGGCACCCTGCTTTGGGTCTGGGCCCTGTGCCTGCCCCTTTCCACCAGGGGGGAGTCCCACCCCGGCGCTGACTCCTGTGTGGCCATCCTGGCAGTGGCAGGCCTGCTCATCCAGCAGGTGGAACACGGGGTTTGTGTGAGTCTCTTCTTCCCACTGCCACTCTTCTCGCAAAGAGGCTGGACACAGTCCAGCCCAGCCCTCCACGCCCTTGTGCAAGTGGACTGAGGACTGAGGCCGATGTGTGAGCGGCTCGCTAACACCCCTTCTCTTCTGGGCCTGCTGGTGGTGGTCAGAAGGGGTGGATATGGAGAAGGGGAAGCGGAGGGAGACGGGACTGTGGTGGGGATGGGTCGCCAGGGAACAGCTCAAGCCAGCCTCCCCTCTGGTTCCCAGGGGCTCTGGGACCCCACCCACAGCTCTCTTTCACTCCTATCCCCTTGCAGTAGAAGCCATCAGACCTCAGCCCTCCCAGAGGAATCAAAAGATGAGTGAGATCAGAGTTGTGCCGGGCCCGCCCCAGCCACAGTCCTCTGTCCTCTTGTTCTCCCCCAGCCCTGTTCTGTGGAGACAGGAGGCCCTCGTCTGGCACTCAAAGAACACTCAGGTCTTTAGTTGGCGCTGGGGTCCATCATGCATGAGAACGTGGGAAGAGGCCTCCAGTCGTAAAGGAGCATAGGAGGGCATCCCCTGGGACAGGCCGGGGACAGGATCTGTGGATGATATGGTGTGTGACTATCTGAGTCTCAGGCTGCTGCGGGGGTCCAGGGGCTGTGTCTGCTTCATTCACTGCGTTGTGCCAAGTGTCTCTAAAGCTCCCGCATGTCACAGGTGCTTAATATACAGTGTTCTCGAATGAACTCCAACCAGAAGCATCCCCGGTAGCTGAGTGGGCCTGGGGCCCCTCTGCGGCCCCGGAGACCCCTCCTTGGCTACTCCAAGGACCCGCCCCACGACCAGCTGCATGGAATCCCACACTCCCTGCCAGAGTGCTTTCCGTGTGCCTTTGCAAACTCAGAAAGGCCCCATCCCAGCGATGGGGGAGCAGACTGCTCTTCATCGGGGAGAGGGAAAGAATAACCAGGAACAACCACGGCACGTCTCTCAGCCCCTTCTGTAGAGCCAGGCCCCAGGGAAGCACCTGCCGTGGCTCATCCCATTCGTGCCCACCAGAACCCGATGAAGTTTATCCTCTCCCACTCCACTTTGCAGAGGAGCAATCGAAGCTCAGAGAGATGGAGGGCCGTTTCCAAGACACACAGCTGGCAGTGGGCAGAGTCACCACTGTGCTGAGGAGGGGCTGGGCACTCACGTAGCAAGTAGGTGGTCCAGGACCCCGTGGGAGGTGAGGACAGCCGCGCAGTCAAACACGATGGTGGTGACGTTGGCCATGTTTCGAGGCGCCAAGGCTGGTCCTATGGACGGCGGCAGCCTCTCCAGCAGGCCTGCCTGGAGGGCCCGCATCCTGCAGGCCTCATTCCGCTGCCCGAGTGACTCTCCGCGCTGGGTGAGATGAGGAAGGACACAGAGTCACCAGCACCAGCGTGAACCTCCAGGAAGTCAAGGTCTGGAGGTCCCCCAGGAACTGTGAGCCCCTCAGGGATGTGTGCAGAGGAGGGACAGGATTGCCCACAGCCAACCGGTTTCCAGGCTTGAAAAGTCCAATTTGAGTTTGGGCGGGGGGAGGATTATACGATGAGTTCCTCAGGACACTTGGCTGGCTTGGCAAGGACAGACCGCCCCGCACCAAAGCGTGCATTAAGAGCACTGACCAGCGAATCCAACACAAACATCCCCATTCTAGAGATGAGAGGACGGAAGCTTCGGGCTGCCAAGTGGCTGCTCAGGGTCCTGTGGGTCGGAACTGAGAACCGCCCTAAGCCAGGGCTGCAGGACTCCCCCGCTCCCCCACCTGAGGCTTCATGTGCTCCTGACATGAAGGGAAATGTCTGGTGGGAACCTCAGCCCTCCCCAGTCGGGAGACAGTGCACGGGCAGACAGACGCTGTGAGGATCTGGCTGACTACAAGAAAGGACGCTGGTTTTTCTTTCTTTTACACGAAAGGGAGGTTTGAGACCCTCGTTACAGAGGTTTCAGATTCAGAAAATGGCAGATTTCAAAGATGCCCCTGGCCGAGTGTGAAGCGCAAACATCAGTGTTTTGTCTACTCCGCCTAGGGTTAGGAAAGAGCGACTTCCCACCCTCCTAGGTAGCTGGTGAGGAGGCGTGGAAGTCCAGATTCCTTTGGGACTGGGCCCTTGGGACACTCCAGTGGGAAAGCCCTGGGCGGGTCCAGGGGAGGGCTCCAGATTTGACTCTGGATTGTGGACACACCCCGGTGATCTCAGGGCCCCGGGTGTCACTCACTCTCCCCTCAGTCCAGCCCCGGGCAAGGTCGGTGGTCTGCTGCACTTGCCCCCTGTCCAGGGAGATGGAGCCGTAGGACCCATGCGCCAGCTCCTGGACCATCTCCTGGGTGGAGCTCTGCAAAGACAGCGTCCGGTGGCCGCGGCGGCAGGTAGCAGGGGCCTGCCTGCACTTGCCCACAGGGGGAAAACTCTCCCGCACACCGAGCACAGACAGAGGGGCATCCGCATAGACCTCCAGACAGGGAGCGAATGAGATGACACCTCACGGGCTTGGGATTCACCTACGGGTAGGGCGGCTTGGCTCCCAGCACTCACCTTCCATCCTGCCAGCCACCACCTGGGATATGAACACGACATACCGCCAGGCTTCCAAGCCCTAACCGTCTGCTCCCGTCCAGGGTAGCTCCACGCTCATCCCTGCCTTCCGTCACTCCATGCCCGCCAACACACACACACAATAAGGGTCAAGGGGTGTGGGGCTGCCCGCATGGGAGGGTGGGATCACACTTGTGGCCTGACCCGGAGTGGCCCGCCCTGGGCTGCCTTGTGTTACCTGAGGGTTCCTTCTTCCGAATGGCCTGAGGTCTTGGAGGTGCGGTCTCAGCCAGTGTCGACAGCGCTGGAGAAGACTGTCATTGTTGGCTCTCTGTGCGCCAGAGCCTCGCAAAGAGGGGATACACGAACACATCCTCCTGTGTCGAGTGTCTCTGGTCAAATGGGCTATGTGTACAAAATGGCTGCCTGGTGACCAGAGTTCTAAGCTCTGTTGGGGTCGGTCGCCAAGGAAGTGAGGTCATGTCTCCAAGGTTCCAGGATGGGGGGCCCTTCCCTCCATCAGACCCACCCAAAGCCCCCTCGGGGCTGTTGACCGCTCACCCTCCTTGCCCGTGTCATCTCCCGAGCTGTACAGAAAGTTCCATCACAGCCCTCCCCACAGCTCCTTGGGATCGGAACCAGCGCCCCAGCTTTGAAGAGAGAGCGCCCAGTTCGGATCTCCTTTTTCCTAGCAGTTCTGTGTCCTGGAAAAGCCACTGTGCCTCTCAGGGCCTCCCCAGTCTCCCAACCTGCACGATGGGATGGCGCTAGAAACACATTCCCAGGGACGTCTTCGGGTGGACATGTGATAACGCCTCCCATATCTGGGAGGTGGTGCCGCCTGGGTCTGGTCCCCGAACTTAGAGGTGGAAGAATTACAAGAAGGGGTGGATGCAGTCGGGAATACCTCTCCAAACAGGCCTGGATTCCAGCCGTGTGATTTGGGAAAAGTCACTGCCCCTTGGGGGCTCCTTGTCAGGTCTCTGCACCTTCAAGGGTTGGAAGTTCGAGGAAATTCAGATATTGTCATTCACTAGCATTCAACCTTTCCCAGTCTCCTGTTGGCCTTAGAACCAGACCCAAGCGCCTCATTGTCGGCCTATGTGGTGGGCAGCCTCCACCAAGGCTCCCAGCGCTCCCTCCCTCCTGCTGTGCACATCCTTGTGGAACCACTACATCCTGAGTAACTGGTTTCTGAGCAATAGAATACAGCCCAGCTGATGGAATGTCACATCCAAGTTTTAATTACAAAAACTCTGTCACTTCCCTCTTGCTTGCTTTCCTGAGTTCCCTCCCTTTATCTCCCCCTCTGTTTCCATCTCTTGCGCTCTCTCTCTGTCACATTTCTGGAAATGAGATAGCAAGTGGCGATGATTTCAGTTGCCCTATGTAGAGGCCAAGGGAGGCGAGATCTGAGGGAGCGCCCAGCCAACAGTCACATGGAGACTCAGACTCTCAGTCCCAATGACTCCTGACACCACCCGTGTGAGTGACTTGGGAGCAAATCCTCCCCTAGTCTAGCCTCAGTTGAGACTGAAGGTCCTGCTTCACGGAGACCTGGAGGCAGAGGCTCCCAGCTAAGCCGTGCCCAATGCCTAGACCACGGAAACCGGGAGAAGTTCAATATTCGTACTTCAGAGGTGCAACTTTTGGGAGCAGTGTTGTGAGAGAGAAACCCAAATGAACGCAGACTACCGGGTTCCCCGGTCTGGCCCCATTAACCGCCGCCCCTGCCGCAGCTCCTGTTGCTTCTCAGGCTCCCTCCAGCCGCCTGGGCAGCTTTCTGACCTCCTCTGCTCACGCTCACTTCTGCCCCAGAGTCTCAGCACCAACAGCGCCTTTCCCCCGACTCCCTGTTCCCGGACCTACGCAGGCGTGGCTCAGTCTTGTCCTTCTGGTCACAGCCTAGGTCACTTCAGTGAGGCCTTTCAGAATCTCCCAGGCACAGTCTCTGCCACCACACATCTCACATCTGGAAGCGTCTTCAATTGTTTCCTCCTTCTTGCTCCCATTTGGATAAAGTGAGCCCAGGACGAGGGGCTGTCTGCTTTGGCTGAAGGAGACGTAATTCCTTCTGGTTACCCCGGGCACACGGCTGTCTCCTCCAGGCTGAGTTTTTCCCACCACCAGTCCGTCGGGAAGGCGCACTAGCCTTCCCTCTCTCCCGTGGGGCAGGTGTCCCAGGAACACGGTGAGCCGTCCTCTCTCCCTGTCATGCAGCACCAGCCCCTCACCCCACGGCCAGAGAACTAGCACCCGGTCTGAGACTCCACCACATCCTGAATTCAGTTACTGCTGAGACCCTCCCATCCATTTGGGGATTCCCTGGTACCTCCTGAGGGCGTCTTTCCCTGAGACCCCACTCCCAGCCTGCCCTTGCTTATTCCAGTAACAATGGCCTTTCCTCAGAGCCCCCCCAGTCTGGAGAAGAAAGGTGTTGAAAGGTTCTCCGTGTTAATTTTCAGGGCCGGGGGAAATTGGTAGAAGTAATTTGGGTGTTTCTGTGCAATAGTTCCCAGGAAGAAGATTCAGCCCTAAAAACAAATGAACTTCTGACACATGGTACAACGTGGATGAACCTTGCAAACCTTACGCTCAGTGAAATAAACGCAACCCAGAAAGACACCTATGATACGGTTCCCCTTACATGACGTGCCGAGCACAGGCAAATTCATCGAGATGGAAGGAAGAATAGAAGTTCACAGGGGCTGGAGCTGAGGGTCATGGGGAGGCAGTGTTTAATGGGGACAGAGTTTCTGTTTGAGATGATGAAAAGAAGTCTTGGAAATGAACACGGTGATGGTTGCGCAGTATTGTGAATGCATTTGATGCCACTGAATTGTCCACGGAAAAATGGTTCAAATGGCCAAGTCTAGGTTATGCATACTTTGCCACAATCAAAAGGCACTTAAAAATGCAGCGGGGGGTCAAGATGCAGGTTCTGGGGCCCTCAAGTCAGCATATGGGCCAGGTAGGTGTCCAGGGTCTGAGATCTTGGACCCTGGTGAGGCTCTGGAGTGGTCCTGATTGATGCTAGTTTACAAGTTCAAAGTAACAGGATTGGAGCAATTTCACCGATTGGGGGATAAGAAAGGAAACAACTGCATTCAGTCCCATCCAACGTGGAAGAGACCTTTTTCTTAATGGGAAGCAAATGTCAGTCCTTCAAGGAAGTCACTTCTCAACGTCTCTACCCCTCCCCAACCCCACCCGCTACTCCCAGAAAGACGCCGCAGTGCAGAGCTCGGGTACCGTGGTTGTGGCCTCATCCGTGAGTCATGTTTGGGGTCAGATCCCCTGTTTTCCTTCCCCAGCCATGTGACCCTGGGCATGTCACTCAACATGACTGAACCTCCATTTCTTCAACCGTAAAATGGGGAGAATCATCCTGGTAGGGAAATTATGAAGGTCACAAGACTTTCTCAGAGGAGGTAGCACATGGCAGAGGCATTATGCTGAGAGCCGCGCCCCACAGGTCACACGTTTTCTGATTCTGTTGATACGACCTTCTCAAAACAACAGCATTATAAAGATGGAGAACAGATGAGTGAAGGCCAGGGGCTGGCCGGGCAGATGTGACTATGAAAGAGCAGCACGAGGGAGGGCTTGTGGGGATGGGACAGTTCTGTGTGTGGATTGCAGTGGTGGTGGCGCAAATCTGCATGTGTCATAAAATGGCATAGAACCGCGCGCGCGCGCATACACGCACACGCGCGCACACACACACACACCGCCCAGTGAGCTCATGTCAAACTAGCGACATCAGAAGTCTGCGGTCTGTGGGTTTAACACTGTCAATTCATGTCCTGGTCGTGACACTGTACTAGAGTCCCGCAAGATGTTAACCCCCGGCAGAAGCTGGTGGAAGGGTCCAAGGCACTCTGTACTATTTTTGTTGCAACTTCATGTGCTTTCATATTTATTCAAAGGGAAAAGTTAACAGTGAAAGACACAACAGGACACAGCCTGGCACGTAGTAAGTGGCAAACAACACGGTTCTCGGTGACAATTCTTTGCGATTGTAATTGCACGTTCATTTCCAGTCTCTCTCCATACACAGTGACCTTGGTGAGGGACGGACACACCTCACTAACGTCGTCTGCCCTCTGCCCAGCACAGAGCACGCGCCCACTCAATATTTGTCCACTAAATCCCCCGTGGTCCCTGCGCCAGGTGTTCTTACGTCCACGTTCACGGACCCTCCACGACAACCTTAGGCAGTGTTATTCTTCGTGCTGGGCAGGTGAGGAAACTGAGGCACAGAGAGGGAAAGTAAATTGTTCCAGGTCAACACACTGGACCGACGAGGAGGTGCCATGCCCTGCTCTGGAGGAGAGCAGAGGCTGTCCATGGCAGCTCCAGGGTCCCTCACGGCGGCTCCTCTCTGCGACTGCCAGGTCCTAACTTTGAGGCCAAATAGCTTGACTTCCTAGAGGGAGCTGGAGAGAGAAGTCACCTACCTGTGGCGCTGGGGGGGGTCGGTGGCACCAGTGGGTTCTGTGGGAGGAGCATGGAGGTCACAGCAGCTGAGGAGAAATGGTCTGGAGTGAGACCGGGGACTCCGAGGGGGGGGCATGGAGGCCACCGCGTGCATCTTTCCTATCCAGCCTGAGCCACTGATTGCGGGTCCTCTGGCTTCTTCTCCCGTGGGTGCCCTGGGATGAGGAGATCAGTCGCTCTCCCTAAGGGGCCTGCAGCACACGGTCATCAGAGCCCTGAGGACTCACCGCGGGGAGTGAGGGCTGAGGTCCGATGTGTAACCTGCTGTGAGAAAAGGAGACAGAATTGGCATGCAAGAGGAGCACGAATGTCCAAAATACGGCCCGAGGACCACCAGCCCCACCCACAACTGACACTTCCAGTCTACACGGTTCCACATTAGGATTTAGGAGCAACTATCTCTTATTCCTAAAAGGCTGACAAATCAAAGATCCAGTCCCTGTTTTCATGAGTTTGCAATTTATGTGTGAGATCAATGCGCTAACCTTGCTCGAACATGGGTTTGCAAATTGTGCTCTTCAGGTTCCAGAGGTATTTAGAGGTGCTGGCAGGGAGAGAGAGGAATAGCCAGACTCTTGAATGCCCATTGGCTTCAGAGGGATACTCTCTTTCATCTGACTGGAGAAAGGCTTCTGTGCCTCAGGCAAGGGGACGAATCACAGCCCCAGAGTGCAGAGCTGCAAAGGGAAGAGAAGGATTCACAAAGTGCAGGGCCTTGGGGTCCCTGAGCCCTGAGGGAGGTTGCTCAGCTGGAAGACTAGACACACAGGATGGCTCCTGAGGAACACTGGAGAGTGCACATCCTCCTGGGGCCCATCCTTAGCTTCAGTATGGGGTTACTAAATAGATGCTCCCCAATGACGTAGAGGCTGTCGCTGTCCAGGATGAAGGAGCCCAGCTGAGTGCCCCCACAGGTCTCATGTCTCAGCTTCCGTGACAGCCCCTCTTTTTCCAGCTTAAGGCCCACAGTGTCAGGATGGTGAGTGAGGACAGTATCATCTCCGCCGGCTGTTGCAGTTTTCTCAGGCCTGGAGCTGGAGGGACACAGGCATGGGGAGGTGGGGACTCCAGGCAGGGGCGCTGAAACGCCTCCCTGAGGGAGGGGACAGAGACAGCAGGAAGACTGACGGGCAGCTTGGAACAGCCTTGGTGCTGGGGGAGGGTTGTAAGTGAATAGGACAGCCAAGGTCCCTGAACACAGAGGACGTAGCACCTCCAATTGTTGGTGTCGGTGCTCAACTCTGAAAGGACGTTCATGATACGGCAACGCACACCCTAACAACAAAGCATGCGGCAGCGAGCGGAGGAGGACTCTGGGCACAGGACCAGGTGAAGCAAGGCAACATCAAGTTGCTTAAATTGCAGCTCTGCCACTCACTTTCTGCATGCCTCTGGGTAAGTCTCCCAACCCCTCTGGCTCCTTTTCTTCATCTGTCCAGTGAGGTGAGAGTTCAGACCTCACAGCACTTAGCACTAGTAACTGTTCGATGAAAAGCGGCCATTTTCCTTAGGTATTAATAGGGCCCGCATTCTTGGTGTCAATGGACCTGGCAGGGAGAGAGACTGAGCCTTTTGAAGGCAACACTTAGGGCAAGCAGCCGTCCTGGGATGGAGGCGGCGATTGGGCTGTGTGGGATCTCAGAGCCAGAAACATCTCAGGGCCAGTGGAAAGGGAAGACACGCTGCATCACGGCTGCAGGACAATGGCGAGGACCTTTGGAGCTGGGTCGTTTCATCCTCAGACAAACGGGTTCACGACTGGGAGGTTCACACGAGGGCTGAGGCCACCCAAGTGCTCCTGCGGGGGTTCCCACGTGCTGGGGTCCTTCTCACAGTTGGGTGTAAGAAAGGGTGCGAGTCCTTTACCGCTTGTTGTCTACATGTCGGGACCTTTGCTAAGCACTTTTCATTTTCATCCTCACACAAATTCCTCTCCCCAGTGAGAAGCAGAGTCTACTTCCCCATCTCTTGAATCTGGGCTCGGCCACATGACAGGCCTTGGCTAATGGATGTTAGTGAATGTGACGGAAGCAGAGGCTTGGGAAGCACGTGTACACTAGGGCTTGCCATTTCTTGCTGCTCCTGGAACTCGGAGCAGCTCAATGAGCCCAAGGTGCCCACTGGGGGATGAGAGAATGTGCGGGAGACCCGAGGTCCGCCAGCCAGCGGCCGACCGCAGGCACATCAGTGAGCCTCAGCTGAGATCAGCTGAGCCAGCCCCGGCAGGAGAACTTCCCAGCAGCATTCAGAACAAATCACTATCCAGCAGAATGTGGGCTAAATTGGTTCTGCAGAAAAGCAAACTGAGCCCTTCCGATTGACCGATGAGGTGGCCGAGGCACAGAGATGTTTAGCAACTGGTCAGGGACACACAGTCTTGAAGCAGGGAACTAGGATCGGAACACAGGCCTGTCAGACCCCCCAAAAACCATGTGACCACTGTGCTCTACTGCTCAGGAATCCTTCTGGGGGCGCGCAGACATAACTTGGTCTGTAGCACATGTCACATATTTAACATTCTGCTGGAACTAGGCATGTTACACAAATGGTTGAGCTGGTCAGGATGGAGCGGTGAGGAAGTGGAGAGTGTGCATCATGTCTACAGCATGTAGAAAATGTGCAGGGTCTTGACTCACGAAACAAAGAATTCCTGAAGGCGGAATTCAAATTTCAGGACTCCGGTTTATATCCCATGACTCCAGACTCACATGGCAGGATTAAGGGATGGGGAGGCCCAGCCTGGGTCAGGACACAAGCATGAAAAAGACTCATAGACTTGACTTTTTTCTTCTTTTTTTTGAGGAAGATTAACCCTGAGCTAACATGCACTGCCAATCCTCCTTGTGTGCTGAGGAAGATTTGCCCTGAGCTAACATCTGTGCTGATCTTCCTCTATTTTATACGTGGGATGCCTGCCAAAGCGTGGCTTGAGAAGTGGTACATAGGTCCACGCCTGGGAGCTGAGTGGGCCAGTTCACCGGAACCACAGACCGCTGAAGCAGAGTGTGCACACTTAACTGCTACGCCACCGGGCCAGCCCCCATGGACTCAATTTTAAAAATGAATCTTCAGAGCTGGGGTACGACAGGTTCCACGGCATCAATCAAGCCTCTATATCAGGTTCCTGGAAACTCAGGGGCTCTCAGATCCACATTGGGGCCAGATGAGGAGACAGGGCTAGAGTCAAAGTCATGACTAAGATCCAGAAAGATTTTCTGTCTGTTCAAATAGAACCCACAAATGTGGACACGTACAGACATTGCTACATTCATGCATTCATTCCAGCAAGCAGCATAAAGCGAGTGTCAACTAGGTACTCGGCGCCAAGGTGACAAATGCATAAAGACTGAATACAGCAAATGATAGTAAATTCCATGAAAGAAATACTCAGGGTGATATGGGAAGAGAAAACCTGAGGGCCAGGTGTGTATTCAGAAGTGCTACTTCATAGAAGGTGGTCTGGCAAGGTCTTTCAGAGCAGCTGATGGTTGAGCTGAGATTTGAACGGCAGTGAGGTGCCAGGCATAGCTGCTCTGCAGGAAGAGGCAGGATAAAGGCCTGATAGAGGTTAGGACATTAGTAGAACAGACAAGTGTCTGAAGTGGTTAACGACAGAAAGAAACCGAGAGAAAAGATGAAATGAGACAGCTATGAGGAACAAAGATTGGGAATGTGGAGGTCCTCACACACAGGAGAGACAAGACTGAAATTCTTTTGCTAAACGTTGTTTTCTTTCCTCCTCTTCTTCTTCTCCCCAGTGCCTCCCAGTACATAGCTGTCTATTCTAGTTGCAGATCCTTCTAGTTGCACTATGTGAGACACGGCCTCAGCGTGGCCTGATGAGTGGTGCCAGGTCCGCACCCAGGATCCAAACGGGTGAAACCCTGGGCCACTAAAGCAAACCACATAAACTCAGCCACTTGGCCACGGGGCCGGCCCCCTAGACTGAAACTCTAGCCCAACGCTCAGCAGCCCTGCTATCTCTTCCCTCCAGGGCAAAGGCACCTGCTGAAACGACAAGTGTTAAGCAACCCCAAAAGGACTACGAAGGACAGAGGCATCTCATGAGGAAACAGTGCACAGCTACTGAGCCTCTCCCCACTCTTCTCAGGACAAGAGCATGTTGATCAATCTTTTAGAAGCATTATCTATTGTTTCAACGTGGGAACCCCCGCAGGAGCACTTGGGTGGCCTCAGCCCTCGTGTGAACCTCCCAGTCGTGAACCCGTTTGTCTGAGGATGAAACGACCCAGCTCCAAAGGTCCTCGCCATTGTCCTGCAGCCGTGATGCAGCGTGTCTTCCCTTTCCACTGGCCCTGAGATGTTTCTGGCTCTGAGATCCCACACAGCCCAATCGCCGCCTCCATCCCAGGACGGCTGCTTGCCCTAAGTGTTGCCTTCAAAAGGCTCAGTCTCTCTCCCTGCCAGGTCCATTGACACCAAGAATGCGGGCCCTATTAATACCTAAGGAAAATGGCCGCTTTTCATCGAACAGTTACTAGTGCTAAGTGCTGTGAGGTCTGAACTCTCACCTCACTGGACAGATGAAGAAAAGGAGCCAGAGGGGTTGGGAGACTTACCCAGAGGCATGCAGAAAGTGAGTGGCAGAGCTGCAATTTAAGCAACTTGATGTTGCCTTGCTTCACCTGGTCCTGTGCCCAGAGTCCTCCTCCGCTCGCTGCCGCATGCTTTGTTGTTAGGGTGTGCGTTGCCGTATCATGAACGTCCTTTCAGAGTTGAGCACCGACACCAACAATTGGAGGTGCTACGTCCTCTGTGTTCAGGGACCTTGGCTGTCCTATTCACTTACAACCCTCCCCCAGCACCAAGGCTGTTCCAAGCTGCCCGTCAGTCTTCCTGCTGTCTCTGTCCCCTCCCTCAGGGAGGCGTTTCAGCGCCCCTGCCTGGAGTCCCCACCTCCCCATGCCTGTGTCCCTCCAGCTCCAGGCCTGAGAAAACTGCAACAGCCGGCGGAGATGATACTGTCCTCACTCACCATCCTGACACTGTGGGCCTTAAGCTGGAAAAAGAGGGGCTGTCACGGAAGCTGAGACATGAGACCTGTGGGGGCACTCAGCTGGGCTCCTTCATCCTGGACAGCGACAGCCTCTACGTCATTGGGGAGCATCTATTTAGTAACCCCATACTGAAGCTAAGGATGGGCCCCAGGAGGATGTGCACTCTCCAGTGTTCCTCAGGAGCCATCCTGTGTGTCTAGTCTTCCAGCTGAGCAACCTCCCTCAGGGCTCAGGGACCCCAAGGCCCTGCACTTTGTGAATCCTTCTCTTCCCTTTGCAGCTCTGCACTCTGGGGCTGTGATTCGTCCCCTTGCCTGAGGCACAGAAGCCTTTCTCCAGTCAGATGAAAGAGAGTATCCCTCTGAAGCCAATGGGCATTCAAGAGTCTGGCTATTCCTCTCTCTCCCTGCCAGCACCTCTAAATACCTCTGGAACCTGAAGAGCACAATTTGCAAACCCATGTTCGAGCAAGGTTAGCGCATTGATCTCACACATAAATTGCAAACTCATGAAAACAGGGACTGGATCTTTGATTTGTCAGCCTTTTAGGAATAAGAGATAGTTGCTCCTAAATCCTAATGTGGAACCGTGTAGACTGGAAGTGTCAGTTGTGGGTGGGGCTGGTGGTCCTCGGGCTGTATTTTGGACATTCGTGCTCCTCTTGCATGCCAATTCTGTCTCCTTTTCTCACAGCAGGTTACACATCGGACCTCAGCCCTCACTCCCCGCGGTGAGTCCTCAGGGCTCTGATGACCGTGTGCTGCAGGCCCCTTAGGGAGAGCGACTGATCTCCTCATCCCAGGGCACCCACGGGAGAAGAAGCCAGAGGACCCGCAATCAGTGGCTCAGGCTGGATAGGAAAGATGCACGCGGTGGCCTCCATGCCCCCCCCTCGGAGTCCCCGGTCTCACTCCAGACCATTTCTCCTCAGCTGCTGTGACCTCCATGCTCCTCCCACAGAACCCACTGGTGCCACCGACCCCCCCCAGCGCCACAGGTAGGTGACTTCTCTCTCCAGCTCCCTCTAGGAAGTCAAGCTATTTGGCCTCAAAGTTAGGACCTGGCAGTCGCAGAGAGGAGCCGCCGTGAGGGACCCTGGAGCTGCCATGGACAGCCTCTGCTCTCCTCCAGAGCAGGGCATGGCACCTCCTCGTCGGTCCAGTGTGTTGACCTGGAACAATTTACTTTCCCTCTCTGTGCCTCAGTTTCCTCACCTGCCCAGCACGAAGAATAACACTGCCTAAGGTTGTCGTGGAGGGTCCGTGAACGTGGACGTAAGAACACCTGGCGCAGGGACCACGGGGGATTTAGTGGACAAATATTGAGTGGGCGCGTGCTCTGTGCTGGGCAGAGGGCAGACGACGTTAGTGAGGTGTGTCCGTCCCTCACCAAGGTCACTGTGTATGGAGAGAGACTGGAAATGAACGTGCAATTACAATCGCAAAGAATTGTCACCGAGAACCGTGTTGTTTGCCACTTACTACGTGCCAGGCTGTGTCCTGTTGTGTCTTTCACTGTTAACTTTTCCCTTTGAATAAATATGAAAGCACATGAAGTTGCAACAAAAATAGTACAGAGTGCCTTGGACCCTTCCACCAGCTTCTGCCGGGGGTTAACATCTTGCGGGACTCTAGTACAGTGTCACGACCAGGACATGAATTGACAGTGTTAAACCCACAGACCGCAGACTTCTGATGTCGCTAGTTTGACATGAGCTCACTGGGCGGTGTGTGTGTGTGTGCGCGCGTGTGCGTGTATGCGCGCGCGCGCGGTTCTATGCCATTTTATGACACATGCAGATTTGCGCCACCACCACTGCAATCCACACACAGAACTGTCCCATCCCCACAAGCCCTCCCTCGTGCTGCTCTTTCATAGTCACATCTGCCCGGCCAGCCCCTGGCCTTCACTCATCTGTTCTCCATCTTTATAATGCTGTTGTTTTGAGAAGGTCGTATCAACAGAATCAGAAAACGTGTGACCTGTGGGGCGCGGCTCTCAGCATAATGCCTCTGCCATGTGCTACCTCCTCTGAGAAAGTCTTGTGACCTTCATAATTTCCCTACCAGGATGATTCTCCCCATTTTACGGTTGAAGAAATGGAGGTTCAGTCATGTTGAGTGACATGCCCAGGGTCACATGGCTGGGGAAGGAAAACAGGGGATCTGACCCCAAACATGACTCACGGATGAGGCCACAACCACGGTACCCGAGCTCTGCACTGCGGCGTCTTTCTGGGAGTAGCGGGTGGGGTTGGGGAGGGGTAGAGACGTTGAGAAGTGACTTCCTTGAAGGACTGACATTTGCTTCCCATTAAGAAAAAGGTCTCTTCCACGTTGGATGGGACTGAATGCAGTTGTTTCCTTTCTTATCCCCCAATCGGTGAAATTGCTCCAATCCTGTTACTTTGAACTTGTAAACTAGCATCAATCAGGACCACTCCAGAGCCTCACCAGGGTCCAAGATCTCAGACCCTGGACACCTACCTGGCCCATATGCTGACTTGAGGGCCCCAGAACCTGCATCTTGACCCCCCGCTGCATTTTTAAGTGCCTTTTGATTGTGGCAAAGTATGCATAACCTAGACTTGGCCATTTGAACCATTTTTCCGTGGACAATTCAGTGGCATCAAATGCATTCACAATACTGCGCAACCATCACCGTGTTCATTTCCAAGACTTCTTTTCATCATCTCAAACAGAAACTCTGTCCCCATTAAACACTGCCTCCCCATGACCCTCAGCTCCAGCCCCTGTGAACTTCTATTCTTCCTTCCATCTCGATGAATTTGCCTGTGCTCGGCACGTCATGTAAGGGGAACCGTATCATAGGTGTCTTTCTGGGTTGCGTTTATTTCACTGAGCGTAAGGTTTGCAAGGTTCATCCACGTTGTACCATGTGTCAGAAGTTCATTTGTTTTTAGGGCTGAATCTTCTTCCTGGGAACTATTGCACAGAAACACCCAAATTACTTCTACCAATTTCCCCCGGCCCTGAAAATTAACACGGAGAACCTTTCAACACCTTTCTTCTCCAGACTGGGGGGGCTCTGAGGAAAGGCCATTGTTACTGGAATAAGCAAGGGCAGGCTGGGAGTGGGGTCTCAGGGAAAGACGCCCTCAGGAGGTACCAGGGAATCCCCAAATGGATGGGAGGGTCTCAGCAGTAACTGAATTCAGGATGTGGTGGAGTCTCAGACCGGGTGCTAGTTCTCTGGCCGTGGGGTGAGGGGCTGGTGCTGCATGACAGGGAGAGAGGACGGCTCACCGTGTTCCTGGGACACCTGCCCCACGGGAGAGAGGGAAGGCTAGTGCGCCTTCCCGACGGACTGGTGGTGGGAAAAACTCAGCCTGGAGGAGACAGCCGTGTGCCCGGGGTAACCAGAAGGAATTACGTCTCCTTCAGCCAAAGCAGACAGCCCCTCGTCCTGGGCTCACTTTATCCAAATGGGAGCAAGAAGGAGGAAACAATTGAAGACGCTTCCAGATGTGAGATGTGTGGTGGCAGAGACTGTGCCTGGGAGATTCTGAAAGGCCTCACTGAAGTGACCTAGGCTGTGACCAGAAGGACAAGACTGAGCCACGCCTGCGTAGGTCCGGGAACAGGGAGTCGGGGGAAAGGCGCTGTTGGTGCTGAGACTCTGGGGCAGAAGTGAGCGTGAGCAGAGGAGGTCAGAAAGCTGCCCAGGCGGCTGGAGGGAGCCTGAGAAGCAACAGGAGCTGCGGCAGGGGCGGCGGTTAATGGGGCCAGACCGGGGAACCCGGTAGTCTGCGTTCATTTGGGTTTCTCTCTCACAACACTGCTCCCAAAAGTTGCACCTCTGAAGTACGAATATTGAACTTCTCCCGGTTTCCGTGGTCTAGGCATTGGGCACGGCTTAGCTGGGAGCCTCTGCCTCCAGGTCTCCGTGAAGCAGGACCTTCAGTCTCAACTGAGGCTAGACTAGGGGAGGATTTGCTCCCAAGTCACTCACACGGGTGGTGTCAGGAGTCATTGGGACTGAGAGTCTGAGTCTCCATGTGACTGTTGGCTGGGCGCTCCCTCAGATCTCGCCTCCCTTGGCCTCTACATAGGGCAACTGAAATCATCGCCACTTGCTATCTCATTTCCAGAAATGTGACAGAGAGAGAGCGCAAGAGATGGAAACAGAGGGGGAGATAAAGGGAGGGAACTCAGGAAAGCAAGCAAGAGGGAAGTGACAGAGTTTTTGTAATTAAAACTTGGATGTGACATTCCATCAGCTGGGCTGTATTCTATTGCTCAGAAACCAGTTACTCAGGATGTAGTGGTTCCACAAGGATGTGCACAGCAGGAGGGAGGGAGCGCTGGGAGCCTTGGTGGAGGCTGCCCACCACATAGGCCGACAATGAGGCGCTTGGGTCTGGTTCTAAGGCCAACAGGAGACTGGGAAAGGTTGAATGCTAGTGAATGACAATATCTGAATTTCCTCGAACTTCCAACCCTTGAAGGTGCAGAGACCTGACAAGGAGCCCCCAAGGGGCAGTGACTTTTCCCAAATCACACGGCTGGAATCCAGGCCTGTTTGGAGAGGTATTCCCGACTGCATCCACCCCTTCTTGTAATTCTTCCACCTCTAAGTTCGGGGACCAGACCCAGGCGGCACCACCTCCCAGATATGGGAGGCGTTATCACATGTCCACCCGAAGACGTCCCTGGGAATGTGTTTCTAGCGCCATCCCATCGTGCAGGTTGGGAGACTGGGGAGGCCCTGAGAGGCACAGTGGCTTTTCCAGGACACAGAACTGCTAGGAAAAAGGAGATCCGAACTGGGCGCTCTCTCTTCAAAGCTGGGGCGCTGGTTCCGATCCCAAGGAGCTGTGGGGAGGGCTGTGATGGAACTTTCTGTACAGCTCGGGAGATGACACGGGCAAGGAGGGTGAGCGGTCAACAGCCCCGAGGGGGCTTTGGGTGGGTCTGATGGAGGGAAGGGCCCCCCATCCTGGAACCTTGGAGACATGACCTCACTTCCTTGGCGACCGACCCCAACAGAGCTTAGAACTCTGGTCACCAGGCAGCCATTTTGTACACATAGCCCATTTGACCAGAGACACTCGACACAGGAGGATGTGTTCGTGTATCCCCTCTTTGCGAGGCTCTGGCGCACAGAGAGCCAACAATGACAGTCTTCTCCAGCGCTGTCGACACTGGCTGAGACCGCACCTCCAAGACCTCAGGCCATTCGGAAGAAGGAACCCTCAGGTAACACAAGGCAGCCCAGGGCGGGCCACTCCGGGTCAGGCCACAAGTGTGATCCCACCCTCCCATGCGGGCAGCCCCACACCCCTTGACCCTTATTGTGTGTGTGTGTTGGCGGGCATGGAGTGACGGAAGGCAGGGATGAGCGTGGAGCTACCCTGGACGGGAGCAGACGGTTAGGGCTTGGAAGCCTGGCGGTATGTCGTGTTCATATCCCAGGTGGTGGCTGGCAGGATGGAAGGTGAGTGCTGGGAGCCAAGCCGCCCTACCCGTAGGTGAATCCCAAGCCCGTGAGGTGTCATCTCATTCGCTCCCTGTCTGGAGGTCTATGCGGATGCCCCTCTGTCTGTGCTCGGTGTGCGGGAGAGTTTTCCCCCTGTGGGCAAGTGCAGGCAGGCCCCTGCTACCTGCCGCCGCGGCCACCGGACGCTGTCTTTGCAGAGCTCCACCCAGGAGATGGTCCAGGAGCTGGCGCATGGGTCCTACGGCTCCATCTCCCTGGACAGGGGGCAAGTGCAGCAGACCACCGACCTTGCCCGGGGCTGGACTGAGGGGAGAGTGAGTGACACCCGGGGCCCTGAGATCACCGGGGTGTGTCCACAATCCAGAGTCAAATCTGGAGCCCTCCCCTGGACCCGCCCAGGGCTTTCCCACTGGAGTGTCCCAAGGGCCCAGTCCCAAAGGAATCTGGACTTCCACGCCTCCTCACCAGCTACCTAGGAGGGTGGGAAGTCGCTCTTTCCTAACCCTAGGCGGAGTAGACAAAACACTGATGTTTGCGCTTCACACTCGGCCAGGGGCATCTTTGAAATCTGCCATTTTCTGAATCTGAAACCTCTGTAACGAGGGTCTCAAACCTCCCTTTCGTGTAAAAGAAAGAAAAACCAGCGTCCTTTCTTGTAGTCAGCCAGATCCTCACAGCGTCTGTCTGCCCGTGCACTGTCTCCCGACTGGGGAGGGCTGAGGTTCCCACCAGACATTTCCCTTCATGTCAGGAGCACATGAAGCCTCAGGTGGGGGAGCGGGGGAGTCCTGCAGCCCTGGCTTAGGGCGGTTCTCAGTTCCGACCCACAGGACCCTGAGCAGCCACTTGGCAGCCCGAAGCTTCCGTCCTCTCATCTCTAGAATGGGGATGTTTGTGTTGGATTCGCTGGTCAGTGCTCTTAATGCACGCTTTGGTGCGGGGCGGTCTGTCCTTGCCAAGCCAGCCAAGTGTCCTGAGGAACTCATCGTATAATCCTCCCCCCGCCCAAACTCAAATTGGACTTTTCAAGCCTGGAAACCGGTTGGCTGTGGGCAATCCTGTCCCTCCTCTGCACACATCCCTGAGGGGCTCACAGTTCCTGGGGGACCTCCAGACCTTGACTTCCTGGAGGTTCACGCTGGTGCTGGTGACTCTGTGTCCTTCCTCATCTCACCCAGCGCGGAGAGTCACTCGGGCAGCGGAATGAGGCCTGCAGGATGCGGGCCCTCCAGGCAGGCCTGCTGGAGAGGCTGCCGCCGTCCATAGGACCAGCCTTGGCGCCTCGAAACATGGCCAACGTCACCACCATCGTGTTTGACTGCGCGGCTGTCCTCACCTCCCACGGGGTCCTGGACCACCTACTTGCTACGTGAGTGCCCAGCCCCTCCTCAGCACAGTGGTGACTCTGCCCACTGCCAGCTGTGTGTCTTGGAAACGGCCCTCCATCTCTCTGAGCTTCGATTGCTCCTCTGCAAAGTGGAGTGGGAGAGGATAAACTTCATCGGGTTCTGGTGGGCACGAATGGGATGAGCCACGGCAGGTGCTTCCCTGGGGCCTGGCTCTACAGAAGGGGCTGAGAGACGTGCCGTGGTTGTTCCTGGTTATTCTTTCCCTCTCCCCGATGAAGAGCAGTCTGCTCCCCCATCGCTGGGATGGGGCCTTTCTGAGTTTGCAAAGGCACACGGAAAGCACTCTGGCAGGGAGTGTGGGATTCCATGCAGCTGGTCGTGGGGCGGGTCCTTGGAGTAGCCAAGGAGGGGTCTCTGGGGCCGCAGAGGGGCCCCAGGCCCACTCAGCTACCGGGGATGCTTCTGGTTGGAGTTCATTCGAGAACACTGTATATTAAGCACCTGTGACATGCGGGAGCTTTAGAGACACTTGGCACAACGCAGTGAATGAAGCAGACACAGCCCCTGGACCCCCGCAGCAGCCTGAGACTCAGATAGTCACACACCATATCATCCACAGATCCTGTCCCCGGCCTGTCCCAGGGGATGCCCTCCTATGCTCCTTTACGACTGGAGGCCTCTTCCCACGTTCTCATGCATGATGGACCCCAGCGCCAACTAAAGACCTGAGTGTTCTTTGAGTGCCAGACGAGGGCCTCCTGTCTCCACAGAACAGGGCTGGGGGAGAACAAGAGGACAGAGGACTGTGGCTGGGGCGGGCCCGGCACAACTCTGATCTCACTCATCTTTTGATTCCTCTGGGAGGGCTGAGGTCTGATGGCTTCTACTGCAAGGGGATAGGAGTGAAAGAGAGCTGTGGGTGGGGTCCCAGAGCCCCTGGGAACCAGAGGGGAGGCTGGCTTGAGCTGTTCCCTGGCGACCCATCCCCACCACAGTCCCGTCTCCCTCCGCTTCCCCTTCTCCATATCCACCCCTTCTGACCACCACCAGCAGGCCCAGAAGAGAAGGGGTGTTAGCGAGCCGCTCACACATCGGCCTCAGTCCTCAGTCCACTTGCACAAGGGCGTGGAGGGCTGGGCTGGACTGTGTCCAGCCTCTTTGCGAGAAGAGTGGCAGTGGGAAGAAGAGACTCACACAAACCCCGTGTTCCACCTGCTGGATGAGCAGGCCTGCCACTGCCAGGATGGCCACACAGGAGTCAGCGCCGGGGTGGGACTCCCCCCTGGTGGAAAGGGGCAGGCACAGGGCCCAGACCCAAAGCAGGGTGCCTTGGGAGGACAGTGTGGAAGCGACGGCCAGGCCTCTGGCTCTGTGGCCCAACTGCTTCCGCCCAGTACCGCGTCTTCTATGGTGGGAACCTGGCTGGACCCAATGCAGGATTTCTGGGAGCCCACGCCCTTTCCCTCTTTCAGGATGCGGCTGGCCTCTCTGCGTGTCATCTGGCCTGGGTCGCACCTGGGAGGCCCTGCCTACCTTCCCCAGGTCCAGCTGCAACATCTGGGGCCCAGGAGGGCAGAGCTGGAAGGTGAGGGCACAGCAGTCTGGGAAGACTGTCTGCGGTGGGGTTCACGGGCTGGGGTTCCCTTCAAGACAGCGGAGTCTCTCCTGTCTTGTAAAGTCGGGTACGTAGGTGAAACTTTCTCTTTCTCCCGCTGCAGCGCCAGTTCCAGAGCTCCTGCCGGCTCTAGAGCCAGAGCAAGGGCCAGCTCCGGGGCCAGAGGCAGCTCCAGCTGTAGTTCCACCGTCCGCGCCGGAGCTGGAGGCGGCCTCACCACCAGCAGCCTCACCTCCAGCAGCCTCACCTCCATCGGCCTCTCCAGGGCCGGAGCGAGCGCCATCAGCTTCAGCCCCAGTGCCAGCTTCTGAGCTGGAGCAAGATGCGCCATTGACTTTTGGACGATCTCTGCCTCCAGCTGCCGAAGTCACCGCAGAAGCGAGCGCCGAGCTGAGAGAGGAGAGGCCTAAGCTGCTGGACTTCCCTCCGAAGCTGGTGGCCGAGCAGCTGACCCGGATGGATGCGGTGAGCAGCGGGGCTCTTGGGCTAGGTGGGGCCCGCCTTGGTGGGCCATCAGCTGCCCCAGACCTCCTGTTCCCTCAGCCGCAATCCAACGATGTGGGTGCAAGTCACAGCTCCCCCACTTACCCACCGGGTGACCTGGGCCACCTTCTGGCCCCCAAGTCCTTGCTGTCCCCACATGGACAGTAGAGAGCACACCAAGGGCGGGCACCTGCTGGGCAGAGTGGCTGTGCGGATGGATGAGGTCGAACAGAGAGGAAGCGGGGCAGAGAATAGCCCTCTGGTGGGGGAGGGAAGCTCACTGGAGTGCTGCCAAGTCCTGGGTCACTCACCCATCGGCCCAGGAGGCCTCAACAGCCTCCGTACTTATTAGACACCTAGTGCGTCCTTACCGACATGGAAGACAGGCAAACAAAGCCCATGGTTGTTGCTGCCTCGGGGGAACGTGCAGCTGAAAGGGGAGTGGGACCAGGGGGTGATGAGAACGGGTGGAAGATGCCCCTTGAGATGGGCAGGTGTGAGCCGTGTTCTGGTGCTTGGGGGAAGCAAGACTGGGCTGCGAGCCAATGGGACTTCTCTTCCCCGCCCCTATTGGGTCCTCGGTCATCCTGCGCTGGGCGGCCTCAGCGGACACAGACAAAACCCAGAGACTCCCAGAAGCTTCAGGCCACCTCCTCAGGTTCCTGAGCTGCAGCTGACCAGTGCCTCCTGCCTGGGGCTGCGGGGGCCTGCAGACTCTGAGCTCGGGTGTGGCAGGGTCAGGTGACAGTCCCCATCCTCCCCAGGAGCTGTTCAAGAAGGTGGAGCCCCGCCACTGCCTGGGTTTTGTGTGGTGCCAGCGGCCCAATGGGAGCAAGGAGTACCTGGCTCCCACGGTTCGGGCCACTATCAACCAGTTTCTTCACGTGTCCGGCTGCGTCATCACGACGTGCCTTGGGGACCTCAGCATGACGGCCCAGGACAGGGCCAGAGTCGTCGAGCTGTGGATTCAGGTGGCCAAGGTCAGTAGCGGCAGGGCCCAGGGAGCCCCTCCCTGGAGTCAGGGGGACTGCCCCTTCTCCTCTCGCAGCTTTCAGCCTTGAAGTCGGTGGTCTGGGCCTCGGCAAAGTCCTAGGCCCCTTGCTGCCAAGGGCCTGCTGACCTTGAGTGCTGGTCCCAGTGGTGGGAAGCTCCCTTCCCGCCCTGGGTTGAGCTAAAATCTTCCTGCCCGCGAGCGTTACTCATCAGCTCCCAGGTGTGCCCTCCCTCGCTTCCCTGGGCATCTGCCTCATCCAGGACAGCAGAAGCCCACGAGGGGACACAAGCCAGAGGAAGCAGGGCTCCAGCCCGCCGTCGCAGCTCATTCCCTTCCCTTCCTCAGGAGTGCCGAGTCCTTGGAAATTATGCGTCCCTGCGTGCCATCGTGTCTGCTCTGCAGAGCCCCTCCATCAGCCGTCTGCAAAAGACATGGGGACGAGTTGCCAGGTGGGTAGGCCGTGCTCCATCCAAGCACCACCAGGGCGGACCAGACATCCCCCGTGCGACTGCCATGGACCCCTCATTCAGCTAGGACCATCTGGGAGGCAGCGGACCCTAGGGATGGGGACTGGCCTCCTTGCTCGGGTCTCTGAGACTCTCTGAGACCCTAGGCAGTGGCTCCCCCCTTGTCACATCCTGGATTGAGCCACACTGGAGATTTCCAAGGGTGTACTTCGCAGCAACGGAGCCCTCATCGGCAACCAACGCTGTTAGAAACAATGTGCTCAGTCGGAGTGGGAATGGAGGCCCCAGGTGACCGCAGGAGAGCCTCCACCCGAGTCCCACGGTGACCTCAGAGCTCCGAAGAACCCGGGGAAAACCCTCGTCCAGGCCCCAGGCCCTTTGAACCTTCCGGGTTCTCAGCCAAAGGCATTTCGCCTTCAACCGCCCCGGGTTTTCTTTCCTCCTTTCCTCTCCCCTCAGGAAGAGCTCTCGAAAGTTGAAGAGGTTCATCAAAGACCAGTGGGTGAGCAGGAGGCAGCTGGTGAAGGTAAGACGGAGGCTGCACATCTGGAAGGAGGGGGAGCGAGAGGGGAGGGGACCCGGCAGGATGAGCTTTGGTTCTCCTGTCACGTGAAGTTGGTCAGGAAAAGATGGACAGGAAGAGGGATGTGCTAGCTCCATGGGCAGGTGGGGGCAGTTTGGGACAGGAGGCCAGGGGCATGGGATAGAATGGTGCGGGCTGGACTGTTCCAGGAGGCTGAGGACCTGGCAGAAGGTGCCGGTGTCTGGCTTCCATGCTGCTCCATCAGCTGCCCTGCATCTTCCTCCTGGCCACTGGCTGGAGCGAGTGGGCGGGCTTCCTTTCTTCCGAAGTCAGCCCAGTCTGTGCTCAGGAAGCCAGGGCCCCACTGCTCCTTCTGTCTTCACTGTGCCTCGCAAGAAGGGCACCCTGCCTGCCTGAGGGATGGGCACTGCCGGATCCCACGGGCCGGGGGCACTCAGGGGCTTCCCAGCCTTGGGACGGACACTGGACCTGGGACAGATCTGTGTCCCCTCGGTGACTCCCCACTCTGGCCCCTAAAGTGGGCGCTGCAGACAGTCCCAGTGGGATGCTCACCCAGGTCCTTGTTGGCGATGACATGTGCCCCGGAGGGCAAGGGCAAGTGCCCAGGGAACTGATGGCTTCTTCAGGGATCCTTCCCGCCCAGACGTCAGAAGTTTCCTCGTAAAACAGAAAGGAAATGCCACCCCGCAGTGCCCTGGTCGCCCCCTCCCCTGCTAGTCAGACGTGGCATTCGGGGTCCCCATCCTGAGCGGATGAAGAAAGAATTCTGTGCAGGGGAACTCCCTGAGGGGATCCTAGGGAGCTGAGGGCTTTAGCAAGGCCTTGGCCTCGGCCTGGGATCAGAGACTCCTGGGCGTTGGGGCTGGCAGAAGCCACTTGACCAGGCCTCCTGAGACACCTCATCTCCCTCCATCCGTGGCTCGGCCCAGCTGGGGGCCCGAACACAGCCTGAGAGTCCCGAGGACAGCACTGTGGTCAGCGGCTGGGCAGAGGGTGGTGTGAAGGCAGAGGAGACAGGGGCCTGTGGCTGGGAGGGGGAGCAGCCTCTCCTCTGGGGCCCCCTGAGCAAGTCCCTGCCCCTGTGTGGGCCTTGGTCTCCTCATCTGGGAGCCAGAGGGAGATGAGCCGTGGTGCAGGCCTCACAGTGGGTGCCGAGGCTCAAGGGTGGGGAGGAATGTGGGGAGCTTGGACCTGGCTCCAGAGGCAGGCTTGAGCGGAGAGCAGTGATGACGGTCAGATGACGCTTGGGCCTCAGGAGACTGTGGGAGGCAGACAGAGTTCGTCAAACCTTCCAGACGAGGTAACAGGTTCAGGGAGGCCTGGGCGGGCCCAAGGTCACACAGGAGTGAGTGTTGGAGCTGGGATGGCTCTGGAATCAGAGCACCCTGGAGGCGGGAGCCGCAGGGGCACCAGGTGACTGGGGCCACATGTCCAGGGTCCCCGATCTGGGAGGGGTCTGGGAGGACACTTGGAGGGGAGCGTCGGCTCACTGGCCCTGTCAACACCCTGGCAGGAGGCGACCTCTATGTTGACCAGCCTGGAGACGGGCCCCACAGGTGCCCAGAAGGTAAGGGTGCCTGTGGAGGAGGGGCCCAGGAGTCGCAGGAGAGGGGACTCCCCTTCCTAGCCGGAGGTCTCTACCAGCAGAGAGGGAGCCTTTCTCCTCCAGCCCTGCTCCTGGTGCCACAGACCTGAAATGCCTGCATTGGAAGTGACCAGGAGGAGGCCTGGAACGGATGGGCGCACAACGGATTTGGGACAGGGAGGGGCGGGGACCACGTACCCTGGGTTTTGCCAGAGCCGGCTGCTGGGAGGTGCCTGGAGGAGTTTGGGGTTCCTGGAGGAGAGAAGAGGAGGAAATTGGGGGGAGGCCGCCTAGGTGGGTAGCTTGGGCTGGGCAGGAGGCTGGGGTGAGGAGTGGAGGAGAGGTCTTTGACGGCTCCTGAGAGCGGGATCTCATCACCGTCTCCACCCCGCTGGCACAGGGGCTCATCCCCTTCCTTGGCACATTCCTCAATTACCTACTGCTGCTGGACACCAACATGGAGGATTACCTGGAGGTGAGTGAGCCTGGAGGTGGAGCTGGGGATCAGGATTCGGAGATTTGGGAGGAGAGACTTGCACTGAAGCTTGAGCTCACAACCCTTGGCAGAGTCCTCTCGTGAGGGCCTCACAGCCACCCCGGGAGCTGGGTGTCATGGCCATCTTAGTGATGAGTGAATATAGGATCCAGGTGAGCCGCCAGTCCAGGCTGCCTGACTGCGGAGCTGCTGGAGGGTGTGTCTGAGCTGGACTCAGCCTCTCCCTCAGGCCCCGCCCCTGCAGGGAGTGAAGCCAGGCCCCTCCAAGGCAGGAAGCACACGAGTGGCTGAGCATCCCTTCCTGCCTGAGGCCTCAGTCTGTCTGTCTGTCAGAGAGGGCTGTCTTAGAATGTCCCTGAGCCATAGCCCCGTGGCCTCCTTGCTCTGGAGCTCAGAGTCTTGCCCGGGACCCATTCCCGTTTCTGGTAGCGCCTGCTCCCTGGTCGACCCTGCTGGTAGTGCAACCTGAGAAAGGGTGGAGACGGGGGCTAGCTATGGGCTAAGGGGGCTGTTGCTCATGGGCTTTGGCTCTCTGCCTTCCAGGGAAATGAGATCAATTTTGAGAAAAGGAGTGAGGTGAGCAGCTGTGGCCTCCCCGTGCGGAGGGTGGGGCTGTGGCAATCAGAGACTCCTCCGGGGAAGACCTTCTCTGGCCCGATGCCTTGGGCCTTGCTTTCCTTGGGAGAGTTCGGCACCCAGAGCTGGGAAAGCCGTCCCATTGGTGCGTGGGGGAAGGGGCTGGCACCAAGGACACCTTCCTGCAGGAGGAGCTATTTCAAGCCAACTGTGAGAACGAGCAAGTCCTGCACGGAATTGGAGGGAAGGAGGGTTCCCATGTGGGCCAAGACCCCAGACCAGCTCCTTGACCCTCTTCTCACCTGTCTGAGTCCCCAGCACGGTCCCCCACCCAGGCCCCGTCTGCATCATGTCCTTTCTCCCAGGAATTCAAAGTCACCGAGCAGATCTTCCTGCTCCAGGAGGCAGTCCATCTTTACCACATTGAGGCTGAGGAGCGATTTGGGGCCTGGTTCGAGGCCATGGAGCCCCTCAGCGAGGATGAGAGGTGAGGCGGGGCAGGAGTTGGTGAGGGCAAGGCGGACTCTCTCTGATGGCCAGCTCCAGGGAGCCCGTGCCCGTGGCTTCCGGGTCAGTCCCGGGGCTTGTCGCATGGTCACCCGTGGGGCCCTGGGACTCCAACTGCTGGCCGTCTCTGGGAGGGTCACCTGAGGTGTGGCTCCCGGTAGCTGAAAAGTCCCCTCTGTCCTTTAGCTACAGCCTGTCCTGCCACCTGGAGCCCCCACAGGAGAGGGCCGGCAAGATGCGCCGGTTTTTCCTGCCCAAGAAGAACCGCGCGTCTCTCAGCTCAGGGCTCGGTGAGTGTCCAGACAGGCAGGGACTGAAGCCAGGGGCTCCGGAAAGCTTCGGGCTAAGCACGGGCCTAGGGAGATGGACAGCCGGCACGGGGATCCCAGCTCCACTGCTGACCAGGCCTGTGAGGGACAATTCCCTTGACCTTTGTGGGACTCAGCTTCCTCTTCTGTGAAATGGGTGAAGCGAAATGCCAGCTCCCATGTCAGGGACAATGGGGTAGTGTTGACTGAACACTCAGGACAAGGTTTGGAGCAGAATGCAGTGGGGCTGAGGTGTTGGGCTGGGATACTGGTGTGACCCCCCCAATCATCAGTGTCTTCTCTTCAGTCACCAGACCCCTGACGCAGAACCCAGCAACAGTGGCAGATCCCGGTCCTTCCAACAGCTCGAGTGCAGCCTGCTCTTCAGCGGCGGGGACGCGGCTGGGAAACACGCGGGGCCCCAGGCCGGCTCCTCCCATGCTGATGGGGAGAAGAACATTCTAAGCCTTTTCCTGGGAGCCCTGGAGCCCAAGAGGGAGGGGACGACCCCACCCCACAGGCCTGGCAGCTCCACCCCAGCGCCTGTTTACCACTTGGGAAGGGGCCGTATTTCTTTCGTGTTAGTAGTTAGTGCTAGTTTTGAATTTGATGTTAAAATCCTGTTTCTGTTCCAGCCTGCGAGTCACGGTCTGGTTCTTTCCCCTCCTGTGCTCGTGTCAAGGAGACACAGACTCTCGCGTTCCTCCTGGAATGAAGAAATCTTGCAGGGTCTCGGCTTATTGTATGTGAGAGAAGGGAGAAGGGCCAGGCCCCTCCCTGGATACTGAGGGACACCTCCGCGCCCCCCCTTACTCAGAGGACGGCTTCATTTCAGTGTGGTTCACGTGGGCCAGGAGCAGAGACAGCACCCAGAGCTCCTGGCATTTAGAGGGTGGAGGTACTTTCACAGGCAGAGCAACAACCACTGGAATGCGGGTGTCTTTAAAATGGCACGGGCCAGCACCACGACCTGCCCCAGGACAGTGGCTGCTTTTCCACCCCTTTGGAGGAGAGGCCACGTTTTCGGCTTCTCTTGTGGAGGTTCCTCTTCACCAGATGTTAGGAACTTGTCGTTTTCTAATGAGGCTCTGGACAGCAGCAGCTCTAAGTGCAGAGAACGATGTAAAAGCTCAAAACGTGCATGTGGAGGGTCAAGGCCGGAGAAGGTCATGTGCAGATGGACTAAGGGCAGGCAGGACCCTCCCTCCCCCGGCCCCTCTGGGGGCTCCATGTTCACCCTTCACCTGGATTGGAATCCTCTGGGATCCTGGTCCACGGCTCTGAATTCCTTTCCCTGCAAGTTTGGTATCCAGGGGGACAGATCTGTGATGCAGCTTTGAAGGCTACATCTGGGCATCCTTCCCGACGCATCACTGCTCCTTGTCCACCAGGATTTCCTGCCTCCGTGCACTTCCTTCTGCAATTCTTGGAAGGGCAGAAATTCCCTCGAATGCCTCGGCCTCTCTGTCCCGTACCTCGTGGCCACTCCTCCCTGGCAGGGTCTGACGGATCACGGGTGGAGTCTGCTTTGCAAACATTAGATACCCTAATCCTGGCCAAAGAATGACCTATACTCTCCCTCGCTGCCCAGGGTGACATCTGGGCCCCTGTGGTTCTGAGGTGTGTGGTCTCAGGCAATCACCTGTTCACACACTCAGGCATGTTGTTTCTGACTCATCCTAACGGGGCAGGAGGACCTGAGCCTATAAACCATGCAGCCCCTCGGAGGGCTGTGTTCTCTTGCCCAGCCTTATGCTCCGTTTATGGTGTGGGTGTGAACCTTTCCCGTTGGAAGCTTTCAGAGATGAGTCGTGAGAGGAGGGTGGTTGAGGGGTCCAGCAGGGAACGCAAGCAAACGGATGACGGGTAAACACAGCCTGACAAAATTAAAACACTTAAATGGTTCCAGTCTGGTGGTGAGCAGACACTGCTCCGAGCTCACTCCAAGAACCCACCCGGTGACCAGGAGCTAGAGGGTTACCACCTGGCATTTTGAACGCCCCCCCCCCCCACCCCACCCCGGGAAAGACCCTGTAAGACTAGGACCACAGGAAGTGCTTGGCCCTTCTGAGTTCTCCCCTCCTTTCTGATGGCTGCAAGTGTCACCCAGACACACAGCAGCGTGAACCCTGCCAGGGAGGCCTCCTCAGTACGGCCAGCAGCTGAGGAGAAATGCTGGTTCCCAGCAGCCCAGGCCCTTCTTGGTATGGCACAGCCATCCAGGAAGGTGACTTTCTAAATGGAAGCCGGAGCCGGCTGTACCTTCCCGCCACAGAGAAAGAGAAGTGCCAAGTCCCAAGGCTAGTGCAGGCCCAGGAGGAAGACACCGTGTCCAAGGGGTTTCCCTCACAGGGCCGTGAGGCTCCTGAGAGCCGACCCTTTGGTTGCAGCGCTTTGTTTGTCATGAGCCTACCAGACGGCAGAGGACAATAACTCGCTGCCTCTTTGGGCTTCCAATGGCCAAAAATGAACTGATCGCCAGCAAAAAGAGGCCCACATGTGCAGCACCTGTATCTCATCAGTCTTTATGTTACTTTGATATAAATTTTAGAGAGAGAGCTATATATATATGTTCACTCACACACAAATATATCATGCACTCTAACTTATTCCAAACAGAATCAAGAAATAATACTCATACTCCTCAAATGCACGGTTTTGCAGCTGGTTCCCTCTCGGTAGCTGGTATTTATAAGCACCTTCTTCCAGGACCCATTTCATCTTCCCTTCGCCCTCCACAAACCCCGCGGCTGGTCATGGTGCTCTGCCTGGTTAGGGGACCATAACCTGCCTTCCTGAAGGGTCTGGGTCATGGCAGTCCTACCTGGATTGGATTCTGCTCATTCCCTGGGGACTTCAAGCCCAGGACGTGCTAGCCCACAAAACGCGGTCAGGAATCTCCTGAAGTCCACACGTGGGCTTCCTCCTCTCCAGGCTGAGGAGCAGAGGGAAGCCCGAGTCCCAGAGGAACACGAGGGCTCCAGACAGTGTCTGCTTTGCATGTCAAGATGGAGAAAACTCAGGGGAAACTCTGAGGGTGAAGCAAGGCAGTCCGTTGTCATCATTCTCTGCACTGAATCCACCCAGACGGTTCCAGCAGAGGCTCCACAACAAGCAGCCCCAAGCACCCAGGCGGGAGGCCGGCTGCGCTGTCCTGCCTGGGCTTGCCCAGTACATGCATGGTCTACATATTTTGCAAATGACCACAGCTGAAGATGCCCAAGGGCTAAGATTCACCCTGAGCTAACATCCATTGCCAATCTTCCTCGGTTTTTTTTTTTTTTTTCGCTTGAGGAAGACTAGCCTTGGGCTAAGATCTGTGCCCATCTTCCTCTATTTAACACGTGGGATGTCTGCCACAGCATGGCCCGATAAGCGGTGTGAATGTCCACAACCGTGACCCGAACGTGCCAATGCCGGGCCTCCAAAGTGGAGTGGGCCAGTTTAAGCCCTGCGCCACCCTAGGTTATTTTAACACATCACTCTCAGAAACTGATAAATCTGTCACGTGAAGGTAAGCAATTCTAAAGAGGATTTCCATAATACTGCAAGCTCCATCCCTCCAATAGACAATCAAGTCCTAACAAGCAGCGGTTTATTGTCACGTTGCTGATGCCGGAAAAGGTCTCTGTTGACAGCACGATCCCTCAAAGGCCTTGTCCATTTCTGTGAATCCAATTTCCAGCACATAGAGATCTAAAGATTGAGGCAAATGTGGTCTTTCCTCCTTGCAACTCTGAATTAACATGCAATAAAGAGCAGAAAAATGGAGACCTGGAAGCAGACCTCTTATTTGAGAACAGAGATATACCAGCGCTTTTGAAATGATCTTTGGAGTCTACCGGAGTATTGCACAGAAGGAATGATCCATTCCGACTAGGTAGGTTTTACTGTGTCGCTGTGAGGGCGACAACGGAATCATCCCGCGAATCGGTAACTCTCTGTGACTTTCAAGCGCAGATAAATAATATACTTCGGAAAGGAAAATGCGAGAGCACCGTGAAACGGAAAGCCCTCCTTGCTCTACTCAGCTGAAATCCAGTCTCTCCTCCACAAGAAATCCCTGTCTATGCTTCCTACGTCCCACAGAGGAGTTTAATAAAAGAAAAGGATTGGTATGTCTTGAAGTTGCAAGAGCTCAAGCAAGAAAACGTGGGACCCTTCAAGGAGACGTCAGTGAAGTGCCGGGCTCCATCTCAGGGGCACCAGCGTCTCCTCTCTTTCCTGGTGCTGTCAGCACATCCTTCTTGGGCGCTCACTTTCTCTGCCTGGCTGCTGAGCCTGTCCACAATCGCTCTCTCCCGCCCTCTTCCCCGTCCCCTCCTGTTTGCTCAGATCTTCCACAGTCACCAGCAATTGTTGGCCGTGGAGCTATGGGATGCCCAGACCAGTTCCCAGAATCATCTCTGCCAAATCTGAGGAAGGGCAGGGGTGTGTATGGGACTGGACGGGGCACCCCATGCGAGCGCACCCCGCAGGAATTCACCTCTGCTGCAAGGTGCAATTTTGCAAGGCTACGGCAAGTTCCAAAGGGCTTGCCACTTCTCTCCTGCCAGCAGACCTGTTGGGGCTGGTGCCACGTGCTCTCCCAGCGACCCCTCACTGCTGGGTGGGATGGCATTCTAGTAACTGGCCTTCTGAATATGTAACTGCGCATCCTCAAAGAGATGGGAATTCTTAATCCGGGCTTTGGTTTGGGTTGATTCCCACGATCACGCAGCTTCCTCTGCGAAGACTTGACCATCATCACTTCTTTTCCTCTCATCCTGTAAAAGTAATCATGAAACTGGACCCAAATGAGAAATGAAGCATGGCTTCTTAGGACAATTATCTCAGTTTCCCTATACTTCCACCCTTCCTCTCTCCCTCTGGAGCTCTTCTGACCTGTGTCCCAGGACATCGTCAAGCAGATTTGGGTCAAGGACAGAAAGCTCAAGGTCAAAACTCAGGACTGCTCCAGATCAGTTTTCCTCCCCCGTCTCGTAACACCCCCTCCTTGTTTCAGTGTGATTTTATTCTCTTTTATTGCTCTTGCCATTCTCACCTGTGCAAGTCCTGGCACTCTCTCTGAGGACACGTGATCCCCCAGCTTACTATAGATCCCAATTCCCATCCTTTCTGTGTTTTCTGACTATTCCTTTGGTTAACCCATTGGCCAGTTGTTGCTCTTAGCCTCTTTAGGGTCTAAATCAATTGTGACATCATCAACTACCCCACTCTTAGCGACTCACTCCCAGGTCCTGATATTTACATAACCCAAACGATCATGTTCACAACTAAATAAGTTAGAGTCCAGCCCCATGGCTGAGTGGTTAAAGTTGCGTGTGTTCTGCTTCAGGGGCCTGAGGTTTGCGGGTTCAGATCCCAGGTGCAGACCTACTCCACTCATCGGCCACGCTGTGGAGGCATCCCACGGACAAAGGAGAGGAAGACTGGCACAGATGTTAGCTCAGGGTAATCTTCCTCCTAAATAAAGAAATAAACCCTTCAGAAAATGTATTCATCCACCACAAATTCCTGATTTCCAATATGTCTTCAAACATTCATACAGAAGATACCTGTTCCTTCAGATCGGAAGTGATGCCAGATCACCATGTCCTCACTTTAATTTCCTCGTGGACCTGTCAGTCCTACATTCCACGGACTGTGATCTCAATAATTTCCTTGAAATAATCAAAAATTCCTTACCACTCGTCTTATTTGTGTTGTAAAACTGGAAACCCGGGAGATCCTGATTATCTGCTTTGCCATTCTACTGCTAGTCTTATGATAACTGCTGAAGAAAAAGCACACAACACGATATTTTGTCATCACCATAAAGACAAAATCATCTGCATCAACTGGGAAGCATCCATAATGCCTGGACATTTTTTTTTCTTTTTTCATCTCTCGGGTCAATAGCAAAAACACCAAGGCACTCAGTTAACAAATGGGCAAAGGAGTAGAATAGCCATTTTTCCAAAGAAGACACACAAATGGCCAACAGCCACATGAAAAGGTGCTCAGCATCACTAATCTTTAGGGAAATGCAAATCAAAACCACAAGGAGATATCACTTGACACCGGTTAGGGCGGCTATTATCAAAAAAAGTAGAGGTGACAAATGTTGGTGAGGTTGTGGAGGAAAAGGAAGCCTTGCAACTGTTGATGGGAACGTAAACTAATACTGTAATGATGGAAAATAGTCTGGAGGTTCCTCTAAAAATTAAACCTAGCGTATAATGTAGCAATCTCACGGTATTGTGTTTTGTACTTCAAATTTCTAACAGAGTATATATTCTGTTAAGTGTTCTTAAAGCAAAATAATGATAATAGTAAAGGGGGTGGGAGAAAACTTTGGTAGATGATGGATATGTTTATGGCCTCGATGGTGGTGATGGTCTCATGGGTGGACACTTATGTTCAAATTCATCAAGTTGCATACGGAAAAGTATGACATCATTACCGATTCTTCTGCACCTTAAAACACAACATGTCCTCATCCAGAAAATGAATATTGACTACGTCTGGGGACAGACGTTAGTTAGACTTATCGTGGTGGTTATTTCACGATACATGCAAATCATTATATTGTACAAATGAAACTAATATAAAGTATATGTCAATTATACCTCAATTAACAAGCGCACACATCATACAAGACTATTTGAACATTGTAAACGAGTTCAGTGAATCCCTGAAACTATCCCATCCCCAAATGTCACAGGAAGCAAGGAGGATGAAGTAAGATGGAAAGTTGTTGTGCAAAGCTGCATGCAAATTAAAATCCTTTAAGTTGCGTTCAGCTGCTGTCACTGCAAACCAAGACAAGCATGGACAGTCCTTGGTGAGTCAGCTTCCGGTCAGCTCTTCCCCAAGGCCCGGCAGTCATGCGCCCCTCCCCTAGTGGGTCACTCTGCTCTGTCCTCCAAAGTGGCCAGCAGGAAACCCTGGTAAGATTCTGGAGGACAGCCGCTTTCTATCCTAGATACTCACGTTTTAACAGACACTCGAGATGAAATGTCAAGACTTAAAAGCATAAGTGTCTATTTGTGTAGTGTAGGGTATAAGGGAAACCATAGGAGGTCTTTTCAGCATCTCTCAACTCATAATGCAAACATAGCCCTGTCTTCAGAAGGACCGTCCTTGGTCTTTGGTGCAGAGTAGGGCATGTCGCAGGTGGCACGAAGGACAGGTTGTAGCAGCACTATCCTCACTCCAACAGAACTATCTCACTGGACATGACCCCGTGGGTCTCCAAAATAAGTTACTGAACATAAAGAAAAAAACCTTTCTTGAGAGGGGCAATTTTACCGATCAAGGGAAAACTTCTGAATTTTCGCATCTTATAACAAATAAATGATATGTCCTATTCTATCCTAATGAGGTAGCATGGGTACTTCCATAATAAATACTTTTCATTTTCAGTTCAAACATGCTCAGCTGCTTTCAAAAACCAAAAAACCAAAACAGAAACCCAGGCATGTAAAATTAAGTGTTTTAACTTGATAAAGTACTAACACAGCAGTGGCTTCTAAGGGAAGAGCTTTCAAACGAAATGATCATTTTTGGTAATGACCGTAGAAGATGGTGCTATCGCTGTGAAAGGATGGAACCAATCCAGAACGAGCCAGCTTTTGATTAAGGACAACGGAATTGAATCAGATGCCAGAAATACTCACTTGGAAATCAAAGTCCCATCATCATCCCTGGAAGCATTTCTGGAACTTTCCCTTTGGACACAAATTTTTGTCTTCCAAAGGAGCAGACATAATACAGAGCAAATAGCAGACAGAGGAAGATGAGTCCCAGTTTGCCAGGCACCAAAAGGGAATTAGTGGCCCTGAGTCACATCTCTAGGAGCCCCACTGGGTGAGGGCTTTCACCAGGACCACACATGTCCACTCAGCAAGGGGAGTCCTCAGGGATGTTCACCTTACTCCCCAGCCCATCGAAACTGAAACAAGACAACCCAGAGAGAGAGAGAGAGAGAGAGAGAGCACATGTTAAATTCAATGAGTTGGGGGGCCAGCCCCACAGCCACGTGGTGGAGTTCCCGTGCCCCGCTTCAGCAGCCCAGGGTTCGGATCCTGGACAGGGACATGGCACGGCTCATCAGGCCATGCTGAGAGGGCATCCCACATGGCACAACCAGAAGGTCCTACAACTAGGATACACAACTATGAACTGGGGAGGGGAGGTTGGGGAGAAGAAGAAGGGGAAGAAGAAGAAAAAGATTGGCAACAGATGTTGGTTCAGGCGCCAATCTGGAAAAGAAACAAAAAAAATCAAATGAATTGCTCACGTAGGGCACGCAAAGCGTCTAACTGTGAGGTGAAACAATGGAAAAACAAACTTTCTGGCCTCCTGGCAGGAACCTTGTTCTTTAATGAGCACAGGCCTCGTGCTTCACTGTCTCATCCCCTGGGATGATGCTGTTTGGTGCGACAGAGGATGAACTTTCCCTGCAGAGGTCAACATGCATTTGTTTTTATAAAATCAGGATTCTGCTCTCTACTTTCATATCTCAGTTGTCAAATATCCACTGTGATTATAATCATTTTACTATTATTTGAGACAATTTCAAAGGTTACACAATATGCAATCAAAAGAATGTCCTAATTTGTTCCACAGTGGCCTGAAGGGAAAGTCACCAGACAACAGGCGGGGAGGGAAGGCTTACTTCAGCAGCAGTTTGAACAAAGGGATCTCGGAGGACCTGACGTTTTGAACTGAAACGGAGTATAGAGTAGGAATACGTGTGTGGATCCTGGGGCGGAGATGAAGGGTGACTGCTCAGTGTGCTGGCAGCAGCAGTGCTTGTTCTGTCAGGTGGTTCTGAGAGTTTGCGTTAAACATCACTCCCTGGATGTCAACTGTAGTCATCAGACGAGATCGGAGACCGAGAGGTGAAGGGGTGTCTAGTTGGCGAGGGGGAGTTAACAGCTTCCGTTGGAAATATGTTTGCTTAAGGTGCCTATAACATACACCTGGAGCATTATAGCTCAGAAATAAGATCTGGACGTGGTTTTTAGACATCGCCATCATAGAGATAACAGTGGAAGGCATTGAAGCAATAGAAGAAATGCACAAGAGTACTGAGACAACGTAGGGTCAATGGAGAGAATAGGGCTCACATTGAGTCCTGAGCTTTCGCAATAGTGCTGTGTGAGAAGGACCCTGTGAAGGACACCAGGGAGTGTGAGCTGGTTCACAGGCAGTCAGGAGCCTGAGATGTCGAGAAACGGAGGACAGGGAATCATTCCAAAAGAAAATCGTGGCCCGGTTCTGCGTTTGTTCCAAGTAATAGAAAGATGCAGAAACACTCTTTGGATTTAATTATGGGGAGATAGCTGTGATATTATCAAGATTGATTAATACACAGACCATTGTCTGAAGTGTGGGGGAGTGAGGAGCTGGTAATTCCATGAACACTGATCTTTCAGCTTCATTGTGAAGGGGAAGGAAGACGTGGGGCGAGAACTAGAGAGAAATGGGTTCAGGAGAGGCTGTTGTTTCAACAATGAAGAGATTGAATGAGTGAAAGGAATTCGATGGGGGAGGGGAGGGGAGATTGCTAGCAGAGAACATGACGTTTGGAATCAATAATAAAACTTCTCTAGAGAGGAGGAAGAAGGGAGACAATTAGGCTAAACCAAGGATCAAGATGAATTTTCAATGGAATCAGGAGAGGAGTCATTGATGGTTAAGAATGGTGGGATATTTGTAGACTTTGCGGCAGTGAGCTCAAGTATTTCTTGTAATGATCTAACTCATCAACATAGCAGGAGATGACCCCCTTGGTGGAAAGTGAGGGGAAAGGCAAGAAGTTTTTAGATTGGAAAGGCTCGGTGAAGGTCTGAACTGTTTCTGAAGCCCGGAAGGACGCACCAACTATCACGGCGCCGTAGGATGTAAAGGGAAGGAAAAGGAGGACATGTCGCTTCTCTCCTGTCAGGATGTGTGTCTGCTGGCACAGCCTGAGCCAGCAGCTGGGATGGCTGCTTTGTGTCCTGAGAAAACAGGGTCCGAGGTGGAAACCTACACCGAGGACCGGGCCGGGCAGTTCTACGGGAGATGTGCAGTGACATGTGGAGAGCCCGTGCTGCTCAAATCACAGCCTAATGTGCTAATGACATCTGAATCCCCCAATACACAAACACGCACTGTGGTAATGTCTGGTAACACCAGCTAAATTGACAGGAAAAATGTCACAGCTCAGTGTCATAAGATGGACACTGAGCATCCTGGCTGCTAGAGTATTTCGGGTCTTCGTTGTTGTCAATCTGGATGTTTCAGACATGCATCTCTCTTCTCACCACTGAGACTGTGCCTGTCGCCTCCTACTCAACCTCTGAGGCCCCACTGCGATGCCGTCGTCTTCCCTGACGCTTCCTCCTTGGCTGGTTCACCGTGTGCTCTCTGTGCTCCTGACGGTTTGCCCCTCTTTAGAGCTCTTTGCACGTGGACCCAGAGTTATTTCTTTACCCTGCATCTTTCTGGCTGGTTTGTGAGCAGGGTCTGTCTCTTATTCATCTTTGCAGCTCTGTTCTTCCACACAAGAATGCCAGCAGAAGTTGAGGGACATACCCTGAAGGGAAGACTTAGTGATTGTATTATTGGCGGTACTTTGATGTTTTGTTTTGATTTTGGTGAGGGTGCTAGAGGGTGGACTGCCAATCAGTGACAGTCCCAGTCGCTCAGTGCTCAGCTTATTATTTTGACTTGAATTTTACTAATGAGTTTGTGTCATTTACTCAGTATACAACATGCTTGATTGGGCTAAATGAGGAGAATTCCATAACTCAGGACCTGCAGGGAGGCTGATGCATGCACAGCAATCTGCAGTACTGTCCCCAAAGTGGGATTACACAAGTCTGGGCAAAGTCCTCGGAGGACCAGGAGAGGGGGCCCAAGGAGGATGTGGTTGAAAACCAGAACAGTGATGACATCGCTTCACATTTTGCTCCCTTGACACCCTCAGACCTCAGGGCTTTGCTGTCTATGATCATTCTCAGAGTGCTGGGAAGCCCGTTATGTATCGCACTACTGCCGTCCCCACTACTGTAGATTTTGGTAGAGTGTTTACCTTGGCTTTGATTGCGTCTCTACAGAGCCAGCCACCTGGTGGTCTGCTCATGTCGGGTCACACTTGATATTTAGCCTTTTGTGGTCAGAGACAGCGCTGTCCTGTGTATTCATTCCTCTGGGGCCTAGAACACAGCAGGTGTCCAATCACTAGGTGGAAGGCATCCATCCTCATAGAGCCTTCAACTCTGTGCTTTGTAATTATCGACTTTAACAGAAAGATTTGAAAGTACAGTGCTTCGCAGTAATTTTCTGATATTGTCAAGAAAGACTGTCCCATCAAGAATATGAAGCGTATCTTTATGAAGTGTCTTTACTTGAATGGGGATTAAGTTGGCTGCCCTGGAGACATTTTCCTGTCATTTCTGTTCGTCTACTTGCTAGTTGCATTGTATCTTTGATAAGTACTTTCTCAAGATATTGAGCAGTGTTTGCTAAATCTTGACTTCTGTTTCTTTTATAGATAGTCACTGATGATTTTCTCCCATTCCTATCGGTCCAAAACTCTTTCATAAAGAACAGATTTGAGTATCTTCTTATTCACTGTGGAGGCTTTTGTGGTCATGATGTATATCTCATAGACTAGACCTCAGGGATATGATGCTTTTGATTAAAGATGAGTATTTATTATATTATTATGGTGTATGTAGGAGGAGAAAAATTGAGAAGGAGTGATGGTTTTCAGTTTCTCAGGTATGTGTGTATATATATATATATAAACATATATATTGAAAATTTTGGGGGCCGGCCCAGTGGCGCAGTGGTTAAGTTTGCACGTTCTGCTTCTCGGCAGCCTGGGGTTTGCTGGTTTGGATCCCAGGTGCGGACATGGTACCGCTTGGCAAAAGCCATGCTGTGGTAGGCATCCCACGTATAAAGTAGAGGACGATAGGCACGGATGTTAGCTCAGAGCCAGTCTTCCTCAGCAAAAAGAGGAGGATTGGCAGTAGTTAGCTCAGGGCTAATCTTCCTCAAAAAAAAAAAGTTTCTTAATAATGAACGTGTTACTTTTTAACTCAGGATAAGATAAAATTTAAAAAAAAGAAGCTTGTTTATGATATAAAGGTGGAGTTGAGAACTGGGATATAATGCAGGTAAGTCATACCCAATGGAATTTACTGCAGAGCCGTGTGTTTTCATCCCTCCATTGACAAGGTGGACATTCACGCGGGTCCAAGTCAGGCTGAGTTTGCCTGGTGACCAGCTCTTTCTTCTGACCATCACCTCTGGGATGTGAGTTGCTGTCAGTGGCCCTGCTGTGGGGACCAGGGCCGGTCACAAGGTCTGCTGCAAGCCCAGGAGAGTCCCCAGTGATCCTGCTCCAGGGCCAGAACATCAGCATACCGGTGACTCCGTGTGGCTTTGTTTCCTGGGTGTATCTTGTAGGTAGCCTTGTAGACTCATCGGGTCATATTCTGATCCCTGGAATCTATGACCACGTGGCTCCTCTTACTGAAGAGGAAAAAACAAATGTACGAAGCCATTGACCTGGACCTAGAAGAATACCGGAATAGCAGCCAGGTTAAGAAATTTCTGTTTGACACCAAGGTATGATCACAAGGTGATGGATAATCTGAACAAAGAATGATGGTAACAAATATTTTCCCAAGGCTTAATTTACTGTGTCCTGTTTATCTGCACATCTTAGAACTGAAAGCAGATGTTAATTCCAAGGGGGACTTTCACTTTCAAGGCCACTTCCCTGTGGTCTAGATCAAGCAGACCTTTATCTGGGGTCCCACTGGCACCGGACTCAGGCACCTAACCGTGGAGCAATTGCTCATTTCACAGATGCGTTTTTCCAAATCAGTTTTCTGGACTCAATCCCAAGCCGGCCTGCAGCCGGTGAGCTGGGCTCCCTAACTGTTTAAAGATTGAGGATAGTCTGAGGTTATTCCAGCTCCATGACCCTAATTGTTCATTTTTCTAGACAAAACCAAGAGACTTAGGGGCTAATCTGTAGACTGCCACGTCACTGCTGCCTTGGTGTAATAAGTAGACCCAAAGCCGAAAGCGTTACTGGCAAATTTAGATTTTTTCCTTTTCCCTTCTCCTCCTCCTCCTCCTCCTTTCTAAAACGCTTGCCTGCTAGGGTGTTTGCTAGCTATGGCTGGTTCCTGGGGGAACAGCCAAGAGAGGGAGAAGCATGCAGAAGAGAGCGATAGAGTTTCTTATCATGAAGTGTAGCTCTTCCTCAGACTAGCTCTACAGCGGCCATAGCAAGATTGAAAACTGGCTCAAACATCTGCAGAGTTCTTTGAAGCCTTCTGAAAAATAAAATACATTTAGCACACAAATTATCATCGCAATGACTGGGATAGAAATTTATAAATGAACCCAAGTTTCTGAAAGGGCCCCTTTGCCATCTAGTAACTGCAAACTTCAGCGACGAGGGGCCCTCGCCAATGGGAGTGGCTTGGGCAGGCGAAGGCAGCAGAGATCTCGTGTCCTGAGGGGAAAGTCCACTTGTACTGTTTGTCCAGACATATCTAAGTGAGGCGATAATTAACTTGCCATTAACCGTGTCACAGATGTACAGAAATTGGTGATGCAAGCAATACAATTCAACTGAGTTTTAATTAAACATTCTTTCATATAATAAAATACTTTTATTTCAATTTAGGAGGAAATTCTAATGCACCTATGGAGGTACCCATCTCTTTCTATTCACGGGATTGAGGGCGCCTTTGAGGAGCCTGGAGCTAAAACAGTCATACCTGGCCGAGTTGTAGGAAAATTTTCAATCCGTCTAGTCCCTCACATGAACATGTCCGTGGTGGAAACACAGGTAACAAACGTGCATTGTTCTTCTGTCCAGCAGCGCCGTTCCTGAGAGCCACATGCCACACAGTAGTGAGCAACTCAGTTGTTAGCATTGAAGTATCACTTTTTTCCAATACAGAAGGGACTGGAACAAATGTCAAGAAACCAACAGGATTTTTGTTCAGTAAAAATCTCTTCCCTCAATTATATGCAATTACAGTCATCAGACAAATAACCATTTGGAGTTGGAGTGATGGGAAATTTTTGAAAACTAAATGGTGCATAAAAAGGCAAGATGGGTTTTACACACAGACGGAGAAGCTACTTGTCTACGGCTGGACTGAGCCGGAAAATCTTTACCCCCAGCGTTGGTTCGTCCATGATGTCTGAAATGAACCCCCTGAAAGCAGCCACCTTAATGAAAATGTTTGTGTCTGGAAGGAGGTGCATGCCTGAAGTATCGACCTATCATCAGTGTACCTCAAGTTGCACAGAAGGTAGACTCTGAAGAAGGGAGCTCAAGGAATACCTCGGCGCCCTCTCTCCATCCACTGTCCGCTTTTATCGTCGTCTTAGCGCTAATTACATTCTCAAAGATCCTCCTTCCCCTCTGCGTCCCTCCGTCTTTTTGTTTCCATCTTCCTCCCTCCTTCCCTTTCTGGATGGACTGTTCCTCCTCCTCACAGCACACACTTTACATGAGCGCAGGACGGTCTTCGTCTTGCTCACAGCTATGTCCCAGCACCTAGAACAGTTCCTGCCACGTGACAGGTGTGCCTTAAATGTTTGTCGAAGGGATGAATATTTCAGAGTATGGAGTTTTTCTCTGGTGGATTTCCATAATGGCAACCGGAATGGAGCCCAGGGGAGAGAGAAAGATGCTGTCAATGAGCCTCCTTCACAGCTTAGCGTGAAATTGCTCCCACTTTTTGGAAATTTCCAAGTGTGTAATGTTCCCAAAATATTCCTTAAGATACTGATAAGTCCAAAAAGAGGGATATTCAAATTGAGAAGTTCTACTTGTGTTGTGTTTCATAATTACCTCAAACATTCATCATATTTGTATTACCCACAATATCATTCAAGGTTTCATAATTACCCAAATTCATAATAAGCCGACATTAACAGTGAGACACTGTGGTCGGGGAGGGGTGGGGACGGGAGGGGGGATTGGGGGGTCTCGGGAGGGGTGGGAGTGAGAGCAAGCATTCCTCACACTGGGCGCAGCTCTCCGTCCTGGAGACCCGGCTCACTCCGCGTCCTCCCTCTGGAAGAGCTGAGGGAAAATCAGAACGCTTGAATGCGTCAGCTTGGGATTCCAATCAGTTTCTTGATACAAGGCTATGAGAGCTACTCAAAATTTTCTCTTACAACTGAAAATGTTACCTTTAGGTAAAGCAGCATCTTGAATATATATTTTCCCAAAGAAATCGTTCCAACCAGATGGTTGTTTCTATGGCACTAGGACTACACCCATGGATCGCAAATATTAAAGATAATCAGTATCTTGCAGCAAAAAGAGCCATCAAAACAGGTTAGACTTATGCTATTTTGATTGCTGGTTTACACTGGGAACAAGGGGTGGTACCCGGTGGGGCTGTAGATAAAGCAGACACTTTTAAAACTTCACTGTGGACTCTCCTTTTATATGGGCTGCATTACTGACGGTAAACGGTGTGGTTCAGGGCTCTTTACACACACTGTCTCATGAATCCTCCCAACAGCCCTCCCCGGGGTGCAGATTAAGGCGAGAAGAGATTAAATAATTTGCTGGAGGGCACTCAGCTAGAAGTAGCGAAGCCAGGGTTCAAACTCACGTTCTGGAGACCTGAATTTGGGGGAAAATGATGGACTTGGAAACCTCCCAACCCTCCTTCTGCAAAACTCATGGAAATATTGGCCGATACATAAAAACTTTTAAAAGCACAGCTGAACTTGCACGAAAGTAAAGGAAGTCCTCTGGGGTTAAAAATGAAGAAGCTAAACTGTAGTGGAGCGAGCAAGCTGGCACCGGGCTGCCCTGTGGGGACTTGCTCTTCCCGGTCACAGAGCTCTGGGTTTAATGGCCTCCAGACCTCCTTGGAGCACTAACTCTCTGCATCTATGAGTACAAGGGACACAGACGTCAAAAATTAGAGGACAAGTCCAACACCGAGAGCCATACTTCTCTACACAATCATCCCCACTGCCCTCAGTTGTAGCAGTATTTTACCAGTAAAATTTGGGGGTGAAGAAAAGAGGAAGAAGAGTTAGGAAGTTAAATGGAATGCCAGCTGAAGAGAGATGTGTGATTGAAATGTCAAATTCAACAGTAAAGACATGAAATACAGGAAAATGCAGGAATGCATAAGGCACCTTTTTGTCTGTCTGTGTGCTAAACCAGTCCTGCCAACAAAGGACAGTCGTCTGCCACATAATGAGTTTTTCGTCAACAACGGACTGCATGTATGACAGTGGTCCCATAAGATTAGCACCATATCACCTAGGCGTGTGGTAGGCTATACCACCTAGGTTTGTGTGAGTACACAACAATTAAACCATCTAACAATTAAATCACCTAACGATGCATGTCTCAGAATGTATCCTGTCGTTAAGCAATGCACGAGTGTACATCATCTTTATTCACATTCACGCCTTGCTCTGTGGATCCAGAAGACACGGCATGTTCTCTTTTGTGTCTTCATTTATTTTTCATTCCCACTCCATCTCTGGCAACTTTCCCTATAGCCTAGAAGGTTTCAACTCATCTCTTTCTAGACCCCAGGATATCCATTAAAACTGTTTCCTGGGATACCTTGAAAGTTGAGTACAAACACTGCAACATTCAGGTGAAAGTTGAGTACAGCGATTTATTCATATGTTGGTTACAAAAGAAACACAAAACACCAAAGAAATGTGTTCCTAATATTTAATATTAGTGTTTCTAATACTTAATTCGTGAAGCAACCATAAAAGTAGGTAGGTACATCTTCTGTGGTACTCTGGCCAAAAACACATGACCTCTTCCAATCGTGAAAAAACGTCAGATAAACCCAAACTGAGGGACATTTTACAAAACAACTGATCAGTACTCTTCAGCAGGGTCAAGGTCATGAAAGACAAGGGAAGACTGAGAAACAGTCACAGACAAGAGGAGACTAAGGAGCAATGACAAAATGCCGTGTGGGATTCTGCATTGGATCCTGGTACAGCAGAAGGGAAAGAGTGAAATTCAAATAAAGGCTGAGTCTAGTTAATAATATTATCCAATGTTAATTTCCTATTCTTGATAATTGTACAATAGTTATGTAAGATGTTAACATTAGGGAAAGCAGAGTAAGGAATATATGAGAACTCTCTCTGTACTACTTTTGCAACTTTTCTGTAAGTCTAACGTTACTTTAAAATATTATTTAAAAATATTTTTGAAAGTAGATAATAGTAAATAAGGCAACCACAGTTTTCTTCTTGACTCTATTGACTATTTTAGAATATAAATTGCATGATATCAGGACGCTTACTTATCCCAGCCACCAAATTTCATGGTGGGAAAAAAAAAAAAAAAGAAAGAAAGATAAAGTGAACACGACATTTGCGGAGATCACTGGGGGTAGTCTTCTCATTAATTTATTCAATGCCTTCTTTTCCTGTGTTTCAGTGTTTGGAACAGAACCAGATATGATCCGGGATGGATCAACCACACCAATTGCCAATATATTCCAGGATGTTATCCAAAAGAGTGTGATGATGCTCCCGCTGGGCACTGTGGACGATGGAGAGCACGCGCAGAAGGAGAAAATCAACAGTGAGCAGGTTCTTGAGGGGGCTGATCTCTCAGTGTGCAAACCACAGGGTGTCCACATCAGTAACCTTCCGACATGCTGCATATTTTAGATTGAATTTATGTCATCAAATCTTCCTGTTTAAATTGTAGACTACTTTTCCTCCATTATTTGAATGGAAATAACAGTTTCTCTTTATTTCTTCTTTTGTTAGGTGGAACTACATAGAAGGATCCCAATTATTTGCTGCCTTTTTCCTAGAGACGGCTAAGCTGCATTAACAACGACGGGAACCTTCCAGCTTACATCTGAGCTGCTGACATATCCCCTCTCTCACATCCCTGGACAGGAATAGAATCTAAATATCCAGAGAATTTCTGTCCAGTAAACAATATTTTCCCTCTTTAATACGTCTTTGGACATTTGGACCAGTAATAAACTATTTTAAAGGTAGAGACACTGGAAATGGCTTAATGTCTCTGTTGCACACCTCTCTAAAGTCACAGCTACCTTCAACAACTTGATTTCCCCAAGTCTGGCCCCAGTAGTCCCCGGACTGGACTCATTCTGCCCTTCCAGCACAAGGATGGTTCTTCGATTAGACTTCTCTTGCCATTTGATTGGTGGAATTGCTCTAGTTTGCTGTGTCCTGAGGTGCTCAGGACACATAATCATTCATCCACTGACTGTCAGTACTTATGTCACCGTTGCTTTCACCACACATTCCTTTTATATTGTTAATAAAAACATTGGTCTACCCCACCGACTACCATGATTTCCCTGGGGGTTCATTTTCAGATGAGTTATTGAAGCGTGATACATATTCACTTCTTGCCTCCCCTTCACTTTTTCCTTTCTTGAAAAGTTTTGAAACAGAAATGACCAATATTCACACTCTTATGCCATTTGGGATTCCTTGTGAGAAGATGCGTCTATCTTTATTCTAAGCCTCTTTACCTTTGCTGTGAGTGACGCCAGCCCACCGCCCCTCCTGCATCCTGTTCTGTCTCACTACCCCATCGGGAGAGGCCACTCTCCCTCTGACACCTGCGCACGTGGAAATTCACCACAGCAGAATCAGCCCTGATGGAATTCTCTCACCCCGTTGGGATTTTACTCAGTGACTACATCTAAATTGTTCAAAGCTTTAAATAGCATCAATTTTAGACAGAGAACTGATCAACCTGACATCAGTAACACATCCCAAATTTGAAGCTGTCAGCTCAGGTTGCATTCATCAGTCATTTCAGTCGACCATCTTGTTTGGCTTGATTGGATTTGATGGTGTAAACAAATAAACAAAAGCACGTAAGTTTTCTACAGCTAAGTATAAGTAAACAAATCACTTCAGTCTTTATGAATTCACTATTTAAATAGCATTAATGGAGAAGAAGTTAAGGGTTTATTAAAAATGTTTCTCTTATGATTCCAAATAAAAACAAAGTGCCACACATTCCACCTCTTTGTGGGTGCTTGAAATGTCAGTTTTAAAGCTTGCTGCGTCATGTCTAAAACGGCTGGATCATGGGGCCAGCTTACCCTGCCTCTTGTCACAGAAACGGGACCCACCTGTGGAATCAGCCTCGCTGAGGCATCCATAAGGAGCCACTTCTTCTCTGGTGCTGGACAACATCAAGTCCTCTTGGTTAAATATTCGCAGGTGTTTGGTACTCGTCACTATTTAAGCACAGTCCATGCTCGCCAGATTTGGTTGAATCTTGTGAGGTTTTCGGATTCCGTGGACCTACCTGATGTATTTGGCAGAGGTCCCAAGGACTAACTGTACACGAGGTTTCTGACGCCAATTTATATTTTAACAAGGGTGTTCATAGTAGTCAATTAACAAAAGTTGGTTGTAAAATATAACCATTTCTGAGCAAGGGAACATCAGTTTTACCAAGTCACTAAATAAGAAGATGTATTTGCTGATCTGCATTCCTGCTGAATCTCTGAGACCTGCAGTGTCTTGGTCAATTATTCAGCTGCCACCAGGTGAGGAGAGGAGGAGGACGAATGAGGTCATTGAATCTAGGAGATTCCAACCCTGGGATGCCTGAGTCCAGAGCCGTGGTTTTCTGCCTCCCCGGGTCATGATGGGTCTCCCCAGCTCTCATTGATGGGTCCACGTTTTCTACCCAAACCCAAGCCATGTGGCTACCTGGGTCTTGCTGTGGTTTGGGAGCCAGATAGGAAGTATTTTCCAGATAGATTACATTCAGAGGGATGACAGAAATCCGCCCAGTGATTAGCCAGAAGACCAATTAACTAGTAATAAGAAGACAAAGAGGTTGGGGATAGAGAAATTTAAGTATTTGCTTTAAAAAATTTTACCAAAGAAGCATATGCACATGGATAAAGATGACCACCCAGTATACTTATTGGGAGTATATAGTGACATGATCAGGAGGGGACGTCATCGTATTGAAGGAGGGCAACATGTCAGGTTTGGGACTGTCCAGGTTTGGACTGTCAGTTAGATTTGGTAGATGCTCTTATGGAAGATAACGAGGACTGGGAATGTTCTTGGTTTTACGTTGTATTCATAAAAATAAACCTTGCGTGAGTGTGTGCTGGACAGTGCAAGAGCCCTGTGGTGACACACGTTCTCTGCACTTGCAGCTGGAGGAAGGCAGTCGGCCACAGACACACAAAGAACCTGGTCTGGGCTTCTTCTCGCTCCACATGTTCATTCCAGCGCATCCCTCCCTCAGCCTCTGTGTTAGCCAGACACCAGCCCAGCCCAGCGCAGCCCAGCCCCCTCTTCTGAGAACTGGACCCCGATCCTCCTGCATTTTTCATTAGAACCCGTTAGAATCCGAATTCGGCTCGTGGCTTCCTAGGGTCTGCGACTCTGAGGACCCCTGCTAGGAGCATCCAGAGGCTGTTCTCCTAACCCGGAGGTGCGCACGCGCCTGGCACAGCAGGAAAACCTCGCTCCGTTAGAGGAGGCCTCAGAGGCGCCGGGCATCGCTTGGGCCGGTGGAGGCGGAGGCCGGCCGCCCGGCCCGCAGGCCTCCGGCTCCCGCCCGGCCCGGGCGCGTCCGTTTCTCCCGCACCGCCCTCGGGGTTCTTTACCGCGGGCGGGCGAGCGAAGGGGTGGAGTGAGGAGGGATGGAGAGGGAGGAGGCGGGATCGCCCGGGGGTTACCCGCTCGGGGAGCCGCTGGAAGTGCCAGGTGGCCTTCCCGGTCAGACGCCGCCAGGCTCTCAGCCTGACGCGCGTCTCCCCTTCCTTAGATTGACTCCTTCGGCTTTCCGTTTTCCTCTTGGGGAGGGGTGGGACTTCCGGTTTCATCACCGGAAGACGACGAGCCGGAGGAGTCCGTCAGAGGGGCCAGCAGGAGCGATTGCGTCGGCAAACGGGTAAGTTATTCTCTGACCGGGCCGGGGGGGGGGAGGTTTGGAGGCGGGGACCGTCCAGCGTCTGCGCGGGGCCTGGGGGCGGTGGCTTGAGGGCTCGGGCCGGGCAGCTGGGCGCCGGGAGTCCCGCCAGGGCCCTTCGCTCTTCCTCCTCCCTCCTCCCCCCGCCTCAGCCCCTCCCCCGCTCGCCGGTCCCTCCCGACGCCGCCCAGACTCGCCCGACACCCGCCCGCCGCCCGCGCGGCGTCGCAGCCGCCCTGCCCCCGCCGTCACCTGCTCGCTCCGCGAGCCGGGCTCCCGGGGACCCGGCGGGCCTCCGTTTCCCCGCGGGCCCGGGCTCTCGGCGCGGAAGCGGCGCCCCGGGCGCCCCACGCAGCCCTGCACGCAGTCGGGGCGCTTCCGACCGCCTGGCTTCTCCGACTGGAACGCGGGCGCCCAGGCGGGGAGCTGCCCGGTGGGGGGGGGTTTCTAGTCCGGGCGGTGGTGTCCGTGGCTGCCCGCCCACTCCCTGTTTTCCCCAGCGCACCGATGCGCTGCTGCCACCCTCGCCTCCTTCGGTTGAGGATGCTGGTGCCCGAGAGCAACACGCCTGGAAGTGGACGGTCCTGGCCACTCAGGGTCCAGCTGCTCTCAGCAACTAGCGGGAGACCCCAGGCTGCCGCACGTCGCTGCTGGCAGCAGCGGGATCGTCCCTGGAGATACCCACCTCTTCCTAGTGGGCGAGCACGGCCTGAGTGTGCGTGCCCGCTTTCTGGAGCTTAGTCGGGGGGAGGTGGGTGCCAGGAGCTGCTGACCCCTGCGGTTGCGTTGAGTTTTGAATAGCCTGTTTATTGGGTTGGGGGGTTCTGGACTAGGACATCTTGGCAGGGTTGGCATCTGTGGACACATATGTAGGATTATTTTCTAGGTAATCATAGCCCGAATGGTGATTGTGTCGGGACTTTACAGTCCGTGCCGGTGGAACTAGTTACAGTATGCACCTGGTTTGCGGTGAAGCGTTAGTCCAGATGCAGCACTGCCTGGGGAAGGTCACTAACACGTATTGATTAGAACATCGTTAGGAGAGATTTTGATGCCTTTTGCTTTAATTAGCAAAAGGGAATGAACAGATATAATTGGGTTTTGAAATAAGCCTGTCACTATCAACAAGCATCCTGTTTCCTCCAACTTTGTTAAATGTACTTCTAGAGGCAGAATTCTGTGGAGGGAATGACGTTTTTCTGTTATTGTCCACATTAAAATGTTGCCATATTAACATTAATGCAAATTTTTGAACACTTCAAATAGTTATATTTTAACAGAATTTTGACCTGAAAAAGTCTATAACTTCCGTTCAAAGAGGTGATAATTATTTTGTTTGTTCATGTGAATATACCAAAGATGGAACTTTCACTGCAATTTTGTACTTGTATATTTGTGATAGATTTTTAACCCAGTTTTCAATTAGGAAAGATAAATTTTAACTTTTAAAAGTTTACCAAAATGTATAAACTTTCATGATTTTTGGATATTATGTCTATTTTATTTAATTACTTTGGCTAGTTCTACAGAGTTTACACACATTAATAGAAAAATGAAATTGAAGAAATGGTATAAACTTTTCCAGTGTGGTATGAGATTTCTAATTTTCATTTTTTCTAGTGTAGGAGTATTGATTTTTGTTTTAATATTTTCAATTTAAAATTCTAATTAATTCAGATTTCTCTTACTGAGTAGAAATGTGTAATTATACATTTTCTTCATTTTTTTTTCTAATGATCATATCTAAAATAATTGAATAGTGTAGTTTGGGGAAATGTTATAATGTTTTTACTGAATTTAGGTTTTCCCCCTCTATCCTTAATAGGTACTATTCTTTTTCCCACAGCTATTCAGACAGTGTGAATACTGTCCTCATGGGCCGAGGCAGCTGTACACTTAATAACTTTGGGATTGTCAACATCACCTCTCTTCTCTGAGTGTTATTGAAAAATTTGAGTAATATTTCTGTAACTATACCTCACAGTGATGCTAGCGTCAAATGAGATAATAAGAATGCTTTTTAAGTGGTAAAGAGCTATAAGTTTTACTACTGTATTTTTAGTATCTAATATGTTTACTAATGTTCACTAGCTTACAAGTTGACAATCAAAATGAGTTAGTCATTGTCTTTGAGTTTTGCCCTCTGCATTTTAAATCAATGTAGTGAACCTGAGTGGAGAAGGGAAAAACAGTCTCTGAAAATAAAAGTCAGAGCAGTCAAACTTAGTTGTATAAGAAGGAATAGTTCCAAGTTCAATGAATGTGATAAATCCTTCATTTTACTGGGTAATTGGGCAGAGTCTTTTAAAGTAGCACTCTTGTTATTTTATCTGATGTCCTGTCAGAATTAGACAAGTGGATATGAGTTGTTTCTGTCCATTCCTCATGGACCCATTTCATGGAGAGGGGGCACAAAACTTCAAAATTAAATTTGGATTTTAATTAGTATCCAATTGTAATCTTGCTTATTTTGGTTGGCAGAATAATGCAACTCCTCCTTAGCCCTATCCCTCCCAATACAAAAGATTCCACGTCCTAGTTGCTAGAATCTGTGACTATGTTATGTTACATAGTCTATGGAATATGTAGTAACGTGTAAAATGTAATAATATGTAGTGTTATAATTTAAAGCAAAGTTATTCGTTAAGGTCTATTTCAAAGTGAAATATTTTTTTTGGTAAGGTTGATTGGCCCTGAGCTAATGTCTGTTGCCAATCTTCCTCTTTTTGCTTGTACACTTAATAACTTTGGGATTGTCAACTGACCTAACGTCTGAGCCCATCTTCCTCTATTTTATGTAGGATACTGCGAAAGTGTGGCTTGACAAGTGGTGCTAGATCCGTGCCCAGGATTGGAACCTGCGAACCCCTGGCTGCTGGAGCAGAGTGTATGAACTAACCATTACACCACTGGGACGGCTCCAAAAGTGAACCATTTTATTAATGTTCATTCATTCTGTTTTTTATTGTGAACTTCAGAAGAACGCTAGGTGAGTGGTTTGGCCCTGGCATGCATCATGTATGTGTCCTGGGTTAGTGTTCTGAGGCCTGTATTGGACATCTTTAAAATGTGGTTGTTAGGGAGGCAATTGTAGTTAGTGTTAGAATTCTTGGGGGTTCATATTCCAGCCTCTATGTATTAGTTGTAGGAAAATGGCCTTAGTTTCTTCCTCTCCAAGTGGAGAAATGATGTGTCTTTGAGTAGTTGATGAGATAATGTGTGTGAGCGTGGCTTAGAAACTATAAAATGCTGTCTCTGCACAGATTATTAAGACTACTCTACAGTCTTTAAATCCAGCCTTAATACATGCAACGTGAGAGTTCTGCACAACAAGAGGTCGGAAACATGGATTCTGTACCATGGGTTCTGTGGAGCAGGCAGAACCTTACCTTGCTGCCATATTGGTTTTGCCTTCTCTTACTTGAAAAACCAGACAGGCGCTTCCTTCCTTCTTTTTAGTCCCATTTGTAAGATTGATTCAGAATGGGAGTATAGGAATTAGTTTGCATTTTTCCAGAACTAATTTGTTACCTTTTTCATTTCTTGTCAAACATTTTAAGTTTAAAGAAAATGATTATTTTCCGTTTATTTAAATTCCCAAAATGCTTTATGTTCCAACAAATTCACTTCATTTAAAATTAATGAAGTTTTTGAAAAGTCTTTGTGCTAGGCACAAAAAGTAAACCATCCCACTTCTTGTCCTTGTAATCTTCAGTAACCCCAGCAGTCAGTCCCAAGATACTGGCTGCAACAGAACATTTGTCAGTGCCAGAGGTGCACGGCGGAGTAATTAGGTTGGCCTGGAGAAGTCACAGAAAATATCACAGCAACGTGGAAGACCCATGGGAGTTCTCTGTGCGGATGTAGGAGGAGAGGGCTTTTTAGGCAAAGAGGGCAGCTTGTTGGAAGGCACACCTGGTTGAGAACCAGTCAGCAGCCTAATGTGGGTCTTAGCAGGGCCTAAAAGAGGGAGAAGCGCCGAAAGAGGACAAGGTTTAGTTTGTCAAGGGCTTTGAATTGAAGGCTGTGTGCTTTACTTGGTACTTTTTCCTATGGTCAAGTTGAAACCGTCAAAGCTGTCAGATCTCCCACCCTCTGGTGTTGTCCCTTTTCCTTAATAGGTACCATTCCCTTTCGCACAGCTATTCAGACACTGAATACTGTCCTCAGGGGCTGTGTGAGAAGCTCGCTTCAGTAACTGAGGCTTTTCTGTGGAGGCCCCATTAGAGGAGGCTCTCTCCCTGGAGCCACTGAGGCACGCGAGAGGCTGGAGTTGATGACGTTCCACATAAGGCAGTAGAAGTAGAGTACAGAGGATAGAGTGGAGAGACATTTTTGATGTGGAAAGGACAGGATTAAGGGCCAGTGAAGGAGGAGGTGAGAGAGGGAGGAACTAAGAATAGTTTAGAGCACTGATCTTTGTGTAGAGAGCTGGCAGACTAGCTCCATGGAAGCAGGTTTGGGAGAGGAGAGCAAGATGAATTTGTTTTTGGTTGTATTGAGTGTTTGATATCTGTAGGTCATCCAGGAAGAGATGCTGAGATTAGAAGTAAGGTAGAGACTGGAAATAAAGGCAATGAGTCCCTGGACCATTTGAGGTGGCTGGAGAGCACGCAGAATGAATGAAGTAGACCAGGGAGGAAGATCGAGGCTGGGCAGGGGAAAGAAAAATACAAATAGCTGGGATTTGAGCATGTTCCTTCTTAGTATATGCCCGATGACGTCTGCAGAGTTTATCATTCCCTTTTAAATAGCAGGGGTCAGAACAAAGAGGACCCGAAAGGCCAGGTATTTGCTTTATTGGTGATTGTGTTTCAGCTCTGTGTGCTTTATGTTTCTCCTGTTGTACGATCAGTGTCTGAGTTGGTGATCTCTAAGCAGACGTGGAACCGTGAAATAGCATATCTCAAATTGCAGTCCAAGTTAGGAAAAAAACACACGAGGGATTTGAAATAAAAGATTTCCAAGATTCTCAAAATTCTAGGACTTTTTATTAAGTCTTGAATATACATTGAGTTGACACCTTCACAAACACAAACCCCTTTAGATTAGGAAATGACGTGGGAACGACGTTACACATTAAAAAAATCGGTCATTATATATTTATTAAAATCCTGAGGAAAACTTCAGATTTATCTAGAGCATTTTAGTATCTTACGTTCCTTTTGTATAATGCAGTGAACATATCCATTTTGTTAGTATTATGTAATTAAAACATAACTTCTATTAAATTTTAAGTCTCTAAGTGATAGAGTTTTTAAAAAAAAATATATTACATAGTTATTTTTTAAATATCCTCCTCCAGTGAGCAGATTTGACCTAGGCATTTGGAAAACTTGGCTCAGGTTGTTTTGTCCTGATAATTAACATTAATCTTTAAATAACTCTTTTGGCTTCAACATGGGGGAAGTTTATTAAAAGGGAAATGTCATTTGCTCTCTTTTAATGAATAAAACAAAACATAATAGCTGCCAAATTTTGTAGTATGTGCACAAAGATACTATATTATAGGGAATAGCCTGTGTTTTAGCAATGTATGATGTCCTACTGTTTTATTACTATTGAGTATGTGACAGTGACCGTCATTGCAAATATTTTAAATTTAAAACAATTTACGCCCTGCGGATAGATTATTGTGCAATAGCCATTTCTTTCTAAATGACGGTTAATGGATTTATCCTTTGAATACTATGTTTAGCATAATATAGCAGAACTAAAAGTAATGATCAAAAGACCAAGGTTAGCATGTGACGTTTCCTAAAGGCTTGAAATAACTTGGCGTTATGTATTAATAACATTCAGAAAACATAGTCATGCCTTAACATATTAATCTGCTTATATATTTCAGCTGAGGTGGTGATTTTTACTTTTGGCCGTCTTATAGAAAAGCTTTTTGAAAAGTTAACTTTCTCACATCAGCTGAAGTCTTTAAAAAATCTGATTAGTATTTTATAGAGAATACTTTCTTGCCTCTTTTGAATAATATAGGCTAATCATAGGCAGTAGCTTCATATATTGTTGGAAGAAGTGTAATTACAAAAATTAACTTGTCATACACCACAGCTCAGCAAAGTAACTTTCTTATAAGTCCATGGTCACAGTATGTTTTTGCAATTCAGCATCTGGCTCTGTGGGATATCGATGGCTTCTATGAAGAAAAGTACCAGGGTGAGCAATTAAATGCAAAATGACAGCATAAAATATGATCATTATGGTTATACAAAAGACGCATTTATGAATTTTGCAGATAACTGTCATTTTTCTGCTCATATTTTTCTGTTGCTTTGTTAGCTTAATAATTTTAGTACAATTTATTTTTTTCTTCTAAAAAATGAACACTGCCATTTTTATTATCCTGGCACTTGTTTATATGTCTTTTTTGTTTGTCAGTTTTGAAGATTAATGATAGTTGTTTCACTGTCTTTTGACACAATACTTTCAACTTGATTTCAAAATTGAAGAATTTAAAAAAATTGCATAGCAGTTGTATTATAAGAGTACCACTTCTTATGATGAGTAGTATTTTATCACGTGTGGTTTGGATAATAATCACCACCCGAAAGTAAGTTTTGCCAGTAGTTTCCTCGTAACATCACGTAGTGTTTTGAAGTATTTTTTATGGTATCAACTCTCTGATTTGGTCCAGGGTAAAACAGTGTTGACATGAGGAATCATATAGCAAAGTTGTTGTCTTTCTTTTGTCTCTTACTTGCAAAATGTATTCTACATGCAATGAAACTGCTGGACGTTGCGGAGAGGGAGTCACTCTGGAGGACTAAGTGTCCGTGTGACCTTTGGAGCATGCCATTGTGTGAAGCTCCGTAATGTTAACCTCCATTTTGTTAAGTTCCATTATGTTAACCCCTCTTGGCTCCTCTGCAGCCCTGCCTGTCTTTCCAGCCTTACCTTTCACTGCTGCCATTTTTGAAAACCTATGTGTTACCCAGTTGCTCTCGTTTTCTTTTACTTGTGCTTATAGTATCCCTGTCTCCCGAAATACAGTAGTCCCCCCTTATGTGGGGGGGATACGTTCTAAGACTCCCAGTGGGTGCTTGAAACTGCATAGTACTGAAGCCTGCATATACGTTTTTTCCGACATGTACACTGCTGTGATAAACTTAGAAATTGGGCAAAGTAAGAGAGTAACAGCAATAACTTCTGTTTGGCATATCCAGATTTCCAGCACGACTGCTCTTACACGTTGGGGAAATTATTAAATAAAATACGGGTGACTTGAACACCAGCACTGTGATACCTTGACAGGCGCTCTGATAACCAAGAGGGCTACTGAGTGACTGACAGGCGGGTATCGTGGATCCGGTGGAGAAAGGGATGATTCACGGCCCCGGTGAGAGGGAGCTAGATGGCACAAGATTTCATCACGCTACCTAGAATGGCGAGAAATTTAAAATTTGTGTATTGTTTATTTCTGGAATTTTCCATCGAATATTTTTAGACCTCTGCTGACTATAAGTAAGTGAAATTGCAGAAAGTGAAACCACAGGTAAGGGGGGGACCATTGTACTTTTTTTAGCCATTTGGTTAAATTCATCCTGAGCTTGAATGTGTGGTTGGAACTCTGTCCATTCTGTGAAGACTTTCTAATCTTAGCAGTCAACAGGAACTTCTTACTTTATGCTCTTGTGGCATATTTTGGGTGTCTGTTGTTATTATCAAAATATGCTTTGCAGATAGAGCATAGCTTAAGTTTTTTTTAATAAGTTTAAAAAAATCGTATTTACTGAAATCCTACTATATGCTGAGTACTGTGCTGGGTTCTGGGATGCTAGTGAAAGAGTTTATTTCTTCTGCTCAAGAAGGTCACATGCCAGTTGTAACGCAGAGTAGTAAGAACTGTGGTGGGGGCAGATGGGAATGTGCAGGCAGAGGGCTAATCCAGTGTCAGGGTTGGCAGTCTGGTTCTTGGAGGAGGCAGCAAGCCTGAGGCCTGAGGACAGCAGAGCACAGCCATGGAGCACGCGCAGGCCTTGCCCACCAGCCGTAACTGCTTAGATGGCTTGGTGGATGGACCCGAATCATTGGGGACTTATGTCTCATGATGTTCTTGTTTTTTGTTTTTTTTTTTTTAAATTTAATCATTTTCGTGAGAACCTTTGAAAAAATTAATTTCCTAGTTTTCAACTTTTGGAACCTCTCCATAACCTGATTTAATATTGTCTCAGTGACTTAGGATTATTATTTTGTGCGTTGTCATGTTGGGCTCTAAGAAATCATGTCCTCTGGGCATTTTGACCCAGAGAAGGGTGTTTTTAAATATCTGAATGTTCCCTGATTACTTTTAATTTTTTCTGTCTGCTTTTTCTAGTTTTTCTTCCCTTTTCCCGTTTCACTGCTATCAGTGATCTTGTCTAGAGTAGCACAATTGCTCTCCATTATTTGCCATCGATAAGAAGCCAATGAATCAGGTTTATCAGTAAGTATCAGGAAGGGGTGATGGATCTGAGGAAGGAACTTAGAGACTCACCTTCAATCCCAGTACCTAAATTCAAACATCATCTCTTCAAATATGTTTTGCCGCTCCAAGCCCTTTTGGGCAGGTTTCTTACTTTTAGCTAAGGCTTGGTGGGTGATGTTGCTGCCTTGGTGAGTTTTTGATAGCTGAGGTGTTCGTGTTTCCCTGCATCACGATTCAGGTCATTTTGTTTTCGTTGCTCTCCTGATGTGGTCTAACTGTTTTGTCTGATTTCAGGAATGCTTTTAAATGGTTTATGTTTTAAGAATTAATAGACAAGGCTTATATTATCCATTTGTTCTTATATAACTTACTTCAATTATAGTATCAAAGCAGGCATTTTTTATTGTGATCAATTTTGAAGAAATTAGGTATATCAGTTTTATTTATTCATTATTAATTTCGTTAATAATCAAGTTCATGAATGATGAGTTTAGGAATCAGTGACACCCTCTGAATTAATTGCTTTGTTTATTTGGCAGTAAAGCAAAACTAGGACAGTATTATACATTTGCGATATGTTTCTATATTTAGATAGAGAGAGGTACTATCTGTTGTTATTAATGTTACTGTTATCTTTACCTTTTAAAAACAAATATATATACTAACAAACATGTCTGTGTGTGACTGAGAGAGAGAGTGTGTAAGTGTGTGTTTTTGTGTGTGTCCATACATATCTTTTAGCATTTCCAAATTGGCCCAGGTGATTCTAATCTAACCTTTCTGGTCAGAATTTTAAGTATGTAAAAATTCTGTATGAAAATGGTAATAAAAACGCAGTCATTCAGTTTCATAGTGCAATTACTTATTGTGACAATTCTTGTTCAGGAGGAGTCTGTTTCCACCAGCATTGTTTTGGACAGGGAGATGGCAAGTGTAGACTATACTCTTGAGTCTGTTAGGGAGTGACGCTTTTTCTACTGTAGTGCTGTAATAGCTTTACATTTTGTGATTCTGTGGGCTACGCAGACGTGATGTGTTCAAGATGAATCAGACGATAAAATTGACTTGTTTTCCATCTGATAGCTGGTACTGCTTTCAGCAGTAAAACTGAATTATTTCTACAGATCGAAAAACAATCTATGAGATATGAGGTCATTTTCCTTATATAGCCATAGTTAAATGATTTGTTTCTATGACTGGTTTTTATAGTATAACCTGTTAAGGTTTTATCCCCTTATGCTCAAGACAGATTTAAGACTTAAAACAGACAAATTAGAAGAAACAAAACTAGAGATTTTTTAAAAAGTGTAACTTGTTTACAGAGTTTCCTCACCATTTAAATTTTATTCTTTCCTTTTCAACAGGTGTATAATGCTTATTTGCTTTAAAACCCTTGTTCATTCACTCACTTATTCTTTTGTTTATTTTTTTGCTCAAAAACTTTATTGCAGAATAGTTTACATACAATAAACAGCATCTATATAAAGTGCACAATTTGATGGGTTTTGACAGTTCTATACACCTCTGAAGCCATCTACAGAATCAAGATAAAAGAACATTTCTCTTACCCCCTTAAGTATCCCCATGCCTCTTTGCAGCCCACCACCTCTTCCTGCCTGCCACAGGGAACCCGTGACCTGTTTTCTGTCACTGTAAATTAATTTGCTATATCTTGTCGTATGTGCTGTTGTCTGAGTCTTTGTGTGAACACGTGTTTTCATTTCTCTTGGGTAATTACCTAGGAGGGAAATGACTGGGGTAATGTGATGACTCTGTGTTTAACTTTTTAAGAAACTGCCATCGAGTCTTCTTTAATTTCTCTCAGTCGTGTTCTCTAGTCTTTAGTGCATAGGCCTTGCACATTTTTTGGTTAAATTTATTTTTGCACAATTTTAAATCAAATCGCATGCTGTTAATATTTAAAAGTGCAATTGATTTTTGTTTATTATCCTTTGAATTTCCTAAATTCATTTAATTGTTCTAGTGTGGGCGTGTGTGTGTGTATGTGTGTATTTTGCATCCTGAGGATTTTCTATGTAAACGAGAATGGAAGTAGTTTTACTTGTATTTATCCGGTATTTATGCCTTCACTTCTTTGTTCCTCTTCACTTTTAGTAAGTCTTCTTCCTAAAATCTGTTCTTAGATCTGGCATTCATCTACCCACTGTGGCTGTCCTGTGGTTACAGATTGCATGAGAGTATCATTTCCAGGTTTTATATTTTGAATATTTTTGTCTCTGAATGTTAATTGTGTCTTTTATGCTTAGCACATAGTTTTGATCTTTTAATACAATCTGATAATTCTTTTTAACTGTAGTGTTTATTAACATTTAATGTAATGTAGTTGGTTGGATTTATACTATTTTGCTCTTTATTATTCTGCGTCTCCTGTGTTTTCTTTGTCTGTTCCTCCTTTACTGCCTTATTCTGTGTTGACATGAATTCTGTCATCTTCTATTTATCTGGGAATGTCTTTACTGCCCCTTCATTATTAAAGTATAGTTTTGCTGGATATGTGATTCTTTATTGATGGTTTTTCTTTCAGCACTTTGACTGTATTATTATTCTGGCTTTCGGCCTCTGTTATTTCTTCTAAGTCAGCTCTTATTTGTATTTTTTTCTCCTCAGTGTGATGCAAAGTCACCTGTTGAACATGTAGCTGTTCCTTGTATGTGGTGGATTTGATTGCTTTCCAGATTTTCTTATTGTCTTTTTCTTTTTAGTAATTTGACTATGATGTTTGTAGGTGTGACTCTCTTCGTGTTTGTACTTATTCATGTTTGTTAAGCTTCTTGTATCTGTAGATCAATGTATTTCATCAAATTTAGAAAGTTTTCAGCTATTACGTTTTAAAATATTTCTTCTACCCCTTTCCCTCTTTTCTCTGTTATTGGGATTCTTACTGCACATTTGTTGAAATACTTCAAATTGTCCCATAGGTCTCTGAAGCTCTTTTCATTTTCCTTAAAGTTTTCTTTCATTTCCAATCTTCTGAGTCGATAATTAATATCATTCTATCTTTAATTTGACTGATTCTTTCCTCTGCCTTCTCAAATCTGCTGTTTTCCCATGTAATAATTTTTTCATTTCTCTTATAGTGCTTTTCATCTCTAGCATTTGTTTGGTTGTTTTTATCATTCTCATTTCCTTATTCGCATTCCCTATTTGTGGAATCACTGTTATTATATTTTTAAAAAATTTTTGAAAATTTGAAAGAGTTCTTAGAACCTCTTTACAGGAGATACTTGAAGACTTTCTCTGCTACATTGACATCTGGGCCAATTTTCCATTGACGTTTTTCTCTTCCTGAATCTGGACCATAGTTTATATTTTCTTATAAACACAGCTTATGATTTCTTTCTTTGTTGTTGTTGAAAATAAGACATTTTGTATAGTGTGATGTGGTAAGTTTGGATTTTGATGCACTTTTCTAGAATGTCTTTTTTTCCCTTAACTTGCATGGTCTTAAAAGCATAGAATTTTATCTCCCTGTGGTGTACAGACACTGATGTTTATGTTCAGTTTTTAAATGCTTGCTTACTTGTATTTTGCTTTACTCTCTGGGTGTTTCCCCTGTAAATGTAAGAATTAATGGTCACACAATGATTTGGGCAGAATTTGTAGTCAAACACCTTGAGCCCATTATGATCTTTGCCATCTGTCTTTCTGTTTGTGGGTGTACAGGGGGCACATTCAAAGTTTACCTAGTTACCAAGCCTCTGTTCTGGGGCTTTTACTGTCTACCACGTTCCCTCGAAGTTGCTTTGCTTAGTCAACCAGGCATGTGTGGGGAACTTCATCTGGTCCTTTTATTGGCCTTTCATTTATAGGATCTCCTTGCTGAGTTTCTTGCTAGTCTGACAGTTGCCCAGACTGGGCTCATACCTCTGTGGACCAATGTTGTGAGATTTCTTTGGTTGCTTCCCACCAACTTTGGTCCCTTCTGGCTGACAGAGCGATAGAGGTTTGCTGCCTGCTCCAAATAGCTTCCTCCCTCCACCACCTTAGCTCATAGCTCCTCTTTTTGTGCCAGTCATGTGTTGGTAGAGCTAGCATGCTCTCTCACCAAGTCGCGGGGATGGTAGTCTCCCAGGCAAGTGCTCCTTTCTCAGCCTCTTACCTAGGGCTTTGGATAAAGTGCATTTTCCACTCGTTGCCTGAATATGGTTTTCAGAATCATAAAATTGTTGCTTTTGACAGTCCTATGCAGTTTTATACTTGTATCTGCTGAGAAGGTTCACTGACTTCTTTATTTTGCCAAAGCTGGATATTCCTGAGTAAGCCGTTGTTTCTTCAGAAGTGTCTTCTGCTCCGTTTTCTTTCTCTCTCTCTCTTTTCCTCCGGGACTCTAGCTAATTAGTTATACATCAGACCTTTTGTAGTCCTCAGATAGGACCCTGAGAGTCTCTTTTCTTTTTTAAATTTATTTTTTATTTATTTTTCTGAGGAAGAGTGGCCCTGAGCTAATGTCTGTGCCATTCTTTCTCTATTGTGTATGTGGGATGCTGCCACAGCATGGCTTGATGATGGTGTTGTAAGTCCTCATGCGGGGTCTGAACTCATGAACCCTGAGCCGCTGAAGCAGAGTCCGTGAACTTAACCCCTACACCACCAGGCTGGCCCCTCTTTACTTTTTTTTTTAATTCTGTCTTTTTCCTTAGATTCTTTTTGTTAGATGATTGCTGTTGATCTGTCCTCAAACTCACTGATTCTTTACTTTGTCATTTCCATTTTGTTATTAAGCCCCTTTTTTTATTCTAAATATTTTATCTTTTGTTTCTGACATTAACATGTGGCTTTTTAAAGAATAATGTTTATTTCTTTGCTGAAATTTATTATTTTTTTTTCCATTTGTTTCAAACATATTTTCTTTACTTCACTTAATATTGTTGTAACAGCTACTGTATGGTTCTTTTAAAATAATTCCATCATTTTGACCATCATGTTTGCCATACATCTTTTTGCTTGAGATTTGGACACGGTTTTCTGACTCTTCCTAACTCAAGTAATTTTGGTCATTTTGAATTTTATGTTGTGTGGTCTCTGGATTTTGTTGTGTTGCTTTAAATATTGTTGGTGTTTTCATTTTAGCAGGCGGATGACTTGACTACGACCACATCGTTATCTGTCATGTCTGCAGTAGTCAGCCACTCCTATCTCATTCCTGGTGTTTAATTGCAATCTGCTTTCACTCTTGTTCATACATGGTTTATGTTTTCTGGGTTTATTCATAGATTCAGGTGTTCCTTTAGCTCTCTCCTTTATGGTATTTACTTCTTACTCTTCTGTGGCTATCATTGCATTCGGACACTTTCCCGCTGATCCAGAAGTACAACTGGTTTTTCCCTTGTGATTTAGCTGCCTGTCTTTCGTCAGTGGTCTCCGACCCTGGATATCCTCTGGGTAAAGCCTCCCAAAAGGGGAGGCGTGCTGGATTACCTTTTGCCATTTGCTTGCTTTGGGCCTTGACTCCACACTAAAAACTTCCAGCTTTTGTTTAGTCTCCAGAGCCATCGCATAGTTATTTTTTTAGTATTTTATCCAGACTTCGTAGCTGTTATTTGTGAAAGGTTTGGTTTGTTAGAAGCTTAGTATTTTGTACCAGAAGTATATGAAGTGAAAGAAAAAAAAACCAAACCTCTTTTTTTTTTTTTTCCAAATTGAGGAAGATCAGCCCTGAGCTAACATCTGCTGCCAATCCTCCTCTTTGTGCTGAGGAAGACTGGCCCTGAGCTAACATCTGTGCCCATCTTCCTCCACTTTATATGTGGGACACCTACCACAGCATGGCTTTTGCCAAGCGGTGCCATATTTGCACCCATGATCCAAACTGGCAAACCCTGGGCCGCCAAAGCAGAACGTGCACAGTTAACTGCTGCACCACCGGGCCAGCCCCCAAACCTCTTTAAAAATAGTTCTAAATTTTGTTGTCAAGGCATTATATGCTCGTTGTAGGAAATTGAGAGGAATTAATAAATTCTAATGAATCTGAAAAAAAATTACCCATATCCACTTTAATATTTTGATTTTTTGGGGGGTATTACACAACTGAATGTGCTATGCATAATATTTTAAAATCTGCTTTTGGTTAAAATCATGTGAGAAGTGTTTTTCTTTGTCATTAGATATTCTTGGTAGATATTTTTATGGCAGTATAATACTTCGTATGCATGCATATGTTGGTTTATATGACCATTTTTTAATGCTTGTTACGTTGGTTGTTCAGTTTTTTACTTTTATATATGACCCTGTGGTGGACATCTTTTTGTATACATCATTGCAACCTTTTCATATTATTTTCTTAGGACAGGCCCCTAGAAGTAGACATACTGGGTTTCAAAGTGAATGATGAGGTTTTAAAGTTGTTCTTAGATACAACTGAATTGCTTTTCAGAAAGTCTGACCCATTTGACACTTGTGAGTGCTGTCCAGCTTACTGCACCTTCTAACCATTAGCATTAGATTTTTGGTATTTTCTCATTTAATGGATGGAAACTCTCATAATCTGCTTTTGGCAGTTTTTGATGAACTATTTTGGCCAAACTTCTTTATCTAATTTTTAAAAATTTACATCTCTCTGTTTTAAAATGATCCATTCATGTTCTATGCCTATTAAATGTATGTTTCAGTCTATTGTTTAAATAACTGCTTTTAAAACTATTTTAATGGTAGATGAGACAGAACCTAATTTTGTACCTGTAATACTATTAACTATGAAAACAGTTTTTTAGTATATCATTTCTTTTTGACTATCTCTTTGAATATCTTCATGTTTGCGTCTCCCCTTCCTTAGATTGACTCCTTCGGCTTTCCGTTTTCCTCTTGGGGAGGGGTGGGACTTCCGGTTTCATCTCCGGAAGACGACGAGCCGGAGGAGTCCGTCAGAGGGGCCAGCAGGAGCGATTCCGTCGGCAAACGGGGAAGTTATTTTCTGGCCGGGCCTGGGGGGAGGTTTGGAGGCGGGGACCGTCCAGCGTCTGCGCGGGGCCTGGGGGCGGTGGCTTGAGGGCTCGGGCCGGGCAGCTGGGCGCCGGGAGTCCCGCCAGGGCCCTAGGCTCTTCCTCCTCCCTCCTCGCCCCGCCTCCGCCCCTCCCCCGCTCGCCGGTCCCTCCCGGCGCCGCCCCGACTCGCCCGACACCCGCCCGCCGCCCGCGCGGCGTCGCAGCCGCCCTGCCCCCGCCGTCACCTGCTCGCTCCGCGAGCCGGGCTCCCGGGGACCCGGCGGGCCTCCGTTTCCCCGCGGGCCCGGGCTGTCGGCTCGGGAGCGGCTCCCCGGGCGCCCCACGCACCCCTGCACGCAGTCGGGGCGCTTCTGACCGCCTGGCTTCTCCGACTGGAACGCGGGCGCCCAGGCGGGGAGCTGCCCGGTGTGGGTTTCTAGTCCGGGCGGTGGTGTCCGTGGCTGCCCGCCCACGCCCTGTTTTCCCCAGCGCACCGATGCGCTGCTGCCACCCGCGCCTCCTTCGGTTGAGGATGCTGGTGCCCGAGAGCACCACGCCTGGAAGGGGACGGTCCTGGCCACTCAGGGTCCAGCTGCTCTCAGCAACTAGCGGGAGACCCCAGGCTGCCGCACGTCGCTGTTGGCAGCAGCGGGATCGTCCCTGGAGATACCCACCTCTTCCTAGTGGGCGAGCACGGCCTGAGTGTGCGTGCCCGCTTTCTGGAGCTTAGTCGGGGGGAGGTGGGTGCCAGGAGCTGCTGACCCCTGCGCTTGCGTTGAGTTTTGAATAGCCTGTTTATTGGGTTGGGGGGTTCTGGACTAGGACATCTTGGCAGGGTTGGCATCTGTGGACACATATGTAGGATTATTTTCTAGGTAATCATAGCCCGAATGGTGATTGTGTCGGGACTTTACAGTCCGTGCCGGTGGAACTAGTTACAGTATGCACCTGGTTTGCGGTGAAGCGTTAGTCCAGATGCAACACTGCCTGGGGAAGGTCACTAACACGTATTGATTAGAACATCGTTAGGAGAGCTCATTTGATGTATACTCTGTAGACTTCATGTAGCACGGCAGCCGTGTAGGGTCGGAATTACTAGTCCCTTTTCACAAACTGAGACTAAAGTTAAACAGTTTGACCAAAGTTAAGGTCAGGATTAGCGTCTCAAGTGTTTGTTACTCATTGTTTTTCAAGTTTGCTACATGTAAGGTTACTGACTTCTGCTGGCACGTCTGAAAAACACTGAGGCAAGGCTCTCTAGTAGCTGGTGTCTTCTTGCGTGACATGTAAGGCAGGTGTGATTGTTACTGATAATACACTGGCTCCTGGTGCCTTTTTTAAAAAACCTGTTTATTTTGGAATAATCTCAGATTTGCAGAAAAGCTGTGAGATAGCACAGAGAGTTCCTCTTGTATTCAGCAAAGCAGAGTGGCTCCACTTGAGCAAACTGCTTCATGCCAGTCACCATTCTAGGTGCTGGAGAGAGTAACACGCTGCCCTAGATGATTTCAAGGTCTGGTGGAAGAGACAGATCCATAAACAAGTATAGTGCCTTTTGCTCAGTGCTGAAATGGAGAAAGGGGAGCACAGAGTAATTTATGTCTGACTGCCTGGGAAGGAGTGGCGCGAGCTTGCAGGATACAGCATTTGAGTTAGGTCTCAAGGATTAGTGGGTATTCACTTGATTGATGGGACATTTCTGCCCACATTCGTGCTACCTAGGTTTGTGTTCGAAGAGAACTCTCTAACCTTTATAAAACGGACTCTTCTTATTTGATTCTCCTCTCTCCCTCTTTCTCACATCTCCTCTGAGAGGTTTTTGTCATAGTTTCCACAGGCTGTGAGAAGAATCGCGGTTTATAAATCCATGACTAGGAGATGAAATTAAGCTGTGTTTCTTAGTAATGGAAGTATCTAGATCTGTACGTTTTAAAATTCTTTCTCTTTCATAGTTGCTGAGTACTTCAGTGGTCTGATCACACACGTTCTTTATGCGAGGTTGGAGCACAGTTCTTCTGAACTATGCCCACAGCAGAGGGGTATTTTGAGTGAGTGTGTTGGTCATTGTGGGCTGCTCTAGGAAAACACCATAACCCCAGGTGGCTGAAACAACAGTCATTTACTTCTCCCAGTTCTGGAGGTTAAGTCCAAGATTAAGGTGCTGATTCCTGGTGAGGGCTCTTCCTTGCTTACAGACAGCCACCTTCTTGCTGTGTCTTCACATGGCAGAGATGGAGAGAGAACTCTGGTCTCTCTTCGTCTTCTTCTAAAGACGCTGATCCCGTCTTGGAGACCCTACCGTTCTGACCTCATCTAAACCTAAGTACCTCTCAGAGACCTCATTTCCAAATACCATCACATTGGTGATTAGGGCTTCGGCATCAAAATTGTGTGTGTGTGTGGGGGGGGGGGGTGCACAATTCAGTCTGTAGTAGGTGGGTTTCTTGGAATTTTTGTTATTATGAGGAATTGCTCCAAAATAGACTTGATAGAGAACTAAATAGGAAACTGTAAAATTAGCATTTATATGGCTTTTGCTACAGCAAAGTAGTAAACAGAATTTTATTTAAAATCAGAAGAAATTATTGTAGCTATGTTAACTCTGATTCAGAGGCTGGTGGATGCCAAGAAGAAATTTTAATTGTTTCATTTGGATGAAAGAGAGAAATACGTGGTGAAATACTGCAGTGGTGTTTTCACTTTTAGGCCTTATACAAATGAATGCTTTCATGGTTATCAAATTAGGGTGTAAGGACTGTGGTAGTGAGCTATTGCAGTTCCCTCACTGATCAGGAGGCTGAGCCCCACAGAAGCTGAGCGGCTAATGCATTGTAGAGGTGTTAGTGGCAGAGCAAGGATTGGAATCAGGCCTCCAGATTCACGGGGCCAGTCTTTCTGCTGTTCCATCAGTGGTTCTCAAACTGATGGTGCATCAGAGTCAGCTGGGGGGGCTTGTGAAAACGCAGATGCTGGGCTGGGTCTCTGAATCAGCAGGTCTGGACTGGGACTGAGAATTTGCATTTCTGACAAGTTCCTGGGTGATGTTAAAGCTGCTGACTCTGAGGGCACACTTTGAGAACCCCGGCCTTCTGTGATGTTGCCTTTGACCTCTTCTAAGAGGATAGTAAGTAAACGTCTGTGGGTTTATACCAGCTTGACCCTTCCTTGACGTTCAGAGAATCAAGTTCTTTAATTTTGTGTTGTGTACTGTAATGCACCAACAACATAATGATTAGATGGAAAAAAAGTACTAGAAATGGAGTATGTTTTAGAGTCATTTTGGCATCTTCAGGGATAATTTTTGGAGATAATTGTAGAGGTCAGAACCGCTTATGCTGAAGGGGATGCACTTGAGCTCCTAGCAGCAATCACACTAAAAAGGGTGCCGGTATTGATTGCTAGATTGTATGGGAGTGAAAAGTTCCTTCCAGTTTTGTTACTCTATGTTTTTCTTTCTCATTTTGTGTACTGAAATGTTCTTAATGTATCAAAATCTTATCAGGCCCCAGCACAGTTCCATGCCCATAGTAGATGTTAAATAAATATAAGTTGAATTGAATTAAAAAAGATTAATAGGGAAAATGAGGTAGATTATTTATCTGGAGAGACTTCAGTGCCCTAGGAAAGTTAGTCGGCTCTCTAGATTATCCCAATCACAGGTTTTTAGTGAATACTTACAGATTATTCTGGTTTACGCCTTATTTGCAATTACTGGGTTTTTTTTAGCACAATTATTGGAGGAGGTAGCATATTTTTTTTTTCCTTTTTCTCCCCAAAGCCCCCCAGGACATAGTTGTAGATTCTTCGTTGTAGGTCCTTCTAGTTGTGGCATGTGGGACACCACCTCAGCGTGGTTTGGTGAGCAGTGCCATGTCCACGCCCAGGATTCGAAGCAACGAAACACTGGGCCACCTGCAGTGGAGCGCACGAACTTAACCGCTCAGCCACAGGGCCAGCCCCGAGGAGGTAGCATATTTTTATGTAAGAGTTATTGAGTGATCCCCCATATCTCTTTATCATTCATCTGAAGTTACTTTTACAAACTTTTTACTTTGAAATAATTTTAGAAGTAGAAAAAAATGGCAAAAATAGCCCGGAGAATTCGTATATACCTTACACCCAGCGTCCCTTTGTTAGCCTCTTATGTAACCATAGTGCGGTTATTGAAACCAGGCAGTTGATAGAGTTAATCTAAAGTCTTCTATTCGGGTTTCACCCCTGGTGTCTTTTTTCTGGTCGAGGATCCAGTCCAGTAGCCCACACTGCATTTAGTTATGGTGTCTCCTTGGTGTCTTCCAATTTGTGACAGTTTTTTATCTTTCGTGACCTTGGTACTTTTCCAGAGTACCGGTCAGTTATTTTGCAGAATGTCCCTCAGTTTGGATTTATCTGGTGTTCTTTCATGATTAAATTGAGGGTTAAGCATTTGTGACAAGAATACCACAGTGGTGAGGTTGTTCCCTTCTCAGTGCATCATATTGGCACATGTGTGATGTAGATAGGTCTTATCGCTGGTGAATGTTAACTTTTGATCTCTTGGTTGAGGTGTCTGACATGTTTCTGTGCTCCAAAGAAAAAAATTTTCCCTTTGTAATTAATGACTCTCGTAAGTTTACTGATTGTAGTGCAGATGTTTAAATGAAATGAATATAGAATGTCAGAATCCTTTGAGCCTGACCCTAATTATGAGATCTTTCTTATCTTGGAGGCTTCATTATTATTTGTTAGATCCCAACATAGTAGGGAAGGGTAAAGCTGTAGACTTGTAGAAGAACAGTTATTTGTTCAAGAACTTGTACCTGATCTTGGTCAGTCTTAGTCTTGAATTGTCAACAGCGGAAGCTCTTTGTTCCAATTCTTTTTCTGTGGTTCTGCGATCTGTCTCGCATCTGTCTTCCAGTGGATGACTTTCCATAACTACATTGCGTTTCTTAAGATTCTCCCTAGAGCATTTTTGTAGAAGATTTGTGTGCTTCAGTTCATCACAAGGCAGTTGCTCCAAGTATCCTCTTGTTGACCCACTTCCTAGTCCATACAGCTGAGCGTGTGTGTTCTCTTTGTAGACTATGCTGATGAGGTGCTGCAGATATTACATAGATACACAGACACATATAAATGGTCTGTATTTTCAAAACGTATATCCCTTTAATATGCCAACAGGAGTCAGTTGGAAGATATGTATGTGGCCTGTCTCCCTCCCCCTCATCCCCCTCCAAAGCTTGTAAGCTCCTTAGAAGCAGGGAACAGATCTCTTTTTGTTTACCAGTCACTTGCTTGGTGCTTGGCATACACAAGGCTCTCCATAAATATTTGAGAATAAAAGAATATCATATGTGCATCTTGTTAACTGGTTTTGGAAATTACCAGACTATTAGAAACATCTTTCCACATTAACACAGCTATGTAATCATCATAGTATTCCACTATAGTCATGCCTTGCTTAACAATGGGGATACGTTCTGAGAAATGTGTCAGTGATTTTATCATTGTGCAAACATCATAAAGTGTACTTTCACAAACCTAGATGGTCGAGCTGTTGACACGAATAATCAATAGTCATTCTACAGCGGGGAGTTTTATTCGAGCCAAGCTGAGGACTGCAGCCTGGGAGTGCAGCCTTCGTAAGTGCTGTGAAGAAGAGTGATTTTTCAGCACCATTATATACCATTTCCAAACAGACATACATCAAGTGTGACAGGGGTACATTCTCTCAAGGGTTCAAGGAGATACTTTGTTATAGATGAGTACATACACAGTGGGTCAGCATGACCCCAGTGTCATGGGAAAGGACACTTATCTTCAAAAAGTACTGGTGTCATAAGAAGAGAGGCATTGGTTCTTACCTTCAAAGAGTACATTCTGGGGCCGGCTCTGTGGCTGAGTGGCTAAGTTCGTGCACTCTGCTGCGGCGGCCCAGGGTTCGCATCCTGGGTGCGGACATGGCACCGCTCATCAGGCCACGTTGAGGTGGCTTCCCACATCCCACAACTAGAAGCGCCTGCAACTAAGATATACAACTGTGTGCGGGGGGGGCGGGGTTGGGGAGATAAAGCAGAAAAAGAAATATTGAAAAAAAAAGAGTACATTCTTTATTTTGGGACAATATACAACGAACATTTGACAGGCTGTAAGTCAGGCTTCTTTGGTTTAAATAAAATTTAGTCCAAATCGCATTTAAACCAGAACGGCTTCCCCATACACCTCAATATATAAAATTTTCTTCTATCATAGCCTCCTACACATGTAGGCTCTGTGGTACTAATCTCATGGGATGGCCATCATCTACGTGATCTACTGTTGACTGAAACGTCCTTAGATGGCGCATGACCATATATGGATGTGCTGCAGCAGCTACGTCTGTAACCCATCCTGCGTTGTTGGAGATTAGGCTGTTTCCAATTTTTTCTATTAGAAAGAGTTCCATGGTGAATATTCCTAAATATGTATTTTGTTCAGTTGTTTCCTTAAGATAAGTTCTGTAAAGAGTCATTGATAGCTCAAAGAAGATATGTATTTTAAGGCTTTTGATATATTGCAAATAACCCTCTAGAAAGTTTGTATAGATTTATATTCCAGCCAGTACTGTTGAGAATGCTCATTTTGCCACACTTTCCCCAATGCTCAACTTTCAGTTTTTTAGAATAAGACTAAATTTAGAGTTAAAAAAATTTGTTTTTTGTTTTTACGATTTGCACCTTTGTTTTTCTTCTTCTTCTCCCCAAAGCTCCCCAGTGCATAGCTGTGTATTGTACTTGTAGGCCTTCCTGGTTGTGCTCTGTGGGACGCTGCCTCAGCATGGCCTGATGAGTGGTGCCATGGCCCTGCCTGCAGCCAGGATCCGAACTGGCAAAAGCTGGGGCTGCTGAAGCCGAGTGTGTAAACTTAACCACTTGGCCACAGGGCTGGCCTCTTTTTTTGTGTGTGTGGTATTTTTAAGGATTCTTCCTGGAGTATGGTGGGGTGGGGATCATAGTCTGACTAATTTGCTAATAACCCTCCAAGTTTTCCGTATGAAAATTATCCAGTGTTTGGTTTGCCTTGATGAGAGAGCAGAATAAACCTCAATAAGGTAGGGGTTAACAGGAATCATTATCCTCTCTGAAGTTATAGTTGGTCATATCTGTGGGCCTTAGCCAATAGGAAACTTCTTGAGAGTGGGATACATTTCTAATTCATATCATTCAGAAAAATCAACTACAGGTGAATTAAAGGCTTAAATACAGAAGGCAAAACTATGAAATTTTTGGAAGACAATGTAGGACAGTAATTGTGTGAGTCTAATACAAGGAAGAGCTTCTTAAACAGATCACAGAAGGTGTAGACCATAAAGGAAAAGATTGACCGCTTTGACAGCATTAATTTGACAGCTTGTGGTTATGAAAAGAAACCATCAAGAAAGTGAACAGACAAGTCACAAGTGAGAATAGATATTTTCAGTACGTATTATTGAGAAAGGATTGTATCTAGAAAGGTAAACAGTGACAAATCAGTAAGAACAATAGAAAAATGGGCCTATGACCCAAGTAGGCATCTCACAGAAGAGGAAACCTGCATGCAGAGATTCTCGACTTCGTTAGCAATTAGGGAAAGGCAGTTTAGGACCAACGTGGTGTATAGTTTCATAACATTGGGTTGGCAACAGTGTAAAAATCTGACAATGTCTGCTGTTTAGGAAGGGCGGAAATAACTGGAATGCTTACACACAACTGGTGGGATTGTAAATTGGTACCATAACTTTGGGATTACCTAGTAAAGTTAAAGATGGATGTACACTTTGACCCAGTGATTCTACTCCTGGGTCTTTATCCTGGAGCAGTGCTTCTAAATTGTGTTTTCAGCATCTCACAGGAACTTCTTATAAATGCAAAATTTGGGGCTCCACCCTAGACCTATTGAATCAGAGGCTTTGGGGATGAGCCAGCTTTCAGTCTTAACAAGCCGTTCAGGTGGTTTAATGCATGCTAAAATTGGCAAACTGGTGCCCCAGAGAAACGCATGTATGTGAGTGCCTGAGGACATGACAAAATGCTCACAGTTGCACTGTTTGTAAAAGGCAAAAACTGGAAGCAGTGTCCATCCGAGGAGAATGGATAAATTGTATTCCTATAGGAGTGCAACTGAATGGATTTTAGCCACCTGCACCACTGAGGATTATTGTCAGGAATATCATATTGAGGAAAAAAAGCTACTTCCAGAAGAATGCACATAGTATTTTTCCTTTTTTAAAGTTTTGAAACATGTGAAGCAAAAGTCCATACTGTTAGGAATACAGATATGGCAAAGTAATAAAGCAGATTAATTACAAACACATTCAAATTAGTGGGTAGCTCTATTAGAAGAGAGAAGGTGATAGGGATCCCGAAACGGAACTGAAAGATAGGAATTTAATTTTTTTCTTTTTTTTTTTTGGTGGGGAAGACTCGTCTTGAGCTAACATCTGTTGCCTGTCTCCCTCTGTTTTGTGTGTGGGATGCCTCCACAGCATGGCTGATGAGTGGAGTAGGTTTGTATCTGGGATGCGAAGCTGTGAACCCAGGCTCCTGAAGCTGAGTGTGCAGAATTTTAACTGCTTGGTCATGGGGCTGGCCCCCTGAATTTAATTTTCTTAAACTGTGATCTGTACTCAGGGTTTTCTTATGTTATGCTTAGTGCCTCGCACATATTCAAATTATTTTTTGTACCTGCCAAATTTTTAAAAAACATACACTTATGTCTTTTCTTTTTGCGAAGTCTGTCTACACAGGGACTATTCAGTTTGTATGAAAAAGATCTGGTGGGGGTGATGGTGGAGAAGATATGTTCTTGCAGCATTATGGTCTGAAAGTACTTTCAGCAGTAGGGATATCAAACAGAAGATTGTTTTTGATGATGATGATGGTTAATACTTGCTGAGCACTTGCCAGGTGCCAAACACTGGTCTAAGGACATTACGTACTGAGTTTATCCTCAGTTAACTGAGGATTGAGCCTCACAGTGAGCATATGGGGGTTGGTACCACGACTCCTCCTGTTTCCTAGGGGAGGAAAGGTGTGTGTGGATACAGAGGTGAAAACGGTAGAGGCTGGCTGACTCCTAACACTCTGTCAGACCTGGTCAGAGGGAGAGGACAGCCAGACAAGACTGTTATGCCTGAGAGCGTTGGAGTTTCGAGACAAAAAGGAAAAGTCAAAATAGGAATGGGAGTGTGGAAGACTGTGGAGAGGGAAGGCTGTATATACCCGCATTTTTGAAGTTGCTTTCTTTATGTTAGTAGGTTTGTTTCTAAACCAGCGTATATGAGTGTCATTCTAGCAGATGCTGAGTCCCTAAAGCAGAAAAGTAATTGGATTTTGTTTTTAGTTTTAAGGATTGCATCTTCCAGTTCATTAGAAATTGGTAAGATCACACCATAGGATTTGGGAAATCTTACTTCTTTGCTTAGGCAGTTTGGTTGCTAAAAAGGGCACTTTTGGGGACTCTCCCTTTGCCTATTGTTTTCTAGCCTTTGATAATTGTTTTTGTATCATAATTATCTCATATTATGAGGACTATTTCTTAGATACACATTGGTTATATTGTAAACTTTATTTTAAGCCACCGTAGTATGACAGTCACTCCTTAAAATGAACAAATACAGAAAAAATTAAAAGATGTTCCAGAAGCCATAAGTCAAATGATATGAAACCAAATAGCACTACTGTTTTTGTTTGGTATTCAATTCAGAGTGCTCAAATTGTCTAAACCACATGAACTGTCAAGCATTTGTAATTGTGTAATGTCATGCTTTCCAGCAGAGTCAGCCCCTTACTAAGCTGACAGCCAGGAGAGTCCTTCCATAGCAGGGATGTCTGCATTTGAGACACATGTAGTGCTTGTTGGAGATCCGAACATAGGCTTCTTAAAACAAATTTTAAGTACTTCAGCTCTTCTAGTTTCAGATGCATTTTGCTGAAGCTGGATAATCTCAGTCTTAATTGCCAGTGCTTTTCAATGTGTTTCATGTTCCTATTTCTCTTTTATTTTCTCTTATATGCTTTTTTCCTCCCTTTAAACAAAAACACGAAAAGTTTTAAATAAAAACAAGTAAGGTAATAGGAAGCCTAATAGGAAAAAGATATTTATTGTTTGATGCATTTGGAATAATAGCAGTGTAATCATCAAATGTAGCCAAAGCCCAGCATGCTTGTCAGTTACTAAGGATAATGGAAACTTTGTGTTTTAAACCTAGAGCAAGCAACAAACCACTTCTTTCAAAGTGTGTAATTCACTTGTGATTTCTGCTGATCGTGGATTCCGGACCAGAATTTGATGCGTATTATTGGATCAATTATTCTAGAATGAGAAATCACAGTTATAGAAGTTCATATAACTATAAAACCATTAGAATTTAAACTAAGGTGGTAATCTGCTTTTACAAATAGCTTAGACAATTTAGATCATTCGAGGAGAGGTAGTAGGAATTATAGTCTTTCAAAAAATGAGACCAAATGGTTTTCATTAAGAATCTTCAGGGTCTGTAATCTGGTTTTCCATATGGGTGGTGTTTAACACCCTAGGATTTCAGGGTGGGAGGTGGAGGCAGTGTTTGCTAAAAGTGACATTCCTCAGAGTCATTTTGCATGAGAGATTGTTTTGGAATCCCTGTGTGACATCCCTATTGAGTGCGTTTGTTTACTCTCCTTCCTCATTCACCTTTCTTCTCCTTTTTTCCCCTCTTCTCCACACTTCAGCTCTCTGTCTAGTAAATATATGTTAGGTTTATATTATTTTTTTTTGAAGTTAGAAGGGACTTTACTCCAGGGGGTCCCAAATCTGGCTCATCAGAATCACTCAGGGAGCTCTCTGAAACTACAGATCCTTGTCCTTACCCCAGACTCTCTTAATCAGGATCTCTCCATGGGTGGGACCAAGGGATTCATGTTTGGCTGATTAGCTAAACTGATAAATGATTGGTATTGTCTGTGGCTCCCTTGTGTTACAGACGTGGAGGTAGTAAGTCCAGGCATGCTCTTCCAGGGACAGTTGCGTTTCTCAGAAAAGGTTGTCGAAGGTCTTGCAAAGCCTTCATTAATGGTAGAGTGACAAGCGATATGATAATTTTTGGGCATTGGTATGTGGCAGAGATGGCTAGCTGTCCATCTAAATCGGTTCTGTCCTTCCATAAGATACAGTTCTACAGCTCCAGGTTTCACTTTTCAGATTCCCTTGCGGCGAAGCAGGTATGAGTGGAAGTGGTAGATGCCCCTGTCCGGGAGGGGGAAATTTCCCCCTTATTCCTCTTGAGTTCTTGTGGCTGGCCTCATAGTAAAATGAACACAAGACAGATTAAAGAGAAAACTCGAATGTAATGCGTACACGTGGGAGATCCTAAAATTAACGCTCAGAAGTGACCAAAGCAGGCAGCTTTTATACTTTTTACACACAGAAACACTAAATTTGTGAGGATTTGACAGGACAAAGATACTTAGGTTTGGGTGCTTCATTAGTAAGCAATCTAAGCAGAGTTTGGACTTGTGGTGGTAAATTAGTAAAAAAGTAACAAGGTGTGTTTATACAGGCCTCTCCGCCCTGAATTCCACCCCCTCCCAGCCCCACCCTTTTTGCTTGAGGAAGATTGTTCCTGAGCTATCATCTGTGCCAACCTTCCTCTGTTTTATGTGGGATGACGCTGCAGTGTGGCTTGATGAGCGGTGCTAGGTCCGCCCCGGGATCCGGACCTGCAAACCCTGGGCCGCCGAAGCAGAGCACGCCAACTTAACCCTTATGCCGTTGGGTCAGCCTCGTGAGGAAGCTGTTTTTCACATGGGAGATTCGTTTGCTGCTTTCAGGGGGAAATGGAAAGGGTCAAAGTGCAATTTTTGAATCAGCTGCTTCTCAAATAACTAAGTCAAAATAATCAGTGTGCCCTTGTAGCATATTTTGGGGGCAGTCTGCCCTGGGTCCCAACACTGCTTTTGAGTCAAGATTGCAAGACTACTGTTAGTTATGTCTGACCAGATACTGAAAGTCAAAGGTCAGCAGATGGAAGCAGAGCTGGTTGGGACATGGAGAATTGTCTCAGAGCACGTCTCGATGATACTTCATCAAGAGTCTGCTGCTTCCAGGCTTGCTTTCTTCAGTCAGCTGAATGCAGGGAACGAGGAAGCTCCAGGGCAGAGCTGCAAGATGGAAGGAGCCAGGATCCCTGAGTCGGCCTGCAACAGACCGCCTGCTGACCAGGAACACCTGCCGTGGAAGTTTACCAGAGCGAGAGAGAGACTTCTGTTGTGCTTTGGCCAGTTGTAAGTGCACGTTTTATACCAGTATGGTATTAGGGCATTATCTTCTTGTTAGATGGATTCTAGCCACTGTATCCAAATCTCAAAGGAAAGGCAGGTTCTGAGTATGTAGAAAATTAGTATTCTGCAGTTTTCCTTCTCCACGTGTATAATTCTGTTATCTGTTCCTCAGAATGTAGACGTGTGATGTGACAGAGTTGGGACGTTTTATTAGGCTGCAGTACTTTCTTAGAGGTGTAATCTGAAGGAGGCTACTACTCAGGTGAAAACTGGTGAATGAGGATTTGTGATGCCAACTGTGAAGGTTGCCAGCAGTGGAGGAGAGACTGATCTTCAGAGCACTCTCGTTTAATAATGATCTTAGGGCTAAGAATTGTTAGTTTTTATTGATTTCCTAGAATTTACATAATTGAAAAATTAGCAAATGTATAAGGTATGTATGATGTGGCATTTTCCAAACTTAAGTCATTTCCCTACTCCTTCATTGTTTTTGCTGTGTTTTATACCACAGCATTTTATCTCACTCTTGTTTTTTGTTTGTTGTTCTGTTTGTTTGGTAACGTCTGTTGCCAAGCTTCCTTTTTTTGCTTGAGGAAGATTCTCCCTGAGCTAACATCTGTGCCAGTCTTCTTCTATTTTGCATGTGGGATGCTGCCACAGCATGGCCGATGAGTGGTGTAGGTCTGCACCTGGGACCCGAACCCACGAACCTGGGCCACTGAAGTGGAGTGTGCCGAACTTAAGCACTACACCACAGGGCCGGCCCCTTTCTCACTTTTTTTTTTTTTAAACTTAGCATTGTCATAAGAAGTAATACATGTGGAGTCATAGATTGGTGTGTTATTTTTTCCTAATATCTATTTGAATAATACATACTTATTTAAAAATCCCAACATGTGGTAGATAACTTTATTTTAAACGCCACTAGTGATATTTCTGTCATACTTGGGAAATACTGTTCACATAATGAATATTATTTTTTAGGATCTTCAGTGCTTAATCCATAAAATCCTAATAGAAATAGATGCAGTCACAGGAAACTAGCGGACGTACTGTGTCTGACAGGGCTTTGGTTACAGCTTTTTCCTATCACAGATTAGTATTCTGTTTGATTAATATCTACATTTGTTTGTGACTGAGGGACAACGAAAACAGTGTATTCAAATAATTTTTGAACAGTGTTAAGCAGGATGTGCTTCTAAAGTTAGTGAGGAATGGGCCTAAGGAAGTGCTAATGACCGTGACATTAAGATACAAAAATCTTGGAAAATACTGATACTTGTGGTAGAGAAAGAATTGGATAATCCCGTGATCCGAGGGAGAAGAAGATAATGAGGCTTGAACGGCCCGGGGAAGCGTTGTTCCCTGCTCAGGTGAGTGTCAGGGCATCGCTGCTGGTGAACAGATGGGAAGGTCTCGAGCCCCTCCTTCCTGACTCTGACCAGCTCATTCCCTAGAGACCATCACAGACAATAAGAGGCTCGTGTGGTTTCTGAGGCAGCGGCTTGGTCAGAATCTAAAATGTTTTGACTACAAATTACTTCTGGGTACCTGCATTAATTTCCTAGGGTCACTGTAACAAGTTGCCACAAACTGGGTGCCTAAAAAAACCATAAATGTCCTCTCCTCCAGCTCTGGAGGCAAGATTCTCAGATCCAGTTGTCGGCAGGGCCGCGTTCCCTGCAGAGACTGCGGGGAGCATCCACTTCACGCCCCTGTGGCTTCTGGTGGCTGAAGCTTCCTCAGCTGGTGGCCACATCCCTCCAATGTGTCTCTGTCCTCACGTCGCCCCCTCTTCTATGTCTGTCTTCTCTTGTGTGTGTCTTATAAGAACAGCTGTCACTGGATTGAGGGCCCACCTGGATCCTACAGGATGATCTCATCTCAAATCTGTAATTTAACTACAACTGCAAAGGCCCTTTTTCCAAATAAGGTAACAGTCACCAATTTCAGGGGTTAGGATGTGGACATATCTTTTGGGGACCACCGTGCAGCCCACTACAGTATTTGAATAATGTCTATGAAGTTTAGGGCTCATTTTATTACATTTCCCATATTTCCCTAATTCTTAGCTGTTTTTCCTCTTATTTCTTTCATTAATAAAAACAAAAACAAAGAATGCATCCCTCTATGTCAGGCATCTGTTGTCACAATAACGAGCATAATAAACCCACTTCAAAACGTAACTTGGGTAGAACAAAAAACCTGTTACTGACCATTTCTGCACAGTCTCGGGGGTAGCTGGCTGCTTGCGCTGGTCTCGGACGGGCTCTGCCGAGCTCTGTTGGGCTCACTCAGGTGTCCGCATTCAGCTGGCTTGTCAGCTGGGTGCTGGCTGGTCTGGAATGTCCTCTAGGGGGAGTGAGGCATCTCTCCTCCACATGGTTCCTGATCCCCCAACAGGCTACACAGACGTGTTCTCATGATCACGACAGAGGGGAAATCAACTCCACAGGCACACACAGCTTCTGAAGGCCTAGGGTCAGAACTGGCACACTGGCACATTTGCCCACTCTGTTGACCAAAGCAGCTCACAAGTCTAGGCCTGTTTCGAAGGGCTGAGTTGGCAGACGCTGCAAGTCACATGGCGAAGGGCACAGAAACCGAGGGATGTGAAATATTGGAGCCTCCGTGCCACCCAGCCACAGCAACTTCCTACACCCAACCAGGAATCTGCCACTTCTAACAGGGTTCATTGAAACTCTTCCAAATGTCATTTCAGTTAAGATAGAGGATTCAAACTTTATTAGCTTTTTAAATACATATTTTGCATCTCATTTGTGAATGGGTTTCTCCTCTAATTCAGCAAAAATATGTTTTAGTTTTCAGAACCTTGCTGTACTCACCTTACAAGGCTTGAACAGCTGTATAATGAGCATCTTATTACATTTAAATGATAAAGAAAAACTCAAGTTGCTCTGTAGTCAACATATTCCACATAATAGCCAAATTCCCAAAGAAAATGTAAACTATTGTAAAATATTGAAATAGTCAACAGCATGAGGAACTGTGGTAGAAGCCTTTACTCCAATGAAAAAAAGGACATGCGCTGCACCTGACGTATTTTGTGACACTGTTGTGTCACAACGGTGCAGGATGAATCAGCACAGTGGAGAGTGGTCATCTTGCTACATCTGTTCTAAATAACTTAATACAGATGTGACTGCAAACCACAAAAATCAGTGCCATTCAGCCAAATTTAGTCATACCCTAAGTCAGCTTTGTCGTTCTCAAGCCTTCTGATACGAGAGAATATGGGATGTAGGGAAAGTTGAGAGTTGGAGACAGGAGTCAGTTGCATTTAAAACTATTTCAACGTTACAAAAAAATCTCTGACCAGGTGAACAAACTGCTGGATTTTATCCCAAGGCCCTTAAGGAGTGCAAGCAAGTGTAGGAACCCTGATGGCTGAGCTTCATTAGCTTGATGGAAAATGCTTAAGATCATAGCTTTTATGGATTAATCTAGGATCAGAGTGGCAGCCGCTAAAGGGAATAGTTCCAAATTTGCTTGAAGCAGAGGACCGTCTCTGGACCTCACTGTCACATAGCTGCAACTGGCTGAAGGATCAATAATACCGATGATGATCCCTGGGAGTAAAGACCACACCCTCCCCCAGGCTTTCATATGATTCCTGAAACAGGGTTTTATCTTCTCTCTCTCTTACTTTCGTGATATTTTAACAATTTTAATAACTGTCATTCATTTAAGAATGTCTAAAGTTAGTTATGATTAGTCTCCTCCCAAGATATACAAGATGACGCATATAATTTATAGGTATTCACTTTGGTTCTTTTCCAAATCTGCCTGGTCCTTACTGAAAGAGTTTTTCTTTTTCTTATTTTCAATTCCTTCTTTTATCTGTTTAATCACTTACACATATTTTATAGTTTATTGATTTGTTTAGTGCTAGCTGTTGCTGCAAAAACGCAATCAGTCTCTGTGCCATGTATTCCTTGCAAACAGAAATCAGATCAACAGGTATTTGGGGCTGAGTGGTCTTCCTTGTGCCTATTTGAGTATACATCTTGGATCCTCCTCCTCCAAACCCATACTGTTCTCTCCATTCTGCAAGGTTGAGAATGGAGGATTGTATTTTGGAAGTTTCTATCAAGTAGGCCTGAAAGTGACACATTCCATAGGCCAGAACTTGGTCATATGGCCATAGCCAACCATAAGGGAAACTTGGAGATGTAATGACTCCATCTCTGAATCCGAGAGGAAGATGAAATACATTGAGAGAACAGCTAGCCACTCTACACCACATAGTCTCCGTCCAATAATTCTATTCTGCTTTTCTTGACAGATTAGTGATGCGATTTGTTTCTGTCTGCTGCTGACATCATGATAGCTTGCTTCCTCTTGTATTTTGTTATTTTAGATTCAAAGTTTCCATTTGGTGCGACTTTATCTCAGAAATCCTGTGTCGTCTGAGTTCCCAGACCTCATAAGTAAAGCAATACAAATATGAGCACAAAAATCCATGTGAATGGAAGCATGTGGTCATAAAATGTTAGGGGGAAAATTTTTTTTCTACCCTTCCCACAGCCAGAACTGAAGCAGACAATATTTCTTTTCATTTCCTATTGAAGGTGGGCATTTTCTTTTGGTCCACATTTACACGGAGAGCAGAGATCCTTTGCAAGTCCCGGCTTCATGCTCAAATCTGTTGCTCAAATTCCCACATCCTATGTGACCATTAGCACTCAAGCCCTTTGATCACCACTATCAACAATTGCCACAAGCACGGCTGAAGCATCGGTGCTCCCTTTCAGCCCTAGTGTAGAACTTACACGTTGTCTTGTGGACGACTATCAGCCAAGCCTTCGGTCACCACTATACAGACGTGCCTCCTGGCACAGCAGCTGTGTCAGCTCTCACTTTCCACTCCAGCTGTCCATTCACTCTTTGTTTTTGGAGCCGAGGTGTTACACTTTCAATCATGAGCATTTCAGTATACCTTTACAATGGTGTTTGCAATATTCTAAGTGCTTTTGTCATGAGAGAATTTTCAAAGTCCCTTCTCTTCTATATTCCTGAAACAGAGTTTTATCTTCTCTCTCTGACTTTTGTGATATTTTAACAATTTTAATAACCGTAATTCATTTAAGAATGTCTAAAGTGAGTTATGATTAGTCTCCTCCCAAGATATACAAGATGCTTATTATCTGTTACTTCCAGTTACTCCACTGCCTCCTGTCTTACACACTTTTCTTTTCCATAATTTTTTATATCTCCAGAACTTGGGTAAACCTTAATTGGACTTACCCATGTATCTAACAGATTCTTCGATCCCCATTGGATCTAGTATCCTATTCCTTCCTAGTGTGGAGACTTCCCTCCTCCTAAATGACACCCTTTGTAAGTTCTTTTATGAATGTCTATAAGTGGTAGACACCTCCTGCCTCGTGGTTTCTCTAGAAAATGTCTATTTCATGCCTACGCTTAATGGTAGTTTACCTGGGCTTGGAATTCTAGAATGATAGTTAATTTTTCTGAGCACCATGAATATATAATATTATCTTTCGACATTTTATTGATGTTAACTTTAACGTCAAGCTTACTGTTTTTTGTAGTTATCCTGTCTTTTTTCCCCAGGCTGCTTGTAAGATCTGACTCTGAAATTTCCTTTAGAATATTTCTAGGTATAGATTTATTGTTACTTATCCTTTTGGGGGGTAATTATACTTCTGGGATCTAACGATTTAAGATAAGTCTGGAATATTTTCAATCATTTTCACATCATATATTGCCTCTTTCCTTTCCTCAAAGACATTCCATTAGATATGTTAGACCATACAGTTTTATCCCACAAGCTCATTAAACCTTACATATTTGTTTTTCACTCTAATCTGCATTCCCTTTAGTCCTTTCTTCTGGTTAACTAATTCTGTCTTCAGTTGTATCTAAACTGTTATTTTACCCGTGTAAGGTGTTTTAAATTTTAATAAAACTTTTGTTTATAAAATTCTACTTTTTTATACCTACCCCTTCGTGGTATCTTATTTTTCAGATTTTAAGATTGTGTCTTAATCATTTAAAATATGCTTTTTATAATTTATCATACCACTTTTATAAATTCTTAGCATTCTAAACCTACTTTCAGTTGATATTAATTACATTCAATCATGTTAGGTTTTTTCATAATGGGCCTTATAACTTGGCATCTTTAGCTCATAATTTGTCATGCTTTATCTATGGAAATACCGTGCAGCTTGTCAGGGTACAGAACCAAGAAACCAGAAGTCAAAGCCAAGCACCATGGGGAAAGCAAAACAAAAGCAAGAAAAAAACCCTCCAGAGAGTAGGGCTGAGCCTACATCAGAGAACTGCCAGCATGCACCTGGGTGTACCTCAGAATTGCTGTGGATACACAGCATATGTATCCGACACTGTATCACTGTTACATAACAAATTTTTTTTTTTGCCATCTTTTTAAGTGGGTATATCAGTAGCAGTTATCCAATGCCTGTATCCCCACAGATGTGTATGTTTGGAAGAGGGGTGTGGCTAGAGGGGGCAGAAAACTTACCTCTTTGCTTCACAGGTCTTCATATCAAGGGTGACTGTATCTGAAGAACTTAATCTGGCCTGGATCTGATTTAGATTATGAGATCCTGGGCCTTGAACCGGACCCAAATGCTGTAATGAAATCAAATTTTTGAGGGGTCTTGGGAGAAGGTAAGTATGTTTTGCAAGTGAGAGGAATTTAAATAATTTGTAGCCCAAATGCAGACTGTGGTGTTTTTAAAATATGTCCATAAATCCTTTAACACTCTTCTCATTGAGGGCAGTTTCCGTGTCCCCTTCCTTCAAATCTCAGCTGATATAAGTAACTCACTTTTAACAAATAGAATATAGCAGATGTGATGCTGCAGGACTCCTGAAGCTATGTCATGAAAGGCAATGTTGATTCTGACTTGTTTGCAAAGACGCTTGCTTTTGGAACCTTGGGGCCACCATGCAGTGGAAATCCCAAGTCACACGGAGAGGCCAAATGCTGGTGCTCCTGTGAACCCTCACTGAGGACCCAGACTACAGCCAAAATCAACTCACAGACATGTGAAGACTCCTCTGATTGATTCCAGCCACCAGCCACGGAGTCACCCTGACCTGTCAAGTCTTCACGAGCCTGTGCCCCAGACACCATGCAACATGTAGAAGCTTCCTCCTATGCTTTTCCTGAATTCTAAACCCACAGAACCCATAAGTATATGGAAAGGTGGTTTTCAGCCAGTAGTTTTGTAAGAATTTGTTATCTAACAATAGAAACCCCAATATAGGATTTGTAAATTTATATTTATACTAGAAGCTAAAACTTCATAATGCTTTATCTTGAAACTGTTGTGTAGCCTGGGTGTAGAGTTTCTCTTGCTACGGAAATGCAATTAATTTAGAATATACTTTTATATTTATTTTTCGGCTAGACTTTTCCTAGGTACAGTTGTGGTGGACACTGAAGCCACACCAACTGGATGGCACACATTTAGTGACAAATTCTTAGAGGAATCCCAGCTGGAGTCCAAGAAAAAAACAAAGACTTGTCTGTCAACTCCCTGTGTTTGTGGGTTTCTATTTCAGCCAAGTTTTTCATTGAGGGTTAGTTTTACTGTAGGGGTTTCATTGTGAAACACGGATCCTTCAGGGTCCCAGTACAGAGTTCCTCTTCCAGTAGGGATAGTAAAACCCAATCCTCTAGGTTCTAGAGAAGCTCCCCACCCATCCTCCCATACCCATCAACTTAGGGAAGCGGTACACCAGCCTCAGCACTGGATGCTCATTGAGCTTGTTCTGAACTCCTCCTCCTTTGTGGAAAACGAGGCATTGTGCTTTCCTTTATATGACCTCAATTTTGCAGGTACAAGAATGCTTGATATAATTTGTCTTGCATATCCAGGCGTTTACAGTGGAAGGTTTTTCAGATTAGCTACTCATGCACAGTGCCATGCCTTATTTTATTTTTTGTTATGAACAAAAAATGGTGCCTTTAGAAAACATAAATAAGCATTTTCAATGTTTTTTACTATGTATTTGTTCAAATAATGATAAATGTTTTTATTTTACCAAAATGAAGTAATATCAGACACAGTGTCTTCTAACTCTTTTTACTTAAAGATACTTCATGGCTATATTATCCATGTTATTAAACACAACATTTATTAAATACTCATAACTTTTATTGCCTCTATTTTGTACTATTGGATTACTTCAAATATTTTCTGTTAGTCTTCTAATATTGGCTGGTTATGTTTCAAATATTTCAAAATTAAAAGCAGATTTGTGATGATTATCTAAATATTTTCTGATGTGTGGTCTATGTTTTGGCTTATGGTACCTGCTTGATTTCTCTCCAAGGGGAGGTGGTTTTGTATTTTAATTAGGCATGCATCTTCATTATGCACATCAATTCATATAGAACTATTTTAACCCACCACCGAACTTGATTGTCACGGTAGCTGTGCTGCTTTAGTCAACTGGAAACAGAGCAGCTAAATCCCAGATACTCTGGAGTTGGACTGTCCAACACAGTAGCCATTAGCCACATGTGGCTATTGAACACTTGAAATGCAGATAGTCTGAATTGAGATATGCTGTAAAAGCCAGATTTTGAAAACTTAGTACAAAAAAAGATCAAATATCTCATTACTAAGTGTACACTACGTACATATTGAAATGACAATACTTGGAAATACTGGCTTAAGTAAAACAAATCATTAAAATTAATTTCACCCGTTTAGTCTTACTTCTATTTTTAGTGCTTAGGGGACTGCTGAAGGGCCAGATGGTGAATGGGAAGTTCCTTTTGATAGCGAAAGTACACAACTTTATTCCAAGTGGAGACAAAGGTTGGGGTTACAAGCTGAACAGGTGAAATCCAGTCACATTCGTCTCTCCATCTGACGTTGGGAATGGATCCAGAGAATGGAGATGACGGTTTCACCCAAGTATTTTCGCAATTAGGAGCTCCTTTATGAAATAAATGCATATCTAGCCAGGAAAATAGTCCATTTTTATTCTGGTCTCACGGATATGTACAGGAGAAGAAATTAATAGTAAAATGGTGTGTTCATACATTGTTGTAGACTTTCAAAATACATTTTTAAAAGAACAATTTAATGAAACACATTTATAGCACTTTTTCCATTCTTGAAACTTCCAAAAGTGACTTTTTTCAGATTGAAAACAAAAATGAATTTGCCTCAACTTTTGTTATACTGTTACTAATGAGCTCAGAGTGAAAATTATGTCTTAAAAACATAATAATAATATCTTAAACATAATAATGATAATCTTGAACATAATAAAGATACTATTAAACAGTTGTCTTAAATTTACCAAATAAATAGATGTGCTATTATAAGATAATACTATTCCTGTTGTTTCTCTATCTCTTTCAGGATCATATATGTAACTTCAAAATTAAATCGCCCCTTTTAATTTTCTCTTTTCCACGGCCCAATATTTTCTCACAGAACACAATGTGTTATTATCATCTACCCTAAGTCTATCCTATTGCGTTAGTAAGAAAAACCAACTTAATAGCAGCAGCAACGGATCAATGAGTATATAAAAGCTACGGTGCCTGGCAGCACATTGTTAAACCCTCTGTCATGTGCATTATGGGTACTCAGCCCTTTATGTTCTCACAGAAACATCTTTATATCTACAAGTTTTTGCTACAACTATTTACTTCTGTTTTCTAGCGTAGTACCATTCAAACTGCAATACCTGTTTTCATTACATTTTCCAGAATGCCTAGGTACGGTTTTTGAAAGCACATTTTAAAAAATGTACATTGAAAACTTCTATTATGATCTTTTTTTGAAGTAGTGCACCTTTTCTAAAGTATTTTTAATTATTTTATATTTATAAAAATATATTTTGTAAATATCAAGTACCCTATAAAATATATGTATATTATGTTATTTAAATAGAACCTAGAATACTTGACATTCAACAAATATATACTGAATGAATAACTTTTTTGATGACGTTGGCAGTCCTTAGTAGTTGGCTAATCAATTTCCATCCCCAAGGATGTTCTGCCTCTCCCATCTACCAACTGTAGAGGCAGGCATAGTTAAGTCTCAGTGCGTCAGCCTCATTGCCCTTAGAGGGAATCAAATGACACAGCTATGGATAATAAGATGTATATGAAAGTCTGCAAGGGGTGGTCATGAGAAAACTTTTGCTTCCTTATGAACAGGGCAGCTATAGCTTGAACCATTCTCCCCGCTTCTTCCTGCCCTTTAAGGTTATTCTTACTGGAGCCATGGTGATCATCTTAGGGTCTTGGGGAGAGGCCATGAGAATTGCAGATACAGAAACTGCAAGATTATTGAACTGCTATGGCTATTACCGTCACTACCAATTCTTCTTAGGTGATAAAAAATAAGAAAAAAACTAATTTGTTTAAGCCATTGCTAGGCAGACTTTCCTTGACAATGACTATGATAAGAAATAATACAATGACCAAGATGAAAGTATTATTGAGAGCCAGGTCGTAGACATCACTCAAACACAGTGACCGCACCAATTCTTTGTTTTATCGCATGGCCTCCTTTTCCAGTCCTCTTTTCCAACTCTGCTTTCTTGGAAGGGAATTCATGAGCTGTAATACTTGAGGACATTCTCCTCTGTAGGTTTCAGGATTTTCTTATCTGCCATATTCACCACCCGTCCAGGAGCAAGACCAAAGAAAATCTGCCTTGGGTCCTTTCGAGTAGTAACTTTGAAGAGTTCATCTTTAGTAACGTCAGGTAAAATATAACCATACTTCTGGGCGAGTTCAAGTCTTGCTTCAGGAAATTTGGCCGGATCCGCCAGGTCACCACGATTCTTTGCATCAGTATAATACGGCACCAGTGCTTCAGGTGCAAGCATTCGTTTTGGAATGGGTTGTCCACGCAGAAAGAATGGAACAGGTTTGCATAGAATTTCTAAAACAATTTTTAAATTCAAAAAAGAGAAAGGCAAATGTTGACTATTTTATTTACATGATGGTTTTCTTTTAATAATGGTATTTTATAATCATTAATTTTTAAATATGACCAAGACGAGAACTTAATTCCAAGAACTCTTTTAATTAAATAAGCTTGTTTTAAGTAAACAAATGGAAATGCTTAATTTTCAAAAGTTTGTATCTTGAAAGTCAGAGTTACTCCTGGGTTACCAACCATTAGTGAGTTTCTAGACATAGGTAACATTGTATTTAAGCCCTGTGTTCAAAAACAAAAACAAAACCTTTTTATGACCTACTGGCTGAGGTCTATCAGAGGACAGAGCCCCACCAGCCACAGCACTAATAAGAAATCCTGAAACAGAAAACAGAGGTGTCCAAACGGCAAGTCAAACAGCCATGAGGACTTTTACAATCCTCACATGCAGCCAGCATGAGACAAAGAGGGAGAGAAGAAAATGACTGCGGAGCAAGCTTACCCAGACTTCTGGGATCACAGAAGGCTGTAGTAACGACACCACCACTCTCTTCGATTGCAGCAATGGCTAGTTCCGAAGCCAACTGTACTTCAATATTAACTTTCGCCTTAAAGGTATCAGCACCCTGTAACACGTCAAAATAGTCTGTGAGTAGCTAGCTTGGCTAAAAGTAAATTAACTATGGCAAGCTTCCTTTTTACACTGTGTTTCCTCCTCCAAAATGCCCACAATGTAACAGCAATTCCTACTTCAAAGACTTCTGCTTCCAGGTCCTATCAAATAACATCAAATTCTTTTACATTTTCTAGGCCCCCTTCTTTTACCAATTTTCCTTCCCTGTGAGCAGAGATGACTATATTTTCACTTGATGTATTTCGTAGACACCAATATAAGCACCCATTCCCAGTACTTCGGTAATAGTTGGCTGTTTAACCCTCATAACAACCCTATGACAGGATTATTGCTAAACCAACTTCACAGATGGGGAAACTGAAGCACAGATAGGTTAAATACCTTGCCCAAAATCACAAAGCTAGGATTCTAACCCAGACAGTCCAGCCACAGTATGTGTTCTTAACCACAACATTATGCTGTAGGATACAGATCATGACTTATCTTCCTATCCCTTAACAAGCAAGAGGCCAAGAGAAGGTTAAAGAGGGGGACGAGTGGGCTAGAATCAGCGAAAGAATAAAATATCTGAGCTTTGGAGGGGTCACCCCCTCTAAGAAAAAAGGGAGCAAAGGACAACAGAAATTCACTTTGCATTCATTATTGACTTTACTACAGCCTCTAAACTGACAGAAAATAAGTTTACCTTTCCCTACCATGGTCAACACTGAAAAATGTAGTCCTGAACTTTTTTAAGTTCTACTTTTGATCACTTTAGTTAGGATGTGCTATATTTTAATTTCAAAACAGATTCTGACAAAAATAAAAAGATGGCATCATTACCATTCTTTTTGTAGTGATAAGAATTTTTTCCTATTTTGGTGTGGTTGAAACAAGCTGGCTCCCAATCAAGTTCCTTTTATTAATTATGAACCTTTAATATATTTAAAAAATATTCCATCAATTCTAAGATACACTTTTTCCATCTATGATACCGACCTGCATTTTAATAATTATGGTACGTTTGACTCAATAAAGTAAGGTCTTGCCATATTATTTGTGATTTTTTTTTTTTTTCTGCTGAGGAAGATTCACCCTGAGCTAACATCTGTTGCCCGTCTTTCTCTATTTTGTCTGCGGGTTGCTGCCAGAGCATGGCCGTCGACGAGTGGTGTGGGTCTGTACCCAGGAACTGAACCCAGGCCACAGAAGGGGAGGGCGCCAAACTTAACCACTAGGCCACAGGGCCAGCCCCTATAATTTGTGATTTTTAATTACTATTCCATAGATTGCTTGACCACTCCCCATCCTTGGACATTGGGGTTAGTTGCAGTATTTTAAGTATTATAAAAGCATTTTTAGGAATGTCTTTCTATCAGTTAGGTTTATTTTGTTTTTCCTTGAAAACATGTCTTTCCAAATTGGTAATTTTATGCTGAAGGATCAGAAAGTCTTATTATCCACTATTTACTACAAATCTGAAATCAATTTACAGCGCTGTAAACGATGTGGAACTGTACTTACACAACCACTGCCCTGGTGTCGTTTTCAGGATTATTTTTGTTAGTTTAATAGACACATACCTGTGAGTTGCTGGGATGCGCAGTTTAACAGCTGAAGAGGTCACGGATTTTTCCATGTCAATTTACATGTGCATTCCCTTATACACCCAGAGTAGGATACTGAGACTTAATCGCATATTTGGTAATCTATCTTCAAATCATCTTATTTGAAAATCCTTTATCCGTAAGGTTTACTTTTTCAAAGGAATCTAAAAGGTTTTTCCATAAACATATGCCTCCCTCTAGTGGACACTAAGTTACTCACACAGTTACATTACTGACAACAAGGAGGAGGAGCAGTTAATTAACAGCACGTTTATTTGCTTATGAAATGCCTGGCCAATGTCTATAAATAGAAAAGTCCTTTACTGCGATTAGAATTGGATTTGATCCCTTTCTTCCATAAATACTGAGTTATTATCATGAGCCAATATTTCCAATATTGCAAACATAGGAATGAATCACAGTACCTGCTCTCAAAGAACTTACATCACACTGAGGAAGACAGTGAAAAATAAATGCATTACTTAGTAATAAATGTCAGGTGTTCATATATTCAAAGAAAAAATACTTCGGGCAGAGTAATGCAGACAGAGTACGACTGTGGGGGAAGCGGGTGGGGGCTGAGTGTTCCTTTATAAAAGAAAATCAAAAAAGACCTTTCTGATATTATCAGATCTGAACAGAGAACCAAAGGGAGGGAGGGAACAAGCTGAACGGACACACGGGAGAAGAGCATTCCCGGACCATGGGAACAGAGGCCCCTCGACGTGATCATGCTGGCTTTCTAAAACCACAACTGAGTATAAACACAATCACCACTATGTAATGGTTATAACAATTCAAAAGGGATAAAAACAAAGGAGGCAGAGTATAGATTATATGAAAATCAGAAATAGCCTCCTATCTAACTCCAAAAATACTAATCCAGACTTACCTCCTCTACCAGCTGGACACCATAATCCCTTTTATATGGCTGGATGGTCACACCTCTCCCATTGACAAGCTGGGTTAAGTCAATAGGCTGAGTAGGATCAACTCGACCCAAATCAATAAGACACTGCAGCCTGTTGAGACTCAAAGGCTGATACCGGCGTCTGAAGCTACAAAACAAGAAAGTAACAGTTGGAAAACTCAACTCTCTTCCTCTTAAGTTCTCCAAATCAACTTAAAAGTTTTGTTCTCTATTTTCCTCCAACAATTTAGATGGTAACAAAATAAGACCCTCCTGACTACAACAGAAACGTTATACTGCTTGATTTTTGGTAACGACACAAAACCAGTATTTCCTTTATTTTGCTAAAAATACTTTGCCTCTTAAGCATTTTACTTCACTCATTTACACAAATCAACAAACAAATTTGGGGAAAATTTAACCCACTATCTGAATTATGCATTAATGGAACTCAAAGTAACCATCGTAGTTGTCATTTATTGGGTAATCACAATGAGCCAGATTTTTATATATATTATTGCTAAGCCTCTAAACAACCAGGAGAGCAGGCATCATTATCTCCATTTTGCAGTCTCAATGTCTGGGCTTTTTTCCCTGCTATTCCAAACTAATTGCACGACTAAAGATGCTTCAGAGGAACAGGGGCAAAAGTTTGCTTCAAAGTGACTATCAATTTCTACCAAGCTATTTTTTAGGTGATTCTCAGCGAAAAACAGGGCTTTCTACTTTAAAAAGCAGAACAACCTACCTATGTCCTTCATTAAACCCGTATTTTGGGATTTGTATGTAAAATGGAGTCTGGCCTCCCTCAAAGCCCAGTCGGGGCCGGGTTCCTCTCTGTCGTTCTCCTTTATCTGTCGCCTCTGCCACATCTTCTACCTCTTCTCCGCCCCCTCGGTCGTCTTTCCTAAAGGAAAGAACAAAGTTTTATGATCTACAGATGCCTTTTTATAAACTGTATCTCATCTTTTCGTTGTATATTTTTTGTTACACCATTTATTCATCCAACCAACCAGTACTAGCTAACACTACCTTGTGCCAAGCACTGTCCTAGCTGCTCTAGCGTCCAAACACTCTAAATCAGCATCTTTGCCTCTGAAGATGTACCTAATTCTTGCAACCAAAGTGCAAGCTGTGTTTCAAAGGCAAACTTCCAAGGATGGGATGGGGATAAGGGTTCTACAACAGGCTCGAACGGAAAAAAACCTAGAGTTAAACATCCACAACAAACAAAGCTTACATGATAGTTAAGAAATTCTATTTTGGAATTGTAAATATGTCATTGCTACCCATACATTATTTTATTTAAAGATTAATTTATAAAGAAAACATTTTTCTTAATTTACTTCCTGTCACTTCACGAAGGCAACGAACTGATTTTCAAAATTACAGTACGTCACCTAACAGCTTTTCTGGCTGTATTTAGTGATTTGAAGAGACATCTAACGGAATAAATCAATTCAACTCTTTCCCATGAAGCTATACTGGAAAAGTCCTTCATTTTAATTCCAATTTTGAACGGGACAATCATTTTGCAGTGCGACTTCGCTCCTACGCCCTAGCATAATTATGCTTTTAAGCATAAACCGTATTACGAGTTGACACCACGCGAGAAGATTTTCCTCTGCAGTTAAGGAGAACAGGGACTCAGAAACCCTACCTCCATCCCAATACCCTCTGGAGTAAGCAGTCCCCGGAAAGCGCGGGCAGTGCAGGGCCGCTTCCATCGCCCCGTGCGCCAGCGCTTGCCCGCAACGCCACCAGCCACTTACCAGTTTCCTGGAGCCCGGATTCGGCTTTAAGTTGGCCAGGCTAACCCGGGGCAGGGTCCGGAGCAGGTCCAGAGCCCTGGACCCACTGCCCTGCACCGAACCTGCCATGACCCCCCAGCAAGAGCCTCCAAGGGCACCGGGCCGCGTCGGAGCCCACGTGGTCTGGGGCGCTGCTTTACGGCTGCGGCCCCGCCCCTGTCGCAGTGCCGCGAGCGCGCCAGCGCCCTGGAATCCGGCAGCGGCTTCGGAAGCTTTAGAAGACTGACATGTCGGTGTTGCTCTGCCTTTTTTTTTTTTTGTAAATTCGCTGCGGATGTCTTCATGGTTTGAGAGATCGTGGCTTGAGCCCGGGCTTGAACGTCCGGTGTTCTCTTCCGCCACAGCAAACGCGCACTGCAAACGCTGCGGTCTGCGGTCCTCAAGAGGCAGCGTCTTCTCTGACCGCGCCGTGGAGAATGAGATAACCTGAGCGCAGAATTACTAATTTTGAATTTGGCTAATCAAACACAGTGAGATTAAACAATACTCAGAGTCCAGCTAGTAAAATGCCTGGCTAATACTAACCTGTGTAATGAAATTCAACCTACGCATTCCCATCAGTGTGCTTCTACGTCTACTGCATTGACCCACCGAGTTGCTGAGATACGAACTTCACTGAGCTGCTCGTGATGACAGGTGCCATAGGAGCGCTTGGCACGTGTCATCGCTGTGTTGTCAGCCTTATTCGATCAATAGCTTGTGGAGGTAGATGTTACTACCTTTTACGGACCGGGACGGTAAGGGTTGGCAAGGTCGGGTAGCTTGACCAAGGTCTCACAACAAGCGGCAGAGCCAGGACTCACACTTACACTGCCTCCTAGTAGAACAGTAGTGTTTCCTAGGATATAAAATTGAATATCTGCAGCATAGAACACATAACATTATTTTCAAGCTAAAAAATAGCTTCCCTATTTTTGTCTTAAGTGAATGTGGTATAGAAAACAAGGTTCCTTTCTTTTTCTTTCTCTTATTCTTTTTATATTTCACTTGTCTCGCTGGGGAGTTTTCTTTCTGGTTCCTCTTAGTGATCACAAATAGTGAAGGAGAGAAATTTTTGGAGGGGAGCTACTTCTATGTTTAATTAAACCCTTTTCAACTTATTTTAAAACAAGTATAAAATACTACAGAAAGAAAAATTTGCATTCATGCTTTATTTAAGCAATATTTATGAGCAAGACACTGAAACCTGTTACTGAAAAATATACGTGGATGAAGTCAAACAAGATCTCGCTCCCACGTTGTTTGAAATCGAGTAGGACAGACTTTCCCAAATTGAGTATTTTATAAAAGTTAAAAAAAAAAAGTACGTCTCTTGTGGACCTAATAATGCAAATTCAAGAAAAATACAGATATATGAGTTCTATAAAACAATGTGAAGATAAAGTCCAGACTCTATTTAGAAGTACAAAAGAAAATACTGAAAAAAAATAAGCTAGTTCCTGCCTTTAAGAGGTTTCACTTCAATATATTTCATAATCTTTTCTTTAGAATTTTCATACTTCTGAGAGGAAAATTACAAAATATGTTGCAAAATGTGCCCTCATCTACAGAAATATATACAATTTTTTTCTCTACCTAGAAAATCGTTTGCATTAAGTAATGAACTTTTGGATGAGTGTTAACACCAATAATGTTTCTCATGGAAAAAATGTGTATTGAATAAATGAGATACAGGAAATAAAAAACAATGTGCTGCATTTCTTGCAAGTAGATGCTCTTTGTTGTGTAGGTTATATAATGCTATTGGTGAACATCCGTTAATAATAGTGGAAATAATTGTTTGTAGTTAATTGTAGGCCGTTTGTTTATCCCATATCCAACATGTTGATGAAGCATATAAAACTGTCAAAATAATTTAATGAGTTTCATCTGTGTTTTAAGAATGTAGTTTAAGGTGTGTGGTGAATAAGTCATCAACCCTTACCTGAAGCCTATAGTTTTACATCATCATTATCACTGCATGATAATACTTACTAAGCACCCACCTGCTTGGGGTGTTGTGCTATACTCTGTTTAAATGATGTTAATGAGACCTTGCCATAAGAAAACATCTCAACAAGAGATTTAAAGTCCATCCTAATTCCAGTCCCAGTTGATAGTGACTACTGAATCATTACGTAAAAAGAATAAAACAAGCCCTGTAAAGATGGTGTAATTTGAAGTTCCTTGGGAAGGCCTCTTTCTCACACACTCCCAAATAATTTTCCCCTACCTATCCCAGTGCCTTAACAGTCTGCCAACAGAGATGAATTCTTTTGAGCTCATTATTTAGAGTTAAAATTCTCAAGGTGGGTAGAGAATGAGAGAGGGGGATGAAAATAAAAGGGGATAAATTTATCACATGAGGTACTTGGTATGAACCGTAATACTAATACACCGTGCAGTGAAGCATCTGATCAATTTAACCCTCTGTTTCTGAGATTAAAAAACAAAAACATGCATATAAAACTCTCCCATCTAATCTCCCTAAATGAGATCACACATTAAATAATATTTGGCAGGGATGGGAACAGGAGGAGGAAGGGAATTTCAGTTATTAGATTATTACTGATTTTTACCATGAGCCAAAACCAAATCATTTTTATTTTTTATTTATTTTTTAAATTTAAGTGCAAAAGCACTGAAGAGCTTTACTACAAATTACAACCTAGAAACACGTTAACTGAACAATTAAAATTCATACAATCAGATTTAGATATATAACAACACAAAGTAGGAACAGAATTACAGTACAACACAAGACAGATACATGAATTCATTAGAAAATATTGTAATAAATAATTCATGAATCATAGAGCAATTGATTTATGCATAAATATAACTAATTGCCTAACAATCAGTTTATATTAACAAAATCTGTCAAAATCAAGGCAGCCAGAGTTTTACTAAATTACTGTGACAATGGAAATACTGCAATTAAAAAACAAATACAAGTATTTGTACTGTAAACAACTAAAAAAATCAGTCTCACTAAAGTTAGTATACAATTTAATATAAAATTATCATTAGCTACCAGAAATGGTTTAAACAACTTTACTGAGCAGTAGTTTTCTAAAAACAGAGGCACCGTTTTTTCTTTTCCTTCTTTTTTTTTTTAAAATATAAAATACTTGAGGAACATTCAAATAAGTAGAAAGCACATAATGGTTGCTTTCACCTTCATTAAAAGTCTGCTGAAACTGGATTTTTCAGAAAATTGTCAATTAATAAGTAATAACTGGTAACTAAATTTATAAAGTACTTTGAAAGTTTAACATAGAGAATATCTTAATGGAATCACTGGGGGGAAGGGGAAGCCATAAATTTCCCTGCCTTTCCAAGTTTGTATGATCAAAAGTGAACTCAGTAACTAGAAACATTTTGTTTCTTTTAAAAGTTAGGAGTTGGGGGCTGGCCCCGTGGCCGAGTGGTTAAGTTCGCGCGCTCCGCTGCAGGCGACCCAGTGTTTCGTTAGTTCGAATCCTGGGCGCGGACATGGCACTGCTCATCAGACCACGCTGAGGCAGCGTCCCACATGCCACAACTAGAAGAACACACAACGAAGAATATACAACTATGTACCGGGGGGCTTTGGGGAGAAAAAGGAAAAAATAAAAAAATCTTAAAAGTTAGGAGTTGATCATTACCTACAAACTATCAAAAAATATTTAATTTACTATTTCTGACCAAAAATAAATAATACAAGTACTAAAACGCGGCAAATTAACTATAATATTACCTATAAAACTACTGAGCACTGTGAAGTCAATAGCAAAATGATCCCTGATTTTATGAATCCTGTCAAGTTTTTGGTCAGGTCATCTTTTAAATGATATAAAAGTGTTCTGTAAGTATCCCTTTACTATAAACTTCTCAATCAATTTATTAATGTAAATATAGTGTGAGGAATAAAAAAGCTCAATACAATATAAATATTATGTAATGCCTTCAAGCCCCCAAATTTTTGCAAGTAAAATTCTGTATAAAGAGGTCAATAAAATTGTGTTGAAACATTAACTTTGCTTTTCACTGGGGGCGCGGGGGGCGGGGAGGGGAAATACATTAAATCATCCAAGTTCTGGCCCTCACAAAATATGGCTTAATTCTTTAAAAAGAAAGATGACCCTGACATCTGCTGTTTTGCAATCTATTATGTATACTTTCTTGGGGGAATAAAAAAGAGCGAGAGGATTCATACCCTAGCATGCAGGTAACATTAATTGCTGAAGAGGGTTCAGTATAGATCGAAGAGACCAAATATCTACTTGGTTGTGTATTTCCCTCTCTTCAGTTTCCTTATACATATGTAAGCAGTTTTTCAATGTAATAGCTGAAAATCTCTTTAGTATTACATGTATATGTGATTATTAGATACACACAAACACAAGTGTAAAAACACAAGTATTTGACAAGGTGCACTTATTTTTTAAATTCAGCTTTAAGTATTCCTTTTGGACTTAGGAAAACTGGCTTAGAAAAATGATCAGAACCTGACTTTTAACAGAGCAAAGGGGCACTCGGAGAACTGTGAACATATGAAGCAAATCCCCAATCTTTATATGGAGGCACATGCTTTATAACATTTTACCACTAAAACGGCATACTCCATAAATCCAACATGGATACTCTGAACCACATTTTAAAACTGCTATATAAAAATTACTGGTCTCTTTTATGAGGCTAGTAAAAGTTAAAATGCACTGCCCAGCTTCTAACTGCCCAATTAGTAGAGTTTACATTACTGAAAGTTCAAAACAGCTTCAGTGTTAAATATTTGTAAATCCATTTAAGACCCTGAACAAACTGCAAATTTGGTTATTAGCAAAACGATAATTATCGCCCACCAAAATGAAATCTGTAATTCATTTCTGATAAACTGAAAATGTTTTGAAATGTCACAGCAGCAAATATATTAAAGTTACACTGAGGTTTTTCAATAGTAGGAGTCTATCACAATCCTTAAAATTTAAAGTAGTCATAACATCAACCAACCAGCACATTTAAACCAAAATGATCATTCTCAAGCTTTTTCTGTGCCCATTATAAACATGCTCTAAGTTGCATTCCAACTTTCTTTTCTAATCTTACACATTAGCTTATTTTTCAAATGAAAAACAAAATTAAATTATTTTAATAATTAAATTTAAATTACTTTTTGTTCTTAGTATTCCATCTTATATTAAAGGATTTTATAGCTCCTGGGGTTAACAATGTGTCAGTTTTTTTCAAAAAGTGTATACCTTATAAACCCCAACTTCCTGCTACAACAACTGTTAAATGATAAATATTAAATTTCATTATACATATCATTTAAGGTTTTCTTGTCTATTCCTGGTGGATGCACTTGAGTGCATTTCATATTTCATAGAATGCACTGTAGTGTCCTAATACTGTATATATTAATTTTTCTTAGTATGGAGATAGCTGCGTATTTAAACTCTGATTGGTTGGTTGACGTACTTACAGTAACTCTAAGTATGTTAGGTAAAAATGTTTAAAAACTATTAATATCATATTTCCATTATAAGATGGTTTAACTGAATGGCTGGGGTGGTCTTTCACCTATAAAAATGTTTCACTTGACAATTACTTGTTTTCCCACAACGCTTTATGCTATTGACTACTAAAGAAAACCTCAATCTTTTTCACCTATTTATACAAGGATTAAATACAAACTATCAGAATTAAGTAAGCAACTATATAATTCTGTCCACAGTGAAAACCCTGAATAAAACTTTTTTTCAAAAGGCATGTAAGTGGTTTTTCAACTGCAAAATTTCATGTCTCCTGTCAGAGTGAGCATCTGTAATTCCCACGTGTGTGTATATAGACACACAAACACACACCTGTGCACATACACACACACACACAAACACACGTACAAACATTTTCCTAACAAGTAATCTACACAGGCTTGCTGCTGTTTTTGCAGCTGCCAGTCCCTGAATCTGTCATATTATATAACCCAGTGTCTGGTACTCGGAGTTTCTTCGGAGGAGGAGTCTTCAGTGTTCCAGATCTTTCTTTTACCTTGTATTCTAAAGTGCCGTGAGGTACCCCATAAATTCCTTGTGCTTTGGAAGCACTCATTTTGCCACTCATCACCATTGCAATAGCCTCTTCCATTATTTCATGATCATACTGCCGATAACGGCCACGTTTTTTCCTGGGCTGCTTATTATCTTTTCGATCCAATCCATCTTCAGTATTTTCAGAGGTTCCATCAACTGTTCCATTTTTAGAATTAAGACACAAAGGAGAGAGGTCCCCGGGTAGAAAGTAAGAGTCAACACTTGAGTGAGTTACGGGCCCAGAACATTCTATTTTCTTCTGTTTAGGGAGTATATTTTTCAGTTTTTGGAGAGCTGATCCTTCTAGGACTGGAGAGGTTTTGGAAACTTGATACATAACATCCAGCAGACCAGGACCATCAGGTTGTGGTTTTGAAACAGAACTTACTCGTAGTTGAGGAATTTTTAACTGTACAGTAGGACGTGAAGTTTCATATTGTAGGCTTTCATTTTTTTCTTTAAATTAGATTGAGTTTACTTTTTCCTGTGCGCTCTGCTTGAGCTCTTGCCCACAGGGCTACTTTATGCAGCACTGCACAAGTTTCTTTACTGTCTTTATATGAGTAACTATCACTGAAATCTCGAGCTTTGTTTTTAAAAGATGCAGGCTTCCCTGCTGGTAAGGCTTCTAAGTGGAGAAGTAAAGTTTTTTGAGGTATGCCTGCTTTATTTCTGTCCAGTGCTCCAGACTGAATGTCTTTCAAAGCTTTTGAGAGCAAACCATCTGCAAACTCAGCACTTCTCTCCACATAGTCCTCTCTGTTTCTCTGTAGTCTCCCAGCCATTGAATTTTCAGAAGAAGGATCGCATACGGACGACTCTTCAGATTTTATGCTGGTTTTCTTTGTAGAGAGATCTAACACTCCATCCCCTTGCTGAGTATTTTGTTCTTGCATTCGATTCACAGTGAGGTCTAAGGGGCCTTCCTGTTCTTCCTGAAGGGAGTTTTCTGCTTGATTCATTTGAATACTTTTACATATTAGACTTGGTCCAATTGAACCATTTCTATTCTCTTGAATTTTACCACTTTTTGAAATATACTCAATTGCAAACTGACGTATCATCTTTTTCATTAATTCCTGAGCAACTAGGGGAATGTTAGGATCACAGTTCTGAGGAAGGTCTTTCTTTCGAAAGAGTGCATTTAGCTAATTTTCTGCTTGGCATTCAGTCTTTCAGTGTTGGACTGGCCCTGAGATGACAGTTCCTCTGTTGGTGTTGACTGTGAAGAATCAAGAGATGGTAGACAATCCTTCAAATAAACTCAGGGCTCTTCGTAGCCGTGGTCCATAAAGCCCTTCTAAAATACTCTCAAAACCTACACAGTGCATGAGACGGTGGCGCCAAGAGTCGAGTTCCCGCCGGCATCCTCTCCTCTCCGCCGCGCACCGAGGGCTCCAGCACCGGGCGGCGAGGGCAGCGGCCACTCTCTCTCTTCCCTTGTCCATCCGCGTCCCGCGTCACGCGCCCTCATTTACATACGAGCGGCGCAGGCACGAGGCAGGGGCGCGAGCCCCGGAGCGCCAAAAACAAATCATTTTAAGAATGAGACCAAGAATAGACTCATTTTGTAATGATCAAAGTTGAGGAGCAGAAAACAACCAGAGATGTGCTTTTCCTCAGTGAAGGCGGGAGGAAGCCAGGGGCAGGAGGGCAGTGAATCCCTTTGATACTGGGAGAAAACCAATTCCGAGAGAGCCAATCAGAGGGCACGGGAAGGGGCTGGAAATAAATGTCACCTCGACAAAACCTACCCAGTTGTATCAAAGCTTGGCCCTGACTTCAAGGCCTTCATTCGCAGTTAAATAGTTTCTGTTTTAATTTTATTAAAGTATACTAACGCATACATTTGTTATGAAAAAAATCAAGTCATACAAAATAATAATGAGGGACAAAAGTTCTCCACAGGCAATTACTTTTCACTTTGTTTTTTATTTCTTCCGGTGACTGCCTCCATATTTATAAATTAAAGGATCTCAATCACTAATTGTTTTATCAATTTTTGACATTGTGGATTCACTTATGACAGGTGAGGATTTAGATAATTTAAACTATTTCCTCTTAGTATTTTAGTTATTTTATGATAAACCGTATAATTTAAATAAGGTAAGTACTTCAAACATCTGTTTTTTTGGATTTTCAACTTTCAAAATTATACATTAGCTCCTCACTCTGTGCGAGATGAAGATACTTACACACCTAACCTCTCACACTTCTTTGCTCCTTCTACTTGCCAACTTCTGTTAGCTATATATTTTCTTTAACATTGTTATAGATTATAATGTACTTATACACTTTAAGTGATCATTTAGGGTAAATAAGAAGCTACAACAATCACTGTATTTGCTCTCTCTAGAACACTTTTCATTATTGCCCTCTTTCCTGGCCACAAAGAACTGGCTTTCAGGTTGACAAGCTTTCTTTAAATTCCTGATCACAAACCTTAAGCTGGTCATCCTTTTCCAGGGTTTTAGAAAACTTACTTTTTCGCTCTCCGCGATGACTATTTTGTATGTTCTCTCTTGGCCAATGATTTTCCTTTACACTTCAGAAAAAAGTCACGAGATAGGGAACTTCTCCCACATCCCACCACTAAATGTACAATCCTTCCTACAACTGCATTTATCTTCTGCATCATATTAAAGAGAAGGAAGTGGCTTTTCTTCTGTTAATCTTCAGTCTTTCCAGCTGTGATCTGGACTCCTATGTCTGCTACCCACTTAGGGGTTTAGTTGTTTTCCTTATCCCCTCTCTTTACTGCATCATCAATCTCTCCTCAGGCTGGATGGTCTCTTCATCATAAAAAATGTTGTAATATCGCTCATCTTAAAAAAACAAAGACAAAACACCACTTTTCTTTACCCCGTAATCCCTCTAGCTGAGCCTATTTCTCTGCTTGCTTTCATAGCAAAACTTCTTGAAAGAGTTCTACGTGGACTCTCTTTTCCTCCTCTTTGATTCATACGTTTTCCTATGAATAACCTCCATATTGCCAAATCTGATAAGAAATGCAAATCAAAATCACAATTGAGATATCACCTCACAAATGTTAGGATGACTATTACCAAAAAACAAAAAATGGCAAGTGTTGGCAAGGATGTGGAGAAATTGGAACCCTTGTACACTGTCGATGGGAATGTAAAATGGTGCAGCCACTATGGAAAACAGTATGGAGGTTCCTCAAAAAATTAAAAGTAGGGGCTGGCCCAGTGGTGTAGTGGTTAAGTTCAGCTCTCTCCGCTTCTGCAGCCCAGGTTTGCAGGTTCAGATCCCGGGTGCAGACATACACCGCTTGTCAAGCCATGCTGTGGTAGCAACCCACATATAAAATAGAGGGAGATTGGCACAGACGTTAGTTCAAGGCCACTCTTCCTCAAGCACAAAGGGGAAGATTGGCAGCAGATGTTAGCTTAGGGCCAGTCTTCCTCAAAAAAAAGAAAAATTAAAAATAGAGGCTGGCCTGGTGGTATAGTGGCGAAGTTCATTCGCTCCACTTTGGCGGCTGGGGTTTCATGGGTTCAGATCCCAGGTGTGGGCCGACACACCATTCATCAAGCCACTCTGTGGTGGCATCCCACGTACAAAAAATAGAGGAAGACTGGGGCCAACCCGATGGCATAGTGGTTAAGTTCGTGTGCTCCACTTTGGCGACCTGGGGTTCGGAGGTTCAGATCCTGGGCATGGACCTAGCACCATTCGTCAAGCCACACTGTGAAAGCATCCCACATACAGTAGAGGAAGATTAGCACAGATGTTAGCTCAGCGACAATCTTCCTCAAGCAAAAAGAGGAAGATTGGCAACAGGTGTGTTAGCTCAGGGTCAATCTTCCTCACCAAAAAAAACCACATTAAAATAGACTACCACATGATCCTGCAATTCTACTCCTCGGTATATATGCAAAGACTTGAAATTAGGATTGTGAAGAGATATCTACACTCCCACATTTATTGCAGCATTATTCACAATAGTCAAGATATAGAAACAACTCAAATGTCCATCAATAGTCAAGTGGATAAAGAAAATGAGGAAAATGCGAGATAGACACACAATTAAACATTATTCAAACTTAAAAATTAAGGAAATACTACCATTTGTAAAAGCATAGATGGACCCGGAAGATATTATGCTAACTGAATACCATTCACAATCGCAACAAAAAGAATAAAATACCTCGGGGTAAATTTAACCAAGGAAGTGAAGGACCTATATAATGAAAATTGCAAGGCCTTTCTGAGAGAATTGGATGACGACATAAGGAGATGGAAAGACATTCCATGTACATGGATTGGAAGAATAAACATAGTTAAAACGTCCGTTCTACCTCAAGCAATCTACAGATTCAACGCTATCTCATCAGAATCCCAATGACATTCTTTACAGAATTAGAACAAAGAATCCTAAAATTTATATGGGGCCACAAAAGACCCCGAATTGCTAAAGCAATCCTGAGAAAAAAGAACAAAACGGGAGGCATCACAATCCCTGACTTCAAAACTTACTACAAAGCTACAGTAATCAAAACAGCATGGTACTGGTACAAAAACAGGTGAACAGATCAATGGAATAGAATTGAAAGCCCAGAAATAAAACCACACATCTATGGACAGCTTACCTTCGACAAAGGAGCTGAGTGCATACAATGGAGAAAAGAAAGTCTTTTCCAAAAATGGTGCTGGGAAAACTGGAAAGCCACATGTAAAAGAATGAAAACTGACCATTCTTTTTCACCATTCACTAAAATAAACTCAAAATGGATCAAAGACCTAAAGGTGAGACCTGAAACCATAAGGCTTCTAGAAGAAAACGTAGGCAAGTACACTCTCTGACATCAGTATTAAAAGGATCTTTTCGGACACCATGTCTTCTCAGAGAAGGGAAACAACAGAAAGAGTAAACAAATGGGACTTCATCAGACTAAAGAGCTTCTTCAAGGCACATGAAAACAGGATTGAAACAAAAAAAACAACCCACTAACTGGGAAAAAATATTTGCAAGTCATATATCTGACAAAGGCTTGATATCCATAATATATAAGGAACTCTCACAACTCAACAACAAAAAATCAAACCACCCGATCAAAAAATGGGCTGGAGACATGAACAGACATTTCTCCAAAGAAGATATACAGATGGCTAATAGGCACATGAAAAGACGCTCATCATCGCTGATCATCAGGAAAATGCAAATGAAAACTACACTGAGATATCACCTTACACCCATTAGAATGACAAAAATATCTAAAGCTAATAGTAACAAATGTTGGAGAGGTTGTGGAGAGAATGGAACCCTCATACACTGCTGGTGGGAATGCAAACTACTGCAGCCGCTATGGAAAACAGTATGGAGATTCCTCAAAAAACTAAAAATAGAACTACCATACGATCCAGCCATTCCACTACTGGGTATCTATCCAAAGAGCTTGAAGTCAGCAATCCCAAAAGTCCTATGCACCCCAATGTTCACTGCAGCATTATTTACAATAGCCAAGACATGGAAGCAACCTAAGTGCCCATCAACAGATGAATGGATAAAGAAGTTGTGGTATATATATACAATGGAATACTACTCAGCTGCAAAACAGAACAAAATCATCCCATTTGCAACAACATGGATGGACCTTGAGGGAATTACGTTAAGTGAAATAAGCCAGTTAGAGAAGGATAATCTCTGTATGACTCCACTCATAGGAGGAATTTAAAAATGTGGACAAAGAGAACAGATTAGTGGCTACCAGGGGAAAGGGGGGGTGGGGGGCGGGCACAAAGGGTGAAATGGTGCACCTACAACACGAATGACAAATATTAATGTACAACTGAAATCACACAAGATTGTAACCTATCATTAACTCAATAAAAAAAAAGATATTATGCTAACTGAAACAAGTCAGTCACAGAATGACAAATATAGCATGATTTCTCCTATAGGAGGTATCTAAAATAGTCAAACTTAGACAAGCAGAAAATAGATTGGTGGTTGCCAGGGGACGGGAGTGGGGAAAATGGAGAGTTGTTGTTCAGCATCAAGTTTTAGTTATGCAGGATACATAAGTTCTAGAGATCTACAACATTATAAACTTAAGAGGATAAGTCTTATGTTAAATGTTCTTCCCACACACACACACAAAAGCAAAGGGACGTAAGAAATCTTTTGGAGGTGATGGATATATTTATTACCAGGATTGTGGTGATGGTATCATGGGTGTAAGCATATTGTCCAACTTCATCACAATGTATACATTAACTATGTACAATTTTTTAATGTTAATTATACCTCAACAAAGCTGAAAAAAATATAAATTCTCTGTTCTCTTAAATGAGTTCTTAGCAGCATTCAAAGCAGTTGAGTACTTGCTCCTTGAAATACTTTTCTTGTTGGGTTTCTGGATAGCCCATGCTTCTCTCACTTTTAGTGGCTCCTCTTATACTATCTAACCCCTAAATGTTGAAATCTATTTTTCCTATGCAGGTGATGGGGTTCAGGGCATGCCCACACCCCCGCCCCGCCCACCGCAAGATGCACCACTCTGGTATGTGGATTATTTCAAGCTGAAGAAAATAAAGGCTCAGAAGACTCAGGAAGAACATTCCACCTTCTCCCCAACTGACTAAAAGAAATTTAAAATAAAGGCCAGTCCCCAGGACAAGCCATCACCTTAGATAACTCTGGGTATCTGGTAGACTGGGAGGATCCTTGCTAAGCCCATTCTTATCAAAGTTCTATTTACCAAACATTTGCTTTTCCATTTCCAGGAGTTGCCTTCCTCCCCTTTGAAGCTCCAAATCACTACCCCCAACATCCTCCTTGTCTGTAGCTGAAGAAATTTAAACAGGCAGCCTCAGCCAGATGACTGAGTTACTGTTTCTCCTGAGTTTCTCCCATGTATACATGCTATTAAACTTTGTTTGATTTTTCTCCTGCTAACCTGCCTTTTAAATTATTTGACCAGCCATAAGAACCTTAAGAAAAAGGGGTGGGGGAGGAATTCTCCCACTTCCCCAACACAGGTGATCTTAAATGGTTTATAAATTCTCAGGTTTATATCTGCATCCCAAATCTGAGTTCAACTTGTTTGTATTGACAAATAAAAATGGCAAGCAATAGGATATATTGGAGAATATGAGGAAGCCATTTGGTGTAAACCTAATTCGGCCTCACCTTGTCTTTCCAAAAGGGCCTGACCGTGGCTGTTGAGCATGCATTGTATATCTGCTTTAGATATTCCCTATGGCAAGAACAAAGGCCCTTGAGATAAAGGTGCAACTTCCCTCCCTCTCCCAAAGTTGGCATCTCCTTAAGGCTTAAGCGTCTTTCCTTAGGCTAGAAACTGATTGCTGTGCTCACCTGTGACTGCCCAGCTCGAGACAACAGACTTGCCTCCTGCTACGCCCTCTGAGATAGCAGACCCACTACCTGCGGTGTCCATCAAGAGCTGTGCCGACAGGGCAATCTTGTGACTATTGTGGGAGGGACATTTCAATCATATGTGAAACGTCCTGCTTGGCGGTATATAACCACTCTGTACACCTCACTTCTTTGGTGCCCTTTCTTCCTGTGGGAAGAAAGGCCCCGGGCCATGGTCCTCAGATTTCAGCTCAGAACAAATTCACCCATATTTTCGTTTATAGATTGCTTATGGATTATTTTCATGGACAGTATCTAGCTGTTTAATTGATATCTTGACTAGGATGTCTTCATAACATAGTCAGAAGGAAATTCTAGATATCCAACTCTCTGCCACAGTCCCCCCAAAGTGCTCTTCCCTTATATTCCCCATCTCATTAAATGGCACCTCCATTTATCTAGTTATTAAAGCCAGCAACCTAAGAGTCTTCTTGATGCTTCTCTTCCCTAATTCCCACATAAACAAGACCTATCTTTTTGATCTGCAAACACCATACTTGTTCAACCCCCCTTTATCTTGCCTAGAACAATGCTAGAGTTTACTGACTGATCTACTTTCACTTCCACTGTTGCCCACTTCCAGTCCATTCTCCAAAAGTAGTCAGAGTCTCATTACCCTTCAGTGACTTCACATTGCACTTACCATGGCCTGTAAAAATCAGGCTAATCTGATTCTTTCATGTCTCTCTATCCTCAAAGTGCTGGGAATACTGCAGTGAATGAAACAGGCAAGTCTTCTATTCTCATGGAGTATTCTGGGGGCTTTTTTTGGCAGGGGGTGGGGAATAGAATAAAGAAGTGCAGATAAATAAAACCATTTCTGAAAGTAAAGAGTACTATGAAGACAATTAAACAGGGGATTGTGTTAGACAGCAACTGATATTTGCGGTGGGTTTTAGACTGCGTGGTCAAGGATTGCCTCTCTGAAGGGACATTTGAACTGAATGATACAAAGGAATTTTTAGCACTTTCTCAGCAAAGGTTTATTTCTTGATTGTATCATAATCTCATCAAGGATCATCTGGGAACTCTAGTTTTTATCTAATTCCAGGACCCAGGCTGAGAGAGCAGCCACCAAACTGAAACTTGCAGGTTGCTGTGACAAAAGGAAGTAAGATTCTGAAGGGCCTCACACCAGCAATGAAAAGCTCTAGTCTGTAAGTGACACAGATTTCTTCCACCTATACTTTATTAACCAGAACTATTCACATGACCCCACCCAAACCAAGAATCTGGGAATCGCAGTCCTACCACGTCCTGGAAGGCAGAGAATCAGAAATATTCGGAAAACATAATTAACTACTACTATAGTCCTTCATGTTCACAGGGGAAAATATAAAGGAGGGAAAGTCATAGATACATGCATGGTAGTGGCAGGAGTTCTCCTACAACTGTGCAAGGCCATTAGAATTGCTAGTTCTGGTTCCTCTGGGAGGCATATGGTAGAAACAGAAGACAGTTTGGTGAAGCTTTCCGAGTCTTGCTGCTATCTGATCCCTCTAATACTGAGGAAATGGTTTCTTACTGTTTTGCAGACCTGGAAGAATGAATCCACAGAATGTGACCTCATTGTCCCTACTCAGGATTCTAGTTTGCTCACTTCAGTCAAGGTGCCTTAAACTTTTCTAAAAGTCAAGAACAGTCTGGAAATACATATATTCTCCATATCAACTTCTCAGAGCAAAAATCAAAGAAATGGGCACAAGACCGGCTCAATGTTTTTTATGAATGATTGATAATATTAATTTGAAGACTATTTCTTACATATTATACATCCATTTGTAGAGGGAGTAAAAGGTTATAGACACCACTAAGACATACCTGCTTTTTCTTCTAGCATTTTCAGTTTGTCTTTTTAAAAAACTTAATCCTTTGTTCTGTTTGAAATCTTTCAATTGTGAAATATTTCAGGACTGATATTAAATGTGACTAACACTAAGCCAAATACCTATGTGCCCAATACCCAGCTTATGAAATAAAATATTATAAAAATAGTCATAGGTCTTGTTTTTGCACGCTTTTTGGTGAGGAAGATTGGCCCTGAGCTAACATCTGTTGCCAAGCTTCCTCTTTTTTGTCTCCCAAAAGCCCCAGTACATAGTTCTATATCCTAGTTATAAGTCATTCTAGTTCTTCTATGTGGGAGGCTGCCACAGCATGGCTTGATGAGCGGTGTGTAGGTCTATGCCGAGGATCCGAACCAGCGAACCCCAGGCCGTGGAAGTGGAGAGCATGAACTTAACCACTCGGCCATGGGGATGGCCCCCTATAGGTCTCTTTTTATACCTAATCACATTCCTCTTTCTCCCAGCTTCCCCAGAAGTAACCACTATTCTGAATTTAGAATTTATCCTTCTTGTGCTTTTCTTTGTACTTTTACTACATCTGTATGTATCTGTTATCAATATGTAGTATTTTTGAGATTTGGGGTTCTAGCAATGATGGGGTAAACACAACTGGATTAAAAAGAAAACAACAAGACTTATCCTCCCACCACACACAACTAAGAAACCGGACAAAACATACAGTGGTTTCCAGATATTAGACAACAGTCAGTGAAAGATAATGATCTCTGAGAGAAATGAAACAAAAGATGTGAGCCATATTATTGCCCCAGCTTACAGCCTGGAGAGAATTTTTAGGCTATGTGCAGGCAGGAAGTACCCAAACGGAGCCTGCTGGTTCCAGGAGCTAAAGATACAGAGCTCATACAAGGAAATCTTATGAGCATTTATGGGATGAAGTATGAGAGAAGACAGATCTGCGCAGGAAGAGCTCCAAATGAGTACTGATCAATGCAGGTGTGTGAGGAAACTACTCAAGGCCAGTGAAAGACCATGAGAAAGATTCAAGTATAGCCATCCCAGAACTCACACAGGGCTGGTAATACTCTATATTCCCACTAGCCAAATAAAAAAAACCTCCTAATACAAGGACATTCTCAAGAGGGTATCACATCAGTGTTGGGACCAAATTAGTCCTATACTAAAAGTTGTACTGGATCCACCTAACAAAGCAAGAAAGCAAGCCTCAAAATGGCAGAGTTGATTACAAATGGCTTAACTGAATCTCAAAACAAAGCCTGAAAATATTTTAGAAAAAAAATACAGAAACTCCAACAACTAAGAAAATAAAATTCACACTATGTGGCACTTGACAAAAAAAAATTACCAGATATGCAAGAGACAGGAAAATAAGACCTAAAATGAAAAGAAAAATCAATCGATATGAACAGACCCAGAGATGACAGAAATAGTTGGCAAGAATGTTTAAACACTTAGTATAAATATAGTTCATATGTTCAAAAAGGATGAAAGATGAGCATTTTAAGGAGATATGGAAGATGTAAAAGAAATCTATTCCTCAGCAATACGAATTTACTTAACACTACTGAATTGTGCTACACTCATAAATGGTTAAGATGGTATATTTTATATTTTTAGCATGGTAAAACAACCTTTGTTAATCTAAAAGGAAACAAACAAAACAAACCACAAATAAACATCTAGAAGTGAAAATACAATGTCTGAGAAGAAAAACAGTATGGTTAAAATTATCAACAGGTTAGACACTGTAGAAGAAGATTAATGAACTTAAAGACAACAGAAATCATCTAAAATGAGAGAGAGGAAAGATTGGAAAAAACTAAATATCAGTGAGCTATAGAAAAACATCATGTGCCCTAATACAGATATAACTGCACTCCCAAAAAGGAGGAGACGGATAGGACTGAAAATTTTGAAGGACTTACGGATGAAATTTTTCCAAATTTAATGAAAACCATAAACTCATATTTCCAAGAAGCTCAATGAACCCCAAGCAGAAGAAACAAAGAAAACTACACCAATGCACATCATAATCGTATTGCTTAAAATCAGTGATAAGGAAAAAACGTAAAAGCAGCCCAAAAAAAGACACGTGTACAGAAGAAAAATGAGAATTACAGCAGACTTCTCACTGGATTGAATGAAAGCCAGAAGAAAACGGAGCAACACCTTTAAAGAGCTGAAAGAAAAATAATGGTTGCCCAGAATTCTATATACAGTAAACATACATTTCAGAAATGAAAATGAAATAAATACTATTTCAGACATATCAAAGCTAAAATTCATCACCAGCAGCCCAGCAATATAATACATATTAAAGAAAATCCTCCAGACAGAAGGAAAATGACACCAACTATAATTCTGGATATACACAAGGAAATAAAGAGCACTGGAAACGCAAAGTTTGTGAGTAAATACAAAATACACTTTTCCCTAATTTTTAAACATCTTTAAAACATTACTGACCGGTTAAAACAAAAATGTAACAATGCATGTGGGGTTACTAATATATGTAGAAATAAAATGTATATCCACAATAACCTAAAATCTAGGAAAGGTGAAATGAAAGTAAACTATTGTAATGAGCTTATACTATACATGAAGGATAATAATATGATCAGAAGGTAGAGCACAATAAGTGGAAGATGTCTAATATAAACCCTAAAACAACTTATAAAATAAAGAAAACAAAGAGTACAGATAACATGAAAAGAATATTGACTTATTCCTAACAAGTCAATAAAGGAGATTAAATGGAATTAGAAAATGTAAAATTTTCTGCCTTCTAAAAGAAGGCAGGAAAAAAATACAAAGAGATCACAAATAAGAGAGAGAATGAATAAATAGCACAATGGTACATTTAACCACTTTAATCACAACAACCAGTAATCATTTTAACTGTGAATGCTGTAAAAAAAATCAAAAGGCAGAGATTTTTGAAACAGGAAAAGATAGAGACTGTCATGAAAAGGTAGAGACTGTCAAATTGTACGGAAAAGAACAACAACACTAAATACATATTCACCTAATGACAGAACTTCAAGATACATAAAACAGAAAATGATAAAATTAAAAGAACTGCACCAATCCACAATTATAGCCACTATTATAGATGTCAATACCCTTCTCTCAATAAATGACAAATGAAGTAGACAGAAAAATCAGTAAAGGAAGACCTGAATAACTCTATCAACCAACATTCTACCTAACATTTTTCCCAAATACAACTGGATCACTGACCAAGATAGACTGTAAGATTGGCCGTAAAGAAAGTCTCAATAAATGTAAAAGAATTCAAATAATAAAAACTATGCTTTCTGGCCACAATGGTATTACATTAGAAACTAACAACAAGCCAAAGCAATCTCGAGAAAAACCAACAAAGCTGGAGGTATCACAATCTCTGAATTCAAAACATACTACAAAACTACAGTAATCACAACAGCATGGTACTGGTACAAAACACACACACAGCTCAATGGAACAGAACTGAGAGTCCAGAAATAAAACCACACATTTACGGACAGCTAATTTTCGACAAAGGAGCTAAGTACAGACAATAGAGAAAGGAAAGTCTCTTCAATAAATGGTGTTGGGAAAACTGGACAGCCACAGGCAAAAGAATGAAAGTAGACTATTATCTTACACCATACACAAAAATCAACTCAAAATGGATTAAAGAGATGAATGTAAGACATGAAACCATAATACTCCTAGCTGAAAACATAGCCAGTATGCTCTTCAACATTAGTCTTCGCAGTATCTTTTTGAATACCATGTCTCCTCAGGCACTGGAAACAAAGAAAAAAATTAACAAACGGGACTACATCAAACTAAAAGTCTTCCCCATCAACAAAATGAAAAGACAATCCACCAACTAGGAGAAAGTATTTGCAAGTCATATATCCAATAAGGGGTTAATTTCCAAAATATATAAAGAACTCACACAACTCAACAACAACAAAACAAACAATCCAATCAAAAAATGGGCAGAGGATATGAACAGACATTTTTCCAAAGAAGATTTACAGATGGCCAACAGGCACATGAAAAGATGTTCAGGGGACGGCCCGTTGGCACAGCGGTTAAGTTCACACCTTCCACTTTGGCAACCTGGGGTCTCCAGTTCAGATCCCGGGGGCAGACCTACACAATGCTTCTCAAGCCATGCTCTGGCAGGCATCCCACATAAAATAGAGGAAGATGGGCACGGATGTTAGCTCAGGGCCAGTCTTCCTCGGCAAAAAAAGGAGGATTGGCAGCAGAAGTTAGCTCAGGGCTAATCTTCTCCAAAAAGGAAAGAAAAGAAAAGATGCTCAACATCACTGATAATTAGAGAAATGCAAACCAAAGCTACAATGAGATATCACCTCACATCCATTGGAATGGCTATTACTAAAATGACATGAAATAACAAGAGTTGCAGAGGATGTGGAGAAAAGGGGAGCCTCATATACTGCTCGTGGGAATGCAAACTGCTACAGCCGCTACGGAAAACAGTATGGGGATTTCTCAAAATATTAAGAATAGAACTACCATACAATCCAGCTATTCCACTTCGGGGTAGATATCCAAAGAAGACGAAAACACTAATTTGAAAAGATACATGTACCCCTATGTTCATTGCAGCATTATTCACAATAGCCACAACCGGGAAGCAACCTAAGTGCCCATCAACAGATGATGGATAAAGATGTGGTATATGCACACAATGGAATACGACCCAGCCATAAAAAAGACGAAATTGTGCCATTTGAGACAACACGGATGGACCTTGAGGGTATTATGCTAAGTGAAATGTTAGACAGAGAAGGACAAATACTGTATGATTTCACTCATGTGGAATATAAACAAACAAACACACAAACACACAGAAACAGAGAACAGATTGGTGGTTACCAAAGGGGAAGAGGGTGGGGGAAGGCCAAAAGGGGTAAAGGGGCACATATATATGGTGACAGACGGAAACTAGACTTTTGGTGGTGGACATGATGTAACTTATACAGAAGCTGAAATATAATGATGTACACCTGAAATTTACACAATATTAAAAACCAACGTGACCTCAATTACAAAAATTTTCAAACTCAGAGAAAACAGTATTTGAAAGAGAACTGAGGGGCTGGCCCCGTGGCCGAGTGGTTAAGATCACGCGCTCCGCTGCAGGCGGCCCAGTGTTTCGTTGGTTTGAATCCTGGGCGCGGACTGGGCACTGCTCATCAAACCACGCTGAGGCAGCGTCCCACACGCCACAACTAGAAGGACCCACAACGAAGAATATACAACTATGTACCAGGGGGCTTTGGGGAGAAAAAGGAAAAAAATAAAATCTTAAAAAAGATAACTGAAAAATCCGCATATATATGGAATCTAAACGTATTTCTAAATAACTCATGCATCAAAGAAGAAATCCCAGAAGAAATTTTAAAATATTTTGAATAGAATGGAAATGAAAGCATGACATATCAAAATTTGTGGGGTATACCCAGGCAGTTCTTAGAGGAAAATTTATAGCATTAAAAACTCAGAAGAGAAGAGAAGAAAATTCTCAAAACTATGGTTAAAGCTTAAGAAGCCAGAAAAAGAAGAGCAAAGTAAACCCAAATAAGTAGGAAAAAAGTAAATGAAAGGAAGAAATCAATAAAAATAAAAAACAACCAAAAATGACAAAAAGAGAGAAAACCAATTAAACCAAAAACGATTTGTCTGAGATCAATAAAACTGACAAATCTCAAGCAAGTCCAATAAGGATAAAAAAGAGAAAAGACACAAATAAATAATATCAGGAAAGAGAGAGAAGACATCACTACAGAACCTTCAAACATTAAAAGTGATATGGGAATAGAGTAGACAATTTTACGCCAACAAACTAATGACTTAGATTGAATAGACAAATTCCTTGAAAGACACAAACTAGCCAAGTTGACTCAAGAAGTAATAGAGACAGGACTTCCAGAATGGTGGTATAAGGAGCTCGGCAGAACATTTCCCCATGAAACGATCATTTAAATGATCAAAATTGGAGCCAGCCTGTGGCACAGTGGTTAAGTTCGCACATTGCACTTTGGCGGCCCGGGGTTCGCCGCTTCGGATCCTGGGTGTGGACATGGCACCACTTGGCAAGCCATGCTGTGGTAGGCATCCCACACATAAAGTAGAGCAAGATGGGCACAGACGTTAGCTCAGGGCCAGTCTTCCTCAGCAAAAAAAGAGGAGGATTGGCAGCAGATGTTAGCTCAGGGCTAATCTTCCTCAAAAAAAAAATGGTAAAAATTATTATTATTTTTAAATTTAAATTTTCTGGAAATTGTCCTAATGGCATACAGCAAATTAAAAAACATTTACTCAGGAAAATCTAGTAAATCTGGGTAAGAACAGCAAGTCTGTGCCATTTGAGCCATGTCCCACTCCTACCTCCACCCCTCCTACAAGTCGGAGTGATCCAGCTTTACAAGAAAATGAGACCCTCTCTCTCCTCTTAGCTCGCAGTCTAGGGTGAGAGTTTCTCCCTGGGAGAGCAGGCTGCTGCAGTCTCTAACGTTCTCAGCTTCATGTTGCAGAAGTTCTATTCCAGGCAAATGTAGCCAAGAGGACTGGGGCTCTGTTACCCCAAGTAGCCCCTACTTGGAAGGTGGACCTCTACCACAGGTAGGAGCAGGTTGAAAACACTGGGCCCTGAGCACCCACACCCCAGCTTGCTGACAGGATGCAGGTTCCATACCAGGAAGTATGTCACGGGCTGAAGTGTGTTCCTGAAAAATTCGTATGTTGAAGTCCTAACTCCCAGTACCTCATAATGTGATTGTATTTGGAGAAAAGGTCTTTAATGAGGTCATTAGGATGGGCTCTAATCCAATATGACTGGCGTCCAAACAAGAAGAAGAAATTTGGACAAAGACTCGTCTAAAGGGAAGACCTCGTGAAGACACAGGGAGAAGACGGTAACCTACAAACCACGGAGAGAGGCCTCAGAAGAAACAGCTCTGCCCACAACTTGATCTTGGACTCCTCACCTCCAGAACTGTGAAAAAATTAATTTCCGTAGTTTAAGCCCCCCAGTCTGTGGTAATTTGTTAAGGCAGCCCTAGCAAACTAATACAGATTTTGGTACCAGGATGTAGGGTGCTGCTGTAACAGATACTTAAAATTGTGGAAGTGGCTTTAGAACTGGGGAATGGGTAGAGGCTGGAAGAGTTCTGAGGTGCAAGTTAGAAAAAGAAACCAAAATTGAAGATTTGAAAGTTCTCAACCTATCTACATTACAAAAAAATGAGAAAATCTGTTCTGGAGAGAACATCAAGGGTGTGGCTGGACAATCACTCACTAAAGGAGCCCAACAATAAATCTGAACCGAAAGATGGACAAACCCGAAAACTTAAACACAGACTGATGGAGATTATGCAATCTGAGGAGCAGAGAGAAAAAAGAATGAGGAAAAATGAACAGAGCCTTAGAGAATTGTGGAACACCATTAGGCACACCAACCTATGTGTAATGGAAGTAACAGAAGGAGAGGAGAGAGAGAAAAGAGCAGAAAAATATTGACTATGTAGTGATCGAAAACTTCCCAAATATGATAAAAACAATATATATCCCTGAAGCTCAACAAACTCTAAGTCGGAGAAATGAAAGGAGGGCTACACCAAGACGCATCATGGTCAGATGTTGAAAGCTGAAAGTATATATCCAAAGGAATTCAAAGCAGGGACTCAAACAGATATTTTTATGCCAATGTTCATTGAAGCATTATTCACTAAAACCAAAAGGTGAAAACAATCCAAGTGTCCATCCACAGATGAAAGGATAAGCAAAACGTAGTGTATATGTACAAAGGTATATTATTCAATGATAAAAAGGAATAAAGATCTGATACATGACACAACATGGATGAACACTGAAAACATTATGCTAAATGAAATAAGCCATGCAAATGGACAAATACTGTATGAATCCACTGATATGAAGTATCTAGAATAGGCAAATTCATAGAAATAGAAAGTAGATTAGACATAACCAGGGGTTAGAGAGAGGGTAGGGTGGAGACTTATTGCTTAACAATTACAGACTTTCTGTTGGGGGTGATGAAAAAGTTTTGAAAACAGTGGTGAAGGTTGCACAACATTTTGAATGGAATTAGTGCTACTGAATTGTACACTTAAAAATGGTTAAAATGACAAATTTTATGTTGAATATATTTTACCACAATTTTAAAAAATCAATAATGTAATATATCGAAACCCACTGAATTGTACACTTGTAATGGGTGAGTGGTATGGTATGTAAATTATATCTCAATAAAGCTGTTTTTTACCCTTAATAAAAAGATATAAAGAACATAACTAGCTTTATGCCTACTAAGGAAATTGATTTCCACTTCAGGCCTAGATGACTTTATGGCTGAATTCTACTAAACATTTTTTTTCGAACTTTACAGAAGTATAATTGACAATAAAAATTGCATGTACTTAAGGTGTACAATGCAAACCGTTGATATACACATACATTGTGAAATGATTATTACAGTCAAGTTAACTAACACATCCATCACAGTTACTTTTTTGTTGTGTGTGGTGAGAACACTTCAGATCTACTGTCTTGGGGCTGGCCCAGTGGCATAGCAGTTAAGTTTGCGTGCTCTGCTTTAGCGGCCCAGGGTTCACCGGTTCGGATCCTGGGCACGGACATGGGAACCACTTATCAAGCCATGCTGTGGCAGGCGTCCCACATGTAAAGTAGAGGAAGATGGGCACATATGTTAGCTAAGGGCCAATCTTCCTCAGCAAAAAGAGGAAGATTGGTGGCAGATGATAGCTCAGAGCTAATCTTCCTCAAACAAAACTACTCTCTTAAAAAATTTCAAGTATACAATACAGTATCATTAACTATAATCACTATGCTGTACAATAGGACCCAAAGGTTATTTGTCTTATAACTACAAGTTTGTACCCTTTGACAAGCATTTCCCTATTCCCCCCCCACCTTCTTCCAAACATCCCAGGAGGGAGTATACCAGTTCTACGCAAAATCTTCCAGACTTTTAAAGAGGAAGGAATACTGTCCAACTCACTTTATGTAGCCAACATTATCCTGATACCAAAACCAGATAAAGACATTACAAGAAAAAAGAACTATAAACCAATATCCCTCATGAAAATAGATGGAAAAATTCTTCACAATTTTTGAACAAACAACTTATCATGAATTGAGTGAAAAAACAAAATATATCATGACCAAGTGGGGTTTAACCCAGGAATGCAAAGTTGACTTAATGTTAAAATCAATTAATATAGTTTACCATATCAACAAACTAAAGAAAAAATAATCATTTTAATATATATATAAAAACATTCGATGCACAAAGATTCATTCAGTACAATAACTCTCAACAAACAAGGAATAAAAGGGAATTCTTTCCACCTGATAAAGAGTATCTACAAAAACCCTACAGTTGACATTATATTTCAGGATGCAAGACTGAATGCTTTTACCCTAAGATCTGGAATGAAGCAACAATGTTTACCTACCACTTCTATTGGAGGTCCTAGACAGTACCGTAAGGCAAAAGAAAAAATCAAACATGCAGATTGGAAAAGAAGTAAAACTGTCTTTATTTTCAAGTGCATAATTGTCTAAGAAAACCCTGAGGAATCTACAAATAAAAGCTACTAGAACTTTTAAGTGAGTCTAGCAACATTGCAGATACGAGGTCAATATGCAAAAATTAGTTACATTTCTATGTCTAGCAAGAAATGGTCAAACTGAAATTTAAAGTACCATTTTCAATAACGTAAACATGGATTTTCTAGGAATAAATTTGAGAAAAGATATTCAGGACTATACACTGAGAAGTGTAAAACATTGCTGACAGAAATCCAAGATTACCTTAATAAATGGAGAGAGATACTGGTTCATGGATCGGAAGACTCAGTTGTCATTTTTCCTCAAATTGACCTGTAGATTTGAGAGAATCTCAATGAAAATCTCAATAGGTTCTTTTGAAGAAATACATTAGTCAACCCTAAAATGAATATGGAACTACAAAGGATATAGAATAGCCAAAACAACTTGGAAATAGAAGAGCAAAGTAGAAGGACTAAAACTACTTGATTCCAAGCTTATCATAAAGAGACAGTAATCCAGACAACGTGGTATTGGAATAGTCACAGGCCAGCGGAACACCATAGAGAGTTCAGAAGTAGACTCACAAATTTATGGACAATAGATTTTTAAAGTAACAGTTTTATTAAGATATAATTCACATACAATACAATTCACGCATTTTAAATGTACGATTAAATGGTTTTTCGTATATTCAGAGAGTTGCGCAACCATCATTACTATTTAATTTTAGAAAATTTAGGTCACCCACAAAAGAAACCCTGTATCAATTAGCAGTCACTCCCCATTTCCTCCTGAATCCTCCTACCCTGGCCCTAGGCAGCCACCAATCTACTTTCTGTTTCAATGGACTCGCCTATTCTAGACATTTCACATAAATGGTATCATACAATATGTGGTCTTTTGTGACTGGATTCTTCACTTAGTTTAATGCTTTCAATGTTGTAGCATGTATCATTTCTTTTCCTTGCTTAGTAATATTTCATTGTATGGATATACCACCTTTTTGGTTATTTATTCATGAGTTGATGGACATTTGCTTCCCCTTTGGGGCTTTTACAAATCATTCTGCTATGAGCATTTGTTTACAAGTTTTTGCGAGGACATACGTTTTCAGTTATCTTGGTTATATACTTGGGAGTGAAATTGCTGAGTAACTTTATGCTTAACCTTTTGAAGAACTGCCAGACTTTGGAAAATATCCCAAGCAGTTGCACTATTTTACATTCCCAACAGCATGAATGTTCCAATTTTTCTACACCCTAGCCAACACTTACCTGTCTTTGGTGATTATGGCCATCCAAGCAGATGTGAAGTGGTATCTCATTTGGTTTTAATTTGCATTTCCCTATTAGTTAATTATGTTGAGTATTTTTTCATGTGTTTATTGGCCATTTGTATATCTTCTTTGGAGAAATGTCTATTCAAATCTGAGAAACCATTGCCTAATCCAAGGTCACAAAGATTTAAATCTACGTAGTCTTGTAAGAGTTTATAGGTTTAGCTCTTGCATTTAGCTCTTTGATCCATTTGAGTAAATTTTTGTATATGGTATGAGATAGCTGTACAACTTCATTCTTTTTATGTGGCTATCCTGTGGACAAATGATTTTTGACAAAGAAGCCAAGAGAATTCAAAGAGGAAATGATCATCTTTTCAATAAATGGTGATAGGAAATTGGAGAGCCATATACGCAAAAAAAAGTCTTAATCGTTGTTTCACACCATATGGAAATATTAGTTCAAAATGGATCATAATAAGTGTCTAAATATAAGAGCCAAAATTATAAATTTTCTAGAAGAAAATATAGGAGAAAATCTTAGTGATGTTGGGTTAAGCAAAAATTTCTTAAATAAAGCATAAACTAAAATAAAAGGCATAAACTATAAAAGAAAAGTCAATAAATTTGACTTCATGAAAATTAAAAATTTTTGTTCCTTAAAAGACACATAAGAAAATAGACGATCCAGCCACAGATTGAGAGAAAGTGTTTTCAAAACACGTATCTGACAAAGTAACTGTATCTAGAATAGACATAAAATTCTTACAACTCAATAATAATAAGAGAATCCAGTTTATCACATGGGCAAAAGATTTGATCAGATGTTTAAACTAACTATTTTGGAAAACATTTTGGCAGGTTCTTAAACAGTCAAGACTTCACCTTCCAGTTGATTCAGTACTCCCACTCCTAGAGAAATGTGAACATACATGCACATGAAAACTTGTACAAGATTCTTTATAGCAGCTTTATTTGTAATAGCCCCAAACCGCAAACAACTCAAAAGCCCATCAGCGGGGGAACAGATAAACAAATTGCGTTATATCTATATAATGGGTGCTACTTAGCAATAAAAGAAATGACAACTGATACAACAACATGGATGAATCTCTAAACAGTGATGCTGAGAGAAAGAAGTGTTAGAAAATGCAAACAAATCTATTGTGACAAAATAATCAGAGGTCTCCTGGGGATGGGGCACAGAGGGAAGAGACAGGGATAGACTACAAAGGAGCAAGAGAAGTTTTGTGTGTGATGGATATGTTCCTTATTTTGATCGTGGTTATAGTTTGAGTAGTATATAACAAGACAAAACTTATCAAATTGTACACTTTAGGTATGTGCAGTTCATTGTACATCACATATCTTAAAACATCGGAAAGAAACAATATATGGTACTTTAATGTGTTTTCACATATAAATGAATTTATCCGTTTTCTTGTTGATGAGTGTCTAGGTTGTTCTCAGTTTTCAATTTAGAAAGAGCGCTGCAGTTAATATTCTTATATGTCTCTCTGTGTACGTACATGTGAGGGTTTCCAAAGTAGGCCCCCAGAGTAGAGTTGCTGGGTCATAGCTATGCACATCTGCCACTTTACTGGATCTTCCCAAATTGTTCTTCAGGGTCATTCCCTTTTATACCACACACCATTAGCAGTGTACGCAATTTAAGCTTGTTCCAATCTTTCCAATATCATGGATCTAAAGTAATAAATTGTTTTAATTTGTACTTCTTTAATTATTAGAAAAGTTGGGCACTTCCTTGTAAATGCTAGTCATTTGAATTTCTGGATACTGACTAAAATTTGGTGGGAGGAATAATGGAGGAACCACCTGAATTTTCTCCCAAATGTAGCCAATTACTTTAATATCATTTGCTGAAAAATTATCATTTTCCACTGATTTGAAATGCCACCTCTAATATGTACTTATTTCTCCCGTGTGCTTTTTTTTTTTCCTGGAGTTTTAATTCTGTTCTAGAACTAAATCTGAGTAACTAAGGGCATTCAGTAAATGACCTGATCTGCTTATCCTTTCCTACATTGGTAATTTACTCTTGCAATTTTTGTAATTCTAGATGATGTTGATGAGGAGGAAAAAAATTTTTTCCTTTACTTTCTCAGGTTCAATAACTGGGGTCTTGCAAATTGAACTGACAAAAGACAGATTAACAGGAGAAAAAGGTTTATTTCATATGCATATGGTGGAGGGGCCTCAGAAATGACATGAAAATCCTAAAGAGGCAGACTGTTACCATTTTCACAAAGGGAAATAAATTTGTGAAGAAATGACAAGACAAAGGAAAAGAGGTTTGAGCTTCTAAGGGTGGTAAATTGTGAGGAGGTAAATATAGGGGGAAACTAAGGAAAGATAAAGGTTATTTATTAAAATTTGTTTGTGCAGGCTCATGTTGGTGCCGATTTTCTGTCTTCTTCATAGCCATAAAACTCCCTTAGGAGAAGAGACTTATGGCAGCCCTCAGTTTTTAGAAGTTTCTGCTCTTAGTCAGATAAAGAATCTCCAAGAAGGCTTCTTTCTGTATCTGTTGATTCTCAATGGCCTTACCTCAAAATAATCCATATGGCATATTTTGGGTGGTGCATTCTAATCCCCTTCAATAAACTGCCAATTACTCTATTTCTTTTTTAACATTCCTGGATACTCCTACATGTTTATGAATTTTAGAATTAGTTTTTAAGATTAAAAGAATTTCCAGAACTAAAAGAAACAACTGGGTTCAAGCAGAACAAGAATTAATAACCTGGGACTGAATAAGCTGAGAAGGATAGTTACAATTTTTACGACTTCTTGTTTGAAACATTTCTGGTTCTTTAGTGTTTTGTTTTTCCAGATTTAAGGAAACTTTTTCTCTTAAGCTACCTATGATTTACAATTGGTAAAGTATACCTTTGTAAACAAAGAGGAAACATTTACTTTTTCTCCCTGTATGATCCCTCCAGAATTTAGAAACTCAAGTGTTCTTTTCATGGCAATACAGTAAGTTACTTGCATAATTTCAATAAGAATCTGTTCTCCTTCTAACAGGGTACAATTGAAAACATTGGCTATGTTACCAAGGCTTTGACTGGAATGTCATAGTTGAGAGAGAGATGCATAGATTCAGACATGACCAGACAGCTGTAAGGAACTGCCTGAAACTTGGCTGGGCTTCCTGGCCTCAGAGGCTTTGAAAGAGTCAAATCTGAGATTCCTTATAAAAAGTTCCAGCAAAGCAGTCTTAAAAGAGCTTATGTGGTCAATCACCATTCTTGCTACACTCATGTAAATAATCAGGCCAAGTTTAATACAAACAAATTAGTTTTACTCTGATTATCTTTGGTAAAAAATGGGGTAATTGTAGAGAGAAAAATTATGTTTGCACCTTTGTAGATATTTAGATTCTAACCCTGTTAATTGTCTTTGAGGTTTTGTTATATACCTGTAAACTGAACTGGATCCTAAATTCTTCTAATTTTCTCAAATATCTGGCTACCACTCTCCAACCGAATGTTTCCTATTGCCTCCCATCCTTCTGATTTGGAATCACTGAGACCAAAGACTGTCCTTGAATCTCCTTGGAAAGGAATATACTAGGTCTTCCTCCCGACCCAGATGGCAGCCAAACCTCCAGGACTTAAACCTTGGCTACACATCTCACAGTGGAAGAAAGCTCCTCCTGACCTCTGGTCCTTTACAAACACTGAAGACCTCTGAATCAAACTGATGAGCAGGAGAAGCAGCTGACATTGACGTAGACTGCTTCCACCCAAGACACCAGATCAAGATTTCCCATTTTAACTAAACATGAAACACTGTCTTCCTCTCTTTCTTTCCTTTACTCTGGCATTGGCCTGGCAAGATAATGCCACCATCATATCTCCCAAGCCATTACTAAGGGAGAGCAACCTTTCAGACAGCTGGATTCATCATCAAAAACTCCAATCTGTTCATGATGCTGGAACCCATGAACAATGCCACCTGAGCAGTAATGGTTTACGCCCCAACAGGATTTAATTTCATCGGTGGTGGTGATCATTCTCCTTGGACCTATAAATGCTTAGATGGCTAACACATAACTGGGCAATGCCCCTTAGGTTATCTAACTGTGCCACTCAACTGTTCTCAAATAGGCTAAGACACTTCATTGGTCAACTCCCCTAATCATCCAATTCGAAAAGACCTGCCAGGAGGCCTTCATGATTCAGGATGTGCTTCTTTCGGCAGGTCCCTACTTCCTTTGTTAGGAGTGAGTACAAATGAGGCTGTGATCAGAAATCCCTCCTTAACTCTTGAAAGTATTGCAGAATTCGCTGCTAAAGCAATAGCTGCCCAATGAAAATCTCTAGACTCTCAGCTCAAAGTAGTTCTTGATAATATGACAGCCCTTGATCATTTGTTAGCTGAGCAAGGATGTGTCTGTGCTGTGGCCACCACCCGCTGCACCTGGATTAACACTTCTGGGGAAGCTGAAATTTAGTTACATAAAATCACTGAGTGCGCCACTTGGCTTAAAAAGGTGACTCCTTCAACAGAGTATTTCTTTCACTTATTGGATTTTGATTGGTTTGGGTCTTGGGGACCATGGCTCTGAAGTGCACTCCAGACATGGGAATTATCCTACCAGTAACAGTCATAGTAATCTCCCTGATGCACTGTATTCTCTCAAAAGCTTTAAATGCGTGTTTGCAGCTGCTAACCATCAAGCAAATGAATGTGAAGTCGTGACCTGTGAATACCACAGGATTCAGCAGAAAACCTCATGACCTGTGACTATAACACGGAGAAACAGTAAAAGCTGCGAGACCAACAGAGCGGTAGCTGAGAGTGGCACTAATGCCTTAAATTTTGATCACATCTTTCAAGTTATGCTAAGAGTCTCATGCAAAGGGGGAGAACTGTTAAAAAAGAAAAAACAGGAACAAAATGGTGTCACTTGTGCTAAGTCCCACATCAATAAATCAAGACTTAATTGCACTTTCAGTCTCTCACAGGAATGTGACCTTTAACTAGTCAATCTGGAACTACCTGGTCGGCATGAGTGAGTAATCTGCCTCATAGATCCCCACACTACTCTTCCCCAAAGGAAGGTGATCTTGCCCGAATCTGCTCTTTGCTAGAAACTTCCTTTATTCCGTCCCTTCTGCCCATAACAGCCTTCCACTTTGCATAGCTCCTTGGACCTCCCTTCTATTTGCTAGCTGGGATGCTGCTCAATTCATGAATTGTTGAATAGAGCCAATTCGATCTTCAAATTTACTCAGTTGGCTTTTGCTTTAAACACCTTAGCATCATCATCCTCTGAAAATAATGCTAATTTTGTCTTTTTTCTATTACTATATTTCTTTCTTTCTCTTATCTGGGGGACAAAGAGATTAATTAGAACACTAAGGTTCCTTAGAGGATGTAAGACTTCGGTGAATCTTGCAGGAATAGCAGCAATTGGACTGGCTAAGAGGGGAGGATGACAGAAATATAGCCACGCATTGCTCAATGATGGGGATACATTCTGAGAAATGTGTTAGGCAGTTTCATCATTGAGCGTACTTACACAATTCATCATAGAGTGTACTCACACAAACCTAGATGGTATAGACTACTACACACCTAGGCTATATGGTACTAATCTTACGGGACCACCCTCCTATATGCCCTCCGTCCTTGACCCAAACGCTGTTATGCTGTGCATGTCTCTAGATAAAATTGAGCTGTCCTACTCCCAACTAACGGAAGTCAGTTGATAGAACCGCTGGTGGCACCTGGAACTCTACATATTACATCACAGAAAAACTCAGACTAGTAGTGTCTTGGAACATGTTTTGTTCATAGTAAGTGTGAAAATAAAGGAAAACCTCTTTTAAAATGGAGTCATGAAACCCTGAAGGGGGACCTCTCACGTACATACCACTCACTGCTGCCTGCCTAACTGGCAGGAAGATGGACGATAAGAATTATTTTAACCAGGCCTATTTGTATAAAATTCTCTCAGTCCCAACTTCTTATCCGTGATGATAAGAATGTAACTTTTCTGCTGGTGCAACGGAGGACATCTTCACCTAGGAATTTCATCTCCTGCTTTTAAGAAAAGGAAGGAAGATCCGTCCCTGCCGCAGCGACAACGCATTGTCACAACCTTACACTCTTGTTCTTCTCCAATGAACTTTTATTCTAAATAACCCTCCTTAATTTCCTCCTAACACCTAATAAAAACTAACTTTCCCCTTGTCTCTTCCAACTTGCCTATGGTTCACCATAGTTTGCACGTCCAGAATTGCAATTCCTCGGCTATTCCCAAATAAACTCATTTTTTGAGCTTGCCCCCCAGACAGCTTCATTTAGGTTGACATAACAGCTAAAGATAGTTTTAGTCTCTATTAACATCACAACCAAATACTTAAATCACAACCAAGTACTTAAAAGCCTGACATAATTGTAGACTCATAAGTGAAATGTCACATTATCATTTTCAATAAATCAGCATCAATTTAACATTTCGGAGAGCCCCCCAAATTCTCAGCACTCAAATCCAAGACAAGAAAGATAAAAAACAGTACGACTGCATTCTGGTTATCCTATGAATTAAAGTGGAGTGAGTGTGAGTGAGTGTGTGTGTGTGTGTGTGTGTGTGTGTGTTTTAAAGCCTTTTGTTCACCAGCTTCTTTCCCTATCTTACACTGTACTCCCTAAGGACTGTGTATATCATTTAACTTTCTCCATTGAACGATAAACTTCAGAAGGTCTGGCCATTTTGGTTCTACGGGGTTTCTATCTCTTGCGCTTTCCCAGATCATACCATGTATTTAATATGCATTGACCCACCTGTGCAGAAAAGGGACCGTCTAGTCTCATGCTTAAATCAGTACTATGTCACTATCCATCGATCAATAAGTTGTGCATTCTCGGTGACAACTGAATGTTTTCTCTTTCAGCTGAAGTTTAAAGGAGGAGGGGAGTCGACTCCAAAACTGCACACTGGTGTAGCCCCAAACGGAAATACAGCGAAAGCTCGAGCGACCTCTCCCAGCGCAAACGAGTCCACCCCAGCTTCAGGAAACGAAGGAGTATGTGGGGTTGCGGATGACTGGCTTTGGGGCTCATTCTTTTCACTACAGCGCCCCAGGAGCGGAAGGCAAGCCCAGGCTCCAGGGACCACGCAGTCCCGCTGGGGCTGAGAGCGTCTCCCCCAGGGTGTCCCGGACGCCCGGCAGGAAAGAGCGCCGCCGGGCCGCCGACACCTGAGCGCGCGCCCGGTGGGGCGGGCCGGGAGCCCTCTCTCCCTTCCGCCTGCGACGCGCGTTGTCGGTCGAGCCGGTGTATGTGCGGTAATAACACGTCTGCCCCGCTTCCCGCCATCATCCCCGCCGCCCGGAAGGCCACTGCTGCGGTGAGTGGCGGCAGCCGGGGCTCGGAGGGGACCCTCGGCCCGCTGCTCACCACTGCCCTTCGCGCAGGGTTGGCGTCGCTGACCGCCTGGCGGCCGGTGGGTGGGTTCCCTCCGCCGGGTCCGGGGTGGGCTGGGTGGGGTGGGGTGGGGTGGGGTGGGGTGGTCGGTGTCGGGAGGGCTCCGGGGCTGCGGCCGGGCCGGAGGATCAGCGCGCCCGCCCCCGTCAGCCCCGAGCCCTCTGCATTGCGGAGCGAGTCCCCAGCTTGTAGGGACCGGCGTTAGCGGCCAGGCACCCTAACTCGAGGTGGCTCCGTTGCTCGTTTCTCTCTTGTTTGTGGGTGAGGGAAGTCTGAAGTCCTCAAGAAAATGACTTTATTTTCTTACCTTGCACTCGTGTCCTGAATTAAAGAAGTTTGAAGATTGGCAACTTATGACATCACAGGGTGCTGTTTTTTAGAAAACCGTGTACGAGGAGCTCAAATGTCTTTTTAACCCCGGAAGCTCCTTTTTGTGATGGAAAAAGTCTACAGTTTACATGAGACTTGCATGGTTTGACTTGAAACAAACTATTTTTCCTAGAATGTTATTTGCACTTAAGAATGTCTAACTGGGACCTCTTTAAGTGCTAAGGCCGCACATTAATTATCTTCGGAACTACAGTGAGAGAAATTAAGTATTTTTCCCACTGAAGAGAGCTCTATGGAGTTTGATTTGCTGAAGGTAGTGTTCTGAAATTCTGGCATCCAGAATTGACCAACGCTAGTGTGTATCAATTCTGTGTGGGTTTATTTGGGCATTGTTTATTAATTTTTTCTCTTGTAGGTGATTTTCCTTCATGGATTGGGAGATACAGGGTAGGTACCATTATTTTTAATAACAGTAATGAAATGGGGTCATGCAACTCTACTTACATGATCAAAGGTTTAATGTTAATGAACTCTAGGATTGTATGAAAAAAGATTGCTAGTGATATTTCTTACAGTCCAGTAATATGATAGAATCTTTTCTTTTTTAAAAACCTCCAGAATTTCCTCTCATCATCGTGAATTCGTCATTTTTCAACTCCTGTTTCTGGAACGTATTAAAATTGCAAACGCCTCCTTGAGTTGCTGTGGGCATTGGATACCAGAGATGGGTGGAATGTTTGTAGAGAGTGTGCAACTGAGAGCTTTCCGGAGGAGTTAAAATTTCAGGGCAAGTTGAGGAGAACAACTGGTTGATTTTGATAAGAGCAATAATCGCAATGTGAGGTATACGGCATTCTGAATGAAAGCTTAATTATGCCCTTAAGAGAAAAAATCAGTTCAAGGGTCGGGGAGGCAACTCAAAGATTTATTTGGCAGTTTATCAAACACATTTTGTTGTGCTAACTTGAGATGTACAATTTATCTTTCAGTCAGGCTTTTCCTATATTGTGAAGTGTTTGTTTTTAATTTAAATTGTGATTATCTGTTTGAAACTTAGGTAAAACTGTAACAAAATTGCAGAATTAGAGGAAAACTGAAGATAAACAAATTTTGAGTAGGTGGTCAAATAAACTATTAAATAAACTATTAAATCTTCTTTATAAGGGTGTGTTGGGCTAGATTAATTCTTCAAAGTGATTCCTGATATTCTTTTATGCCCTTTAAGTAGAGGTACATGACAACACGGAAAAGATTGTAGGACTCTTTCTGGCAATGAGGTAGTCCTATGAAAATGATAGACTTATATTTTACTATTTATTTTCCTGAACAGGTTTAGAGAAGCTCTCTTTTATAATCAAACCCTTCTTGATACTGAGAGCCGGGGAGGAACTTGCTACCCTGTCACTTGCCCAATAAAGAGAGCTTCTAGGCCTGAAGAATCAGTCCAAGAAAAAAAACTTCAGTGTAGAAAGCTTCTCTGTGGGCCCCCATTTTGACATATTCTGTAGACTGAAGTTAAGAGTGAAAATGAACAATGTGAGATTAAAAATACCAAGAGCATCCAGGACATCTTGACCGAGAATTAAGTTTACATACAAAATTAGCTGGCCAGCCCCATGGCCGATTGGTTAAGTTCACGTGCTCCGCTCCGGTGACTCAGGGTTCACCGGTTCCGATCCTGGGCGCAGACCTGCACGCTGCTCATCAAGCCATTCTGTGGCAGCATCCCACGTGGAAGAACTAGAATGACTTACAACAATTCAGGCGTGAGGAGGGGAGAAGTCCTAAGGCTCTGACATTCATACCGTGTCCCTGGTTCCATTCTAAGCTAGGAAATGCTAACTCTTATGAGGTTCATGTAGAAGAGTGAGCTTCGGGTCTTTTCTCTCAAAATTCTATGACGAGACTAACCAAAGGTGGGAATTCTAATGAGGGAACTTGGCTGAACTTTAGGCTTTGAACACTGAATCTAGGATATCGCTGAGAGTGTAAGTACATGAAGTGGATTAAGTGACGGAGTGATGGCCATAGTGAAGATTAACTGGGCTCCGAAATAGGAGAGAAATCACTGAACATGAGGCTCAACTTATGTCCTATCTACGGAAAGCCCATTAAGGGAAGATCAATTTTAGAAAATGTTAAAGAACAACCAGGTTTAAATTTAGTACCAATACTGAATACTCATTGATTTTAAAGAAAAATATATATGCATATGCTATAATGCTAGTACCCCATTTTAAATAGAAAAATTACCATACCTGACTCACCTTCTCTTCACTGAAAGAGAAATTACTAATCTTAAAAATGAAACTGTCTAATTGCCATTATATTTACATTTCTCTACATTTTATCGGTGCCAAAACATTTAAAATATATCCTTCTAGAAAATAAATATACTACAGAAGATAAAACTAGTTGAAAACACAACCATGTAACGTTTTAAGGCACTGCATTCCATTAGACAGAACCCAAAGTGAACTGAGTACAAAGACACAATGTGAAGTTTATACGTGAGACTCTTCCCTTCTCTCCGATTTTGGACTCCAGTGTTAATCTACATGAAGTCAGCTCCCTAGCTACACAAAACATAACTTCTCAGGATTTATTTGAATTGTTATAAGCAGGTAATTAAGTAAACTAAAAGAAGTCTAACTGAAAATTCAATGTGCAAGTAAGCCGAGATACACTTGATAAGGATTCCATATGCTAATGGCCTTGGTGCCACGCCAGCTCTTTCCTCTGAAGTTCTCAGATTTCATCAATCTTTGTGGACTGGCAGCTCAGCAGCTCCCTCACCTTCACTGAGCCACAAACACGTCTGGGCCATCTGTGTCCTGAAGACAGGGGAGGACATATCAGCATTTCCCCTTCCCCAGGAATTCAGTTGACATTCTTTAGTAAAATACACAAAAGAACAGATTGCGCTTCATCTATAGGGCAATTTCACATTTCGCAAAGCTGTATGGTGCACAAATCTCATCCATACACATCTGAGGTCGTCAATTCATCATCTCATTATAGCAAGAAAGAACAAACATTCAACAAATATATATTGAGTGCCTAGCATACGAAAGGAAGGACACTGATATGAACCCATTCTTTGCCCTCATATTCTATTAGAAGCCATGTGACATATACGCAAAGGAACTCACACAAGGCCAAATAGGATCACGTGTGTGATACACACCAAGATCTATAGCAGTATAATGAGCAAGAGATCCTACTCCCAAGTAGAATAGCTGGCTAAAATAGTAGAAATGTTATTTCAGCTAAACCTTGAAGAAACTAAAACCGTTTTTGTCTTCTGTTGAAGAAGCAGATAGGAAGAGTTAAACATCTCAAGTAGAAGGAAGGGATTAGGCAAAGCCAAAAACACACACAGTGAGTGTGCAAGGCCGTGAGCAGTCCAGACAGCGACAGCACTGGCTGTCTACTGCACAGCAACTTAAAACAAAGGCAAATGACCAGCCCGGACCAGACCACAGAAGGCTCTGACTTCAAAGCTGGGATTTATCCAGTAGCGTCAGTGGGGAGTCACCAAAACACAGCACCGCTTAAGGAAGGTTAATTTTTCAGTACACAGGACATAGTATAGGTCGAGAAAGCCTCGAGACAGAAAAAGTACATTCTAATAGTTTAACTGATAAAGCCCAGAACTAGAATGATGTCAGTAAGCGGGAGTGCAAGGTGATTTAATAAGTATCTTAAAGTGATCTAGAAAAGTATCTTATAGTGATCTACAGAAGATGAAACAGAAATGAGGAAATTTATGCAAATATAAATTAAAAGGAAAAATCTTCATCAGAAAGCTTATTCGAACAAGTACCTTGTAACCAACGGAGACAGGGGATGGGGTCTTTCTTAAAGAAGAATTCAAAAATCACCCAATTGGGACGGACAGTTTAAGGGCTCATTTTTCTGGAGACAGATTTCGTTTACTCATTCAACAAACACTTATTGCAAGCCTACTGTGTACCAGAAAGCATCGTTAATTCCCTCAAGAACAAAGCAAACAACAGAACAAGCAGGGGATTCACTGTTGGCCCTTAAGAAAGGCATCATCTCTGTCCTCTCTGAAAGAACTGGGACTTGTTCCACTGGAGAAAGAAAATGAGCCTCGAATTTCTTCCCATAGTCAGGTTTCAAGACTCACAAGACATAGCAGGTGTTCAGACTACAATAATGAGATATGTTATTCCCAAATCTTAAAGCACATGCTGCCTATGCAAATTCAACAACATCCAACTCCACAAAGATTTTCAAATATGCAATTCCACTTAGACTATCAACTCTTATCCAAATTCTCAACTAGCTGTTCCTTGACTAAAAAGTTACCTGTAACTTGATCTTCAGTGTTACCCATAAAAAATTATTAGCCCAGCAAGAAACTCCCAAAAGAAAGTCCCCGCTCTGACTGAAACAGTCTCTGCTGTGGTTTAAAAAGAAGAAAAAAAAAACACACTTGCAAGAAAGAAATCGAAACACTCCAATACTCTTTAAGAACAAGAACAAAACAAATCAATAGCAGCCCTCTGATGACACCTGGTGGCCGCTTCTCACAGGAAGTTTCTTTCAGCATTTTAAAGAAATTATTCCAGGAAACGTTAACAGTTCTCAACCACTTCACATGCTATCTTGACTATGGGCAGCACACATGAAGTCTCTCCCCTCATTTCCCTCCTTTTTGTTCCAGTTTTCACTTATTTTGTTCCAGTCTTCACTTCTCTTTTCATCTCTTCTCTCTTTTCTAACCAGTAGACATTAAGGCAGCTTGAGCTTGCTTTCTGTCTCTTTCTCACACCCTCTCTCACTCACTCACACACACACACACACACACACTCACACTCACAGACATCCTCTCTCACTGGTACAAGGCCACCCACACAGGAAACCACCTTCTCCCTGCCTCCGTCCCACGCCATCTCACCCTTCACCCCTCCTAGACTTACCCAAATTAGTGGTGCAAGCAGTGTGCAGTTAGCACGTGTTGGCACCAGGCCCATGGTAAAGTCACAACAGGGGATAGTGTGCAGCATGGCTGGCGTGCACACACGTGCATTTATAAAAGCTCCCAATGCTCTTTTGCCCTTTCCCTTTGAGGAGGTCAAAAAAGGACGAACTCCAGAAGTTGTGGAGATCCTACAGCACAGTCTCCTCCTGGAAGGGCAAGGTAGGACACGTAAGACTTCCTACAAGCCTATTGCGAGCTGAGCAAGACAGGAATAAACGGAAATTAGCGGACTGCTCAGATCTCTTTCTTAATCTACCATTTTCAATTGGACCTTTTATCGAAAGTATATGTCTTATACGATTACCTGATTTAATAAAGTACCACCAAGTCCATATATAGTCTGTTCAGGAGAAAACTGTAGTATTCGTTGTCGTTACAAAACACCATGTGCATAACCTAAGGGGAACCAAAGGGAGCTGTGCTTTATGTAATCCTCCTCTCACCACACTCTCCCATCAGAAACATCACTTTGTAACAGAGACCACAAAATAAAGTATCTGATCCTACAAAGAAAAAAATCACTCTTCTATGAAAATGCTAACAGTCACAAGTTGAATAACTTCTTCCATGACAAAAGAGTAAAATTTAACACCCTAAAAACCATTTATTGGTAACATCAGAAGCAATTTTACCACAAATGGATGTGTAACATAGTTGTTTATTCACAATGGGATCAGCTCCTGAACACTCGGGTCCAGCCAAACCCACCTCCATCAACGTGCCAGGGACAGGCTGCATTGCATTCCTAAGGGTAAGTCTGTTAACTCTACCTTCCCCCACTAGGAAAATGCCTGTGGCGATTCAGAATGAGTCCACAAATTCTCTGACACTCCCTTCAAAAGGTGGAGCCTAATTCCCTCCCCTTGGTGTGGGCTGGCCTTGGTGACCAAGTGCTTGCAAGGGACAGAAAACAGTGGCAGTGAGGGTTTTCGGCTCTGGAGACACAGTCACAGAGGTGCCGGTATCCTGCTTGCCCCCTCTCTTGATCACTCCGCCCAAGGAAGTGGGGGACCTGTCGCAAGAACACTTCTGCAGCCTGTGCACATGGAGGCCCAGGGGGCAAGGAACCGAAGCCTCCTACCAAGAGCCAAAGAGGAACTGGGGCCTCCTGCCAACAGCCATGGGAGTGAGCTGCCTGGAGAGCAGCTCCTCCAGCCCCAGGCAAGCCTTCAGATGATTGCAGCCCCTACAAAATCCTGACTGCAGCCACGACCAACTGGGTAATGAGCCTACTCCACACCCTGACCCACAGAAACTGGGGGATAATAAATGCTTATTTGCTTTAAGCCACTAAGTTCTGACATAATTTGTTACACATCGGTAGATAACTAATATAATGCCCTCTCTCTCCTTTGCACCTTGGCAAGAGTAGATAGGGCTCAAGTTCACCCCTCGTTTGTATATATTTTACATAGATTTCCTTTCCTATACCCTCCAACCTTTAACAAGAATGTTCTATACTATCACAATAGTATTAAGGTACACGGGAGGAGGTCCACGAAGTATACTGGTTGAAGAGAAGAATTCCCATCAAACTTCTGAAAGATTTCAAAACTTAATAAACTGACATTTACATTTATGCCTCTCCCACTACCAAAACCAGACTTGACACGGCTTACAATGAAAAACTGGGATACTAAAATCAAGAATTATTAAAGAGCTAACTAACAAAGACATGAGGTAGAGAGTTTCAAATTTAGATTTGTATGGAATAAAAGAAATGTCTTCATGTTTCCTGAAAAACCTCATTTTGGATGAAGGCATTCATTCTTATTGGCCCCTAGAATCATTTATAGCAAACAACTTGCCTCAAAGATAACAGTAGCCATGAGTTCCTGTCCAGCTAAGCTCAGAAATGTTAGCAACCTCTATTTCTACTCTTCCCCAAACCTGATGGGGCAGCCCATGCAGTAAACACCTATACAGCCACATGCCACTGGGGCTGAATGAGTCACAATCCTTTTGGCCACACAGAATACAAAACTTCCTCACCCTCACCTAGCAGGAGGCATTCAAACTTCGGAGATGTAGGGGCCTCTGGTCACAGGACTCACATCTGATTAAGTTCCACCTCCAAAGCATCTCACATGCCATGTCTAGCCTACTTCTAAAAATAACCTTCCCCAGCCAGAGTCCAAGGACAAACCCAAGACAAGCTAGAACTATGTGCTCTTAAGCCCAAATGGTCAGAGTAAATAAAACTATCGACAGAGAGAAAAAAATTCGCACTCAAGTCAGAAGAGAATACTGTTCCTATTCCAGGGGATACCCATGTTCTGTTTCAAATACCTAATTTGATTCTGCCTGCAAGTTAAAAATTAGAATATTTGCTTAGTGCTTAAGTTAGAGCTAAAACAATCATTAAAAAGCCATACTAATAGGGATCAAGCCATGGTGACTGTAACAGAATAAACAGACCTCACCCCTTTCATTATCAAAGAGTCTCCCCTTCCCAACACTACTCGTGAGGATGTAGTAACAGCAACATAACGTGACAAGTCATGGGACAAAAATAAACTGTAACATTAGCCCAGTTTTCTTACTTGGCTGTTTCTTTTATTAAAATGTTCCTACACTTCAAGTACTATTTTCCAAATACATTAAATTGATCCAGTAATAAAGTCAATTTTATGGCGATCTTAACCACCTCTGACAAAGCTATCTTGTGTAGTAGGAAAGATTTTACACAAAAAGTTAAAATCCAATATATCTCCTTTCAAAATGTATTTTTAAAATTAATGCTTTGTTAATATTTCCATCTAATTGTTTTGATTTTTCTCAAAAGGAAGAAAATTCTTATTGGAACAGGAAAACAGCATAAAAAAAGGAAAATTCTATGAGTAAAACAGAAAATGAAAAATTTCAATGCCATTAAAAGCAGACACACACGATCATTCGTGTCGTATGCCATTTGAAAAGGTTGTTTTATCATCAATGTAACTAATCACAATGAAACCATCTCTTACAACTAAAGACATTATAACGAATTTTCTTCACAGCTACAGAGAGACGGGATTTGCTGTTTCACATCAAATAGAACAGGCTACATAAATTCTTCTTCCTATTTATTGTAAAATATAATTTCATCTATAAAATCAGTCATGAAATATTAAAACAAACAACAGACTTTATATCCTTTTCTTAATTTAGTTTGAACGGTCTATTCGCTCAAAAAGGGGGGAGGTTTGCAATCACACACATCTCTAGACTCTTTCACCATCTCAGCAGGTTCTCTCTATAAACGTTATGCCATTCATTCGAGAATGCTATCATTTTTCTGTAACTTTCCTGATCCCCTTTTCCTTAGTTTTCACCTAGCAAAACTGCATTTCCATTTTCAAGTTTTCCCTCTAAATTCTCCTTCTGAATTCCATTTTGCTGCTTTTCACTAAAGCTCTGTCAGTGTCTCTCACATCTCACTGTCAATTAATTGTTCTAAGTGAGAAAAGGGCAAAAAATCTCCAAAGTTTAAACGATTGTTCTTTGACTATTTTAACATACTCCTGTTTTAACTGATCTAACACAAATTACAAAATTAACTCATCTGAAGTTCTATCACTTTTCCTTTATTTACCTTGCCTGCTTTTACTATCCTGCCTGCTGGTATAGGGTGTTAATGATTCAAATCATAAAAAATGGGTAAAGGAAGTCAGGAGCGAAAACAGGACTATATATGAAGTTAGACTCTTCAAAAGGAAAACCAAAAAGACTAAGTTTCAATGTGCTCACTGTCTATAGTGTATAAGACTCATCTACAAAGTTCTGGAACACCTGAAATAAGCAACTTGCTTTTCAACTTTAAACACAGATGTTTTAGAACAAATTTAAAGTATTAATTTATACACCAAGGGACAAACTTACCAAAATGACGGAAGAAGTTAACATTTAAATTATATATAAATCCAATGGTTTAGGCAAATTCTAGAACTTTAAAACCATTTGAGAGGGGAGAGAAGCAGCACGTGGGTACTTCCTCAGCTACCAAGGATCGCCAGGGCACCCCTCCAACAAAGTACTCTTTCCTGCTGACACTGATAGGAAATGTCCCCAGGACAACATCTTACATACTCTCAAGTGAACAAAAAGATATGGGCAAATAAAAGGAGAAGAAGAGGAAAATGCGAAAAACTTCCCTACTGGAATTCTTTCCTCAATACCTGAAATTTAAGTCACTAATCTAACAACGCTTCCCCGGGGCCGGTCAAGCCTCATTATCTTCTTCACCCTCGGATCACGGGATTATCAAATTCTTTCTCTACCACAAGTATCAGTATTTTCCAAGATTTTTGTATCTTAATGTCACGGTCATTAGCACTTCCTTAGGCCCATTCCTCACTAACTTTAGAAGCACATCCTGCTTAACACTGTTCAAAAATTATTTAAATACACTGTTTTCGTTGTCCCTCAGTCACAAACAAATGTAGATATTAATCAAACAGAATACTAATCTGTGATAGGAAAAAGCTGTAACCAAAGCCCTGTTAGACACAGTACGTCCGCTAGTTCCTGTGACTGCATCTATTTCTATTAGAATTTTATGGATTAAGCACTGAAGATCCTAAAAAATAATATTCATTATGTGAACAGCATTTCCCAGGTATGATAGAAATATCACTAGTGGCGTTTAAAATAAAGTTATCTACCACATGTTGGGATTTTTAAATAAGTATGTATTATTCAAATAGATATTAGGAAAAAATAACACACCAACCTATGACTCCACATGTATTACTTCTTATGACAATGCTAAGTTTAAAAAGAAAAAAGTGAGAAAGGGGCCGGCCCTGTGGTGTAGTGCTTAAGTTCGGCACACTCCACTTCAGTGGCCCAGGTTGGTGGGTTCGGGTCCCAGGTGCAGACCTACACCACTCATCGGCCATGCTGTGGCAGCATCCCACATGCAAAATAGAGGAAGACTGGCACAGATGTTAGCTCAGGGAGAATCTTCCTCAAGCAAAAAAAGGAAGCTTGGCAACAGACGTTACCAAACAAACAGAACAACAAACAAAAAACAAGAGTGAGATAAAATGCTGTGGTATAAAACACAGCAAAAACAATGAAGGAGTAGGGAAATGACTTAAGTTTGGAAAATGCCACATCATACATACCTTATACATTTGCTAATTTTTCAATTATGTAAATTCTAGGAAATCAATAAAAACTAATAATTCTTAGCCCTAAGATCATTATTAAACGAGAGTGCTCTGAAGATCAGTCTCTCCTCCACTGCTGGCAACCTTCACAGTTGGCATCACAAATCCTCAATCACCAGTTTTCACATGAGTAGTAGCCTCCTTCAGATTACACCTCTAAGAAAGTACTGCAGCCTAATAAAACGTCCCAACTCTGTCACATCACACGTCTACATTCTGAGGAACAGATAACAGAATTATACACGTGGAGAAGGAAAACTGCAGAATACTAATTTTCTACATACTCAGAACCTGCCTTTCCTTTGAGATTTGGATACAGTGGCTAGAATCCATCTAACAAGAAGATAATGCCCTAATACCATACTGGTATAAAACGTGCACTTACAACTGGCCAAAGCACAACAGAAGTCTCTCTCTCGCTCTGGTAAACTTCCACGGCAGGTGTTCCTGGTCAGCAGGCGGTCTGTTGCAGGCCGACTCAGGGATCCTGGCTCCTTCCATCTTGCAGCTCTGCCCTGGAGCTTCCTCGTTCCCTGCATTCAGCTGACTGAAGAAAGCAAGCCTGGAAGCAGCAGACTCTTGATGAAGTATCATCGAGACGTGCTCTGAGACAATTCTCCATGTCCCAACCAGCTCTGCTTCCATCTGCTGACCTTTGACTTTCAGTATCTGGTCAGACATAACTAACAGTAGTCTTGCAATCTTGACTCAAAAGCAGTGTTGGGACCCAGGGCAGACTGCCCCCAAAATATGCTACAATGGCACGCTGATTATTTTGACTTAGTTATTTGAGAAGCAGCTGATGCAAAAATTGCACTTTGACCCTTTCCATTTCCCCCTGAAAGCAGCAAACGAATCTCCCATGTGAAAAACAGCTTCCTCACGAGGCTGACCCAACGGCATAAGGGTTAAGTTGGCGTGCTCTGCTTCGGCGGCCCAGGGTTTGCAGGTCCGGATCCCAGGGCGGACCTAGCACCGCTCATCAAGCCACACTGCAGCGTCATCCCACATAAAACAGAGGAAGGTTGGCACAGATGATAGCTCAGGAACAATCTTCCTCAAGCAAAAAGGGTGGGGCTGGGAGGGGGTGGAATTCAGGGCGGAGAGGCCTGTATAAACACACCTTGTTACTTTTTTACTAATTTACCACCACAAGTCCAAACTCTGCTTAGATTGCTTACTAATGAAGCACCCAAACCTAAGTATCTTTGTCCTGTCAAATCCTCACAAATTTAGTGTTTCTGTGTGTAAAAAGTATAAAAGCTGCCTGCTTTGGTCACTTCTGAGCGTTAATTTTATGATCTCCCACGTGTACGCATTACATTCGAGTTTTCTCTTTAATCTGTCTTGTGTTCATTTTACTATGAGGCCAGCCACAAGAACTCAAGAGGAATAAGGGGGAAATTTCCCCCTCCCGGACAGGGGCATCTACCACTTCCACTCATACCTGCTTCGCCGCAAGGGAATATGAAAAGTGAAACCTGGAGCTGTAGAACTGTATCTTATGGAAGGACAGAACTGATTTAGATGGACAGCTAGCCATCTCTGCCACATACCAATGGCCAAAAATTATCATATCGCTTGTCACTCTACCATTAATGAAGGCTTTTCGAGACCTTCGACAACCTTTTCTGAGAAATGCAACTGTCCCTGGAAGAGCATGCCTGGACTTACTACCTCCACGTCTGTAACACAAGGGAACCACAGACAATACCAATCATTTATCAGTTTAGCTAATCAGCCAAACATGAATCCCTTGGTCCCACCCATGGAGAGATCCTGATTAAGAGAGTCTGGGGTAAGGACAAGGATCTGTAGTTTCAGAGAGCTCCCTGAGTGATTCTGATGAGCCAGATTTGGGACCCCATGGAGTAAAGTCCCTTCTAACTTCAAAAGAAATAATATAAACCTAACATATATTTACTAGACAGAGAGCTGAAGTGTGGAGAAGAGGGGAAAAAAGGAGAAGAAAGGTGAATCAGGAAGGAGAGTAAACAAAGTGCACTCAATAGGGATGTCAACAATCTGTCATGCAAAATGACTCTGAGGAATGTCACTTTTAGCAAACACTGCCTCCACCTCCCACCCTGAAATCCTAGGGTGTTAAACACCACCCATATGGAAAACCAGATTACAGACCCTGAAGATTCTTAATGAAAACCATTTGGTCTCATTTTTTGAAAGACTATAATTCCTACTACCTCTCCTCGAATGATCTAAATTGTCTAAGCTATTTGTAAAAGTAGATTACCACCTTAGTTTAAATTCTAATGGTTTTATAGTTATATGAACTTCTATAACTGTGATTTCTCATTCTAGAATAATTGATCCAATAATACGCATCAAATTCTGGTCCGGAATCCACGATCAGCAGAAATCACAAGTGAATTACACACTTTGAAAGAAGTGGTTTGTTGCTTGCTCTAGGTTTAAAACACAAAGTTTCCATTATCCTTAGTAACTGACAAGCATGCTGGGCTTTGGCTACATTTGATGATTACACTGCTATTATTCCAAATGCATCAAACAATAAATATCTTTTTCCTATTAGGCTTCCTATTACCTTACTTGCTTTTATTTAAAACTTTTTGTGTTTTTGTTTAAAGGGGGGAAAAGCATATAAGAGAAAATAAAAGAGAAATAGGAACATGAAACACATTGAAAAGCACTGGCAATTAAGACTGAGATTATCCAGCTTCAGCAAAATGCATCTGAAACTAGAAGAGCTGAAGTACTTAAAATTTGTTTTAAGAAGCCTATGTTCGGATCTCCAACAAGCACTACATGTGTCTCAAATGCAGACATCCCTGCTATGGAAGGACTCTCCTGGCTGTCAGCTTAGTAAGGGGCTGACTCTGCTGGAAAGCATGACATTACACAATTACAAATGCTTGACAGTTCATGTGGTTTAGACAATTTGAGCACTCTGAATTGAATACCAAACAAAAACAGTAGTGCTATTTGGTTTCATATCATTTGACTTATGGCTTCTGGAACATCTTTTAATTTTTTCTGTATTTGTTAATTTTAAGGAGTGACTGTCATACTACGGTGGCTTAAAATAAAGTTTACAATATAACCAATGTGTATCTAAGAAATAGTCCTCATAATATGAGATAATCATGATACAAAAACAATTATCAAAGGCTAGAAAACAATAGGCAAAGGGAGAGTCCCCAAAAGTGCCCTTTTTAGCAACCAAACTGCCTAAGCAAAGAAGTAAGATTTCCCAAATCCTATGGTGTGATCTTACCAATTTCTAATGAACTGGAAGATGCAATCCTTAAAACTAAAAACAAAATGCAATTACTTTTCTGCTTTAGGGACTCAGCATCTGCTAGAATGACACTCATATACGCTGGTTTAGAAACAAACCTACTAAGATAAAGAAAGCAACTTCAAAAATGCGGGTATATACAGCCTTCCCTCTCCACAGTCTTCCACACTCCCATTCCTATTTTGACTTTTCCTTTTTGTCTCGAAACTCCAACACTCTCAGGCATAACAGACTTGTCTGGCTGTCCTCTCCCTCTGACCAGGTCTGACAGAGTGTTAGGAGTCAGCCAGCCTCTACCGTTTTCACCTCTGTATCCACACACACCTTTCCTCCCCTAGGAAACAGGAGTCGTGGTACCAACCCCCAAATGCTCACTGTGAGGCTCAATCCTCAGTTAACTGAGGATAAACTCAGTACGTAATGTCCTTAGACCAGTGTTTGGCACCTGGCAAGTGCTCAGCAAGTATTAACCATCATCATCATCAAAAACAATCTTCTGTTTGATATCCCTACTGCTGAAAGTACTTTCAGACCATAATGCTGCCAGAACATATCTTCTCCACCATCACCCCCACCAGATCTTTTTCATACAAACTGAATAGTCCCTGTGTAGACAGACTTCGCAAAAAGAAAAGACATAAGTGTATGTTTTTTAAAAATTTGGCAGGTACAAAAAATAATTTGAATATGTGCGAGGCACTAAGCATAACATAAGAAAACCCTGAGTACAGATCACAGTTTAAGAAAATTAAATTCAGGGGGCCAGCCCCATGACCAAGCAGTTAAAATTCTGCACACTCAGCTTCAGGAGCCTGGGTTCACAGCTTCGCATCCCAGATACAAACCTACTCCACTCATCAGCCATGCTGTGGAGGCATCCCACACACAAAACAGAGGGAGACAGGCAACAGATTTAGCTCAAGACGAGTCTTCCCCACCAAAAAAAAAAGAAAAAAATTAAATTCCTATCTTTCAGTTCCGTTTCGGGATCCCTATCACCTTCTCTCTTCTAATAGAGCTACCCACTAATTTGAATGTGTTTGTAATTAATCTGCTTTATTACTTTGCCATATCTGTATTCCTAACAGTATGGACTTTTGCTTCACATGTTTCAAAACTTTAAAAAAGGAAAAATACTATGTGCATTCTTCTGGAAGTAGCTTTTTTTCCTCAATATGATATTCCTGACAATAATCCTCAGTGGTGCAGGTGGCTAAAATCCATTCAGTTGCACTCCTATAGGAATACAATTTATCCATTCTCCTCGGATGGACACTGCTTCCAGTTTTTGCCTTTTACAAACAGTGCAACTGTGAGCATTCTTGTCATGTCCTCAGGCACTCACATACATGCGTTTCTCTGGGGCAGCAGTTTGCCAATTTTAGCATGCATTAAACCACCTGAACGGCTTGTTAAGACTGAAAGCTGGCTCATCCCCAAAGCTTCTGATTCAATAGGTCTAGGGTGGAGCCCCAAATTTTGCATTTATAATAAGTTCCTGTGAGATGCTGAAAACACAATTTAGAAGCACTGCTCCAGGATAAAGACCCAGGAGTAGAATCACTGGGTCAAAGTGTACATCCATCTTTAACTTTACTAGGTAATCCCAAAGTTATGGTACCAATTTACAATCCCACCAGTTGTGTGTAAGCATTCCAGTTATTTCCAACCTTCCTAAACAGCAGACATTGTCAGATTTTTACACTGTTGCCAACCCAATGTTATGAAACTATACACCACGTTGGTCCTAAACTGCCTTTCCCTAATTGCTAATGAAGTCGAGAATCTCTGCATGCAGGTTTCCTCTTCTGTGAGATGCCTACTTGGGTCATAGGCCCATTTTTCTATTGTTCTTACTGATTTGTCACTGTTTACCTTTCTAGATACAATCCTTTCTCAATAATATGTACTGAAAATATCTATTCTCACTTGTGACTTGTCTGCTCACTTTCTTGATGGTTTCTTTTCATAAACACAAGCTGTCAAATTAATGCTGTCAAAGCGGTCAATCTTTTCCTTTATGGTCTACACCTTCTGTGAACTGATTAAGAAGCTCTTCCTTGTATTAGACTCACACAATTACTGTCCTACATTGTCTTCCAAAAATTTCATAGTTTTGCCTTCTGTATTTAAGCCTTTAATTCACCTGTAGTTGATTTTTCTGAACGATATGAATTAGAAATGTATCCCACTCTCAAGAAGTTTCCTATTGGCTAAGGCCCACAGATATGACCAACTATAACTTCAGAGAGGATAATGATTCCTGTTAACCCCTACCTTATTGAGGTTTATTCTGCTCTCTCATCGAGGCAAACCAAAAACTGGATAATTTCAATACGGAAAACTTGGAGGGTTATTAGCAAATTAGTCAGACGATGATCCCCACCCCACCATACTCCAGGAAGAATCCTTAAAAATACCACACACACAAAAAAAGAGGCCAGCCCTGTGGCCAAGTGGTTAAGTTTACACACTCGGCTTCAGCAGCCCCAGCTTTTGCCAGTTCGGATCCTGGCTGCAGGCAGAGCCATGGCACCGCTCATCAGGCCATGCTGAGGCAGCATCCCACAGAGCACAACCAGGAAGGCCTACAAGTACAATACACAGCTATGCACTGGGGAGCTTTGGGGAGAAGAAGAAGAAAAACAAAGGTGCAAATCGTAAAAACAAAAAACAAATCTTTTTAACTCTAAATTTAGTCTTATTCTAAAAAACTGAAAGTTGAGCATTGGGGAAAGTGTGGCAAAATGAGCATTCTCAACAGTACCGGCTGGAATATAAATCTATACAAACTTTCTAGAGGGTTATTTGCAATATATCAAAAGCCTTAAAATACATATCTTCTTTGAGCTATCAATGACTCTTTACAGAACTTATCTTAAGGAAACAACTGAACAAAACACATATTTAGGAATATTCACCATGGAACTCTTTCTAATAGAAAAAATTGGAAACAGCCTAATCTCCAACAACGCAGGATGGGTTACAGACGTAGCTGCTGCAGCACATCCATATATGGTCATGCGCCACCTAAGGACGTTTCAGTCAACAGTAGATCACGTAGATGATGGCCATCCCATGAGATTAGTACCACAGAGCCTACATGTGTAGGAGGCTATGATAGAAGAAAATTTTATATATTGAGGTGTATGGGGAAGCCGTTCTGGTTTAAATGCGATTTGGACTAAATTTTATTTAAACCAAAGAAGCCTGACTTACAGCCTGTCAAATGTTCGTTGTATATTGTCCCAAAATAAAGAATGTACTCTTTTTTTTTTCAATATTTCTTTTTCTGCTTTATCTCCCCAACCCGCCCCCCCCGCACACAGTTGTATATCTTAGTTGCAGGCACTTCTAGTTGTGGGATGTGGGACGCCGCCTCAACGTGGCCTGATGAGTGATGCCATGTCCGCACCCAGGATCCGAACCCTGGGCCGCGGCAGCGGAGTGCGCGAACTTAGCCACTCAGCCACAGAGCCGGCCCCAGAATGTACTCTTTGAAGGTAAGAACCAATGCCTCTCTTCTTATGACACCAGTACTTTTTGAAGGTAAGTGTCCTTTCCCATGACACTGGGGTCATGCTGACCCACTGTGTATGTACTCATCTATAACAAAGTATCTCCTTGAACCCTTGAAAGAATGTACCCCTGTCACACTTGATGTATGTCTGTTTGGAAATGGTATATAATGGTGCTGAAAAATCACTCTTCTTCACAGCACTTACGAAGGCTGCACTCCCAGGCTGCAGTCCTCAGCTTGGCTCGAATAAAACTCCCCGCTGTAGAATGATTATTGATTATTCGTGTCAACAGCTCGACCATCTAGGTTTGTGAAAGTACACTTTATGATGATTGCACAATGATAAAATCACTGACACATTTCTCAGAACGTATCCCCATTGTTAAGCAAGGCATGACTATAGTGGAATACTATGATGATTACATAGCTGTGTTAATGTGGAAAGATGTTTCCAATAGTCTGGTAATTTCTAAAACCAGTTAACAAGATGCACATATGATATTCTTTTATTCTCAAATATTTATGGAGAGCCTTGTGTATGCCAAGCACCAAGCAAGTGACTGGTAAACAAAAAGAGATCTGTTCCCTGCTTCTAAGGAGCTTACAAGCTTTGGAAGAGGATGAGGGGTGGGAGACAGGCCACATACATATCTTCCAACTGACTCCTGTTGGGATATTAAAGGGATATACGTTTTGAAAATACAGACCATTTATATGTGTCTGTGTGTCTATGTAATATCTGCAGCACCTCATCAGCATAGTCTACAAAGAGAACACACACACTCAGCCGTATGGACTAGGAAGTGGGTCAACAAGAGGATACTTGGAGCAACTGCCTTGTGATGAACTGAAGCACACAAATCTTCTACAAAAATGCTCTAGGGAGAATCTTAAGAAACGCAATGTAGTTATGGAAAGTCATCCACTGGAAGACAGATGCGAGACAGATCGCAGAACCACAGAAAAAGAATTGGAACAAAGAGCTTCCGCTGTTGACAATTCAAGACTAAGACTGACCAAGATCAGGTACAAGTTCTTGAACAAATAACTGTTCTTCTACAAGTCTACAGCTTTACCCTTCCCTACTATGTTGGGATCTAACAAATAATAATGAAGCCTCCAAGATAAGAAAGATCTCATAATTAGGGTCAGGCTCAAAGGATTCTGACATTCTATATTCATTTCATTTAAACATCTGCACTACAATCAGTAAACTTACGAGAGTCATTAATTACAAAGGGAAAATTTTTTTCTTTGGAGCACAGAAACATGTCAGACACCTCAACCAAGAGATCAAAAGTTAACATTCACCAGCGATAAGACCTATCTACATCACACATGTGCCAATATGATGCACTGAGAAGGGAACAACCTCACCACTGTGGTATTCTTGTCACAAATGCTTAACCCTCAATTTAATCATGAAAGAACACCAGATAAATCCAAACTGAGGGACATTCTGCAAAATAACTGACCGGTACTCTGGAAAAGTACCAAGGTCACGAAAGATAAAAAACTGTCACAAATTGGAAGACACCAAGGAGACACCATAACTAAATGCAGTGTGGGCTACTGGACTGGATCCTCGACCAGAAAAAAGACATCAGGGGTGAAACCCGAATAGAAGACTTTAGATTAACTCTATCAACTGCCTGGTTTCAATAACCGCACTATGGTTACATAAGAGGCTAACAAAGGGACGCTGGGTGTAAGGTATATACGAATTCTCCGGGCTATTTTTGCCATTTTTTTCTACTTCTAAAATTATTTCAAAGTAAAAAGTTTGTAAAAGTAACTTCAGACGAATGATAAAGAGATATGGGGGATCACTCAATAACTCTTACATAAAAATATGCTACCTCCTCGGGGCTGGCCCTGTGGGTGAGCGGTTAAGTTCGTGCGCTCCACTGCAGGTGGCCCAGTGTTTCGTTGCTTCGAATCCTGGGCGTGGACATGGCACTGCTCACCAAACCACGCTGAGGTGGTGTCCCACATGCCACAACTAGAAGGACCTACAACGAAGAATCTACAACTATGTCCTGGGGGGCTTTGGGGAGAAAAAGGAAAAAAAAAATATGCTACCTCCTCCAATAATTGTGCTAAAAAAAACCCAGTAATTGCAAATAAGGCGTAAACCAGAATAATCTGTAAGTATTCACTAAAAACCTGTGATTGGGATAATCTAGAGAGCCGACTAACTTTCCTAGGGCACTGAAGTCTCTCCAGATAAATAATCTACCTCATTTTCCCTATTAATCTTTTTTAATTCAATTCAACTTATATTTATTTAACATCTACTATGGGCATGGAACTGTGCTGGGGCCTGATAAGATTTTGATACATTAAGAACATTTCAGTACACAAAATGAGAAAGAAAAACAGAGAGTAACAAAACTGGAAGGAACTTTTCACTCCCATACAATCTAGCAATCAATACCGGCACCCTTTTTAGTGTGATTGCTGCTAGGAGCTCAAGTGCATCCCCTTCAGCATAAGCGGTTCTGACCTCTACAATTATCTCCAAAAATTATCCCTGAAGATGCCAAAATGACTCTAAAACATACTCCATTTCTAGTACTTTTTTTCCATCTAATCATTATGTTGTTGGTGCATTACAGTACACAACACAAAATTAAAGAACTTGATTCTCTGAACGTCAAGGAAGGGTCAAGCTGGTATAAACCCACAGACGTTTACTTACTATCCTCTTAGAAGAGGTCAAAGGCAACATCACAGAAGGCCGGGGTTCTCAAAGTGTGCCCTCAGAGTCAGCAGCTTTAACATCACCCAGGAACTTGTCAGAAATGCAAATTCTCAGTCCCAGTCCAGACCCGCTGATTCAGAGACCCAGCCCAGCATCTGCGTTTTCACAAGCCCCCCCAGCTGACTCTGATGCACCATCAGTTTGAGAACCACTGATGGAACAGCAGAAAGACTGGCCCCGTGAATCCGGAGGCCTGATTCCAATCCTTGCTCTGCCACTAACACCTCTACAATGCATTAGCCGCTCAGCTTCTGTGGGGCTCAGCCTCCTGATCAGTGAGGGAACTGCAATAGCTCACTACCACAGTCCTTACACCCTAATTTGATAACCATGAAAGCATTCATTTGTATAAGGCCTAAAAGTGAAAACACCACTGCAGTATTTCACCACGTATTTCTCTCTTTCATCCAAATGAAACAATTAAAATTTCTTCTTGGCATCCACCAGCCTCTGAATCAGACTTAACATAGCTACAATAATTTCTTCTGATTTTAAATAAAATTGTGTTTACTACTTTGCTGTAGCAAAAGCCATATAAACGCTAATTTTACAGTTTCCTATTTAGTTCTCTATCAAGCCTATTTTGGAGCAATTCCTCATAATAACAAAAATTCCAAGAAACCCACCTACTACAGACTGAATTGTGCACCCCCCCCCACACACACACACCCAATTTTGATGCCGAAGCCCTAATCACCAATGTGATGGTATTTGGAAATGAGGTCTTTGAGAGGTACTTAGGTTTAGATGAGGTCAGAACGGTAGGGTCTCCAAGACGGGATCAGCGTCTTTAGAAGAAGACGAAGAGAGACCAGAGTTCTCTCTCCATCTCTGCCATGTGAAGACACAGCAAGAAGGTGGCTGTCTGTAAGCAAGGAAGAGCCCTCACCAGGAATCAGCACCTTGATCTTGGACTTAACCTCCAGAACTGGGAGAAGTAAATGACTGTTGTTTCAGCCACCTGGGGTTATGGTGTTTTCCTAGAGCAGCCCACAACGACCAACACACTCACTCAAAATACCCCTCTGCTGTGGGCATAGTTCAGAAGAACTGTGCTCCAACCTCGCATAAAGAACGTGTGTGATCAGACCACTGAAGTACTCAGCAACTATGAAAGAGAAAGAATTTTAAAACGTACAGATCTAGATACTTCCATTACTAAGAAACACAGCTTAATTTCATCTCCTAGTCATGGATTTATAAACCGCGATTCTTCTCACAGCCTGTGGAAACTATGACAAAAACCTCTCAGAGGAGATGTGAGAAAGAGGGAGAGAGGAGAATCAAATAAGAAGAGTCCGTTTTATAAAGGTTAGAGAGTTCTCTTCGAACACAAACCTAGGTAGCACGAATGTGGGCAGAAATGTCCCATCAATCAAGTGAATACCCACTAATCCTTGAGACCTAACTCAAATGCTGTATCCTGCAAGCTCGCGCCACTCCTTCCCGGGCAGTCAGACATAAATCACTCTGTGCTCCCCTTTCTCCATTTCAGCACTGAGCAAAAGGCACTATACTTGCTTATGGATCTGTCTCTTCCACCAGACCTTGGAATCATCTAGGGCAGCGTGTTACTCTCTCCAGCACCTAGAATGGTGACTGGCATGAAGCAGTTTGCTCAAGTGGAGCCACTCTGCTTTGCTGAATACAAGAGGAACTCTCTGTGCTATCTCACAGCTTTTCTGCAAATCTGAGATTATTCCAAAATACACAGGTTTTTTAAAAAAGGCACCAGGAGCCAGTGTATTATCAGTAATAATCACACCTGCCTTACATGTCACGCAAGAAGACACCAGCTACTAGAGAGCCTTGCCTCAGTGTTTTTCAGACGTGCCAGCAGGAGTCAGTAACCTTACATGTAGCAAACTTGAAAAACAATGAGTAACAAACACTTGAGACGCTAATCCTGACCTTAACTTTGGTCAAACTGTTTAACTTTAGTCTCAGTTTGTGAAAAGGGACTAGTATTTCCGACCCTACACGGCTGCCGTGCTACATGAAGTCTACAGAGTATACATCAAATGAGCTCTCCTAACGATGTTCTAATCAATACGTGTTAGTGACCTTCCCCAGGCAGTGTTGCATCTGGACTAACGCTTCACCGCAAACCAGGTGCGTACTGTAACTAGTTCCACCGGCACGGACTGTAAAGTCCCGACACAATCACCATTCGGGCTATGATTACCTAGAAAATAATCCTACATATGTGTCCACAGATGCCAACCCTGCCAAGATGTCCTAGTCCAGAACCCCCCAACCCAATAAACAGGCTATTCAAAACTCAACGCAACCGCAGGGGTCAGCAGCTCCTGGCACCCACCTCCCCCCGACTAAGCTCCAGAAAGCGGGCACGCACACTCAGGCCGTGCTCGCCCACTAGGAAGAGGTGGGTATCTCCAGGGACGATCCCGCTGCTGCCAACAGCGACGTGCGGCAGCCTGGGGTCTCCCGCTAGTTGCTGAGAGCAGCTGGACCCTGAGTGGCCAGGACCGTCCACTTCCAGGCGTGGTGCTCTCGGGCACCAGCATCCTCAACCGAAGGAGGCGCGGGTGGCAGCAGCGCATCGGTGCGCTGGGGAAAACAGGGAGTGGGCGGGCAGCCACGGACACCACCGCCCGGACTAGAAACCCACACCGGGCAGCTCCCCGCCTGGGCGCCCGCGTTCCAGTCGGAGAAGCCAGGCGGTCGGAAGCGCCCCGACTGCGTGCAGGGCTGCGTGGGGCGCCCGGGGAGCCGCTCCCGAGCCGACAGCCCGGGCCCGCGGGGAAACGGAGGCCCGCCGGGTCCCCGGGAGCCCGGCTCGCGGAGCGAGCAGGTGACGGCGGGGGCAGGGCGGCTGCGACGCAGCGCAGGCGGCGGGCGGGTGTCGGGCGAGTCGGGGCGGCGCCGGGAGGGACCGGCGAGCGGGGGAGGGGCGGAGGCGGGGGGAGGAGGGAGGAGGAAGAGCCTAGGGCCCTGGCGGGACTCCCGGCGCCCAGCTGCCCGGCCCGAGCCCTCAAGCCACCGCCCCCAGGCCCCGCGCAGACGCTGGACGGTCCCCGCCTCCAAACCTCCCCCCAGGCCCGGCCAGAGAATAACTTACCCGTTTGCCGACGGAATCGCTCCTGCTGGCCCCTCTGACTGACTCCTCCGGCTCGTCGTCTTCCGGAGATGAAACCGGAAGTCCCACCCCTCCCCAAGAGGAAAACGGAAAGCCGAAGGAGTCAATCTAAGGAAGGGGAGACGCAAACATGAAGATATTCAAAGAGATAGTCAAAAAGAAATGATATACTAAAAAACTGTTTTCATAGTTAATAGTATTACAGGTACAAAATTAGGTTCTGTCTCATCTACCATTAAAATAGTTTTAAAAGCAGTTATTTAAACAATAGACTGAAACATACATTTAATAGGCATAGAACATGAATGGATCATTTTAAAACAGAGAGATGTAAATTTTTAAAAATTAGATAAAGAAGTTTGGCCAAAATAGTTCATCAAAAACTGCCAAAAGCAGATTATGAGAGTTTCCATCCATTAAATGAGAAAATACCAAAAATCTAATGCTAATGGTTAGAAGGTGCAGTAAGCTGGACAGCACTCACAAGTGTCAAATGGGTCAGACTTTCTGAAAAGCAATTCAGTTGTATCTAAGAACAACTTTAAAACCTCATCATTCACTTTGAAACCCAGTATGTCTACTTCTAGGGGCCTGTCCTAAGAAAATAATACGAAAAGGTTGCAATGATGTATACAAAAAGATGTCCACCACAGGGTCATATATAAAAGTAAAAAACTGAACAACCAACGTAACAAGCATTAAAAAATGGTCATATAAACCAACATATGCATGCATACGAAGTATTATACTGCCATAAAAATATCTACCAAGAATATCTAATGACAAAGAAAAACACTTCTCACATGATTTTAACCAAAAGCAGATTTTAAAATATTATGCATAGCACATTCAGTTGTGTAATACCCCCCCAAAAAATCAAAATATTAAAGTGGATATGGGTAATTTTTTTTCAGATTCATTAGAATTTATTAATTCCTCTCAATTTCCTACAACGAGCATATAATGCCTTGACAACAAAATTTAGAACTATTTTTAAAGAGGTTTGGGGGCTGGCCCGGTGGTGCAGCAGTTAACTGTGCACGTTCTGCTTTGGCGGCCCAGGGTTTGCCAGTTTGGATCATGGGTGCAAATATGGCACCGCTTGGCAAAAGCCATGCTGTGGTAGGTGTCCCACATATAAAGTGGAGGAAGATGGGCACAGATGTTAGCTCAGGGCCAGTCTTCCTCAGCACAAAGAGGAGGATTGGCAGCAGATGTTAGCTCAGGGCTGATCTTCCTCAATTTGGAAAAAAAAAAAAAAGAGGTTTGGTTTTTTTTTCTTTCACTTCATATACTTCTGGTACAAAATACTAAGCTTCTAACAAACCAAACCTTTCACAAATAACAGCTACGAAGTCTGGATAAAATACTAAAAAAATAACTATGCGATGGCTCTGGAGACTAAACAAAAGCTGGAAGTTTTTAGTGTGGAGTCAAGGCCCAAAGCAAGCAAATGGCAAAAGGTAATCCAGCACGCCTCCCCTTTTGGGAGGCTTTACCCAGAGGATATCCAGGGTCGGAGACCACTGACGAAAGACAGGCAGCTAAATCACAAGGGAAAAACCAGTTGTACTTCTGGATCAGCGGGAAAGTGTCCGAATGCAATGATAGCCACAGAAGAGTAAGAAGTAAATACCATAAAGGAGAGAGCTAAAGGAACACCTGAATCTATGAATAAACCCAGAAAACATAAACCATGTATGAACAAGAGTGAAAGCAGATTGCAATTAAACACCAGGAATGAGATAGGAGTGGCTGACTACTGCAGACATGACAGATAACGATGTGGTCGTAGTCAAGTCATCCGCCTGCTAAAATGAAAACACCAACAATATTTAAAGCAACACAACAAAATCCAGAGACCACACAACATAAAATTCAAAATGACCAAAATTACTTGAGTTAGGAAGAGTCAGAAAACCGTGTCCAAATCTCAAGCAAAAAGATGTATGGCAAACATGATGGTCAAAATGATGGAATTATTTTAAAAGAACCATACAGTAGCTGTTACAACAATATTAAGTGAAGTAAAGAAAATATGTTTGAAACAAATGGAAAAAAAAATAATAAATTTCAGCAAAGAAATAAACATTATTCTTTAAAAAGCCACATGTTAATGTCAGAAACAAAAGATAAAATATTTAGAATAAAAAAAGGGGCTTAATAACAAAATGGAAATGACAAAGTAAAGAATCAGTGAGTTTGAGGACAGATCAACAGCAATCATCTAACAAAAAGAATCTAAGGAAAAAGACAGAATTAAAAAAAAAAGTAAAGAGGGGCCAGCCTGGTGGTGTAGGGGTTAAGTTCACGGACTCTGCTTCAGCGGCTCAGGGTTCATGAGTTCAGACCCCGCATGAGGACTTACAACACCATCATCAAGCCATGCTGTGGCAGCATCCCACATACACAATAGAGAAAGAATGGCACAGACATTAGCTCAGGGCCACTCTTCCTCAGAAAAATAAATAAAAAATAAATTTAAAAAAGAAAAGAGACTCTCAGGGTCCTATCTGAGGACTACAAAAGGTCTGATGTATAACTAATTAGCTAGAGTCCCGGAGGAAAAGAGAGAGAGAGAAAGAAAACGGAGCAGAAGACACTTCTGAAGAAACAACGGCTTACTCAGGAATATCCAGCTTTGGCAAAATAAAGAAGTCAGTGAACCTTCTCAGCAGATACAAGTATAAAACTGCATAGGACTGTCAAAAGCAACAATTTTATGATTCTGAAAACCATATTCAGGCAACGAGTGGAAAATGCACTTTATCCAAAGCCCTAGGTAAGAGGCTGAGAAAGGAGCACTTGCCTGGGAGACTACCATCCCCGCGACTTGGTGAGAGAGCATGCTAGCTCTACCAACACATGACTGGCACAAAAAGAGGAGCTATGAGCTAAGGTGGTGGAGGGAGGAAGCTATTTGGAGCAGGCAGCAAACCTCTATCGCTCTGTCAGCCAGAAGGGACCAAAGTTGGTGGGAAGCAACCAAAGAAATCTCACAACATTGGTCCACAGAGGTATGAGCCCAGTCTGGGCAACTGTCAGACTAGCAAGAAACTCAGCAAGGAGATCCTATAAATGAAAGGCCAATAAAAGGACCAGATGAAGTTCCCCACACATGCCTGGTTGACTAAGCAAAGCAACTTCGAGGGAACGTGGTAGACAGTAAAAGCCCCAGAACAGAGGCTTGGTAACTAGGTAAACTTTGAATGTGCCCCCTGTACACCCACAAACAGAAAGACAGATGGCAAAGATCATAATGGGCTCAAGGTGTTTGACTACAAATTCTGCCCAAATCATTGTGTGACCATTAATTCTTACATTTACAGGGGAAACACCCAGAGAGTAAAGCAAAATACAAGTAAGCAAGCATTTAAAAACTGAACATAAACATCAGTGTCTGTACACCACAGGGAGATAAAATTCTATGCTTTTAAGACCATGCAAGTTAAGGGAAAAAAAGACATTCTAGAAAAGTGCATCAAAATCCAAACTTACCACATCACACTATACAAAATGTCTTATTTTCAACAACAACAAAGAAAGAAATCATAAGCTGTGTTTATAAGAAAATATAAACTATGGTCCAGATTCAGGAAGAGAAAAACGTCAATGGAAAATTGGCCCAGATGTCAATGTAGCAGAGAAAGTCTTCAAGTATCTCCTGTAAAGAGGTTCTAAGAACTCTTTCAAATTTTCAAAAATTTTTTAAAAATATAATAACAGTGATTCCACAAATAGGGAATGCGAATAAGGAAATGAGAATGATAAAAACAACCAAACAAATGCTAGAGATGAAAAGCACTATAAGAGAAATGAAAAAATTATTACATGGGAAAACAGCAGATTTGAGAAGGCAGAGGAAAGAATCAGTCAAATTAAAGATAGAATGATATTAATTATCGACTCAGAAGATTGGAAATGAAAGAAAACTTTAAGGAAAATGAAAAGAGCTTCAGAGACCTATGGGACAATTTGAAGTATTTCAACAAATGTGCAGTAAGAATCCCAATAACAGAGAAAAGAGGGAAAGGGGTAGAAGAAATATTTTAAAACGTAATAGCTGAAAACTTTCTAAATTTGATGAAATACATTGATCTACAGATACAAGAAGCTTAACAAACATGAATAAGTACAAACACGAAGAGAGTCACACCTACAAACATCATAGTCAAATTACTAAAAAGAAAAAGACAATAAGAAAATCTGGAAAGCAATCAAATCCACCACATACAAGGAACAGCTACATGTTCAACAGGTGACTTTGCATCACACTGAGGAGAAAAAAATACAAATAAGAGCTGACTTAGAAGAAATAACAGAGGCCGAAAGCCAGAATAATAATACAGTCAAAGTGCTGAAAGAAAAACCATCAATAAAGAATCACATATCCAGCAAAACTATACTTTAATAATGAAGGGGCAGTAAAGACATTCCCAGATAAATAGAAGATGACAGAATTCATGTCAACACAGAATAAGGCAGTAAAGGAGGAACAGACAAAGAAAACACAGGAGACGCAGAATAATAAAGAGCAAAATAGTATAAATCCAACCAACTACATTACATTAAATGTTAATAAACACTACAGTTAAAAAGAATTATCAGATTGTATTAAAAGATCAAAACTATGTGCTAAGCATAAAAGACACAATTAACATTCAGAGACAAAAATATTCAAAATATAAAACCTGGAAATGATACTCTCATGCAATCTGTAACCACAGGACAGCCACAGTGGGTAGATGAATGCCAGATCTAAGAACAGATTTTAGGAAGAAGACTTACTAAAAGTGAAGAGGAACAAAGAAGTGAAGGCATAAATACCGGATAAATACAAGTAAAACTACTTCCATTCTCGTTTACATAGAAAATCCTCAGGATGCAAAATACACACATACACACACACACGCCCACACTAGAACAATTAAATGAATTTAGGAAATTCAAAGGATAATAAACAAAAATCAATTGCACTTTTAAATATTAACAGCATGCGATTTGATTTAAAATTGTGCAAAAATAAATTTAACCAAAAAATGTGCAAGGCCTATGCACTAAAGACTAGAGAACACGACTGAGAGAAATTAAAGAAGACTCGATGGCAGTTTCTTAAAAAGTTAAACACAGAGTCATCACATTACCCCAGTCATTTCCCTCCTAGGTAATTACCCAAGAGAAATGAAAACACGTGTTCACACAAAGACTCAGACAACAGCACATACGACAAGATATAGCAAATTAATTTACAGTGACAGAAAACAGGTCACGGGTTCCCTGTGGCAGGCAGGAAGAGGTGGTGGGCTGCAAAGAGGCATGGGGATACTTAAGGGGGTAAGAGAAATGTTCTTTTATCTTGATTCTGTAGATGGCTTCAGAGGTGTATAGAACTGTCAAAACCCATCAAATTGTGCACTTTATATAGATGCTGTTTATTGTATGTAAACTATTCTGCAATAAAGTTTTTGAGCAAAAAAATAAACAAAAGAATAAGTGAGTGAATGAACAAGGGTTTTAAAGCAAATAAGCATTATACACCTGTTGAAAAGGAAAGAATAAAATTTAAATGGTGAGGAAACTCTGTAAACAAGTTACACTTTTTAAAAAATCTCTAGTTTTGTTTCTTCTAATTTGTCTGTTTTAAGTCTTAAATCTGTCTTGAGCATAAGGGGATAAAACCTTAACAGGTTATACTATAAAAACCAGTCATAGAAACAAATCATTTAACTATGGCTATATAAGGAAAATGACCTCATATCTCATAGATTGTTTTTCGATCTGTAGAAATAATTCAGTTTTACTGCTGAAAGCAGTACCAGCTATCAGATGGAAAACAAGTCAATTTTATCGTCTGATTCATCTTGAACACATCACGTCTGCGTAGCCCACAGAATCACAAAATGTAAAGCTATTACAGCACTACAGTAGAAAAAGCGTCACTCCCTAACAGACTCAAGAGTATAGTCTACACTTGCCATCTCCCTGTCCAAAACAATGCTGGTGGAAACAGACTCCTCCTGAACAAGAATTGTCACAATAAGTAATTGCACTATGAAACTGAATGACTGCGTTTTTATTACCATTTTCATACAGAATTTTTACATACTTAAAATTCTGACCAGAAAGGTTAGATTAGAATCACCTGGGCCAATTTGGAAATGCTAAAAGATATGTATGGACACACACAAAAACACACACTTACACACTCTCTCTCTCAGTCACACACAGACATGTTTGTTAGTATATATATTTGTTTTTAAAAGGTAAAGATAACAGTAACATTAATAACAACAGATAGTACCTCTCTCTATCTAAATATAGAAACATATCGCAAATGTATAATACTGTCCTAGTTTTGCTTTACTGCCAAATAAACAAAGCAATTAATTCAGAGGGTGTCACTGATTCCTAAACTCATCATTCATGAACTTGATTATTAACGAAATTAATAATGAATAAATAAAACTGATATACCTAATTTCTTCAAAATTGATCACAATAAAAAATGCCTGCTTTGATACTATAATTGAAGTAAGTTATATAAGAACAAATGGATAATATAAGCCTTGTCTATTAATTCTTAAAACATAAACCATTTAAAAGCATTCCTGAAATCAGACAAAACAGTTAGACCACATCAGGAGAGCAACGAAAACAAAATGACCTGAATCGTGATGCAGGGAAACACGAACACCTCAGCTATCAAAAACTCACCAAGGCAGCAACATCACCCACCAAGCCTTAGCTAAAAGTAAGAAACCTGCCCAAAAGGGCTTGGAGCGGCAAAACATATTTGAAGAGATGATGTTTGAATTTAGGTACTGGGATTGAAGGTGAGTCTCTAAGTTCCTTCCTCAGATCCATCACCCCTTCCTGATACTTACTGATAAACCTGATTCATTGGCTTCTTATCGATGGCAAATAATGGAGAGCAATTGTGCTACTCTAGACAAGATCACTGATAGCAGTGAAACGGGAAAAGGGAAGAAAAACTAGAAAAAGCAGACAGAAAAAATTAAAAGTAATCAGGGAACATTCAGATATTTAAAAACACCCTTCTCTGGGTCAAAATGCCCAGAGGACATGATTTCTTAGAGCCCAACATGACAACGCACAAAATAATAATCCTAAGTCACTGAGACAATATTAAATCAGGTTATGGAGAGGTTCCAAAAGTTGAAAACTAGGAAATTAATTTTTTCAAAGGTTCTCACGAAAATGATTAAATTTAAAAAAAAAAAAACAAAAAACAAGAACATCATGAGACATAAGTCCCCAATGATTCGGGTCCATCCACCAAGCCATCTAAGCAGTTATGGCTGGTGGGCAAGGCCTGCGCGTGCTCCATGGCTGTGCTCTGCTGTCCTCAGGCCTCAGGCTTGCTGCCTCCTCCAAGAACCAGACTGCCAACCCTGACACTGGATTAGCCCTCTGCCTGCACATTCCCATCTGCCCCCACCACAGTTCTTACTACTCTGCGTTACAACTGGCATGTGACCTTCTTGAGCAGAAGAAATAAACTCTTTCACTAGCATCCCAGAACCCAGCACAGTACTCAGCATATAGTAGGATTTCAGTAAATACGATTTTTTTAAACTTATTAAAAAAAACTTAAGCTATGCTCTATCTGCAAAGCATATTTTGATAATAACAACAGACACCCAAAATATGCCACAAGAGCATAAAGTAAGAAGTTCCTGTTGACTGCTAAGATTAGAAAGTCTTCACAGAATGGACAGAGTTCCAACCACACATTCAAGCTCAGGATGAATTTAACCAAATGGCTAAAAAAAGTACAATGGTCCCCCCCTTACCTGTGGTTTCACTTTCTGCAATTTCACTTACTTATAGTCAGCAGAGGTCTAAAAATATTCGATGGAAAATTCCAGAAATAAACAATACACAAATTTTAAATTTCTCGCCATTCTAGGTAGCGTGATGAAATCTTGTGCCATCTAGCTCCCTCTCACTGGGGCCGTGAATCATCCCTTTCTCCACCGGATCCACGATACCCGCCTGTCAGTCACTCAGTAGCCCTCTTGGTTATCAGAGCGCCTGTCAAGGTATCACAGTGCTGGTGTTCAAGTCACCCGTATTTTATTTAATAATTTCCCCAACGTGTAAGAGCAGTCGTGCTGGAAATCTGGATATGCCAAACAGAAGTTATTGCTGTTACTCTCTTACTTTGCCCAATTTCTAAGTTTATCACAGCAGTGTACATGTCGGAAAAAACGTATATGCAGGCTTCAGTACTATGCAGTTTCAAGCACCCACTGGGAGTCTTAGAACGTATCCCCCCCACATAAGGGGGGACTACTGTATTTCGGGAGACAGGGATACTATAAGCACAAGTAAAAGAAAACGAGAGCAACTGGGTAACACATAGGTTTTCAAAAATGGCAGCAGTGAAAGGTAAGGCTGGAAAGACAGGCAGGGCTGCAGAGGAGCCAAGAGGGGTTAACATAATGGAACTTAACAAAATGGAGGTTAACATTACGGAGCTTCACACAATGGCATGCTCCAAAGGTCACACGGACACTTAGTCCTCCAGAGTGACTCCCTCTCCGCAACGTCCAGCAGTTTCATTGCATGTAGAATACATTTTGCAAGTAAGAGACAAAAGAAAGACAACAACTTTGCTATATGATTCCTCATGTCAACACTGTTTTACCCTGGACCAAATCAGAGAGTTGATACCATAAAAAATACTTCAAAACACTACGTGATGTTACGAGGAAACTACTGGCAAAACTTACTTTCGGGTGGTGATTATTATCCAAACCACACGTGATAAAATACTACTCATCATAAGAAGTGGTACTCTTATAATACAACTGCTATGCAATTTTTTTAAATTCTTCAATTTTGAAATCAAGTTGAAAGTATTGTGTCAAAAGACAGTGAAACAACTATCATTAATCTTCAAAACTGACAAACAAAAAAGACATATAAACAAGTGCCAGGATAATAAAAATGGCAGTGTTCATTTTTTAGAAGAAAAAAATAAATTGTACTAAAATTATTAAGCTAACAAAGCAACAGAAAAATATGAGCAGAAAAATGACAGTTATCTGCAAAATTCATAAATGCGTCTTTTGTATAACCATAATGATCATATTTTATGCTGTCATTTTGCATTTAATTGCTCACCCTGGTACTTTTCTTCATAGAAGCCATCGATATCCCACAGAGCCAGATGCTGAATTGCAAAAACATACTGTGACCATGGACTTATAAGAAAGTTACTTTGCTGAGCTGTGGTGTATGACAAGTTAATTTTTGTAATTACACTTCTTCCAACAATATATGAAGCTACTGCCTATGATTAGCCTATATTATTCAAAAGAGGCAAGAAAGTATTCTCTATAAAATACTAATCAGATTTTTTAAAGACTTCAGCTGATGTGAGAAAGTTAACTTTTCAAAAAGCTTTTCTATAAGACGGCCAAAAGTAAAAATCACCACCTCAGCTGAAATATATAAGCAGATTAATATGTTAAGGCATGACTATGTTTTCTGAATGTTATTAATACATAATGCCAAGTTATTTCAAGCCTTTAGGAAACGTCACATGCTAACCTTGGTCTTTTGATCATTACTTTTAGTTCTGCTATATTATGCTAAACATAGTATTCAAAGGATAAATCCATTAACCGTCATTTAGAAAGAAATGGCTATTGCACAATAATCTATCCGCAGGGCGTAAATTGTTTTAAATTTAAAATATTTGCAATGACGGTCACTGTCACATACTCAATAGTAATAAAACAGTAGGACATCATACATTGCTAAAACACAGGCTATTCCCTATAATATAGTATCTTTGTGCACATACTACAAAATTTGGCAGCTATTATGTTTTGTTTTATTCATTAAAAGAGAGCAAATGACATTTCCCTTTTAATAAACTTCCCCCATGTTGAAGCCAAAAGAGTTATTTAAAGATTAATGTTAATTATCAGGACAAAACAACCTGAGCCAAGTTTTCCAAATGCCTAGGTCAAATCTGCTCACTGGAGGAGGATATTTAAAAAATAACTATGTAATATATTTTTTTTTAAAAACTCTATCACTTAGAGACTTAAAATTTAATAGAAGTTATGTTTTAATTACATAATACTAACAAAATGGATATTTTCACTGCATTATACAAAAGGAACGTAAGATACTAAAATGCTCTAGATAAATCTGAAGTTTTCCTCAGGATTTTAATAAATATATAATGACCGATTTTTTTAATGTGTAACGTCGTTCCCACGTCATTTCCTAATCTAAAGGGGTTTGTGTTTGTGAAGGTGTCAACTCAATGTATATTCAAGACTTAATAAAAAGTCCTAGAATTTTGAGAATCTTGGAAATCTTTTATTTCAAATCCCTCGTGTGTTTTTTTCCTAACTTGGACTGCAATTTGAGATATGCTATTTCACGGTTCCACGTCTGCTTAGAGATCACCAACTCAGACACTGATCGTACAACAGGAGAAACATAAAGCACACAGAGCTGAAACACAATCACCAATAAAGCAAATACCTGGCCTTTCGGGTCCTCTTTGTTCTGACCCCTGCTATTTAAAAGGGAATGATAAACTCTGCAGACGTCATCGGGCATATACTAAGAAGGAACATGCTCAAATCCCAGCTATTTGTATTTTTCTTTCCCCTGCCCAGCCTCGATCTTCCTCCCTGGTCTACTTCATTCATTCTGCGTGCTCTCCAGCCACCTCAAATGGTCCAGGGACTCATTGCCTTTATTTCCAGTCTCTACCTTACTTCTAATCTCAGCATCTCTTCCTGGATGACCTACAGATATCAAACACTCAATACAACCAAAAACAAATTCATCTTGCTCTCCTCTCCCAAACCTGCTTCCATGGAGCTAGTCTGCCAGCTCTCTACACAAAGATCAGTGCTCTAAACTATTCTTAGTTCCTCCCTCTCTCACCTCCTCCTTCACTGGCCCTTAATCCTGTCCTTTCCACATCAAAAATGTCTCTCCACTCTATCCTCTGTACTCTACTTCTACTGCCTTATGTGGAACGTCATCAACTCCAGCCTCTCGCGTGCCTCAGTGGCTCCAGGGAGAGAGCCTCCTCTAATGGGGCCTCCACAGAAAAGCCTCAGTTACTGAAGCGAGCTTCTCACACAGCCCCTGAGGACAGTATTCAGTGTCTGAATAGCTGTGCGAAAGGGAATGGTACCTATTAAGGAAAAGGGACAACACCAGAGGGTGGGAGATCTGACAGCTTTGACGGTTTCAACTTGACCATAGGAAAAAGTACCAAGTAAAGCACACAGCCTTCAATTCAAAGCCCTTGACAAACTAAACCTTGTCCTCTTTCGGCGCTTCTCCCTCTTTTAGGCCCTGCTAAGACCCACATTAGGCTGCTGACTGGTTCTCAACCAGGTGTGCCTTCCAACAAGCTGCCCTCTTTGCCTAAAAAGCCCTCTCCTCCTACATCCGCACAGAGAACTCCCATGGGTCTTCCACGTTGCTGTGATATTTTCTGTGACTTCTCCAGGCCAACCTAATTACTCCGCCGTGCACCTCTGGCACTGACAAATGTTCTGTTGCAGCCAGTATCTTGGGACTGACTGCTGGGGTTACTGAAGATTACAAGGACAAGAAGTGGGATGGTTTACTTTTTGTGCCTAGCACAAAGACTTTTCAAAAACTTCATTAATTTTAAATGAAGTGAATTTGTTGGAACATAAAGCATTTTGGGAATTTAAATAAACGGAAAATAATCATTTTCTTTAAACTTAAAATGTTTGACAAGAAATGAAAAAGGTAACAAATTAGTTCTGGAAAAATGCAAACTAATTCCTATACTCCCATTCTGAATCAATCTTACAAATGGGACTAAAAAGAAGGAAGGAAGCGCCTGTCTGGTTTTTCAAGTAAGAGAAGGCAAAACCAATATGGCAGCAAGGTAAGGTTCTGCCTGCTCCACAGAACCCATGGTACAGAATCCATGTTTCCGACCTCTTGTTGTGCAGAACTCTCACGTTGCATGTATTAAGGCTGGATTTAAAGACTGTAGAGTAGTCTTAATAATCTGTGCAGAGACAGCATTTTATAGTTTCTAAGCCACGCTCACACACATTATCTCATCAACTACTCAAAGACACATCATTTCTCCACTTGGAGAGGAAGAAACTAAGGCCATTTTCCTACAACTAATACATAGAGGCTGGAATATGAACCCCCAAGAATTCTAACACTAACTACAATTGCCTCCCTAACAACCACATTTTAAAGATGTCCAATACAGGCCTCAGAACACTAACCCAGGACACATACATGATGCATGCCAGGGCCAAACCACTCACCTAGCGTTCTTCTGAAGTTCACAATAAAAAACAGAATGAATGAACATTAATAAAATGGTTCACTTTTGGAGCCGTCCCAGTGGTGTAATGGTTAGTTCATACACTCTGCTCCAGCAGCCAGGGGTTCGCAGGTTCCAATCCTGGGCACGGATCTAGCACCACTTGTCAAGCCACACTTTCGCAGTATCCTACATAAAATAGAGGAAGATGGGCTCAGACGTTAGGTCAGTTGACAATCCCAAAGTTATTAAGTGTACAAGCAAAAAGAGGAAGATTGGCAACAGACATTAGCTCAGGGCCAATCAACCTTACCAAAAAAAATATTTCACTTTGAAATAGACCTTAACGAATAACTTTGCTTTAAATTATAACACTACATATTATTACATTTTACACGTTACTACATATTCCATAGACTATGTAACATAACATAGTCACAGATTCTAGCAACTAGGACGTGGAATCTTTTGTATTGGGAGGGATAGGGCTAAGGAGGAGTTGCATTATTCTGCCAACCAAAATAAGCAAGATTACAATTGGATACTAATTAAAATCCAAATTTAATTTTGAAGTTTTGTGCCCCCTCTCCATGAAATGGGTCCATGAGGAATGGACAGAAACAACTCATATCCACTTGTCTAATTCTGACAGGACATCAGATAAAATAACAAGAGTGCTACTTTAAAAGACTCTGCCCAATTACCCAGTAAAATGAAGGATTTATCACATTCATTGAACTTGGAACTATTCCTTCTTATACAACTAAGTTTGACTGCTCTGACTTTTATTTTCAGAGACTGTTTTTCCCTTCTCCACTCAGGTTCACTACATTGATTTAAAATGCAGAGGGCAAAACTCAAAGACAATGACTAACTCATTTTGATTGTCAACTTGTAAGCTAGTGAACATTAGTAAACATATTAGATACTAAAAATACAGTAGTAAAACTTATAGCTCTTTACCACTTAAAAAGCATTCTTATTATCTCATTTGACGCTAGCATCACTGTGAGGTATAGTTACAGAAATATTACTCAAATTTTTCAATAACACTCAGAGAAGAGAGGTGATGTTGACAATCCCAAAGTTATTAAGTGTACAGCTGCCTCGGCCCATGAGGACAGTATTCACACTGTCTGAATAGCTGTGGGAAAAAGAATAGTACCTATTAAGGATAGAGGGGGAAAACCTAAATTCAGTAAAAACATTATAACATTTCCCCAAACTACACTATTCAATTATTTTAGATATGATCATTAGAAAAAAAAATGAAGAAAATGTATAATTACACATTTCTACTCAGTAAGAGAAATCTGAATTAATTAGAATTTTAAATTGAAAATATTAAAACAAAAATCAATACTCCTACACTAGAAAAAATGAAAATTAGAAATCTCATACCACACTGGAAAAGTTTATACCATTTCTTCAATTTCATTTTTCTATTAATGTGTGTAAACTCTGTAGAACTAGCCAAAGTAATTAAATAAAATAGACATAATATCCAAAAATCATGAAAGTTTATACATTTTGGTAAACTTTTAAAAGTTAAAATTTATCTTTCCTAATTGAAAACTGGGTTAAAAATCTATCACAAATATACAAGTACAAAATTGCAGTGAAAGTTCCATCTTTGGTATATTCACATGAACAAACAAAATAATTATCACCTCTTTGAACGGAAGTTACAGACTTTTTCAGGTCAAAATTCTGTTAAAATATAACTATTTGAAGTGTTCAAAAATTTGCATTAATGTTAATATGGCAACATTTTAATGTGGACAATAACAGAAAAACGTCATTCCCTCCACAGAATTCTGCCTCTAGAAGTACATTTAACAAAGTTGGAGGAAACAGGATGCTTGTTGATAGTGACAGGCTTATTACAAAACCCAATTATATCTGTTCATTCCCTTTTGCTAATTAAAGCAAAAGGCATCAAAATCTCTCCTAACGATGTTCTAATCAATACGTGTTAGTGACCTTCCCCAGGCAGTGCTGCATCTGGACTAACGCTTCACCGCAAACCAGGTGCGTACTGTAACTAGTTCCACCGGCACGGACTGTAAAGTCCCGACACAATCACCATTCGGGCTATGATTACCTAGAAAATAATCCTACATATGTGTCCACAGATGCCAACCCTGCCAAGATGTCCTAGTCCAGAACCCCCCAACCCAATAAACAGGCTATTCAAAACTCAACGCAAGCGCAGGGGTCAGCAGCTCCTGGCACCCACCTCCCCCCGACTAAGCTCCAGAAAGCGGGCACGCACACTCAGGCCGTGCTCGCCCACTAGGAAGAGGTGGGTATCTCCAGGGACGATCCCGCTGCTGCCAACAGCGACGTGCGGCAGCCTGGGGTCTCCCGCTAGTTGCTGAGAGCAGCTGGACCCTGAGTGGCCAGGACCGTCCACTTCCAGGCGTGGTGCTCTCGGGCACCAGCATCCTCAACCGAAGGAGGCGAGGGTGGCAGCAGCGCATCGGTGCGCTGGGGAAAACAGGGAGTGGGCGGGCAGCCACGGACACCACCGCCCGGACTAGAAACCAACACCGGGCAGCTCCCCGCCTGGGCGCCCGCGTTCCAGTCGGAGAAGCCAGGCGGTCGGAAGCGCCCCGACTGCGTGCAGGGGTGCGTGGGGCGCCCGGGGCGCCGCTTCCGCGCCAAGAGCCCGGGCCCGCGGGGAAACGGAGGCCCGCCGGGTCCCCGGGAGCCCGGCTCGCGGAGCGAGCAGGTGACGGCGGGGGCAGGGCGGCTGCGACGCCGCGCGGGCGGCGGGCGGGTGTCGGGCGAGTCTGGGCGGCGTCGGGAGGGACCGGCGAGCGGGGGAGGGGCTGAGGCGGGGGGAGGAGGGAGGAGGAAGAGCGAAGGGCCCTGGCGGGACTCCCGGCGCCCAGCTGCCCGGCCCGAGCCCTCAAGCCACCGCCCCCAGGGCCCGCGCAGACGCTGGACGGTCCCCGCCTCCAAACCTCCCCCCCCCGGCCCGGTCAGAGAATAACTTACCCGTTTGCCGACGGAATCGCTCCTGCTGGCCCCTCTGACAGACTCCTCCGGCTCGTCGTCTTCCGGTGATGAAACCGGAAGTCCCACCCCTCCTCAAGAGGAAAACGGAAAGCCGAAGGAGTCAATCTAAGGAAGGGGAGACGCGCGTCAGGCTGAGAGCCTGGCGGCGTCTGACCGGGAAGGCCACCTGGCACTTCCAGCGGCTCCCCGAGCGGGTAACCCCCGGGCGATCCCGCCTCCTCCCTCTCCATCCCTCCTCACTCCACCCCTTCGCCCGCCCGCGGTAAAGAACCCCGAGGGCGGTGCGGGAGAAACGGACGCGCCCGGGCCGGGCGGGAGCCGGAGGCCTGCGGGCCGGGCGGCCGGCCTCCGCCTCCAACGGCCCAAGCGATGCCCGGCGCCTCTGAGGCCTCCTCTAACGGAGCGAGGTTTTCCTGCTGTGCCAGGCGCGTGCGCACCTCCGGGTTAGGAGAACAGCCTCTGGATGCTCCTAGCAGGGGTCCTCAGAGTCGCAGACCCTAGGAAGCCACGAGCCGAATTCGGATTCTAACGGGTTCTAATGAAAAATGCAGGAGGATCGGGGTCCAGTTCTCAGAAGAGGGGGCTGGGCTGCGCTGGGCTGGGCTGGTGTCTGGCTAACACAGAGGCTGAGGGAGGGATGCGCTGGAATGAACATGTGGAGCGCGAAGAAGCCCAGACCAGGTTCTTTGTGTGTCTGTGGCCGACTGCCTTCCTCCAGCTGCAAGTGAAGAGAACGTGTGTCACCACAGGGCTCTTGCACTGTCCAGCACACACTCACACAAGGTTTATTTTTATGAATACAACATAAAACCAAGAACATTCCCAGTCCTCGTTATCTTCCATAAGAGCATCTACCAAATCTAACTGACAGTCCAAACCTGGACAGTCCCAAACCTGACATGTTGCCCTCCTTCAATACGATGACGTCCCCTCCTGATCATGTCACTATATACTCCCAATAAGTATACTGGGTGGTCATCTTTATCCATGTGCATATGCTTCTTTGGTAAAATTTTTTAAAGCAAATACTTAAATTTCTCTATCCCCAACCTCTTTGTCTTCTTATTACTAGTTAATTGGTCTTCTGGCTAATCACTGGGCGGATTTCTGTCATCCCTCTGAATGTAATCTATCCGGAAAATACTTCCTATCTGGCTCCCAAACCACAGCAAGACCCAGGTAGCCACATGGCTTGGGTTTGGGTAGAAAACGTGGACCCATCAATGAGAGCTGGGGAGACCCATCATGACCCGGGGAGGCAGAAAACCACGGTTCTGGACTCAGGCATCCCAGGGTTGGAATCTCCTAGATTCAATGACCTCATTCGTCCTCCTCCTCTCCTCACCTGGTGGCAGCTGAATAATTGACCAAGACACTGCAGGTCTCAGAGATTCAGCAGGAATGCAGATCAGCAAATACATCTTCTTATTTAGTGACTTGGTAAAACTGATGTTCCCTTGCTCAGAAATGGTTATATTTTACAACCAACTTTTGTTAATTGACTACTATGAACACCCTTATTAAAATATAAATTGGCGTCAGAAACCTCGTGTACAGTTAGTCCTTGGGACCTCTGCCAAATACATCAGGTAGGTCCACGGAATCCGAAAACCTCACAAGATTCAACCAAATCTGGCGAGCATGGACTGTGCTTAAATAGTGACGAGTACCAAACACCTGCGAATATTTAACCAAGAGGACTTGATGTTGTCCAGCACCAGAGAAGAAGTGGCTCCTTATGGATGCCTCAGCGAGGCTGATGCCACAGGTGGGTCCCGTTTCTGTGACAAGAGGCAGGGTAAGCTGGCCCCATGATCCAGCCGTTTTAGACATGACGCAGCAAGCTTTAAAACTGACATTTCAAGCACCCACAAAGAGATGGAATGTGTGGCACTTTGTTTTTATTTGGAATCATAAGAGAAACATTTTTAATAAACCCTTAACTTCTTCTCCATTAATGCTATTTAAATAGTGAATTCATAAAGACTGAAGTGATTTGTTTACTTATACTTAGCTGTAGAAAACTTACGTGCTTTTGTTTATTTGTTTACACCATCAAATCCAATCAAGCCAAACAAGATGGTCGACTGAAATGACTGATGAATGCAACCTGAGCTGACAGCTTTAAATTTGGGATGTGTTACTGATGTCAGGTTGATCAGTTCTCTGTCTAAAATTGATGCTATTTAAAGCTTTGAACAATTTAGATGTAGTCACTGAGTAAAATCCCAACGGGGTGAGAGAATTCCATCAGGGCTGATTCTGCTGTGGTGAATTTCCACGTGCGCAGGTGTCAGAGGGAGAGTGGCCTCTCCCGATGGGGTAGTGAGACAGAACAGGATGCAGGAGGGGCGGTGGGCTGGCGTCACTCACAGCAAAGGTAAAGAGGCTTAGAATAAAGATAGACGCATCTTCTCACAAGGAATCCCAAATGGCATAAGAGTGTGAATATTGGTCATTTCTGTTTCAAAACTTTTCAAGAAAGGAAAAAGTGAAGGGGAGGCAAGAAGTGAATATGTATCACGCTTCAATAACTCATCTGAAAATGAACCCCCAGGGAAATCATGGTAGCCGGTGGGGTAGACCAATGTTTTTATTAACAATATAAAAGGAATGTGTGGTGAAAGCAACGGTGACATAAGTACTGACAGTCAGTGGATGAATGATTATGTGTCCTGAGCACCTCAGGACACAGCAAACTAGAGCAATTCCACCAATCAAATGGCAAGAGAAGTCTAATCGAAGAACCATCCTTGTGCTGGAAGGGCAGAATGAGTCCAGTCCGGGGACTACTGGGGCCAGACTTGGGGAAATCAAGTTGTTGAAGGTAGCTGTGACTTTAGAGAGGTGTGCAACAGAGACATTAAGCCATTTCCAGTGTCTCTACCTTTAAAATAGTTTATTACTGGTCCAAATGTCCAAAGACGTATTAAAGAGGGAAAATATTGTTTACTGGACAGAAATTCTCTGGATATTTAGATTCTATTCCTGTCCAGGGATGTGAGAGAGGGGATATGTCAGCAGCTCAGATGTAAGCTGGAAGGTTCCCGTCGTTGTTAATGCAGCTTAGCCGTCTCTAGGAAAAAGGCAGCAAATAATTGGGATCCTTCTATGTAGTTCCACCTAACAAAAGAAGAAATAAAGAGAAACTGTTATTTCCATTCAAATAATGGAGGAAAAGTAGTCTACAATTTAAACAGGAAGATTTGATGACATAAATTCAATCTAAAATATGCAGCATGTCGGAAGGTTACTGATGTGGACACCCTGTGGTTTGCACACTGAGAGATCGGCCCCCTCAAGAACCTGCTCACTGTTGATTTTCTCCTTCTGCGCGTGCTCTCCATCGTCCACAGTGCCCAGCGGGAGCATCATCACACTCTTTTGGATAACATCCTGGAATATATTGGCAATTGGTGTGGTTGATCCATCCCGGATCATATCTGGTTCTGTTCCAAACACTGAAACACAGGAAAAGAAGGCATTGAATAAATTAATGAGAAGACTACCCCCAGTGATCTCCGCAAATGTCGTGTTCACTTTATCTTTCTTTCTTTTTTTTTTTTTTTCCCACCATGAAATTTGGTGGCTGGGATAAGTAAGCGTCCTGATATCATGCAATTTATATTCTAAAATAGTCAATAGAGTCAAGAAGAAAACTGTGGTTGCCTTATTTACTATTATCTACTTTCAAAAAATATTTTTAAATAATATTTTAAAGTAACGTTAGACTTACAGAAAAGTTGCAAAAGTAGTACAGAGAGAGTTCTCATATATTCCTTACTCTGCTTTCCCTAATGTTAACATCTTACATAACTATTGTACAATTATCAAGAATAGGAAATTAACATTGGATAATATTATTAACTAGACTCAGCCTTTATTTGAATTTCACTCTTTCCCTTCTGCTGTACCAGGATCCAATGCAGAATCCCACACGGCATTTTGTCATTGCTCCTTAGTCTCCTCTTGTCTGTGACTGTTTCTCAGTCTTCCCTTGTCTTTCATGACCTTGACCCTGCTGAAGAGCACTGATCAGTTGTTTTGTAAAATGTCCCTCAGTTTGGGTTTATCTGACGTTTTTTCACGATTGGAAGAGGTCATGTGTTTTTGGCCAGAGTACCACAGAAGATGTACCTACCTACTTTTATGGTTGCTTCACGAATTAAGTATTAGAAACACTAATATTAAATATTAGGAACACATTTCTTTGGTGTTTTGTGTTTCTTTTGTAACCAACATATGAATAAATCGCTGTACTCAACTTTCACCTGAATGTTGCAGTGTTTGTACTCAACTTTCAAGGTATCCCAGGAAACAGTTTTAATGGATATCCTGGGGTCTAGAAAGAGATGAGTTGAAACCTTCTAGGCTATAGGGAAAGTTGCCAGAGATGGAGTGGGAATGAAAAATAAATGAAGACACAAAAGAGAACATGCCGTGTCTTCTGGATCCACAGAGCAAGGCGTGAATGTGAATAAAGATGATGTACACTCGTGCATTGCTTAACGACAGGATACATTCTGAGACATGCATCGTTAGGTGATTTAATTGTTAGATGGTTTAATTGTTGTGTACTCACACAAACCTAGGTGGTATAGCCTACCACACGCCTAGGTGATATGGTGCTAATCTTATGGGACCACTGTCATACATGCAGTCCGTTGTTGACGAAAAACTCATTATGTGGCAGACGACTGTCCTTTGTTGGCAGGACTGGTTTAGCACACAGACAGACAAAAAGGTGCCTTATGCATTCCTGCATTTTCCTGTATTTCATGTCTTTACTGTTGAATTTGACATTTCAATCACACATCTCTCTTCAGCTGGCATTCCATTTAACTTCCTAACTCTTCTTCCTCTTTTCTTCACCCCCAAATTTTACTGGTAAAATACTGCTACAATTGAGGGCAGTGGGGATGATTGTGTAGAGAAGTATGGCTCTCGGTGTTGGACTTGTCCTCTAATTTTTGACGTCTGTGTCCCTTGTACTCATAGACGCAGAGAGTTAGTGCTCCAAGGAGGTCTGGAGGCCATTAAACCCAGAGCTCTGTGACCGGGAAGAGCAAGTCCCCACAGGGCAGCCCGGTGCCAGCTTGCTCGCTCCACTACAGTTTAGCTTCTTCATTTTTAACCCCAGAGGACTTCCTTTACTTTCGTGCAAGTTCAGCTGTGCTTTTAAAAGTTTTTATGTATCGGCCAATATTTCCATGAGTTTTGCAGAAGGAGGGTTGGGAGGTTTCCAAGTCCATCATTTTCCCCCAAATTCAGGTCTCCAGAACGTGAGTTTGAACCCTGGCTTCGCTACTTCTAGCTGAGTGCCCTCCAGCAAATTATCTAATCTCTTCTCGCCTTAATCTGCACCCCGGGGAGGGCTGTTGGGAGGATTCATGAGACAGTGTGTGTAAAGAGCCCTGAACCACACCGTTTACCGTCAGTAATGCAGCCCATATAAAAGGAGAGTCCACAGTGAAGTTTTAAAAGTGTCTGCTTTATCTACAGCCCCACCGGGTACCACCCCTTGTTCCCAGTGTAAACCAGCAATCAAAATAGCATAAGTCTAACCTGTTTTGATGGCTCTTTTTGCTGCAAGATACTGATTATCTTTAATATTTGCGATCCATGGGTGTAGTCCTAGTGCCATAGAAACAACCATCTGGTTGGAACGATTTCTTTGGGAAAATATATATTCAAGATGCTGCTTTACCTAAAGGTAACATTTTCAGTTGTAAGAGAAAATTTTGAGTAGCTCTCATAGCCTTGTATCAAGAAACTGATTGGAATCCCAAGCTGACGCATTCAAGCGTTCTGATTTTCCCTCAGCTCTTCCAGAGGGAGGACGCGGAGTGAGCCGGGTCTCCAGGACGGAGAGCTGCGCCCAGTGTGAGGAATGCTTGCTCTCACTCCCACCCCTCCCGAGACCCCCCAATCCCCCCTCCTGTCCCCACCCCTCCCCGACCACAGTGTCTCACTGTTAATGTCGGCTTATTATGAATTTGGGTAATTATGAAACCTTGAATGATATTGTGGGTAATACAAATATGATGAATGTTTGAGGTAATTATGAAACACAACACAAGTAGAACTTCTCAATTTGAATATCCCTCTTTTTGGACTTATCAGTATCTTAAGGAATATTTTGGGAACATTACACACTTGGAAATTTCCAAAAAGTGGGAGCAATTTCACGCTAAGCTGTGAAGGAGGCTCATTGACAGCATCTTTCTCTCTCCCCTGGGCTCCATTCCGGTTGCCATTATGGAAATCCACCAGAGAAAAACTCCATACTCTGAAATATTCATCCCTTCGACAAACATTTAAGGCACACCTGTCACGTGGCAGGAACTGTTCTAGGTGCTGGGACATAGCTGTGAGCAAGACGAAGACCGTCCTGCGCTCATGTAAAGTGTGTGCTGTGAGGAGGAGGAACAGTCCATCCAGAAAGGGAAGGAGGGAGGAAGATGGAAACAAAAAGACGGAGGGACGCAGAGGGGAAGGAGGATCTTTGAGAATGTAATTAGCGCTAAGACGACGATAAAAGCGGACAGTGGATGGAGAGAGGGCGCCGAGGTATTCCTTGAGCTCCCTTCTTCAGAGTCTACCTTCTGTGCAACTTGAGGTACACTGATGATAGGTCGATACTTCAGGCACGCACCTCCTTCCAGACACAAACATTTTCATTAAGGTGGCTGCTTTCAGGGGGTTCATTTCAGACATCATGGACGAACCAACGCTGGGGGTAAAGATTTTCCGGCTCAGTCCAGCCGTAGACAAGTAGCTTCTCCGTCTGTGTGTAAAACCCATCTTGCCTTTTTATGCACCATTTAGTTTTCAAAAATTTCCCATCACTCCAACTCCAAATGGTTATTTGTCTGATGACTGTAATTGCATATAATTGAGGGAAGAGATTTTTACTGAACAAAAATCCTGTTGGTTTCTTGACATTTGTTCCAGTCCCTTCTGTATTGGAAAAAAGTGATACTTCAATGCTAACAACTGAGTTGCTCACTACTGTGTGGCATGTGGCTCTCAGGAACGGCGCTGCTGGACAGAAGAACAATGCACGTTTGTTACCTGTGTTTCCACCACGGACATGTTCATGTGAGGGACTAGACGGATTGAAAATTTTCCTACAACTCGGCCAGGTATGACTGTTTTAGCTCCAGGCTCCTCAAAGGCGCCCTCAATCCCGTGAATAGAAAGAGATGGGTACCTCCATAGGTGCATTAGAATTTCCTCCTAAATTGAAATAAAAGTATTTTATTATATGAAAGAATGTTTAATTAAAACTCAGTTGAATTGTATTGCTTGCATCACCAATTTCTGTACATCTGTGACACGGTTAATGGCAAGTTAATTATCGCCTCACTTAGATATGTCTGGACAAACAGTACAAGTGGACTTTCCCCTCAGGACACGAGATCTCTGCTGCCTTCGCCTGCCCAAGCCACTCCCATTGGCGAGGGCCCCTCGTCGCTGAAGTTTGCAGTTACTAGATGGCAAAGGGGCCCTTTCAGAAACTTGGGTTCATTTATAAATTTCTATCCCAGTCATTGCGATGATAATTTGTGTGCTAAATGTATTTTATTTTTCAGAAGGCTTCAAAGAACTCTGCAGATGTTTGAGCCAGTTTTCAATCTTGCTATGGCCGCTGTAGAGCTAGTCTGAGGAAGAGCTACACTTCATGATAAGAAACTCTATCGCTCTCTTCTGCATGCTTCTCCCTCTCTTGGCTGTTCCCCCAGGAACCAGCCATAGCTAGCAAACACCCTAGCAGGCAAGCGTTTTAGAAAGGAGGAGGAGGAGGAGGAGAAGGGAAAAGGAAAAAATCTAAATTTGCCAGTAACGCTTTCGGCTTTGGGTCTACTTATTACACCAAGGCAGCAGTGACGTGGCAGTCTACAGATTAGCCCCTAAGTCTCTTGGTTTTGTCTAGAAAAATGAACAATTAGGGTCATGGAGCTGGAATAACCTCAGACTATCCTCAATCTTTAAACAGTTAGGGAGCCCAGCTCACCGGCTGCAGGCCGGCTTGGGATTGAGTCCAGAAAACTGATTTGGAAAAACGCATCTGTGAAATGAGCAATTGCTCCACGGTTAGGTGCCTGAGTCCGGTGCCAGTGGGACCCCAGATAAAGGTCTGCTTGATCTAGACCACAGGGAAGTGGCCTTGAAAGTGAAAGTCCCCCTTGGAATTAACATCTGCTTTCAGTTCTAAGATGTGCAGATAAACAGGACACAGTAAATTAAGCCTTGGGAAAATATTTGTTACCATCATTCTTTGTTCAGATTATCCATCACCTTGTGATCATACCTTGGTGTCAAACAGAAATTTCTTAACCTGGCTGCTATTCCGGTATTCTTCTAGGTCCAGGTCAATGGCTTCGTACATTTGTTTTTTCCTCTTCAGTAAGAGGAGCCACGTGGTCATAGATTCCAGGGATCAGAATATGACCCGATGAGTCTACAAGGCTACCTACAAGATACACCCAGGAAACAAAGCCACACGGAGTCACCGGTATGCTGATGTTCTGGCCCTGGAGCAGGATCACTGGGGACTCTCCTGGGCTTGCAGCAGACCTTGTGACCGGCCCTGGTCCCCACAGCAGGGCCACTGACAGCAACTCACATCCCAGAGGTGATGGTCAGAAGAAAGAGCTGGTCACCAGGCAAACTCAGCCTGACTTGGACCCGCGTGAATGTCCACCTTGTCAATGGAGGGATGAAAACACACGGCTCTGCAGTAAATTCCATTGGGTATGACTTACCTGCATTATATCCCAGTTCTCAACTCCACCTTTATATCATAAACAAGCTTCTTTTTTTTAAATTTTATCTTATCCTGAGTTAAAAAGTAACACGTCCATTATTAAGAAACTTTTTTTTTTTTTGAGGAAGATTAGCCCTGAGCTAACTACTGCCAATCGTCCTCTTTTTGCTGAGGAAGACTGGCTCTGAGCTAACATCTGTGCCTATCGTCCTCTACTTTATACGTGGGATGCCTACCACAGCATGGCTTTTGCCAAGCGGTGCCATGTTCGCACCTGGGATCCAAACCCGCAAACCCCGGGCTGCCGAGAAGCAGAACGTGCGAACTTAACCACTGCGCCACTGGGCCGGCCCCCAAAATTTTCAATATATATGTTTATATATATATATATACACATACCTGAGAAACTGAAAACCATCATTCCTTCTCAATTTTTCTCCTCCTACATACACCATAATAATATAATAAATACTCATCTTTAATCAAAAGCATCATATCCCTGAGGTCTAGTCTATGAGATATACATCATGACCACAAAAGCCTCCACAGTGAATAAGAAGATACTCAAATCTGTTCTTTATGAAAGAGTTTTGGACCGATAGGAATGGGAGAAAATCATCAGTGACTATCTATAAAAGAAACAGAAGTCAAGATTTAGCAAACACTGCTCAATATCTTGAGAAAGTACTTATCAAAGATACAATGCAACTAGCAAGTAGACGAACAGAAATGACAGGAAAATGTCTCCAGGGCAGCCAACTTAATCCCCATTCAAGTAAAGACACTTCATAAAGATACGCTTCATATTCTTGATGGGACAGTCTTTCTTGACAATATCAGAAAATTACTGCGAAGCACTGTACTTTCAAATCTTTCTGTTAAAGTCGATAATTACAAAGCACAGAGTTGAAGGCTCTATGAGGATGGATGCCTTCCACCTAGTGATTGGACACCTGCTGTGTTCTAGGCCCCAGAGGAATGAATACACAGGACAGCGCTGTCTCTGACCACAAAAGGCTAAATATCAAGTGTGACCCGACATGAGCAGACCACCAGGTGGCTGGCTCTGTAGAGACACAATCAAAGCCAAGGTAAACACTCTACCAAAATCTACAGTAGTGGGGACGGCAGTAGTGCGATACATAACGGGCTTCCCAGCACTCTGAGAATGATCATAGACAGCAAAGCCCTGAGGTCTGAGGGTGTCAAGGGAGCAAAATGTGAAGCGATGTCATCACTGTTCTGGTTTTCAACCACATCCTCCTTGGGCCCCCTCTCCTGGTCCTCCGAGGACTTTGCCCAGACTTGTGTAATCCCACTTTGGGGACAGTACTGCAGATTGCTGTGCATGCATCAGCCTCCCTGCAGGTCCTGAGTTATGGAATTCTCCTCATTTAGCCCAATCAAGCATGTTGTATACTGAGTAAATGACACAAACTCATTAGTAAAATTCAAGTCAAAATAATAAGCTGAGCACTGAGCGACTGGGACTGTCACTGATTGGCAGTCCACCCTCTAGCACCCTCACCAAAATCAAAACAAAACATCAAAGTACCGCCAATAATACAATCACTAAGTCTTCCCTTCAGGGTATGTCCCTCAACTTCTGCTGGCATTCTTGTGTGGAAGAACAGAGCTGCAAAGATGAATAAGAGACAGACCCTGCTCACAAACCAGCCAGAAAGATGCAGGGTAAAGAAATAACTCTGGGTCCACGTGCAAAGAGCTCTAAAGAGGGGCAAACCGTCAGGAGCACAGAGAGCACACGGTGAACCAGCCAAGGAGGAAGCGTCAGGGAAGACGACGGCATCGCAGTGGGGCCTCAGAGGTTGAGTAGGAGGCGACAGGCACAGTCTCAGTGGTGAGAAGAGAGATGCATGTCTGAAACATCCAGATTGACAACAACGAAGACCCGAAATACTCTAGCAGCCAGGATGCTCAGTGTCCATCTTATGACACTGAGCTGTGACATTTTTCCTGTCAATTTAGCTGGTGTTACCAGACATTACCACAGTGCGTGTTTGTGTATTGGGGGATTCAGATGTCATTAGCACATTAGGCTGTGATTTGAGCAGCGCGGGCTCTCCACATGTCACTGCACATCTCCCGTAGAACTGCCCGGCCCGGTCCTCGGTGTAGGTTTCCACCTCGGACCCTGTTTTCTCAGGACACAAAGCAGCCATCCCAGCTGCTGGCTCAGGCTGTGCCAGCAGACACGCATCCTGACAGGAGAGAAGCGACATGTCCTCCTTTTCCTTCCCTTTACATCCTACGGCGCCGTGATAGTTGGTGCGTCCTTCCGGGCTTCAGAAACAGTTCAGACCTTCACCGAGCCTTTCCAATCTAAAAACTTCTTGCCTTTCCCCTCACTTTCCACCAAGGGGGTCATCTCCTGCTATGTTGATGAGTTAGATCATTACAAGAAATACTTGAGCTCACTGCCGCAAAGTCTACAAATATCCCACCATTCTTAACCATCAATGACTCCTCTCCTGATTCCATTGAAAATTCATCTTGATCCTTGGTTTAGCCTAATTGTCTCCCTTCTTCCTCCTCTCTAGAGAAGTTTTATTATTGATTCCAAACGTCATGTTCTCTGCTAGCAATCTCCCCTCCCCTCCCCCATCGAATTCCTTTCACTCATTCAATCTCTTCATTGTTGAAACAACAGCCTCTCCTGAACCCATTTCTCTCTAGTTCTCGCCCCACGTCTTCCTTCCCCTTCACAATGAAGCTGAAAGATCAGTGTTCATGGAATTACCAGCTCCTCACTCCCCCACACTTCAGACAATGGTCTGTGTATTAATCAATCTTGATAATATCACAGCTATCTCCCCATAATTAAATCCAAAGAGTGTTTCTGCATCTTTCTATTACTTGGAACAAACGCAGAACCGGGCCACGATTTTCATTTGGAATGATCCCCTGTCCTCCGTTTCTCGACATCTCAGGCTCCTGACTGCCTGTGAACCAGCTCACACTCCCTGGTGTCCTTCACAGGGTCCTTCTCACACAGCACTATTGCGAAAGCTCAGGACTCAATGTGAGCCCTATTCTCTCCATTGACCCTACGTTGTCTCAGTACTCTTGTGCATTTCTTCTATTGCTTCAATGCCTTCCACTGTTATCTCTATGATGACGATGTCTAAAAACCACGTCCAGATCTTATTTCAGAGCTATAATGCTCCAGGTGTATGTTATAGGCACCTTAAGCAAACATATTTCCAACGGAAGCTGTTAACTCCCCCTCGCCAACTAGACACCCCTTCACCTCTCGGTCTCCGATCTCGTCTGATGACTACAGTTGACATCCAGGGAGTGATGTTTAACGCAAACTCTCAGAACCACCTGACAGAACAAGCACTGCTGCTGCCAGCACACTGAGCAGTCACCCTTCATCTCCGCCCCAGGATCCACACACGTATTCCTACTCTCTACTCCGTTTTAGTTCAAAACGTCAGGTCCTCCGAGATCCCTTTGTTCAAACTGCTGCTGAAGTAAGCCTTCCCTCCCCGCCTGTTGTCTGGTGACTTTCCCTTCAGGCCACTGTGGAACAAATTAGGACATTCTTTTGATTGCATATTGTGTAACCTTTGAAATTGTCTCAAATAATAGTAAAATGATTATAATCACAGTGGATATTTGACAACCGAGATATGAAAGTAGAGAGCAGAATCCTGATTTTATAAAAACAAATGCATGTTGACCTCTGCAGGGAAAGTTCATCCTCTGTCGCACCAAACAGCATCATCCCAGGGGATGAGACAGTGAAGCACGAGGCCTGTGCTCATTAAAGAACAAGGTTCCTGCCAGGAGGCCAGTAAGTTTGTTTTTCCATTGTTTCACCTCACAGTTAGACGCTTTGCGTGCCCTACGTGAGCAATTCATTTGATTTTTTTTGTTTCTTTTCCAGATTGGCGCCTGAACCAACATCTGTTGCCAATCTTTTTCTTCTTCTTCCCCTTCTTCTTCTCCCCAACCTCCCCTCCCCAGTTCATAGTTGTGTATCCTAGTTGTAGGACCTTCTGGTTGTGCCATGTGGGATGCCCTCTCAGCATGGCCTGATGAGCCGTGCCATGTCCCTGCCCAGGATCCGAACCCTGGGCTGCTGAAGCGGGGCACGGGAACTCCACCACGTGGCTGTGGGGCTGGCCCCCCAACTCATTGAATTTAACATGTGCTCTCTCTCTCTCTCTCTCTCTCTCTGGGTTGTCTTGTTTCAGTTTCGATGGGCTGGGGAGTAAGGTGAACATCCCTGAGGACTCCCCTTGCTGAGTGGACATGTGTGGTCCTGGTGAAAGCCCTCACCCAGTGGGGCTCCTAGAGATGTGACTCAGGGCCACTAATTCCCTTTTGGTGCCTGGCAAACTGGGACTCATCTTCCTCTGTCTGCTATTTGCTCTGTATTATGTCTGCTCCTTTGGAAGACAAAAATTTGTGTCCAAAGGGAAAGTTCCAGAAATGCTTCCAGGGATGATGATGGGACTTTGATTTCCAAGTGAGTATTTCTGGCATCTGATTCAATTCCGTTGTCCTTAATCAAAAGCTGGCTCGTTCTGGATTGGTTCCATCCTTTCACAGCGATAGCACCATCTTCTACGGTCATTACCAAAAATGATCATTTCGTTTGAAAGCTCTTCCCTTAGAAGCCACTGCTGTGTTAGTACTTTATCAAGTTAAAACACTTAATTTTACATGCCTGGGTTTCTGTTTTGGTTTTTTGGTTTTTGAAAGCAGCTGAGCATGTTTGAACTGAAAATGAAAAGTATTTATTATGGAAGTACCCATGCTACCTCATTAGGATAGAATAGGACATATCATTTATTTGTTATAAGATGCGAAAATTCAGAAGTTTTCCCTTGATCGGTAAAATTGCCCCTCTCAAGAAAGGTTTTTTTCTTTATGTTCAGTAACTTATTTTGGAGACCCACGGGGTCATGTCCAGTGAGATAGTTCTGTTGGAGTGAGGATAGTGCTGCTACAACCTGTCCTTCGTGCCACCTGCGACATGCCCTACTCTGCACCAAAGACCAAGGACGGTCCTTCTGAAGACAGGGCTATGTTTGCATTATGAGTTGAGAGATGCTGAAAAGACCTCCTATGGTTTCCCTTATACCCTACACTACACAAATAGACACTTATGCTTTTAAGTCTTGACATTTCATCTCGAGTGTCTGTTAAAACGTGAGTATCTAGGATAGAAAGCGGCTGTCCTCCAGAATCTTACCAGGGTTTCCTGCTGGCCACTTTGGAGGACAGAGCAGAGTGACCCACTAGGGGAGGGGCGCATGACTGCCGGGCCTTGGGGAAGAGCTGACCGGAAGCTGACTCACCAAGGACTGTCCATGCTTGTCTTGGTTTGCAGTGACAGCAGCTGAACGCAACTTAAAGGATTTTAATTTGCATGCAGCTTTGCACAACAACTTTCCATCTTACTTCATCCTCCTTGCTTCCTGTGACATTTGGGGATGGCATAGTTTCAGGGATTCACTGAACTCGTTTACAGTGTTCAAATAGTCTTGTATGATGTGTGCGCTTGTTAATTGAGGTATAATTGACATATACTTTATATTAGTTTCATTTGTACAATATAATGATTTGCATGTATCGTGAAATAATCACCACGATAAGTCTAACTAACGTCTGTCCCCAGACGTAGTCAATATTCATTTTCTGGATGAGGACATGTTGTGTTTTAAGGTGCAGAAGAATCGGTAATGATGTCATACTTTTCCGTATGCAACTTGATGAATTTGAACATAAGTGTCCACCCATGAGACCATCACCACCATCGAGGCCATAAACATATCCATCATCTACCAAAGTTTTCTCCCACCCCCTTTACTATTATCATTATTTTGCTTTAAGAACACTTAACAGAATATATACTCTGTTAGAAATTTGAAGTACAAAACACAATACCGTGAGATTGCTACATTATACGCTAGGTTTAATTTTTAGAGGAACCTCCAGACTATTTTCCATCATTACAGTATTAGTTTACATTCCCATCAACAGTTGCAAGGCTTCCTTTTCCTCCACAACCTCACCAACATTTGTCACCTCTACTTTTTTTGATAATAGCCGCCCTAACCGGTGTCAAGTGATATCTCCTTGTGGTTTTGATTTGCATTTCCCTAAAGATTAGTGATGCTGAGCACCTTTTCATGTGGCTGTTGGCCATTTGTGTGTCTTCTTTGGAAAAATGGCTATTCTACTCCTTTGCCCATTTGTTAACTGAGTGCCTTGGTGTTTTTGCTATTGACCCGAGAGATGAAAAAAGAAAAAAAATGTCCAGGCATTATGGATGCTTCCCAGTTGATGCAGATGATTTTGTCTTTATGGTGATGACAAAATATCGTGTTGTGTGCTTTTTCTTCAGCAGTTATCATAAGACTAGCAGTAGAATGGCAAAGCAGATAATCAGGATCTCCCGGGTTTTACAACACAAATAAGACGAGTGGTAAGGAATTTTTGATTATTTCAAGGAAATTATTGAGATCACAGTCCGTGGAATGTAGGACTGACAGGTCCACGAGGAAATTAAAGTGAGGACATGGTGATCTGGCATCACTTCCGATCTGAAGGAACAGGTATCTTCTGTACGAATGTTTGAAGACATATTGGAAATCAGGAATTTGTGGTGGATGAATACATTTTCTGAAGGGTTTATTTCTTTATTTAGGAGGAAGATTACCCTGAGCTAACATCTGTGCCAGTCTTCCTCTCCTTTGTCCGTGGGATGCCTCCACAGCGTGGCCGATGAGTGGAGTAGGTCTGCACCTGGGATCTGAACCCGCAAACCTCAGGCCCCTGAAGCAGAACACACGCAACTTTAACCACTCAGCCATGGGGCTGGACTCTAACTTATTTAGTTGTGAACATGATCGTTTGGGTTATGTAAATGTCAGGACCTGGGAGTGAGTCGCTAAGAGTGGGGTAGTTGATAATGTCACAATTGATTTAGACCCTAAAGAGGCTAAGAGCAACAACTGGCCAATGGGTTAACCAAAGGAATAGTCAGAAAACACAGAAAGGTTGGGAATTGGGATCTATAGTAAGCTGGGGGATCACGTGTCCTCAGAGAGAGTGCCAGGACTTGCACAGATGAGAATGGCAAGAGCAATAAAAGAGAATAAAATCACACTGAAACAAGGAGGGGGTGTTACGAGACGGGGGAGGAAAACTGATCTGGAGCAGTCCTGAGTTTTGACCTTGAGCTTTCTGTCCTTGACCCAAATCTGCTTGACGATGTCCTGGGACACAGGTCAGAAGAGCTCCAGAGGGAGAGAGGAAGGGTGGAAGTACAGGGAAACTGAGATAATTGTCCTAAGAAGCCATGCTTCATTTCTCATTTGGGTCCAGTTTCATGATTACTTTTACAGGACGAGAGGAAAAGAAGTGATGATGGTCAAGTCTTCGCAGAGGAAGCTGCGTGATCGTGGGAATCAACCCAAACCAAAGCCCGGATTAAGAATTCCCATCTCTTTGAGGATGCGCAGTTACATATTCAGAAGGCCAGTTACTAGAATGCCATCCCACCCAGCAGTGAGGGGTCGCTGGGAGAGCACGTGGCACCAGCCCCAACAGGTCTGCTGGCAGGAGAGAAGTGGCAAGCCCTTTGGAACTTGCCGTAGCCTTGCAAAATTGCACCTTGCAGCAGAGGTGAATTCCTGCGGGGTGCGCTCGCATGGGGTGCCCCGTCCAGTCCCATACACACCCCTGCCCTTCCTCAGATTTGGCAGAGATGATTCTGGGAACTGGTCTGGGCATCCCATAGCTCCACGGCCAACAATTGCTGGTGACTGTGGAAGATCTGAGCAAACAGGAGGGGACGGGGAAGAGGGCGGGAGAGAGCGATTGTGGACAGGCTCAGCAGCCAGGCAGAGAAAGTGAGCGCCCAAGAAGGATGTGCTGACAGCACCAGGAAAGAGAGGAGACGCTGGTGCCCCTGAGATGGAGCCCGGCACTTCACTGACGTCTCCTTGAAGGGTCCCACGTTTTCTTGCTTGAGCTCTTGCAACTTCAAGACATACCAATCCTTTTCTTTTATTAAACTCCTCTGTGGGACGTAGGAAGCATAGACAGGGATTTCTTGTGGAGGAGAGACTGGATTTCAGCTGAGTAGAGCAAGGAGGGCTTTCCGTTTCACGGTGCTCTCGCATTTTCCTTTCCGAAGTATATTATTTATCTGCGCTTGAAAGTCACAGAGAGTTACCGATTCGCGGGATGATTCCGTTGTCGCCCTCACAGCGACACAGTAAAACCTACCTAGTCGGAATGGATCATTCCTTCTGTGCAATACTCCGGTAGACTCCAAAGATCATTTCAAAAGCGCTGGTATATCTCTGTTCTCAAATAAGAGGTCTGCTTCCAGGTCTCCATTTTTCTGCTCTTTATTGCATGTTAATTCAGAGTTGCAAGGAGGAAAGACCACATTTGCCTCAATCTTTAGATCTCTATGTGCTGGAAATTGGATTCACAGAAATGGACAAGGCCTTTGAGGGATCGTGCTGTCAACAGAGACCTTTTCCGGCATCAGCAACGTGACAATAAACCGCTGCTTGTTAGGACTTGATTGTCTATTGGAGGGATGGAGCTTGCAGTATTATGGAAATCCTCTTTAGAATTGCTTACCTTCACGTGACAGATTTATCAGTTTCTGAGAGTGATGTGTTAAAATAACCTAGGGTGGCGCAGGGCTTAAACTGGCCCACTCCACTTTGGAGGCCCGGCATTGGCATGTTCGGGTCACGGTTGTGGACATTCACACCGCTTATCGGGCCATGCTGTGGCAGACATCCCACGTGTTAAATAGAGGAAGATGGGCACAGATCTTAGCCCAAGGCTAGTCTTCCTCAAGGGAAAAAAAAAAAAAACCGAGGAAGATTGGCAATGGATGTTAGCTCAGGGTGAATCTTAGCCCTTGGGCATCTTCAGCTGTGGTCATTTGCAAAATATGTAGACCATGCATGTACTGGGCAAGCCCAGGCAGGACAGCGCAGCCGGCCTCCCGCCTGGGTGCTTGGGGCTGCTGGTTGTGGAGCCTCTGCTGGAACCGTCTGGGTGGATTCAGTGCAGAGAATGATGACAACGGACTGCCTTGCTTCACCCTCAGAGTTTCCCCTGAGTTTTCTCCATCTTGACATGCAAAGCAGACACTGTCTGGAGCCCTCGTGTTCCTCTGGGACTCGGGCTTCCCTCTGCTCCTCAGCCTGGAGAGGAGGAAGCCCACGTGTGGACTTCAGGAGATTCCTGACCGCGTTTTGTGGGCTAGCACGTCCTGGGCTTGAAGTCCCCAGGGAATGAGCAGAATCCAATCCAGGTAGGACTGCCATGACCCAGACCCTTCAGGAAGGCAGGTTATGGTCCCCTAACCAGGCAGAGCACCATGACCAGCCGCGGGGTTTGTGGAGGGCGAAGGGAAGATGAAATGGGTCCTGGAAGAAGGTGCTTATAAATACCAGCTACCGAGAGGGAACCAGCTGCAAAACCGTGCATTTGAGGAGTATGAGTATTATTTCTTGATTCTGTTTGGAATAAGTTAGAGTGCATGATATATTTGTGTGTGAGTGAACATATATATATAGCTCTCTCTCTAAAATTTATATCAAAGTAACATAAAGACTGATGAGATACACGTGCTGCACATGTGGGCCTCTTTTTGCTGGCGATCAGTTCATTTTTGGCCATTGGAAGCCCAAAGAGGCAGCGAGTTATTGTCCTCTGCCGTCTGGTAGGCTCATGACAAACAAAGCGCTGCAACCAAAGGGTCGGCTCTCAGGAGCCTCACGGCCCTGTGAGGGAAACCCCTTGGACACGGTGTCTTCCTCCTGGGCCTGGACTAGCCTTGGGACTTGGCACTTCTCTTTCTCTGTGGCGGGAAGGTACAGCCGGCTCCGGCTTCCATTTAGAAAGTCACCTTCCTGGATGGCTGTGCCATACCAAGAAGGGCCTGGGCTGCTGGGAACCAGCATTTCTCCTCAGCTGCTGGCCGTACTGAGGAGGCCTCCCTGGCAGGGTTCACGCTGCTGTGTGTCTGGGTGACACTTGCAGCCATCAGAAAGGAGGGGAGAACTCAGAAGGGCCAAGCACTTCCTGTGGTCCTAGTCTTACAGGGTCTTTCCCGGGGTGGGGTGGGGGGGGGGGCGTTCAAAATGCCAGGTGGTAACCCTCTAGCTCCTGGTCACCGGGTGGGTTCTTGGAGTGAGCTCGGAGCAGTGTCTGCTCACCACCAGACTGGAACCATTTAAGTGTTTTAATTTTGTCAGGCTGTGTTTACCCGTCATCCGTTTGCTTGCGTTCCCTGCTGGACCCCTCAACCACCCTCCTCTCACGACTCATCTCTGAAAGCTTCCAACGGGAAAGGTTCACACCCACACCATAAACGGAGCATAAGGCTGGGCAAGAGAACACAGCCCTCCGAGGGGCTGCATGGTTTATAGGCTCAGGTCCTCCTGCCCCGTTAGGATGAGTCAGAAACAACATGCCTGAGTGTGTGAACAGGTGATTGCCTGAGACCACACACCTCAGAACCACAGGGGCCCAGATGTCACCCTGGGCAGCGAGGGAGAGTATAGGTCATTCTTTGGCCAGGATTAGGGTATCTAATGTTTGCAAAGCAGACTCCACCCGTGATCCGTCAGACCCTGCCAGGGAGGAGTGGCCACGAGGTACGGGACAGAGAGGCCGAGGCATTCGAGGGAATTTCTACCCTTCCAAGAATTGCAGAAGGAAGTGCACGGAGGCAGGAAATCCTGGTGGACAAGGAGCAGTGATGCGTCGGGAAGGATGCCCAGATGTAGCCTTCAAAGCTGCATCACAGATCTGTCCCCCTGGATACCAAACTTGCAGGGAAAGGAATTCAGAGCCGTGGACCAGGATCCCAGAGGATTCCAATCCAGGTGAAGGGTGAACATGGAGCCCCCAGAGGGGCCGGGGGAGGGAGGGTCCTGCCTGCCCTTAGTCCATCTGCACATGACCTTCTCCGGCCTTGACCCTCCACATGCACGTTTTGAGCTTTTACATCGTTCTCTGCACTTAGAGCTGCTGCTGTCCAGAGCCTCATTAGAAAACGACAAGTTCCTAACATCTGGTGAAGAGGAACCTCCACAAGAGAAGCCGAAAACGTGGCCTCTCCTCCAAAGGGGTGGAAAAGCAGCCACTGTCCTGGGGCAGGTCGTGGTGCTGGCCCGTGCCATTTTAAAGACACCCGCATTCCAGTGGTTGTTGCTCTGCCTGTGAAAGTACCTCCACCCTCTAAATGCCAGGAGCTCTGGGTGCTGTCTCTGCTCCTGGCCCACGTGAACCACACTGAAATGAAGCCGTCCTCTGAGTAAGGGGGGGCGCGGAGGTGTCCCTCAGTATCCAGGGAGGGGCCTGGCCCTTCTCCCTTCTCTCACATACAATAAGCCGAGACCCTGCAAGATTTCTTCATTCCAGGAGGAACGCGAGAGTCTGTGTCTCCTTGACACGAGCACAGGAGGGGAAAGAACCAGACCGTGACTCGCAGGCTGGAACAGAAACAGGATTTTAACATCAAATTCAAAACTAGTACTAACTATTAACACGAAAGAAATACGGCCCCTTCCCAAGTGGTAAACAGGCGCTGGGGTGGAGCTGCCAGGCCTGTGGGGTGGGGTCGTCCCCTCCCTCTTGGGCTCCAGGGCTCCCAGGAAAAGGCTTAGAATGTTCTTCTCCCCATCAGCATGGGAGGAGCCGGCCTGGGGCCCCGCGTGTTTCCCAGCCGCGTCCCCGCCGCTGAAGAGCAGGCTGCACTCGAGCTGTTGGAAGGACCGGGATCTGCCACTGTTGCTGGGTTCTGCGTCAGGGGTCTGGTGACTGAAGAGAAGACACTGATGATTGGGGGGGTCACACCAGTATCCCAGCCCAACACCTCAGCCCCACTGCATTCTGCTCCAAACCTTGTCCTGAGTGTTCAGTCAACACTACCCCATTGTCCCTGACATGGGAGCTGGCATTTCGCTTCACCCATTTCACAGAAGAGGAAGCTGAGTCCCACAAAGGTCAAGGGAATTGTCCCTCACAGGCCTGGTCAGCAGTGGAGCTGGGATCCCCGTGCCGGCTGTCCATCTCCCTAGGCCCGTGCTTAGCCCGAAGCTTTCCGGAGCCCCTGGCTTCAGTCCCTGCCTGTCTGGACACTCACCGAGCCCTGAGCTGAGAGACGCGCGGTTCTTCTTGGGCAGGAAAAACCGGCGCATCTTGCCGGCCCTCTCCTGTGGGGGCTCCAGGTGGCAGGACAGGCTGTAGCTAAAGGACAGAGGGGACTTTTCAGCTACCGGGAGCCACACCTCAGGTGACCCTCCCAGAGACGGCCAGCAGTTGGAGTCCCAGGGCCCCACGGGTGACCATGCGACAAGCCCCGGGACTGACCCGGAAGCCACGGGCACGGGCTCCCTGGAGCTGGCCATCAGAGAGAGTCCGCCTTGCCCTCACCAACTCCTGCCCCGCCTCACCTCTCATCCTCGCTGAGGGGCTCCATGGCCTCGAACCAGGCCCCAAATCGCTCCTCAGCCTCAATGTGGTAAAGATGGACTGCCTCCTGGAGCAGGAAGATCTGCTCGGTGACTTTGAATTCCTGGGAGAAAGGACATGATGCAGACGGGGCCTGGGTGGGGGACCGTGCTGGGGACTCAGACAGGTGAGAAGAGGGTCAAGGAGCTGGTCTGGGGTCTTGGCCCACATGGGAACCCTCCTTCCCTCCAATTCCGTGCAGGACTTGCTCGTTCTCACAGTTGGCTTGAAATAGCTCCTCCTGCAGGAAGGTGTCCTTGGTGCCAGCCCCTTCCCCCACGCACCAATGGGACGGCTTTCCCAGCTCTGGGTGCCGAACTCTCCCAAGGAAAGCAAGGCCCAAGGCATCGGGCCAGAGAAGGTCTTCCCCGGAGGAGTCTCTGATTGCCACAGCCCCACCCTCCGCACGGGGAGGCCACAGCTGCTCACCTCACTCCTTTTCTCAAAATTGATCTCATTTCCCTGGAAGGCAGAGAGCCAAAGCCCATGAGCAACAGCCCCCTTAGCCCATAGCTAGCCCCCGTCTCCACCCTTTCTCAGGTTGCACTACCAGCAGGGTCGACCAGGGAGCAGGCGCTACCAGAAACGGGAATGGGTCCCGGGCAAGACTCTGAGCTCCAGAGCAAGGAGGCCACGGGGCTATGGCTCAGGGACATTCTAAGACAGCCCTCTCTGACAGACAGACAGACTGAGGCCTCAGGCAGGAAGGGATGCTCAGCCACTCGTGTGCTTCCTGCCTTGGAGGGGCCTGGCTTCACTCCCTGCAGGGGCGGGGCCTGAGGGAGAGGCTGAGTCCAGCTCAGACACACCCTCCAGCAGCTCCGCAGTCAGGCAGCCTGGACTGGCGGCTCACCTGGATCCTATATTCACTCATCACTAAGATGGCCATGACACCCAGCTCCCGGGGTGGCTGTGAGGCCCTCACGAGAGGACTCTGCCAAGGGTTGTGAGCTCAGGCCTCAGTGCAAGTCTCTCCTCCCAAATCTCCGAATCCTGATCCCCAGCCCCACCTCCAGGCTCACTCACCTCCAGGTAATCCTCCATGTTGGTGTCCAGCAGCAGTAGGTAATTGAGGAATGTGCCAAGGAAGGGGATGAGCCCCTGTGCCAGCGGGGTGGAGACGGTGATGAGATCCCGCTCTCAGGAGCCGTCAAAGACCTCTCCTCCACTCCTCACCCCAGCCTCCTGCCCAGCCCAAGCTACCCACCTAGGCGGCCTCCCCCCAATTTCCTCCTCTTCTCTCCTCCAGGAACCCCAAACTCCTCCAGGCACCTCCCAGCAGCCGGCTCTGGCAAAACCCAGGGTACGTGGTCCCCGCCCCTCCCTGTCCCAAATCCGTTGTGCGCCCATCCGTTCCAGGCCTCCTCCTGGTCACTTCCAATGCAGGCATTTCAGGTCTGTGGCACCAGGAGCAGGGCTGGAGGAGAAAGGCTCCCTCTCTGCTGGTAGAGACCTCCGGCTAGGAAGGGGAGTCCCCTCTCCTGCGACTCCTGGGCCCCTCCTCCACAGGCACCCTTACCTTCTGGGCACCTGTGGGGCCCGTCTCCAGGCTGGTCAACATAGAGGTCGCCTCCTGCCAGGGTGTTGACAGGGCCAGTGAGCCGACGCTCCCCTCCAAGTGTCCTCCCAGACCCCTCCCAGATCGGGGACCCTGGACATGTGGCCCCAGTCACCTGGTGCCCCTGCGGCTCCCACCTCCAGGGTGCTCTGATTCCAGAGCCATCCCAGCTCCAACACTCACTCCTGTGTGACCTTGGGCCCGCCCAGGCCTCCCTGAACCTGTTACCTCGTCTGGAAGGTTTGACGAACTCTGTCTGCCTCCCACAGTCTCCTGAGGCCCAAGCGTCATCTGACCGTCATCACTGCTCTCCGCTCAAGCCTGCCTTTGGAGCCAGGTCCAAGCTCCCCACATTCCTCCCCACCCTTGAGCCTCGGCACCCACTGTGAGGCCTGCACCACGGCTCATCTCCCTCTGGCTCCCAGATGAGGAGACCAAGGCCCACACAGGGGCAGGGACTTGCTCAGGGGGCCCCAGAGGAGAGGCTGCTCCCCCTCCCAGCCACAGGCCCTGTCTCCTCTGCCTTCACACCACCCTCTGCCCAGCCGCTGACCACAGTGCTGTCCTCGGGACTCTCAGGCTGTGTTCGGGCCCCCAGCTGGGCCGAGCCACGGATGGAGGGAGATGAGGTGTCTCAGGAGGCCTGGTCAAGTGGCTTCTGCCAGCCCCAACGCCCAGGAGTCTCTGATCCCAGGCCGAGGCCAAGGCCTTGCTAAAGCCCTCAGCTCCCTAGGATCCCCTCAGGGAGTTCCCCTGCACAGAATTCTTTCTTCATCCGCTCAGGATGGGGACCCCGAATGCCACGTCTGACTAGCAGGGGAGGGGGCGTCCAGGGCACTGCGGGGTGGCATTTCCTTTCTGTTTTACGAGGAAACTTCTGACGTCTGGGCGGGAAGGATCCCTGAAGAAGCCATCAGTTCCCTGGGCACTTGCCCTTGCCCTCCGGGGCACATGTCATCGCCAACAAGGACCTGGGTGAGCATCCCACTGGGACTGTCTGCAGCGCCCACTTTAGGGGCCAGAGTGGGGAGTCACCGAGGGGACACAGATCTGTCCCAGGTCCAGTGTCCGTCCCAAGGCTGGGAAGCCCCTGAGTGCCCCTGGCCCGTGGGATCCGGCAGTGCCCATCCCTCAGGCAGGCAGGGTGCCCTTCTTGAGAGGCACAGTGAAGACAGAAGGAGCAGTGGGGCCCTGGCTTCCTGAGCACAGACTGGGCTGACTTCGGAAGAAAGGAAGCCCGCCCACTCGCTCCAGCCAGTGGCCAGGAGGAAGATGCAGGGCAGCTGATGGAGCAGCATGGAAGCCAGACACCGGCACCTTCTGCCAGGTCCTCAGCCTCCTGGAACAGTCCAGCCCGCACCATTCTATCCCATGCCCCTGGCCTCCTGTCCCAAACTGCCCCCACCTGCCCATGGAGCTAGCACATCCCTCTTCCTGTCCATCTTTTCCTGACCAACTTCACGTGACAGGAGAACCAAAGCTCATCCTGCCGGGTCCCCTCCCCTCTCGCTCCCCCTCCTTCCAGATGTGCAGCCTCCGTCTTACCTTCACCAGCTGCCTCCTGCTCACCCACTGGTCTTTGATGAACCTCTTCAACTTTCGAGAGCTCTTCCTGAGGGGAGAGGAAAGGAGGAAAGAAAACCCGGGGCGGTTGAAGGCGAAATGCCTTTGGCTGAGAACCCGGAAGGTTCAAAGGGCCTGGGGCCTGGACGAGGGTTTTCCCCGGGTTCTTCGGAGCTCTGAGGTCACCGTGGGACTCGGGTGGAGGCTCTCCTGCGGTCACCTGGGGCCTCCATTCCCACTCCGACTGAGCACATTGTTTCTAACAGCGTTGGTTGCCGATGAGGGCTCCGTTGCTGCGAAGTACACCCTTGGAAATCTCCAGTGTGGCTCAATCCAGGATGTGACAAGGGGGGAGCCACTGCCTAGGGTCTCAGAGAGTCTCAGAGACCCGAGCAAGGAGGCCAGTCCCCATCCCTAGGGTCCGCTGCCTCCCAGATGGTCCTAGCTGAATGAGGGGTCCATGGCAGTCGCACGGGGGATGTCTGGTCCGCCCTGGTGGTGCTTGGATGGAGCACGGCCTACCCACCTGGCAACTCGTCCCCATGTCTTTTGCAGACGGCTGATGGAGGGGCTCTGCAGAGCAGACACGATGGCACGCAGGGACGCATAATTTCCAAGGACTCGGCACTCCTGAGGAAGGGAAGGGAATGAGCTGCGACGGCGGGCTGGAGCCCTGCTTCCTCTGGCTTGTGTCCCCTCGTGGGCTTCTGCTGTCCTGGATGAGGCAGATGCCCAGGGAAGCGAGGGAGGGCACACCTGGGAGCTGATGAGTAACGCTCGCGGGCAGGAAGATTTTAGCTCAACCCAGGGCGGGAAGGGAGCTTCCCACCACTGGGACCAGCACTCAAGGTCAGCAGGCCCTTGGCAGCAAGGGGCCTAGGACTTTGCCGAGGCCCAGACCACCGACTTCAAGGCTGAAAGCTGCGAGAGGAGAAGGGGCAGTCCCCCTGACTCCAGGGAGGGGCTCCCTGGGCCCTGCCACTACTGACCTTGGCCACCTGAATCCACAGCTCGACGACTCTGGCCCTGTCCTGGGCCGTCATGCTGAGGTCCCCAAGGCACGTCGTGATGACGCAGCCGGACACGTGAAGAAACTGGTTGATAGTGGCCCGAACCGTGGGAGCCAGGTACTCCTTGCTCCCATTGGGCCGCTGGCACCACACAAAACCCAGGCAGTGGCGGGGCTCCACCTTCTTGAACAGCTCCTGGGGAGGATGGGGACTGTCACCTGACCCTGCCACACCCGAGCTCAGAGTCTGCAGGCCCCCGCAGCCCCAGGCAGGAGGCACTGGTCAGCTGCAGCTCAGGAACCTGAGGAGGTGGCCTGAAGCTTCTGGGAGTCTCTGGGTTTTGTCTGTGTCCGCTGAGGCCGCCCAGCGCAGGATGACCGAGGACCCAATAGGGGCGGGGAAGAGAAGTCCCATTGGCTCGCAGCCCAGTCTTGCTTCCCCCAAGCACCAGAACACGGCTCACACCTGCCCATCTCAAGGGGCATCTTCCACCCGTTCTCATCACCCCCTGGTCCCACTCCCCTTTCAGCTGCACGTTCCCCCGAGGCAGCAACAACCATGGGCTTTGTTTGCCTGTCTTCCATGTCGGTAAGGACGCACTAGGTGTCTAATAAGTACGGAGGCTGTTGAGGCCTCCTGGGCCGATGGGTGAGTGACCCAGGACTTGGCAGCACTCCAGTGAGCTTCCCTCCCCCACCAGAGGGCTATTCTCTGCCCCGCTTCCTCTCTGTTCGACCTCATCCATCCGCACAGCCACTCTGCCCAGCAGGTGCCCGCCCTTGGTGTGCTCTCTACTGTCCATGTGGGGACAGCAAGGACTTGGGGGCCAGAAGGTGGCCCAGGTCACCCGGTGGGTGAGTGGGGGAGCTGTGACTTGCACCCACATCGTTGGATTGCGGCTGAGGGAACAGGAGGTCTGGGGCAGCTGATGGCCCACCAAGGCGGGCCCCACCTAGCCCAAGAGCCCCGCTGCTCACCGCATCCATCCGGGTCAGCTGCTCGGCCACCAGCTTCGGAGGGAAGTCCAGCAGCTTAGGCCTCTCCTCTCTCAGCTCGGCGCTCGCTTCTGCGGTGACTTCGGCAGCTGGAGGCAGAGATCGTCCAAAAGTCAATGGCGCATCTTGCTCCAGCTCAGAAGCTGGCACTGGGGCTGAAGCTGATGGCGCTCGCTCCGGCCCTGGAGAGGCCGATGGAGGTGAGGCTGCTGGAGGTGAGGCTGCTGGTGGTGAGGCCGCCTCCAGCTCCGGCGCGGACGGTGGAACTACAGCTGGAGCTGCCTCTGGCCCCGGAGCTGGCCCTTGCTCTGGCTCTAGAGCCGGCAGGAGCTCTGGAACTGGCGCTGCAGCGGGAGAAAGAGAAAGTTTCACCTACGTACCCGACTTTACAAGACAGGAGAGACTCCGCTGTCTTGAAGGGAACCCCAGCCCGTGAACCCCACCGCAGACAGTCTTCCCAGACTGCTGTGCCCTCACCTTCCAGCTCTGCCCTCCTGGGCCCCAGATGTTGCAGCTGGACCTGGGGAAGGTAGGCAGGGCCTCCCAGGTGCGACCCAGGCCAGATGACACGCAGAGAGGCCAGCCGCATCCTGAAAGAGGGAAAGGGCGTGGGCTCCCAGAAATCCTGCATTGGGTCCAGCCAGGTTCCCACCATAGAAGACGCGGTACTGGGCGGAAGCAGTTGGGCCACAGAGCCAGAGGCCTGGCCGTCGCTTCCACACTGTCCTCCCAAGGCACCCTGCTTTGGGTCTGGGCCCTGTGCCTGCCCCTTTCCACCAGGGGGGAGTCCCACCCCGGCGCTGACTCCTGTGTGGCCATCCTGGCAGTGGCAGGCCTGCTCATCCAGCAGGTGGAACACGGGGTTTGTGTGAGTCTCTTCTTCCCACTGCCACTCTTCTCGCAAAGAGGCTGGACACAGTCCAGCCCAGCCCTCCACGCCCTTGTGCAAGTGGACTGAGGACTGAGGCCGATGTGTGAGCGGCTCGCTAACACCCCTTCTCTTCTGGGCCTGCTGGTGCTGGTCAGAAGGGGTGGATATGGAGAAGGGGAAGCGGAGGGAGACGGGACTGTGGTGGGGATGGGTCGCCAGGGAACAGCTCAAGCCAGCCTCCCCTCTGGTTCCCAGGGGCTCTGGGACCCCACCCACAGCTCTCTTTCACTCCTATCCCCTTGCAGTAGAAGCCATCAGACCTCAGCCCTCCCAGAGGAATCAAAAGATGAGTGAGATCAGAGTTGTGCCGGGCCCGCCCCAGCCACAGTCCTCTGTCCTCTTGTTCTCCCCCAGCCCTGTTCTGTGGAGACAGGAGGCCCTCGTCTGGCACTCAAAGAACACTCAGGTCTTTAGTTGGCGCTGGGGTCCATCATGCATGAGAACGTGGGAAGAGGCCTCCAGTCGTAAAGGAGCATAGGAGGGCATCCCCTGGGACAGGCCGGGGACAGGATCTGTGGATGATATGGTGTGTGACTATCTGAGTCTCAGGCTGCTGCGGGGGTCCAGGGGCTGTGTCTGCTTCATTCACTGCGTTGTGCCAAGTGTCTCTAAAGCTCCCGCATGTCACAGGTGCTTAATATACAGTGTTCTCGAATGAACTCCAACCAGAAGCATCCCCGGTAGCTGAGTGGGCCTGGGGCCCCTCTGCGGCCCCGGAGACCCCTCCTTGGCTACTCCAAGGACCCGCCCCACGACCAGCTGCATGGAATCCCACACTCCCTGCCAGAGTGCTTTCCGTGTGCCTTTGCAAACTCAGAAAGGCCCCATCCCAGCGATGGGGGAGCAGACTGCTCTTCATCGGGGAGAGGGAAAGAATAACCAGGAACAACCACGGCACGTCTCTCAGCCCCTTCTGTAGAGCCAGGCCCCAGGGAAGCACCTGCCGTGGCTCATCCCATTCGTGCCCACCAGAACCCGATGAAGTTTATCCTCTCCCACTCCACTTTGCAGAGGAGCAATCGAAGCTCAGAGAGATGGAGGGCCGTTTCCAAGACACACAGCTGGCAGTGGGCAGAGTCACCACTGTGCTGAGGAGGGGCTGGGCACTCACGTAGCAAGTAGGTGGTCCAGGACCCCGTGGGAGGTGAGGACAGCCGCGCAGTCAAACACGATGGTGGTGACGTTGGCCATGTTTCGAGGCGCCAAGGCTGGTCCTATGGACGGCGGCAGCCTCTCCAGCAGGCCTGCCTGGAGGGCCCGCATCCTGCAGGCCTCATTCCGCTGCCCGAGTGACTCTCCGCGCTGGGTGAGATGAGGAAGGACACAGAGTCACCAGCACCAGCGTGAACCTCCAGGAAGTCAAGGTCTGGAGGTCCCCCAGGAACTGTGAGCCCCTCAGGGATGTGTGCAGAGGAGGGACAGGATTGCCCACAGCCAACCGGTTTCCAGGCTTGAAAAGTCCAATTTGAGTTTGGGCGGGGGGAGGATTATACGATGAGTTCCTCAGGACACTTGGCTGGCTTGGCAAGGACAGACCGCCCCGCACCAAAGCGTGCATTAAGAGCACTGACCAGCGAATCCAACACAAACATCCCCATTCTAGAGATGAGAGGACGGAAGCTTCGGGCTGCCAAGTGGCTGCTCAGGGTCCTGTGGGTCGGAACTGAGAACCGCCCTAAGCCAGGGCTGCAGGACTCCCCCGCTCCCCCACCTGAGGCTTCATGTGCTCCTGACATGAAGGGAAATGTCTGGTGGGAACCTCAGCCCTCCCCAGTCGGGAGACAGTGCACGGGCAGACAGACGCTGTGAGGATCTGGCTGACTACAAGAAAGGACGCTGGTTTTTCTTTCTTTTACACGAAAGGGAGGTTTGAGACCCTCGTTACAGAGGTTTCAGATTCAGAAAATGGCAGATTTCAAAGATGCCCCTGGCCGAGTGTGAAGCGCAAACATCAGTGTTTTGTCTACTCCGCCTAGGGTTAGGAAAGAGCGACTTCCCACCCTCCTAGGTAGCTGGTGAGGAGGCGTGGAAGTCCAGATTCCTTTGGGACTGGGCCCTTGGGACACTCCAGTGGGAAAGCCCTGGGCGGGTCCAGGGGAGGGCTCCAGATTTGACTCTGGATTGTGGACACACCCCGGTGATCTCAGGGCCCCGGGTGTCACTCACTCTCCCCTCAGTCCAGCCCCGGGCAAGGTCGGTGGTCTGCTGCACTTGCCCCCTGTCCAGGGAGATGGAGCCGTAGGACCCATGCGCCAGCTCCTGGACCATCTCCTGGGTGGAGCTCTGCAAAGACAGCGTCCGGTGGCCGCGGCGGCAGGTAGCAGGGGCCTGCCTGCACTTGCCCACAGGGGGAAAACTCTCCCGCACACCGAGCACAGACAGAGGGGCATCCGCATAGACCTCCAGACAGGGAGCGAATGAGATGACACCTCACGGGCTTGGGATTCACCTACGGGTAGGGCGGCTTGGCTCCCAGCACTCACCTTCCATCCTGCCAGCCACCACCTGGGATATGAACACGACATACCGCCAGGCTTCCAAGCCCTAACCGTCTGCTCCCGTCCAGGGTAGCTCCACGCTCATCCCTGCCTTCCGTCACTCCATGCCCGCCAACACACACACACAATAAGGGTCAAGGGGTGTGGGGCTGCCCGCATGGGAGGGTGGGATCACACTTGTGGCCTGACCCGGAGTGGCCCGCCCTGGGCTGCCTTGTGTTACCTGAGGGTTCCTTCTTCCGAATGGCCTGAGGTCTTGGAGGTGCGGTCTCAGCCAGTGTCGACAGCGCTGGAGAAGACTGTCATTGTTGGCTCTCTGTGCGCCAGAGCCTCGCAAAGAGGGGATACACGAACACATCCTCCTGTGTCGAGTGTCTCTGGTCAAATGGGCTATGTGTACAAAATGGCTGCCTGGTGACCAGAGTTCTAAGCTCTGTTGGGGTCGGTCGCCAAGGAAGTGAGGTCATGTCTCCAAGGTTCCAGGATGGGGGGCCCTTCCCTCCATCAGACCCACCCAAAGCCCCCTCGGGGCTGTTGACCGCTCACCCTCCTTGCCCGTGTCATCTCCCGAGCTGTACAGAAAGTTCCATCACAGCCCTCCCCACAGCTCCTTGGGATCGGAACCAGCGCCCCAGCTTTGAAGAGAGAGCGCCCAGTTCGGATCTCCTTTTTCCTAGCAGTTCTGTGTCCTGGAAAAGCCACTGTGCCTCTCAGGGCCTCCCCAGTCTCCCAACCTGCACGATGGGATGGCGCTAGAAACACATTCCCAGGGACGTCTTCGGGTGGACATGTGATAACGCCTCCCATATCTGGGAGGTGGTGCCGCCTGGGTCTGGTCCCCGAACTTAGAGGTGGAAGAATTACAAGAAGGGGTGGATGCAGTCGGGAATACCTCTCCAAACAGGCCTGGATTCCAGCCGTGTGATTTGGGAAAAGTCACTGCCCCTTGGGGGCTCCTTGTCAGGTCTCTGCACCTTCAAGGGTTGGAAGTTCGAGGAAATTCAGATATTGTCATTCACTAGCATTCAACCTTTCCCAGTCTCCTGTTGGCCTTAGAACCAGACCCAAGCGCCTCATTGTCGGCCTATGTGGTGGGCAGCCTCCACCAAGGCTCCCAGCGCTCCCTCCCTCCTGCTGTGCACATCCTTGTGGAACCACTACATCCTGAGTAACTGGTTTCTGAGCAATAGAATACAGCCCAGCTGATGGAATGTCACATCCAAGTTTTAATTACAAAAACTCTGTCACTTCCCTCTTGCTTGCTTTCCTGAGTTCCCTCCCTTTATCTCCCCCTCTGTTTCCATCTCTTGCGCTCTCTCTCTGTCACATTTCTGGAAATGAGATAGCAAGTGGCGATGATTTCAGTTGCCCTATGTAGAGGCCAAGGGAGGCGAGATCTGAGGGAGCGCCCAGCCAACAGTCACATGGAGACTCAGACTCTCAGTCCCAATGACTCCTGACACCACCCGTGTGAGTGACTTGGGAGCAAATCCTCCCCTAGTCTAGCCTCAGTTGAGACTGAAGGTCCTGCTTCACGGAGACCTGGAGGCAGAGGCTCCCAGCTAAGCCGTGCCCAATGCCTAGACCACGGAAACCGGGAGAAGTTCAATATTCGTACTTCAGAGGTGCAACTTTTGGGAGCAGTGTTGTGAGAGAGAAACCCAAATGAACGCAGACTACCGGGTTCCCCGGTCTGGCCCCATTAACCGCCGCCCCTGCCGCAGCTCCTGTTGCTTCTCAGGCTCCCTCCAGCCGCCTGGGCAGCTTTCTGACCTCCTCTGCTCACGCTCACTTCTGCCCCAGAGTCTCAGCACCAACAGCGCCTTTCCCCCGACTCCCTGTTCCCGGACCTACGCAGGCGTGGCTCAGTCTTGTCCTTCTGGTCACAGCCTAGGTCACTTCAGTGAGGCCTTTCAGAATCTCCCAGGCACAGTCTCTGCCACCACACATCTCACATCTGGAAGCGTCTTCAATTGTTTCCTCCTTCTTGCTCCCATTTGGATAAAGTGAGCCCAGGACGAGGGGCTGTCTGCTTTGGCTGAAGGAGACGTAATTCCTTCTGGTTACCCCGGGCACACGGCTGTCTCCTCCAGGCTGAGTTTTTCCCACCACCAGTCCGTCGGGAAGGCGCACTAGCCTTCCCTCTCTCCCGTGGGGCAGGTGTCCCAGGAACACGGTGAGCCGTCCTCTCTCCCTGTCATGCAGCACCAGCCCCTCACCCCACGGCCAGAGAACTAGCACCCGGTCTGAGACTCCACCACATCCTGAATTCAGTTACTGCTGAGACCCTCCCATCCATTTGGGGATTCCCTGGTACCTCCTGAGGGCGTCTTTCCCTGAGACCCCACTCCCAGCCTGCCCTTGCTTATTCCAGTAACAATGGCCTTTCCTCAGAGCCCCCCCAGTCTGGAGAAGAAAGGTGTTGAAAGGTTCTCCGTGTTAATTTTCAGGGCCGGGGGAAATTGGTAGAAGTAATTTGGGTGTTTCTGTGCAATAGTTCCCAGGAAGAAGATTCAGCCCTAAAAAGAAATGAACTTCTGACACATGGTACAACGTGGATGAACCTTGCAAACCTTACGCTCAGTGAAATAAACGCAACCCAGAAAGACACCTATGATACGGTTCCCCTTACATGACGTGCCGAGCACAGGCAAATTCATCGAGATGGAAGGAAGAATAGAAGTTCACAGGGGCTGGAGCTGAGGGTCATGGGGAGGCAGTGTTTAATGGGGACAGAGTTTCTGTTTGAGATGATGAAAAGAAGTCTTGGAAATGAACACGGTGATGGTTGCGCAGTATTGTGAATGCATTTGATGCCACTGAATTGTCCACGGAAAAATGGTTCAAATGGCCAAGTCTAGGTTATGCATACTTTGCCACAATCAAAAGGCACTTAAAAATGCAGCGGGGGGTCAAGATGCAGGTTCTGGGGCCCTCAAGTCAGCATATGGGCCAGGTAGGTGTCCAGGGTCTGAGATCTTGGACCCTGGTGAGGCTCTGGAGTGGTCCTGATTGATGCTAGTTTACAAGTTCAAAGTAACAGGATTGGAGCAATTTCACCGATTGGGGGATAAGAAAGGAAACAACTGCATTCAGTCCCATCCAACGTGGAAGAGACCTTTTTCTTAATGGGAAGCAAATGTCAGTCCTTCAAGGAAGTCACTTCTCAACGTCTCTACCCCTCCCCAACCCCACCCGCTACTCCCAGAAAGACGCCGCAGTGCAGAGCTCGGGTACCGTGGTTGTGGCCTCATCCGTGAGTCATGTTTGGGGTCAGATCCCCTGTTTTCCTTCCCCAGCCATGTGACCCTGGGCATGTCACTCAACATGACTGAACCTCCATTTCTTCAACCGTAAAATGGGGAGAATCATCCTGGTAGGGAAATTATGAAGGTCACAAGACTTTCTCAGAGGAGGTAGCACATGGCAGAGGCATTATGCTGAGAGCCGCGCCCCACAGGTCACACGTTTTCTGATTCTGTTGATACGACCTTCTCAAAACAACAGCATTATAAAGATGGAGAACAGATGAGTGAAGGCCAGGGGCTGGCCGGGCAGATGTGACTATGAAAGAGCAGCACGAGGGAGGGCTTGTGGGGATGGGACAGTTCTGTGTGTGGATTGCAGTGGTGGTGGCGCAAATCTGCATGTGTCATAAAATGGCATAGAACCGCGCGCGCGCGCATACACGCACACGCGCGCACACACACACACACCGCCCAGTGAGCTCATGTCAAACTAGCGACATCAGAAGTCTGCGGTCTGTGGGTTTAACACTGTCAATTCATGTCCTGGTCGTGACACTGTACTAGAGTCCCGCAAGATGTTAACCCCCGGCAGAAGCTGGTGGAAGGGTCCAAGGCACTCTGTACTATTTTTGTTGCAACTTCATGTGCTTTCATATTTATTCAAAGGGAAAAGTTAACAGTGAAAGACACAACAGGACACAGCCTGGCACGTAGTAAGTGGCAAACAACACGGTTCTCGGTGACAATTCTTTGCGATTGTAATTGCACGTTCATTTCCAGTCTCTCTCCATACACAGTGACCTTGGTGAGGGACGGACACACCTCACTAACGTCGTCTGCCCTCTGCCCAGCACAGAGCACGCGCCCACTCAATATTTGTCCACTAAATCCCCCGTGGTCCCTGCGCCAGGTGTTCTTACGTCCACGTTCACGGACCCTCCACGACAACCTTAGGCAGTGTTATTCTTCGTGCTGGGCAGGTGAGGAAACTGAGGCACAGAGAGGGAAAGTAAATTGTTCCAGGTCAACACACTGGACCGACGAGGAGGTGCCATGCCCTGCTCTGGAGGAGAGCAGAGGCTGTCCATGGCAGCTCCAGGGTCCCTCACGGCGGCTCCTCTCTGCGACTGCCAGGTCCTAACTTTGAGGCCAAATAGCTTGACTTCCTAGAGGGAGCTGGAGAGAGAAGTCACCTACCTGTGGCGCTGGGGGGGGTCGGTGGCACCAGTGGGTTCTGTGGGAGGAGCATGGAGGTCACAGCAGCTGAGGAGAAATGGTCTGGAGTGAGACCGGGGACTCCGAGGGGGGGGCATGGAGGCCACCGCGTGCATCTTTCCTATCCAGCCTGAGCCACTGATTGCGGGTCCTCTGGCTTCTTCTCCCGTGGGTGCCCTGGGATGAGGAGATCAGTCGCTCTCCCTAAGGGGCCTGCAGCACACGGTCATCAGAGCCCTGAGGACTCACCGCGGGGAGTGAGGGCTGAGGTCCGATGTGTAACCTGCTGTGAGAAAAGGAGACAGAATTGGCATGCAAGAGGAGCACGAATGTCCAAAATACGGCCCGAGGACCACCAGCCCCACCCACAACTGACACTTCCAGTCTACACGGTTCCACATTAGGATTTAGGAGCAACTATCTCTTATTCCTAAAAGGCTGACAAATCAAAGATCCAGTCCCTGTTTTCATGAGTTTGCAATTTATGTGTGAGATCAATGCGCTAACCTTGCTCGAACATGGGTTTGCAAATTGTGCTCTTCAGGTTCCAGAGGTATTTAGAGGTGCTGGCAGGGAGAGAGAGGAATAGCCAGACTCTTGAATGCCCATTGGCTTCAGAGGGATACTCTCTTTCATCTGACTGGAGAAAGGCTTCTGTGCCTCAGGCAAGGGGACGAATCACAGCCCCAGAGTGCAGAGCTGCAAAGGGAAGAGAAGGATTCACAAAGTGCAGGGCCTTGGGGTCCCTGAGCCCTGAGGGAGGTTGCTCAGCTGGAAGACTAGACACACAGGATGGCTCCTGAGGAACACTGGAGAGTGCACATCCTCCTGGGGCCCATCCTTAGCTTCAGTATGGGGTTACTAAATAGATGCTCCCCAATGACGTAGAGGCTGTCGCTGTCCAGGATGAAGGAGCCCAGCTGAGTGCCCCCACAGGTCTCATGTCTCAGCTTCCGTGACAGCCCCTCTTTTTCCAGCTTAAGGCCCACAGTGTCAGGATGGTGAGTGAGGACAGTATCATCTCCGCCGGCTGTTGCAGTTTTCTCAGGCCTGGAGCTGGAGGGACACAGGCATGGGGAGGTGGGGACTCCAGGCAGGGGCGCTGAAACGCCTCCCTGAGGGAGGGGACAGAGACAGCAGGAAGACTGACGGGCAGCTTGGAACAGCCTTGGTGCTGGGGGAGGGTTGTAAGTGAATAGGACAGCCAAGGTCCCTGAACACAGAGGACGTAGCACCTCCAATTGTTGGTGTCGGTGCTCAACTCTGAAAGGACGTTCATGATACGGCAACGCACACCCTAACAACAAAGCATGCGGCAGCGAGCGGAGGAGGACTCTGGGCACAGGACCAGGTGAAGCAAGGCAACATCAAGTTGCTTAAATTGCAGCTCTGCCACTCACTTTCTGCATGCCTCTGGGTAAGTCTCCCAACCCCTCTGGCTCCTTTTCTTCATCTGTCCAGTGAGGTGAGAGTTCAGACCTCACAGCACTTAGCACTAGTAACTGTTCGATGAAAAGCGGCCATTTTCCTTAGGTATTAATAGGGCCCGCATTCTTGGTGTCAATGGACCTGGCAGGGAGAGAGACTGAGCCTTTTGAAGGCAACACTTAGGGCAAGCAGCCGTCCTGGGATGGAGGCGGCGATTGGGCTGTGTGGGATCTCAGAGCCAGAAACATCTCAGGGCCAGTGGAAAGGGAAGACACGCTGCATCACGGCTGCAGGACAATGGCGAGGACCTTTGGAGCTGGGTCGTTTCATCCTCAGACAAACGGGTTCACGACTGGGAGGTTCACACGAGGGCTGAGGCCACCCAAGTGCTCCTGCGGGGGTTCCCACGTTGAAACAATAGATAATGCTTCTAAAAGATTGATCAACATGCTCTTGTCCTGAGAAGAGTGGGGAGAGGCTCAGTAGCTGTGCACTGTTTCCTCATGAGATGCCTCTGTCCTTCGTAGTCCTTTTGGGGTTGCTTAACACTTGTCGTTTCAGCAGGTGCCTTTGCCCTGGAGGGAAGAGATAGCAGGGCTGCTGAGCGTTGGGCTAGAGTTTCAGTCTAGGGGGCCGGCCCCGTGGCCAAGTGGCTGAGTTTATGTGGTTTGCTTTAGTGGCCCAGGGTTTCACCCGTTTGGATCCTGGGTGCGGACCTGGCACCACTCATCAGGCCACGCTGAGGCCGTGTCTCACATAGTGCAACTAGAAGGATCTGCAACTAGAATAGACAGCTATGTACTGGGAGGCACTGGGGAGAAGAAGAAGAGGAGGAAAGAAAACAACGTTTAGCAAAAGAATTTCAGTCTTGTCTCTCCTGTGTGTGAGGACCTCCACATTCCCAATCTTTGTTCCTCATAGCTGTCTCATTTCATCTTTTCTCTCGGTTTCTTTCTGTCGTTAACCACTTCAGACACTTGTCTGTTCTACTAATGTCCTAACCTCTATCAGGCCTTTATCCTGCCTCTTCCTGCAGAGCAGCTATGCCTGGCACCTCACTGCCGTTCAAATCTCAGCTCAACCATCAGCTGCTCTGAAAGACCTTGCCAGACCACCTTCTATGAAGTAGCACTTCTGAATACACACCTGGCCCTCAGGTTTTCTCTTCCCATATCACCCTGAGTATTTCTTTCATGGAATTTACTATCATTTGCTGTATTCAGTCTTTATGCATTTGTCACCTTGGCGCCGAGTACCTAGTTGACACTCGCTTTATGCTGCTTGCTGGAATGAATGCATGAATGTAGCAATGTCTGTACGTGTCCACATTTGTGGGTTCTATTTGAACAGACAGAAAATCTTTCTGGATCTTAGTCATGACTTTGACTCTAGCCCTGTCTCCTCATCTGGCCCCAATGTGGATCTGAGAGCCCCTGAGTTTCCAGGAACCTGATATAGAGGCTTGATTGATGCCGTGGAACCTGTCGTACCCCAGCTCTGAAGATTCATTTTTAAAATTGAGTCCATGGGGGCTGGCCCGGTGGCGTAGCAGTTAAGTGTGCACACTCTGCTTCAGCGGTCTGTGGTTCCGGTGAACTGGCCCACTCAGCTCCCAGGCGTGGACCTATGTACCACTTCTCAAGCCACGCTTTGGCAGGCATCCCACGTATAAAATAGAGGAAGATCAGCACAGATGTTAGCTCAGGGCAAATCTTCCTCAGCACACAAGGAGGATTGGCAGTGCATGTTAGCTCAGGGTTAATCTTCCTCAAAAAAAAGAAGAAAAAAGTCAAGTCTATGAGTCTTTTTCATGCTTGTGTCCTGACCCAGGCTGGGCCTCCCCATCCCTTAATCCTGCCATGTGAGTCTGGAGTCATGGGATATAAACCGGAGTCCTGAAATTTGAATTCCGCCTTCAGGAATTCTTTGTTTCGTGAGTCAAGACCCTGCACATTTTCTACATGCTGTAGACATGATGCACACTCTCCACTTCCTCACCGCTCCGTCCTGACCAGCTCAACCATTTGTGTAACATGCCTAGTTCCAGCAGAATGTTAAATATGTGACATGTGCTACAGACCAAGTTATGTCTGCGCGCCCCCAGAAGGATTCCTGAGCAGTAGAGCACAGTGGTCACATGGTTTTTGGGGGGTCTGACAGGCCTGTGTTCCGATCCTAGTTCCCTGCTTCAAGACTGTGTGTCCCTGACCAGTTGCTAAACATCTCTGTGCCTCGGCCACCTCATCGGTCAATCGGAAGGGCTCAGTTTGCTTTTCTGCAGAACCAATTTAGCCCACATTCTGCTGGATAGTGATTTGTTCTGAATGCTGCTGGGAAGTTCTCCTGCCGGGGCTGGCTCAGCTGATCTCAGCTGAGGCTCACTGATGTGCCTGCGGTCGGCCGCTGGCTGGCGGACCTCGGGTCTCCCGCACATTCTCTCATCCCCCAGTGGGCACCTTGGGCTCATTGAGCTGCTCCGAGTTCCAGGAGCAGCAAGAAATGGCAAGCCCTAGTGTACACGTGCTTCCCAAGCCTCTGCTTCCGTCACATTCACTAACATCCATTAGCCAAGGCCTGTCATGTGGCCGAGCCCAGATTCAAGAGATGGGGAAGTAGACTCTGCTTCTCACTGGGGAGAGGAATTTGTGTGAGGATGAAAATGAAAAGTGCTTAGCAAAGGTCCCGACATGTAGACAACAAGCGGTAAAGGACTCGCACCCTTTCTTACACCCAACTGTGAGAAGGACCCCAGCTGGTGCTGCATGACAGGGAGAGAGGACGGCTCACCGTGTTCCTGGGACACCTGCCCCACGGGAGAGAGGGAAGGCTAGTGCGCCTTCCCGACGGACTGGTGGTGGGAAAAACTCAGCCTGGAGGAGACAGCCGTGTGCCCGGGGTAACCAGAAGGAATTACGTCTCCTTCAGCCAAAGCAGACAGCCCCTCGTCCTGGGCTCACTTTATCCAAATGGGAGCAAGAAGGAGGAAACAATTGAAGACGCTTCCAGATGTGAGATGTGTGGTGGCAGAGACTGTGCCTGGGAGATTCTGAAAGGCCTCACTGAAGTGACCTAGGCTGTGACCAGAAGGACAAGACTGAGCCACGCCTGCGTAGGTCCGGGAACAGGGAGTCGGGGGAAAGGCGCTGTTGGTGCTGAGACTCTGGGGCAGAAGTGAGCGTGAGCAGAGGAGGTCAGAAAGCTGCCCAGGCGGCTGGAGGGAGCCTGAGAAGCAACAGGAGCTGCGGCAGGGGCGGCGGTTAATGGGGCCAGACCGGGGAACCCGGTAGTCTGCGTTCATTTGGGTTTCTCTCTCACAACACTGCTCCCAAAAGTTGCACCTCTGAAGTACGAATATTGAACTTCTCCCGGTTTCCGTGGTCTAGGCATTGGGCACGGCTTAGCTGGGAGCCTCTGCCTCCAGGTCTCCGTGAAGCAGGACCTTCAGTCTCAACTGAGGCTAGACTAGGGGAGGATTTGCTCCCAAGTCACTCACACGGGTGGTGTCAGGAGTCATTGGGACTGAGAGTCTGAGTCTCCATGTGACTGTTGGCTGGGCGCTCCCTCAGATCTCGCCTCCCTTGGCCTCTACATAGGGCAACTGAAATCATCGCCACTTGCTATCTCATTTCCAGAAATGTGACAGAGAGAGAGCGCAAGAGATGGAAACAGAGGGGGAGATAAAGGGAGGGAACTCAGGAAAGCAAGCAAGAGGGAAGTGACAGAGTTTTTGTAATTAAAACTTGGATGTGACATTCCATCAGCTGGGCTGTATTCTATTGCTCAGAAACCAGTTACTCAGGATGTAGTGGTTCCACAAGGATGTGCACAGCAGGAGGGAGGGAGCGCTGGGAGCCTTGGTGGAGGCTGCCCACCACATAGGCCGACAATGAGGCGCTTGGGTCTGGTTCTAAGGCCAACAGGAGACTGGGAAAGGTTGAATGCTAGTGAATGACAATATCTGAATTTCCTCGAACTTCCAACCCTTGAAGGTGCAGAGACCTGACAAGGAGCCCCCAAGGGGCAGTGACTTTTCCCAAATCACACGGCTGGAATCCAGGCCTGTTTGGAGAGGTATTCCCGACTGCATCCACCCCTTCTTGTAATTCTTCCACCTCTAAGTTCGGGGACCAGACCCAGGCGGCACCACCTCCCAGATATGGGAGGCGTTATCACATGTCCACCCGAAGACGTCCCTGGGAATGTGTTTCTAGCGCCATCCCATCGTGCAGGTTGGGAGACTGGGGAGGCCCTGAGAGGCACAGTGGCTTTTCCAGGACACAGAACTGCTAGGAAAAAGGAGATCCGAACTGGGCGCTCTCTCTTCAAAGCTGGGGCGCTGGTTCCGATCCCAAGGAGCTGTGGGGAGGGCTGTGATGGAACTTTCTGTACAGCTCGGGAGATGACACGGGCAAGGAGGGTGAGCGGTCAACAGCCCCGAGGGGGCTTTGGGTGGGTCTGATGGAGGGAAGGGCCCCCCATCCTGGAACCTTGGAGACATGACCTCACTTCCTTGGCGACCGACCCCAACAGAGCTTAGAACTCTGGTCACCAGGCAGCCATTTTGTACACATAGCCCATTTGACCAGAGACACTCGACACAGGAGGATGTGTTCATGTATCCCCTCTTTGCGAGGCTCTGGCGCACAGAGAGCCAACAATGACAGTCTTCTCCAGCGCTGTCGACACTGGCTGAGACCGCACCTCCAAGACCTCAGGCCATTCGGAAGAAGGAACCCTCAGGTAACACAAGGCAGCCCAGGGCGGGCCACTCCGGGTCAGGCCACAAGTGTGATCCCACCCTCCCATGCGGGCAGCCCCACACCCCTTGACCCTTATTGTGTGTGTGTGTTGGCGGGCATGGAGTGACGGAAGGCAGGGATGAGCGTGGAGCTACCCTGGACGGGAGCAGACGGTTAGGGCTTGGAAGCCTGGCGGTATGTCGTGTTCATATCCCAGGTGGTGGCTGGCAGGATGGAAGGTGAGTGCTGGGAGCCAAGCCGCCCTACCCGTAGGTGAATCCCAAGCCCGTGAGGTGTCATCTCATTCGCTCCCTGTCTGGAGGTCTATGCGGATGCCCCTCTGTCTGTGCTGGGTGTGCGGGAGAGTTTTCCCCCTGTGGGCAAGTGCAGGCAGGCCCCTGCTACCTGCCGCCGCGGCCACCGGACGCTGTCTTTGCAGAGCTCCACCCAGGAGATGGTCCAGGAGCTGGCGCATGGGTCCTACGGCTCCATCTCCCTGGACAGGGGGCAAGTGCAGCAGACCACCGACCTTGCCCGGGGCTGGACTGAGGGGAGAGTGAGTGACACCCGGGGCCCTGAGATCACCGGGGTGTGTCCACAATCCAGAGTCAAATCTGGAGCCCTCCCCTGGACCCGCCCAGGGCTTTCCCACTGGAGTGTCCCAAGGGCCCAGTCCCAAAGGAATCTGGACTTCCACGCCTCCTCACCAGCTACCTAGGAGGGTGGGAAGTCGCTCTTTCCTAACCCTAGGCGGAGTAGACAAAACACTGATGTTTGCGCTTCACACTCGGCCAGGGGCATCTTTGAAATCTGCCATTTTCTGAATCTGAAACCTCTGTAACGAGGGTCTCAAACCTCCCTTTCGTGTAAAAGAAAGAAAAACCAGCGTCCTTTCTTGTAGTCAGCCAGATCCTCACAGCGTCTGTCTGCCCGTGCACTGTCTCCCGACTGGGGAGGGCTGAGGTTCCCACCAGACATTTCCCTTCATGTCAGGAGCACATGAAGCCTCAGGTGGGGGAGCGGGGGAGTCCTGCAGCCCTGGCTTAGGGCGGTTCTCAGTTCCGACCCACAGGACCCTGAGCAGCCACTTGGCAGCCCGAAGCTTCCGTCCTCTCATCTCTAGAATGGGGATGTTTGTGTTGGATTCGCTGGTCAGTGCTCTTAATGCACGCTTTGGTGCGGGGCGGTCTGTCCTTGCCAAGCCAGCCAAGTGTCCTGAGGAACTCATCGTATAATCCTCCCCCCGCCCAAACTCAAATTGGACTTTTCAAGCCTGGAAACCGGTTGGCTGTGGGCAATCCTGTCCCTCCTCTGCACACATCCCTGAGGGGCTCACAGTTCCTGGGGGACCTCCAGACCTTGACTTCCTGGAGGTTCACGCTGGTGCTGGTGACTCTGTGTCCTTCCTCATCTCACCCAGCGCGGAGAGTCACTCGGGCAGCGGAATGAGGCCTGCAGGATGCGGGCCCTCCAGGCAGGCCTGCTGGAGAGGCTGCCGCCGTCCATAGGACCAGCCTTGGCGCCTCGAAACATGGCCAACGTCACCACCATCGTGTTTGACTGCGCGGCTGTCCTCACCTCCCACGGGGTCCTGGACCACCTACTTGCTACGTGAGTGCCCAGCCCCTCCTCAGCACAGTGGTGACTCTGCCCACTGCCAGCTGTGTGTCTTGGAAACGGCCCTCCATCTCTCTGAGCTTCGATTGCTCCTCTGCAAAGTGGAGTGGGAGAGGATAAACTTCATCGGGTTCTGGTGGGCACGAATGGGATGAGCCACGGCAGGTGCTTCCCTGGGGCCTGGCTCTACAGAAGGGGCTGAGAGACGTGCCGTGGTTGTTCCTGGTTATTCTTTCCCTCTCCCCGATGAAGAGCAGTCTGCTCCCCCATCGCTGGGATGGGGCCTTTCTGAGTTTGCAAAGGCACACGGAAAGCACTCTGGCAGGGAGTGTGGGATTCCATCCAGCTGGTCGTGGGGCGGGTCCTTGGAGTAGCCAAGGAGGGGTCTCCGGGGCCGCAGAGGGGCCCCAGGCCCACTCAGCTACCGGGGATGCTTCTGGTTGGAGTTCATTCGAGAACACTGTATATTAAGCACCTGTGACATGCGGGAGCTTTAGAGACACTTGGCACAACGCAGTGAATGAAGCAGACACAGCCCCTGGACCCCCGCAGCAGCCTGAGACTCAGATAGTCACACACCATATCATCCACAGATCCTGTCCCCCGCCTGTCCCAGGGGATGCCCTCCTATGCTCCTTTACGACTGGAGGCCTCTTCCCACGTTCTCATGCATGATGGACCCCAGCGCCAACTAAAGACCTGAGTGTTCTTTGAGTGCCAGACGAGGGCCTCCTGTCTCCACAGAACAGGGCTGGGGGAGAACAAGAGGACAGAGGACTGTGGCTGGGGCGGGCCCGGCACAACTCTGATCTCACTCATCTTTTGATTCCTCTGGGAGGGCTGAGGTCTGATGGCTTCTACTGCAAGGGGATAGGAGTGAAAGAGAGCTGTGGGTGGGGTCCCAGAGCCCCTGGGAACCAGAGGGGAGGCTGGCTTGAGCTGTTCCCTGGCGACCCATCCCCACCACAGTCCCGTCTCCCTCCGCTTCCCCTTCTCCATATCCACCCCTTCTGACCAGCACCAGCAGGCCCAGAAGAGAAGGGGTGTTAGCGAGCCGCTCACACATCGGCCTCAGTCCTCAGTCCACTTGCACAAGGGCGTGGAGGGCTGGGCTGGACTGTGTCCAGCCTCTTTGCGAGAAGAGTGGCAGTGGGAAGAAGAGACTCACACAAACCCCGTGTTCCACCTGCTGGATGAGCAGGCCTGCCACTGCCAGGATGGCCACACAGGAGTCAGCGCCGGGGTGGGACTCCCCCCTGGTGGAAAGGGGCAGGCACAGGGCCCAGACCCAAAGCAGGGTGCCTTGGGAGGACAGTGTGGAAGCGACGGCCAGGCCTCTGGCTCTGTGGCCCAACTGCTTCCGCCCAGTACCGCGTCTTCTATGGTGGGAACCTGGCTGGACCCAATGCAGGATTTCTGGGAGCCCACGCCCTTTCCCTCTTTCAGGATGCGGCTGGCCTCTCTGCGTGTCATCTGGCCTGGGTCGCACCTGGGAGGCCCTGCCTACCTTCCCCAGGTCCAGCTGCAACATCTGGGGCCCAGGAGGGCAGAGCTGGAAGGTGAGGGCACAGCAGTCTGGGAAGACTGTCTGCGGTGGGGTTCACGGGCTGGGGTTCCCTTCAAGACAGCGGAGTCTCTCCTGTCTTGTAAAGTCGGGTACGTAGGTGAAACTTTCTCTTTCTCCCGCTGCAGCGCCAGTTCCAGAGCTCCTGCCGGCTCTAGAGCCAGAGCAAGGGCCAGCTCCGGGGCCAGAGGCAGCTCCAGCTGTAGTTCCACCGTCCGCGCCGGAGCTGGAGGCGGCCTCACCACCAGCAGCCTCACCTCCAGCAGCCTCACCTCCATCGGCCTCTCCAGGGCCGGAGCGAGCGCCATCAGCTTCAGCCCCAGTGCCAGCTTCTGAGCTGGAGCAAGATGCGCCATTGACTTTTGGACGATCTCTGCCTCCAGCTGCCGAAGTCACCGCAGAAGCGAGCGCCGAGCTGAGAGAGGAGAGGCCTAAGCTGCTGGACTTCCCTCCGAAGCTGGTGGCCGAGCAGCTGACCCGGATGGATGCGGTGAGCAGCGGGGCTCTTGGGCTAGGTGGGGCCCGCCTTGGTGGGCCATCAGCTGCCCCAGACCTCCTGTTCCCTCAGCCGCAATCCAACGATGTGGGTGCAAGTCACAGCTCCCCCACTCACCCACCGGGTGACCTGGGCCACCTTCTGGCCCCCAAGTCCTTGCTGTCCCCACATGGACAGTAGAGAGCACACCAAGGGCGGGCACCTGCTGGGCAGAGTGGCTGTGCGGATGGATGAGGTCGAACAGAGAGGAAGCGGGGCAGAGAATAGCCCTCTGGTGGGGGAGGGAAGCTCACTGGAGTGCTGCCAAGTCCTGGGTCACTCACCCATCGGCCCAGGAGGCCTCAACAGCCTCCGTACTTATTAGACACCTAGTGCGTCCTTACCTACATGGAAGACAGGCAAACAAAGCCCATGGTTGTTGCTGCCTCGGGGGAACGTGCAGCTGAAAGGGGAGTGGGACCAGGGGGTGATGAGAACGGGTGGAAGATGCCCCTTGAGATGGGCAGGTGTGAGCCGTGTTCTGGTGCTTGGGGGAAGCAAGACTGGGCTGCGAGCCAATGGGACTTCTCTTCCCCGCCCCTATTGGGTCCTCGGTCATCCTGCGCTGGGCGGCCTCAGCGGACACAGACAAAACCCAGAGACTCCCAGAAGCTTCAGGCCACCTCCTCAGGTTCCTGAGCTGCAGCTGACCAGTGCCTCCTGCCTGGGGCTGCGGGGGCCTGCAGACTCTGAGCTCGGGTGTGGCAGGGTCAGGTGACAGTCCCCATCCTCCCCAGGAGCTGTTCAAGAAGGTGGAGCCCCGCCACTGCCTGGGTTTTGTGTGGTGCCAGCGGCCCAATGGGAGCAAGGAGTACCTGGCTCCCACGGTTCGGGCCACTATCAACCAGTTTCTTCACGTGTCCGGCTGCGTCATCACGACGTGCCTTGGGGACCTCAGCATGACGGCCCAGGACAGGGCCAGAGTCGTCGAGCTGTGGATTCAGGTGGCCAAGGTCAGTAGTGGCAGGGCCCAGGGAGCCCCTCCCTGGAGTCAGGGGGACTGCCCCTTCTCCTCTCGCAGCTTTCAGCCTTGAAGTCGGTGGTCTGGGCCTCGGCAAAGTCCTAGGCCCCTTGCTGCCAAGGGCCTGCTGACCTTGAGTGCTGGTCCCAGTGGTGGGAAGCTCCCTTCCCGCCCTGGGTTGAGCTAAAATCTTCCTGCCCGCGAGCGTTACTCATCAGCTCCCAGGTGTGCCCTCCCTCGCTTCCCTGGGCATCTGCCTCATCCAGGACAGCAGAAGCCCACGAGGGGACACAAGCCAGAGGAAGCAGGGCTCCAGCCCGCCGTCGCAGCTCATTCCCTTCCCTTCCTCAGGAGTGCCGAGTCCTTGGAAATTATGCGTCCCTGCGTGCCATCGTGTCTGCTCTGCAGAGCCCCTCCATCAGCCGTCTGCAAAAGACATGGGGACGAGTTGCCAGGTGGGTAGGCCGTGCTCCATCCAAGCACCACCAGGGCGGACCAGACATCCCCCGTGCGACTGCCATGGACCCCTCATTCAGCTAGGACCATCTGGGAGGCAGCGGACCCTAGGGATGGGGACTGGCCTCCTTGCTCGGGTCTCTGAGACTCTCTGAGACCCTAGGCAGTGGCTCCCCCCTTGTCACATCCTGGATTGAGCCACACTGGAGATTTCCAAGGGTGTACTTCGCAGCAACGGAGCCCTCATCGGCAACCAACGCTGTTAGAAACAATGTGCTCAGTCGGAGTGGGAATGGAGGCCCCAGGTGACCGCAGGAGAGCCTCCACCCGAGTCCCACGGTGACCTCAGAGCTCCGAAGAACCCGGGGAAAACCCTCGTCCAGGCCCCAGGCCCTTTGAACCTTCCGGGTTCTCAGCCAAAGGCATTTCGCCTTCAACCGCCCCGGGTTTTCTTTCCTCCTTTCCTCTCCCCTCAGGAAGAGCTCTCGAAAGTTGAAGAGGTTCATCAAAGACCAGTGGGTGAGCAGGAGGCAGCTGGTGAAGGTAAGACGGAGGCTGCACATCTGGAAGGAGGGGGAGCGAGAGGGGAGGGGACCCGGCAGGATGAGCTTTGGTTCTCCTGTCACGTGAAGTTGGTCAGGAAAAGATGGACAGGAAGAGGGATGTGCTAGCTCCATGGGCAGGTGGGGGCAGTTTGGGACAGGAGGCCAGGGGCATGGGATAGAATGGTGCGGGCTGGACTGTTCCAGGAGGCTGAGGACCTGGCAGAAGGTGCCGGTGTCTGGCTTCCATGCTGCTCCATCAGCTGCCCTGCATCTTCCTCCTGGCCACTGGCTGGAGCGAGTGGGCGGGCTTCCTTTCTTCCGAAGTCAGCCCAGTCTGTGCTCAGGAAGCCAGGGCCCCACTGCTCCTTCTGTCTTCACTGTGCCTCTCAAGAAGGGCACCCTGCCTGCCTGAGGGATGGGCACTGCCGGATCCCACGGGCCAGGGGCACTCAGGGGCTTCCCAGCCTTGGGACGGACACTGGACCTGGGACAGATCTGTGTCCCCTCGGTGACTCCCCACTCTGGCCCCTAAAGTGGGCGCTGCAGACAGTCCCAGTGGGATGCTCACCCAGGTCCTTGTTGGCGATGACATGTGCCCCGGAGGGCAAGGGCAAGTGCCCAGGGAACTGATGGCTTCTTCAGGGATCCTTCCCGCCCAGACGTCAGAAGTTTCCTCGTAAAACAGAAAGGAAATGCCACCCCGCAGTGCCCTGGACGCCCCCTCCCCTGCTAGTCAGACGTGGCATTCGGGGTCCCCATCCTGAGCGGATGAAGAAAGAATTCTGTGCAGGGGAACTCCCTGAGGGGATCCTAGGGAGCTGAGGGCTTTAGCAAGGCCTTGGCCTCGGCCTGGGATCAGAGACTCCTGGGCGTTGGGGCTGGCAGAAGCCACTTGACCAGGCCTCCTGAGACACCTCATCTCCCTCCATCCGTGGCTCGGCCCAGCTGGGGGCCCGAACACAGCCTGAGAGTCCCGAGGACAGCACTGTGGTCAGCGGCTGGGCAGAGGGTGGTGTGAAGGCAGAGGAGACAGGGCCTGTGGCTGGGAGGGGGAGCAGCCTCTCCTCTGGGGCCCCCTGAGCAAGTCCCTGCCCCTGTGTGGGCCTTGGTCTCCTCATCTGGGAGCCAGAGGGAGATGAGCCGTGGTGCAGGCCTCACAGTGGGTGCCGAGGCTCAAGGGTGGGGAGGAATGTGGGGAGCTTGGACCTGGCTCCAAAGGCAGGCTTGAGCGGAGAGCAGTGATGACGGTCAGATGACGCTTGGGCCTCAGGAGACTGTGGGAGGCAGACAGAGTTCGTCAAACCTTCCAGACGAGGTAACAGGTTCAGGGAGGCCTGGGCGGGCCCAAGGTCACACAGGAGTGAGTGTTGGAGCTGGGATGGCTCTGGAATCAGAGCACCCTGGAGGTGGGAGCCGCAGGGGCACCAGGTGACTGGGGCCACATGTCCAGGGTCCCCGATCTGGGAGGGGTCTGGGAGGACACTTGGAGGGGAGCGTCGGCTCACTGGCCCTGTCAACACCCTGGCAGGAGGCGACCTCTATGTTGACCAGCCTGGAGACGGGCCCCACAGGTGCCCAGAAGGTAAGGGTGCCTGTGGAGGAGGGGCCCAGGAGTCGCAGGAGAGGGGACTCCCCTTCCTAGCCGGAGGTCTCTACCAGCAGAGAGGGAGCCTTTCTCCTCCAGCCCTGCTCCTGGTGCCACAGACCTGAAATGCCTGCATTGGAAGTGACCAGGAGGAGGCCTGGAACGGATGGGCGCACAACGGATTTGGGACAGGGAGGGGCGGGGACCACGTACCCTGGGTTTTGCCAGAGCCGGCTGCTGGGAGGTGCCTGGAGGAGTTTGGGGTTCCTGGAGGAGAGAAGAGGAGGAAATTGGGGGGAGGCCGCCTAGGTGGGTAGCTTGGGCTGGGCAGGAGGCTGGGGTGAGGAGTGGAGGAGAGGTCTTTGACGGCTCCTGAGAGCGGGATCTCATCACCGTCTCCACCCCGCTGGCACAGGGGCTCATCCCCTTCCTTGGCACATTCCTCAATTACCTACTGCTGCTGGACACCAACATGGAGGATTACCTGGAGGTGAGTGAGCCTGGAGGTGGGGCTGGGGATCAGGATTCGGAGATTTGGGAGGAGAGACTTGCACTGAGGCCTGAGCTCACAACCCTTGGCAGAGTCCTCTCGTGAGGGCCTCACAGCCACCCCGGGAGCTGGGTGTCATGGCCATCTTAGTGATGAGTGAATATAGGATCCAGGTGAGCCGCCAGTCCAGGCTGCCTGACTGCGGAGCTGCTGGAGGGTGTGTCTGAGCTGGACTCAGCCTCTCCCTCAGGCCCCGCCCCTGCAGGGAGTGAAGCCAGGCCCCTCCAAGGCAGGAAGCACACGAGTGGCTGAGCATCCCTTCCTGCCTGAGGCCTCAGTCTGTCTGTCTGTCAGAGAGGGCTGTCTTAGAATGTCCCTGAGCCATAGCCCCGTGGCCTCCTTGCTCTGGAGCTCAGAGTCTTGCCCGGGACCCATTCCCGTTTCTGGTAGCGCCTGCTCCCTGGTCGACCCTGCTGGTAGTGCAACCTGAGAAAGGGTGGAGACGGGGGCTAGCTATGGGCTAAGGGGGCTGTTGCTCATGGGCTTTGGCTCTCTGCCTTCCAGGGAAATGAGATCAATTTTGAGAAAAGGAGTGAGGTGAGCAGCTGTGGCCTCCCCGTGCGGAGGGTGGGGCTGTGGCAATCAGAGACTCCTCCGGGGAAGACCTTCTCTGGCCCGATGCCTTGGGCCTTGCTTTTCTTGGGAGAGTTCGGCACCCAGAGCTGGGAAAGCCGTCCCATTGGTGCGTGGGGGAAGGGGCTGGCACCAAGGACACCTTCCTGCAGGAGGAGCTATTTCAAGCCAACTGTGAGAACGAGCAAGTCCTGCACGGAATTGGAGGGAAGGAGGGTTCCCATGTGGGCCAAGACCCCAGACCAGCTCCTTGACCCTCTTCTCACCTGTCTGAGTCCCCAGCACGGTCCCCCACCCAGGCCCCGTCTGCATCATGTCCTTTCTCCCAGGAATTCAAAGTCACCGAGCAGATCTTCCTGCTCCAGGAGGCAGTCCATCTTTACCACATTGAGGCTGAGGAGCGATTTGGGGCCTGGTTCGAGGCCATGGAGCCCCTCAGCGAGGATGAGAGGTGAGGCGGGGCAGGAGTTGGTGAGGGCAAGGCGGACTCTCTCTGATGGCCAGCTCCAGGGAGCCCGTGCCCGTGGCTTCCGGGTCAGTCCCGGGGCTTGTCGCATGGTCACCCGTGGGGCCCTGGGACTCCAACTGCTGGCCGTCTCTGGGAGGGTCACCTGAGGTGTGGCTCCCGGTAGCTGAAAAGTCCCCTCTGTCCTTTAGCTACAGCCTGTCCTGCCACCTGGAGCCCCCACAGGAGAGGGCCGGCAAGATGCGCCGGTTTTTCCTGCCCAAGAAGAACCGCGCGTCTCTCAGCTCAGGGCTCGGTGAGTGTCCAGACAGGCAGGGACTGAAGCCAGGGGCTCCGGAAAGCTTCGGGCTAAGCACGGGCCTAGGGAGATGGACAGCCGGCACGGGGATCCCAGCTCCACTGCTGACCAGGCCTGTGAGGGACAATTCCCTTGACCTTTGTGGGACTCAGCTTCCTCTTCTGTGAAATGGGTGAAGCGAAATGCCAGCTCCCATGTCAGGGACAATGGGGTAGTGTTGACTGAACACTCAGGACAAGGTTTGGAGCAGAATGCAGTGGGGCTGAGGTGTTGGGCTGGGATACTGGTGTGACCCCCCCAATCATCAGTGTCTTCTCTTCAGTCACCAGACCCCTGACGCAGAACCCAGCAACAGTGGCAGATCCCGGTCCTTCCAACAGCTCGAGTGCAGCCTGCTCTTCAGCGGCGGGGACGCGGCTGGGAAACACGCGGGGCCCCAGGCCGGCTCCTCCCATGCTGATGGGGAGAAGAACATTCTAAGCCTTTTCCTGGGAGCCCTGGAGCCCAAGAGGGAGGGGACGACCCCACCCCACAGGCCTGGCAGCTCCACCCCAGCGCCTGTTTACCACTTGGGAAGGGGCCGTATTTCTTTCGTGTTAATAGTTAGTACTAGTTTTGAATTTGATGTTAAAATCCTGTTTCTGTTCCAGCCTGCGAGTCACGGTCTGGTTCTTTCCCCTCCTGTGCTCGTGTCAAGGAGACACAGACTCTCGCGTTCCTCCTGGAATGAAGAAATCTTGCAGGGTCTCGGCTTATTGTATGTGAGAGAAGGGAGAAGGGCCAGGCCCCTCCCTGGATACTGAGGGACACCTCCGCGCCCCCCCTTACTCAGAGGACGGCTTCATTTCAGTGTGGTTCACGTGGGCCAGGAGCAGAGACAGCACCCAGAGCTCCTGGCATTTAGAGGGTGGAGGTACTTTCACAGGCAGAGCAACAACCACTGGAATGCGGGTGTCTTTAAAATGGCACGGGCCAGCACCACGACCTGCCCCAGGACAGTGGCTGCTTTTCCACCCCTTTGGAGGAGAGGCCACGTTTTCGGCTTCTCTTGTGGAGGTTCCTCTTCACCAGATGTTAGGAACTTGTCGTTTTCTAATGAGGCTCTGGACAGCAGCAGCTCTAAGTGCAGAGAACGATGTAAAAGCTCAAAACGTGCATGTGGAGGGTCAAGGCCGGAGAAGGTCATGTGCAGATGGACTAAGGGCAGGCAGGACCCTCCCTCCCCCGGCCCCTCTGGGGGCTCCATGTTCACCCTTCACCTGGATTGGAATCCTCTGGGATCCTGGTCCACGGCTCTGAATTCCTTTCCCTGCAAGTTTGGTATCCAGGGGGACAGATCTGTGATGCAGCTTTGAAGGCTACATCTGGGCATCCTTCCCGACGCATCACTGCTCCTTGTCCACCAGGATTTCCTGCCTCCGTGCACTTCCTTCTGCAATTCTTGGAAGGGTAGAAATTCCCTCGAATGCCTCGGCCTCTCTGTCCCGTACCTCGTGGCCACTCCTCCCTGGCAGGGTCTGACGGATCACGGGTGGAGTCTGCTTTGCAAACATTAGATACCCTAATCCTGGCCAAAGAATGACCTATACTCTCCCTCGCTGCCCAGGGTGACATCTGGGCCCCTGTGGTTCTGAGGTGTGTGGTCTCAGGCAATCACCTGTTCACACACTCAGGCATGTTGTTTCTGACTCATCCTAACGGGGCAGGAGGACCTGAGCCTATAAACCATGCAGCCCCTCGGAGGGCTGTGTTCTCTTGCCCAGCCTTATGCTCCGTTTATGGTGTGGGTGTGAACCTTTCCCGTTGGAAGCTTTCAGAGATGAGTCGTGAGAGGAGGGTGGTTGAGGGGTCCAGCAGGGAACGCAAGCAAACGGATGACGGGTAAACACAGCCTGACAAAATTAAAACACTTAAATGGTTCCAGTCTGGTGGTGAGCAGACACTGCTCCGAGCTCACTCCAAGAACCCACCCGGTGACCAGGAGCTAGAGGGTTACCACCTGGCATTTTGAACGCCCCCCCCCCCACCCCACCCCGGGAAAGACCCTGTAAGACTAGGACCACAGGAAGTGCTTGGCCCTTCTGAGTTCTCCCCTCCTTTCTGATGGCTGCAAGTGTCACCCAGACACACAGCAGCGTGAACCCTGCCAGGGAGGCCTCCTCAGTACGGCCAGCAGCTGAGGAGAAATGCTGGTTCCCAGCAGCCCAGGCCCTTCTTGGTATGGCACAGCCATCCAGGAAGGTGACTTTCTAAATGGAAGCCGGAGCCGGCTGTACCTTCCCGCCACAGAGAAAGAGAAGTGCCAAGTCCCAAGGCTAGTCCAGGCCCAGGAGGAAGACACCGTGTCCAAGGGGTTTCCCTCACAGGGCCGTGAGGCTCCTGAGAGCCGACCCTTTGGTTGCAGCGCTTTGTTTGTCATGAGCCTACCAGACGGCAGAGGACAATAACTCGCTGCCTCTTTGGGCTTCCAATGGCCAAAAATGAACTGATCGCCAGCAAAAAGAGGCCCACATGTGCAGCACGTGTATCTCATCAGTCTTTATGTTACTTTGATATAAATTTTAGAGAGAGAGCTATATATATATGTTCACTCACACACAAATATATCATGCACTCTAACTTATTCCAAACAGAATCAAGAAATAATACTCATACTCCTCAAATGCACGGTTTTGCAGCTGGTTCCCTCTCGGTAGCTGGTATTTATAAGCACCTTCTTCCAGGACCCATTTCATCTTCCCTTCGCCCTCCACAAACCCCGCGGCTGGTCATGGTGCTCTGCCTGGTTAGGGGACCATAACCTGCCTTCCTGAAGGGTCTGGGTCATGGCAGTCCTACCTGGATTGGATTCTGCTCATTCCCTGGGGACTTCAAGCCCAGGACGTGCTAGCCCACAAAACGCGGTCAGGAATCTCCTGAAGTCCACACGTGGGCTTCCTCCTCTCCAGGCTGAGGAGCAGAGGGAAGCCCGAGTCCCAGAGGAACACGAGGGCTCCAGACAGTGTCTGCTTTGCATGTCAAGATGGAGAAAACTCAGGGGAAACTCTGAGGGTGAAGCAAGGCAGTCCGTTGTCATCATTCTCTGCACTGAATCCACCCAGACGGTTCCAGCAGAGGCTCCACAACCAGCAGCCCCAAGCACCCAGGCGGGAGGCCGGCTGCGCTGTCCTGCCTGGGCTTGCCCAGTACATGCATGGTCTACATATTTTGCAAATGACCACAGCTGAAGATGCCCAAGGGCTAAGATTCACCCTGAGCTAACATCCATTGCCAATCTTCCTCGGTTTTTTTTTTTTTTCCCTTGAGGAAGACTAGCCTTGGGCTAAGATCTGTGCCCATCTTCCTCTATTTAACACGTGGGATGTCTGCCACAGCATGGCCCGATAAGCGGTGTGAATGTCCACAACCGTGACCCGAACGTGCCAATGCCGGGCCTCCAAAGTGGAGTGGGCCAGTTTAAGCCCTGCGCCACCCTAGGTTATTTTAACACATCACTCTCAGAAACTGATAAATCTGTCACGTGAAGGTAAGCAATTCTAAAGAGGATTTCCATAATACTGCAAGCTCCATCCCTCCAATAGACAATCAAGTCCTAACAAGCAGCGGTTTATTGTCACGTTGCTGATGCCGGAAAAGGTCTCTGTTGACAGCACGATCCCTCAAAGGCCTTGTCCATTTCTGTGAATCCAATTTCCAGCACATAGAGATCTAAAGATTGAGGCAAATGTGGTCTTTCCTCCTTGCAACTCTGAATTAACATGCAATAAAGAGCAGAAAAATGGAGACCTGGAAGCAGACCTCTTATTTGAGAACAGAGATATACCAGCGCTTTTGAAATGATCTTTGGAGTCTACCGGAGTATTGCACAGAAGGAATGATCCATTCCGACTAGGTAGGTTTTACTGTGTCGCTGTGAGGGCGACAACGGAATCATCCCGCGAATCGGTAACTCTCTGTGACTTTCAAGCGCAGATAAATAATATACTTCGGAAAGGAAAATGCGAGAGCACCGTGAAACGGAAAGCCCTCCTTGCTCTACTCAGCTGAAATCCAGTCTCTCCTCCACAAGAAATCCCTGTCTATGCTTCCTACGTCCCACAGAGGAGTTTAATAAAAGAAAAGGATTGGTATGTCTTGAAGTTGCAAGAGCTCAAGCAAGAAAACGTGGGACCCTTCAAGGAGACGTCAGTGAAGTGCCGGGCTCCATCTCAGGGGCACCAGCGTCTCCTCTCTTTCCTGGTGCTGTCAGCACATCCTTCTTGGGCGCTCACTTTCTCTGCCTGGCTGCTGAGCCTGTCCACAATCGCTCTCTCCCGCCCTCTTCCCCGTCCCCTCCTGTTTGCTCAGATCTTCCACAGTCACCAGCAATTGTTGGCCGTGGAGCTATGGGATGCCCAGACCAGTTCCCAGAATCATCTCTGCCAAATCTGAGGAAGGGCAGGGGTGTGTATGGGACTGGACGGGGCACCCCATGCGAGCGCACCCCGCAGGAATTCACCTCTGCTGCAAGGTGCAATTTTGCAAGGCTACGGCAAGTTCCAAAGGGCTTGCCACTTCTCTCCTGCCAGCAGACCTGTTGGGGCTGGTGCCACGTGCTCTCCCAGCGACCCCTCACTGCTGGGTGGGATGGCATTCTAGTAACTGGCCTTCTGAATATGTAACTGCGCATCCTCAAAGAGATGGGAATTCTTAATCCGGGCTTTGGTTTGGGTTGATTCCCACGATCACGCAGCTTCCTCTGCGAAGACTTGACCATCATCACTTCTTTTCCTCTCGTCCTGTAAAAGTAATCATGAAACTGGACCCAAATGAGAAATGAAGCATGGCTTCTTAGGACAATTATCTCAGTTTCCCTGTACTTCCACCCTTCCTCTCTCCCTCTGGAGCTCTTCTGACCTGTGTCCCAGGACATCGTCAAGCAGATTTGGGTCAAGGACAGAAAGCTCAAGGTCAAAACTCAGGACTGCTCCAGATCAGTTTTCCTCCCCCGTCTCGTAACACCCCCTCCTTGTTTCAGTGTGATTTTATTCTCTTTTATTGCTCTTGCCATTCTCATCTGTGCAAGTCCTGGCACTCTCTCTGAGGACACGTGATCCCCCAGCTTACTATAGATCCCAATTCCCAACCTTTCTGTGTTTTCTGACTATTCCTTTGGTTAACCCATTGGCCAGTTGTTGCTCTTAGCCTCTTTAGGGTCTAAATCAATTGTGACATTATCAACTACCCCACTCTTAGCGACTCACTCCCAGGTCCTGACATTTACATAACCCAAACGATCATGTTCACAACTAAATAAGTTAGAGTCCAGCCCCATGGCTGAGTGGTTAAAGTTGCGTGTGTTCTGCTTCAGGGGCCTGAGGTTTGCGGGTTCAGATCCCAGGTGCAGACCTACTCCACTCATCGGCCACGCTGTGGAGGCATCCCACGGACAAAGGAGAGGAAGACTGGCACAGATGTTAGCTCAGGGTAATCTTCCTCCTAAATAAAGAAATAAACCCTTCAGAAAATGTATTCATCCACCACAAATTCCTGATTTCCAATATGTCTTCAAACATTCGTACAGAAGATACCTGTTCCTTCAGATCGGAAGTGATGCCAGATCACCATGTCCTCACTTTAATTTCCTCGTGGACCTGTCAGTCCTACATTCCACGGACTGTGATCTCAATAATTTCCTTGAAATAATCAAAAATTCCTTACCACTCGTCTTATTTGTGTTGTAAAACCCGGGAGATCCTGATTATCTGCTTTGCCATTCTACTGCTAGTCTTATGATAACTGCTGAAGAAAAAGCACACAACACGATATTTTGTCATCACCATAAAGACAAAATCATCTGCATCAACTGGGAAGCATCCATAATGCCTGGACATTTTTTTTCTTTTTTCATCTCTCGGGTCAATAGCAAAAACACCAAGGCACTCAGTTAACAAATGGGCAAAGGAGTAGAATAGCCATTTTTCCAAAGAAGACACACAAATGGCCAACAGCCACATGAAAAGGTGCTCAGCATCACTAATCTTTAGGGAAATGCAAATCAAAACCACAAGGAGATATCACTTGACACCGGTTAGGGCGGCTATTATCAAAAAAAGTAGAGGTGACAAATGTTGGTGAGGTTGTGGAGGAAAAGGAAGCCTTGCAACTGTTGATGGGAATGTAAACTAATACTGTAATGATGGAAAATAGTCTGGAGGTTCCTCTAAAAATTAAACCTAGCGTATAATGTAGCAATCTCACGGTATTGTGTTTTGTACTTCAAATTTCTAACAGAGTATATATTCTGTTAAGTGTTCTTAAAGCAAAATAATGATAATAGTAAAGGGGGTGGGAGAAAACTTTGGTAGATGATGGATATGTTTATGGCCTCGATGGTGGTGATGGTCTCATGGGTGGACACTTATGTTCAAATTCATCAAGTTGCATACGGAAAAGTATGACATCATTACCGATTCTTCTGCACCTTAAAACACAACATGTCCTCATCCAGAAAATGAATATTGACTACGTCTGGGGACAGACGTTAGTTAGACTTATCGTGGTGATTATTTCACGATACATGCAAATCATTATATTGTACAAATGAAACTAATATAAAGTATATGTCAATTATACCTCAATTAACAAGCGCACACATCATACAAGACTATTTGAACACTGTAAACGAGTTCAGTGAATCCCTGAAACTATGCCATCCCCAAATGTCACAGGAAGCAAGGAGGATGAAGTAAGATGGAAAGTTGTTGTGCAAAGCTGCATGCAAATTAAAATCCTTTAAGTTGCGTTCAGCTGCTGTCACTGCAAACCAAGACAAGCATGGACAGTCCTTGGTGAGTCAGCTTCCGGTCAGCTCTTCCCCAAGGCCCGGCAGTCATGCGCCCCTCCCCTAGTGGGTCACTCTGCTCTGTCCTCCAAAGTGGCCAGCAGGAAACCCTGGTAAGATTCTGGAGGACAGCCGCTTTCTATCCTAGATACTCACGTTTTAACAGACACTCGAGATGAAATGTCAAGACTTAAAAGCATAAGTGTCTATTTGTGTAGTGTAGGGTATAAGGGAAACCATAGGAGGTCTTTTCAGCATCTCTCAACTCATAATGCAAACATAGCCCTGTCTTCAGAAGGACCGTCCTTGGTCTTTGGTGCAGAGTAGGGCATGTCGCAGGTGGCACGAAGGACAGGTTGTAGCAGCACTATCCTCACTCCAACAGAACTATCTCACTGGACATGACCCCGTGGGTCTCCAAAATAAGTTACTGAACATAAAGAAAAAAACCTTTCTTGAGAGGGGCAATTTTACCGATCAAGGGAAAACTTCTGAATTTTCGCATCTTATAACAAATAAATGATATGTCCTATTCTATCCTAATGAGGTAGCATGGGTACTTCCATAATAAATACTTTTCATTTTCAGTTCAAACATGCTCAGCTGCTTTCAAAAACCAAAAAACCAAAACAGAAACCCAGGCATGTAAAATTAAGTGTTTTAACTTGATAAAGTACTAACACAGCAGTGGCTTCTAAGGGAAGAGCTTTCAAACGAAATGATCATTTTTGGTAATGACCGTAGAAGATGGTGCTATCGCTGTGAAAGGATGGAACCAATCCAGAACGAGCCAGCTTTTGATTAAGGACAACGGAATTGAATCAGATGCCAGAAATACTCACTTGGAAATCAAAGTCCCATCATCATCCCTGGAAGCATTTCTGGAACTTTCCCTTTGGACACAAATTTTTGTCTTCCAAAGGAGCAGACATAATACAGAGCAAATAGCAGACAGAGGAAGATGAGTCCCAGTTTGCCAGGCACCAAAAGGGAATTAGTGGCCCTGAGTCACATCTCTAGGAGCCCCACTGGGTGAGGGCTTTCACCAGGACCACACATGTCCACTCAGCAAGGGGAGTCCTCAGGGATGTTCACCTTACTCCCCAGCCCATCGAAACTGAAACAAGACAACCCAGAGAGAGAGAGAGAGAGAGAGAGAGCACATGTTAAATTCAATGAGTTGGGGGGCCAGCCCCACGGCCACGTGGTGGAGTTCCCGTGCCCCGCTTCAGCAGCCCAGGGTTCGGATCCTGGGCAGGGACATGGCACGGCTCATCAGGCCATGCTGAGAGGGCATCCCACATGGCACAACCAGAAGGTCCTACAACTAGGATACACAACTATGAACTGGGGAGGGGAGGTTGGGGAGAAGAAGAAGGGGAAGAAGAAGAAAAAGATTGGCAACAGATGTTGGTTCAGGCGCCAATCTGGAAAAGAAACAAAAAAAATCAAATGAATTGCTCACGTAGGGCACGCAAAGCGTCTAACTGTGAGGTGAAACAATGGAAAAACAAACTTACTGGCCTCCTGGCAGGAACCTTGTTCTTTAATGAGCACAGGCCTCGTGCTTCACTGTCTCATCCCCTGGGATGATGCTGTTTGGTGCGACAGAGGATGAACTTTCCCTGCAGAGGTCAACATGCATTTGTTTTTATAAAATCAGGATTCTGCTCTCTACTTTCATATCTCGGTTGTCAAATATCCACTGTGATTATAATCATTTTACTATTATTTGAGACAATTTCAAAGGTTACACAATATGCAATCAAAAGAATGTCCTAATTTGTTCCACAGTGGCCTGAAGGGAAAGTCACCAGACAACAGGCGGGGAGGGAAGGCTTACTTCAGCAGCAGTTTGAACAAAGGGATCTCGGAGGACCTGACGTTTTGAACTAAAACGGAGTAGAGAGTAGGAATACGTGTGTGGATCCTGGGGCGGAGATGAAGGGTGACTGCTCAGTGTGCTGGCAGCAGCAGTGCTTGTTCTGTCAGGTGGTTCTGAGAGTTTGCGTTAAACATCACTCCCTGGATGTCAACTGTAGTCATCAGACGAGATCGGAGACCGAGAGGTGAAGGGGTGTCTAGTTGGCGAGGGGGAGTTAACAGCTTCCGTTGGAAATATGTTTGCTTAAGGTGCCTATAACATACACCTGGAGCATTATAGCTCTGAAATAAGATCTGGACGTGGTTTTTAGACATCGTCATCATAGAGATAACAGTGGAAGGCATTGAAGCAATAGAAGAAATGCACAAGAGTACTGAGACAACGTAGGGTCAATGGAGAGAATAGGGCTCACATTGAGTCCTGAGCTTTCGCAATAGTGCTGTGTGAGAAGGACCCTGTGAAGGACACCAGGGAGTGTGAGCTGGTTCACAGGCAGTCAGGAGCCTGAGATGTCGAGAAACGGAGGACAGGGGATCATTCCAAATGAAAATCGTGGCCCGGTTCTGCGTTTGTTCCAAGTAATAGAAAGATGCAGAAACACTCTTTGGATTTAATTATGGGGAGATAGCTGTGATATTATCAAGATTGATTAATACACAGACCATTGTCTGAAGTGTGGGGGAGTGAGGAGCTGGTAATTCCATGAACACTGATCTTTCAGCTTCATTGTGAAGGGGAAGGAAGACGTGGGGCGAGAACTAGAGAGAAATGGGTTCAGGAGAGGCTGTTGTTTCAACAATGAAGAGATTGAATGAGTGAAAGGAATTCGATGGGGGAGGGGAGGGGAGATTGCTAGCAGAGAACATGACGTTTGGAATCAATAATAAAACTTCTCTAGAGAGGAGGAAGAAGGGAGACAATTAGGCTAAACCAAGGATCAAGATGAATTTTCAATGGAATCAGGAGAGGAGTCATTGATGGTTAAGAATGGTGGGATATTTGTAGACTTTGCGGCAGTGAGCTCAAGTATTTCTTGTAATGATCTAACTCATCAACATAGCAGGAGATGACCCCCTTGGTGGAAAGTGAGGGGAAAGGCAAGAAGTTTTTAGATTGGAAAGGCTCGGTGAAGGTCTGAACTGTTTCTGAAGCCCGGAAGGACGCACCAACTATCACGGCGCCGTAGGATGTAAAGGGAAGGAAAAGGAGGACATGTCGCTTCTCTCCTGTCAGGATGTGTGTCTGCTGGCACAGCCTGAGCCAGCAGCTGGGATGGCTGCTTTGTGTCCTGAGAAAACAGGGTCCGAGGTGGAAACCTACACCGAGGACCGGGCCGGGCAGTTCTACGGGAGATGTGCAGTGACATGTGGAGAGCCCGCGCTGCTCAAATCACAGCCTAATGTGCTAATGACATCTGAATCCCCCAATACACAAACACGCACTGTGGTAATGTCTGGTAACACCAGCTAAATTGACAGGAAAAATGTCACAGCTCAGTGTCATAAGATGGACACTGAGCATCCTGGCTGCTAGAGTATTTCGGGTCTTCGTTGTTGTCAATCTGGATGTTTCAGACATGCATCTCTCTTCTCACCACTGAGACTGTGCCTGTCGCCTCCTACTCAACCTCTGAGGCCCCACTGCGATGCCGTCGTCTTCCCTGACGCTTCCTCCTTGGCTGGTTCACCGTGTGCTCTCTGTGCTCCTGACGGTTTGCCCCTCTTTAGAGCTCTTTGCACGTGGACCCAGAGTTATTTCTTTACCCTGCATCTTTCTGGCTGGTTTGTGAGCAGGGTCTGTCTCTTATTCATCTTTGCAGCTCTGTTCTTCCACACAAGAATGCCAGCAGAAGTTGAGGGACATACCCTGAAGGGAAGACTTAGTGATTGTATTATTGGCGGTACTTTGATGTTTTGTTTTGATTTTGGTGAGGGTGCTAGAGGGTGGACTGCCAATCAGTGACAGTCCCAGTCGCTCAGTGCTCAGCTTATTATTTTGACTTGAATTTTACTAATGAGTTTGTGTCATTTACTCAGTATACAACATGCTTGATTGGGCTAAATGAGGAGAATTCCATAACTCAGGACCTGCAGGGAGGCTGATGCATGCACAGCAATCTGCAGTACTGTCCCCAAAGTGGGATTACACAAGTCTGGGCAAAGTCCTCGGAGGACCAGGAGAGGGGGCCCAAGGAGGATGTGGTTGAAAACCAGAACAGTGATGACATCGCTTCACATTTTGCTCCCTTGACACCCTCAGACCTCAGGGCTTTGCTGTCTATGATCATTCTCAGAGTGCTGGGAAGCCCGTTATGTATCGCACTACTGCCGTCCCCACTACTGTAGATTTTGGTAGAGTGTTTACCTTGGCTTTGATTGTGTCTCTACAGAGCCAGCCACCTGGTGGTCTGCTCATGTCGGGTCACACTTGATATTTAGCCTTTTGTGGTCAGAGACAGCGCTGTCCTGTGTATTCATTCCTCTGGGGCCTAGAACACAGCAGGTGTCCAATCACTAGGTGGAAGGCATCCATCCTCATAGAGCCTTCAACTCTGTGCTTTGTAATTATCGACTTTAACAGAAAGATTTGAAAGTACAGTGCTTCGCAGTAATTTTCTGATATTGTCAAGAAAGACTGTCCCATCAAGAATATGAAGCGTATCTTTATGAAGTGTCTTTACTTGAATGGGGATTAAGTTGGCTGCCCTGGAGACATTTTCCTGTCATTTCTGTTCGTCTACTTGCTAGTTGCATTGTATCTTTGATAAGTACTTTCTCAAGATATTGAGCAGTGTTTGCTAAATCTTGACTTCTGTTTCTTTTATAGATAGTCACTGATGATTTTCTCCCATTCCTATCGGTCCAAAACTCTTTCATAAAGAACAGATTTGAGTATCTTCTTATTCACTGTGGAGGCTTTTGTGGTCATGATGTATATCTCATAGACTAGACCTCAGGGATATGATGCTTTTGATTAAAGATGAGTATTTATTATATTATTATGGTGTATGTAGGAGGAGAAAAATTGAGAAGGAATGATGGTTTTCAGTTTCTCAGGTATGTGTATATATATATATATAAACATATATATTGAAAATTTTGGGGGCCGGCCCAGTGGCGCAGTGGTTAAGTTCGCACGTTCTGCTTCTCGGCAGCCCGGGGTTTGCGGGTTTGGATCCCAGGTGCGAACATGGCACCGCTTGGCAAAAGCCATGCTGTGGTAGGCATCCCACGTATAAAGTAGAGGACGATAGGCACAGATGTTAGCTCAGAGCCAGTCTTCCTCAGCAAAAAGAGGACGATTGGCAGTAGTTAGCTCAGGGCTAATCTTCCTCAAAAAAAAAAAAAGTTTCTTAATAATGGACGTGTTACTTTTTAACTCAGGATAAGATAAAATTTAAAAAAAAGAAGCTTGTTTATGATATAAAGGTGGAGTTGAGAACTGGGATATAATGCAGGTAAGTCATACCCAATGGAATTTACTGCAGAGCCGTGTGTTTTCATCCCTCCATTGACAAGGTGGACATTCACGCGGGTCCAAGTCAGGCTGAGTTTGCCTGGTGACCAGCTCTTTCTTCTGACCATCACCTCTGGGATGTGAGTTGCTGTCAGTGGCCCTGCTGTGGGGACCAGGGCCGGTCACAAGGTCTGCTGCAAGCCCAGGAGAGTCCCCAGTGATCCTGCTCCAGGGCCAGAACATCAGCATACCGGTGACTCCGTGTGGCTTTGTTTCCTGGGTGTATCTTGTAGGTAGCCTTGTAGACTCATCGGGTCATATTCTGATCCCTGGAATCTATGACCACGTGGCTCCTCTTACTGAAGAGGAAAAAACAAATGTACGAAGCCATTGACCTGGACCTAGAAGAATACCGGAATAGCAGCCAGGTTAAGAAATTTCTGTTTGACACCAAGGTATGATCACAAGGTGATGGATAATCTGAACAAAGAATGATGGTAACAAATATTTTCCCAAGGCTTAATTTACTGTGTCCTGTTTATCTGCACATCTTAGAACTGAAAGCAGATGTTAATTCCAAGGGGGACTTTCACTTTCAAGGCCACTTCCCTGTGGTCTAGATCAAGCAGACCTTTATCTGGGGTCCCACTGGCACCGGACTCAGGCACCTAACCGTGGAGCAATTGCTCATTTCACAGATGCGTTTTTCCAAATCAGTTTTCTGGACTCAATCCCAAGCCGGCCTGCAGCCGGTGAGCTGGGCTCCCTAACTGTTTAAAGATTGAGGATAGTCTGAGGTTATTCCAGCTCCATGACCCTAATTGTTCATTTTTCTAGACAAAACCAAGAGACTTAGGGGCTAATCTGTAGACTGCCACGTCACTGCTGCCTTGGTGTAATAAGTAGACCCAAAGCCGAAAGCGTTACTGGCAAATTTAGATTTTTTCCTTTTCCCTTCTCCTCCTCCTCCTCCTCCTTTCTAAAACGCTTGCCTGCTAGGGTGTTTGCTAGCTATGGCTGGTTCCTGGGGGAACAGCCAAGAGAGGGAGAAGCATGCAGAAGAGAGCGATAGAGTTTCTTATCATGAAGTGTAGCTCTTCCTCAGACTAGCTCTACAGCGGCCATAGCAAGATTGAAAACTGGCTCAAACATCTGCAGAGTTCTTTGAAGCCTTCTGAAAAATAAAATACATTTAGCACACAAATTATCATCGCAATGACTGGGATAGAAATTTATAAATGAACCCAAGTTTCTGAAAGGGCCCCTTTGCCATCTAGTAACTGCAAACTTCAGCGACGAGGGGCCCTCGCCAATGGGAGTGGCTTGGGCAGGCGAAGGCAGCAGAGATCTCGTGTCCTGAGGGGAAAGTCCACTTGTACTGTTTGTCCAGACATATCTAAGTGAGGCGATAATTAACTTGCCATTAACCGTGTCACAGATGTACAGAAATTGGTGATGCAAGCAATACAATTCAACTGAGTTTTAATTAAACATTCTTTCATATAATAAAATACTTTTATTTCAATTTAGGAGGAAATTCTAATGCACCTATGGAGGTACCCATCTCTTTCTATTCACGGGATTGAGGGCGCCTTTGAGGAGCCTGGAGCTAAAACAGTCATACCTGGCCGAGTTGTAGGAAAATTTTCAATCCGTCTAGTCCCTCACATGAACATGTCCGTGGTGGAAACACAGGTAACAAACGTGCATTGTTCTTCTGTCCAGCAGCGCCGTTCCTGAGAGCCACATGCCACACAGTAGTGAGCAACTCAGTTGTTAGCATTGAAGTATCACTTTTTTCCAATACAGAAGGGACTGGAACAAATGTCAAGAAACCAACAGGATTTTTGTTCAGTAAAAATCTCTTCCCTCAATTATATGCAATTACAGTCATCAGACAAATAACCATTTGGAGTTGGAGTGATGGGAAATTTTTGAAAACTAAATGGTGCATAAAAAGGCAAGATGGGTTTTACACACAGACGGAGAAGCTACTTGTCTACGGCTGGACTGAGCCGGAAAATCTTTACCCCCAGCGTTGGTTCGTCCATGATGTCTGAAATGAACCCCCTGAAAGCAGCCACCTTAATGAAAATGTTTGTGTCTGGAAGGAGGTGCGTGCCTGAAGTATCGACCTATCATCAGTGTACCTCAAGTTGCACAGAAGGTAGACTCTGAAGAAGGGAGCTCAAGGAATACCTCGGCGCCCTCTCTCCATCCACTGTCCGCTTTTATCGTCGTCTTAGCGCTAATTACATTCTCAAAGATCCTCCTTCCCCTCTGCGTCCCTCCGTCTTTTTGTTTCCATCTTCCTCCCTCCTTCCCTTTCTGGATGGACTGTTCCTCCTCCTCACAGCACACACTTTACATGAGCGCAGGACGGTCTTCGTCTTGCTCACAGCTATGTCCCAGCACCTAGAACAGTTCCTGCCACGTGACAGGTGTGCCTTAAATGTTTGTCGAAGGGATGAATATTTCAGAGTATGGAGTTTTTCTCTGGTGGATTTCCATAATGGCAACCGGAATGGAGCCCAGGGGAGAGAGAAAGATGCTGTCAATGAGCCTCCTTCACAGCTTAGCGTGAAATTGCTCCCACTTTTTGGAAATTTCCAAGTGTGTAATGTTCCCAAAATATTCCTTAAGATACTGATAAGTCCAAAAAGAGGGATATTCAAATTGAGAAGTTCTACTTGTGTTGTGTTTCATAATTACCTCAAACATTCATCATATTTGTATTACCCACAATATCATTCAAGGTTTCATAATTACCCAAATTCATAATAAGCCGACATTAACAGTGAGACACTGTGGTCGGGGAGGGGTGGGGACAGGAGGGGGGATTGGGGGGTCTCGGGAGGGGTGGGAGTGAGAGCAAGCATTCCTCACACTGGGCGCAGCTCTCCGTCCTGGAGACCCGGCTCACTCCGCGTCCTCCCTCTGGAAGAGCTGAGGGAAAATCAGAACGCTTGAATGCGTCAGCTTGGGATTCCAATCAGTTTCTTGATACAAGGCTATGAGAGCTACTCAAAATTTTCTCTTACAACTGAAAATGTTACCTTTAGGTAAAGCAGCATCTTGAATATATATTTTCCCAAAGAAATCGTTCCAACCAGATGGTTGTTTCTATGGCACTAGGACTACACCCATGGATCGCAAATATTAAAGATAATCAGTATCTTGCAGCAAAAAGAGCCATCAAAACAGGTTAGACTTATGCTATTTTGATTGCTGGTTTACACTGGGAACAAGGGGTGGTACCCGGTGGGGCTGTAGATAAAGCAGACACTTTTAAAACTTCACTGTGGACTCTCCTTTTATATGGGCTGCATTACTGACGGTAAACGGTGTGGTTCAGGGCTCTTTACACACACTGTCTCATGAATCCTCCCAACAGCCCTCCCCGGGGTGCAGATTAAGGCGAGAAGAGATTAGATAATTTGCTGGAGGGCACTCAGCTAGAAGTAGCGAAGCCAGGGTTCAAACTCACGTTCTGGAGACCTGAATTTGGGGGAAAATGATGGACTTGGAAACCTCCCAACCCTCCTTCTGCAAAACTCATGGAAATATTGGCCGATACATAAAAACTTTTAAAAGCACAGCTGAACTTGCACGAAAGTAAAGGAAGTCCTCTGGGGTTAAAAATGAAGAAGCTAAACTGTAGTGGAGCGAGCAAGCTGGCACCGGGCTGCCCTGTGGGGACTTGCTCTTCCCGGTCACAGAGCTCTGGGTTTAATGGCCTCCAGACCTCCTTGGAGCACTAACTCTCTGCGTCTATGAGTACAAGGGACACAGACGTCAAAAATTAGAGGACAAGTCCAACACCGAGAGCCATACTTCTCTACACAATCATCCCCACTGCCCTCAATTGTAGCAGTATTTTACCAGTAAAATTTGGGGGTGAAGAAAAGAGGAAGAAGAGTTAGGAAGTTAAATGGAATGCCAGCTGAAGAGAGATGTGTGATTGAAATGTCAAATTCAACAGTAAAGACATGAAATACAGGAAAATGCAGGAATGCATAAGGCACCTTTTTGTCTGTCTGTGTGCTAAACCAGTCCTGCCAACAAAGGACAGTCGTCTGCCACATAATGAGTTTTTCGTCAACAACGGACTGCATGTATGACAGTGGTCCCATAAGATTAGCACCATATCACCTAGGCGTGTGGTAGGCTATACCACCTAGGTTTGTGTGAGTACACAACAATTAAACCATCTAACAATTAAATCACCTAACGATGCATGTCTCAGAATGTATCCTGTCGTTAAGCAATGCACGAGTGTACATCATCTTTATTCACATTCACGCCTTGCTCTGTGGATCCAGAAGACACGGCATGTTCTCTTTTGTGTCTTCATTTATTTTTCATTCCCACTCCATCTCTGGCAACTTTCCCTATAGCCTAGAAGGTTTCAACTCATCTCTTTCTAGACCCCAGGATATCCATTAAAACTGTTTCCTGGGATACCTTGAAAGTTGAGTACAAACACTGCAACATTCAGGTGAAAGTTGAGTACAGCGATTTATTCATATGTTGGTTACAAAAGAAACACAAAACACCAAAGAAATGTGTTCCTAATATTTAATATTAGTGTTTCTAATACTTAATTCGTGAAGCAACCATAAAAGTAGGTAGGTACATCTTCTGTGGTACTCTGGCCAAAAACACATGACCTCTTCCAATCGTGAAAAAACGTCAGATAAACCCAAACTGAGGGACATTTTACAAAACAACTGATCAGTGCTCTTCAGCAGGGTCAAGGTCATGAAAGACAAGGGAAGACTGAGAAACAGTCACAGACAAGAGGAGACTAAGGAGCAATGACAAAATGCCGTGTGGGATTCTGCATTGGATCCTGGTACAGCAGAAGGGAAAGAGTGAAATTCAAATAAAGGCTGAGTCTAGTTAATAATATTATCCAATGTTAATTTCCTATTCTTGATAATTGTACAATAGTTATGTAAGATGTTAACATTAGGGAAAGCAGAGTAAGGAATATATGAGAACTCTCTCTGTACTACTTTTGCAACTTTTCTGTAAGTCTAACGTTACTTTAAAATATTATTTAAAAATATTTTTTGAAAGTAGATAATAGTAAATAAGGCAACCACAGTTTTCTTCTTGACTCTATTGACTATTTTAGAATATAAATTGCATGATATCAGGACGCTTACTTATCCCAGCCACCAAATTTCATGGTGGGAAAAAAAAAAAAAAAGAAAGAAAGATAAAGTGAACACGACATTTGCGGAGATCACTGGGGGTAGTCTTCTCATTAATTTATTCAATGCCTTCTTTTCCTGTGTTTCAGTGTTTGGAACAGAACCAGATATGATCCGGGATGGATCAACCACACCAATTGCCAATATATTCCAGGATGTTATCCAAAAGAGTGTGATGATGCTCCCGCTGGGCACTGTGGACGATGGAGAGCACGCGCAGAAGGAGAAAATCAACAGTGAGCAGGTTCTTGAGGGGGCCGATCTCTCAGTGTGCAAACCACAGGGTGTCCACATCAGTAACCTTCCGACATGCTGCATATTTTAGATTGAATTTATGTCATCAAATCTTCCTGTTTAAATTGTACACTACTTTTCCTCCATTATTTGAATGGAAATAACAGTTTCTCTTTATTTCTTCTTTTGTTAGGTGGAACTACATAGAAGGATCCCAATTATTTGCTGCCTTTTTCCTAGAGACGGCTAAGCTGCATTAACAACGACGGGAACCTTCCAGCTTACATCTGAGCTGCTGACATATCCCCTCTCTCACATCCCTGGACAGGAATAGAATCTAAATATCCAGAGAATTTCTGTCCAGTAAACAATATTTTCCCTCTTTAATACGTCTTTGGACATTTGGACCAGTAATAAACTATTTTAAAGGTAGAGACACTGGAAATGGCTTAATGTCTCTGTTGCACACCTCTCTAAAGTCACAGCTACCTTCAACAACTTGATTTCCCCAAGTCTGGCCCCAGTAGTCCCCGGACTGGACTCATTCTGCCCTTCCAGCACAAGGATGGTTCTTCGATTAGACTTCTCTTGCCATTTGATTGGTGGAATTGCTCTAGTTTGCTGTGTCCTGAGGTGCTCAGGACACATAATCATTCATCCACTGACTGTCAGTACTTATGTCACCGTTGCTTTCACCACACATTCCTTTTATATTGTTAATAAAAACATTGGTCTACCCCACCGGCTACCATGATTTCCCTGGGGGTTCATTTTCAGATGAGTTATTGAAGCGTGATACATATTCACTTCTTGCCTCCCCTTCACTTTTTCCTTTCTTGAAAAGTTTTGAAACAGAAATGACCAATATTCACACTCTTATGCCATTTGGGATTCCTTGTGAGAAGATGCGTCTATCTTTATTCTAAGCCTCTTTACCTTTGCTGTGAGTGACGCCAGCCCACCGCCCCTCCTGCATCCTGTTCTGTCTCACTACCCCATCGGGAGAGGCCACTCTCCCTCTGACACCTGCGCACGTGGAAATTCACCACAGCAGAATCAGCCCTGATGGAATTCTCTCACCCCGTTGGGATTTTACTCAGTGACTACATCTAAATTGTTCAAAGCTTTAAATAGCATCAATTTTAGACAGAGAACTGATCAACCTGACATCAGTAACACATCCCAAATTTAAAGCTGTCAGCTCAGGTTGCATTCATCAGTCATTTCAGTCGACCATCTTGTTTGGCTTGATTGGATTTGATGGTGTAAACAAATAAACAAAAGCACGTAAGTTTTCTACAGCTAAGTATAAGTAAACAAATCACTTCAGTCTTTATGAATTCACTATTTAAATAGCATTAATGGAGAAGAAGTTAAGGGTTTATTAAAAATGTTTCTCTTATGATTCCAAATAAAAACAAAGTGCCACACATTCCATCTCTTTGTGGGTGCTTGAAATGTCAGTTTTAAAGCTTGCTGCGTCATGTCTAAAACGGCTGGATCATGGGGCCAGCTTACCCTGCCTCTTGTCACAGAAACGGGACCCACCTGTGGCATCAGCCTCGCTGAGGCATCCATAAGGAGCCACTTCTTCTCTGGTGCTGGACAACATCAAGTCCTCTTGGTTAAATATTCGCAGGTGTTTGGTACTCGTCACTATTTAAGCACAGTCCATGCTCGCCAGATTTGGTTGAATCTTGTGAGGTTTTCGGATTCCGTGGACCTACCTGATGTATTTGGCAGAGGTCCCAAGGACTAACTGTACACGAGGTTTCTGACGCCAATTTATATTTTAACAAGGGTGTTCATAGTAGTCAATTAACAAAAGTTGGTTGTAAAATATAACCATTTCTGAGCAAGGGAACATCAGTTTTACCAAGTCACTAAATAAGAAGATGTATTTGCTGATCTGCATTCCTGCTGAATCTCTGAGACCTGCAGTGTCTTGGTCAATTATTCAGCTGCCACCAGGTGAGGAGAGGAGGAGGACGAATGAGGTCATTGAATCTAGGAGATTCCAACCCTGGGATGCCTGAGTCCAGAGCCGTGGTTTTCTGCCTCCCCGGGTCATGATGGGTCTCCCCAGCTCTCATTGATGGGTCCACGTTTTCTACCCAAACCCAAGCCATGTGGCTACCTGGGTCTTGCTGTGGTTTGGGAGCCAGATAGGAAGTATTTTCCGGATAGATTACATTCAGAGGGATGACAGAAATCCGCCCAGTGATTAGCCAGAAGACCAATTAACTAGTAATAAGAAGACAAAGAGGTTGGGGATAGAGAAATTTAAGTATTTGCTTTAAAAAATTTTACCAAAGAAGCATATGCACATGGATAAAGATGACCACCCAGTATACTTATTGGGAGTATATAGTGACATGATCAGGAGGGGATGTCATCGTATTGAAGGAGGGCAACATGTCAGGTTTGGGACTGTCCAGGTTTGGACTGTCAGTTAGATTTGGTAGATGCTCTTATGGAAGATAACGAGGACTGGGAATGTTCTTGGTTTTATGTTGTATTCATAAAAATAAACCTTGCGTGAGTGTGTGCTGGACAGTGCAAGAGCCCTGTGGTGACACACGTTCTCTGCACTTGCAGCTGGAGGAAGGCAGTCGGCCACAGACACACAAAGAACCTGGTCTGGGCTTCTTCTCGCTCCACATGTTCATTCCAGCGCATCCCTCCCTCAGCCTCTGTGTTAGCCAGACACCAGCCCAGCCCAGCGCAGCCCAGCCCCCTCTTCTGAGAACTGGACCCCGATCCTCCTGCATTTTTCATTAGAACCCGTTAGAATCCGAATTCGGCTCGTGGCTTCCTAGGGTCTGCGACTCTGAGGACCCCTGCTAGGAGCATCCAGAGGCTGTTCTCCTAACCCGGAGGTGCGCACGCGCCTGGCACAGCAGGAAAACCTCGCTCCGTTAGAGGAGGCCTCAGAGGCGCCGGGCATCGCTTGGGCCGTTGGAGGCGGAGGCCGGCCGCCCGGCCCGCAGGCCTCCGGCTCCCGCCCGGCCCGGGCGCGTCCGTTTCTCCCGCACCGCCCTCGGGGTTCTTTACCGCGGGCGGGCGAGCGAAGGGGTGGAGTGAGGAGGGATGGAGAGGGAGGAGGCGGGATCGCCCGGGGGTTACCCGCTCGGGGAGCCGCTGGAAGTGCCAGGTGGCCTTCCCGGTCAGACGCCGCCAGGCTCTCAGCCTGACGCGCGTCTCCCCTTCCTTAGATTGACTCCTTCGGCTTTCCGTTTTCCTCTTGGGGAGGGGTGGGACTTCCGGTTTCATCACCGGAAGACGACGAGCCGGAGGAGTCCGTCAGAGGGGCCAGCAGGAGCGATTCCGTCGGCAAACGGGTAAGTTCTTCTCTGACCGGGCCGCGGGGGGAGGTTTGGAGGCGGGGACCGTCCAGCGTCTGCGCGGGGCCTGGGGGCGGTGGCTTGAGGGCTCGGGCCGGGCAGCTGGGCGCCGGGAGTCCCGCCAGGGCCCTAGGCTTTTCCTCCTCCCTCCTCCCCCCGCCTCAGCCCCTCCCCCGCTCGCCGGTCCCTCCCGACGCCGCCCAGACTCGCCCGACACCCGCCCGCCGCCCGCGCGGCGTCGCAGCCGCCCTGCCCCCGCCGTCATCTGCTCGCTCCGCGAGCCGGGCTCCCGGGGACCCGGCGGGCCTCCGTTTCCCCGCGGGCCCGGGCTGTCGGCTCGGGAGCGGCTCCCCGGGCGCCCCACGCACCCCTGCACGCAGTCGGGGCGCTTCCGACCGCCTGGCTTCTCCGACTGGAACGCGGGCGCCCAGGCGGGGAGCTGCCCGGTGTCGGTTTCTAGTCTGGGCGGTGGTGTGCGTGGCTGCCCGCCCACGCCCTGTTTTCCCCAGCGCACCGATGCGCTGCTGCCACCCGCGCCTCCTTCGGTTGAGGATGCTGGTGCCCGAGAGCACCACGCCTGGAAGTGGACGGTCCTGGCCACTCAGGGTCCAGCTGCTCTCAGCAACTAGCGGGAGACCCCAGGCTGCCGCACGTCGCTGTTGGCAGCAGCGGGATCGTCCCTGGAGATACCCACCTCTTCCTAGTGGGCGAGCACGGCCTGAGTGTGCGTGCCCGCTTTCTGGAGCTTAGTCGGGGGGAGGTGGGTGCCAGGAGCTGCTGACCCCTGCGGTTGCGTTGAGTTTTGAATAGCCTGTTTATTGGGTTGGGGGGTTCTGGACTAGGACATCTTGGCAGGGTTGGCATCTGTGGACACATATGTAGGATTATTTTCTAGGTAATCATAGCCCGAATGGTGATTGTGTCGGGACTTTACAGTCCGTGCCGGTGGAACTAGTTACAGTATGCACCTGGTTTGCGGTGAAGCGTTAGTCCAGATGCAACACTGCCTGGGGAAGGTCACTAACACGTATTGATTAGAACATCGTTAGGAGAGCTCATTTGATGTATACTCTGTAGACTTCATGTAGCACGGCAGCCGTGTAGGGTCCGAATTACTAGTCCCTTTTCACAAACTGAGACTAAAGTTAAACAGTTTGACCAAAGTTAAGGTCAGGATTAGCGTCTCAAGTGTTTGTTACTCATTGTTTTTCAAGTTTGCTACATGTAAGGTTACTGACTCCTGCTGGCACGTCTGAAAAACACTGAGGCAAGGCTCTCTAGTAGCTGGTGTCTTCTTGCGTGACATGTAAGGCAGGTGTGATTATTACTGATAATACAGTGGCTCCTGGTGCCTTTTTTAAAAAACCTGTTTATTTTGGAATAATCTCAGATTTGCAGAAAAGCTGTGAGATAGCACAGAGAGTTCCTCTTGTATTCAGCCAAGCAGAGTGGCTCCACTTGAGCAAACTGCTTCATGCCAGTCACCATTCTAGGTGCTGGAGAGAGTAACACGCTGCCCTAGATGATTTCAAGGTCTGGTGGAAGAGACAGATCCATAAGCAAGTATAGTGCCTTTTGCTCAGTGCTGAAATGGAGAAAGGGGAGCACAGAGTAATTTATGTCTGACTGCCTGGGAAGGAGTGGCGCGAGCTTGCAGGATACAGCATTTGAGTTAGGTCTCAAGGATTAGTGGGTATTCACTTGATTGATGGGACATTTCTGCCCACATTCGTGCTACCTAGGTTTGTGTTCGAAGAGAACTCTCTAACCTTTATAAAACGGACTCTTCTTATTTGATTCTCCTCTCTCCCTCTTTCTCACATCTCCTCTGAGAGGTTTTTGTCATAGTTTCCACAGGCTGTGAGAAGAATCGCGGTTTATAAATCCATGACTAGGAGATGAAATTAAGCTGTGTTTCTTAGTAATGGAAGTATCTAGATCTGTACGTTTTAAAATTCTTTCTCTTTCATAGTTGCTGAGTACTTCAGTGGTCTGATCACACACATTCTTTATGCGAGGTTGGAGCACAGTTCTTCTGAACTATGCCCACAGCAGAGGGGTATTTTGAGTGAGTGTGTTGGTCGTTGTGGGCTGCTCTAGGAAAACACCATAACCCCAGGTGGCTGAAACAACAGTCATTTACTTCTCCCAGTTCTGGAGGTTAAGTCCAAGATCAAGGTGCTGATTCCTGGTGAGGGCTCTTCCTTGCTTACAGACAGCCACCTTCTTGCTGTGTCTTCACATGGCAGAGATGGAGAGAGAACTCTGGTCTCTCTTCGTCTTCTTCTAAAGACGCTGATCCCGTCTTGGAGACCCTACCGTTCTGACCTCATCTAAACCTAAGTACCTCTCAAAGACCTCATTTCCAAATACCATCACATTGGTGATTAGGGCTTCGGCATCAAAATTGTGTGTGTGTGTGGGGGGGGGGGGGGGGGGGGGTGCACAATTCAGTCTGTAGTAGGTGGGTTTCTTGGAATTTTTGTTATTATGAGGAATTGCTCCAAAATAGGCTTGATAGAGAACTAAATAGGAAACTGTAAAATTAGCGTTTATATGGCTTTTGCTACAGCAAAGTAGTAAACACAATTTTATTTAAAATCAGAAGAAATTATTGTAGCTATGTTAAGTCTGATTCAGAGGCTGGTGGATGCCAAGAAGAAATTTTAATTGTTTCATTTGGATGAAAGAGAGAAATACGTGGTGAAATACTGCAGTGGTGTTTTCACTTTTAGGCCTTATACAAATGAATGCTTTCATGGTTATCAAATTAGGGTGTAAGGACTGTGGTAGTGAGCTATTGCAGTTCCCTCACTGATCAGGAGGCTGAGCCCCACAGAAGCTGAGCGGCTAATGCATTGTAGAGGTGTTAGTGGCAGAGCAAGGATTGGAATCAGGCCTCCGGATTCACGGGGCCAGTCTTTCTGCTGTTCCATCAGTGGTTCTCAAACTGATGGTGCATCAGAGTCAGCTGGGGGGGCTTGTGAAAACGCAGATGCTGGGCTGGGTCTCTGAATCAGCGGGTCTGGACTGGGACTGAGAATTTGCATTTCTGACAAGTTCCTGGGTGATGTTAAAGCTGCTGACTCTGAGGGCACACTTTGAGAACCCCGGCCTTCTGTGATGTTGCCTTTGACCTCTTCTAAGAGGATAGTAAGTAAACGTCTGTGGGTTTATACCAGCTTGACCCTTCCTTGACGTTCAGAGAATCAAGTTCTTTAATTTTGTGTTGTGTACTGTAATGCACCAACAACATAATGATTAGATGGAAAAAAAGTACTAGAAATGGAGTATGTTTTAGAGTCATTTTGGCATCTTCAGGGATAATTTTTGGAGATAATTGTAGAGGTCAGAACCGCTTATGCTGAAGGGGATGCACTTGAGCTCCTAGCAGCAATCACACTAAAAAGGGTGCCGGTATTGATTGCTAGATTGTATGGGAGTGAAAAGTTCCTTCCAGTTTTGTTACTTTCTGTTTTTCTTTCTCATTTTGTGTACTGAAATGTTCTTAATGTATCAAAATCTGATCAGGCCCCAGCACAGTTCCATGCCCATAGTAGATGTTAAATAAATATAAGTTGAATTGAATTAAAAAAGATTAATAGGGAAAATGAGGTAGATTATTTATCTGGAGAGACTTCAGTGCCCTAGGAAAGTTAGTCGGCTCTCTAGATTATCCCAATCACAGGTTTTTAGTGAATACTTACAGATTATTCTGGTTTACGCCTTATTTGCAATTACTGGGTTTTTTTTAGCACAATTATTGGAGGAGGTAGCATATTTTTTTTTTCCTTTTTCTCCCCAAAGCCCCCCAGGACATAGTTGTAGATTCTTCGTTGTAGGTCCTTCTAGTTGTGGCATGTGGGACACCACCTCAGCGTGGTTTGGTGAGCAGTGCCATGTCCACGCCCAGGATTCGAAGCAACGAAACACTGGGCCACCTGCAGTGGAGCGCACGAACTTAACCGCTCAGCCACAGGGCCAGCCCCGAGGAGGTAGCATATTTTTATGTAAGAGTTATTGAGTGATCCCCCATATCTCTTTATCATTCATGTGAAGTTACTTTTGCAAACATTTTACTTTGAAATAATTTTAGAAGTAGAAAAAAATGGCAAAAATAGCCCAGAGAATTCCTGTATACCTTAGAACCAGCGTCCCTTTGTTAGCCTCTTATGTAACCATAGTGTGGTTATTGAAACCAGGAAGTTGATAGAGTTAATCTAAAGTCTTTATTCGGGGGGCTGGCCCCGTGGCCGAGTGGTTAAGTTCGCGCGCTCCGCTGCAGGCGGCCCAGTGTTTCGTTAGTTCGAATCCTGGGCGCGGACATGGCACTGCTCATCGAACCACGCTGAGGCAGCGTCCCACATGCCACAACTAGAAGGACCCACAACGAAGAATACACAACTATGTACCGGAGGGCTTTGGGGAGAAAAAAGGAAAAAATAAAATCTTTAAAAAAAAATAGAAATAAAAAATAAAGTCTTTATTCGGGTTTCACCCCTGATGTCTTTTTTCTGGTCGAGGATCCAGTCCAGTAGCCCACACTGCATTTAGTTATGGTGTCTCCTTGGTGTCTTCCAATTTGTGACAGTTTTTTATCTTTCGTGACCTTGGTACTTTTCCAGAGTACCGGTCAGTTATTTTGCAGAATGTCCCTCAGTTTGGATTTATCTGGTGTTCTTTCATGATTAAATTGAGGGTTAAGCATTTGTGACAAGAATACCACAGTGGTGAGGTTGTTCCCTTCTCAGTGCATCATATTGGCACATGTGTGATGTAGATAGGTCTTATCGCTGGTGAATGTTAACTTTTGATCTCTTGGTTGAGGTGTCTGACATGTTTCTGTGCTCCAAAGAAAAAAATTTTCCCTTTGTAATTAATGACTCTCGTAAGTTTACTGATTGTAGTGCAGATGTTTAAATGAAATGAATATAGAATGTCAGAATCCTTTGAGCCTGACCCTAATTATGAGATCTTTCTTATCTTGGAGGCTTCATTATTATTTGTTAGATCCCAACATAGTAGGGAAGGGTAAAGCTGTAGACCTGTAGAAGAACAGTTATTTGTTCAAGAACTTGTACCTGATCTTGGTCAGTCTTAGTCTTGAATTGTCAACAGCGGAAGCTCTTTGTTCCAATTCTTTTTCTGTGGTTCTGCGATCTGTCTCGCATCTGTCTTCCAGTGGATGACTTTCCATAACTACATTGCGTTTCTTAAGATTCTCCCTAGAGCATTTTTGTAGAAGATTTGTGTGCTTCAGTTCATCACAAGGCAGTTGCTCCAAGTATCCTCTTGTTGACCCACTTCCTAGTCCATACGGCTGAGTGTGTGTGTTCTCTTTGTAGACTATGCTGATGAGGTGCTGCAGATATTACATAGATACACAGACACATAGAAATGGTCTGTATTTTCAAAACGTATATCCCTTTAATATGCCAACAGGAGTCAGTTGGAAGATATGTATGTGGCCTGTCTCCCTCCCCCTCATTCCCCTCCAAAGCTTGTAAGCTCCTTAGAAGCAGGGAACAGATCTCTTTTTGTTTACCAGTCACTTGCTTGGTGCTTGGCATACACAAGGCTCTCCATAAATATTTGAGAATAAAAGAATATCATATGTGCATCTTGTTAACTGGTTTTAGAAATTACCAGACTATTGGAAACATCTTTCCACATTAACACAGCTATATAATCATCATAGTATTCCACTATAGTCATGCCTTGCTTAACAATGGGGATACGTTCTGAGAAATGTGTAAGTGATTTTATCATTGTGCAAACATCATAAAGTGTACTTTCACAAACCTAGATGGTCGAGCTGTTGACACGAATAATCAATAATCATTCTACAGCGGGGAGTTTTATTCGAGCCAAGCTGAGGACTGCAGCCTGGGAGTGCAGCCTTCGTAAGTGCTGTGAAGAAGAGTGATTTTTCAGCACCATTATATACCATTTCCAAACAGACATACATCAAGTGTGACAGGGGTACATTCTCTCAAGGGTTCAAGGAGATACTTTGTTATAGATGAGTACATACACAGTGGGTCAGCATGACCCCAGTGTCATGGGAAAGGACACTTATCTTCAAAAAGTACTGGTGTCATAAGAAGAGAGGCATTGGTTCTTACCTTCAAAGAGTACATTCTGGGGCCGGCTCTGTGGCTGAGTGGCTAAGTTCGCGCACTCCGCTGCCGCGGCCCAGGGTTCGGATCCTGGGTGCGGACATGGCATCACTCATCAGGCCACGTTGAGGCGGCGTCCCACATCCCACAACTAGAAGTGCCTGCAACTAAGATATACAACTGTGTGCGGGGGGGGCGGGTTGGGGAGATAAAGCAGAAAAAGAAATATTGAAAAAAAAAAGAGTACATTCTTTATTTTGGGACAATATACAACGAACATTTGACAGGCTGTAAGTCAGGCTTCTTTGGTTTAAATAAAATTTAGTCCAAATCGCATTTAAACCAGAACGGCTTCCCCATACACCTCAATATATAAAATTTTCTTCTATCATAGCCTCCTACACATGTAGGCTCTGTGGTACTAATCTCATGGGATGGCCATCATCTACGTGATCTACTGTTGACTGAAACGTCCTTAGATGGCGCATGACCATATATGGATGTGCTGCAGCAGCTACGTCTGTAACCCATCCTGCGTTGTTGGAGATTAGGCTGTTTCCAATTTTTTCTATTAGAAAGAGTTCCATGGTGAATATTCCTAAATATGTATTTTGTTCAGTTGTTTCCTTAAGATAAGTTCTGTAAAGAGTCATTGATAGCTCAAAGAAGATATGTATTTTAAGGCTTTTGATATATTGCAAATAACCCTCTAGAAAGTTTGTATAGATTTATATTCCAGCCAGTACTGTTGAGAATGCTCATTTTGCCACACTTTCCCCAATGCTCAACTTTCAGTTTTTTAGAATAAGACTAAATTTAGAGTTAAAAAAATTTGTTTTTTGTTTTTACGATTTGCACCTTTGTTTTTCTTCTTCTTCTCCCCAAAGCTCCCCAGTGCATAGCTGTGTATTGTACTTGTAGGCCTTCCTGGTTGTGCTCTGTGGGACGCTGCCTCAGCATGGCCTGATGAGTGGTGCCATGGCCCTGCCTGCAGCCAGGATCCGAACTGGCAAAAGCTGGGGCTGCTGAAGCCGAGTGTGTAAACTTAACCACTTGGCCACAGGGCTGGCCTCTTTTTGTGTGTGTGTGGTATTTTTAAGGATTCTTCCTGGAGTATGGTGGGGTGGGGATCATCGTCTGACTAATTTGCTAATAACCCTCCAAGTTTTCCGTATTGAAATTATCCAGTTTTTGGTTTGCCTCGATGAGAGAGCAGAATAAACCTCAATAAGGTAGGGGTTAACAGGAATCATTATCCTCTCTGAAGTTATAGTTGGTCATATCTGTGGGCCTTAGCCAATAGGAAACTCCTTGAGAGTGGGATACATTTCTAATTCATATCATTCAGAAAAATCAACTACAGGTGAATTAAAGGCTTAAATACAGAAGGCAAAACTATGAAATTTTTGGAAGACAATGTAGGACAGTAATTGTGTGAGTCTAATACAAGGAAGAGCTTCTTAAACAGATCACAGAAGGTGTAGACCATAAAGGAAAAGATTGACCGCTTTGACAGCATTAATTTGACAGCTTGTGGTTATGAAAAGAAACCATCAAGAAAGTGAACAGACAAGTCACAAGTGAGAATAGATATTTTCAGTACGTATTATTGAGAAAGGATTGTATCTAGAAAGGTAAACAGTGACAAATCAGTAAGAACAATAGAAAAATGGGCCTATGACCCAAGTAGGCATCTCACAGAAGAGGAAACCTGCATGCAGAGATTCTCGACTTCGTTAGCAATTAGGGAAAGGCAGTATAGGACCAACGTGGTGTATAGTTTCATAACATTGGGTTGGCAACAGTGTAAAAATCTGACAATGTCTGCTGTTTAGGAAGGTCGGAAATAACTGGAATGCTTACACACAACTGGTGGGATTGTAAATTGGTACCATAACTTTGGGATTACCTAGTAAAGTTAAAGATGGATGTACACTTTGACCCAGTGATTCTACTCCTGGGTCTTTATCCTGGAGCAGTGCTTCTAAATTGTGTTTTCAGCATCTCACAGGAACTTCTTGTAAATGCAAAATTTGGGGCTCCACCCTAGACCTATTGAATCAGAAGCTTTGGGGATGAGCCAGCTTTCAGTCTTAACAAGCCGTTCAGGTGGTTTAATGCATGCTAAAATTGGCAAACTGGTGCCCCAGAGAAACGCATGTATGTGAGTGCCTGAGGACATGACAAAATGCTCACAGTTGCACTGTTTGTAAAAGGCAAAAACTGGAAGCAGTGTCCATCCGAGGAGAATGGATAAATTGTATTCCTATAGGAGTGCAACTGAATGGATTTTAGCCACCTGCACCACTGAGGATTATTGTCAGGAATATCATATTGAGGAAAAAAAGCTACTTCCAGAAGAATGCACATAGTATTTTTCCTTTTTTAAAGTTTTGAAACATGTGAAGCAAAAGTCCATACTGTTAGGAATACAGATATGGCAAAGTAATAAAGCAGATTAATTACAAACACATTCAAATTAGTGGGTAGCTCTATTAGAAGAGAGAAGGTGATAGGGATCCCGAAACGGAACTGAAAGATAGGAATTTAATTTTTTTTTTTTTTTTTTTGGTGGGGAAGACTCGTCTTGAGCTAAATCTTTTGCCTGTCTCCCTCTGTTCACAGCATGGCTGATGAGTGGAGTAGGTTTGTATCTGGGATGCGAAGCTGTGAACCCAGGCTCCTGAAGCTGAGTGTGCAGAATTTTAACTGCTTGGTCATGGGGCTGGCCCCCTGAATTTAATTTTCTTAAAGTGTGATCTGTACTCAGGGTTTTCTTATGTTATGCTTAGTGCCTCGCACATATTCAAATTATTTTTTGTACCTGCCAAATTTTTAAAAAACATACACTTATGTCTTTTCTTTTTGCGAAGTCTGTCTACAGAGGGACTATTCAGTTTGTATGAAAAAGATATGGTGGGGGTGATGGTGGAGAAGATATGTTCTTGCAGCATTATGGTCTGAAAGTACTTTCAGCAGTAGGGATATCAAACAGAAGGTTGTTTTTGATGATGATGATGGTTAATACTTGCTGAGCACTTGCCAGGTGCCAAACACTGGTCTAAGGACATTACGTACTGAGTTTATCCTCAGTTAACTGAGGATTGAGCCTCACAGTGAGCATATGGGGGTTGGTACCACGACTCCTCCTGTTTCCTAGGGGAGGAAAGGTGTGTGTGGATACAGAGGTGAAAACGGTAGAGGCTGGCTGACTCCTAACACTCTGTCAGACCTGGTCAGAGGGAGAGGACAGCCAGACAAGACTGTTATGCCTGAGAGTGTTGGAGTTTCGAGACAAAAAGGAAAAGTCAAAATAGGAATGGGAGTGTGGAAGACTGTGGAGAGGGAAGGCTGTATATACCCGCATTTTTGAAGTTGCTTTCTTTATCTTAGTAGGTTTGTTTCTAAACCAGCGTATATGACTGTCATTCTAGCAGATGCTGAGTCCCTAAAGCAGAAAAGTAATTGGATTTTGTTTTTAGTTTTAAGGATTGCATCTTCCAGTTCATTAGAAATTGGTAAGATCACACCATAGGATTTGGGAAATCTTACTTCTTTGCTTAGGCAGTTTGGTTGCTAAAAAGGGCACTTTTGGGGACTCTCCCTTTGCCTATTGTTTTCTAGCCTTTGATAATTGTTTTTGTATCATAATTGTCTCATATTATGAGGACTATTTCTTAGATAAACATTGGTTATATTGTAAACTTTATTTTAAGCCACCGTAGTATGACAGTCACTCCTTAAAATTAACAAATACAGAAAAAATTAAAAGATGTTCCAGAAGCCATAAGTCAAATTATATGAAACCAAATAGCACTACTGTTTTTGTTTGGTATTCAATTCAGAGTGCTCAAATTGTCTAAACCACATGAACTGTCAAGCATTTGTAATTGTGTAATGTCATGCTTTCCAGCAGAGTCAGCCCCGTACTAAGCTGACAGCCAGGAGAGTCCTTCCATAGCAGGGATGTCTGCATTTGAGACACATGTAGTGCTTGTTGGAGATCCGAACATAGGCTTCTTAAAACAAATTTTAAGTACTTCAGCTCTTCTAGTTTCAGATGCATTTTGCTGAAGCTGGATAATCTCAGTCTTAATTGCCAGTGCTTTTCAATGTGTTTCATGTTCCTATTTCTCTTTTATTTTCTCTTATATGCTTTTTTCCCCCCTTTAAACAAAAACACGAAAAGTTTTAAATAAAAACAAGTAAGGTAATAGGAAGCCTAATAGGAAAAAGATATTTATTGTTTGATGCATTTGGAATAATAGCAGTGTAATCATCAAATGTAGCCAAAGCCCAGCATGCTTGTCAGTTACTAAGGATAATGGAAACTTTGTGTTTTAAACCTAGAGCAAGCAACAAACCACTTCTTTCAAAGTGTGTAATTCACTTGTGATTTCTGCTGATCGTGGATTCCGGACCAGAATTTGATGCGTATTATTGGATCAATTATTCTAGAATGAGAAATCACAGTTATAGAAGTTCATATAACTATAAAACCATTAGAATTTAAACTAAGGTGGTAATCTGCTTTTACAAATAGCTTAGACAATTTAGATCATTCGAGGAGAGGTAGTAGGAATTATAGTCTTTCAAAAAATGAGACCAAATGGTTTTCATTAAGAATCTTCAGGGTCTGTAATCTGGTTTTCCATATGGGTGGTGTTTAACACCCTAGGATTTCAGGGTGGGAGGTGGAGGCAGTGTTTGCTAAAAGTGACATTCCTCAGAGTCATTTTGCATGAGAGATTGTTTTGGAATCCCTGTGTGACATCCCTATTGAGTGCGTTTGTTTACTCTCCTTCCTCATTCACCCTTCTTCTCCTTTTTTCCCCTCTTCTCCACACTTCAGCTCTCTGTCTAGTAAATATATGTTAGGTTTATATTATTTTTTTTTGAAGTTAGAAGGGACTTTACTCCAGGGGGTCCCAAATCTGGCTCATCAGAATCACTCAGGGAGCTCTCTGAAACTACAGATCCTTGTCCTTACCCCAGACTCTCTTAATCAGGATCTCTCCATGGGTGGGACCAAGGGATTCATGTTTGGCTGATTAGCTAAACTGATAAATGATTGGTATTGTCTGTGGCTCCCTTGTGTTACAGACGTGGAGGTAGTAAGTCCAGGCATGCTCTTCCAGGGACAGTTGCGTTTCTCAGAAAAGGTTGTCGAAGGTCTTGCAAAGCCTTCATTAATGGTAGAGTGACAAGCGATATGATAATTTTTGGGCATTGGTATGTGGCAGAGATGGCTAGCTGTCCATCTAAATCGGTTCTGTCCTTCCATAAGATACAGTTCTACAGCTCCAGGTTTCACTTTTCAGATTCCCTTGCGGCGAAGCAGGTATGAGTGGAAGTGGTAGATGCCCCTGTCCGGGAGGGGGAAATTTCCCCCTTATTCCTCTTGAGTTCTTGTGGCTGGCCTCATAGTAAAATGAACACAAGACAGATTAAAGAGAAAACTCGAATGTAATGCGTACACGTGGGAGATCATAAAATTAACGCTCAGAAGTGACCAAAGCAGGCAGCTTTTATACTTTTTACACACAGAAACACTAAATTTGTGAGGATTTGACAGGACAAAGATACTTAGGTTTGGGTGCTTCATTAGTAAGCAATCTAAGCAGAGTTTGGACTTGTGGTGGTAAATTAGTAAAAAAGTAACAAGGTGTGTTTATACAGGCCTCTCCGCCCTGAATTCCACCCCCTCCCAGCCCCACCCTTTTTGCTTGAGGAAGATTGTTCCTGAGCTATCATCTGTGCCAACCTTCCTCTGTTTTATGTGGGATGACGCTGCAGTGTGGCTTGATGAGCGGTGCTAGGTCCGCCCCGGGATCCGGACCTGCAAACCCTGGGCCGCCGAAGCAGAGCACGCCAACTTAACCCTTATGCCGTTGGGTCAGCCTCGTGAGGAAGCTGTTTTTCACATGGGAGATTCGTTTGCTGCTTTCAGGGGGAAATGGAAAGGGTCAAAGTGCAATTTTTGCATCAGCTGCTTCTCAAATAACTAAGTCAAAATAATCAGTGTGCCATTGTAGCATATTTTGGGGGCAGTCTGCCCTGGGTCCCAACACTGCTTTTGAGTCAAGATTGCAAGACTACTGTTAGTTATGTCTGACCAGATACTGAAAGTCAAAGGTCAGCAGATGGAAGCAGAGCTGGTTGGGACATGGAGAATTGTCTCAGAGCACGTCTCGATGATACTTCATCAAGAGTCTGCTGCTTCCAGGCTTGCTTTCTTCAGTCAGCTGAATGCAGGGAACGAGGAAGCTCCAGGGCAGAGCTGCAAGATGGAAGGAGCCAGGATCCCTGAGTCGGCCTGCAACAGACCGCCTGCTGACCAGGAACACCTGCCGTGGAAGTTTACCAGAGCGAGAGAGAGACTTCTGTTGTGCTTTGGCCAGTTGTAAGTGCACGTTTTATACCAGTATGGTATTAGGGCATTATCTTCTTGTTAGATGGATTCTAGCCACTGTATCCAAATCTCAAAGGAAAGGCAGGTTCTGAGTATGTAGAAAATTAGTATTCTGCAGTTTTCCTTCTCCACGTGTATAATTCTGTTATCTGTTCCTCAGAATGTAGACGTGTGATGTGACAGAGTTGGGACGTTTTATTAGGCTGCAGTACTTTCTTAGAGGTGTAATCTGAAGGAGGCTACTACTCAGGTGAAAACTGGTGAATGAGGATTTGTGATGCCAACTGTGAAGGTTGCCAGCAGTGGAGGAGAGACTGATCTTCAGAGCACTCTCGTTTAATAATGATCTTAGGGCTAAGAATTATTAGTTTTTATTGATTTCCTAGAATTTACATAATTGAAAAATTAGCAAATGTATAAGGTATGTATGATGTGGCATTTTCCAAACTTAAGTCATTTCCCTACTCCTTCATTGTTTTTGCTGTGTTTTATACCACAGCATTTTATCTCACTCTTGTTTTTTGTTTGTTGTTCTGTTTGTTTGGTAACGTCTGTTGCCAAGCTTCCTTTTTTTGCTTGAGGAAGATTCTCCCTGAGCTAACATCTGTGCCAGTCTTCCTCTATTTTGCATGTGGGATGCTGCCACAGCATGGCCGATGAGTGGTGTAGGTCTGCACCTGGGACCCGAACCCACCAACCTGGGCCACTGAAGTGGAGTGTGCCGAACTTAACCACTACACCACAGGGCCGGCCCCTTTCTCACTTTTTTCTTTTTAAACTTAGCATTGTCATAAGAAGTAATACATGTGGAGTCATAGGTTGGTGTGTTATTTTTTCCTAATATCTATTTGAATAATACATACTTATTTAAAAATCCCAACATGTGGTAGATAACTTTATTTTAAACGCCACTAGTGATATTTCTATCATACCTGGGAAATGCTGTTCACATAATGAATATTATTTTTTAGGATCTTCAGTGCTTAATCCATAAAATTCTAATAGAAATAGATGCAGTCACAGGAACTAGCGGACGTACTGTGTCTAACAGGGCTTTGGTTACAGCTTTTTCCTATCACAGATTAGTATTCTGTTTGATTAATATCTACATTTGTTTGTGACTGAGGGACAACGAAAACAGTGTATTTAAATAATTTTTGAACAGTGTTAAGCAGGATGTGCTTCTAAAGTTAGTGAGGAATGGGCCTAAGGAAGTGCTAATGACCGTGACATTAAGATACAAAAATCTTGGAAAATACTGATACTTGTGGTAGAGAAAGAATTTGATAATCCCGTGATCCGAGGGTGAAGAAGATAATGAGGCTTGACCGGCCCCGGGGAAGCGTTGTTAGATTAGTGACTTAAATTTCAGGTATTGAGGAAAGAATTCCAGTAGGGAAGTTTTTCGCATTTTCCTCTTCTTCTCCTTTTATTTGCCCATATCTTTTTGTTCACTTGAGAGTATGTAAGATGTTGTCCTGGGGACATTTCCTATCAGTGTCAGCAGGAAAGAGTACTTTGTTGGAGGGGTGCCCTGGCGATCCTTGGTAGCTGAGGAAGTACCCACGTGCTGCTTCTCTCCCCTCTCAAATGGTTTTAAAGTTCTAGAATTTGCCTAAACCATTGGATTTATATATAATTTAAATGTTAACTTCTTCCGTCATTTTGGTAAGTTTGTCCCTTGGTGTATAAATTAATACTTTAAATTTGTTCTAAAACATCTGTGTTTAAAGTTGAAAAGCAAGTTGCTTATTTCAGGTGTTCCAGAACTTTGTAGATGAGTCTTATACACTATAGACAGTGAGCACATTGAAACTTAGTCTTTTTGGTTTTCCTTTTGAAGAGTCTAACTTCATATATAGTCCTGTTTTCGCTCCTGACTTCCTTTACCCATTTTTTATGATTTGAATCATTAACACCCTATACCAGCAGGCAGGATAGTAAAAGCAGGCAAGGTAAATAAAGGAAAAGTGATAGAACTTCAGATGAGTTAATTTTGTAATTTGTGTTAGATCAGTTAAAACAGGAGTATGTTAAAATAGTCAAAGAACAATCGTTTAAACTTTGGAGATTTTTTGCCCTTTTCTCACTTAGAACAATTAATTGACAGTGAGATGTGAGAGACACTGACAGAGCTTTAGTGAAAAGCAGCAAAATGGAATTCAGAAGGAGAATTTAGAGGGAAAACTTGAAAATGGAAATGCAGTTTTGCTAGGTGAAAACTAAGGAAAAGGGGATCAGGAAAGTTACAGAAAAATGATAGCATTCTCGAATGAATGGCATAACGTTTATAGAGAGAACCTGCTGAGATGGTGAAAGAGTCTAGAGATGTGTGTGATTGCAAACCTCCCCCCTTTTTGAGCGAATAGACCGTTCAAACTAAATTAAGAAAAGGATATAAAGTCTGTTGTTTGTTTTAATATTTCATGACTGATTTTATAGATGAAATTATATTTTACAATAAATAGGAAGAAGAATTTATGTAGCCTGTTCTATTTGATGTGAAACAGCAAATCCCGTCTCTCTGTAGCTGTGAAGAAAATTCGTTATAATGTCTTTAGTTGTAAGAGATGGTTTCATTGTGATTAGTTACATTGATGATAAAACAACCTTTTCAAATGGCATACGACACGAATGATCGTGTGTGTCTGCTTTTAATGGCATTGAAATTTTTCATTTTCTGTTTTACTCATAGAATTTTCCTTTTTTTATGCTGTTTTCCTGTTCCAATAAGAATTTTCTTCCTTTTGAGAAAAATCAAAACAATTAGATGGAAATATTAACAAAGCATTAATTTTAAAAATACATTTTGAAAGGAGATATATTGGATTTTAACTTTTTGTGTAAAATCTTTCCTACTACACAAGATAGCTTTGTCAGAGGTGGTTAAGATCGCCATAAAATTGACTTTATTACTGGATCAATTTAATGTATTTGGAAAATAGTACTTGAAGTGTAGGAACATTTTAATAAAAGAAACAGCCAAGTAAGAAAACTGGGCTAATGTTACAGTTTATTTTTGTCCCATGACTTGTCACGTTATGTTGCTGTTACTACATCCTCACGAGTAGTGTTGGGAAGGGGAGACTCTTTGATAATGAAAGGGGTGAGGTCTGTTTATTCTGTTACAGTCACCATGGCTTGATCCCTATTAGTATGGCTTTTTAATGATTGTTTTAGCTCTAACTTAAGCACTAAACAAATATTCTAATTTTTAACTTGCAGGCAGAATCAAATTAGGTATTTGAAACAGAACATGGGTATCCCCTGGAATAGGAACAGTATTCTCTTCTGACTTGAGTGCGAATTTTTTTCTCTCTGTCGATAGTTTTATTTACTCTGACCATTTGGGCTTAAGAGCACATAGTTCTAGCTTGTCTTGGGTTTGTCCTTGGACTCTGGCTGGGGAAGGTTATTTTTAGAAGTAGGCTAGACATGGCATGTGAGATGCTTTGGAGGTGGAACTTAATCAGATGTGAGTCCTGTGACCAGAGGCCCCTACATCTCCGAAGTTTGAATGCCTCCTGCTAGGTGAGGGTGAGGAAGTTTTGTATTCTGTGTGGCCAAAAGGATTGTGACTCATTCAGCCCCAGTGGCATGTGGCTGTATAGGTGTTTACTGCATGGGCTGCCCCATCAGGTTTGGGGAAGAGTAGAAATAGAGGTTGCTAACATTTCTGAGCTTAGCTGGACAGGAACTCATGGCTACTGTTATCTTTGAGGCAAGTTGTTTGCTATAAATGATTCTAGGGGCCAATAAGAATGAATGCCTTCATCCAAAATGAGGTTTTTCAGGAAACATGAAGACATTTCTTTTATTCCATACAAATCTAAATTTGAAACTCTCTACCTCATGTCTTTGTTAGTTAGCTCTTTAATAATTCTTGATTTTAGTATCCCAGTTTTTCATTGTAAGCCGTGTCAAGTCTGGTTTTGGTAGTGGGAGAGGCATAAATGTAAATGTCAGTTTATTAAGTTTTGAAATCTTTCAGAAGTTTGATGGGAATTCTTCTCTTCAACCAGTATACTTCGTGGACCTCCTCCCGTGTACCTTAATACTATTGTGATAGTATAGAACATTCTTGTTAAAGGTTGGAGGGTATAGGAAAGGAAATCTATGTAAAATATATACAAACGAGGGGTGAACTTGAGCCCTATCTACTCTTGCCAAGGTGCAAAGGAGAGAGAGGGCATTATATTAGTTATCTACCGATGTGTAACAAATTATGTCAGAACTTAGTGGCTTAAAGCAAATAAGCATTTATTATCCCCCAGTTTCTGTGGGTCAGGGTGTGGAGTAGGCTCATTACCCAGTTGGTCGTGGCTGCAGTCAGGATTTTGTAGGGGCTGCAATCATCTGAAGGCTTGCCTGGGGCTGGAGGAGCTGCTCTCCAGGCAGCTCACTCCCATGGCTGTTGGCAGGAGGCCCCAGTTCCTCTTTGGCTCTTGGTAGGAGGCTTCGGTTCCTTGCCCCCTGGGCCTCCATGTGCACAGGCTGCAGAAGTGTTCTTGCGACAGGTCCCCCACTTCCTTGGGCGGAGTGATCAAGAGAGGGGGCAAGCAGGATACCGGCACCTCTGTGACTGTGTCTCCAGAGCCGAAAACCCTCACTGCCACTGTTTTCTGTCCCTTGCAAGCACTTGGTCACCAAGGCCAGCCCACACCAAGGGGAGGGAATTAGGCTCCACCTTTTGAAGGGAGTGTCAGAGAATTTGTGGACTCATTCTGAATCGCCACAGGCATTTTCCTAGTGGGGGAAGGTAGAGTTAACAGACTTACCCTTAGGAATGCAATGCAGCCTGTCCCTGGCACGTTGATGGAGGTGGGTTTGGCTGGACCCGAGTGTTCAGGAGCTGATCCCATTGTGAATAAACAACTATGTTACACATCCATTTGTGGTAAAATTGCTTCTGATGTTACCAATAAATGGTTTTTAGGGTGTTAAATTTTACTCTTTTGTCATGGAAGAAGTTATTCAACTTGTGACTGTTAGCATTTTCATAGAAGAGTGATTTTTTTCTTTGTAGGATCAGATACTTTATTTTGTGGTCTCTGTTACAAAGTGATGTTTCTGATGGGAGAGTGTGGTGAGAGGAGGATTACATAAAGCACAGCTCCCTTTGGTTCCCCTTAGGTTATGCACATGGTGTTTTGTAACGACAACGAATACTACAGTTTTCTCCTGAACAGACTATATATGGACTTGGTGGTACTTTATTAAATCAGGTAATCGTATAAGACATATACTTTCGATAAAAGGTCCAATTGAAAATGGTAGATTAAGAAAGAGATCTGAGCAGTCCGCTAATTTCCGTTTATTCCTGTCTTGCTCAGCTCGCAATAGGCTTGTAGGAAGTCTTACGTGTCCTACCTTGCCCTTCCAGGAGGAGACTGTGCTGTAGGATCTCCACAACTTCTGGAGTTCGTCCTTTTTTGACCTCCTCAAAGGGAAAGGGCAAAAGAGCATTGGGAGCTTTTATAAATGCACGTGTGTGCACGCCAGCCATGCTGCACACTATCCCCTGTTGTGACTTTACCATGGGCCTGGTGCCAACACGTGCTAACTGCACACTGCTTGCACCACTAATTTGGGTAAGTCTAGGAGGGGTGAAGGGTGAGATGGCGTGGGACGGAGGCAGGGAGAAGGTGGTTTCCTGTGTGGGTGGCCTTGTACCAGTGAGAGAGGATGTCTGTGAGTGTGAGTGTGTGTGTGTGTGTGTGTGTGAGTGAGTGAGAGAGGGTGTGAGAAAGAGACAGAAAGCAAGCTCAAGCTGCCTTAATGTCTACTGGTTAGAAAAGAGAGAAGAGATGAAAAGAGAAGTGAAGACTGGAACAAAATAAGTGAAAACTGGAACAAAAAGGAGGGAAATGAGGGGAGAGACTTCATGTGTGCTGCCCATAGTCAAGATAGCATGTGAAGTGGTTGAGAACTGTTAACGTTTCCTGGAATAATTTCTTTAAAATGCTGAAAGAAACTTCCTGTGAGAAGCGGCCACCAGGTGTCATCAGAGGGCTGCTATTGATTTGTTTTGTTCTTGTTCTTAAAGAGTATTGGAGTGTTTCGATTTCTTTCTTGCAAGTGTGTTTTTTTTTTCTTCTTTTTAAACCACAGCAGAGACTGTTTCAGTCAGAGCGGGGACTTTCTTTTGGGAGTTTCTTGCTGGGCTAATAATTTTTTATGGGTAACACTGAAGATCAAGTTACAGGTAACTTTTTAGTCAAGGAACAGCTAGTTGAGAATTTGGATAAGAGTTGATAGTCTAAGTGGAATTGCATATTTGAAAATCTTTGTGGAGTTGGATGTTGTTGAATTTGCATAGGCAGCATGTGCTTTAAGATTTGGGAATAACGTATCTCATTATTGTAGTCTGAACACCTGCTATGTCTTGTGAGTCTTGAAACCTGACTATGGGAAGAAATTCGAGGCTCATTTTCTTTCTCCAGTGGAACAAGTCCCAGTTCTTTCAGAGAGGACAGAGATGATGCCTTTCTTAAGGGCCAACAGTGAATCCCCTGCTTGTTCTGTTGTTTGCTTTGTTCTTGAGGGAATTAACGATGCTTTCTGGTACACAGTAGGCTTGCAATAAGTGTTTGTTGAATGAGTAAACGAAATCTGTCTCCAGAAAAATGAGCCCTTAAACTGTCCGTCCCAATTGGGTGATTTTTGAATTCTTCTTTAAGAAAGACCCCATCCCCTGTCTCCGTTGGTTACAAGGTACTTGTTCGAATAAGCTTTCTGATGAAGATTTTTCCTTTTAATTTATATTTGCATAAATTTCCTCATTTCTGTTTCATCTTCTGTAGATCACTATAAGATACTTTTCTAGATCACTTTAAGATACTTATTAAATCACCTTGCACTCCCGCTTACTGACATCATTCTAGTTCTGGGCTTTATCAGTTAAACTATTAGAATGTACTTTTTCTGTCTCGAGGCTTTCTCGACCTATACTATGTCCTGTGTACTGAAAAATTAACCTTCCTTAAGCGGTGCTGTGTTTTGGTGACTCCCCACTGACGCTACTGGATAAATCCCAGCTTTGAAGTCAGAGCCTTCTGTGGTCTGGTCCGGGCTGGTCATTTGCCTTTGTTTTAAGTTGCTGTGCAGTAGACAGCCAGTGCTGTCGCTGTCTGGACTGCTCACGGCCTTGCACACTCACTGTGTGTGTTTTTGGCTTTGCCTAATCCCTTCCTTCTACTTGAGATGTTTAACTCTTCCTATCTGCTTCTTCAACAGAAGACAAAAACGGTTTTAGTTTCTTCAAGGTTTAGCTGAAATAACATTTCTACTATTTTAGCCAGCTATTCTACTTGGGAGTAGGATCTCTTGCTCATTATACTGCTATAGATCTTGGTGTGTATCACACACGTGATCCTATTTGGCCTTGTGTGAGTTCCTTTGCGTATATGTCACATGGCTTCTAATAGAATATGAGGGCAAAGAATGGGTTCATATCAGTGTCCTTCCTTTCATATGCTAGGCACTCAATATATATTTGTTGAATGTTTGTTCTTTCTTGCTATAATGAGATGATGAATTGACGACCTCAGATGTGTATGGATGAGATTTGTGCACCATACAGCTTTGCGAAATGTGAAATTGCCCTATAGATGAAGCGCAATCTGTTCTTTTGTGTATTTTACTAAAGAATGTCAACTGAATTCCTGGGGAAGGGGAAATGCTGATATGTCCTCCCCTGTCTTCAGGACACAGATGGCCCAGACGTGTTTGTGGCTTAGTGAAGGTGAGGGAGCTGCTGAGCTGCCAGTCCACAAAGATTGATGAAATCTGAGAACTTCAGAGGAAAGAGCTGGCGTGGCACCAAGGCCATTAGCATATGGAATCCTTATCAAGTGTATCTCGGCTTACTTGCACATTGAATTTTCAGTTAGACTTCTTTTAGTTTACTTAATTACCTGCTTATAACAATTCAAATAAATCCTGAGAAGTTATGTTTTGTGTAGCTAGGGAGCTGACTTCATGTAGATTAACACTGGAGTCCAAAATCGGAGAGAAGGGAAGAGTCTCACGTATAAACTTCACATTGTGTCTTTGTACTCAGTTCACTTTGGGTTCTGTCTAATGGAATGCAGTGCCTTAAAACGTTACATGGTTGTGTTTTCAACTAGTTTTATCTTCTGTAGTATATTTATTTTCTAGAAGGATATATTTTAAATGTTTTGGCACCGATAAAATGTAGAGAAATGTAAATATAATGGCAATTAGACAATTTCATTTTTAAGATTAGTAATTTCTCTTTCAGTGAAGAGAAGGTGAGTCAGGTATGGTAATTTTTCTATTTAAAATGGGGTACTAGCATTATAGCATATGCATATATATTTTTCTTTAAAATCAATGAGTATTCAGTATTGGTACTAAATTTAAACCTGGTTGTTCTTTAACATTTTCTAAAATTGATCTTCCCTTAATGGGCTTTCCGTAGATAGGACATAAGTTGAGCCTCATGTTCAGTGATTTCTCTCCTATTTCGGAGCCCAGTTAATCTTCACTATGGCCATCACTCCGTCACTTAATCCACTTCATGTACTTACACTCTCAGCGATATCCTAGATTCAGTGTTCAAAGCCTAAAGTTCAGCCAAGTTCCCTCATTAGAATTCCCACCTTTGGTTAGTCTCGTCATAGAATTTTGAGAGAAAAGACCCGAAGCTCACTCTTCTACATGAACCTCTTAAGAGTTAGCATTTCCTAGCTTAGAATGGAACCAGGGACACGGTATGAATGTCAGAGCCTTAGGACTTCTCCCCTCCTCACGCCTGAATTGTTGTAAGTCATTCTAGTTCTTCCACGTGGGATGCTGCCACAGAATGGCTTGATGAGCAGCGTGCAGGTCTGCGCCCAGGATCGGAACCGGTGAACCCTGAGTCACCGGAGCGGAGCACGTGAACTTAACCAATCGGCCATGGGGCTGGCCAGCTAATTTTGTATGTAAACTTAATTCTCGGTCAAGATGTCCTGGATGCTCTTGGTATTTTTAATCTCACATTGTTCATTTTCACTCTTAACTTCAGTCTACAGAATATGTCAAAATGGGGGCCCACAGAGAAGCTTTCTACACTGAAGTTTTTTTTCTTGGACTGATTCTTCAGGCCTAGAAGCTCTCTTTATTGGGCAAGTGACAGGGTAGCAAGTTCCTCCCCGGCTCTCAGTATCAAGAAGGGTTTGATTATAAAAGAGAGCTTCTCTAAACCTGTTCAGGAAAATAAATAGTAAAATATAAGTCTATCATTTTCATAGGACTACCTCATTGCCAGAAAGAGTCCTACAATCTTTTCCGTGTTGTCATGTACCTCTACTTAAAGGGCATAAAAGAATATCAGGAATCACTTTGAAGAATTAATCTAGCCCAACACACCCTTATAAAGAAGATTTAATAGTTTATTTAATAGTTTATTTGACCACCTACTCAAAATTTGTTTATCTTCAGTTTTCCTCTAATTCTGCAATTTTGTTACAGTTTTACCTAAGTTTCAAACAGATAATCACAATTTAAATTAAAAACAAACACTTCACAATATAGGAAAAGCCTGACTGAAAGATAAATTGTACATCTCAAGTTAGCACAACAAAATGTGTTTGATAAACTGCCAAATAAATCTTTGAGTTGCCTCCCCGACCCTTGAACTGATTTTTTCTCTTAAGGGCATAATTAAGCTTTCATTCAGAATGCCGTATACCTCACATTGCGATTATTGCTCTTATCAAAATCAACCAGTTGTTCTCCTCAACTTGCCCTGAAATTTTAACTCCTCCGGAAAGCTCTCAGTTGCACACTCTCTACAAACATTCCACCCATCTCTGGTATCCAATGCCCACAGCAACTCAAGGAGGCGTTTGCAATTTTAATACGTTCCAGAAACAGGAGTTGAAAAATGACGAATTCACGATGATGAGAGGAAATTCTGGAGGTTTTTAAAAAAGAAAAGATTCTATCATATTACTGGACTGTAAGAAATATCACTAGCAATCTTTTTTCATACAATCCTAGAGTTCATTAACATTAAACCTTTGATCATGTAAGTAGAGTTGCATGACCCCATTTCATTACTGTTATTAAAAATAATGGTACCTACCCTGTATCTCCCAATCCATGAAGGAAAATCACCTACAAGAGAAAAAATTAATAAACAATGCCCAAATAAACCCACACAGAATTGATACACACTAGCGTTGGTCAATTCTGGATGCCAGAATTTCAGAACACTACCTTCAGCAAATCAAACTCCATAGAGCTCTCTTCAGTGGGAAAAATACTTAATTTCTCTCACTGTAGTTCCGAAGATAATTAATGTGCGGCCTTAGCACTTAAAGAGGTCCCAGTTAGACATTCTTAAGTGCAAATAACATTCTAGGAAAAATAGTTTGTTTCAAGTCAAACCATGCAAGTCTCATGTAAACTGTAGACTTTTTCCATCACAAAAAGGAGCTTCCGGGGTTAGAAAGACATTTGAGCTCCTCGTACACGGTTTTCTAAAAAACAGCACCCTGTGATGTCATAAGTTGCCAATCTTCAAACTTCTTTAATTCAGGACACGAGTGCAAGGTAAGAAAATAAAGTCATTTTCTTGAGGACTTCAGACTTCCCTCACCCACAAACAAGAGAGAAACGAGCAACGGAGCCACCTCGAGTTAGGGTGCCTGGCCGCTAACGCCGGTCCCTACAAGCTGGGGACTCGCTCCGCAATGCAGAGGGCTCGGGGCTGACGGGGGCGGGCGCGCTGATCCTCCGGCCCGGCCGCAGCCCCGGAGCCCTCCCGACACCGACCACCCCACCCCACCCCACCCCACCCCACCCCACCCAGCCCACCCCGGACCCGGCGGAGGGAACCCACCCACCGGCCGCCAGGCGGTCAGCGACGCCAACCCTGCGCGAAGGGCAGTGGTGAGCAGCGGGCCGAGGGTCCCCTCCGAGCCCCGGCTGCCGCCACTCACCGCAGCAGTGGCCTTCCGGGCGGCGGGGATGATGGCGGGAAGCGGGGCAGACGTGTTATTACCGCACATACACCGGCTCGACCGACAACGCGCGTCGCAGGCGGAAGGGAGAGAGGGCTCCCGGCCCGCCCCACCGGGCGCGCGCTCAGGTGTCGGCGGCCCGGCGGCGCTCTTTCCTGCCGGGCGTCCGGGACACCCTGGGGGAGACGCTCTCAGCCCCAGCGGGACTGCGTGGTCCCTGGAGCCTGGGCTTGCCTTCCGCTCCTGGGGCGCTGTAGTGAAAAGAATGAGCCCCAAAGCCAGTCATCCGCAACCCCACATACTCCTTCGTTTCCTGAAGCTGGGGTGGACTCGTTTGCGCTGGGAGAGGTCGCTCGAGCTTTCGCTGTATTTCCGTTTGGGGCTACACCAGTGTGCAGTTTTGGAGTCGACTCCCCTCCTCCTTTAAACTTCAGCTGAAAGAGAAAACATTCAGTTGTCACCGAGAATGCACAACTTATTGATCGATGGATAGTGACATAGTACTGATTTAAGCATGAGACTAGACGGTCCCTTTTCTGCACAGGTGGGTCAATGCATATTAAATACATGGTATGATCTGGGAAAGCGCAAGAGATAGAAACCCCGTAGAACCAAAATGGCCAGACCTTCTGAAGTTTATCGTTCAATGGAGAAAGTTAAATGATATACACAGTCCTTAGGGAGTACAGTGTAAGATAGGGAAAGAAGCTGGTGAACAAAAGGCTTTAAAACACACACACACACACACACACACACACTCACTCACACTCACTCCACTTTAATTCATAGGATAACCAGAATGCAGTCGTACTGTTTTTTATCTTTCTTGTCTTGGATTTGAGTGCTGAGAATTTGGGGGGCTCTCCGAAATGTTAAATTGATGCTGATTTATTGAAAATGATAATGTGACATTTCACTTATGAGTCTACAATTATGTCAGGCTTTTAAGTACTTGGTTGTGATTTAAGTATTTGGTTGTGATGTTAATAGAGACTAAAACTATCTTTAGCTGTTATGTCAACCTAAATGAAGCTGTCTGGGGGGCAAGCTCAAAAAATGAGTTTATTTGGGAATAGCCGAGGAATTGCAATTCTGGACGTGCAAACTATGGTGAACCATAGGCAAGTTGGAAGAGACAAGGGGAAAGTTAGTTTTTATTAGGTGTTAGGAGGAAATTAAGGAGGGTTATTTAGAATAAAAGTTCATTGGAGAAGAACAAGAGTGTAAGGTTGTGACAATGCGTTGTCGCTGCGGCAGGGACGGATCTTCCTTCCTTTTCTTAAAAGCAGGAGATGAAATTCCTAGGTGAAGATGTCCTCCGTTGCACCAGCAGAAAAGTTACATTCTTATCATCACGGATAAGAAGTTGGGACTGAGAGAATTTTATACAAATAGGCCTGGTTAAAATAATTCTTATCGTCCATCTTCCTGCCAGTTAGGCAGGCAGCAGTGAGTGGTATGTACGTGAGAGGTCCCCCTTCAGGGTTTCATGACTCCATTTTAAAAGAGGTTTTCCTTTATTTTCACACTTACTATGAACAAAACATGTTCCAAGACACTACTAGTCTGAGTTTTTCTGTGATGTAATATGTAGAGTTCCAGGTGCCACCAGCGGTTCTATCAACTGACTTCCGTTAGTTGGGAGTAGGACAGCTCAATTTTATCTAGAGACATGCACAGCATAACAGCGTTTGGGTCAAGGACGGAGGGCATATAGGAGGGTGGTCCCGTAAGATTAGTACCATATAGCCTAGGTGTGTAGTAGTCTATACCATCTAGGTTTGTGTGAGTACACTCTATGATGAATTGTGTAAGTACGCTCAATGATGAAACTGCCTAACACATTTCTCAGAATGTATCCCCATCATTGAGCAATGCGTGGCTATATTTCTGTCATCCTCCCCTCTTAGCCAGTCCAATTGCTGCTATTCCTGCAAGATTCACCGAAGTCTTACATCCTCTAAGGAACCTTAGTGTTCTAATTAATCTCTTTGTCCCCCAGATAAGAGAAAGAAAGAAATATAGTAATAGAAAAAAGACAAAATTAGCATTATTTTCAGAGGATGATGATGCTAAGGTGTTTAAAGCAAAAGCCAACTGAGTAAATTTGAAGATCGAATTGGCTCTATTCAACAATTCATGAATTGAGCAGCATCCCAGCTAGCAAATAGAAGGGAGGTCCAAGGAGCTATGCAAAGTGGAAGGCTGTTATGGGCAGAAGGGACGGAATAAAGGAAGTTTCTAGCAAAGAGCAGATTCGGGCAAGATCACCTTCCTTTGGGGAAGAGTAGTGTGGGGATCTATGAGGCAGATTACTCACTCATGCCGACCAGGTAGTTCCAGATTGACTAGTTAAAGGTCACATTCCTGTGAGAGACTGAAAGTGCAATTAAGTCTTGATTTATTGATGTGGGACTTAGCACAAGTGACACCATTTTGTTCCTGTTTTTTCTTTTTTAACAGTTCTCCCCCTTTGCATGAGACTCTTAGCATAACTTGAAAGATGTGATCAAAATTTAAGGCATTAGTGCCACTCTCAGCTACCGCTCTGTTGGTCTCGCAGCTTTTACTGTTTCTCCGTGTTATAGTCACAGGTCATGAGGTTTTCTGCTGAATCCTGTGGTATTCACAGGTCACGACTTCACATTCATTTGCTTGATGGTTAGCAGCTGCAAACACGCATTTAAAGCTTTTGAGAGAATACAGTGCATCAGGGAGATTACTATGACTGTTACTGGTAGGATAATTCCCATGTCTGGAGTGCACTTCAGAGCCATGGTCCCCAAGACCCAAACCAATCAAAATCCAATAAGTGAAAGAAATACTCTGTTGAAGGAGTCACCTTTTTAAGCCAAGTGGCGCACTCAGTGATTTTATGTAACTAAATTTCAGCTTCCCCAGAAGTGTTAATCCAGGTGCAGCGGGTGGTGGCCACAGCACAGACACATCCTTGCTCAGCTAACAAATGATCAAGGGCTGTCATATTATCAAGAACTACTTTGAGCTGAGAGTCTAGAGATTTTTACTGGGCAGCTATTGCTTTAGCAGCGAATTGTGCAATACTTTCAAGAGTTAAGGAGGGATTTCTGATCACAGCCTCATTTGTACTCACTCCTAACAAAGGAAGTAGGGACCTGCCGAAAGAAGCACATCCTGAATCATGAAGGCCTCCTGGCAGGTCTTTTCGAATTGGATGATTAGGGGAGTTGACCAATGAAGTGTCTTAGCCTATTTGAGAACAGTTGAGTGGCACAGTTAGATAACCTAAGGGGCATTGCCCAGTTATGTGTTAGCCATCTAAGCATTTATTGGTCCAAGGAGAATGATCACCACCACCGATGAAATTAAATCCTGTTGGGGCGTAAACCATTACTGCTCAGGTGGCATTGTTCATGGGTTCCAGCATCATGAACAGATTGGAGTTTTTGATGATGAATCCAGCTGTCTGAAAGGTTGCTCTCCCTTAGTAATGGCTTGGGAGATATGATGGTGGCATTATCTTGCCAGGCCAATGCCAGAGTAAAGGAAAGAAAGAGAGGAAGACAGTGTTTCATGTTTAGTTAAAATGGGAAATCTTGATCTGGTGTCTTGGGTGGAAGCAGTCTACGTCAATGTCAGCTGCTTCTCCTGCTCATCAGTTTGATTCAGAGGTCTTCAGTGTTTGTAAAGGACCAGAGGTCAGGAGGAGCTTTCTTCCACTGTGAGATGTGTAGCCAAGGTTTAAGTCCTGGAGGTTTGGCTGCCATCTGGGTCGGGAGGAAGACCTAGTATATTCCTTTCCAAGGAGATTCAAGGACAGTCTTTGGTCTCAGTGATTCCAAATCAGAAGGATGGGAGGCAATAGGAAACATTCGGTTGGAGAGTGGTAGCCAGATATTTGAGAAAATTAGAAGAATTTAGGATCCAGTTCAGTTTACAGGTATATAACAAAACCTCAAAGACAATTAACAGGGTTAGAATCTAAATATCTACAAAGGTGCAAACATAATTTTTCTCTCTACAATTACCCCATTTTTTACCAAAGATAATCAGAGTAAAACTAATTTGTTTGTATTAAACTTGGCCTGATTATTTACATGAGTGTAGCAAGAATGGTGATTGACCACATAAGCTCTTTTAAGACTGCTTTGCTGGAACTTTTTATAAGGAATCTCAGATTTGACTCTTTCAAAGCCTCTGAGGCCAGGAAGCCCAGCCAAGTTTCAGGCAGTTCCTTACAGCTGTCTGGTCATGTCTGAATCTATGCATCTCTCTCTCAACTATGACATTCCAGTCAAAGCCTTGGTAACATAGCCAATGTTTTCAATTGTACCCTGTTAGAAGGAGAACAGATTCTTATTGAAATTATGCAAGTAACTTACTGTATTGCCATGAAAAGAACACTTGAGTTTCTAAATTCTGGAGGGATCATACAGGGAGAAAAAGTAAATGTTTCCTCTTTGTTTACAAAGGTATACTTTACCAATTGTAAATCATAGGTAGCTTAAGAGAAAAAGTTTCCTTAAATCTGGAAAAACAAAACACTAAAGAACCAGAAATGTTTCAAACAAGAAGTCGTAAAAATTGTAACTATCCTTCTCAGCTTATTCAGTCCCAGGTTATTAATTCTTGTTCTGCTTGAACCCAGTTGTTTCTTTTAGTTCTGGAAATTCTTTTAATCTTAAAAACTAATTCTAAAATTCATAAACATGTAGGAGTATCCAGGAATGTTAAAAAAGAAATAGAGTAATTGGCAGTTTATTGAAGGGGATTAGAATGCACCACCCAAAATATGCCATATGGATTATTTTGAGGTAAGGCCATTGAGAATCAACAGATACAGAAAGAAGCCTTCTTGGAGATTCTTTATCTGACTAAGAGCAGAAACTTCTAAAAACTGAGGGCTGCCATAAGTCTCTTCTCCTAAGGGAGTTTTATGGCTATGAAGAAGACAGAAAATCGGCACCAACATGAGCCTGCACAAACAAATTTTAATAAATAACCTTTATCTTTCCTTAGTTTCCCCCTATATTTACCTCCTCACAATTTACCACCCTTAGAAGCTCAAACCTCTTTTCCTTTGTCTTGTCATTTCTTCACAAATTTATTTCCCTTTGTGAAAATGGTAACAGTCTGCCTCTTTAGGATTTTCATGTCATTTCTGAGGCCCCTCCACCATATGCATATGAAATAAACCTTTTTCTCCTGTTAATCTGTCTTTTGTCAGTTCAATTTGCAAGACCCCAGTTATTGAACCTGAGAAAGTAAAGGAAAAAATTTTTTTCCTCCTCATCAACATCATCTAGAATTACAAAAATTGCAAGAGTAAATTACCAATGTAGGAAAGGATAAGCAGATCAGGTCATTTACTGAATGCCCTTAGTTACTCAGATTTAGTTCTAGAACAGAATTAAAACTCCAGGAAAAAAAAAAAGCACACGGGAGAAATAAGTACATATTAGAGGTGGCATTTCAAATCAGTGGAAAATGATAATTTTTCAGCAAATGATATTAAAGTAATTGGCTACATTTGGGAGAAAATTCAGGTGGTTCCTCCATTATTCCTCCCACCAAATTTTAGTCAGTATCCAGAAATTCAAATGACTAGCATTTACAAGGAAGTGCCCAACTTTTCTAATAATTAAAGAAGTACAAATTAAAACAATTTATTACTTTAGATCCATGATATTGGAAAGATTGGAACAAGCTTAAATTGCGTACACTGCTAATGGTGTGTGGTATAAAAGGGAATGACCCTGAAGAACAATTTGGGAAGATCCAGTAAAGTGGCAGATGTGCATAGCTATGACCCAGCAACTCTACTCTGGGGGCCTACTTTGGAAACCCTCACATGTACGTACACAGAGAGACATATAAGAATATTAACTGCAGCGCTCTTTCTAAATTGAAAACTGAGAACAACCTAGACACTCATCAACAAGAAAACGGATAAATTCATTTATATGTGAAAACACATTAAAGTACCATATATTGTTTCTTTCCGATGTTTTAAGATATGTGATGTACAATGAACTGCACATACCTAAAGTGTACAATTTGATAAGTTTTGTCTTGTTATATACTACTCAAACTATAACCACGATCAAAATAAGGAACATATCCATCACACACAAAACTTCTCTTGCTCCTTTGTAGTCTATCCCTGTCTCTTCCCTCTGTGCCCCATCCCCAGGAGACCTCTGATTATTTTGTCACAATAGATTTGTTTGCATTTTCTAACACTTCTTTCTCTCAGCATCACTGTTTAGAGATTCATCCATGTTGTTGTATCAGTTGTCATTTCTTTTATTGCTAAGTAGCACCCATTATATAGATATAACGCAATTTGTTTATCTGTTCCCCCGCTGATGGGCTTTTGAGTTGTTTGCGGTTTGGGGCTATTACAAATAAAGCTGCTATAAAGAATCTTGTACAAGTTTTCATGTGCATGTATGTTCACATTTCTCTAGGAGTGGGAGTACTGAATCAACTGGAAGGTGAAGTCTTGACTGTTTAAGAACCTGCCAAAATGTTTTCCAAAATAGTTAGTTTAAACATCTGATCAAATCTTTTGCCCATGTGATAAACTGGATTCTCTTATTATTATTGAGTTGTAAGAATTTTATGTCTATTCTAGATACAGTTACTTTGTCAGATACGTGTTTTGAAAACACTTTCTCTCAATCTGTGGCTGGATCGTCTATTTTCTTATGTGTCTTTTAAGGAACAAAAATTTTTAATTTTCATGAAGTCAAATTTATTGACTTTTCTTTTATAGTTTATGCCTTTTATTTTAGTTTATGCTTTATTTAAGAAATTTTTGCTTAACCCAACATCACTAAGATTTTCTCCTATATTTTCTTCTAGAAAATTTATAATTTTGGCTCTTATATTTAGACACTTATTATGATCCATTTTGAACTAATATTTCCATATGGTGTGAAACAACGATTAAGACTTTTTTTTGCGTATATGGCTCTCCAATTTCCTATCACCATTTATTGAAAAGATGATCATTTCCTCTTTGAATTCTCTTGGCTTCTTTGTCAAAAATCATTTGTCCACAGGATAGCCACATAAAAAGAATGAAGTTGTACAGCTATCTCATACCATATACAAAAATTTACTCAAATGGATCAAAGAGCTAAATGCAAGAGCTAAACCTATAAACTCTTACAAGACTACGTAGATTTAAATCTTTGTGACCTTGGATTAGGCAATGGTTTCTCAGATTTGAATAGACATTTCTCCAAAGAAGATATACAAATGGCCAATAAACACATGAAAAAATACTCAACATAATTAACTAATAGGGAAATGCAAATTAAAACCAAATGAGATACCACTTCACATCTGCTTGGATGGCCATAATCACCAAAGACAGGTAAGTGTTGGCTAGGGTGTAGAAAAATTGGAACATTCATGCTGTTGGGAATGTAAAATAGTGCAACTGCTTGGGATATTTTCCAAAGTCTGGCAGTTCTTCAAAAGGTTAAGCATAAAGTTACTCAGCAATTTCACTCCCAAGTATATAACCAAGATAACTGAAAACGTATGTCCTCGCAAAAACTTGTAAACAAATGCTCATAGCAGAATGATTTGTAAAAGCCCCAAAGGGGAAGCAAATGTCCATCAACTCATGAATAAATAACCAAAAAGGTGGTATATCCATACAATGAAATATTACTAAGCAAGGAAAAGAAATGATACATGCTACAACATTGAAAGCATTAAACTAAGTGAAGAATCCAGTCACAAAAGACCACATATTGTATGATACCATTTATGTGAAATGTCTAGAATAGGCGAGTCCATTGAAACAGAAAGTAGATTGGTGGCTGCCTAGGGCCAGGGTAGGAGGATTCAGGAGGAAATGGGGAGTGACTGCTAATTGATACAGGGTTTCTTTTGTGGGTGACCTAAATTTTCTAAAATTAAATAGTAATGATGGTTGCGCAACTCTCTGAATATACGAAAAACCATTTAATCGTACATTTAAAATGCGTGAATTGTATTGTATGTGAATTATATCTTAATAAAACTGTTACTTTAAAAATCTATTGTCCATAAATTTGTGAGTCTACTTCTGAACTCTCTATGGTGTTCCGCTGGCCTGTGACTATTCCAATACCACGTTGTCTGGATTACTGTCTCTTTATGATAAGCTTGGAATCAAGTAGTTTTAGTCCTTCTACTTTGCTCTTCTATTTCCAAGTTGTTTTGGCTATTCTATATCCTTTGTAGTTCCATATTCATTTTAGGGTTGACTAATGTATTTCTTCAAAAGAACCTATTGAGATTTTCATTGAGATTCTCTCAAATCTACAGGTCAATTTGAGGAAAAATGACAACTGAGTCTTCCGATCCATGAACCAGTATCTCTCTCCATTTATTAAGGTAATCTTGGATTTCTGTCAGCAATGTTTTACACTTCTCAGTGTATAGTCCTGAATATCTTTTCTCAAATTTATTCCTAGAAAATCCATGTTTACGTTATTGAAAATGGTACTTTAAATTTCAGTTTGACCATTTCTTGCTAGACATAGAAATGTAACTAATTTTTGCATATTGACCTCGTATCTGCAATGTTGCTAGACTCACTTAAAAGTTCTAGTAGCTTTTATTTGTAGATTCCTCAGGGTTTTCTTAGACAATTATGCACTTGAAAATAAAGACAGTTTTACTTCTTTTCCAATCTGCATGTTTGATTTTTTCTTTTGCCTTACGGTACTGTCTAGGACCTCCAATAGAAGTGGTAGGTAAACATTGTTGCTTCATTCCAGATCTTAGGGTAAAAGCATTCAGTCTTGCATCCTGAAATATAATGTCAACTGTAGGGTTTTTGTAGATACTCTTTATCAGGTGGAAAGAATTCCCTTTTATTCCTTGTTTGTTGAGAGTTATTGTACTGAATGAATCTTTGTGCATCGAATGTTTTTATATATATATTAAAATGATTATTTTTTCTTTAGTTTGTTGATATGGTAAACTATATTAATTGATTTTAACATTAAGTCAACTTTGCATTCCTGGGTTAAACCCCACTTGGTCATGATATATTTTGTTTTTTCACTCAATTCATGATAAGTTGTTTGTTCAAAAATTGTGAAGAATTTTTCCATCTATTTTCATGAGGGATATTGGTTTATAGTTCTTTTTTCTTGTAATGTCTTTATCTGGTTTTGGTATCAGGATAATGTTGGCTACATAAAGTGAGTTGGACAGTATTCCTTCCTCTTTAAAAGTCTGGAAGATTTTGCGTAGAACTGGTATACTCCCTCCTGGGATGTTTGGAAGAAGGTGGGGGGGGAATAGGGAAATGCTTGTCAAAGGGTACAAACTTGTAGTTATAAGACAAATAACCTTTGGGTCCTATTGTACAGCATAGTGATTATAGTTAATGATACTGTATTGTATACTTGAAATTTTTTAAGAGAGTAGTTTTGTTTGAGGAAGATTAGCTCTGAGCTATCATCTGCCACCAATCTTCCTCTTTTTGCTGAGGAAGATTGGCCCTTAGCTAACATATGTGCCCATCTTCCTCTACTTTACATGTGGGACGCCTGCCACAGCATGGCTTGATAAGTGGTTCCCATGTCCGTGCCCAGGATCCGAACCGGTGAACCCTGGGCCGCTAAAGCAGAGCACGCAAACTTAACTGCTATGCCACTGGGCCAGCCCCAAGACAGTAGATCTGAAGTGTTCTCACCACACACAACAAAAAAGTAACTGTGATGGATGTGTTAGTTAACTTGACTGTAATAATCATTTCACAATGTATGTGTATATCAACGGTTTGCATTGTACACCTTAAGTACATGCAATTTTTATTGTCAATTATACTTCTGTAAAGTTCGAAAAAAAATGTTTAGTAGAATTCAGCCATAAAGTCATCTAGGCCTGAAGTGGAAATCAATTTCCTTAGTAGGCATAAAGCTAGTTATGTTCTTTATATCTTTTTATTAAGGGTAAAAAACAGCTTTATTGAGATATAATTTACATACCATACCACTCACCCATTACAAGTGTACAATTCAGTGGGTTTCGATATATTACATTATTGATTTTTTAAAATTGTGGTAAAATATATTCAACATAAAATTTGTCATTTTAACCATTTTTAAGTGTACAATTCAGTAGCACTAATTCCATTCAAAATGTTGTGCAACCTTCACCACTGTTTTCAAAACTTTTTCATCACCCCCAACAGAAAGTCTGTAATTGTTAAGCAATAAGTCTCCACCCTACCCTCTCTCTAACCCCTGGTTATGTCTAATCTACTTTCTATTTCTATGAATTTGCCTATTCTAGATACTTCATATCAGTGGATTCATACAGTATTTGTCCATTTGCATGGCTTATTTCATTTAGCATAATGTTTTCAGTGTTCATCCATGTTGTGTCATGTATCAGATCTTTATTCCTTTTTATCATTGAATAATATACCTTTGTACATATACACTACGTTTTGCTTATCCTTTCATCTGTGGATGGACACTTGGATTGTTTTCACCTTTTGGTTTTAGTGAATAATGCTTCAATGAACATTGGCATAAAAATATCTGTTTGAGTCCCTGCTTTGAATTCCTTTGGATATATACTTTCAGCTTTCAACATCTGACCATGATGCGTCTTGGTGTAGCCCTCCTTTCATTTCTCCGACTTAGAGTTTGTTGAGCTTCAGGGATATATATTGTTTTTATCATATTTGGGAAGTTTTCGATCACTACATAGTCAATATTTTTCTGCTCTTTTCTCTCTCTCCTCTCCTTCTGTTACTTCCATTACACATAGGTTGGTGTGCCTAATGGTGTTCCACAATTCTCTAAGGCTCTGTTCATTTTTCCTCATTCTTTTTTCTCTCTGCTCCTCAGATTGCATAATCTCCATCAGTCTGTGTTTAAGTTTTCGGGTTTGTCCATCTTTCGGTTCAGATTTATTGTTGGGCTCCTTTAGTGAGTGATTGTCCAGCCACACCCTTGATGTTCTCTCCAGAACAGATTTTCTCATTTTTTTGTAATGTAGATAGGTTGAGAACTTTCAAATCTTCAATTTTGGTTTCTTTTTCTAACTTGCACCTCAGAACTCTTCCAGCCTCTACCCATTCCCCAGTTCTAAAGCCACTTCCACAATTTTAAGTATCTGTTACAGCAGCACCCTACATCCTGGTACCAAAATCTGTATTAGTTTGCTAGGGCTGCCTTAACAAATTACCACAGACTGGGGGGCTTAAACTACGGAAATTAATTTTTTCACAGTTCTGGAGGTGAGGAGTCCAAGATCAAGTTGTGGGCAGAGCTGTTTCTTCTGAGGCCTCTCTCCGTGGTTTGTAGGTTACCGTCTTCTCCCTGTGTCTTCACGAGGTCTTCCCTTTAGACGAGTCTTTGTCCAAATTTCTTCTTCTTGTTTGGACGCCGGTCATCTTGGATTAGATCCCATCCTAATGACCTCATTTTAGCTTAATTACCTCATTAAAGACCTTTTCTCCAAATACAATCACATTATGAGGTACTGGGAGTTAGGACTTCAACATACGAATTTTTCAGGAACACACTTCAGCCCGTGACATACTTCCTGGTATGGAACCTGCATCCTGTCAGCAAGCTGGGGTGTGGGTGCTCAGGGCCCAGTGTTTTCAACCTGCTCCTACCTGTGGTAGAGTTCCACCTTCCAAGTAGGGGCTACTTGGGGTAACAGAGCCCCAGTCCTCTTGGCTACATTTGCCTGGAATAGAACTTCTGCAACATGAAGCTGAGAACGTTAGAGACTGCAGCAGCCTGCTCTCCCAGGGAGAAACTCTCACCCTAGACTGCGAGCTAAGAGGAGAGAGAGGGTCTCATTTTCTTGTAAAGCTGGATCACTCCGACTTGTAGGAGGGGTGGAGGTAGGAGTGGGACATGGCTCAAATGGCACAGACTTGCTGTTCTTACCCAGATTTACTAGATTTTCCTGAGTAAATGTTTTTTAATTTGCTGTATGCCATTAGGACAATTTCCAGAAAATTTAAATTTAAAAATAATAATAATTTTTACCATTTTTTTTTTGAGGAAGATTAGCCCTGAGCTAACATCTGCTGCCAATCCTCCTCTTTTTTTGCTGAGGAAGACTGGCCCTGAGCTAACGTCTGTGCCCATCTTGCTCTGCTTTATGTGTGGGATGCCTACCACAGCATGGCTTGCCAAGTGGTGCCATGTCCACACCCAGGATCCGAAGCGGCGAACCCCGGGCCGCCAAAGTGCAATGTGCGAACTTAACCACTGTGCCACAGGCTGGCTCCAATTTTGATCATTTAAATGATCGTTTCATGGGGAAATGTTCTGCCGAGCTCCTTATACCACCATTCTGGAAGTCCTGTCTCTATTACTTCTTGAGTCAACTTGGCTAGTTTGTGTCTTTCAAGGAATTTGTCTATTCAATCTAAGTCATTAGTTTGTTGGCGTAAAATTGTCTACTCTATTCCCATATCACTTTTAATGTTTGAAGGTTCTGTAGTGATGTCTTCTCTCTCTTTCCTGATATTATTTATTTGTGTCTTTTCTCTTTTTTATCCTTATTGGACTTGCTTGAGATTTGTCAATTTTATTGATCTCAGAGAAATCGTTTTTGGTTTAATTGGTTTTCTCTCTTTTTGTCATTTTTGGTTGTTTTTTATTTTTATTGATTTCTTCCTTTTATTTACTTTTTTCCTACTTATTTGGGTTTACTTTGCTCTTCTTTTTCTGGCTTCTTAAGCTTTAACCATAGTTTTGAGAATTTTCTTCTCTTCTGAGTTTTTAATGCTATAAATTTTCCTCTAAGAACTGCCTGGGTATACCCCACAAATTTTGATATGTCATGCTTTCATTTCCATTCTATTCAAAATATTTTAAAATTTCTTCTGGGATTTCTTCTTTGATGCATGAGTTATTTAGAAATACGTTTAGATTCCATATATATGCGGATTTTTCAGTTATCTTTTTTTCTTTTTAAGATTTTATTTTTTTCCTTTTTCTCCCCAAAGCCCCCTGGTACATAGTTGTATATTCTTCGTTGTGGGTCCTTCTAGTTGTGGCGTGTGGGACGCTGCCTCAGCGTGGTTTGATGAGCAGTGCCCAGTCCGCGCCCAGGATTCAAACCAACGAAACACTGGGCCGCCTGCAGCGGAGCGCGTGATCTTAACCACTCGGCCACGGGGCCAGCCCCTCAGTTCTCTTTCAAATACTGTTTTCTCTGAGTTTGAAAATTTTTGTAATTGAGGTCACATTGGTTTTTAATATTGTGTAAATTTCAGGTGTACATCATTATATTTCAGCTTCTGTATAAGTTACATCATGTCCACCACCAAAAGTCTAGTTTCCGTCTGTCACCATATATATGTGCCCCTTTACCCCTTTTGGCCTTCCCCCACCCTCTTCCCCTTTGGTAACCACCAATCTGTTCTCTGTTTCTGTGTGTTTGTGTGTTTGTTTGTTTATATTCCACATGAGTGAAATCATACAGTATTTGTCCTTCTCTGTCTAACATTTCACTTAGCATAATACCCTCAAGGTCCATCCGTGTTGTCTCAAATGGCACAATTTCGTCTTTTTTATGGCTGGGTAGTATTCCGTTGTGTGCATATACCACATCTTTATCCATCATCTGTTGATGGGCACTTAGGTTGCTTCCCGGTTGTGGCTATTGTGAATAATGCTGCAATGAACATAGGGGTACATGTATCTTTTCAAATTAGTGTTTTCGTCTTCTTTGGATATCTACCCCGAAGTGGAATAGCTGGATTGTATGGTAGTTCTATTCTTAATATTTTGAGAAATCCCCATACTGTTTTCCGTAGCGGCTGTAGCAGTTTGCATTCCCACGAGCAGTATATGAGGCTCCCCTTTTCTCCACATCCTCTGCAACTCTTGTTATTTCATGTCATTTTAGTAATAGCCATTCCAATGGATGTGAGGTGATATCTCATTGTAGCTTTGGTTTGCATTTCTCTAATTATCAGTGATGTTGAGCATCTTTTCTTTTCTTTCCTTTTTGGAGAAGATTAGCCCTGAGCTAACTTCTGCTGCCAATCCTCCTTTTTTTGCCGAGGAAGACTGGCCCTGAGCTAACATCCGTGCCCATCTTCCTCTATTTTATGTGGGATGCCTGCCAGAGCATGGCTTGAGAAGCATTGTGTAGGTCTGCCCCCGGGATCTGAACTGGAGACCCCAGGTTGCCAAAGTGGAAGGTGTGAACTTAACCGCTGTGCCAACGGGCCGTCCCCTGAACATCTTTTCATGTGCCTGTTGGCCATCTGTAAATCTTCTTTGGAAAAATGTCTGTTCATATCCTCTGCCCATTTTTTGATTGGATTGTTTGTTTTGTTGTTGTTGAGTTGTGTGAGTTCTTTATATATTTTGGAAATTAACCCCTTATTGGATATATGACTTGCAAATACTTTCTCCTAGTTGGTGGATTGTCTTTTCATTTTGTTGATGGGGAAGACTTTTAGTTTGATGTAGTCCCGTTTGTTAATTTTTTTCTTTGTTTCCAGTGCCTGAGGAGACATGGTATTCAAAAAGATACTGCGAAGACTAATGTTGAAGAGCATACTGGCTATGTTTTCAGCTAGGAGTATTATGGTTTCATGTCTTACATTCATCTCTTTAATCCATTTTGAGTTGATTTTTGTGTATGGTGTAAGATAATAGTCTACTTTCATTCTTTTGCCTGTGGCTGTCCAGTTTTGCCAACACCATTTATTGAAGAGACTTTCCTTTCTCTATTGTCTGTACTAGCTCCTTTGTCGAAAATTAGCTGTCCGTAAATGTGTGGTTTTATTTCTGGACTCTCAGTTCTGTTCCATTGAGCTGTGTGTGTGTTTTGTACCAGTACCATGCTGTTGTGATTACTGTAGTTTTGTAGTATGTTTTGAATTCAGAGATTGTGATACCTCCAGCTTTGTTGGTTTTTCTCGAGATTGCTTTGGCTTGTTGTTAGTTTCTAATGTAATACCATTGTGGCCAGAAAGCATAGTTTTTATTATTTGAATTCTTTTACATTTATTGAGACTTTCTTTACGGCCAATCTTACAGTCTATCTTGGTCAGTGATCCAGTTGTATTTGGGAAAAATGTTAGGTAGAATGCTGGTTGATAGAGTTATTCGGGTCTTCCTTTACTGATTTTTCTGTCTACTTCATTTGTCATTTATTGAGAGAAGGGTATTGACATCTATAATAGTGGCTATAATTGTGGATTGGTGCAGTTCTTTTAATTTTATCATTTTCTGTTTTATGTATCTTGAAGTTCTGTCATTAGGTGAATATGTATTTAGTGTTGTTGTTCTTTTCCGTACAATTTGACAGTCTCTACCTTTTCATGACAGTCTCTATCTTTTCCTGTTTCAAAAATCTCTGCCTTTTGATTTTTTTTTACAGCATTCACAGTTAAAATGATTACTGGTTGTTGTGATTAAAGTGGTTAAATGTACCATTGTGCTATTTATTCATTCTCTCTCTTATTTGTGATCTCTTTGTATTTTTTTCCTGCCTTCTTTTAGAAGGCAGAAAATTTTACATTTTCTAATTCCATTTAATCTCCTTTATTGACTTGTTAGGAATAAGTCAATATTCTTTTCATGTTATCTGTACTCTTTGTTTTCTTTATTTTATAAGTTGTTTTAGGGTTTATATTAGACATCTTCCACTTATTACGCTCTACCTTCTGATCATATTATTATCCTTCATGTATAGTATAAGCTCATTACAATAGTTTACTTTCATTTCACCTTTCCTAGATTTTAGGTTATTGTGGATATACATTTTATTTCTACATATATTAGTAACCCCACATGCATTGTTACATTTTTGTTTTAACCGGTCAGTAATGTTTTAAAGATGTTTAAAAATTAGGGAAAAGTGTATTTTGTATTTACTCACAAACTTTGCGTTTCCAGTGCTCTTTATTTCCTTGTGTATATCCAGAATTATAGTTGGTGTCATTTTCCTTCTGTCTGGAGGATTTTCTTTAATATGTATTATAATGCTGGGCTGCTGGTGATGAATTTTAGCTTTGATATGTCTGAAATAGTATTTATTTCATTTTCATTTCTGAAATGTATGTTTACTGTATATAGAATTCTGGGCAACCATTATTTTTCTTTCAGCTCTTTAAAGGTGTTGCTCCGTTTTCTTCTGGCTTTCATTCAATCCAGTGAGAAGTCTGCTGTAATTCTCATTTTTCTTCTGTACACGTGTCTTTTTTTGGGCTGCTTTTACGTTTTTTCCTTATCACTGATTTTAAGCAATACGATTATGATGTGCATTGGTGTAGTTTTCTTTGTTTCTTCTGCTTGGGGTTCATTGAGCTTCTTGGAAATATGAGTTTATGGTTTTCATTAAATTTGGAAAAATTTCATCCGTAAGTCCTTCAAAATTTTCAGTCCTATCTGTCTCCTCCTTTTTGGGAGTGCAGTTATATCTGTATTAGGGCACATGATGTTTTTCTATAGCTCACTGATATTTAGTTTTTTCCAATCTTTCCTCTCTCTCATTTTAGATGATTTCTGTTGTCTTTAAGTTCATTAATCTTCTTCTACAGTGTCTAACCTGTTGATAATTTTAACCATACTGTTTTTCTTCTCAGACATTGTATTTTCACTTCTAGATGTTTATTTGTGGTTTGTTTTGTTTGTTTCCTTTTAGATTAACAAAGGTTGTTTTACCATGCTAAAAATATAAAATATACCATCTTAACCATTTATGAGTGTAGCACAATTCAGTAGTGTTAAGTAAATTCATATTGCTGAGGAATAGATTTCTTTTACATCTTCCATATCTCCTTAAAATGCTCATCTTTCATCCTTTTTGAACATATGAACTATATTTATACTAAGTGTTTAAACATTCTTGCCAACTGTTTCTGTCATCTCTGGGTCTGTTCATATCGATTGATTTTTCTTTTCATTTTAGGTCTTATTTTCCTGTCTCTTGCATATCTGGTAATTTTTTTTTGTCAAGTGCCACATAGTGTGAATTTTATTTTCTTAGTTGTTGGAGTTTCTGTATTTTTTTTCTAAAATATTTTCAGGCTTTGTTTTGAGATTCAGTTAAGCCATTTGTAATCAACTCTGCCATTTTGAGGCTTGCTTTCTTGCTTTGTTAGGTGGATCCAGTACAACTTTTAGTATAGGACTAATTTGGTCCCAACACTGATGTGATACCCTCTTGAGAATGTCCTTGTATTAGGAGGTTTTTTTTATTTGGCTAGTGGGAATATAGAGTATTACCAGCCCTGTGTGAGTTCTGGGATGGCTATACTTGAATCTTTCTCATGGTCTTTCACTGGCCTTGAGTAGTTTCCTCACACACCTGCATTGATCAGTACTCATTTGGAGCTCTTCCTGCGCAGATCTGTCTTCTCTCATACTTCATCCCATAAATGCTCATAAGATTTCCTTGTATGAGCTCTGTATCTTTAGCTCCTGGAACCAGCAGGCTCCGTTTGGGTACTTCCTGCCTGCACATAGCCTAAAAATTCTCTCCAGGCTGTAAGCTGGGGCAATAATATGGCTCACATCTTTTGTTTCATTTCTCTCAGAGATCATTATCTTTCACTGACTGTTGTCTAATATCTGGAAACCACTGTATGTTTTGTCCGGTTTCTTAGTTGTGTGTGGTGGGAGGATAAGTCTTGTTGTTTTCTTTTTAATCCAGTTGTGTTTACCCCATCATTGCTAGAACCCCAAATCTCAAAAATACTACATATTGATAACAGATACATACAGATGTAGTAAAAGTACAAAGAAAAGCACAAGAAGGATAAATTCTAAATTCAGAATAGTGGTTACTTCTGGGGAAGCTGGGAGAAAGAGGAATGTGATTAGGTATAAAAAGAGACCTATAGGGGGCCATCCCCATGGCCGAGTGGTTAAGTTCATGCTCTCCACTTCCACGGCCTGGGGTTCGCTGGTTCGGATCCTCGGCATAGACCTACACACCGCTCATCAAGCCATGCTGTGGCAGCCTCCCACATAGAAGAACTAGAATGACTTATAACTAGGATATAGAACTATGTACTGGGGCTTTTGGGAGACAAAAAAGAGGAAGGTTGGCAACAGATGTTAGCTCAGGGCCAATCTTCCTCACCAAAAAGCGTGCAAAAACAAGACCTATGACTATTTTTATAATATTTTATTTCATAAGCTGGGTATTGGGCACATAGGTATTTGGCTTAGTGTTAGTCACATTTAATATCAGTCCTGAAATATTTCACAATTGAAAGATTTCAAACAGAACAAAGGATTAAGTTTTTTAAAAAGACAAACTGAAAATGCTAGAAGAAAAAGCAGGTATGTCTTAGTGGTGTCTATAACCTTTTACTCCCTCTACAAATGGATGTATAATATGTAAGAAATAGTCTTCAAATTAATATTATCAATCATTCATAAAAAACATTGAGCCGGTCTTGTGCCCATTTCTTTGATTTTTGCTCTGAGAAGTTGATATGGAGAATATATGTATTTCCAGACTGTTCTTGACTTTTAGAAAAGTTTAAGGCACCTTGACTGAAGTGAGCAAACTAGAATCCTGAGTAGGGACAATGAGGTCACATTCTGTGGATTCATTCTTCCAGGTCTGCAAAACAGTAAGAAACCATTTCCTCAGTATTAGAGGGATCAGATAGCAGCAAGACTCGGAAAGCTTCACCAAACTGTCTTCTGTTTCTACCATATGCCTCCCAGAGGAACCAGAACTAGCAATTCTAATGGCCTTGCACAGTTGTAGGAGAACTCCTGCCACTACCATGCATGTATCTATGACTTTCCCTCCTTTATATTTTCCCCTGTGAACATGAAGGACTATAGTAGTAGTTAATTATGTTTTCCGAATATTTCTGATTCTCTGCCTTCCAGGACGTGGTAGGACTGCGATTCCCAGATTCTTGGTTTGGGTGGGGTCATGTGAATAGTTCTGGTTAATAAAGTATAGGTGGAAGAAATCTGTGTCACTTACAGACTAGAGCTTTTCATTGCTGGTGTGAGGCCCTTCAGAATCTTACTTCCTTTTGTCACAGCAACCTGCAAGTTTCAGTTTGGTGGCTGCTCTCTCAGCCTGGGTCCTGGAATTAGATAAAAACTAGAGTTCCCAGATGATCCTTGATGAGATTATGATACAATCAAGAAATAAACCTTTGCTGAGAAAGTGCTAAAAATTCCTTTGTATCATTCAGTTCAAATGTCCCTTCAGAGAGGCAATCCTTGACCACGCAGTCTAAAACCCACCGCAAATATCAGTTGCTGTCTAACACAATCCCCTGTTTAATTGTCTTCATAGTACTCTTTACTTTCAGAAATGGTTTTATTTATCTGCACTTCTTTATTCTATTCCCCACCCCCTGCCAAAAAAAGCCCCCAGATTACTCCATGAGAATAGAAGACTTGCCTGTTTCATTCACTGCAGTATTCCCAGCACTTTGAGGATAGAGAGACATGAAAGAATCAGATTAGCCTAATTTTTACAGGCCATGGTAAGTGCAATGTGAAGTCACTGAAGGGTAATGAGACTCTGACTACTTTTGGAGAATGGACTGGAAGTGGGCAACAGTGGAAGTGAAAGTAGATCAGTCAGTAAACTCTAGCATTGTTCTAGGCAAGATAAAGGGGGGTTGAACAAGTATGGTGTTTGCAGATCAAAAAGATAGGTCTTGTTTATGTGGGAATTAGGGAAGAGAAGCATCAAGAAGACTCTTAGGTTGCTGGCTTTAATAACTAGATAAATGGAGGTGCCATTTAATGAGATGGGGAATATAAGGGAAGAGCACTTTGGGGGGACTGTGGCAGAGAGTTGGATATCTAGAATTTCCTTCTGACTATGTTATGAAGACATCCTAGTCAAGATATCAATTAAACAGCTAGATACTGTCCATGAAAATAATCCATAAGCAATCTATAAACGAAAATATGGGTGAATTTGTTCTGAGCTGAAATCTGAGGACCATGGCCCGGGGCCTTTCTTCCCACAGGAAGAAAGGGCACCAAAGAAGTGAGGTGTACAGAGTGGTTATATACCCCCAAGCAGGACGTTTCACATATGATTGAAATGTCCCTCCCACAATAGTCACAAGATTGCCCTGTCAGCACAGCACTTGATGGACACAGCAGGTAGTAGGTCTGCTATCTCAGAGGGCGTAGCAGGAGGCAAGTCTATTGTCTCGAGTTGGGCAGTCACAGGTGAGCACAGCAATCAGTTTCTAGCCTAAGGAAAGAGGCTTAAGCCTTAAGAAGATGCCAACTTTGGGAGAGGGAGGGAAGTTGCACCTTTATCTCAAGGGCCTTTGTTCTTGCCATAGGGAATATCTAAAGCAGATATACAATGCATGCTCAACAGCCACGGTCAGGCCCTTTTGGAAAGACAAGGTGAGGCCGAATTAGGTTTACACCAAATGGCTTCCTCATATTCTCCAATATATCCTATTGCTTGCCATTTTTATTTGTCAATACAAACAAGTTGAACTCAGATTTGGGATGCAGATATAAACCTGAGAATTTATAAACCATTTAAGATCACCTGTGTTGGGGAAGTGGGAGAATTCCCCCCCCCCCGCCTTTTCCTTAAGGTTCTTATGGCTGGTCAAATAATTTAAAAGGCAGGTTAGCAGGAGAAAAATCAAACAAAGTTTAATAGCATGTATACATGGGAGAAACTCAGGAGAAACAGTAACTCAGTCATCTGGCTGAGGCTGCCTGTTTAAATTTCTTCAGCTACAGACAAGGAGGATGTTGGGGGTAGTGATCTGGAGCTTCAAAGGGGAGGAAGGCAACTCCTGGAAATGGAAAAGCAAATGTTTGGTAAATAGAACTTTGATAAGAATGGGCTTAGCAAGGATCCTCCCAGTCTACCAGATACCCAGAGTTATCTAAGGTGATGGCTTGTCCTGGGGACTGGCCTTTATTTTAAATTTCTTTTAGTCAGTTGGGGAGAAGGTGGAATGTTCTTCCTGAGTCTTCTGAGCTTTTATTTTCTTCAGCTTGAAATAATCCACATACCAGAGTGGTGCATCTTGGGGGGCGGGGGGGGGGGGCATGCCCTGAACCCCATCACCTGCATAGGAAAAATACATTTCAACATTTTGGGGTTAGATAGTATATGAGGAGCCACTAAAAGTGAGAGAAGCATGGGCTATCCAGAAACCCAACAAGAAAAGTATTTCAAGGAGCAAGTGCTCAACTGCTTTGAATGCTGCTAAGAACTCATTTAAGAGAACAGAGAATTTATATTTTTTTCAGCTTTATTGAGGTATAATTAACATTAAAAAAATATACATAGTTAATGTATACATTGTGATGAATTTGGACAATATGCTTACACCCATGATACCATCACCACAATCCTGGTAATAAATATATCCATCACCTCCAAAAGATTTCTTACGTCCCTTTGCTTTTGTGTGTGTGTGTGGGAAGAACATTTAACATAAGACTTATCCTCTTAAGTTTATAATGTTGTAGATCTCTAGAACTTATGTATCCTGCATAACTAAAACTTGATGCTGAACAACAACTCTCCATTTTCCCCACTCCCGTCCCCTGGCAACCACCAATCTATTTTCTGCTTGTCTAAGTTTGACTATTTTAGATACCTCCTATAGGAGAAATCATGCTATATTTGTCATTCTGTGACTGACTTGTTTGAGTTAGCATAATATCTTTTTTTTTATTGAGTTAATGATAAGTTACAATCTTGTGTGATTTCAGTTGTACATTAATATTTGTCATTCGTGTTGTAGGTGCACCATTTCACCCTTTGTGCCCGCCCCCCACCCCCCCTTTCCCCTGGTAGCCACTAATCTGTTCTCTTTGTCCACATTTTTAAATTCCTCCTATGAGTGGAGTCATACAGAGATTATCCTTCTCTAACTGTCTTATTTCACTTAACGTAATTCCCTCAAGGTCCATCCATGTTGTTGCAAATGGGATGATTTTGTTCTGTTTTGCAGCTGAGTAGTATTCCATTGTATATATATACCACAACTTCTTTATCCATTCATCTGTTGATGGGCACTTAGGTTGCTTCCATGTCTTGGCTATTGTAAATAATGCTGCAGTGAACATTGGGGTGCATAGGACTTTTGGGATTGCTGACTTCAAGCTCTTTGGATAGATACCCAGTAGTGGAATGGCTGGATCGTATGGTAGTTCTATTTTTAGTTTTTTGAGGAATCTCCATACTGTTTTCCATAGCGGCTGCAGTAGTTTGCATTCCCACCAGCAGTGTATGAGGGTTCCATTCTCTCCACAACCTCTCCAACATTTGTTACTATTAGCTTTAGATATTTTTGTCATTCTAATGGGTGTAAGGTGATATCTCAGTGTAGTTTTCATTTGCATTTTCCTGATGATCAGCGATGATGAGCGTCTTTTCATGTGCCTATTAGCCATCTGTATATCTTCTTTGGAGAAATGTCTGTTCATGTCTCCAGCCCATTTTTTGATCGGGTGGTTTGATTTTTTGTTGTTGAGTTGTGAGAGTTCCTTATATATTATGGATATCAAGCCTTTGTCAGATATATGACTTGCAAATATTTTTTCCCAGTTAGTGGGTTGTTTTTTTTGTTTCAATCCTGTTTTCATGTGCCTTGAAGAAGCTCTTTAGTCTGATGAAGTCCCATTTGTTTACTCTTTCTGTTGTTTCCCTTCTCTGAGAAGACATGGTGTCCGAAAAGATCCTTTTAATACTGATGTCAGAGAGTGTACTTGCCTACGTTTTCTTCTAGAAGCCTTATGGTTTCAGGTCTCACCTTTAGGTCTTTGATCCATTTTGAGTTTATTTTAGTGAATGGTGAAAAAGAATGGTCAGTTTTCATTCTTTTACATGTGGCTTTCCAGTTTTCCCAGCACCATTTTTGCAAAAGACTTTCTTTTCTCCATTGTATGCACTCAGCTCCTTTGTCGAAGGTAAGCTGTCCATAGATGTGTGGTTTTATTTCTGGGCTTTCAATTCTATTCCATTGATCTGTTCACCTGTTTTTGTACCAGTACCATGCTGTTTTGATTACTGTAGCTTTGTAGTAAGTTTTGAAGTCAGGGATTGTGATGCCTCCCGTTTTGTTCTTTTTTCTCAGGATTGCTTTAGCAATTCGGGGTCTTTTGTGGCCCCATATAAATTTTAGGATTCTTTGTTCTAATTCTGTAAAGAATGTCATTGGGATTCTGATGAGATAGCGTTGAATCTGTAGATTGCTTGAGGTAGAACGGACATTTTAACTATGTTTATTCTTCCAATCCATGTACATGGAATGTCTTTCCATCTCCTTATGTCGTCATCCAATTCTCTCAGAAAGGCCTTGCAATTTTCATTATATAGGTCCTTCACTTCCTTGGTTAAATTTACCCCGAGGTATTTTATTCTTTTTGTTGCGATTGTGAATGGTATTCAGTTAGCATAATATCTTCCGGGTCCATCTATGCTTTTACAAATGGTAGTATTTCCTTAACTTTTAAGTTTGAATAATGTTTAATTGTGTGTCTATCTCGCATTTTCCTCATTTTCTTTATCCACTTGACTATTGATGGACATTTGAGTTGTTTCTATATCTTGACTATTGTGAATAATGCTGCAATAAATGTGGGAGTGTAGATATCTCTTCACAATCCTAATTTCAAGTCTTTGCATATATACCGAGGAGTAGAATTGCAGGATCATGTGGTAGTCTATTTTAATGTGGTTTTTTTTGGTGAGGAAGATTGACCCTGAGCTAACACACCTGTTGCCAATCTTCCTCTTTTTGCTTGAGGAAGATTGTCGCTGAGCTAACATCTGTGCTAATCTTCCTCTACTGTATGTGGGATGCTTTCACAGTGTGGCTTGACGAATGGTGCTAGGTCCATGCCCAGGATCTGAACCTCCGAACCCCAGGTCGCCAAAGTGGAGCACACGAACTTAACCACTATGCCATCGGGTTGGCCCCAGTCTTCCTCTATTTTTTGTACGTGGGATGCCACCACAGAGTGGCTTGATGAATGGTGTGTCGGCCCACACCTGGGATCTGAACCCATGAAACCCCAGCCGCCAAAGTGGAGCGAATGAACTTCGCCACTATACCACCAGGCCAGCCTCTATTTTTAATTTTTCTTTTTTTTGAGGAAGACTGGCCCTAAGCTAACATCTGCTGCCAATCTTCCCCTTTGTGCTTGAGGAAGAGTGGCCTTGAACTAACGTCTGTGCCAATCTCCCTCTATTTTATATGTGGGTTGCTACCACAGCATGGCTTGACAAGCGGTGTATGTCTGCACCCGGGATCTGAACCTGCAAACCTGGGCTGCAGAAGCGGAGAGAGCTGAACTTAACCACTACACCACTGGGCCAGCCCCTACTTTTAATTTTTTGAGGAACCTCCATACTGTTTTCCATAGTGGCTGCACCATTTTACATTCCCATCGACAGTGTACAAGGGTTCCAATTTCTCCACATCCTTGCCAACACTTGCCATTTTTTGTTTTTTGGTAATAGTCATCCTAACATTTGTGAGGTGATATCTCAATTGTGATTTTGATTTGCATTTCTTATCAGATTTGGCAATATGGAGGTTATTCATAGGAAAACGTATGAATCAAAGAGGAGGAAAAGAGAGTCCACGTAGAACTCTTTCAAGAAGTTTTGCTATGAAAGCAAGCAGAGAAATAGGCTCAGCTAGAGGGATTACGGGGTAAAGAAAAGTGGTGTTTTGTCTTTGTTTTTTTAAGATGAGCGATATTACAACATTTTTTATGATGAAGAGACCATCCAGCCTGAGGAGAGATTGATGATGCAGTAAAGAGAGGGGATAAGGAAAACAACTAAACCCCTAAGTGGGTAGCAGACATAGGAGTCCAGATCACAGCTGGAAAGACTGAAGATTAACAGAAGAAAAGCCACTTCCTTCTCTTTAATATGATGCAGAAGATAAATGCAGTTGTAGGAAGGATTGTACATTTAGTGGTGGGATGTGGGAGAAGTTCCCTATCTCGTGACTTTTTTCTGAAGTGTAAAGGAAAATCATTGGCCAAGAGAGAACATACAAAATAGTCATCGCGGAGAGCGAAAAAGTAAGTTTTCTAAAACCCTGGAAAAGGATGACCAGCTTAAGGTTTGTGATCAGGAATTTAAAGAAAGCTTGTCAACCTGAAAGCCAGTTCTTTGTGGCCAGGAAAGAGGGCAATAATGAAAAGTGTTCTAGAGAGAGCAAATACAGTGATTGTTGTAGCTTCTTATTTACCCTAAATGATCACTTAAAGTGTATAAGTACATTATAATCTATAACAATGTTAAAGAAAATATATAGCTAACAGAAGTTGGCAAGTAGAAGGAGCAAAGAAGTGTGAGAGGTTAGGTGTGTAAGTATCTTCATCTCGCACAGAGTGAGGAGCTAATGTATAATTTTGAAAGTTGAAAATCCAAAAAAACAGATGTTTGAAGTACTTACCTTATTTAAATTATACGGTTTATCATAAAATAACTAAAATACTAAGAGGAAATAGTTTAAATTATCTAAATCCTCACCTGTCATAAGTGAATCCACAATGTCAAAAATTGATAAAACAATTAGTGATTGAGATCCTTTAATTTATAAATATGGAGGCAGTCACCGGAAGAAATAAAAAACAAAGTGAAAAGTAATTGCCTGTGGAGAACTTTTGTTCCTCATTATTATTTTGTATGACTTGATTTTTTTCATAACAAATGTATGCGTTAGTATACTTTAATAAAATTAAAACAGAAACTATTTAGCTGCGAATGAAGGCCTTGAAGTCAGGGCCAAGCTTTGATACAACTGGGTAGGTTTTGTCGAGGTGACATTTATTTCCAGCCCCTTCCCGTGCCCTCTGATTGGCTCTCTCGGAATTGGTTTTCTCCCAGTATCAAAGGGATTCACTGCCCTCCTGCCCCTGGCTTCCTCCCGCCTTCACTGAGGAAAAGCACATCTCTGGTTGTTTTCTGCTCCTCAACTTTGATCACTACAAAATGAGTCTATTCTTGGTCTCATTCTTAAAATGATTTGTTTTTGGCGCTCCGGGGCTCGCGCCCCTGCCTCGTGCCTGCGCCGCTCGTATGTAAATGAGGGCGCGTGACGCGGGACGCGGATGGACAAGGGAAGAGAGAGAGTGGCCGCTGCCCTCGCCGCCCGGTGCCGGAGCCCTCGGTGCGCGGCGGAGAGGAGAGGATGCCGGCGGGAACTCGACTCTTGGCGCCACCGTCTCATGCACTGTGTAGGTTTTGAGAGTATTTTAGAAGGGCTTTATGGACCACGGCTACGAAGAGCCCTGAGTTTATTTGAAGGATTGTCTACCATCTCTTGATTCTTCACAGTCAACACCAACAGAGGAACTGTCATCTCAGGGCCAGTCCAACACTGAAAGACTGAATGCCAAGCAGAAAATTAGCTAAATGCACTCTTTCGAAAGAAAGACCTTCCTCAGAACTGTGATCCTAACATTCCCCTAGTTGCTCAGGAATTAATGAAAAAGATGATACGTCAGTTTGCAATTGAGTATATTTCAAAAAGTGGTAAAATTCAAGAGAATAGAAATGGTTCAATTGGACCAAGTCTAATATGTAAAAGTATTCAAATGAATCAAGCAGAAAACTCCCTTCAGGAAGAACAGGAAGGCCCCTTAGACCTCACTGTGAATCGAATGCAAGAACAAAATACTCAGCAAGGGGATGGAGTGTTAGATCTCTCTACAAAGAAAACCAGCATAAAATCTGAAGAGTCGTCCGTATGCGATCCTTCTTCTGAAAATTCAATGGCTGGGAGACTACAGAGAAACAGAGAGGACTATGTGGAGAGAAGTGCTGAGTTTGCAGATGGTTTGCTCTCAAAAGCTTTGAAAGACATTCAGTCTGGAGCACTGGACAGAAATAAAGCAGGCATACCTCAAAAAACTTTACTTCTCCACTTAGAAGCCTTACCAGCAGGGAAGCCTGCATCTTTTAAAAACAAAGCTCGAGATTTCAGTGATAGTTACTCATATAAAGACAGTAAAGAAACTTGTGCAGTGCTGCATAAAGTAGCCCTGTGGGCAAGAGCTCAAGCAGAGCGCACAGGAAAAAGTAAACTCAATCTAATTTAAAGAAAAAAATGAAAGCCTACAATATGAAACTTCACGTCCTACTGTACAGTTAAAAATTCCTCAACTACGAGTAAGTTCTGTTTCAAAACCACAACCTGATGGTCCTGGTCTGCTGGATGTTATGTATCAAGTTTCCAAAACCTCTCCAGTCCTAGAAGGATCAGCTCTCCAAAAACTGAAAAATATACTCCCTAAACAGAAGAAAATAGAATGTTCTGGGCCCGTAACTCACTCAAGTGTTGACTCTTACTTTCTACCCGGGGACCTCTCTCCTTTGTGTCTTAATTCTAAAAATGGAACAGTTGATGGAACCTCTGAAAATACTGAAGATGGATTGGATCGAAAAGATAATAAGCAGCCCAGGAAAAAACGTGGCCGTTATCGGCAGTATGATCATGAAATAATGGAAGAGGCTATTGCAATGGTGATGAGTGGCAAAATGAGTGCTTCCAAAGCACAAGGAATTTATGGGGTACCTCACGGCACTTTAGAATACAAGGTAAAAGAAAGATCTGGAACACTGAAGACTCCTCCGAAGAAACTCTGAGTACCAGACACTGGGTTATATAATATGACAGATTCAGGGACTGGCAGCTGCAAAAACAGCAGCAAGCCTGTGTAGATTACTTGTTAGGAAAATGTTTGTACGTGTGTTTGTGTGTGTGTGTGTATGTGCACAGGTGTGTGTTTGTGTGTCTATATACACACACGTGGGAATTACAGATGCTCACTCTGACAGGAGACATGAAATTTTGCAGTTGAAAAACCACTTACATGCCTTTTGAAAAAAAGTTTTATTCAGGGTTTTCACTGTGGACAGAATTATGTAGTTGCTTACTTAATTCTGATAGTTTGTATTTAATCCTTGTATAAATAGGTGAAAAAGATTGAGGTTTTCTTTAGTAGTCAATAGCATAAAGCGTTGTGGGAAAACAAGTAATTGTCAAGTGAAACATTTTTATAGGTGAAAGGCCACCCCAGCCATTCAGTTAAACCATCTTATAATGGAAATATGATATTAATAGTTTTTAAACATTTTTACCTAACATACTTAGAGTTACTGTAAGTACGTCAACCAACCAATCAGAGTTTAAATACGCAGCTATCTCCATACTAAGAAAAATTAATATATACAGTATTAGGACACTACAGTGCATTCTATGAAATATGAAATGCACTCAAGTGCATCCACCAGGAATAGACAAGAAAACCTTAAATGATATGTATAATGAAATTTAATATTTATCATTTAACAGTTGTTGTAGCAGGAAGTTGGGGTTTATAAGGTATACACTTTTTGAAAAAAACTGACACATTGTTAACCCCAGGAGCTATAAAATCCTTTAATATAAGATGGAATACTAAGAACAAAAAGTAATTTAAATTTAATTATTAAAATAATTTAATTTTGTTTTTCATTTGAAAAATAAGCTAATGTGTAAGATTAGAAAAGAAAGTTGGAATGCAACTTAGAGCATGTTTATAATGGGCACAGAAAAAGCTTGAGAATGATCATTTTGGTTTAAATGTGCTGGTTGGTTGATGTTATGACTACTTTAAATTTTAAGGATTGTGATAGACTCCTACTATTGAAAAACCTCAGTGTAACTTTAATATATTTGCTGCTGTGACATTTCAAAACATTTTCAGTTTATCAAAAATGAATTACAGATTTCATTTTGGTGGGCGATACATTATCGTTTTGCTAATAACCAAATTTGCAGTTTGTTCAGGGTCTTAAATGGATTTACAGATATTTCACACTGAAGCTGTTTTGAACTTTCAGTAATGTAAACTCTACTAATTGGGCAGTTAGAAGCTGGGCAGTGCATTTTAACTTTTACTAGCCTCATAAAAGAGACCAGTAATTTTTATATAGCAGTTTTAAAATGTGGTTCAGAGTATCCATGTTGGATTTATGGAGTATGCCGTTTTAGTGGTAAAATGTTATAAAGCATGTGCCTCCATATAAAGATTGGGGATTTGCTTCATATGTTCACAGTTCTCCGAGTGCCCCTTTGCTCTGTTAAAAGTCAGGTTCTGATCATTTTTCTAAGCCAGTTTTCCTAAGTCCAAAAGGAATACTTAAAGCTGAATTTAAAAAATAAGTGCACCTTGTCAAATACTTGTGTTTTTACACTTGTGTTTGTGTGTATCTAATAATCACATATACATGTAATACTAAAGAGATTTTCAGCTATTGCATTGAAAAACTGCTTACATATGTATAAGGAAAACTGAAGAGAGGAAAATACACAACCAAGTAGATATTTGGTCTCTTCGATCTATACTGAACCCTCTTCAGCAATTAATGTTACCTGCATGCTAGGGTATGAATCCTCTCGCTCTTTTTTATTCCCCCAAGAAAGTATACATAATAGATTGCAAAACAGCAGATGTCAGGGTCATCTTTCTTTTTAAAGAATTAAGCCATATTTTGTGAGGGCCAGAACTTGGATGATTTAATGTATTTCCCCTCCCCGCCCCCCGCGCCCCCAGTGAAAAGCAAAGTTAATGTTTCAACACAATTTTATTGACCTCTTTATACAGAATTTTACTTGCAAAAATTTGGGGGCTTGAAGGCATTACATAATATTTATATTGTATTGAGCTTTTTTATTCCTCACACTATATTTACATTAATAAATTGATTGAGAAGTTTATAGCAAAGGGATACTTACAGAACACTTTCATATCATTTAAAAGATGACCTGACCAAAAACTTGACAGGATTCATAAAATCAGGGATCATTTTGCTATTGACTTCACAGTGCTCAGTAGTTTTATAGGTAATATTATAGTTAATTTGCCACGTTTTAGTACTTGTATTATTTATTTTTGGTCAGAAATAGTAAATTAAATATTTTTTGATAGTTTGTAGGTAATGATCAACTCCTAACTTTTAAGATTTTTTTATTTTTTCCTTTTTCTCCCCAAAGCCCCCCGGTACATAGTTGTATATTCTTCGTTGTGTGTTCTTCTAGTTGTGGCATGTGGGACGCTGCCTCAGTATTTCCATTGCCACAGTAATTTAGTAAAACTCTGGCTGCCTTGATTTTGACAGATTTTGTTAATATAAACTGATTGTTAGGCAATTAGTTATATTTATGCATAAATCAATTGCTCTATAATTCATGAATTATTTATTACAATATTTTCTAATGAATTCATGTATCTGTCTTGTGTTGTACTGTAATTCTGTTCCTACTTTGTGTTGTTATATATCTAAATCTGATTGTATGAATTTTAATTGTTCAGTTAACGTGTTTCTAGGTTGTAATTTGTAGTAAAGCTCTTCAGTGCTTTTGCACTTAAATTTAAAAAATAAATAAAAAATAAAAATGATTTGGTTTTGGCTCATGGTAAAAATCAGTAATAATCTAATAACTGAAATTCCCTTCCTCCTCCTGTTCCCATCCCTGCCAAATATTATTTAATGTGTGATCTCATTTAGGGAGATTAGATGGGAGAGTTTTATATGCATGTTTTTGTTTTTTAATCTCAGAAACAGAGGGTTAAATTGATCAGATGCTTCACTGCACGGTGTATTAGTATTACGGTTCATACCAAGTACCTCATGTGATAAATTTATCCCCTTTTATTTTCATCCCCCTCTCTCATTCTCTACCCACCTTGAGAATTTTAACTCTAAATAATGAGCTCAAAAGAATTCATCTCTGTTGGCAGACTGTTAAGGCACTGGGATAGGTAGGGGAAAATTATTTGGGAGTGTGTGAGAAAGAGGCCTTCCCAAGGAACTTCAAATTACACCATCTTTACAGGGCTTGTTTTATTCTTTTTACGTAATGATTCAGTAGTCACTATCAACTGGGACTGGAATTAGGATGGACTTTAAATCTCTTGTTGAGATGTTTTCTTATGGCAAGGTCTCATTAACATCATTTAAACAGAGTATAGCACAACACCCCAAGCAGGTGGGTGCTTAGTAAGTATTATCATGCAGTGATAATGATGATGTAAAACTATAGGCTTCAGGTAAGGGTTGATGACTTATTCACCACACACCTTAAACTACATTCTTAAAACACAGATGAAACTCATTAAATTATTTTGACAGTTTTATATGCTTCATCAACATGTTGGATATGGGATAAACAAACGGCCTACAATTAACTACAAACAATTATTTCCACTATTATTAACGGATGTTCACCAATAGCATTATATAACCTACACAACAAAGAGCATCTACTTGCAAGAAATGCAGCACATTGTTTTTTATTTCCTGTATCTCATTTATTCAATACACATTTTTTCCATGAGAAACATTATTGGTGTTAACACTCATCCAAAAGTTCATTACTTAATGCAAACGATTTTCTAGGTAGAGAAAAAAATTGTATATATTTCTGTAGATGAGGGCACATTTTGCAACATATTTTGTAATTTTCCTCTCAGAAGTATGAAAATTCTAAAGAAAAGATTATGAAATATATTGAAGTGAAACCTCTTAAAGGCAGGAACTAGCTTATTTTTTTTCAGTATTTTCTTTTGTACTTCTAAATAGAGTCTGGACTTTATCTTCACATTGTTTTATAGAACTCATATATCTGTATTTTTCTTGAATTTGCATTATTAGGTCCACAAGAGACGTACTTTTTTTTTTTAACTTTTATAAAATACTCAATTTGGGAAAGTCTGTCCTACTAGATTTCAAACAACGTGGGAGCGAGATCTTGTTTGACTTCATCCACGTATATTTTTCAGTAACAGGTTTCAGTGTCTTGCTCATAAATATTGCTTAAATAAAGCATGAATGCAAATTTTTCTTTCTGTAGTATTTTATACTTGTTTTAAAATAAGTTGAAAAGGGTTTAATTAAACATAGAAGTAGCTCCCCTCCAAAAATTTCTCTCCTTCACTATTTGTGATCACTAAGAGGAACCAGAAAGAAAACTCCCCAGCGAGACAAGTGAAATATAAAAAGAATAAGAGAAAGAAAAAGAAAGGAACCTTGTTTTCTATACCACATTCACTTAAGACAAAAATAGGGAAGCTATTTTTTAGCTTGAAAATAATGTTATGTGTTCTATGCTGCAGATATTCAATTTTATATCCTAGGAAACACTACTGTTCTACTAGGAGGCAGTGTAAGTGTGAGTCCTGGCTCTGCCGCTTGTTGTGAGACCTTGGTCAAGCTACCCGACCTTGCCAACCCTTACCGTCCCGGTCCGTAAAAGGTAGTAACATCTACCTCCACAAGCTATTGATCGAATAAGGCTGACAACACAGCGATGACACGTGCCAAGCGCTCCTATGGCACCTGTCATCACGAGCAGCTCAGTGAAGTTCGTATCTCAGCGACTCGGTGGGTCAATGCAGTACACGTAGAAGCACACTGATGGGAATGCGTAGGTTGAATTTCATTACACAGGTTAGTATTAGCCAGGCATTTTACTAGCTGGACTCTGAGTATTGTTTAATCTCACTGTGTTTGATTAGCCAAATTCAAAATTAGTAATTCTGCGCTCAGGTTATCTCATTCTCCACGGCGCGGTCAGAGAAGACGCTGCCTCTTGAGGACCGCAGACCGCAGCGTTTGCAGTGCGCGTTTGCTGTGGCGGAAGAGAACACCGGACGTTCAAGCCCGGGCTCAAGCCACGATCTCTCAAACCATGAAGACATCCGCAGCGAATTTACAAAAAAAAAAAAAGGCAGAGCAACACCGACATGTCAGTCCTCCAAAGCTTCCGAAGCCGCTGCCGGATTCCAGGGCGCTGGCGCGCTTGCGGCACTGCGACAGGGGCGGGGCCGCAGCCGTAAAGCAGCGCCCCAGACCACGTGGGCTCCGACGCGGCCCGGTGCCCTTGGAGGCTCTTGCTGGGGGGTCATGGCAGGTTCGGTGCAGGGCAGTGGGTCCAGGGCTCTGGACCTGCTCCGGACCCTGCCCCGGGTTAGCCTGGCCAACTTAAAGCCGAATCCGGGCTCCAGGAAACTGGTAAGTGGCTGGTGGCGTTGCGGGCAAGCGCTGGCACACGGGGCGATGGAAGCGGCCCTGCACTGCCCGCGCTTTCCGGGGACTGCTTACTCCAGAGGGTATTGGGATGGAGGTAGGGTTTCTGAGTCCCTGTTCTCCTTAACTGCAGAGGAAAATCTTCTCGCGTGGTGTCAACTCGTAATACGGTTTATGCTTAAAAGCATAATTATGCTAGGGCGTAGGAGCGAAGTCGCACTGCAAAATGATTGTCCCGTTCAAAATTGGAATTAAAATGAAGGACTTTTCCAGTATAGCTTCATGGGAAAGAGTTGAATTGATTTATTCCGTTAGATGTCTCTTCAAATCACTAAATACAGCCAGAAAAGCTGTTAGGTGACGTACTGTAATTTTGAAAATCAGTTCGTTGCCTTCGTGAAGTGACAGGAAGTAAATTAAGAAAAATGTTTTCTTTATAAATTAATCTTTAAATAAAATAATGTATGGGTAGCAATGACATATTTACAATTCCAAAATAAAATTTCTTAACTATCATGTAAGCTTTGTTTGTTGTGGATGTTTAACTCTAGGTTTTTTTCCGTTCGAGCCTGTTGTAGAACCCTTATCCCCATCCCATCCTTGGAAGTTTGCCTTTGAAACACAGCTTGCACTTTGGTTGCAAGAATTAGGTACATCTTCAGAGGCAAAGATGCTGATTTAGAGTGTTTGGACGCTAGAGCAGCTAGGACAGTGCTTGGCACAAGGTAGTGTTAGCTAGTACTGGTTGGTTGGATGAATAAATGGTGTAACAAAAAATATACAACGAAAAGATGAGATACAGTTTATAAAAAGGCATCTGTAGATCATAAAACTTTGTTCTTTCCTTTAGGAAAGACGACCGAGGGGGCGGAGAAGAGGTAGAAGATGTGGCAGAGGCGACAGATAAAGGAGAACGACAGAGAGGAACCCGGCCCCGACTGGGCTTTGAGGGAGGCCAGACTCCATTTTACATACAAATCCCAAAATACGGGTTTAATGAAGGACATAGGTAGGTTGTTCTGCTTTTTAAAGTAGAAAGCCCTGTTTTTCGCTGAGAATCACCTAAAAAATAGCTTGGTAGAAATTGATAGTCACTTTGAAGCAAACTTTTGCCCCTGTTCCTCTGAAGCATCTTTAGTCGTGCAGTTAGTTTGGAATAGCAGGGAAAAAAGCCCAGACATTGAGACTGCAAAATGGAGATAATGATGCCTGCTCTCCTGGTTGTTTAGAGGCTTAGCAATAATATATATAAAAACCTGGCTCATTGTGATTACCCAATAAATGACAACTACCATGGTTACTTTGAGTTCCATTAATGCATAATTCAGATAGTGGGTTAAATTTTCCCCAAATTTGTTTGTTGATTTGTGTAAATGAGTGAAGTAAAATGCTTAAGAGGCAAAGTATTTTTAGCAAAATAAAGGAAATACTGGTTTTGTGTCGTTACCAAAAATCAAGCAGTATAACGTTTCTGTTGTAGTCAGGAGGGTCTTATTTTGTTACCATCTAAATTGTTGGAGGAAAATAGAGAACAAAACTTTTAAGTTGATTTGGAGAACTTAAGAGGAAGAGAGTTGAGTTTTCCAACTGTTACTTTCTTGTTTTGTAGCTTCAGACGCCGGTATCAGCCTTTGAGTCTCAACAGGCTGCAGTGTCTTATTGATTTGGGTCGAGTTGATCCTACTCAGCCTATTGACTTAACCCAGCTTGTCAATGGGAGAGGTGTGACCATCCAGCCATATAAAAGGGATTATGGTGTCCAGCTGGTAGAGGAGGTAAGTCTGGATTAGTATTTTTGGAGTTAGATAGGAGGCTATTTCTGATTTTCATATAATCTATACTCTGCCTCCTTTGTTTTTATCCCTTTTGAATTGTTATAACCATTACATAGTGGTGATTGTGTTTATACTCAGTTGTGGTTTTAGAAAGCCAGCATGATCACGTCGAGGGGCCTCTGATCCCATGGTCCGGGAATGCTCTTCTCCTGTGTGTCCGTTCAGCTTGTTCCCTCCCTCCCTTTGGTTCTCTGTTCAGATCTGATAATATCAGAAAGGTCTTTTTTGATTTTCTTTTATAAAGGAACACTCAGCCCCCACCCGCTTCCCCCACAGTCGTACTCTGTCTGCATTACTCTGCCCGAAGTATTTTTTCCTTTGAATATATGAACACCTGACATTTATTACTAAGTAATGCATTTATTTTTCACTGTCTTCCTCAGTGTGATGTAAGTTCTTTGAGAGCAGGTACTGTGATTCATTCCTATGTTTGCAATATTGGAAATATTGGCTCATGATAATAACTCAGTATTTATGGAAGAAAGGGATCAAATCCAATTCTAATCGCAGTAAAGGACTTTTCTATTTATAGAAATTGGCCAGGCATTTCATAAGCAAATAAACGTGCTGTTAATTAACTGCTCCTCCTCCTTGTTGTCAGTAATGTAACTGTGTGAGTAACTTAGTGTCCACTAGAGGGAGGCATATGTTTATGGAAAAACCTTTTAGATTCCTTTGAAAAAGTAAACCTTACGGATAAAGGATTTTCAAATAAGATGATTTGAAGATAGATTACCAAATATGCGATTAAGTCTCAGTATCCTACTCTGGGTGTATAAGGGAATGCACATGTAAATTGACATGGAAAAATCCGTGACCTCTTCAGCTGTTAAACTGCGCATCCCAGCAACTCACAGGTATGTGTCTATTAAACTAACAAAAATAATCCTGAAAACGACACCAGGGCAGTGGTTGTGTAAGTACAGTTCCACATCGTTTACAGCTCTGTAAATTGATTTCAGATTTGTAGTAAATAGTGGATAATAAGACTTTCTGATCCTTCAGCATAAAATTACCAATTTGGAAAGACATGTTTTCAAGGAAAAACAAAATAAACCTAACTGATAGAAAGACATTCCTAAAAATGCTTTTATAATACTTAAAATACTGAAACTAACCCCAATGTCCAAGGATGGGGAGTGGTCAAGCAATCTATGGAATAGTAATTAAAAATCACAAATTATAGGGGCTGGCCCTGTGGCCTAGTGGTTAAGTTTGGCGCCCTCCCCTTCTGTGGCCTGGGTTCAGTTCCTGGGTACAGACCCACACCACTCGTCGACGGCCATGCTCTGGCAGCAACCCGCAGACAAAATAGAGAAAGACGGGCAACAGATGTTAGCTCAGGGTGAATCTTCCTCAGCAGAAAAAAAAAAAAAATCACAAATAATATGGCAAGACCTTACTTTATTGAGTCAAACGTACCATAATTATTAAAATGCAGGTCGGTATCATAGATGGAAAAAGTGTATCTTAGAATTGATGGAATATTTTTTAAATATATTAAAGGTTCATAATTAATAAAAGGAACTTGATTGGGAGCCAGCTTGTTTCAACCACACCAAAATAGGAAAAAATTCTTATCACTACAAAAAGAATGGTAATGATGCCATCTTTTTATTTTTGTCAGAATCTGTTTTGAAATTAAAATATAGCACATCCTAACTAAAGTGATCAAAAGTAGAACTTAAAAAAGTTCAGGACTACATTTTTCAGTGTTGACCATGGTAGGGAAAGGTAAACTTATTTTCTGTCAGTTTAGAGGCTGTAGTAAAGTCAATAATGAATGCAAAGTGAATTTCTGTTGTCCTTTGCTCCCTTTTTTCTTAGAGGGGGTGACCCCTCCAAAGCTCAGATATTTTATTCTTTCGCTGATTCTAGCCCACTCGTCCCCCTCTTTAACCTTCTCTTGGCCTCTTGCTTGTTAAGGGATAGGAAGATAAGTCATGATCTGTATCCTACAGCATAATGTTGTGGTTAAGAACACATACTGTGGCTGGACTGTCTGGGTTAGAATCCTAGCTTTGTGATTTTGGGCAAGTTATTTAACCTATCTGTGCTTCAGTTTCCCCATCTGTGAAGTTGGTTTAGCAATAATTCTGTCATAGGGTTGTTATGAGGGTTAAACAGCCAACTATTACCGAAGTACTGGGAATGGGTGCTTATATTGGTGTCTACGAAATACATCAAGTGAAAATATAGTCATCTCTGCTCACAGGGAAGGAAAATTGGTAAAAGAAGGGGGCCTAGAAAATGTAAAAGAATTTGATGTTATTTGATAGGACCTGGAAGCAGAAGTCTTTGAAGTAGGAATTGCTGTTACATTGTGGGCATTTTGGAGGAGGAAACACAGTGTAAAAAGGAAGCTTGCCATAGTTAATTTACTTTTAGCCAAGCTAGCTACTCACAGACTATTTTGACGTGTTACAGGGTGCTGATACCTTTAAGGCGAAAGTTAATATTGAAGTACAGTTGGCTTCGGAAGTAGCCATTGCTGCATTCGAAGAGAGTGGTGGTGTCGTTACTACAGCCTTCTGTGATCCCAGAAGTCTGGGTAAGCTTGCTCCGCAGTCATTTTCTTCTCTCCCTTTGTCTCATGCTGGCTGCATGTGAGGATTGTAAAAGTCCTCATGGCTGTTTGACTTGCCGTTTGGACACCTCTGTTTTCTGTTTCAGGATTTCTTATTAGTGCTGTGGCTGGTGGGACTCTGTCCTCTGATAGACCTCAGCCAGTAGGTCATAAAAAGGTTTTGTTTTTGTTTTTGAACACAGGGCTTAAATACAATGTTACCTATGTCTAGAAACTCACTAATGGTTGGTAACCCAGGAGTAACTCTGACTTTCAAGATACAAACTTTTGAAAATTAAGCATTTCCATTTGTTTACTTAAAACAAGCTTATTTAATTAAAAGAGTTCTTGGAATTAAGTTCTCATCTTGGTCATATTTAAAAATTAATGATTATAAAATACCATTATTAAAAGAAAACCATCATGTAAATAAAATAGTCAACATTTGCCTTTCTCTTTTTTTAATTTAAAAATTGTTTTAGAAATTCTATGCAAACCTGTTCCATTCTTTCTGCGTGGACAACCCATTCCAAAACGAATGCTTGCACCTGAAGCACTGGTGCCGTATTATACTGATGCAAAGAATCGTGGTGACCTGGCGGATCCGGCCAAATTTCCTGAAGCAAGACTTGAACTCGCCCAGAAGTATGGTTATATTTTACCTGACGTTACTAAAGATGAACTCTTCAAAGTTACTACTCGAAAGGACCCAAGGCAGATTTTCTTTGGTCTTGCTCCTGGACGGGTGGTGAATATGGCAGATAAGAAAATCCTGAAACCTACAGAGGAGAATGTCCTCAAGTATTACAGCTCATGAATTCCCTTCCAAGAAAGCAGAGTTGGAAAAGAGGACTGGAAAAGGAGGCCATGCGATAAAACAAAGAATTGGTGCGGTCACTGTGTTTGAGTGATGTCTACGACCTGGCTCTCAATAATACTTTCATCTTGGTCATTGTATTATTTCTTATCATAGTCATTGTCAAGGAAAGTCTGCCTAGCAATGGCTTAAACAAATTAGTTTTTTTCTTATTTTTTATCACCTAAGAAGAATTGGTAGTGACGGTAATAGCCATAGCAGTTCAATAATCTTGCAGTTTCTGTATCTGCAATTCTCATGGCCTCTCCCCAAGACCCTAAGATGATCACCATGGCTCCAGTAAGAATAACCTTAAAGGGCAGGAAGAAGCGGGGAGAATGGTTCAAGCTATAGCTGCCCTGTTCATAAGGAAGCAAAAGTTTTCTCATGACCACCCCTTGCAGACTTTCATATACATCTTATTATCCATAGCTGTGTCATTTGATTCCCTCTAAGGGCAATGAGGCTGACGCACTGAGACTTAACTATGCCTGCCTCTACAGTTGGTAGATGGGAGAGGCAGAACATCCTTGGGGATGGAAATTGATTAGCCAACCACTAAGGACTGCCAACGTCATCAAAAAAGTTACTCATTCAGTATATATTTGTTGAATGTCAAGTATTCTAGGTTCTATTTAAATAACATAATATACATATATTTTATAGGGTACTTGATATTTACAAAATATATTTTTATAAATATAAAATAATTAAAAATACTTTAGAAAAGGTGCACTACTTCAAAAAAAGATCATAATAGAAGTTTTCAATGTACATTTTTTAAAATGTGCTTTCAAAAACTGTACCTAGGCATTCTGGAAAATGTAATGAAAACAGGTATTGCAGTTTGAATGGTACTACGCTAGAAAACAGAAGTAAATAGTTGTAGCAAAAACTTGTAGATATAAAGATGTTTCTGTGAGAACATAAAGGGCTGAGTACCCATAATGCACATGACAGAGGGTTTAACAATGTGCTGCCAGGCACCGTAGCTTTTATATACTCATTGATCCGTTGCTGCTGCTATTAAGTTGGTTTTTCTTACTAACGCAATAGGATAGACTTAGGGTAGATGATAATAACACATTGTGTTCTGTGAGAAAATATTGGGCCGTGGAAAAGAGAAAATTAAAAGGGGCGATTTAATTTTGAAGTTACATATATGATCCTGAAAGAGATAGAGAAACAACAGGAATAGTATTATCTTATAATAGCACATCTATTTATTTGGTAAATTTAAGACAACTGTTTAATAGTATCTTTATTATGTTCAAGATTATCATTATTATGTTTAAGATATTATTATTATGTTTTTAAGACATAATTTTCACTCTGAGCTCATTAGTAACAGTATAACAAAAGTTGAGGCAAATTCATTTTTGTTTTCAATCTGAAAAAAGTCACTTTTGGAAGTTTCAAGAATGGAAAAAGTGCTATAAATGTGTTTCATTAAATTGTTCTTTTAAAAATGTATTTTGAAAGTCTACAACAATGTATGAACACACCATTTTACTATTAATTTCTTCTCCTGTACATATCCGTGAGACCAGAATAAAAATGGACTATTTTCCTGGCTAGATATGCATTTATTTCATAAAGGAGCTCCTAATTGCGAAAATACTTGGGTGAAACCATCATCTGCATTCTCTGGATCCATTCCCAACGTCAGATGGAGAGACGAATGTGACTGGATTTCACCTGTTCAGCTTGTAACCCCAACCTTTGTCTCCACTTGGAATAAAGTTGTGTACTTTCGCTATCAAAAGGAACTTCCCATTCACCATCTGGCCCTTCAGCAGTCCCCTAAGCACTAAAAATAGAAGTAAGACTAAACGGGTGAAATTAATTTTAATGATTTGTTTTACTTAAGCCAGTATTTCCAAGTATTGTCATTTCAATATGTACGTAGTGTACACTTAGTAATGAGATATTTGATCTTCTTTTTTTGTACTAAGTTTTCAAAATCTGGCTTTTACAGCATATCTCAATTCAGACTATCTGCATTTCAAGTGTTCAATAGCCAAATGTGGCTAATGGCTACTGTGTTGGACAGTCCAACTCCAGAGTATCTGGGATTTAGCTACTCTGTTTCCAGTTGACTAAAGCAGCACAGCTACCGTGACAATCAAGTTCGGTGGTGGGTTAAAATAGTTCTATATGAATTGATGTGCATAATGAAGATGCATGCCTAATTAAAATACAAAACCACCTCCCCTTGGAGAGAAATCAAGCAGGTACCATAAGCCAAAACATAGACCACACATCAGAAAATATTTAGATAATCATCACAAATCTGCTTTTAATTTTGAAATATTTGAAACATAACCATCCAATATTAGAAGACTAACAGAAAATATTTGAAGTAATCCAATAGTACAAAATAGAGGCAATAAAAGTTATGATATTTAATAAATGTTGTGTTTAATAACATGGATAATATAGCCATGAAGTATCTTTAAGTAAAAAGAGTTAGAAGACACTGTGTCTGATATTACTTCATTTTGGTAAAATAAAAATATTTATCATTATTTGAACAAATACATAGTAAAAAACATTGAAAATGCTTATTTATGTTTTCTAAAGGCACCATTTTTTGTTCATAACAAAAAATAAAATAAGGCATGGCACTGTGCATGAGTAGCTAATCTGAAAAACCTTCCACTGTAAACGCCTGGATATGCAAGACAAATTATATCAAGCATTCTTGTACCTGCAAAATTGAGGTCATATAAAGGAAAGCACAATGCCTCGTTTTCCACAAAGGAGGAGGAGTTCAGAACAAGCTCAATGAGCATCCAGTGCTGAGGCTGGTGTACCGCTTCCCTAAGTTGATGGGTATGGGAGGATGGGTGGGGAGCTTCTCTAGAACCTAGAGGATTGGGTTTTACTATCCCTACTGGAAGAGGAACTCTGTACTGGGACCCTGAAGGATCCGTGTTTCACAATGAAACCCCTACAGTAAAACTAACCCTCAATGAAAAACTTGGCTGAAATAGAAACCCACAAACACAGGGAGTTGACAGACAAGTCTTTGTTTTTTTCTTGGACTCCAGCTGGGATTCCTCTAAGAATTTGTCACTAAATGTGTGCCATCCAGTTGGTGTGGCTTCAGTGTCCACCACAACTGTACCTAGGAAAAGTCTAGCCGAAAAATAAATATAAAAGTATATTCTAAATTAATTGCATTTCCGTAGCAAGAGAAACTCTACACCCAGGCTACACAACAGTTTCAAGATAAAGCATTATGAAGTTTTAGCTTCTAGTATAAATATAAATTTACAAATCCTATATTGGGGTTTCTATTGTTAGATAACAAATTCTTACAAAACTACTGGCTGAAAACCACCTTTCCATATACTTATGGGTTCTGTGGGTTTAGAATTCAGGAAAAGCATAGGAGGAAGCTTCTACATGTTGCATGGTGTCTGGGGCACAGGCTCGTGAAGACTTGACAGGTCAGGGTGACTCCGTGGCTGGTGGCTGGAATCAATCAGAGGAGTCTTCACATGTCTGTGAGTTGATTTTGGCTGTAGTCTGGGTCCTCAGTGAGGGTTCACAGGAGCACCAGCATTTGGCCTCTCCGTGTGACTTGGGATTTCCACTGCATGGTGGCCCCAAGGTTCCAAAAGCAAGCGTCTTTGCAAACAAGTCAGAATCAACATTGCCTTTCATGACATAGCTTCAGGAGTCCTGCAGCATCACATCTGCTATATTCTATTTGTTAAAAGTGAGTTACTTATATCAGCTGAGATTTGAAGGAAGGGGACACGGAAACTGCCCTCAATGAGAAGAGTGTTAAAGGATTTATGGACATATTTTAAAAACACCACAGTCTGCATTTGGGCTACAAATTATTTAAATTCCTCTCACTTGCAAAACATACTTACCTTCTCCCAAGACCCCTCAAAAATTTGATTTCATTACAGCATTTGGGTCCGGTTCAAGGCCCAGGATCTCATAATCTAAATCAGATCCAGGCCAGATTAAGTTCTTCAGATACAGTTACCCTTGATATGAAGACCTGTGAAGCAAAGAGGTAAGTTTTCTGCCCCCTCTAGCCACACCCCTCTTCCAAACATACACATCTGTGGGGATACAGGCATTGGATAACTGCTACTGATATACCCACTTAAAAAGATGGCAAAAAAAAAAAATTGTTATGTAACAGTGATACAGTGTCGGATACATATGCTGTGTATCCACAGCAATTCTGAGGTACACCCAGGTGCATGCTGGCAGTTCTCTGATGTAGGCTCAGCCCTACTCTCTGGAGGGTTTTTTTCTTGCTTTTGTTTTGCTTTCCCCATGGTGCTTGGCTTTGACTTCTGGTTTCTTGGTTCTGTACTCTGACAAGCTGCACAGTATTTCCATAGATAAAGCATGACAAATTATGAGCTAAAGATGCCAAGTTATAAGGCCCATTATGAAAAAACCTAACATGATTGAATGTAATTAATATCAACTGAAAGTAGGTTTAGAATGCTAAGAATTTATAAAAGTGGTATGATAAATTATAAAAAGCATATTTTAAATGATTAAGACACAATCTTAAAATCTGAAAAATAAGATACCACGAAGGGGTAGGTATAAAAAAGTAGAATTTTATAAACAAAAGTTTTATTAAAATTTAAAACACCTTACACGGGTAAAATAACAGTTTAGATACAACTGAAGACAGAATTAGTTAACCAGAAGAAAGGACTAAAGGGAATGCAGATTAGAGTGAAAAACAAATATGTAAGGTTTAATGAGCTTGTGGGATAAAACTGTATGGTCTAACATATCTAATGGAATGTCTTTGAGGAAAGGAAAGAGGCAATATATGATGTGAAAATGATTGAAAATATTCCAGACTTATCTTAAATCGTTAGATCCCAGAAGTATAATTACCCCCCAAAAGGATAAGTAACAATAAATCTATACCTAGAAATATTCTAAAGGAAATTTCAGAGTCAGATCTTACAAGCAGCCTGGGGAAAAAAGACAGGATAACTACAAAAAACAGTAAGCTTGACGTTAAAGTTAACATCAATAAAATGTCGAAAGATAATATTATATATTCATGGTGCTCAGAAAAATTAACTATCATTCTAGAATTCCAAGCCCAGGTAAACTACCATTAAGCGTAGGCATGAAATAGACATTTTCTAGAGAAACCACGAGGCAGGAGGTGTCTACCACTTATAGACATTCATAAAAGAACTTACAAAGGGTGTCATTTAGGAGGAGGGAAGTCTCCACACTAGGAAGGAATAGGATACTAGATCCAATGGGGATCGAAGAATCTGTTAGATACATGGGTAAGTCCAATTAAGGTTTACCCAAGTGCTGGAGATATAAAAAATTATGGAAAAGAAAAGTGTGTAAGACAGGAGGCAGTGGAGTAACTGGAAGTAACAGATAATAAGCATCTTGTATATCTTGGGAGGAGACTAATCATAACTCACTTTAGACATTCTTAAATGAATTACGGTTATTAAAATTGTTAAAATATCACAAAAGTCAGAGAGAGAAGATAAAACTCTGTTTCAGGAATATAGAAGAGAAGGGACTTTGAAAATTCTCTCATGACAAAAGCACTTAGAATATTGCAAACACCATTGTAAAGGTATACTGAAATGCTCATGATTGAAAGTGTAACACCTCGGCTCCAAAAACAAAGAGTGAATGGACAGCTGGAGTGGAAAGTGAGAGCTGACACAGCTGCTGTGCCAGGAGGCACGTCTGTATAGTGGTGACCGAAGGCATGGCTGATAGTCGTCCACAAGACAACGTGTAAGTTCTACACTAGGGCTGAAAGGGAGCACCGATGCTTCAGCCGTGCTTGTGGCAATTGTTGATAGTGGTGATCAAAGGGCTTGAGTGCTAATGGTCACATAGGATGTGGGAATTTGAGCAACAGATTTGAGCATGAAGCCTGGACTTGCAAAGGATCTCTGCTCTCCGTGTAAATGTGGACCAAAAGAAAATGCCCACCTTCAATAGGAAATGAAAAGAAATATTGTCTGCTTCAGTTCTGGCTGTGGAAAGGGTAGAAAAAAAATTTTCCCCCTAACATTTTATGACCACATGCTTCCATTCACATGGATTTTTGTGCTCATATTTGTATTGCTTTACTTATGAGGTCTGGGAACTCAGACGACACAGGATTTCTGAGATAAAGTCGCACCAAATGGAAACTTTGAATCTAAAATAACAAAATACAAGAGGAAGCAAGCTATCATGATGTCAGCAGCAGACAGAAACAAATCGCATCATTAATCTGTCAAGAAAAGCAGAACAGAATTATTGGACGGAGACTATGTGGTGTAGACTGGCTAGCTGTTCTCTCAATGTATTTCATCTTCCTCTCGGATTCAGAGATGGAGTCATTACATCTCCAAGTTTCCCTTATGGTTGGCTATGGCCATATGACCAAGTTCTGGCCTATGGAATGTGTCACTTTCAGGCCTACTTGATAGAAACTTCCAAAATACAATCCTCCATTCTCAACCTTGCAGAATGGAGAGAACAGTATGGGTTTGGAGGAGGAGGATCCAAGATGTATACTCAAATAGGCACAAGGAAGACCACTCAGCCCCAAATACCTGTTGATCTGATTTCTGTTTGCAAGGAATACATGGCACAGAGACTGATTGCGTTTTTGCAGCAACAGCTAGCACTAAACAAATCAATAAACTATAAAATATGTGTAAGTGATTAAACAGATAAAAGAAGGAATTGAAAATAAGAAAAAGAAAAACTCTTTCAGTAAGGACCAGGCAGATTTGGAAAAGAACCAAAGTGAATACCTATAAGTTATATGCGTCATCTTGTATATCTTGGGAGGAGACTAATCATAACTAACTTTAGACATTCTTAAATGAATGACAGTTATTAAAATTGTTAAAATATCACGAAAGTAAGAGAGAGAGAAGATAAAACCCTGTTTCAGGAATCATATGAAAGCCTGGGGGAGGGTGTGGTCTTTACTCCCAGGGATCATCATCTGTATTATTGATCCTTCAGCCAGTTGCAGCTATGTGACAGTGAGGTCCAGAGACGGTCCTCTGCTTCAAGCAAATTTGGAACTATTCCCTTTAGCGGCTGCCACTCTGATCCTAGATTAATCCATAAAAGCTATGATCTTAAGCATTTTCCATCAAGCTAATGAAGCTCAGCCATCAGGGTTCCTACACTTGCTTGCACTCCTTAAGGGCCTTGGGATAAAATCCAGCAGTTTGTTCACCTGGTCAGAGATTTTTTTGTAACGTTGAAATAGTTTTAAATGCAACTGACTCCTGTCTCCAACTCTCAACTTTCCCTACATCCCATATTCTCTCGTATCAGAAGGCTTGAGAACGACAAAGCTGACTTAGGGTATGACTAAATTTGGCTGAATGGCACTGATTTTTGTGGTTTGCAGTCACATCTGTATTAAGTTATTTAGAACAGATGTAGCAAGATGACCACTCTCCACTGTGCTGATTCATCCTGCACCGTTGTGACACAACAGTGTCACAAAATACGTCAGGTGCAGCGCATGTCCTTTTTTTCATTGGAGTAAAGGCTTCTACCACAGTTCCTCATGCTGTTGACTATTTCAATATTTTACAATAGTTTACATTTTCTTTGGGAATTTGGCTATTATGTGGAATATGTTGACTACAGAGCAACTTGAGTTTGTCTTTATCATTTAAATGTAATAAGATGCTCATTATACAGCTGTTCAAGCCTTGTAAGGTGAGTACAGCAAGGTTCTGAAAACTAAAACATATTTTTGCTGAATTAGAGGAGAAACCCATTCACAAATGAGATGCAAAATATGTATTTAAAAAGCTAATAAAGTTTGAATCCTCTATCTTAACTGAAATGACATTTGGAAGAGTTTCAATGAACCCTGTTAGAAGTGGCAGATTCCTGGTTGGGTGTAGGAAGTTGCTGTGGATGGGTGGCACGGAGGCTCCAATATTTCACATCCCTCGGTTTCTGTGCCCTTCGCCATGTGACTTGCAGCGTCTGCCAACTCAGCCCTTCGAAACAGGCCTAGACTTGTGAGCTGCTTTGGTCAACAGAGTGGGCAAATGTGCCAGTGTGCCAGTTCTGACCCTAGGCCTTCAGAAGCTGTGTGTGCCTGTGGAGTTGATTTCCCCTCTGTCGTGATCATGAGAACACGTCTGTGTAGCCTGTTGGGGGATCAGGAACCATGTGGAGGAGAGATGCCTCACTCCCCCTAGAGGACATTCCAGACCAGCCAGCACCCAGCTGACAAGCCAGCTGAATGCGGACACCTGAGTGAGCCCAACAGAGCTCGGCAGAGCCCGTCCGAGACCAGCGCAAGCAGCCAGCTACCCCCGAGACTGTGCAGAAATGGTCAGTAACAGGTTTTTTGTTCTACCCAAGTTACGTTTTGAAGTGGGTTTATTATGCTCGTTATTGTGACAACAGATGCCTGACATAGAGGGATGCATTCTTTGTTTTTGTTTTTATTAATGAAAGAAATAAGAGGAAAAACAGCTAAGAATTAGGGAAATATGGGAAATGTAATAAAATGAGCCCTAAACTTCATAGACATTATTCAAATACTGTAGTGGGCTGCACGGTGGTCCCCAAAAGATATGTCCACATCCTAACCCCTGAAATTGGTGACTGTTACCTTATTTGGAAAAAGGGCCTTTGCAGTTGTAGTTAAATTACAGATTTGAGATGAGATCATCCTGTAGGATCCAGGTGGGCCCTCAATCCAGTGACAGCTGTTCTTATAAGACACACACAAGAGAAGACAGACATAGAAGAGGGGGCGACGTGAGGACAGAGACACATTGGAGGGATGTGGCCACCAGCTGAGGAAGCTTCAGCCACCAGAAGCCACAGGGGCGTGAAGTGGATGCTCCCCGCAGTCTCTGCAGGGAACGCGGCCCTGCCGACAACTGGATCTGAGAATCTTGCCTCCAGAGCTGGAGGAGAGGACATTTATGGTTTTTTTAGGCACCCAGTTTGTGGCAACTTGTTACAGTGACCCTAGGAAATTAATGCAGGTACCCAGAAGTAATTTGTAGTCAAAACATTTTAGATTCTGACCAAGCCGCTGCCTCAGAAACCACACGAGCCTCTTATTGTCTGTGATGGTCTCTAGGGAATGAGCTGGTCAGAGTCAGGAAGGAGGGGCTCGAGACCTTCCCATCTGTTCACCAGCAGCGATGCCCTGACACTCACCTGAGCAGGGAACAACGCTTCCCCGGGCCGTTCAAGCCTCATTATCTTCTTCACCCTCGGATCACGGGATTATCCAATTCTTTCTCTACCACAAGTATCAGTATTTTCCAAGATTTTTGTATCTTAATGTCACGGTCATTAGCACTTCCTTAGGCCCATTCCTCACTAACTTTAGAAGCACATCCTGCTTAACACTGTTCAAAAATTATTTAAATACACTGTTTTCGTTGTCCCTCAGTCACAAACAAATGTAGATATTAATCAAACAGAATACTAATCTATGATAGGAAAAAGCTGTAACCAAAGCCCTGTCAGACACAGTACGTCCGCTAGTTTCCTGTGACTGCATCTATTTCTATTAGGATTTTATGGATTAAGCACTGAAGATCCTAAAAAATAATATTCATTATGTGAACAGTATTTCCCAGGTATGACAGAAATATCACTAGTGGCGTTTAAAATAAAGTTATCTACCACATGTTGGGATTTTTAAATAAATATGTATTATTCAAATAGATATTAGGAAAAAATAACACACCAACCTATGACTCCACATGTATTACTTCTTATGACAATGCTAAGTTTAAAAAGAAAAAAGTGAGAAAGGGGCCGGCCCTGTGGTGTAGTGGTTAAGTTCGGCACACTCCACTTCAGTGGCCCAGGTTGGTGGGTTCGGGTCCCAGGTGCAGACCTACACCACTCATCGGCCATGCTGTGGCAGCATCCCACATGCAAAATAGAGGAAGACTGGCACAGATGTTAGCTCAGGGAGAATCTTCCTCAAGCAAAAAAAGGAAGCTTGGCAACAGACGTTACCAAACAAACAGAACAACAAACAAAAAACAAGAGTGAGATAAAATGCTGTGGTATAAAACACAGCAAAAACAATGAAGGAGTAGGGAAATGACTTAAGTTTGGAAAATGCCACATCATACATACCTTATACATTTGCTAATTTTTCAATTATGTAAATTCTAGGAAATCAATAAAAACTAATAATTCTTAGCCCTAAGATCATTATTAAACGAGAGTGCTCTGAAGATCAGTCTCTCCTCCACTGCTGGCAACCTTCACAGTTGGCATCACAAATCCTCATTCACCAGTTTTCACCTGAGTAGTAGCCTCCTTCAGATTACACCTCTAAGAAAGTACTGCAGCCTAATAAAACGTCCCAACTCTGTCACATCACACGTCTACATTCTGAGGAACAGATAACAGAATTATACACGTGGAGAAGGAAAACTGCAGAATACTAATTTTCTACATACTCAGAACCTGCCTTTCCTTTGAGATTTGGATACAGTGGCTAGAATCCATCTAACAAGAAGATAATGCCCTAATACCATACTGGTATAAAACGTGCACTTACAACTGGCCAAAGCACAACAGAAGTCTCTCTCTCGCTCTGGTAAACTTCCACGGCAGGTGTTCCTGGTCAGCAGGCGGTCTGTTGCAGGCCGACTCAGGGATCCTGGCTCCTTCCATCTTGCAGCTCTGCCCTGGAGCTTCCTCGTTCCCTGCATTCAGCTGACTGAAGAAAGCAAGCCTGGAAGCAGCAGACTCTTGATGAAGTATCATCGAGACGTGCTCTGAGACAATTCTCCATGTCCCAACCAGCTCTGCTTCCATCTGCTGACCTTTGACTTTCAGTATCTGGTCAGACATAACTAACAGTAGTCTTGCAATCTTGACTCAAAAGCAGTGTTGGGACCCAGGGCAGACTGCCCCCAAAATATGCTACAATGGCACACTGATTATTTTGACTTAGTTATTTGAGAAGCAGCTGATGCAAAAATTGCACTTTGACCCTTTCCATTTCCCCCTGAAAGCAGCAAACGAATCTCCCATGTGAAAAACAGCTTCCTCACGAGGCTGACCCAACGGCATAAGGGTTAAGTTGGCGTGCTCTGCTTCGGCGGCCCAGGGTTTGCAGGTCCGGATCCCGGGGCGGACCTAGCACCGCTCATCAAGCCACACTGCAGCGTCATCCCACATAAAACAGAGGAAGGTTGGCACAGATGATAGCTCAGGAACAATCTTCCTCAAGCAAAAAGGGTGGGGCTGGGAGGGGGTGGAATTCAGGGCGGAGAGGCCTGTATAAACACACCTTGTTACTTTTTTACTAATTTACCACCACAAGTCCAAACTCTGCTTAGATTGCTTACTAATGAAGCACCCAAACCTAAGTATCTTTGTCCTGTCAAATCCTCACAAATTTAGTGTTTCTGTGTGTAAAAAGTATAAAAGCTGCCTGCTTTGGTCACTTCTGAGCGTTAATTTTAGGATCTCCCACGTGTACGCATTACATTCGAGTTTTCTCTTTAATCTGTCTTGTGTTCATTTTACTATGAGGCCAGCCACAAGAACTCAAGAGGAATAAGGGGGAAATTTCCCCCTCCCGGACAGGGGCATCTGCCACTTCCACTCATACCTGCTTCGCCGCAAGGGAATCTGAAAAGTGAAACCTGGAGCTGTAGAACTGTATCTTATGGAAGGACAGAACCGATTTAGATGGACAGCTAGCCATCTCTGCCACATACCAATGCCCAAAAATTATCATATCGCTTGTCACTCTACCATTAATGAAGGCTTTGCAAGACCTTCGACAACCTTTTCTGAGAAACGCAACTGTCCCTGGAAGAGCATGCCTGGACTTACTACCTCCACGTCTGTAACACAAGGGAGCCACAGACAATACCAATCATTTATCAGTTTAGCTAATCAGCCAAACATGAATCCCTTGGTCCCACCCATGGAGAGATCCTGATTAAGAGAGTCTGGGGTAAGGACAAGGATCTGTAGTTTCAGAGAGCTCCCTGAGTGATTCTGATGAGCCAGATTTGGGACCCCCTGGAGTAAAGTCCCTTCTAACTTCAAAAAAAAATAATATAAACCTAACATATATTTACTAGACAGAGAGCTGAAGTGTGGAGAAGAGGGGAAAAAAGGAGAAGAAGGGTGAATGAGGAAGGAGAGTAAACAAACGCACTCAATAGGGATGTCACACAGGGATTCCAAAACAATCTCTCATGCAAAATGACTCTGAGGAATGTCACTTTTAGCAAACACTGCCTCCACCTCCCACCCTGAAATCCTAGGGTGTTAAACACCACCCATATGGAAAACCAGATTACAGACCCTGAAGATTCTTAATGAAAACCATTTGGTCTCATTTTTTGAAAGACTATAATTCCTACTACCTCTCCTCGAATGATCTAAATTGTCTAAGCTATTTGTAAAAGCAGATTACCACCTTAGTTTAAATTCTAATGGTTTTATAGTTATATGAACTTCTATAACTGTGATTTCTCATTCTAGAATAATTGATCCAATAATACGCATCAAATTCTGGTCCGGAATCCACGATCAGCAGAAATCACAAGTGAATTACACACTTTGAAAGAAGTGGTTTGTTGCTTGCTCTAGGTTTAAAACACAAAGTTTCCATTATCCTTAGTAACTGACAAGCATGCTGGGCTTTGGCTACATTTGATGATTACACTGCTATTATTCCAAATGCATCAAACAATAAATATCTTTTTCCTATTAGGCTTCCTATTACCTTACTTGTTTTTATTTAAAACTTTTCGTGTTTTTGTTTAAAGGGGGGAAAAAAGCATATAAGAGAAAATAAAAGAGAAATAGGAACATGAAACACATTGAAAAGCACTGGCAATTAAGACTGAGATTATCCAGCTTCAGCAAAATGCATCTGAAACTAGAAGAGCTGAAGTACTTAAAATTTGTTTTAAGAAGCCTATGTTCGGATCTCCAACAAGCACTACATGTGTCTCAAATGCAGACATCCCTGCTATGGAAGGACTCTCCTGGCTGTCAGCTTAGTACGGGGCTGACTCTGCTGGAAAGCATGACATTACACAATTACAAATGCTTGACAGTTCATGTGGTTTAGACAATTTGAGCACTCTGAATTGAATACCAAACAAAAACAGTAGTGCTATTTGGTTTCATATAATTTGACTTATGGCTTCTGGAACATCTTTTAATTTTTTCTGTATTTGTTAATTTTAAGGAGTGACTGTCATACTACGGTGGCTTAAAATAAAGTTTACAATATAACCAATGTTTATCTAAGAAATAGTCCTCATAATATGAGACAATTATGATACAAAAACAATTATCAAAGGCTAGAAAACAATAGGCAAAGGGAGAGTCCCCAAAAGTGCCCTTTTTAGCAACCAAACTGCCTAAGCAAAGAAGTAAGATTTCCCAAATCCTATGGTGTGATCTTACCAATTTCTAATGAACTGGAAGATGCAATCCTTAAAACTAAAAACAAAATCCAATTACTTTTCTGCTTTAGGGACTCAGCATCTGCTAGAATGACAGTCATATACGCTGGTTTAGAAACAAACCTACTAAGATAAAGAAAGCAACTTCAAAAATGCGGGTATATACAGCCTTCCCTCTCCACAGTCTTCCACACTCCCATTCCTATTTTGACTTTTCCTTTTTGTCTCGAAACTCCAACACTCTCAGGCATAACAGTCTTGTCTGGCTGTCCTCTCCCTCTGACCAGGTCTGACAGAGTGTTAGGAGTCAGCCAGCCTCTACCGTTTTCACCTCTGTATCCACACACACCTTTCCTCCCCTAGGAAACAGGAGGAGTCGTGGTACCAACCCCCATATGCTCACTGTGAGGCTCAATCCTCAGTTAACTGAGGATAAACTCAGTACGTAATGTCCTTAGACCAGTGTTTGGCACCTGGCAAGTGCTCAGCAAGTATTAACCATCATCATCATCAAAAACAACCTTCTGTTTGATATCCCTACTGCTGAAAGTACTTTCAGACCATAATGCTGCAAGAACATATCTTCTCCACCATCACCCCCACCATATCTTTTTCATACAAACTGAATAGTCCCTCTGTAGACAGACTTCGCAAAAAGAAAAGACATAAGTGTATGTTTTTTAAAAATTTGGCAGGTACAAAAAATAATTTGAATATGTGCGAGGCACTAAGCATAACATAAGAAAACCCTGAGTACAGATCACACTTTAAGAAAATTAAATTCAGGGGGCCAGCCCCATGACCAAGCAGTTAAAATTCTGCACACTCAGCTTCAGGAGCCTGGGTTCACAGCTTCGCATCCCAGATACAAACCTACTCCACTCATCAGCCATGCTGTGAACAGAGGGAGACAGGCAAAAGATTTAGCTCAAGACGAGTCTTCCCCACCAAAAAAAAAAAAAAAAAATTAAATTCCTATCTTTCAGTTCCGTTTCGGGATCCCTATCACCTTCTCTCTTCTAATAGAGCTACCCACTAATTTGAATGTGTTTGTAATTAATCTGCTTTATTACTTTGCCATATCTGTATTCCTAACAGTATGGACTTTTGCTTCACATGTTTCAAAACTTTAAAAAAGGAAAAATACTATGTGCATTCTTCTGGAAGTAGCTTTTTTTCCTCAATATGATATTCCTGACAATAATCCTCAGTGGTGCAGGTGGCTAAAATCCATTCAGTTGCACTCCTATAGGAATACAATTTATCCATTCTCCTCGGATGGACACTGCTTCCAGTTTTTGCCTTTTACAAACAGTGCAACTGTGAGCATTTTGTCATGTCCTCAGGCACTCACATACATGCGTTTCTCTGGGGCACCAGTTTGCCAATTTTAGCATGCATTAAACCACCTGAACGGCTTGTTAAGACTGAAAGCTGGCTCATCCCCAAAGCTTCTGATTCAATAGGTCTAGGGTGGAGCCCCAAATTTTGCATTTACAAGAAGTTCCTGTGAGATGCTGAAAACACAATTTAGAAGCACTGCTCCAGGATAAAGACCCAGGAGTAGAATCACTGGGTCAAAGTGTACATCCATCTTTAACTTTACTAGGTAATCCCAAAGTTATGGTACCAATTTACAATCCCACCAGTTGTGTGTAAGCATTCCAGTTATTTCCGACCTTCCTAAACAGCAGACATTGTCAGATTTTTACACTGTTGCCAACCCAATGTTATGAAACTATACACCACGTTGGTCCTATACTGCCTTTCCCTAATTGCTAACGAAGTCGAGAATCTCTGCATGCAGGTTTCCTCTTCTGTGAGATGCCTACTTGGGTCATAGGCCCATTTTTCTATTGTTCTTACTGATTTGTCACTGTTTACCTTTCTAGATACAATCCTTTCTCAATAATACGTACTGAAAATATCTATTCTCACTTGTGACTTGTCTGTTCACTTTCTTGATGGTTTCTTTTCATAACCACAAGCTGTCAAATTAATGCTGTCAAAGCGGTCAATCTTTTCCTTTATGGTCTACACCTTCTGTGATCTGTTTAAGAAGCTCTTCCTTGTATTAGACTCACACAATTACTGTCCTACATTGTCTTCCAAAAATTTCATAGTTTTGCCTTCTGTATTTAAGCCTTTAATTCACCTGTAGTTGATTTTTCTGAATGATATGAATTAGAAATGTATCCCACTCTCAAGGAGTTTCCTATTGGCTAAGGCCCACAGATATGACCAACTATAACTTCAGAGAGGATAATGATTCCTGTTAACCCCTACCTTATTGAGGTTTATTCTGCTCTCTCATCGAGGCAAACCAAAAACTGGATAATTTCAATACGGAAAACTTGGAGGGTTATTAGCAAATTAGTCAGACGATGATCCCCACCCCACCATACTCCAGGAAGAATCCTTAAAAATACCACACACACACAAAAAGAGGCCAGCCCTGTGGCCAAGTGGTTAAGTTTACACACTCGGCTTCAGCAGCCCCAGCTTTTGCCAGTTCGGATCCTGGCTGCAGGCAGGGCCATGGCACCACTCATCAGGCCATGCTGAGGCAGCGTCCCACAGAGCACAACCAGGAAGGCCTACAAGTACAATACACAGCTATGCACTGGGGAGCTTTGGGGAGAAGAAGAAGAAAAACAAAGGTGCAAATCGTAAAAACAAAAAACAAATTTTTTTAACTCTAAATTTAGTCTTATTCTAAAAAACTGAAAGTTGAGCATTGGGGAAAGTGTGGCAAAATGAGCATTCTCAACAGTACTGGCTGGAATATAAATCTATACAAACTTTCTAGAGGGTTATTTGCAATATATCAAAAGCCTTAAAATACATATCTTCTTTGAGCTATCAATGACTCTTTACAGAACTTATCTTAAGGAAACAACTGAACAAAATACATATTTAGGAATATTCACCATGGAACTCTTTCTAATAGAAAAAATTGGAAACAGCCTAATCTCCAACAACGCAGGATGGGTTACAGACGTAGCTGCTGCAGCACATCCATATATGGTCATGCGCCATCTAAGGACGTTTCAGTCAACAGTAGATCACGTAGATGATGGCCATCCCATGAGATTAGTACCACAGAGCCTACATGTGTAGGAGGCTATGATAGAAGAAAATTTTATATATTGAGGTGTATGGGGAAGCCGTTCTGGTTTAAATGCGATTTGGACTAAATTTTATTTAAACCAAAGAAGCCTGACTTACAGCCTGTCAAATGTTCGTTGTATATTGTCCCAAAATAAAGAATGTACTCTTTTTTTTTTCAATATTTCTTTTTCTGCTTTATCTCCCCAACCCGCCCCCCCCGCACACAGTTGTATATCTTAGTTGCAGGCACTTCTAGTTGTGGGATGTGGGACGCCGCCTCAACGTGGCCTGATGAGTGATGCCATGTCCGCACCCAGGATCCGAACCCTGGGCCGCGGCAGCGGAGTGCGCGAACTTAGCCACTCAGCCACAGAGCCGGCCCCAGAATGTACTCTTTGAAGGTAAGAACCAATGCCTCTCTTCTTATGACACCAGTACTTTTTGAAGGTAAGTGTCCTTTCCCATGACACTGGGGTCATGCTGACCCACTGTGTATGTACTCATCTATAACAAAGTATCTCCTTGAACCCTTGAAAGAATGTACCCCTGTCACACTTGATGTATGTCTGTTTGGAAATGGTATATAATGGTGCTGAAAAATCACTCTTCTTCACAGCACTTACGAAGGCTGCACTCCCAGGCTGCAGTCCTCAGCTTGGCTCGAATAAAACTCCCCGCTGTAGAATGATTATTGATTATTCGTGTCAACAGCTCGACCATCTAGGTTTGTGAAAGTACACTTTATGATGATTGCACAATGATAAAATCACTGACACATTTCTCAGAACGTATCCCCATTGTTAAGCAAGGCATGACTATAGTGGAATACTATGATGATTACATAGCTGTGTTAATGTGGAAAGATGTTTCCAACAGTCTGGTAATTTCTAAAACCAGTTAACAAGATGCACATATGATATTCTTTTATTCTCAAATATTTATGGAGAGCCTTGTGTATGCCAAGCACCAAGCAAGTGACTGGTAAACAAAAAGAGATCTGTTCCCTGCTTCTAAGGAGCTTACAAGCTTTGGAAGAGGATGAGGGGTGGGAGACAGGCCACATACATATCTTCCAACTGACTCCTGTTGGGATATTAAAGGGATATACGTTTTGAAAATACAGACCATTTATATGTGTCTGTGTGTCTATGTAATATCTGCAGCACCTCATCAGCATAGTCTACAAAGAGAACACACACACTCAGCCGTATGGACTAGGAAGTGGGTCAACAAGAGGATACTTGGAGCAACTGCCTTGTGATGAACTGAAGCACACAAATCTTCTACAAAAATGCTCTAGGGAGAATCTTAAGAAACGCAATGTAGTTATGGAAAGTCATCCACTGGAAGACAGATGCGAGACAGATCGCAGAACCACAGAAAAAGAATTGGAACAAAGAGCTTCCGCTGTTGACAATTCAAGACTAAGACTGACCAAGATCAGGTACAAGTTCTTGAACAAATAACTGTTCTTCTACAAGTCTACAGCTTTACCCTTCCCTACTATGTTGGGATCTAACAAATAATAATGAAGCCTCCAAGATAAGAAAGATCTCATAATTAGGGTCAGGCTCAAAGGATTCTGACATTCTATATTCATTTCATTTAAACATCTGCACTACAATCAGTAAACTTACGAGAGTCATTAATTACAAAGGGAAAATTTTTTTCTTTGGAGCACAGAAACATGTCAGACACCTCAACCAAGAGATCAAAAGTTAACATTCACCAGCGATAAGACCTATCTACATCACACATGTGCCAATATGATGCACTGAGAAGGGAACAACCTCACCACTGTGGTATTCTTGTCACAAATGCTTAACCCTCAATTTAATCATGAAAGAACACCAGATAAATCCAAACTGAGGGACATTCTGCAAAATAACTGACCGGTACTCTGGAAAAGTACCAAGGTCACGAAAGATAAAAAACTGTCACAAATTGGAAGACACCATAACTAAATGCAGTGTGGGCTACTGGACTGGATCCTCGACCAGAAAAAAGACATCAGGGGTGAAACCCGAATAAAGACTTTATTTTTTATTTTATTTTATTTTTTAAAGATTTTATTTTTTCCTTTTTTCTCCCCAAAGCCCTCCGGTACATAGTTGTGTATTCTTCGTTGTGGGTCCTTCTAGTTGTGGCATGTGGGACGCTGCCTCAGCGTGGTCTGATGAGCAGTGCCATGTCCGCGCCCAGGATTCGAACTAACGAAACACTGGGCCGCCTGCAGCGGAGCGCGCGAACTTAACCACTCGGCCACGGGGCCAGCCCCCCGAATAAAGACTTTAGATTAACTCTATCAACTGCCTGGTTTCAATAACCACACTATGGTTACATAAGATGCTAACAAAGGGACGCTGGTTCTAAGGTATATAGGAATTCTCTGGGCTATTTTTGCCATTTTTTTCTACTTCTAAAATTATTTCAAAGTAAAATGTTTGCAAAAGTAACTTCACATGAATGATGAAGAGATATGGGGGATCACTCAATAACTCTTACATAAAAATATGCTACCTCCTCGGGGCTGGCCCTGTGGCTGAGCGGTTAAGTTCGTGCGCTCCACTGCAGGTGGCCCAGTGTTTCGTTGCTTCGAATCCTGGGCGTGGACATGGCACTGCTCACCAAACCACGCTGAGGTGGTGTCCCACATGCCACAACTAGAAGGACCTACAACGAAGAATCTACAACTATGTCCTGGGGGGCTTTGGGGAGAAAAAGGAAAAAAAAAATATGCTACCTCCTCCAATAATTGTGCTAAAAAAAACCCAGTAATTGCAAATAAGGCGTAAACCAGAATAATCTGTAAGTATTCACTAAAAACCTGTGATTGGGATAATCTAGAGAGCCGACTAACTTTCCTAGGGCACTGAAGTCTCTCCAGATAAATAATCTACCTCATTTTCCCTATTAATCTTTTTTAATTCAATTCAACTTATATTTATTTAACATCTACTATGGGCATGGAACTGTGCTGGGGCCTGATCAGATTTTGATACATTAAGAACATTTCAGTACACAAAATGAGAAAGAAAAACAGAGAGTAACAAAACTGGAAGGAACTTTTCACTCCCATACAATCTAGCAATCAATACCGGCACCCTTTTTAGTGTGATTGCTGCTAGGAGCTCAAGTGCATCCCCTTCAGCATAAGCGGTTCTGACCTCTACAATTATCTCCAAAAATTATCCCTGAAGATGCCAAAATGACTCTAAAACATACTCCATTTCTAGTACTTTTTTTCCATCTAATCATTATGTTGTTGGTGCATTACAGTACACAACACAAAATTAAAGAACTTGATTCTCTGAACGTCAAGGAAGGGTCAAGCTGGTATAAACCCACAGACGTTTACTTACTATCCTCTTAGAAGAGGTCAAAGGCAACATCACAGAAGGCCGGGGTTCTCAAAGTGTGCCCTCAGAGTCAGCAGCTTTAACATCACCCAGGAACTTGTCAGAAATGCAAATTCTCAGTCCCAGTCCAGACCCGCTGATTCAGAGACCCAGCCCAGCATCTGCGTTTTCACAAGCCCCCCCAGCTGACTCTGATGCACCATCAGTTTGAGAACCACTGATGGAACAGCAGAAAGACTGGCCCCGTGAATCCGGAGGCCTGATTCCAATCCTTGCTCTGCCACTAACACCTCTACAATGCATTAGCCGCTCAGCTTCTGTGGGGCTCAGCCTCCTGATCAGTGAGGGAACTGCAATAGCTCACTACCACAGTCCTTACACCCTAATTTGATAACCATGAAAGCATTCATTTGTATAAGGCCTAAAAGTGAAAACACCACTGCAGTATTTCACCACGTATTTCTCTCTTTCATCCAAATGAAACAATTAAAATTTCTTCTTGGCATCCACCAGCCTCTGAATCAGACTTAACATAGCTACAATAATTTCTTCTGATTTTAAATAAAATTGTGTTCACTACTTTGCTGTAGCAAAAGCCATATAAATGCTAATTTTACAGTTTCCTATTTAGTTCTCTATCAAGCCTATTCTGGAGCAATTCCTCATAATAACAAAAATTCCAAGAAACCCACCTACTACAGACTGAATTGTGCACCCCCCCCCACACACACACACACAATTTTGATGCCGAAGCCCTAATCACCAATGTGATGGTATTTGGAAATGAGGTCTCTGAGAGGTACTTAGGTTTAGATGAGGTCAGAACGGTAGGGTCTCCAAGACGGGATCAGCGTCTTTAGAAGAAGAGGAAGAGAGACCAGAGTTCTCTCTCCATCGCTGCCATGTGAAGACACAGCAAGAAGGTGGCTGTCTGTAAGCAAGGAAGAGCCCTCACCAGGAATCAGCACCTTGATCTTGGACTTAACCTCCAGAACTGGGAGAAGTAAATGACTGTTGTTTCAGCCACCTGGGGTTATGGTGTTTTCCTAGAGCAGCCCACAATGACCAACACACTCACTCAAAATACCCCTCTGCTGTGGGCACAGTTCAGAAGAGCTGTGCTCCAACCTCGCATAAAGAATGTGTGTGATCAGACCACTGAAGTACTCAGCAACTGTGAAAGAGAAAGAATTTTAAAACGTACAGATCTAGATACTTCCATTACTAAGAAACACAGCTTAATTTCATCTCCGAGTCATGGATTTATAAACCGCGATTCTTCTCACAGCCTGTGGAAACTATGACAAAAACCTCTCAGAGGAGATGTGAGAAAGATGGAGAGAGGAGAATCAAATAAGAAGAGTCCGTTTTATAAAGGTTAGAGAGTTCTCTTCGAACACAAACCTAGGTAGCATGAATGTGGGCAGAAATGTCCCATCAATCAAGTGAATACCCACTAATCCTTGAGACCTAACTCAAATGCTGTATCCTGCAAGCTCGCGCCACTCCTTCCCAGGCAGTCAGACATAAATTACTCTGTGCTCCCCTCTCTCCATTTCAGCACTGAGCAAAAGGCACTATACTTGTTTATGGATCTGTCTCTTCCACCAGACCTTGAAATCATCTAGGGCAGCGTGTTACTCTCTCCAGCACCTAGAATGGTGACTGGCATGAAGCAGTTTGCACAAGCGGAGCCACTCTGCTTTGCTGAATACAAGTGGAACTCTCTGTGCTATCTCACAGCTTTTCTGTACATCTGAGATTATTCCAAAATAAACAGGTTTTTTAAAAAAGGCACCAGGAGACACTGTATTATCAGTAATAATCACACCTGCCTTACATGTCACGCAAGAAGACAACAGCTACTAGAGAGCCTTGCCTCAGTGTTTTTCAGACGTGCCAGCAGGAGTCAGTAACCTTACATGTAGCAAACTTGAAAAACAATGAGTGACAAACATTTGAGACGCTAATCCTGACCTTAACTTTGGTCAAACTGCTTAACTTTAGTCTCAGTTTGTGAAAAGGGAATAGTAATTCCGACCCTACACGGCTGCCGTGCTACATGAAGTCTACAGAGTATACATCAAATGAGCTCTCCTAACGACGTTCTAATCAATACGTGTTAGTGACCTTCCCCAGGCAGTGTTGCATCTGGACTAACGCTTCACCGCAAACCAGGTGCATACTGTAACTAGTTCCACCGCCACGGACTGTAAAGTCCCGACACAATCACCATTCGGGCTATGATTACCTAGAAAATAATCCTACATATGTGTCCACAGATGCCAACCCTGCCAAGATGTCCTAGTCCAGAACCCCCCAACCCAATAAACAGGCTATTCAAAACTCAACGCAAGCGCAGGGGTCAGCAGCTCCTGGCACCCACCTCCCCCCGACTAAGCTCCAGAAAGCGGGCACGCACACTCAGGCCGTGCTCGCCCACTAGGAAGAGGTGGGTATCTCCAGGGACGATCCCGCTGCTGCCAACAGCGACGTGCGGCAGCCTGGGGTCTCCCGCTAGTTGCTGAGAGCAGCTGGACCCTGAGTGGCCAGGACGGTCCACTTCCAGGCGTGGTGTTCTCGGGCACCAGCATCCTCAACCGAAGGAGGCGCGGGTGGCAACAGCGCATCGGTGCGCTGGGGAAAACAGGGAGTGGGCGGGCAGCCACGGACACCACCGCCCGGACTAGAAACCGACACCGGGCAGCTCCCCGCCTGGGCGCCCGCGTTCCAGTCGGAGAAGCCAGGCAGTCGGAAGCGCCCCGACTGCGTGCAGGGGTGCGTGGGGCGCCCGGGGAGCCGCTCCCGAGCCGACAGCCCGGGCCCGCGGGGAAACGGAGGCCTGCCGGGTCCCCGGGAGCCCGGCTCACGGAGCGAGCAGGCGACGGCAGGGGCAGGGCGGCTGCGACGCCGCGCGGGCGGCGGGCGGGTGTCGGGCGAGTCTGGGCGGCGTCGGGAGGGACCGGCGAGCGGGGGAGGGGCGGAGGCGGGGGGAGGAGGGAGGAGGAAGAGCGAAGGGCCCTGGCGGGACTCCCGGCGCCCAGCTGCCCGGCCCGAGCCCTCAAGCCACCGCCCCCAGGCCCCGCGCAGACGCTGGACGGTCCCCGCCTCCAAACCTCCCCCCAGGCCCGGCCAGAGAATAACTTACCCGTTTGCCGACGGAATCGCTCCTGCTGGCCCCTCTGACTGACTCCTCCGGCTCGTCGTCTTCCGGAGATGAAACCGGAAGTCCCACCCCTCCCCAAGAGGAAAACGGAAAGCCGAAGGAGTCAATCTAAGGAAGGGGAGACGCAAACATGAAGATATTCAAAGAGATCGTCAAAAAGAAATGATATACTAAAAAACTGTTTTCATAGTTAATAGTATTACAGGTACAAAATTAGGTTCTGTCTCATCTACCATTAAAATAGTTTTAAAAGCAGTTATTTAAACAATAGACTGAAACATACATTTAATAGGCATAGAACATGAATGGATCATTTTAAAACAGAGAGATGTAAATTTTTAAAAATTAGATAAAGAAGTTTGGCCAAAATAGTTCATCAAAAACTGCCAAAAGCAGATTATGAGAGTTTCCATCCATTAAATGAGAAAATACCAAAAATCTAATGCTAATGGTTAGAAGGTGCAGTAAGCTGGACAGCACTCACAAGTGTCAAATGGGTCAGACTTTCTGAAAAGCAATTCAGTTGTATCTAAGAACAACTTTAAAACCTCATCATTCACTTTGAAACCCAGTATGTCTACTTCTAGGGGCCTGTCCTAAGAAAATAATATGAAAAGGTTGCAATGATGTATACAAAAAGATGTCCACCACAGGGTCATATATAAAAGTAAAAAACTGAACAACCAACGTAAGAAGCATTAAAAAATGGTCATATAAACCAACATATGCATGCATACGAAGTATTATACTGCCATAAAAATATCTACCAAGAATATCTAATGACAAAGAAAAACACTTCTCACATGATTTTAACCAAAAGCAGATTTTAAAATATTATGTATAGCACATTCAGTTGTGTAATACCCCCCACCCCAAAAAATCAAAATATTAAAGTGGATACGGGTAATTTTTTTTCAGATTCATTAGAATTTATTAATTCCTCTCAATTTCCTACAACGAGCATATAATGCCTTGACAACAAAATTTAGAACTATTTTTAAAGAGGTTTGGGGGCTGGCCCGGTGGTGCAGCAGTTAACTGTGCACGTTCTGCTTTGGCGGCCCAGGGTTTGCCAGTTTGGATCATGGGTGCAAATATGGCACCGCTTGGCAAAAGCCATGCTGTGGTAGGTGTCCCACATATAAAGTGGAGGAAGATGGGCACAGATGTTAGCTCAGGGCCAGTCTTCCTCAGCACAAAGAGGAGGACTGGCAGCAGATGTTAGCTCAGGGCTGATCTTCCTCAATTTGGAAAAAAAAAAAAAAAAAAGAGGTTTGGTTTTTTTTTTTTCACTTCATATACTTCTGGTACAAAATACTAAGCTTCTAACAAACCAAACCTTTCACAAATAACAGCTACGAAGTCTGGATAAAATACTAAAAAAATAACTATGTGATGGCTCTGGAGACTAAACAAAAGCTGGAAGTTTTTAGTGTGGAGTCAAGGCCCAAAGCAAGCAAATGGCAAAAGGTAATCCAGCACGCCTCCCCTTTTGGGAGGCTTTACCCAGAGGATATCCAGGGTCGGAGACCACTGACGAAAGACAGGCAGCTAAATCACAAGGGAAAAACCAGTTGTACTTCTGGATCAGAGGGAAAGTGTCCGAATGCAATGATAGCCACAGAAGAGTAAGAAGTAAATACCATAAAGGAGAGAGCTAAAGGAACACCTGAATCTATGAATAAACCCAGAAAACATAAACCATGTATGAACAAGAGTGAAAACAGATTGCAATTAAACACCAGGAGTGAGATAGGAGTGGCTGACTACTGCAGACATGACAGATGACGATGTGGTCGTAGTCAAGTCATCCGCCTGCTAAAATGAAAACACCAACAATATTTAAAGCAACACAACAAAATCCAGAGACCACACAACATAAGATTCAAAGTGACCAAAATTACTTGAGTTAGGAAGAGTCAGAAAACCGTGTCCAAATCTCAAGCAAAAAGATGTATGGCAAACATGATGGTGAAAATGATGGAATTATTTTAAAAGAACCATAGAGTAGCTGTTACAACAATATTAAGTGAAGTAAAGAAAATATGTTTGAAACAAATGGAAAAAAAAATAATAAATTTCAGCAAAGAAATAAACATTATTTTTTAAAAAGCCAAATGTTAATGTCAGAAACAAAAGATAAAATATTTAGAATAAAAAAAGGGGCTTAATAACAAAATGGAAATGACAAAGTAAAGAATCAGTGAGTTTGAGGACAGATCAACAGCAATCATCTAACAAAAAGAATCTAAGGAAAAAGACAGAATTAAAAAAAAAGTAAAGAGGGGCCAGCCTGGTGGTGTAGGGGTTAAGTTCACGGACTCTGCTTCAGCGGCTCAGGGTTCATGAGTTCAGACCCCGCATGAGGACTTACAACACCATCATCAAGCCATGCTGTGGCAGCATCCCACATACACAATAGAGAAAGAATGGCACAGACATTAGCTCAGGGCCACTCTTCCTCAGAAAAATAAATAAAAAATAAATTTAAAAAAGAAAAGAGACTCTCAGGGTCCTATCTGAGGACTACAAAAGGTCTGATGTATAACTAATTAGCTAGAGTCCCGGAGGAAAAGAGAGAGAGAGAAAGAAAACGGAGCAGAAGACACTTCTGAAGAAACAACGGCTTACTCAGGAATATCCAGCTTTGGCAAAATAAAGAAGTCAGTGAACCTTCTCAGCAGATACAAGTATAAAACTGCATAGGACTGTCAAAAGCAACAATTTTATGATTCTGAAAACCATATTCAGGCAACGAGTGGAAAATGCACTTTATCCAAAGCCCTAGGTAAGAGGCTGAGAAAGGAGCACTTGCCTGGGAGACTACCATCCCCGCGACTTGGTGAGAGAGCATGCTAGCTCTACCAACACATGACTGGCACAAAAAGAGGAGCTATGAGCTAAGGTGGTGGAGGGAGGAAGCTATTTGGAGCAGGCAGCAAACCTCTATCGCTCTGTCAGCCAGAAGGGACCAAAGTTGGTGGGAAGCAACCAAAGAAATCTCACAACATTGGTCCACAGAGGTATGAGCCCAGTCTGGGCAACTGTCAGACTAGCAAGAAACTCAGCAAGGAGATCCTATAAATGAAAGGCCAATAAAAGGACCAGATGAAGTTCCCCACACACGCCTGGTTGACTAAGCAAAGAAAATTCGAGGGAACGTGGTAGACAGTAAAAGCCCCAGAACATAGGCTTGGTAACTAGGTAAACTTTGAATGTGCCCCCTGTACACCCACAAACAGAAAGACAGATGGCAAAGATCATAATGGGCTCAAGGTGTTTGACTACAAATTCTGCCCAAATCATTGTGTGACCATTAATTCTTACGTTTACAGGGGAAACACCCAGAGAGTGCTCTTGCAGGTGTCCCACATATAAAGGAGAGGAAGATGGACACGGATGTTTGCTCAGGGCCAGTCTTCCTCAGCAAAAAGAGGAAGACTGGCGGCAGATGTTAGCTCAGGGCTAACCTTCCTCAAAAAACAAAAAATAAAAATATATTAAAAATAATAATGATGGAAGCCTATGTACAAATTGTAGAGGGAAGAGTGGTTACCCCAAAGATATCAGGTACCAAACCCCTGGAATCTGTAAATGCTACCTAATATGAAAAGGGTCTTTGCAGACGTTATTAGATTAAGGATCTAAACATAGGAAGATTTACCTGAGTTATCTGAGTCAGCCCTAATTGCAATCACAAGTGTCCTTCTAAGAGAGGCAGAGAGAGATGTGACACACAGAAGAGGAGAAGGCACACACCAGAGAAGCAGGGAGTGAAATGATGAGGCCACAGCTGAAGACTGCCAGCAGCTCAGAGGGCGCGCAGCCCTGCCTACGTCTTGATTTTGGCCCAGTGATTTCCATGTCTGACTTACAGAGTCCAAAACTGTGAGAAAATAGATTTCTCCTGTTGTAAATCACCAAATCTGTAATAATCTGATACAGCAGCCACATGAAACTAATTTAGTATATTTCAGATTTTGCCCAGAATATTTACATGGTAAATTCTAAACTGAAGTACTATAAAATGTATCATAACACAAAGTTAAAAAAAAAAAGTCCTTAATGACCTTCAGGAAATATATATTTTTATCTGCACAGAACTTCTTTTAATTCAATGCAGAGAATATCATAAACATGCATTTTTTTAAGTCTTCGCATTCCACTTCTTTTTCCACGCCATCACAAAGTCAGTCGCAAGACTGTGGTCAAGAGCTGGTATAGCAAACGACCCTGGCCAATAATAAAATTCATATCGCTAAGACACAATCAGGGAATTTCCACATGTTTGTTAGTATGTACTGATAATATTATCTCACAGATAAAGAAACCAAAATGCAGAGAGAGTGGGGCACAGATGTCATATGTTAAAGTGCCTACAAAAATGTCTGGCACATAGAGATCCTAAATGAACATAAGTTTTCTATTTCCCCAAGGGAAGCTATGTATCTACCTCACTGTTCCCAATTCTTTTGTGTGAAAGTAATGATTGTCTTGATCTATTGGTAATAATTTAGCATGTTATATATGTAAACTGACATACAAAAATTCTGAAAGTTCTACTTATATACCTTAGTTTGGTTTAACACTTTGCTTCCCCAAATTTCTGACCACGGAGCCCTTTTTTTGTTGGCTTATGGGAATAATATATGTATCTCATAAGGCTGTAATGAGGATTAAGGTAAATGATATTAAACATATTCAGAAAATATGGTGGCGCTCAATTCATTTTTTTATTACTACTACTAGTCTTCCTATTAAATGCAAGACAATTCAACTATGTGGATCATTATTGGCAATTTTCTTACCATAAATGAAAAGCAATTTTAATTCATTTGAATACAAACAGATTCCCCAACCAGTTACATAGGGTATATATGAGTATACATTTAGAAAGCCAATTTCTTTTTCTACCTGTTCAGAATATACTCTTTGAACTCATATCCTTGAAAATAATTACTCTGCAGTTAAGTTTATGTATTAGAACCAGTGTATCAGTACTATGCAGTATATAGTCCATATTTATCTAAAAAGTTCAGTGGAAAGGGGTTTCTACCGTATCTTTATAACAGTAATCCAAGATGAATAAGGAATAACCCAAAGACAGTCTTTATGTAAATTAAACTTAAGAAGTTATCATTTTTTTTTCAACCAGCAGTACTTAATTATAAATTTACTGGGCAAAAATCAGACTAAGACTGGAAAGTCTCTGTGGGAGAGAGCAGCAAACGTAAAGCTGCCGAGTCACTGCCGGCTGGAAGAGAGCACTCCACTCTAAAGGCTCAGCACGTGTTCCACAATTTATGTAACGCAGCCCAAGACATACAGTCCTTTACCACTGATGTTCTCACCAAAGCCCCTCAAAGAAAGAGCTCAATAATTTTAGATTTCTGAGCATTTGTGCTGTTTAAATTTAAAATGGGCTAGAAGCTAAAAGAATAAAGAACTTCATATTCCTCTGCCTAAAATGGAACATTTTATCAACGATGTTTAGCAAATAGATGAATGTCCTTTAGAGCGCTGAGCCAAATACATCACCAGAAGAGACAGCACAAAGATCCATGTACCCAAGAAATAAAATGTCATTTCAGATCAATGAGGAAATGATGGGTTATATAATAAATGGTGTTGACTCAACTGCTTACAACATGGGGAAAAATAACTTCAGATGCCTATGGTCCTACACCATGCAAAAACAAATGCCATTTGGATTTTAAGATCAACATAAGGACACTCACTAAATTACAAAAGTGCTAGAAGAAAATGTTTTTATAATCTTGGTTGGAAAGAGCTTTCCAAGATAAAATTCAAAACTCAAATGCTACAAAAAGATACTTCATAAAGTTAAAATGGCTATACAGCGTAACACATCATAAACGAAGTTAAAAGACAGGGCAAAGAAATACAGAAAACATATATGAAAGCAAATGATTACTAAACATATTACAAAATGAGTACTTATAATTAATATGTAAAAAAGAAAAACCTCAAAAATTAGATAAAGAATATAAGCAGGAAATTCATGGGGCCGGCCTGGTGGAACAGCGGTTAAGTTCGCACATTTTGCTTCGGTGGCCTGGGGTCCACTGGTTTGGATCCCAGGTGCGGACCTACACACTGCTTGGCAAGCTATGCTGTGGCAGGCGTCCCACATATAAAGCAGAGGAAGATGGGCACGGATGTTAGCTCAGGGCTAGTGTTCCTCAAAAACAAAATATATATATATAAGCAGGAAATTCTTAATTGGAGATCTACAAATGGTCATGTAAGCTTTAAAAGGTAATGAATGACTCTAGCAATGAAGGAAATACAAATTAGAACCTAAGGTAACAGAGGGTCAAAATTTAAGAAGACTCATAACATTAATTATTGCTCAGAGAAGTGAATACCACTGGGTAACAGTGTCAGTTAGTAAAGGCTTTTGGAAAACATTTGAAGGTAGCCTTCAAAATTGAAATATGCACATACTCTTGGATTTAGGAGTTCAATTTCTAGAAATTATCTACAAGGAGGATCATTTAACCATTATTTATAACAGCTAAATATTAGGGGAAAATTTGAAACTAGATATCTGTTAATAGAGGAATGGGTCATTAATTTGCAGTGATCCACACTACAGTTTTCAATACTGCTGAGAGGTAAGGGTTAATGTGCAAGTCTCCTTCCCAGAGTAGGAGATGGTCTCCTACAGAGCTCCATGGAAGCCAACTATATCCTGGTAGAACACTGGGAGGCAAGGCTGATCAGAGAAAAGGAGAGCGTATTCGCCAACCATGAATGCTTAGTGGTGTCAGAACAAGGCAAGAGGCCTAAGCCAGGGCCAGGTCATGGGGCTGCTCGACCATAGCTCTGAACACACACCCAAGAAGGGTAGGACCCCCAGAGTCATGAAGTCCCATACCTAAGGCGGGAACATTTCCCAGTCTGATGTCCGACAATGCAACGTTTCTGAGTGTTGTTGCAAAGTACAACAGGTAAAGAGACAGGCTGAGGGAAGGAACAATGGCAATGCACCTGTTTCCGTGAATCTCTCCCAGCAAATGCTGTTGAAGAAGGCCTGGCTTGTGTGCTCCTCATCATTCATCCTTACTTGTTAGACAAAAGCCATTAAGTAGAATAAGGTAGACCTTATGTACTACCACAGAAAAACTTCCAAGACACACTATTAAGTTAAAAAAGAATAAAGCAAATCCCAGAAAAATGCACGCATGGATGCTTCCAGCTTTTTAAAACTATATACATGTATTCATATAGATATACAAATGCATTAAATGGGTATTGGAAGCATGGCAAACTATTGATGGCAATTATCTTTATGGAAAGGTTTCCAAGTCAGAGAAAAGTTTTATGTTTGCTTAGTATGTTTTTGGATCATTTGGATTAGTCACAAGAATATATTTAAATTTACCTCATGTAAAGCAAATATGATCAAAACACTCATTTTAAAAACAAGTGGATGTATTGTATAGAATGCATACGTTATAAACAATAAACAGCATAGCTGACAGAAGTTGGGAATGGAGGGGGAAATGCTTCAGTGCAAAGATTCTCACGCTTACATAGAGATGATTCAATTTGATAAATCAAGTAAAAGATTTAAGTACGGTAAGTCAAGTTATAAAGGTAATCACTTAGAAAACCAAAAGGAATTCTGTAATAAAAACAGAGAAGAGAGGAAAGGGAGAGTGGGAGATGATGTTACTGAGCTAATTTCCTAATGAATGCTGTCTACAAACCAAAAAACAGAGGAATAAGCAAAGTAGTTAGGCCATCTCCAGCAGGACGGAAATATGAATGACGACACATGGCTGTCTCGGGGGAGTGGGGTGAGAGGAGGGCTGGGGACGGCGTGTGGTAGCAAGGCTCTGACTTTTAAAATGATAAAGTTCAAACTGTAAAAATAATGTACAATAACGGTAAGTTTTATGGGCATTTAAGTAAAATAGATGTTTAAAAATAATGGCATATTTCATTACAAAATTATCTAAAACCTCTTGTCTTTTTACTAAGATTAAAAGAGTTTATATATGTCAGAGGTAATCACAAAATACAATCTTCTGAGTATTTTCTACAAAAGCAATATTTAATCGGACAATTTCTGGATCACCTTACTCTAAATTCTATGAATTTTTCTTTCCTTTTTCCTAACTAGTGGCTATTTATTAATAAATAAGATAATTCCTATCAGATCACTTATTCCTTATTTCCTGCTTCACATAGATCCCAATTCTTTAAGTCAATTGTTATGACAATAAAAGCTAATACACATTAATTTTTTCAGTTATAATTACTCAATTATAATTATGTTAACATTTGTTACATGATGTAAGGTGACCTGCATCAGCTGATGCTAAAACAGAGCAATGTCTTACAAAAAAAAAAAGGAACTTGTAAGTTAGCAGAGAAGTGGATGAAAAATGATGCGTTACTGATTGTGTTCCACTACTCTTGAGTGGCTATGTCTCCAGGTTCCAAGTTACGTTGCTTTCCAAGTCTTCACAGCACATTCAGTGTGCAGGGAGCACGTTAACGTGTGCTCAAGAAGAAGCTGCCGAACAGCGGCCACAGCGCCAGCCCATGCGTGACCCACAGAAGGTCGACACACTTGTACAGCTAGGTGCTCGTCTAGGAGCCGGGGAGCAAGGACAGCCTTTCAGACCCACCGGGAGGTACTTTCAGAAGAGACGTAATTTAAGCCTACTTATTGCCTTGGTTTCTATGTAAAGTCTATGGTTACAAGAAAAGTCCACTTACGCATGTACTGACTTATTATTTTCAAAATGAATCTACTCAACAAATATTTATTGCCTATTATAAAAAAGAAACATATAAATGAATCATTTTGGTTATGCCCTCAGAGAAATAAGATTTGCTAGGAGAGATCAGCTACATACATGAATAATCATAATAAAAGGCTGTGCTTCATAAAATGAAACTTTTGAAACAGAGTTGAAAATTCCACCTGTCTACTTACAGAACTGCTGCGCCCCTGTTCAGTGACGTCTTTAATTGGTAACAGCCTAAAATTATCTTGCTTTCCACACTATTCAAAATGCTTTACTAACTTTGACTGATTTCAAATAATATTAACTGCACACTTACCTATGGAGACACCCCTGCCTTTGAGAAGTTTATCATGTAAGAGTTTTGCACACTGTTACACTGATCCTTCCATTCCCAACTATATGTATAACTTCCCATCTTTTCTTCACCATTCATGTTCCCACATTCACGTCCACTGAAATTACTTCTCGATTCAAATTTCTGCTCATTCTATCTACAATCAATAAGAGGAATAACCTGATTTAAACTAACATTCTCATTCTCTTTCTGCCTTCCACCCTACTGGAGAACAATGGAAATCACAAGGAACAAATGGTAGGAAGCAACACTGAACTTTGTCTCTGCTAGAAACCCAAATCATTTCGTTAGAATTTAACATTTCAGGAACAGTCCCCCTTGTGTACTTTGTGTACAAGGAAAAACGAGACTGTGACTTCAACATGTGGCCAGACTTGGCCTGTCCTCCAAGTTGCATGAAGGGAGGAGAGGTCAAACCCAAGAGAATCTTGATTTCTCCTTGATTCTTCTTCTTTAGCACAAAGAGAAGAAACACACCTGATTAACTGTTTCACTTCTTAATACACTCATATACTATCAGTCTAGAAAAGGAGGAAAAAAACAACTTGCTTTGAGAAAAGAAGTGTAACCCAGTGGACTTTCATCTAACACTAAGGCAATAAGCTAAATGCTTCTAGAAGTAAAACTAAACTAAGGAGGTTTAAGCAATTATCAGATGCCTTATACTACACGCTTATGAGAAACTAATAACCCCAGTCTCTTAGGTAAAACGTGTAGCAGACATTAACGGTTGCCTACCCTTTAAAAGAACAGAAATATCAGCATCCTGATTAGTCCAGCATGATGCCCTCAGGGCTTTGGGGAAAGGGCCTTGATGGCCAAAGTTACACATATTTCAGTTAAAATTACATATTTCTTTGCAGCAGGAATTCTGTGAGTCTTTAATATGCTGCTCATTATGAGTTTGAAGGGGAAGGACAAACGTACAATATATGTAGTGTTTCTCAAGCTTACGTAGCACAAACACATTTTTTCAAGGCCAAGCTAACAACATTGCTTGAAGTTTGTGACTTGTGAAAATTAGACCGTCGAATTAGCCCTCCATGTTGTTCCTCTTCCCTCCACTATATTCTGCCTGGCTGGCAATAACTGCTGGTCGAAATTCCTCCATTGTTATCTCGCCACTCTTTGTACCAGGTCTTTGAAATAAATATAGCCTCCACCCCACAAAGGGGCCTGAACCATATAAAGCAGTGTGCTTACTAAACTTTGGCTTGAAATAAGTCACCTACCAAAAATACCCCTTTACAAATCAAGTTTTATATATATACATATATACGTATGATAATTTACTGTAGCTTTTCTAGTTGAAAGCTTTTCAAATTTAAGGTGATATAAATAAAATTTTTCCTAAACTGAAACTATTTCACAATATTTCTGATAGTCTAGGCCAGAATTTGGTATTACTTCAGACAACAATTAAAAGGCTACATTTAGAACACCAACAACTTTCTGCACGCATGCATAGTGGTAGTCGACTGGCTGCTTTTGCAGACCCGATCTCCTAAGTCACCACATGCTCATAGACTCTGAGTCAACTGGGGCAAGGGAGGGGGCTGCTGTAAAACTGTAAATACTTCTTAAGTGGCTGAAAGGAGAGTGCATCCCTCACACCTGGTATATTGGAGGAACTGGCCGGTAATTCACCCAATGCAGGATAAGCGTGAGGAGGTGCAACAAATAATAAGACAGAAACTTTATTTTCGGTTCCTCTCTCAAGGATTAAGCTACACAGCCAAAGGAAACAGCGAACTGGCCCATCTGTGAAAGTCTTTTCAAAGAATTTTTCCCTGGCTCTAACTCTATTCCTTATAAAGCTGAATTAAGTATATATTTGTTTAATAGTAGATTTAAAATGCATACTTTATTAATTCTGTCAAATTGAGTCTTATCAAGGAGCATTTAAACCTTTTATACTAAAGTTATATGATCACTTTTGAAGAAAAAGTTTACAGAAAAGAATCACTGATGACGAGGGGCCATTCAATTTATTTAATAAGCCAGCCCATTTTTACAAAAATGCTCCACGTAATCCATTTAAAAATAATAACTGGTTCATTTCAGTCCCTGCACACAATGCTTCCCTTTGTCCCTTGTAAGTCTCTCAAATGTCTTATTTTAAAGGAATATATAGTACTCCCGGAAGACATTTTCCCATTTCTATTCTCTCCGACTCCTGCGAGCCCTTGTTCTGTGTGATAAGGCAATCTCCTCCGGGATCGGAGCTATGTAGTTTCGCACCACGAGTGCCAAGGACTCGACTTGAATAACTGCCGTGCGCAGGTTGTAATTATGTCAGCTGGAGTGTTGAACAAGGGGACTGATTAATGTGAGCCCCGGCCCAGGCCCAGTCCCTATCAAAACCTCGGCGCGGGCCAGCAGTGGGGACGGGTTAAAGCAGAAAGACAAAACATGCTGTATCGCCCGTGATAGAGGAATTGCTCCAACAGTCTTCAGGCAGATGTTCCAGGACAGTATAATATACAATTACTCTGCCTTATCACTTTCCCAGGGACAATAAAGCTTCCTCCTTCTATAGCTCATGTGAGTGAAGGCAAAATTCGTTTTACTTTTACAACACTGACTCACTTATCATGGTGCCTTGACTGTGCTTTTACAGCTAAAGAAAACATATATTCCACTTTTAAACTAAAAAAAACACTCTTAAAAATAAAACTGAAACCTTGTTTTGAATCTCTTTTATATCAGAGCACACAATGTTTTAAAAGATTGTTTTGTTAAAAATGGATGCAAGGAAGGTAATGTATATGTGTGTGTGCATATGTAGTTAAAAACAAGTACATATAACTCAAGAAGTAAGATTTGGATTGTATAATCATTACATTCACAATATCATTTTTCAAGGCCCATAGAGAAATCATTAATTGGAAGGAACATGTAATTAAAAAAATATATATGCTGATATCACCCATATATTTCTCAGGCACCAGCACACGGTTCCTTGAGTCTGAGACATTCTCAGTGACACACTTACTCATTACTGCCATTCCTATTCGGTGTCTTTGAGTCCCTTCTTCCTCAAGAAAGCTGTGTCAGCCTAAAAAAAGGAGCCTGCCTCCATCGTTTTAATAACACACTGTAGCCAATGCTAAAATGAACCTACTTCAGAAGCACTGTGGTGATTACTTCTATCTCTATTTGTACTTACAGAAATGGTGCCAAAAGTTGGTGACGAGATGTACAGAACTATCTTAATTTGCAAAGGGAAATGCACTTTTCATTTTTAAAGCTGAAAAACAAGCCAAAATCAAAACTTGAGATGCAGCCATAACCATCTTGTGGTAATCATAATTCATAATGAAACAAAGCAGCAAAAATTCCAATGGAATCAAAGGAAATCCATACAAAATGTTAGTGAATGCAAAAAGAGAAAAGCCTACGTCAACCTGTGGGGCAATAGATATGGCTTATTTCCACTTTTTAGTGGTTTAGTACAACTGACACCAACACTCAGCAGTTCTAATACACCCTAAGTCATGAAAACAAATCATGTCCCCTGTCTCACCCCAAGGAGTGATATATTTGCTTTCTTTTTCATATTATACACACACTACCTCCACTACCCACATGATCCTTATTATTGCCTTTCTCTTGGTAGGACCATTCCACCAGTTATACGTTTCTAGAAATATGGCAATTTGAAGAAAGTAGAGGTCAATCTAAAACAGTCAAATAGAAGTTTTAGCACAAATGGATAAAGAAAATATAATTAAGTCCACGATTGGTAAGAGAGTCATACCATATTTATAATTACTTAGAATAACTCAAACAAACAAAGATAGGTGAAACAAATCAAATGCACTATAAATATATGTGGGAGTCAGGTGTCATCACAATAAATGACTGTGAACAATTCCACTGGCTTATGATGTCATCAGAGTGGCCTGTTAGATTTACTGGTCTTGGGAAAACCGGAGACATTAGCAAAAATTGTGTAGAATAAGTCATAGAAAAGATGTCACATTTAAAAAGACTACACTTAAGTGTTTGTTAAATGGTTACACTGAATTGTTAGCTGGTGCCAAGCAAATTTTTGAATTACGTTTAACGGTTAAAGTAATATAGGCTTTTGTGAAAATTCTTCATATAAAGCAAATAAAATCCCAATGTTTTGGTGTATGTGTGGGACGAGGGCAGAATAATACCATTACACAATCTCTATGTTCTTAATTCAAAACTTTAAACACAACAATGGTAAAATTTGGTGCTATAGTACCCCAAAAATGTGGAAACACTGTCACAGCAGTTGCACAGAGATTCAGAGGTTCTGAAGCCGCAGCTCTCTGTCTCAAGGCAGAGGTCCCACGGTGGGAACAGTGAGACACTGCTCTGATTCACAATGCTTCCATGATGCTTGAGTCACAGAGGATAACTCAGAAGTTGTTACCAGTGCTCCTTATGCTCCACAAAATCCTAATTTTACATGCACCATCCTAGCCATTAGATATACTGCAGTGTTAAACTTCCCTATTTCAGTTGGCTCTTTCACCTTGGCATGTAGGTATGTAAGTAAAATTTGAAAAGTGATCTTAAGCCAACAAAGAAAACAAACAGACGAATACAATGTGCATCCATCTATCTGCCCTTCCAGCTACCATCACCTCCCCTAGTGTTTTCACAGAGCAGCCTTCAAGACAAACTTTCCTTCAAGACCAGTCAACGTGCATTCCTACCGTTTCTTCACCTCCGTCCACGTAACCGGTTCCTGTTCCTACCGTTTTACTAGAACTGCTCTTCCCAAGAGAACCAGTGACCTCGTGGTGACTAAGGCAGGTGAACTGCACCGTTCTCATTTTACTGAACGTCTGATCGCTGAGTGCTCCATGCCTGTTGTCTGGGGGTCCCTTCCATTTCTGGGAGCCTACTTCTCAGCATCTCTTGTACTTGCTATTTGTCCCTCTGCTTTTTTTGTTTGCCACATTTTCCAAGAAAAATATCAATCACATCAGTGCCGTCAAGTTCCACACATATTAGTACTGACCTATGCATCTACTGACACCTTTCCATTTGGATATCCCATGGGCACTTCAAAGATAACATATCCCAAACCACACGCATCATCATTTTGCTAAAGAGTATCTTCCTCCTGCACTAGTGAGGACCTCGTGAATGTCACCACCGCTCATCCAGCAGCCCTGGCCAGGGCATCTAAAGGATGGCACGTGTCTTTCTGTCACCCTAAATTCATTTGTTTGGTCACCATATGCATTCACTCTATCTCTTAACAAGTATCTGAATGCACCTCTCTATGACTCAGCTATGGTGTCAGTTTAGGGTTTGGCACTTACTATTTTCTGCCTGTACTTTCACAATTGTCTTTTAAATGATCTCCCATCTCCTGCTGTGTCCCTCTCTGGCTCATCATTTGCAAGGTATCAGTGATCTTTGCAAAGCAAAATGTGACTATGTCAGTTTCCTGCTGAAAATTCTCCACTGGCTATCTACTGCCTTTAGGGTAACATTCAAACTATCCAGCATGGACTAGAAGGCCACACGTCCTTCTTACCGCCCTTCACCACATAATGCCACACACCCTACTATCCAGGCTGGCTGAAGTGAGAAGATAACAAGACAAATTTGAGTGTCAACCACTTTAAACCAAATGATTTAATCCAAGAGATTAATTGATTTATTGAAGCATGAACACTAAAAATTTACCACATTTTCTCTCAATGGGAAAATTATGATTTGTTTTACGACATTTCATATATTTGTTAAAAGTTGTAATTGAAGACAAAGAAATAAAACATTGAGGAAAGAAAGGACCAAGTCAAGATAATCAACATATATTCAAAACTTACAAGCCAGAGATCTCCAAACCGTGTCATAGCTGATATAAAAGATACAAAATGAGGGACTGGATTGTTTAGCAAGATTCAAGCCAAAAAATTAAGAGTAAGGAATTAAAGTTTAAGGGATAAGAGGAAAGGTTAATATTAGGTTAAAATTCCCTGTAGGAAAAAGTATCAGGTTACATATTATGTTGTCGAATACAGGATTCCAGCTTATTTCAATTACAGGTCACTTGTAGCTCTGTGGTAAGGAACAGCATAACATTTCCGAAAAAAAGTAAAAATCCAGGAGTACTTCTTGTTATAGAACTTTTCACAAATAGCACTTCTCATAAATAGGAAAAAGCCAACAAGAGTTTGTGCAACATTCTCTTAACTAATAAAGACGTGAAATTTCTAAGAGACGTAACCTTGTGTTTACAGACATTCTTAAGGTAAAGCTGAAACACATACATGTGCTAGCACATCAAAGGCGGCATCTTACGCCATCAGAGAGAGTTTAATGTAGAGGAGAGATGCTGACACAGATGCTACATCACTTCCTGTGCCTCATACAAACTAGTGTGTCACCATTTTCTACATGTTCCAAGTTCTTCTTTCTTTCCTTTCTTTCTTCCACCGTTTCTTACAGGCCCTAGAAAGGCGGTATTTGAGAACACGTTGAAACAAAGGATCTGAAAACAAAATGAAATAACTAACATCTTAGTATTCTCATTGAACCAATGACAATTAGTCAAACTTTTATACAATTCACAGCTATTTCATTCTGCTTCGTTTTTCTGTCACACCCACGTTTGAGTTTGTGATATCACCCACACACTGGAAGGCTGGCCCTGATGTTCCACTGCCTGCTGTCAGCCCCTCTGGGTGATTACAGAGCTTTCCTAATAAGCTGCACTGTAGGAGCCTCTGATGCGAGGAGATATAGATAGTTACAGAGTAAACTGTTTTGTTGGGTGATAATAGCTCTAGTGTCTGAGGAATAACTTATTATGCAAGAGATTATTGCCCCAAAAAAGATTTTCTATTTTTTTCATCTCTAAGGCCTTTCTTTCTGCCACAATATATACGGATATATCTAACTGCCACCCCAGGGACTGTCCACAGTAATTCCTTGTAGAAAGACCATCCCCAAAGATAGTTTTGGTCCTTTTATAATGACTGGATTTGGGATTCAACCACAGCAGGCTGAATAAACGTGTTTATCTAGATTCTACTTTCAGAGATAGCAGAGGGATGTGCGGTCACTTTGGGTTCAGAACGGCTCTTCTAATTAATCTGTGAGCTCAGTGCCTATTTCAGCTACATCAACAAACAAAACAACTTAACTTGTACTGATCAACAAAACGAATTAGCTTAGTTTTTTTTTCTTTTAAAGGCATCTGAACCAATTTATAATTTTTAATGCTATGCAATCTATTTGTTTTCACGTCTACAGATTTTTTTTACTTAAAGGAGTTTTGTTACATGAAAATTTACCATCATTAATTAAAGGCCTGACATAAATACTGGAGTTGCACCAGCACATAGCCTGTCAGGCTGAAACAAAAATCTTAACAAGCCTATGTGCTTGGGTGTTACAGAGCAAGGAAGAAAAGTATGACTAAAACATGCTATGTACAAAAAGAACATTAGACATAACGAACATTATAGAACACACAAAACCACAATTACAATTACTGAGATTTAAAAGAACGTCACTAATGAAATGGTCAGAGAAACTTAGGAGATGTTTGTTCAGAAAGAATTCAATTACTTTCCAAAACAGATAGAAACATTAGGAAAAAAAGAAGAGTACATTTACATGCAACACAATTTTCATAATTCATGACAGAAAACCTGAAGATATCATTCTATCATTTTGTTAGGGAACCCCTCAAAAAATCCCCCCTAAACTGACCAGAAACATCCACTCCATGTGAAAGACAGTACAATTCCATACAGTGTTACCTTGACTCATGCTAGGAGAACCTTCTGAAGCAATGTTTATGCTTGTCAATGACTAAACATGGTTTCACAAGCCAGCCACGATACTGACATCCACCTGTAGCTGGCTGAACTGTGTGAGGGTAGCAAGCGGGAAGGGGCAATTCGCCAGGAGCAAGAATCACACACCTAACACAACGGACACACTGGCCTTCTGGAAGATATTCACCACGACTGGAAGAAAGTCTTGGAATCACCATTATCCTAAGAAAAGTCTGGAAAGTAACTGGGATTTTAGGCTTTCAAACTAAACCTTTCAGCCTAGTACATTTGTTTTTTATTCCATTAACTGGATTAGCAGTTATAATTGAGTAAAATGTAGAGATAACAGACTTGAGATAAATGAATAGTATTGACTAGTATTTTAAACGACAAAAATAGTGGGTTTTTTAAATTCATCTTTTTTATTTTGTTTTAGTGAGAACATTTAAGTTCTATTCTCTTAGCTAATTTCCATTATACAATATAGTGTTATCAACTATAGTCACTATGTTTTCCATTAGATCCTCAGACCTTATTCATCTTATAACTGAAAATCTATACCTTTTTTACCAACCTCTCCCTATTTCTCCCAACACCCAGAACCTGGCTACCACTTTTCTGCTATTTCTATGAGTTTGATTTTTCTTTTTTTTTCCCCCCAGTTTCCACATATAAGTGATATCATATAGTATTTGTCTTTCTTTATCTGACTTATATCACTGACAGAAATAGTTTTGATTTAAAGTCTGTTCTGATATAACTGGGCTGTGGCATCAATCAAATTGCTTTAAATATAAATTATATCTAATATTAATACTGCATATTTTCATTTGATTATTTTTATGTAATATCATTACTCTTCGAGAACTTCAAAATCACCCAAAAGAAATAAATGCTACTTCTGATTCTTCAGAAAAAAGAAACATATGCTGTTCATTTTGGTATGTATAATTTCACTTCTCTTTCTTGGTGTATATGATGTTCCGCTACACAGACAAACACCTATTTTTTCTCCTTGTCATTATTCAGGGCAAGTCCAAGTTTGTTCTAGCCATTGCTTCTCCTCTACAACCTGTGAGCCTGCACAGGAAGCCAAAGGAAAATTGAAACTCTCTGAAGAGATCATCCAAAAGGAGAAAATTATCCCCTGTGGAGTTAGTCTCCCTAACTCAGGATGCTGCTGAAACAAACGGAAGACAAGAACAGTGAACCCCGTTGTACACTGAATTCTTAAAGCCACAGTACCTGAGAAGGTTTGCCTTATTAATTATGCACAATAAACACAAAATGTTTATTTATTAAAATTATATACAAATGCATAATATTATCGAAGATCTGAAAAAATTTTCATAACTGAGACACTTTACAGAAATATGTTTGAGATATTAATACAAACTTTAAGGGGAAATAAAGAATTATCCTAAGTACAATTTTTTGTCATTATATCTTAAAACTACCCTAAAAATGCTTCCAGCATCATGCAAAGTTAAGACAGAATTCAATTAAATTAAAAGTATTTTTCGACAAAGATGTTCTAGGATATACAAACACACACACACGTATTTCAAACGGTTGTGACGAAGAGCAAATTTTACCTCCTCCAGTCACATGCGTGAAAACTTACTGAACTTGATTATAAGAAATACTAAACAAAATGTTTGGATGAGTAATAAAAGAGATGTTAGGGAGTATCACAAAAAGCACATTTCTGGCCGAGATACCACTACCTGGGGCAAATGTTACGTCAGATATTCTTAGCCTCCCCCTTAGCCAAAAAGTAAACAAAAATCTTCTCAAGATCAAAACCTAATTATTAATGACTTACTGGCCAAGAGCTAAGAAAAGCATCAAGTAGGGGAAAAAAGTGTATTCCTATAAGTTTAGCAAAAACAATGGAGTGAATCTTTAATATGATGCAGAAATTGTAGATTTTATTCCTCAGCTCTATAACATATAATATTTCAATCTGGGTTATAATTTCAAGTAATCAAAAAAAGAATAAAAACAGTGAATAAAATGAAAAGTAGAACAGAAAAATGTTTTTTAAAAAGAGCACATGTAAGATTGGAAATACTAAGGCAGCTATACAGTTGAAGAAAAATCTGGCCAAAAACACTCTTAGGGAACACTGAAGTCATTCCAAAATCAATAACAAGAATGCAATAAATAAACGATCAAACTCCTAAAGTTTGGTTTGAAATTTTAGTTTCCTTTATTTTAGTAAATCACATTTAAAGTGTAATACAGGGTTATCCTTAATATTTTTAACATTGCAGGTAGTGTTTTGTGTCACTTTTCATTACTTATCAGTGGTTTACTGTTTAATATGCATTTATTGTATTTCCTATAAATCCTAAATAAAAGTAGAAGCCAATGAAAAGAGAAATTTCACGTAAAAAGAGAGCCCACCTACAGCCATCTACTCTTATGTGAAAGCCAGTATCATCAGTGAAATAGAATGCAGTTTGATAATCATAAATTCTATTGGCAAATAAAGATTTACATTATTAGAAAGGCTACTTAGTATGATTTATTAAAGGTTTTCCTATTTCTCTCATTAATATAGACATGACAATTAATATATAACAAAGGGAAATTAAAATATAGAAAAAGGTTAGACTGTTTCCATTTTAATGTAGAAACATCTAAAAAATTTGCTGCACAAATAATATGATAGGACAGTGTGCTATAAATCTAAATTTATGCTTTGAAATTAAAATGAATAGCAATTAATGGTGAAAAAGTTTTGGAGTAATAATAAAATATACTGATTTGTAATGGATTCGATTTGGATATTTGAGACAGTAAAAGCTTAGGAAAAGGGTACGTGTTTACATCTAAATAGAGTGAGATGCCACTGCCTAAATTAATGATGCAAATTTGGAAAATAGCCCCAGGTTCAAAAGACCAATTATAAAATTCTTTTGTAAACAAATCCATATTCACATTTTTCATGAATAATTATAACTACTAGTATTTCTCCACTAATGTTCAATTTATAAAATGAAAAATATATTTCCAAATGAAATTTAAATAATACTTCAGTGTCTAATGATGGTAACTTACCTGCAAATAGTCTTAATAATGACAAAGATAAGAATACTCTACAGGAATAATTTTTATCTATATTGAGCAAATAAAAATCTAAATGGGAAAAAAGTTAAGTATTGTAAGCAATAAAATATTATGAGAAGATACCGGTAAGACCAATACAACCATATCTTCTTAGGAAATATGTGATCATCTTACAGAGGTTTTTATTCCTTGGAAGTCATATATACTCAAATTTATTCATCTTGTGAAAGAAGATATTCTCTTTGTTGTTTGGAGGTAGATAAGGTAAGCACTCAGTTCTTCCCGCACTATGCAACCAAAACGATCATTTTGAACTTAACTATCTGCTCAACAAGAAAACAAAGGTAAATGCTGTAAATTCTACATTTCATTCGCAGTCCCTACCTTGAAGTTTTTTGTACTCCTGGTCAAGGTTAACTCGTCTTTTGCTCACTGGTGAAAACAGACCTAACCATACACACACAGAATGATAAAAGTGTCTTATGAACAGAAAATGCTCCAACTATTTACTTTTACTAATAATCAAACAATTAAAAAATTTTAAATAAAGATAAAATCACCCTTTTATCAAGGGCTTTAAGCATTTCAAAAGGAAATGTGATAGATCACTGGATTTAAATGTCCTGAGTATTAATTCACAGGACAGTGACAATATTCCTAGAAAACACAGTCTCCTTTTCACCACAATGCCTGACAGAAGTATAACATAGATGGGATCCAGCTGGCTCAAAGGCACTTCTAAACAGAAGTGATGCTATTGCAGAGAGAGAACTTGAATAGGGGACAAGTAACATGACCTCGACTATAGCAAAAGTATAATACAATTTCAAACCAAGGAAATCTGAAATACTTTGACATATTTTTATGTATACAAAGGCTTAAGACAGTGCTGTACAAAGACAAAACACTGTACTGATCAGTGAAACAAAACTCAAATCTCAACCTTTGTAGTCATACTATTAAAAGCCATAAATCATACTTCTAGGATTTTCTTTAAAAAAAAATCTTGGATATATACAAAGATTTAGGTATAAGCGTTTTCAGAGTAAAAACCTAAAAATAGCCTAAATGTTTAAACATTTAATAAAATGATTATTGTATCTCTATCTAACCAGAGGCCACGCAAGTATTAAAATTATATTACAGAAGAGAGGTTTTCAAACCAGGAAATTTGAAACTCTAAGGTATTTCAGCAATTATCCAACAATCGACTTTGCATTTAATATATTTTTAACGACTTAAAAAACTGAAAAAAAATCCATCGTGGCATGTACTATAAATAAATTTAACATACTGAAGACCTTCAGGGCATTGAAGCTCTTGCATTACCTCACTGAACACCATCTTGAGAGCGCCAGGAGAAGTAAACCCTATAACCATCTCAAGTACTAACCTGAGATGAGCGTGAAAACAAGGCGGAGTGTATCAGCCAGGCTCTGGCCGGGTGATTTCAATGTGCTCCTCATCTCATATAAACCGCCATCCTACAAGGTTGGTACCAGTCACCCTTACTGACAAATGAGGAAGTGGCAGCTCCCAGAAGTTACACGATTTCAGTGAGGCCTGGGCGGCTCCTTCACAGGGAGCTGGGCTCTTGACTACATCCCCACTCCCACCAGAACCAAGACAGGAACTGGACAGGAAGGCTAATCCAACAACAACTGCTGCCAGTAACTCCGCCATGGGAAAATTTTTTGCTTATTAAAGTCTTATATGATATTCTTTAATGTTATAAGTAAATATTATAGATTTTAACTATGAAATCTGCTTATCAGTGGCAGATACACTTTTATTTATTTTATATATTGGGTTTGTGTATGATCTTCTTTGAAATAATAGTTCTGCTACTTAAAAATAACAATTTGAAAACCACAATTACATAAGATTAATGAAACAGAAAAGTAGTTACAATTTATGTGTAAAAAATAAAACTTAGAAGGAAAGAAACAAAAAGAGCCCCCAAAACAACAACTCAAACCTCATGCATAGAGTATAGACTGAAAGGATACAATCCCATCAGCTAAGAGCAATAATTAGGAAAATTTTTATAATTTTCTAATTGCTTTCCTGTGTTTTAAAGGGAAGGCAGCTACATAGTCTGACTTCTTTAATAAGGAAAAAGAGCACTCGATAATGTTTATTTTTTAAAGAACTCATATTAGCATCTTAAAATTTCTATACCTACCTCTAATCGGATCACCATTTTACCAAATTTCCAAGAAACGCCAACCTATTGTTAAGCAAAGATAGAACTCACAAAACGTTGAATGAATGAATAATTAATAAATGAAATATATCTGCAATATCTCTGTACTATTAGATGACCTTTAACATAAAACTTAATGCAATAATGAGGATAATAATAGAGATTATGGCAATATATTTACTGAATGCACAGGCTACATCCACAGGAATATGAAAATCTATTTTTTCAAAGAAGGCTTCAGGTTGAAGGTATATATTCCAATATTTAACAAAGGCAGGCTGTGTTGAAAGAACCACCCTCAATGTTTCCAGGTCATCATGAGTAACGGGGGCTGTGAGATCTTCAGCTCCAAGATGAAGAAGGCTCACACTCTGACTCAGGCCCCACAGTTCAGCTGATTAAGCTCCTAAAACAGATGTCATTAGGCTGCCTACAAACTCTGTGGTGTCTCCCAGACCACCTCATGAGCTCCGAACTCACTCTCACGGGCTCCAGGTGCAGCTTGATCTAGCTGCAACCTCCATTCCCCACCTTATTTTCCACTCTGCCCTCTCTACACATACCATGTCATGTAGTAAGACAAGATTATTTACTGTTGCCTGAATATGTTTCATACCTACTTTTCTGCACCTATGCTTTGCTGCCTTTGTGAAGTAACGCTGCAGTCTGGCAGACATCATGCAGCCACTGTGGACCTCAGCAAGTGGACTGAACACACAGGATCTCTAACATGCCTTCAGCACAAAATGCTACATTGTACCGTGACCTCCTGCATCCTCGTACAACATACATGTGTCCTTGAAATTTACCCATCTTCTAATGCTCTCTCCTCGAGGAGGACTTCATTGTGGCGGAACTTATACCTTCTCTATGCACTCCCCTGGCCTCTTTATTTACCCACTGAAATGCACGTTAACATTATTTGTGAATATCACAAGGCAGTGATTATGCCACAACACCCTTAAAGGCAGGAAACATTTCTTACATTGTCTTCATTGCCTAAAGTGCTTCACTCGTAGTAGATGAGATGCCATATACACCGAATAACTGATCAAATGCAACTGTTCCTTACTTTGGCAACCAAGTAAAATCACTTGAAATTCAGGTGTACCAAAGGATTATAAAACCTAAATGTTAAGATTATAAAAAATGGAAAAGAACTTTACAACTTCAAAAACAGTCGCTAAAATTAGGTGGTAAAAGAACGTCCCAACCTAATAAATGAATCGTGCTTTAAATTGTGCTAATTCAGGTTGATCAGGAAACCTATTCTTTTATGGTGAATTTAACAGGATTTTAATCCGTCCTGGTGACCCACTTGATTCTCCGTGCTCAGTACTGAGCCATTACCTGTAGTCGCACCAGGGGCATCTGTAGGGCTTCTCGCCGGTGTGCACCCGTTTGTGCCGAGTCAGATGAGACTGGGTTGTGGAGGCAAAGTTACACTCATCACACTTGAAAGGTTTTTCTCCTGTAATATATCGAGAAGTGTTGTACATGAACAATTATAAAAATTGGAGATGAAGGGCTAAACCTGTTATTGACAATTTAAAAGAACCCTATTTCCATGAAATTTTAAGGATATAGTTCAATGAACCACACATATTTAGGACATTTGAATATTTACTCTCCAGTGAGAAAGTTAGAAGACACCATTGATTTTTATTTCTATATTGGGAAAGATGCAAGGTATCCATTATGTCATTCACAAGTAACTCACACAAACAGGATCTAAACTAAGGCTGTGATTCAGCACTGAATTTGGAGCATTCAACAAACTGTGCTACATTAGAGCCATTATAAAAACCTCAGTGAGGTTACCACCACGGAAAAGCAAGTAACAGAGATATACCTTAAATATATAGTGTAAAACTTAGTAAATCTTAAATATGAAGAAAATAAAATAAAGCTATAAATTGATACCAATTAAAACCTGGTAGAAAGGAAATTACAGTTCACTAAGTTGAATAAAAGGTACAGAGGCCTCAAAGAAACATTTAAACTAATATTTAATAGCACTCTAAATTTTATCTCCCCTGTGTAGACATAATATCTCTCTACATAGATATATTACCCATGAGCTGGCTCAAGGGCCTGCGCAGGACTCGCAGCTGGTCCTCTGACTGACACCTGTCTCTCCTTTAACTATGCCTCCTTCACACACACATTCAAAGAAATCATCAAGTCTTAGCAGTTTTTAATTCCACTAGCTACAATGGCTGCAGAGCACCTGAAACTTGGCTATTTTATTTTAATTACTATAAATTTAAATTTAAAAACTGATACTGGATTCACCTATTGAAAAAATGTTTAAGTCTGTTTGGAACAGCTTGGGAACGTGAATCCACTTTTTGAAGTGTAAATTTTATCTAATCTAAATATAGATCACGGGTTTCAGATGAAAGTTTAGCCTCCAAATTGAGATGTGTTAGAAGTGTAAAATAAACACCAAAATCCTAGAACAAAAATATCGCTAATAACGTTATATTGATTTCATGTTGAAACGATAATAATTTGGAATGTATTTGGTTAAACTACTTAAAAGAATACTTTCACCTGTTACTTTTTTATTTTTTTAATACAGTTCCCAGGAAACTTAAAATGACACGCATGTAGCTCGCATTACATCTCTATTGGACAGTTATGAACTAAAGAAAATTTCAGCATCTCTTCCCCAAAAACAGTTATAATATACAGGGATACTCTTCTTGATAAACAATTTTCCCAAGAAATTTTACATATAGGACAGATTAATTTTACATACGTTCAATAAGTCTACCAATGTTTTGTAACAGTTTTATAAGTATACTGACATACAGAAAATGAAGGATGAAATATCTTGGTTTAAAATTAGATCAATTGAGCTAGCAACAAAATTATACCTGTCCTGAAAATTAGAACATTTAGAAATTTGTCCTACATTGTCAAAGCCTATTTATATGTCCTTAACCATAACTGCAGTAACATTTAACTGAATGCATACACATCTCATCTGATGGCATTTTATCTGTCACCACAGCCCAGGGTAGCAGTTAGAAGAAGCCAGATGGACTTCAATCTCAATCCAGGTTTTGCCACATTTCCCTCCCTACCTGTTGAGCCCCTGAGCAAGTGCAGGAGGGGAGCATCACCAAACAAGCGGGGCTAACTGCAAGGAGTAAGCCACCCCAAGTACTTTGCAGGGCGCTCAATAACCAGATGCTTTTATCATTATTACGACAGGACTGCGTAAACCCTGATAACTGCAAACTCCTCTCTCGCAAAGATAAAAGAAGTGAACACAAATGGTTCCCATCAAGACCTCACAACCAGTAAAAGACAAACCTATAGCACATATGAAACAATTCATGGTACACAGAGTCACTGAAGTTAACATAAAGATATCACTTGACACATCCTACCAGGGAACATTTGATTCACTCCTGTAAAAAGACGACCACATTCAAAGCAGAGTAAAAGTCTTAGAGTTGAGAGAGACTTTTGTCTCTTTTAGTCATCTATACTTAAAATAAATCCCTTCTACAACACCCCAATCAAGCAGTCACCCAGGGTCAGCCTGAATAACTCCTTGTTCTCAGTTTCAAAACTGCTGGTTAAGTGACTTAAATTGTTATAGACAACTCAATTGTACTGAACTGACATACGAAAACTCACTTTCATGATGATGGCAGGTTTTGATTTTGAGAGACAATATATGCTCTTCATATTACATAAGGCTATAGAAAATAGCTCATTCTCTTCAAATCTGACACAGGAATATTCTACATCATGGAAACATATAAACATCCACACATAAACACATCTGAAAACTTCCACATTCATTATAAGAACAGAATTGTTCATTAAATTCAATGGAGAGTATTTTAACTGTACACCAATGTCCAAGGGCAGCTCACATGGAAACAGAAACACAAAGTGAAGAACTCATCTGGATAAAAACACACGTATGATTTATTACTTCACTAACTTGACATATCTATCTAGACTGACCATACGAGGCAGAAAGAAAGTACCACCACAATCAAGATAATGAACACAACAATCACCCCCAAAGCTTTCTTCATGTCTTTTCTTCTCTCCTGATCATCCTCAAGCACACACTCACCTGCTTTCTATCACTATATATTAGTTAGGATTTTCCAGAAATATATACTCATGGAAACATACACTATGTACTCTCTTTTGTTTGGCCTCTTTCTCTCAGCATTATTTCGTGACAAATTCAAGTTGCTCCAGGTGTAAATATTTCATTTATTTTCACTGAGTAGTAAACTAGTATTCCATTATAGGACTGTAAGACAGTTTCTTTATCCATTCTTCCACTAAAGGGCATTTGAGTTGTTTTTATTTTGGGGTATTACAAATACAGCTGCTATGAATCTTCATGGGCAAGTCTCTGCTTAGACACACGTTTCCTCTTCTCTTGCATTAAGTATCTAGGAGTGGGATGGCTCAGTCATATGGCAGGTACATATTAATTTTGTAAGAAACTGCCAAATTGTTTTCCACTTTACATTCCTACCAGCTGTGTAAGAGAGTGCCTCTTGCACCAAATCATCACCAACACTTGCTGTGGGCAGTGCTTTAAACCTGTATTTCTCTAATGATGTGGAGGATCTTTTCATGTGCTTATTTGCCATACATTTATATTCTTCGGTGAAGTGCTTGTTCAAATCTTTGACCCTTTTGTAATTGGTTGCTTGTGTTCTAAATCGTGTTTTGAGAGTTCTTTATATATTACAAATACAAATCCTTTATAAGATTTGTGATTTACACATATTCTTCCCAGTCTGTGGTTTGTCTTTTCATTCTCTTGTCTTTTGAAGAGGAAAAGTTATTCATTTATAAAGTTTTCAACTTATCAATTTATAAATTTTCATGTTATGAGTTTTTTCATTTATGAATCTGGCTTTTGATGTGATATCTAAGAAATCTTTGATAATCCATGGTCACAAAGATTTTTCTCCTAAATATTCTTCTACAATTTATAGTTTTAAGTTTTATATTTAGATTATGATCATTTTGAGTTAATTTTTGAATACAGTATGATATACGAATCAAAGTTTATGGATAGCTAATTGTCTAGCACTATATATTAAAAAGACTAAACTGCCTTTGCACCTTTGTCAAAAATCAATTGACCATGTAAGTATGGGTATGTTCTGTAATCTCTATTCCATTCCATCGATATATTTGTCTATCTTGATGCCAACTCCAGAATGACTTGTTACTATAGCTTTATAGTCACGAAGTCAGGGAGAATAAGTCCTCAAGTTTGTTCATCTTTCTCAAAGTTCTTTGAGTATTTCAGATCAATGCATTTCCATATGAATTTTAAAATCAGTTTGTCAGTTTCTTAAAAAAAAAAAAAGCCTGACAGGATTTGAAGTGATCAATGTGAAAGGAAATGAAATCTTAACAATATTGAGTCTTTGGATCCGTGAACATGGTATACACTCTGCTCTAGGTCTCTTTAATCTCTCTTAGCAGTATCTGGAAGTTTCCAGTGTGGAGGTTTTATACAAGCTTTGTTAGATTTATCTCTAACTATTGTATCTTGGTCGAAAACAATTGAGGCGTATAGGCATAGATCTATTCTGTTCCATGCGTCAATACAATACTGCCATGATTATTGCAGCTATATAATAAGACTCCAGGTTAGGTAGTATAAATCTCCCAGTTTTAATATAAAGAATCTAAGTGGTCAAACAATTTAAAGATTTTTTTTTCATTAAGAAATTCACAAATATATTCTGCAGTCTCCTTATTCCATTCAATCTAAGTGTTTGAAAGTGTGTTGATATCATAACTCACTGCTACCTTGTTTATTATAGCAGCCTTGGAAGACACCTTTAATTTATCCATTTTTGTGTGGATGTAGCAGAAATCTGGAGGAGGTAAAAGGGTGACATTAAGGACTTATTGTCTGAGTCAGCGGTATAAATTAAACGTCCTCTAAGCTCTTCAAAGTTAATTTTATTGGTTGAGAGGTTTAACATAAGCAGTTAGAAAACAGTAAATGTAGCTTATTTCATTTAAAATTTTATGGCACACATTTTAACTTAACACATTTTTATGTGACACAACTTAAACTTAAAAACAAGACTTTTAAAGAATAATGTCATTTATATTCTCTATAATTCTAATAATCTGATATTAAGCTAGCATTATGTTGCAATAAACTATAAGTTGTCATTTCATATTTGACTTAACAATGCAATAGATTAAATCGTGTAATATTAAAAATTTTTGAATTATACACAGGCTGACAGAGAAAAAATATGCTGCTACAAAAATATGCTACATAAAACACTATGCTATAACCACCACGTAAAGGAAAGCTCAAGCATGCCTATGCTCTTGATAGGGGAAGAATTCCATGTCAATATATACAAACTACAGTTTATTCAAATCTGTACACAATAGTCAATAATTAACAAAATAGTTTATAAAAGAATATTAACTTTGTTACATGTTCAACACCGTTGTTTGAATACGTTAATTGTCTTATTTTTAAACCCAGAAAGATAATTTCTTTAGGAAAATATACTTCAGAAATACAAAAGTGCGTTCTTGTTTGTTAGTCTCAACAGACAGCCAAAAAAATCCACTCAACTTCTAGGTTATAAAATTTGAAGGAAAATCTTACAAATTTTAAATAAGAATTTGAGTTTGCTAATATTTGCTAATGCTTGAAATGAGATAGGTACTGTATGAAGAGGTGTATACACTTGTTAAGGAAAAATTTTTGACGGACTGATCAAATTCATGTGGTGCATTGGGAAAAGTCCTTCTGAAAATCCTTTGTCTCTCTAAAGCCAGAGGATGACTAAATCTATGAGTAAGACAGTACCTACTAAGAACAATGCTGTCTTAAAGTCAATAGGGCTACTTGTATAATCCTACTCAAAAACGCAGAACAAAGGTGAAAATTCCTTTCCTCCTGTTTTTCCCTTACGTGACATACAAGTACATATTAGTTAAAATTGTGTTGCTCTCCATACTTTCCTTTATGAGCAATAATCGTGGCCAAAATAACCATTAAGGAATATTTTGCATCTTAGGTACCTCTGATGGAAAAGTAAAAGAAAGCCGGAAGAGGGATGCAAGAATGGCTGTCGACATGGAGCAGCGCCCTTTGTGTGTCAACAATCCGTCAGACAGGCCGAATGCTTCCTATGGAAACTCACACTTCACATTCCTTTGGGCGGGCTGGTGGTTATTAAGCTGGCCAAGACTCTTCAACCACACGTGAGGATTTGCTCCTGTGCCCTTGAATCAAGGGTCTCTGACAGGTGATAAAAGTAAATCTTGGAATGGAAGATGTTTTGTGTCAGCCCCCAGACAGTCTGTATGGCAGTAGGGAATTATTTACGCCATTTGGAACACTTTTGATACCTATCCCTTTGCAAGCTGATTGTAATTTGCGTGGGCACTGTGGTAAAAAGGTAAACCATGTCAAAGAGGACTACATCAGAGAAATATAGATTTCAACTGCTCCATACAATTCTGGCCTTGAAAACAAAAAAGGTGTGTGTTGCTTAAATATTATAAATCCAGCATAAAGGCTAAGGGCCTAGACTGAGCTGCACTAAGCTGTTTGGTTGAAGCAAACAGTCTTAAGAACTGACTTCGGTATTAAAGAATCATGTTTGATTTGTGCCACAGAGGCAGATAAATGCCAAAAAGACTGATGCTTCTGTCTGTGAGATGTTGTCCCATATGGTATAAAGTTAATAGCAAAGTAATAAGGAGCCTCTGGACCTGACATAAAATATAAAGCTGTGCCTGCTCGATGCAAGCTTTGTGATCGATCACCTGTAAACGCCTGTGATCGCAGCATTACTGTCCCCACTGCGGTGCGAGAGGCAGTACTGCCAAGCTGGCGAAGACGCGCACAGGAGGGTCAGCTGGCCCCAGGGCCACGCCAGCGTGAGGCCAGTGAGCAACAAGGATATCTGAATGGTCAAAACCCCACATGAACACACTTCACTATACACATATTTCCAACTTCTCCAAGACAGCTGCCAAGGATGACTGCCATCCACTGGGCCCCTTTGGCCATCTCTTACATTGAATCCTTAAGTCACTGGATTAGGAAAATGTGATCACAGGTTGCTATTATGAACTTAAAATGGACTTTTATGTTTACAAAGTTAAATTTGTGTTTTCCACATTATGTTAAACATTGGAAATTTCTCCTTGAGTCAGTAATAACTCTTGCCCCATATGGAAATTTGAATCACACAAACTCAAGACCTCAAAGGAATGACTAGCATTAATTTTCACTGATGTTACAAATACTATAATGGGCATTAAAGCTACCTGTAGCTAACTGTTAAATATAATATATCAAGAATCAAAACATACATAAACAACATATTTCACATATCTTAATTTCATGCCATTTTGAGAGTAAACTGCCAAACTCAATCCTTCTCATAGAAAAGTCTTATGTTTAGTTACAAATTGTGTTACCACAGGATTTATCATGTAAACTAGATCACTTCTGAGAGTAGAAAGTGATTCTATTAATAATTAGAAGAGACCATGCCATCACAACACTATGCCAGGCATGTATAATTTAGAATTATTAAAATAATTATTTATAAGATCTATTACACATACTGAGTAGGTAACCAATTTTAATAAATGTTTAAAACTTTTCAACCTGAAGAGTTTCTAACCAAAGTATATATTTTCTTTTGTTGAATCACCAAGAACACACGTCATGAAAGAAAAATCCTCTCCAATGTTCACATCTATGTTGCTATCCATTTTTTTTTTTTTAACTGAGGAAGATTCACCCTGAGCTAACATCTCTGCCAATCTTCCTCTGTTTTCCATGTGGGCCGCCCCCTCAGCATGGCTGCTGACAAGTGAGTGGTAGAGGTCCAAGCCCAAGGATTGAACCTAGGCCGCTGAAGCAGAGTGTGTCAAACTTACCCACCAGGCCATGGGGCCGGCCCCCGTTTGCTATCCATTCTTAACAGCAAAACTAATTGAAACAGCAATGACCTAAAACACAGCTACTCGCTCCAACTTGTAGGGGACTGCTGGCCAGACTTAGGAAGTCCGGTAGGCCGAGAGAGAGGGGAAGGCAGGGCTGTAGGTAAGCACCTGGCAGCTCACGAGAGAGGGAGTGCGGACGAAAGCAGGTGAGCGGAGACTGACCAAGAGGAATGGCGAGCCTGAGAGGGATATGGACTCGCCAGCTTCATCCATGACATCCAAGGCAGTCTTGCCCACGGAGAAAAGAACCTGAGGTACCTGAGCTTCGGAGGCCAAACTCTTTTCTTCCTCCTACTTAACGTGAATTTACAGAGGACACCTGATCCATAAAACATGCAGTAGGCCTACTTTTTTAAATATATAAAAATAGACGAATTAAAATCTTACGTTATTCAAACAGAATTTTCGGTAGACCCCCAAGTACACAGATTTTACAAAAACCAAAAAGACAAGCAATCAAGGGCCAAGCGCAGTTACTGGGGTGCCTCCTCGGACTTGCTTGTGCCCGGGCGACCCATACTGACCTGTGTGCTGCCGGCGGTGTTTGGTGAGGGCGTGCCGCGTCCCGCCAGCAAAGCCACAGAGGTCGCACAGGAACGACTTCTCGCCTGTTGCAACAATAAACAGATGAGGGACTGCGGAGGTCACAGATCATTAAAACATATCTATCAAGGCTTTCAGGGTTACTGATTCCTCCAATCAAATGTTTCCATGTAAATATGTCAAATGGGAATGAAATTACCACTGCGGTTTATTGACTGTGATAAAATCTGAAAAGCACCACTGAACATAATTACATACTTGTCAGACCCATAAAAATTAGCTTTATTATCAATGGAATGGTTTTGTACAACTTCATTTCTGGTAGATGTCTTCCAGATGGGGCTGCTTTACGCACTTGAACAGTTTTTATGCATATCCTGATTTTTTACAATTCCCATACATCTGGCCTTTCTGAGCTGAGTAAAGATTGCTTGGAATAGTTAATATACAGTATATATGATTCTGCTTAAATAAAACATATTGAATTTTCTAACAACTGAAGGATACTGAATTGGTTTTACCTGATTCTATCAGGGTCTTCTTTAATAACTTCTTACTTAATAATATGAATTAAGTGGTTTCCTTGAACATACTGAAGATCCCAAGTAACAATAAAATCTACTTACTTAGTACCAATAGCAATTCAATGCTGTTTATGTTTCTCAAACCTTTGTGGCATAAAAAATGAAGTCTAGGGATTGCTAAAGAAATTGTACAAAAACTCCTCTATTATTCGTCTGTAATGATACCCTGAACTGGAAACCTCTGCAACAATTAGAGACAGGTTTGGCAGACTTCGTATTTGTTAAAAGTGTGTAAATGCTCATTTTTTTAACCATTTTTACACAAGCCAACATTTTACCCAACAGTTTATAAACACAATCTATCTTTCTACTGTATCATATTTAGGTAATAAGTGCTGGCAAGCAAGGCAGTTTATCCCATAAAGCTCAAGTAGAAGGGCAAAAAGTAAAAGTGCTAACCTTGGAGAGACACAGAGAAATTAGAAAATACTTTTCCAGAAACAAAATAAATCATTTGTATCTATCTTTATCTACTTTACTCATTTAGATGTTTAATACAACAACAAATCTTTCAAGGGTTTTGCCCGAGTCAGCCTGCTTTGTTCTAAAACATTTCGGTATATCATGACAGAAATTTAGCTTCAGGTGTTTTGGAAATGGTAATTGCCTTTTTAAGGTTACAAAAAATAGCAAAACTAGGAAGGCAGAATAATGTCAGTAATCAAAGAGTGTATGCCGCTATTTAAGAGCGTTACCAGCTTTTCTAATTTAAACGAACATGTATTAATAGAGTTTTAAACAAATTATATTTAATCTTATTTCCCAATGGTATGTTAAAATGTTCATTATTATCATCGGTAAAATAAAGTTGAATTTAAATATTTTTCCTATCTTCACTTTTCTATTTTGGGGTTAAGTTTATTTCTTGGCATCATTATTTCAACATATAAAAAAGAATAGAGTAGATGGGCTGTGAAGAATAAAGTTTAATTATAATCACTCATTTAATTATTTAATCAATTTGAAATATAAATCTTTGTAACTAGCTGTATTATCAATTAAATAACACTGAAAGTAGACTTTTTTTAAATCCCAAAAGATAATTTGCTCGTTAATATTAACATACTACTCTATGTTGAGGCAAAATTGTTCTCTACAAATTATTCATCACCACAGTTTTGTGGGCATGAATCCCCTGTGCATGTGTATGAAGCACGCGTGTGCCAGCCCCCACACACGCACACGGTGTGCTCTTGGTGTGCCTGTGTGGTATGTGGCAGTGGGAAGTTGGTGTTGGGTCACGCAACCAACAAAATCTCTCATGAAGAAAGAGTATTCTTATTACTTTGGGTTCAAGACAGTTATGATTATTTTCTCGCATTTACAAACTTCTTTGCAACCTACATCTTTGTTGTAAAATAAAAACATTAACAAAGGGAAAAATTCTCATGAGATTTATCTTCTTTACAGGTGTATAAGCTGCATGAATACATTAAGTTTTCTTCCCTTTCCTATTTTAAGATAAGTATAGTCACAAAGACAAAATTACTAATTTTCCATGTGATTTGGTTCTAGAGACACTGGCGACCTTGATTTTTGAGGTGTAGGATTTTATTTAGGGTGCTAGTCTGCAATGTATTCTATGGCACATTTACCCTGGTGGTTTGATTTGTTTTTCATTCTGAAGTCAATTTTCCCTTGCTTTTTTTTTTTTGAGGGGTTGGGGGGTTAGGGTTGGATAGTAGGCACCGAGTACTTTTCAAGAAAAAAATTTTTTAAGAAAAAACTAAATGTAATATTTCACTCAATATAAAGGGAGTTCATTTAACATGCCCTATTTATATGATAGCAGAGATATAATAGGAGACTATTCTTAACAACCTGAATTAGTTTCAAGTACGCCATTTTGCATTCAAATGTAGAAAGACACGGAAACCAATCCTTTATTTTCTATTAGAAAACAACCACTGTCCCCTATCTCTCATTATGGTGCAGACTACAAGACCTAACAACAAAAATCCATATTATTGATCCAGCCAAGTCTCCACAATTATTCTTTAGAAGGAAACGCCGACGATAAATTACATCTGCACTGGCTTTTCATCTGCTGTTCTATATAAGTGATCTCTCAGGGCAGGCTGGAGACCTTAAATCGTCAACGCCCTTGTCAGGGAAGCTAAGGAGGCCTGGGCTTCCCACAAACTGCTTCAGAAGAACTTTTAACCTATAATTTCTAACAATAATATAGAATTCTTGGCAATCAGAAGAACATTTGAGAATGTTGATTAAAATTTATTTTTTTCCTTGAAACAAAATATTTTCTGAGA